>NC_136063.1:1412609669-1414008002 GCF_964261635.1 Lissotriton helveticus | reverse complement strand
TGTTAGGTGCATGACATTGGACTGATGATGACATGTTCAAGACAATTACTGAAAGGGGTATAATTAGGGTTTGTCCCACTTGTCGGCATGAAAGACTCATAGCGAATGGCTTCAGGTGAACTTATTTCACGCGCTCTGAGACGGGTCAGAACTATTGAGCGTGCAGCAGGTGCAGTTGCGCCAGGTTCACATCTGTTATAACAGAACAAGGAGCTTGGGGTGGTCAGTTTCCTTGTTGCATTAGGTACCATAGCATCCTTGCTGTGCCTCCGGTTTAGAGGACATGGGGTAGGTGACGCCTGATATCTCCAATGTGGACTCCTCTGATGAGTTTGACAGCTGATCAGAGTTTACATGTTTGACAAGCATAAAGCTGAGAGTTTGCAGGAAGGGAGTCAGAGGAAGCAAGGATCACTGATCCAAAGTGAAGTCTAGCTCGGGTGTGCTTCGCTGCCAGTCTTTCAAGCAGTGAGTAGGACTTGGAATAGGATGATTGGAGACAGATGATCCAACTGCAGGCCCTATCATAATCCAGCTCCCGGTCCTTGAAGCATAGTATTCAAAACTGAGTTTAGGAATCCAAGGGGCTATTGGAGCTAGAATTTTTCCATCATGAAGTCTAAACTAGCTGCAGAATTATTAGAAATAGATTATCCACCAGGTAGCCAGATTCAGTGGCAGTGTTTACAGAGATTGATGATCCAAACTTTACTCTAACTAGTGTGAGGGACAGAACGGAGAGAAGTTCACATCATATGGGTTTTAGATTTGGGGGTCTCTGGTTGGCATAGGTAGGTACTTTGACAAATAGGGATGCTCGCCCCTAGTGAGGATAAGGGGATTACACTCCTAAAATAACCCCTGCTCACCCCCTTGGTAGCTTAGCATGAGCAGACAGGCTTTCTCTCAGAAGCGTGGTGTAAAGCATTTGTGACCACATACAGTAACACAGTGACAACACTACAAGTTCCAGCGGCGACACTCTTCTCCCACGATGCGTGAAGCTTCCGCTCGATGCGACAACTACAACTACAGCAGCGACATCTACGATGCGACGGCAGCAGCTCTGACGGCAGCGCGCTTCTCGGGGATGTGAGGTGCTCTTCTTCGATGCAGTGCAGTGCGACAGTTCCAGCGGTGACACCCGCCTTCGGAGTTGTGACGGCAGGCATAGCGACGGCGACATGCTCAGACCTCGTTGAGAGACTCTTCTCTCAATGCAGTGCAATGCGACAGCTACAGCGGCGACACTCTCCTTCGGAGTTGCGACGGCAGCAGCAGTGACGGCAACACGCTTCCTCTTCTTTGCAGCACGGTTCTCTCCGATGCGGTGCAGTGCGACAGTTCCAGTGGCGACACCCTCCTTCGGAGTTGCGACAGCATGCACAGTGACGGCTACACGCTTTTTCTCGTTGTCACGCTTCCAGCTCCTTGCAACACGCAGTTCCTCAGAAGGCCCAAAACAACAGCAGGCACTTCCACAAGAACTCTGAGGAGCTGGGGTTGAAGTCTGTTGTCCCTGAGACTTCAACAGGAGGCAAGCTCTTTCCCAAGCCCTTGGAGATCCTTCACAAGTTGAAAGCAAAGTACACAAAGTTCCTTTCTCCTTCCTTTTGCAGTAAGGCAACCACTGTAGGCCAATCCCCAAAGCAGCACTTCAGCACTTCAGCTTGGGAATAGTCTCTCCTCAGTTTCTTCAGGTTCCTCTCCTCAGTAAAGGTTTCTTCTTGTGGTTTAAAAGGGATCTAATTTCATGGGATCAGGGTCCCAATATTTATACCCCCAAATCCTTTGTTCCCTGAGGGGAGAGGGGCCTTTGCTCAGTCCAAACCAGTTCTGAAGCACTCTGTTTACCAGACTTCTCTTTTCCTTTCACAGTGCAGGGCAGAGACATCAGACGCCCCACAGGAGATGGAGCCAGTATTGTGGAAGGCAAGTACAGTCCTGGAGCACTTTGTTTACAGGACTCCTTCTCGTCTTTCAGTGTGCAGGGCAGAGACATCAGCCACTCCCCAGGAGGTGGAGCCAGCATTGTGGAAGGCAGGCACAGCCCTATTCAAGGCTCAGGTGCAACTCCTCCCTCCCATCTAGATGCAGATCTCTCTATTCACCATTGGGTGACTCATCTTGTCCATTGGAATCCCCCAGCCCTGTTACTCACAAACCAGGCAAAGGAATACACAACCTAGCAGAGGCAGGTTTGAAAGGTTAGACAAGCAAATACCTATTTTCTAAAAGTGGTATTTGTAAACACAGAATGTTAAAACCAACTTCACTAAAATATGTATTTTATCATTCTGAGTTCAGGCATACTAAACTCTAATTTCTACCATGTTCTCTGAGACAGTTAGGATTATAAAATGTAATAACTCAAACAGCCCATTCTGGCCTATGGAGAACAGGTAGCCTTGCAATAGTGAAAAACGAAAATGGCTGCAATTCACAAGTAGGACATGCCACACACATCAGGGCTTGTCCTACCTTATACTTACAATGCACCCTGCCCTTGGGCCTACCATAGGGGTGACATATGAAGAAAAGGGAAGGTTTAGGGACTGGCAAGTGGGTGCACTTGTCCAGTCAGCATGACAGTACCAGACTGCACGCAGGCTCTGCAATGGCAGATCTTAGACACATTTTACAAGGCTGCGTTTGTGGGTAGCACAACCAGTGCTGCAGGCCCACCAGCAGCATTTGCATGTACATGCCCTGGGCACACTCAGTGCACTGGACTAGGGTCTGACAAGTAAACCAAATAGCCAAACATGGAACCAGTAATTAACACATCGATTTACAATAGGGATCACTTGCACTGTGGCACTGAATAGCAGTGGCACAGTGCCCAAAGCATCTAATACCAGCAGAAATACATGAGGCAACAGCAAAAAATGGAAGGGAGACCCACGCCAATGGTGCCAGGTCTAACAATGGGTTGCTACAATAGAGGCATTATTGGGGACTAGGCAGTCGGAATAGTGTGTTCTACTAGTATAGACAACAAATTACCCAGTATGAAGTTTAGTAAGTACTGAGACTAGTTGGATTAGCAGTTTACTCCACAGACAGCATAACTAGAGGGGACATTATTGGATATACAGGTTATCCAACATGTAGTCTGTCTAGGCAGTCAGACTTGTGTATTGTACCAGTTTAGACAGCAGATTATTCAGCATGAAATGTAACGAGTGGGGCTTGTTGGGTTAGCAGTTAACACCACAGGAGTAATATTAGCGAGGACATTATTGGACATAGAGATTGTCCAACACATAGTGACCTTCCAATCAGATTAGTGCAGACAGCAGTTTATCATGCATGAATTTTAATAAGCGAGTGGGACTAAGTATAGCAGTTTACGTCACAGGTGTAAAAATAAATAAACATTATTGGATATACAGTGATCAGCATATCAGTTCACACCACAGGGAGTATCACTCTAGAGGAGAGATTATTAGATAAAGTGGATTATCAACATGGAGTGTGACGCATGAGCAGGACTAACAGTGATACAGTCTATTCAGTGGGGCTTTGGACTGTGGAGCAGATCAGTGATGATTGTAGCGGATGAAGATTACACACTGGCTACCTGTGTAAACATATGTAGATTTTTGTTCCATATTCATCCCAGGACTGAATTCTGCTGCACCTGTGTAGGTGAAGGAGGATATTGTAGACAGATGTTGCCTTTTTTAGGTCGAGCCTGCTCGACCTGTTGTATTCTCTTCAATGGGCTCAGAGCAAACCCATCAATTTCCATTGTTTTTTTCTTGTGGCAGTGCACAATGCTGGCCTTCTATTGGTCTAATTCTCTAAACTGTCCCTCCTTTGGGTGCCTGTTTCAGCTAAGGCGATTTCACTAAGGGACTATTTCTGTTGGCCGTCCTCGTCCTTGCACAGCGCACAATGTTTCAGCCGTCGCTCGTCAGTGCTTATTCTGCTTTACTAATTCTGGATGGACAAAGAAAAGTCCTCTCCTTGCCGTACACATAGTTTTGCCTCTCTCTAGGGGCAGCCATGTTTCTATCAGCTCTACACACAAGAGAGAAAAGTCTTAAGGAATCGTTTTTTGTATGAATCCCTTAAATGTTTTTGCAATGTATTTACAGTAATACAAGACATGAAAAGGGACATCATCTGGAGCACTCAACCCGTTTTCAAAGTGATCACTATTCACCATGTGCTGCACTGATCAACGCAAGTGCTTCGGTCGCCAGTAGGTATATATAGTTAGGTTTTTTTGAATAGGGATTACTGAAAATTCTATGTTGAATAACTTTGGCGTTGATGGACGGAATTGGCTGAAAGTTTCAGGAAAATGGCACATTTTGTTTCTGAGCGTCCCCTGAAAGTTTGATGGGGTTTCGTCAAGCGGGGGCCGAGAAAAAAGGGGGGTCCCAAAACGTGTTTTTAACATTGAGTTTTCCATAGGGCGGTTGGACTCACTTTTAGCTCGAACGGCTGAATGGATTTCTATGAAACTTGGCAAAATTGTAGAGACTGTTTGCCGATGTGCCTTTGCTAGGTCTCAAGCTATGTGCTCCAGTGGATTTTGAGAAATTAACGTTCAAAAAAATATATATATCTGTGACAGCGTCCCGGTTAGCGCCCCGGTTCGCGTACCAGACGCGTAACGGAACTTCGCGAGGAGAAGTGGATTGGCTCTCCGGTGACTGTCAACATTCTAAACAGTCCGGAGCGGCCGCCATCTTGTCTCTCGGTAGGATCGAGAGACAAGAGGTGGAAATAAACGAAGGGGGAAATGAATGAAAGGGGGCAAGGTAGACCCCTCCTGACCCCCTAGGATTGATGTGGGGGCTATTAAAGGGCCCCACGGGGCAAAAAAATAAAATATTTTTTTTTTCGATTTTTCGCGGTGGAAGCGCTACCCGGTACGCGAACCGGGTAGCTCACCGGTAGCGTAACGGGAGACCGCCATCTTGTGTTTCGGACGAATTTAGTCACAAGATGGAGGATAAACAATGTTGGGAATGGATATAAGGGGGCACGGGAGACATATCCTGACCCCCTAGGTTTTCTGAGGGTGGCTGAGGAGGCCCATATATGTAAAAAAAAAACGGCCGATCCGCGCACCGGGTAGCGTTCTGGAAAGCGTAACAAGGGGAAAACCAAGGGAAATATTAAAATAATATTTTACAGTGCTTTGAGGTAGGGTAGCTCTGAATAGAGCTGTTGTGTTGTGTGGGTGATGTAAGTACCAACATGTAGGTACCAATGAAGAGTCTAAAATTCAATGTACACCGTCTCCTCTGTAGATATTTTGTATGTTCTAATATGGGTTATTTAAATGTAAATGTGTGGAAAAGCACTTCATGCTTTAAAGCAATTGTATTTTTGAACTGATTGTTCTTTCCTCTTAGTCCTCCTCTTTGTTTTTTTTCCCCCACACTCTTCTTCAGCATGATAGTTGATAAATTTGTTCCCTCAAAAAATTTATATACATAACAAAATTATATTAAATACATATAAAATATATTTTTCCTTTAAAAGAAGAATACATTTTACAGCTTTTGATATTTGCTATTAAAAAACCATTGAAATTCACTGAAAAAAACATAGGTTATAGACCATATATAGTTAGGAATTAGCATTTACAAAACCTTGAAAATGCACTGAAAAAACCATAGGTTATAGACCATATGTTAGGAATTAGCATTTACAAAACCTTATTTTACTCACACAAAACCATTGAAATTCGCATATATAGTTAGTTGCACTAACTATATATCGCGCACCCGCAATCCACTGCTGATCATGTCACATATTACATCATTCATGACATGGTCAGTGACATCACTGATGACATCACTGATGACATCTCAAATGACATCACTGATGACATCACTGATGACAACATCCAGTGACTGTATGTTTCTGTAAAGTTAAAATATGTCTTACATATTGAAGAATGAGTGGATGTATAAGTGTCTGGATGAAGGATTTAGTAGGTGCATGACTGACTGTATGAGTGAGTGATTAAATGTGTCTCACTGAGTGCATGGGTTAGTGACTAAACTGTCTTAATTTGTGCATCATTATGTCTGTTCTGTAAACTGCTGCATGTGTTGATCAGTAGCGATATGAGTAACTATATGGGTTATTGATTGGTTGCCCAAGTATTTGTATGGGAGACTGAGTGTGTGTGTGGGTGGCTGGGAGGTGTATGACTCTGTGCATAGATGTGTGAGCAGTTGATTCACTAGATGTATGGGTTCAAAAGTGCATGTGGAAACAGCTGTATGGGCGGTTGACTGTGTGCATGAGTGTATTGGTGAGTGAATGGATATCTCAGTGCTACATGTCAAAGTAAGTACATATGTAAAACACAGTACATGTGAGAGTTGACATATATAAATAACTGTGCATAAGAGCCAGTGAATGTGTGAGTGGCTGTATGGATCACTGTGAACTTGTATCAGGGATTGTATACGAGAGTAAATATGTGTTAGTATATGTTTGAATAAGTAAGGTGTGTATAACTGTATAGTTGAGGAAATGGAGGTGTGATTGATTCTTTGCATGACTGACTAGGTGTGTGAGTAACTCCATGGATGAGTGACAGTCTGTGAGTGTCTGTTTACACTGAGTGTATCTAAGGTTATATTAGAGTCTGAAGAGGTTCATCGTATTATCACATAAATGATGTCATCAGTGATGTGATCAGTAATGTCAAATGAGATGTCATCAGTGATGTCATCAGTGATGTCATTTGAGATGTCATCAGTGATGTCATCAGTGATGTCATCAGTGGTGTCATTTGAGATGCCATCAGTGATGTCATCAGTGATGTCATCAGTGATGTCATTTGAGATGTCATCAGTGATGCCATCAGTGATGTCATTTGAGATGTCGTCAGTGATGTCATCAGTGATGTCATTTGAGATGTCATCAGTGATGTCATCAGTGATGTCACTGACCATGTCATGAATGATGTAATATGTGACATGATCAGCAGTGGATTGCGGGTGCGCGATATATAGTTAGTGCAACTAACTATATATGTGAATTTCAATGGTTTTGTGTGAGTAAAATAAGGTTTTGTAAATGCTAATTCCTAACTATATATGGTCTATAACCTATGGTTTTTTCAGTGAATTTTCAAGGTTTTGTAAATGCTAATTCCTAACTATATATGGTCTATAACCTATGGTTTTTTCAGTGAATATATATATATATATATATATATATATATATATATATATATATATATTACCTACTGGCGGTCGCCAGTAGGTATATATAGTTAGGATTTTTTCTCTATGGGTTTTTTGAAAATTCTATGTCTAATAACTTTGGCGTTTGTGGACGGAATCGGCTGAAATTTTCAGGAAAATGGCACATTTTGTTTCTGAGCAGCCCTTGAAAATTTGGGGGGGGTTCGTCCAGTGGGGGCCGAGAAAAAAGGGGGGTCCCAAAACGTGTTTTTAACATTGAGTTTTCCATAGGGCGGTTGGCCTCACTTTTAGCCCGAACGGCTGAATGGATTTGCACGAAACTTGGCAAAATTGTAGGGACTGGTAGCCCGATGTGCCTTTTGTAGGTCTCAATATATGTGCTCCAGTGGATTTTGAGAAATTAACGTTTAAAAAAAGATATATATCTGTAACAGCGGACCGGTTAGCGCTCTGGTTCGCGGACTTTTCGCGCAACGGAGCTTTGTGAAGCGAAGCTGATTGGTTCTCCGGCGTCTGTCAACATTCCAAACAGTCCGTAGCGGCCGCCATCTTGTCTCTCGGTAGGATCGAGAGACAAGAGGAGGTCAAAACAAAGGGGGAAATAACTATAAGGGGGCATAGTAGATCCTCGCTGACCCCCTAGGTTTGATGTGGAGGTTTTAAAAGGGCCCCGCGGGGCAAAAAAAAACCAAAATAATAATAATCGAACGGCTGAATGGATTTGCACGAAACTTGGCAAAATATTAGGGACTGGTAGCCCGATGTGCCTTTGCTAGGTCTCAATATATGTGCTCCAGTGGATTTTGAGAAATTAACGTTGAAAAAAAGATATATATCTGTAACAGCGCTCCGCTTCACGTACTTTTCGCGTTACGGAGCTTTGCGAAGCTGATTGGTTCTCCGGCGTCTGTCAACATTCCAAACAGTCCGTAGCGGCCGCCATCTTGTCCCTCGGTAGGATTGAGAGACAAGAGGAGGCCAAAGCGAAGGGGGAAATGACCATAAGGGGGCATAGTAGATCCTTCCTGACCTCTTAGGTTTGATGTACCATTTTGCCAAGTTTGGTGTAATTCCGTTCAGCCATTCAGGCTGTAGACGTATGTAAATGTCCTATGGAAAATTGCATGGGGAAAACACATTTGAAAGTGTTGAAATTTAGAACCAATTAAAATGTTACTTTGGTTTTGTATTTGTGTGTGATGAAAGTTAATTGGTTATGTATATATGTCAAATGAGAGGAAACCACAGCCATTTTGTGATACTACTGTCTGAGGTACATTTGTGAGGAATTTTTGGTGGTGAATTTCTGGTGTTTGATTTACACAGTACTAACACTTCTGCTACTTTTAAAAAGGTGAGTTGTTAATTTGTAAGGGGAACTATGTTGTACACTTGAAGATAATTTGAAAAATGTTTTCTGTTATTTATTTGCAGTCCTTCTGTTATACTAAATACTTGATGAAGTTAGTTTTATATTATGTATTACTAAAAACGATAAATGAAAGTGATTATTTTTTTCTGCAATTTACAGCAAGCAATTTCAAAATAAAATGGCTCACAATGAAGAGACCGTGGCAATTTCTTTTGAATTGTCCACTACATTGATTGAAATTGAGAGCACCAATAATGAAATATTGTCACAAGGAGGACATGACTTGTATGATTCCATTAGATTGATTGAAATGGACAGCACCAAGAATGAAATATTGTCACAAGGAGATGACTTGAATGATTCCACTACATTGATTGAAATTGAGAGCACCAATAATGAAATATTGTCACAAGGAGGAGATGGCTTGTATGATTCCATTAGATTGATTGAAATGGACAGCACCAATAATGAAATATTGTCACAAGGAGGAGATGACTTGAATGATTCCACTACATTGATTGAAATTGAGAGCACCAATAATGAAATATTGTCACGAGGAGATGACTTGAATGATTCCACTACATTGATTGAAATGGACAGCACCAATAATGAAATATTGTCAGAAGGAGGAGATGACTTGAATGATTTTTTTGATCAATCTCTTGATGGCGAATTTATCGAGTGTTTGGAGACCATAGAGTTACAAGAATCATCATTGCAGACTTTTAATGAGGAGATTCCAGATGAGACGATTGAAGAGGAAATTACTGATGAGGACATGTTACTAGTTGTTTCAAATTTAGAAAATTCTGAAGAATAAATTTATATTTAGAAATCAAAAATTGTTTGAGACATTATTCATTTTTATTTTTAATTTATGAGGTTGTAGCGAAGTGATTGTAGTATAAAATGAGACTTATAGTATAGAGTGCAACATTTTTATGTTACATGGTAAGTTTACTCATATTTACTTCCCTTCTGCCACTATATTATCTCCAATGTGTATTTGACATGTCTTCTTCATCTCCGGCCTCCTTTCTCTCACTGTGTGTCTCCGATGCATCTTATCGCTGCTATTTTGTGTAATTACAGAAGAGAGTAAAATAAAATAGTTCGGAACGTGAAAAGGGGGCAAAGTAGAGTACTCCTCACCCCCTAGGCCTTTTTAGGCGGTCCCAAAAGGATCAGTTTCTGCTTTCCTGAGAGATTATGGTATGAGTTCCATATACCACAATAACTTGCATTACAACATGCAAGATATCTATCTCCTATTACCAACTTTTGGAGATATTCGCGCTAAGCGCGAATATCTCCAAAAAGTAACACCTGCCCTGAGCAGTTCTTAGCCATGTTATCCAATGGGAGGTGGATAACATGGCTAAGAGCATTAGCTCGGTAATGCATGAATATCGCTGAGTTTTTAGCGATATTCATGCATTGCGGCCGTTTATTATCGCATTTGCGATAAACCTTGATAATAGTAAGGTTTATCTTCGATAATTTCTGACGATGCTTAGTGGTAAAAAATTGGTTGGTAAGCATCGTTAGCGATAAATATCACTTAACTTTGGTAATATGCCCCAACGTCTGTTAACGTTCGATTCGAAGGAAATGAGGAAGTGTTGAAAAACATTGTCTGCGCCATCTTGCCTTTTTTGAAATGCCACACTTTTGTCGTGCACGGCAGCCATTTTAGGTGTCTTGACCAGACCCACTCTCTGCACGCTGTCGATTCGTAGCATGGCTCCTCACCCACGCAAGCATCTTCCCTAGGCACTGGTCACCACCGCTCTCTGTCTTATGCATGGGCAATAAACCTCCCCCCATCTGCGCTGCTCTTCCCTGAGAATCACACTCTGTGCCCGCCCGACACCTCCCTTTCGCCCTATTCACTACCGCACCCTCTGACACTCCTCTTTCTCTGTGTCCGATTGTCCAGGCTATCAGCTAGCCCTGCAGATGTAGTTTATGGCCACAGCTGTAAAGAATCACCCCTCTTCAAAGGAGTTATAGTAGATCAAGGCCCACACTCGATGAGATCCGTCACAGCACACGCGTTCCTACTATCTGAAAACCATCCTGTATTGTGATTGGGGAGGGGACCGAGCCTGAAGCGGAAGATTCCAGGAATGACTCTTTGTACATCAAAGTTTTTACAATTATGTGTCACATTAAAAATATATAGCACTCTAACAAAGTAGTAGGAATATAAAACTTTAATAACATATAAATATATACAACAAAACAAAAACAGTAAAAACATTTAAACAACGAAGAGACCGTGGCAATTTCTTTTTAATTATCCAATAGATTTATTGAAATTGACAGCACCAATAATGAAATATTCTTGTCAGTAGCGGTCTGTTGTGCGAATAGTTCCAAGGCAGCAGAACGCGCTGAAATCTAGATGGCACGAAAGTGATGTCTAGTAAGTTGCCGCCCAGCAAAAAACGGCGTGGGGCGCCGCGGGGGTGAGTGAGTCCAGTAGGCACCACAGCTATTCTTACCGGCATTGCAGAATTACTGCTGGGGACAATGCCTGTGCTGTAGCAGGGTCACAGCAGAAACAAAAAGGATTCTGTTGAAGATGTTGTTGGTTTCAATTTGAAAACAGTTCTGGTGTCAACTGCTATGCTAATGTAGTGGTTAATGTTTTGTTTTCTCTACAAAATGTAAAAGAGGGGGAGGCAGTCCAAAGTTCCGTTAAAAGGGCAAAGGAAAGGATCGGTGGTTTGAACTATCAGTCAAAAAGGGGAGGGGGTGCAATAATTTTTCCTACCGGGTCACACTGTGCTTTCACCGGAAGTGAGGTCTGCAGGATTGTAGTAATTCAAAGTGAGGCTGGCGCCAGCATGGGAGCGCCGACGTCCCGCGGATACAGTTTCGTCACTCCACGGGCGATCATGGCAGTCATTCCCCATCGGGGGTCGGAGACTCCCGCGGCTCCTCTAGAATCTTTAAGGTCGTGGAGGACTACGGTGGTGGAGTCAACCAGTGACCGGGCCATTTCTTTATGTTGGGCCCGCTCTTGCCAGGTCGACAGCCATTTTGAGAGTTCGGCAGCTACCGGCGATCGCGGGGTCACATGAGCGGACGGGCTCCACCCTGCCGGGCGAGACGTTGCAGCATGGCCACAGTGGAAGAACCGTTATCTAGGTCGTTCCGAAACTGTGCAGCACTGTAGTTGTTAGGATGCCACCGCCTGGAGCGCTGAGGGTGCAGCTGGGAAGCCTCCACCTGGGGAGGCGGGAGAGGCCTGTTCGCACCGTCTCTCCCTCCCAGTGCACCCCACGGCGTCTCGCTTGAGATTTGTTATGGCCGGACCAGGCGATGAGGACGAGGGGGGGGGTCGGAGGCATGTGCAAGACATCCCCCTCCAGTGTTGTCGCAGCCATTATAAAAGAAAGAAGTGTCCCGTCCGTCTTTGGGCCGGGCTTCCGGTGGATGTCGGCCGGACGCCCCTGGCTCTGGCCCCATGAACGGGTTTCTTGGTTTATCGGCTGCAGCCGGATCCCGTCGGCCTCGGCCCCCCGACCGTTGGTGGTCGGACCGGAAGAGCATGTGGCGGGACTACCTGCAACTCTCAAGGGCCACCGCGGCCGGACTGGGAGAGAGAGGGGAGGGTCGAGGAGACATTCCCCCCCCTGCAACTGTTCAGCGTTGTAAAGGCAATCCCCTGGCCGGGTCCCGCTGGTCTCGGCCTCTCCTCCGGCTACACCCTACGTTAGGATCTCCTGGCCGAGGCGTGGCAGCAGGACCTGCCTTATATGGGCTGCTCCCGGCTGGGCGTAGCCGGAACCCTGCCCCACCTTGGAAGTTTCCAGAGTGGGGGTGGATGTTCTACTGACTTGCATTTTCCCTAGTCTATCGATTTTTTTGGCGTGGCAGGCGGTGGGACAGCGAGGGGTGATTTGGTTTCTCTTACTGTTTTTCTGGTCTCTCACCACTGGCATATTTTAACGTTTTCTTGTTTCTAGGACATTAATAGGTTTTATCATTACGTTATGTTATCGTTTCTTTGTTCGTTGTTTAATAAAAGTTCATGTTCATCAGTGGCCTACTGATTTTCGTTTTCCTATTTTTTTCTTTCCAGGTTGTTTCATGGTAAAGTTTCTGTTAACAGGATACAGTGATCACTTCGTTATTATTGCATATGTCCTTTTCACTAGGGGTGCTCTCTGGTCGGGCCAGATGACGTATCTCTAGTAAATGGTCCGGGTGAAAAAGGTGCATCAATCAGTGGGGAGTAGATAGGCATGACAGATTACAACGGGGGAGAACGGTCCGCATTACGTACCCTTTCACTACTTGCAAAGATTTTCCTACGTTTATTTGCAAACAGGGAATACCTCCAAAAAGAACTAATTCCCAAACAGTCAATGTTCGGACAATCAATCAATCAATGAGGAATGAAATAGGTACGACGTGTTAAAGGCTTGCGTTACCTACCCTTCACTATCTGCAAAGGGAGATAGAATATTCCTATTCTTCCTCGTTTGCAGGTAGAGAAGATCGTTAAGAGAATTAATTTCGAACAATTCAATGCTCGATTGAAACAATCAACAAGGGGTACTGTGAACACAAATGAACGCCGCTTATATACATACGCATTGCTATTTTCAACAGGTTGTTCCTAATGTTTCTATTTTAGCGAGGTCAAAAGAGATCCCATTAGTGGCCTACTGATTTTGCTCGATTCCTTTTGTTTTTTTACACGATTTTTCGCTATCTGCAAAGACTAAACAGAGTATTGCGACTCTGTGCTTGTTTGTAAATAGAGAATGAACCAAAGAGAACAATCAATCAAATGGAGAGAGAAGCAGGCACGACGGATTACAAAGGGGGAAAGGGCTGCGTTAACTACCCTTCACTATCTGCAAAGAGAGAGTACTCCTAATAGAAATGAGGGGTGGGGGGCAGCAATCAAAGCAGATCAGTGTGCATAAACACGAAAAAAAAATTCTTACCACGTACTTGACATTCGACAGCTTATGATATTTGCTATTAAAAAACCATTGAAATTCACTGAAAAAACCATAGGTTATAGACCATATATAGTTAGGAATTAGCATTTACAAAACCTTGAAAATTCACTGAAAAAACCATAGGTTATAGACCATATATAGTTAGGAATTAGCATTTAAAAAACCTTATTTTACTCACACAAAACCATTGAAATTCCATATATAGTTAGTTGCACTAACTATATATTGCGCACCCGCAATCCACTGCTGATGATGTCACATATTACATCATTCATGACATGGTCAGTGACATCACTGATGACAACATCCAGTGACTATGTTTCTGTAAAGTTAAAATATGTCTTACATATTGAAGAATGAGTGGATGTATAAGTGTCTGGACGAAGGATTTAGTAGGTGCATGACTGAATGTATGAGTGAGTGATTAAATGTGTCTCACTGAGTGCATGGGTTAGTGACTAAACTGTCTTAATTTGTGCATCATTATGTCTGTTGTTCTGTAAACTGCTGCATGTGTTGATCAGTAGCTATATGAGTAACTATATGGGTTATTGATTGATTGCCCAAGTATTTGCATGGGAGACTGAGTGTGTGTGTGGCTGGATGGGAGGTGTGTGACTCTGTACAGATCAATGTGTACTTGTATCAATGATTGTATAAGAGAGTAAGTATGTGTTAGTATATGGTTGAAAACGTAAGGTGCTCTATGTTTAACTGTATAGAGTAGAAAATGGAAGTGTGATTGATTCTTTACAGGACTGACTAGGTGTGTGAGTAACTCCATGGATGAGTGGCAGAGTGTGAGTGTCTGTATAGGTGTATGAGTGCATATGATTGTGTTGTAAACATGAGTGATTGTATGTATGAATGATTGTATGGGTGAATGAGTGAATGTGTGTGTAGACGTAGGAATCAGTGAGTACGTATGTAGTAACTAGTATTGGTGTGTCAATGGTTTCAAAAATTATACTCTGTTTTTAACACTGGGTGAAACAGAGGTTATAATAAAATGTGAGGAGATGCATTGTATTGTCACATGAATGATATCATCAGTGATGTGGTCATTGATGTCAAATGAGATGTCATCAGTGATGTCATTTGAGATGTCATCAGTGATGTCATCAGTGATGTCACTGACCATGTCATGAATGATGTAATATGTGACATCATCAGCAGTGGATTGCGGGTGCGCAATATATAGTTAGTGCAACTAACTATATATGGAATTTCAATGGTTTTGTGTGAGTAAAATAAGGTTTTTTAAATGCTAATTCCTAACTATATATGGTCTATAACCTATGGTTTTTTCAGTGAATTTTCAAGGTTTTGTAAATGCTAATTCCTAACTATATATGGTCTATAACCTATGGTTTTTTCAGTGAATATATATATATATATATATATATATATATATATATATTACCTACTGGCGGTCGCCAGTACGTATATATAGTTAGGATTGGCTACCATAGGAAATCCGCAACATTCTATTGGGAATAACTCTGGCGCCGGTGGAGGAATTTGTGTGTAATTTTTCAAAATTTTGGCCAGCTCTGCTGCGCTCCTTCACTGAAAGTTTCGGGGGGATTCGTGAAGTGGGGGCTGAGAAAAAAGGGGGGTCCCAAAACGTGTTTTCCCCATGTTAATTTCCATAGGACGGTCTGACAAGTCTACAGCCCGAACCACTGAACGGAATTACGCCAAACTTTGCAAAATTGTAGGGACTGGTACGCAGATGTGCCTTTGCTATATTTGGTGAAAATCCCTCCAGTAGTTCCTGAGAAAATCAAAAGAGAAAAAATATATATATCTATAGCAGCTTACGTGTAAGCTTACTGTAAGCTTAATTTTCCGAGCATGAGCTGCATTCTGATTGGCTGCCAATGTCTGTCAACACTCCAAACCAGAAAGTGTTGGCAGCCATCTTGTGCCTCAGTAGACTGAGGCACAGGAAAGCAGAAAAACAAACGTGTAGAACTCAAAAAGGGGGCAGGGTAGAAAAAATTGTTTTCAAAATTCAAATTCTTCATCCAAGAAGTGTTGGCAGCCATCTTGGGACCAATATACATGATAGCACCTCATTAAAAAGCATTGTAGTTAATAGAGGGTTTTATGACTTTAGTTAAATTAACTAACTATATTTCGCGCACCCGCAATCCACTGCTGATGATGTCACATATTAGATCATTCATGACATGGTCAGTGACAACACTGATGACATCTCAAATGACATAGTACAACTAACTATATAGGAGCAATTTCAATGGTTTCGTATGAGTGAAATGTCCAGCTAACTATAACACCCCTAAAACTTATAGTTTTTTGAGTGAATTTCAAAGGTTTTTTAAAAGCTAATTCCTAACTATATAACGCCTGAAACCTATGGTTTTTTCAGTGAATTTCAAAGGTTTTTTAAATGCTAATTCCTAACTATATAAGGCCTGAAACCTATGGTTTTTTCAGTGAATTTGCAAGTTTTTTTTAATGCTAATTCCTAACTATATAAGGCCTGAAACCTATGGTTTTTTCAGTGAATTTGCAAGGTTTTTTAAATGCTAATTCCTAACTATATAAGGCCTGAAACCTATGGTTTTATCATTGAATATATAAATATATATATATATAGATATATATATCTATATATATATATATTTGTCATATATAAAAAGGAATTTACGCATCTATATTGCTAAAAAAAAAGAAATTCTTCTGATATTGTAATATTTGTTGCTATCTTTTTCTATTTTTTTTATTTTGATCATGGTTTAATGTCAATTACTATTTAATATGAATATATTTTTGTACATATTAAAATAATATTTAATTTGTTCAAAAAATATATTGTATGTTTGAATGTGTTCCTTTATGTCTAGCGTTTTTTTAAAGTAATAGTGTGCTGCATTTTATCTAACACCATATTTGTCCATTTAAAGTTAATGATATTTACCATATCAATAATATTGTTTCTAATACTTTTGCAGTATTTATTGTATGAAATGCAGTTATGACATGTCAAGTATCTTCATTTCTGTTTCTGATATACGGAATGGAATGGAATGAGAATTTATATAGCGCAAAACTACCATCCGGGTATCCTGGCGCTTGGATCAGAGAGTGGACATCAAAAAACAGAATCAGTTGTCTGTAATAGGGACTAAAGAGCATTCCTTGGAAAAAGACAAGTTTTCAGACTCTTCCTGAAGCCGGTCAGCGAACTGGCCTGTCTGAGATTCAGGGGCAGCTCATTCCAAATGCGTGAGGCAATCACTCCAAAAGCTCTATCCCCTTTCCGGGATCTCTTGAATCTGGTGGTTGTAATCGGATTAGTATTTGAAGAGTGTCGTAGAGGACCTGCATTGTCTGTTTAGCGCCAACTTTGCTGCCATTGCTTGTACTCTCTGCAACCCCTGCATAATATATTGTGGTGCCCCCAGATACAGGGAGTTGCAGTAGTCCAACCTACTCAATATTACACTTCTCACTACAAGAGGTTGAGTGTCTTCAGGGAGTAGGGGAAGAATCTTCCGTAGTATTCGTAGCAGAGAAAGGCAGGCACTGGCAGTTTTGTTAGCTTGTACGTCCATTTGAAGATTTCCATCTACCATAACTCCCAGGTTGCGCACCACTTTGGCCGGGACCAGAGATTCATACTCAGGAGTGAGCTTGAACTCTGTCGGCAGATGTCAAGACATTCTGGTGGCAGGGCAGTACACCAACTCCGTTTTTCCCCATTAAACTGTAAGGAGTTTTTCCTAAGCCAACCCGCAGTTTGGCACATGCACTTCTGGAAGGTATCCATAGATACCGCTTGTATCCCCTGGGAGAACACCAGTTGGGTGTCATCTGCATAGTTGACCAGGTATACCCCATAAGATTTAATAATGAGGAATAGAGGACGTAGGTAAATATTAAAAAGGATGGGACTTATTGCCGAGCCCTGTGGCACCCCATGATGTACTGGGGACATGTCAGAGGTGAACGGCGTTAAAGACATGGCCTGTTGTCTTCTTGACAGGTAAGATCGTAACCACTGCAAGGCCCCTCCTTTCACCCCTATACTTCCAAGTCTCTCCAATGTCACGGTATGGCCTATCGTGTCAAATGCGGCTGACATATATACGTATATTAGATATTTTTTAACAGCCGAATTGTTTTAGTCGATATTAGTGCTTTTCTTTTTGAACTATAAAGTCTCAATACTTTGGTAGTCGATTTTTTATGAGTGTTGTGTATCTCTATATAGTTTTCTTGGATATTTCGTCATAGAAGCATTGGTGTTTCACATGGGCAACAATGATTAACTGAATAAGCAATGGGAAGGAAAATGTACCATGTGGACTGAGGTAGATTGACTAAGGACTTGCGTTTTTATTGTGTGACACGAGAACGCACAAGGCAATGCAAATTCTTAAATGGGATTTACAAAGGCGCACAAAAAAAATGTAAATGCAGCACAGCAGCTGGTGTTGCCTTGTGTTACATTTCATTGCGGTGGACATTCCATTGGTGGAGCATCAACATTCCTGTGCATTCACACATGGAATTTAACGCAGCACCAGATTTACTTAAGGCAGTAAACATAGGATTGTGCAAAATTGGTGCGCCTTTCATTGAGGGGAGTAAGGAGGAGAACTATCTTTTTTACTAGTTTTTATTGGAGTTTTTATACAAACAACATAAAACATATAACATATATTCATCAGCGCTATGTCGGTACATATACTGCATTACACTTAGGAAGAGGAAATTGCCTCTTAGGTTTGTTTTTGTGCAGGAAGGAACAACTTACAGCTCAAAAACAATTTTCTCTGTAACCCAGGCACCTTTACAGCACTGAGCAAAAGTGCCTGCTCGGCGTTAGGCACCACATAGAGCGCCAGTGCTATGAGACAACAGAAGTGCATCGTAACTTAGTAGGTATGATGCATTTATAGTCTCTCCTTTTCATGCAACAAAATGCAGCAAGTTTCCTTGCTGCATTGCATTACTTGAAATATTAGTGAATATGGTCCTTGCTGTGGACAAGGAAAGGAGAAAACCAACCAGGGAATGAGATTTATTTGTATCTACCTCTGGTATCAGGTGTTATCACATCTAAATATTAGGGAGGAGGAGGCATCTTTGTACCAGGTTGATGGAGTTTATTTGTCACCTTTTGGAAATGCATATTACATGTTGGAGTTGCGGGAAATATTGTAGCTGTTGTGGATTGAGAAACTGTGGCGTTGAACTGTATTACTGGTTTATGCAGTTTTAGTCTAGGGTTGGGGCAGGAGAACACCTGTCCATGGTTTAAGAGATTAGTTTGGGGAGCTCATGAGTCAGAGGTAGGCATATCCACCACTCTGGGATGCACAACTGAAGGGCTGGGACAGAGGTTTGGGGATTGTGAACAGGCTAAGGTCGGAATGGGTATTAGATGTTTGTGGTTCTTGAGGAAGAGATTGGTGTAGCAATAGAATGGCTGTGAGATGGAAGGTGGAGAAAACATATTTTGAATTGCGTAGATTTTTTGGGACTGTTTCAAATTCGAGGAGACTTTAAGGACTGGGTACTTAGGTATATTATTGTATTATTTGGCTTGGAATTTACTTACTCCATGTTCTTGAGCTAAAACTGTAGACCTGTCCTAATAAAGATGGCCTTGTACACTATCATTTGTGTATGTTCTTAATGTAAAGTCTCGCCCAATGGTGATGCCTTGGGAGAGCAAAGCCAGAGGTCAGTCTTCCCTATCCCCTATACAATGGCGTAGCAAGGCGGGACGGGAGTGGTCATCCCCTGGTGGCACGGATTTTGGGGGCAACGGCCTCCCCCTGCGATTACCTGCAACTGTCGTGGGGCAGCAAAGGCAGGAATCGCCAGCACCCCCCTCTTACTTGCTGCCGCCAAGGGTGGTTAAATGTCCAGCTATACCACTGCCCCTCTAGTTTCTTCTGGTTTGTGTCACAGGACATGATGCAGTGGTCAAAGGATAGTTCACAAGTAAGGAAGTGGGGTTAAGGCTTAAGCAAGTTTAGGGGCTGAGGATCAAGAATTCAGCCTCTTTGCTGACTCATTCGGCAATAAAGAGAGTTTTTGTCCAGCACACTAACACATTTTACTGGTATGGGGCAGTATTCTTAGACTCTTACTACATCACTCTTTTGAAGGTTATAGTACACTGGTTGCTAATAAATTAAAGGTATGGATCATGCAGGCCGGGAGAATGTTTTTGCAAAGATAAGAAAGGTATTGTTGCAAGACTGTTCAGGAAAAGTGGTACTTTAGGGTTTGGTGTGTCGGGGTTGTGTGTACCCACCCTTCTGCTGGGCAGAGGTGAGGGACACGGTCATAAGATTGGGGATTTTGAGTAGGAGATATTGAAGATGGTTTGAGATGTTTAAGGTTCATAAGTGAGAGATGATTTTAGATGTTTGTGGTTCGTGAGGGAGAGAGTGGTATAACAAAGGAATGTTCATAAAAAGGAAAATTGAGAAAGGATACTTTGTAGTATATGTGAGGTTTGGGGACTGATCGCACTTTGAAAAGGGTAATGGGAGGAGGTCATTTTAAGGATGTTATTGTATTAGTGAGGCTTTAGGTTACATTATGTACTATATGCCCTTGAGCTAAAACTGATTGACTTTTGTGACCATCAACGCTTTACACTTTGCGCCCCGCAAAAAAAATTTCTAATCCTGTGATCTTGAATTATAGCAATGGACTTCTCACTGTGGGAATGTCCCCCAGAAGGGTAAGAAGGGCAATGCTACTTATCAAGGTGGGCACTATGCCCACGGGGAATCTGAAACCACACAACACAGAAACATGTAGCTTGCCTTTTATTTTTAATGTCTGACATGGACATTGAGAGTGAACGCACCTGTAGAAAAAAACACAAATGCTAATGCCTTTAAATGATAGTGATTAGTTTATTACCATCACTATGTGGGCCAAGTTTGTTTTTCCCTTCTTTAAAAGCAGCTGTGCTTGTTCTATTCTAAGTAAACATCTCTCATGGAGACTGCTAGATTGGTAGGTCTAGTTATGGGGGTCAAAAGAAATGGGACACTGATGTGTTGCAGGGAGATAGATCAAGATGAATATAATCAGGTTCATTTATTGCAATACAGGGAAACCCAAGGGGAACTCTGTCCTCTGGAAGGCTGGTAGTGCTAGGGAAAAGTCAATCACATATAAGATCACCTCACCACAGCACCATCACTGGCTATACCCCTCAAACCTTTGACCATGCAAGGAGGGTGAAAATGGATAGTTATGGTGAGTGATCCAATTGAAAACAAGGATATAACTGGATTTGATGGACAAGGGAGGTTTTAATATCAGGTTATGCCATTGAAGTTTATGGAAGGCATTTAAAATATTTTGGGGGTGAAGACAAATCCCAAGATGGAGTCACTCTCATAATGCGGATTAATTGACAAGTATTTTGAGGGGGCTGCAAAAGAAATTAGGGAGATAGAATGGGTGGTGGACAGTAATAAGACTGTGGCACTAGCAGGTGAGAGGAGTAGAGATAGGAAGGTGGGCAGTGAAAGGAGACAGGGAAGAGGTTGTGAGTGACGCACAGTGAGTGATAGGAGCAGGAAAGTGACATGATGGGTCCCAGCATTGAGAATAGAGAGATGTTATGAGAGAGGTGAGTGATGGCAGTAGAAGCTAGAAGCTGCATGAGGACAATAGCAGAAAATATGGACATTGACAGGAAATATGGGCAGCGATAGAGGAGGCATGTGTTGATGGAGGATATGGACAGTGCTGGGAAGGTTATACACTGTTAAGTGGAGGATATTAGCAGGAGAACTGGCCAGTGACGGAGGAGGTAGGCAGTCATGTAGAGAGAGTGTGTAGTGGCAGGAAAGGCAGATACTGATCTTTACCTAAGTGAGGGAATCATGTATTATCTTCTTGTCTTTCCCAAATGTGGTTCTATGGGATATATGGTGAGTCCCTTGCAGTGGTAAAGGGGGAGGGGATTATGTGGTGATCTTACCTCACCCAAAGGCAGATAGGGTAGGTCATGCGTTTTGTTTTGACCCCCTTTTTGTCTAAGGGCAGATGATATATCCTGCCCCTGCCTTGCTCAAGGATATGTTGGGTAATTAGTAACGATCTACCTTTCTGAACCGTGGATGGAATATAGGTGGTCCTACTGCCTTGTCCATGTATGAGTGCCTTTGCCGTTGATAGCACTACCACATTCCTCAAGCTAAGGGCATGGGCTTAAACCCTATCCTCCAGTGTAATGTTCATAATAGTGTACAATTCCCCCTGGCCATCAAGCAAGGCCGGGGCACAGATAAGTTCCTGTACTTGAGCAAGGAGGTAGATACCAAATCTCCCACACCATTGCCCCACACAAGAGTTGTAAAAATATTCCCCCACTCTCCCCCTTTGTCAAGGAGCAGACAGTGTGACACATGCAACATCTAGGGGTTGTTTTACACTTCTAGGGTACAAGCAAAATGTATGGTTTTTTGTGCTGTCTGTGCCCAACTGCAAACTTCTCAGTGTGGTAGCTATCCTGTGCCTGATGCTAGGGACAGCAAACAGTCATGCTGATGCACAGTTGGGAAATACCAACAGTACCCCAGCTAATGATAGCTGTGCTGGACTTCGGTCATCTAGGATAACTTAAATTAAAGGAGGGAGAGCAGCAACTACTAATATGCCCATTTTTTATGTGAACATCTGGTGGAATTTGGAAAAATGGGTTGCTTTTCTAAGTGTAAATGTTGTGGAGCAATGTGGAAAGGGGTAACTGTTTGATCTGGGGGTCTCTAGTTTTCAGAGGTAGGTACCAATGTCCAAATAGGGACCCTTGCTTCCAGTCAGGGCAAGGGGGATACACTCTTTAGATAACCCCTTCTCAACCCCTTGGTAGCTTGGCATGAGCAGACAGGATTATCAAGGTCAATGTGTAAAGTATTTGTACCAACACTCACAGTAACACAGTGAAAACATCACAAATGGACTCCACACCAGTTTAGACAAATAAAGTATCTTTATCTAAACTACACAAGACCAAAGCAACAAGAATCCAACATACACAGTTCAAGTATATGATTTTCAAAGAGTTCTAGGGTTTACATTAAAATAATCCACAGTTGCGTCACGTTTAGCCCAAAGTACCTGTGGATGCGACGAAGTTCCAAATGGAAGCTGCACCTTTGGAAAACAAGTGATGTGTCACTCCTGAGACTCTGGGGAGGCAATGCGACAGCCTCGCTGGATGCAGCGGGCGTGTTGTGACGAATCTGGTCTGTATGGGGAGGGATGCGATACCTTGTATGGGTTCCGGTGCGCAGGTTCGGTAGGAAGCGTCTCGCACAGGTACAATGCGACGATCTTCAGGACGGCGACGATCTCAAGTGAGACTGCAATGCTCTGTGCAGCGTCAATCTTCTACTCTCGCGGCCCCTCGATGTGATGGCACTGCGACAATGTTCGCAGCGACGTGATACGGTCCGCAAGCAAGCGGTGCAGCGATTTCACCCAGCGATGACAGGCTCTGCGACGATACCCTCAGCGACAGGAAGCTTCCCGTACCGGGGCGATGCATTCCGCAAGCGAACGATGCGTCGGTTCTTGCAGCGGCAACAGGCGCTGCGACGATCTCGATCTTCGCGGCGGTGGGAATTTCCTCGCACTGTCGGGGATGCACTCCGCAAGCGAGCGATGCGTGAAAATTGCTGATTATCTTCTTTACTCCTTGTCCAGCTTAACAGCAGGCACAAATTCCAGAGGCCCCACAATTGGATCAGGCACTCTAGGAAGGGCAGAACCCCTACAGCAGAGTTCAGGGGGAAGCTGGGGGTGAAGTCTTTTTGTTCCTGGGACTTCTTAACAGAAGGCCAGCTCTCCTCAGGCCCTGGGAGATCTCTTCAACAAGGGGACACAGCACACAGCAAAGTCTTTCCCCTCTCCTTGGCAGCAAAGCAACTGCAGGTCAGTCCACAAGCCCACAGCAGGACAGTCGTTCCTCTTCAGTCTTGCAGCTTACTCCTTGGCAGAGGTTCCTTCTTGATTCCAGGATGATATAATTTCTTGGGATCAGGGTCCCAATATTTATACCCCAAAATCCTTTGTCCCCTAAGGGCAGAGGGGCCTTTGCCCAGCCCAAACCAGTTCTGGAGCACTCTGTTGACATGACTCCTTCTTTCCTTTCACAGTGCAGGGCAGAGTCATCAGATGCCCCACAGGAGGTGGAGCCAGCATTGTGGAGGGAAAGCACAGCCCTGGAGCACTTTGTTGACATGATTCCTTCTCTTTCACAGTGCAGGGAAGAGACATCAGACGCACCACAGGGGGTGGAGCCAGCACTGTGGGGGGCAGTCACAGTTCTATTCAGGTCCCGGGTGCAAGTCCTCCCTTCCATCTAGATGCAGATCTCTCTATTCACCACTGGGCGGACCCATTCTGTCTCCTGGAATCCCCCAGCCCTGACACTCAACTCCAAGCAAGGAATACACAACCTAGCAGAGGCAGGCTTGGCTAGTTAGGCAAGAAAATACCTACTTTCTGAAAGTTGTATTTTCAAACACTTCACTAAAAGATGTATTTTATCATTCTGAGTTCAGGCATGCTAAACTCGAATTTTTACCATGTTCCCTGAGTCAGTTGGGATTATAAAATTTAATAATCTAACTGCCCATTCTGGCCTATGGAGAACAGGTAGCCTTACAATAGTGAAAAACGAAAATGTCTGTAATTCACTATTAGGACATGCCACACACACCAAGGCATGTCCTACCTTATACTTACAATGCACCCTGCCATTGGGCCTACCATAGGGGTGTCTGATATGAAGAAAAGGGGAGGTTTAGGGACTGGCAAGTGGGTGCACTTACCAAGTCAACATGGCAGTACCAGACTGCACACAGGCTCTGCAATGGCAGGCCTTAGACACATTTTACAAGGCTGCTTCTGTGGGTTGCACAAACAGTGCTGCAAGCCCACCAGCAGCATTTGGATTTATAAGCCCTGGGCACAATCAGTGCACTGTACTCGGGTCTGACAAGTAAACCAAACACGCCAATCATGGAATCACTAATCCATACATCAATTTACAATAGGGAGATGCATATGCACTTTAGCACTGATCAGCAATGGTAAAGTTCCCAGAGTCCTATTGCCAACAACCACAGGTCAGGTGAAACAAGGGAGGAAGAAGCAAAAAGTTTTCGGATAACCCTGGAAAAAGGGCCATTTTCAACAGTAAAAAACTCCTCTGGGGCAAGATGGGATCAGACGACATGAATTCATTGCCCATGTCCTCCACTCACTATATGGGTATGGTGTCAGAACTACCCTTTTGGCCTTTGGCAAGGTGTGTGGCAACAAATACCTTACAACAACTTGTGCCCGTGTACAAAGTGTGAAGGGAAGGAAAACTGCCTGCTATTGAGCAGTGTAGGTCGAAATTAACGGGTTGGGTGAGGCCACCACAATCTTCATCATCTGATTGGCAAGGCCTAAGAGAATTATTTCTTTACACCCCTTCCCTGTGTCAAGGCACAGGTGTGTTTTGAACCCCGTCTCTTTCTGGCCTGGCACCTTGGTAGGGTGAAAGGCCTTGTTTTCAGGAATCTCTCTCCAGATGTAATACAGGCTGAGGGAATAGCTAAAAATATGGGCAATCAAATTACTTCCATGTATGCTTAATACATCATCGACCCTCCTGCCGGGGTGTTTCTCACTTTTTTCTAATTCACCCAGATGGTCACAAGTTTCTTTTTATATCAGTAGGGTTCTTTTGCGCTAAGAAGGGCCATACTATCCAGTGTTTCCTCTAAATTGACAGGTACAGCATTTTTAAAGGTTTTACAACCCATTTTTTGTAATATTTCCCTTGTAATCTGTGAAATCTTGCTGTTCGTGATCAAATACAAGCTGAACATATTGGGTGCCCTCAACGGGATTGCAGTGTGCCCAACTTTGTGTAGTAGACTGCCGACATTGCAGTTCACCACCCACGGTCTCGATTCTATCAAATTTGTTATATATTTGAAATCAATGTAATTAATATGTGTTTGAGTTATCTTCAGAACACTTGATTGAACTGACAAGACTGCATAAGCAAAAAATGTACTTTTCTTGGTGGTTTCCCCTTGAAAAAGTGTTCTACATCAGGTGCTGTAAATTAGGCCACACTGTAGTCGTGATCCAGAGAATTCTTAGTTATCCTTGCTAAGGGGAAAAAACAAGCTGTTGCGCGAAAGGGCCTTGACAGGAGGGTGATATTCAAGAAGCAAAACAAAGGAGCCTATAGAAAAGGAGCGTGCAAAAAGGCTAGATCAGAAAAGTGTAGCACATGTGAAAGCAGGGGCCCATGGATGCAGTGGGCTAGAGGACAAGCAGACAGGAAGAGCTGAGCAGAGATAAAAATGAGAAGTAAATGAAGGATGCCCGTCTTAAGGAACAAAAAAGACTCAGTTGAGCTGAGGGAAGGAAAATGTAAAAAAAAAAAGGGTAGAATGAGGAAAAAGAAAGGAGAGCTGGGGTGAAGATGGAATAAAATCAAGCCGGCTTAATTAAAAGAAAGGAGAAGAACAGTGAGGAAGGAAAGAAGGTGGAAAGGAGAGGGAAGGAAAAAGGAAGACAAGCTGGTCTGGAGGAAAACAAGTGAGAAAAGGAAGAGTAGGGAAAGGAAAGGGGGGGGGCACTCGGCTCCCACGCATGTATGGCGGGGCCCGGCTTCCCCCCTCCCCCGTACCCTCGGTGGTGGGGCGTGAGGCCCCCCTTCTCGTCGCATCCTTATGATGTGGCTGGGGGGCGCCCCACCACCAATTGGTGCAGTCCCCCACCGTTGACCCGGAAGCAGTAAGAGTGCTTCCGGGTCAAGGGGGGTGACCTGAGGGTTTAAAAGGCCTGGGGAGCGCGGGAGGTGCCCGCTTGCACCCGCGCTCCCCAGGCTCGCTCCGTGCCCCCTCAGCAAGGGGCTGAATAATGTTTGCTTTTATTTTTCAGGTTGGAGGTCCGACGACACGAGGCGGCATTGCAGTGCCCCTCCCCAAGAAGTAGGAACAAGCACGCAAATCGGGCCGAGCGAGTCTGCTCAAGGAATTCGCGGTGTTGAGGGAGCAGGCATATCGAGGGGTAAAGCAGGTATTTCAGGCACATCGTCAGGGTTGTGGGTTCGAGCCCCACGTTGGGCGAAAACAAGTGATTTAAAAGGATGCCCCTGCGATAGCTCAGCTGTTAGAGCGGAGGGGGGGACGAGCGAGGGTCCAGGGTCCAAGCCCCTTTTTCAGTTTGTTGCTTCCTAGACTTTAGCATAAATTCGGGCATCCTGAGGTCGCTGGTTCATATCCGGCTCATAGGATAAAGGTTCGAGCACGGGCAGAAAAGATTTACGAGTGGTAAAGGCTTTGTGAGAGCATTTAACAAAGGCACACAACAGGCGAAGCAGGGTCGGCCCTGATTAGTGCTTGGATGGGAGACCAGTGTTGAACGCTCCCTGTTAGCTCCACATTTACAGTTATAGGAGGGAATTTTTTTGTGCAGAAACTGTTTAGGACTGCTGATTGAAGTGGGGTGAGCTTTTTGTCATACAGAGCGAAACAGGGTCGGCTTTGGTTAGGACTTGGATGGGAGACCATAGCTGAACGCCTCCCAATTGCCTATTTGAATTCTTAAATCATCTAGGTTTATAACAGGGGGGTTTTATTTCTTTAAAATAGGTGATTAAAAGGCTGCTTTGGTTAACACTTTAATGCCCAGGGCCTATTTTAATGGGCAGTGAAAGGGGTGATTAAGATTTCATTGAGTGTGAATTTCATATGAACTAAGTGTGGAGGTCTTACAACTGCAAGGGGCATTGTCTCTTCGAGCCAGGATTGTTTTTAACTTTTCTCTCATCGTAGGTATACATTCAGAGGGTGCTGCGGACGGAGCTGCCGGAGAGTGTACTGTGGATTTTGCGATCCGAGGACACGGGCAGGCCTGCATTTCACTGCTTCTGTTGGGCTGCCGGGCTAGAGTGCACTCGCCCAAGCACCCAGGCTAGCTGGTGTGTTGCGGTCACAGTCCTGTGGTGCTTACGGCCAGCCTGTGAGCCTCCAACGTTGGTACAGGTACAAGGCACATCGTGCCCATAAGTGTGTCATTTTGTGCAGTGTAGGTTTGTGAAGCACAGTGAAAGAATGTCCAGGCGGAGTGCAAAAAGTTTCAGACCATGATGCGCAGAATGTCAGCGATAGACAAGAGATTAGAGAAAGTGGATCAGTTGGGGAGGACCGTGGTGGAGATGAGTCAGAAGTTTGAGGTGCAAGCAGGGCCATCAGTGAGACCCAAGCGGGTGATAGTGCCTCCACAACCCAGGGGGGAACTAAAGGCATTGCCGAAGCGAGGCAGAGCCAAGAAGGGCTATGTTCGGGCCCCCAAGACACGGGTAGTAGGGGGATCACCCGGAAATGCCCCCGATGGAGTGCCCGCAGTACCTGAAGTGCCCACACCAACTCTGGCGATCCCGATAAGTATACCGATGGCACCGGCTCCAGCCACGCCGCCGGTGCTCCCAAACTTAGTGACACCGGTGATACCAGCAGTAACTCCAGGAGGCCCAGGGTACACCAGACGCCATCCACGGGGCACGACATAGCATCACCCTCCCCGGTCAGTGAGCCCTCTGAGGTTGGTCAGGTGCCCCCGGAACTGGTGGCACAGATAGAGTGAGTACTACCCTGGTTGGGGATTGGGGTATGTTACCTTCCGCGGCTGATCCCCCGGCGGAGGCCCAAAGAATGTTAGCGAAGATCATGGTCACTAGGGGTAGTGGTGGAGTGCCAAGTGCACCTATTCCTCCCCAAACAGGTTCAGCAAGCGATGCGGGGAAAGACAAGAGCTTAGAGCCAACATGTGTCACAAACGGTGACGGAGCTGATTTGGGCGGGCAAATATGTGAACATATTTTCATTACTAATTGATAACAGAGAGATGGAGTATGCCAAGTCACAAAAAGATTGGATGTTTCCTAGTGAATGGCTGTCTCAATTGGCTAAGTTCAGGGTGGAGGAGACACTGATTAACTGAATTAGAGCCTTTTCTGTATTTATGGCAATCACGGCAGAACGTTCCCCCAACCTACAGGCAGAGATGGCTTTTTATCAGAGTAGGATTACAATGTTCAGTGATGAACTTGAGGGGATGGATGGAAAGAGTATGACATAGCTTTCAGGAAAGCTAGAGAATTTGATCAATCATTATCCTGGGATAAGGTAGATTCCGTGTCATGGTATGGCCAGTTTTCAGGCGGTCAGGCTGCGGGAGTGGGCACAAACGGGAACCAAAGCTATCCCATCAAATACCAGCAGCCCTTTCGGCCGGCGCAGGGGGGTGATGCGACTGGTAAGACCAGAGGCAGTGGGGATCGTAAGGGCGTGTGTTGGGACTTCAATAGATGAACATGCACCAGGGCAGCGGGCACTTGCAAATTCAGACATGCATGCTCCATATGCGGCCACGCTTCCCACCCAGAAACAGCATGCTGTTCGAGAGGTAAAACCTCAGGAAACAGGGGGAGAAGGAAACAGGAATAGGTGGGTAGAATTGGGGATCGCGCACTCACCCATTGACGTACTGGCTTTGATCCCTTGGCAGAACAGCTATCCAGACCATGCCTCCACAAGGATGCTGCAGGAAGGCTTCTCACATGGTTTTCGCATTCCATCAGGTGGTATGGCAGAATGTAGGAATCAGCTGTCAGTCAAACACAATCCAGTTGTAGTGGCGTCAAAAATTGAGAAGGAACTGCGCCTGGGTAGGATAGCGGGCCCCTTCACTGACATCCCTGTACCTAATTTTGTCTGCTCACCCCTCTGGGTTGTCCCAAAGAAAGAAAAGGGCGAATTCAGGCTCATACATAACCTCTCGGAACCTAAGGACGCATCTTTGAATGACGCAATTGACGAGGGCATTTGCAGCGTCAAATATGCGTCTTTTGACCAGGCAGTGGAGATGTTGAGAGTTCTGGGTCCCGGGGCATTGATGGCGAAATCAGACATAGAATCAGCTTTCCGACTGCTCCCAGTACATCCCTTGGATCAGCACCTGCTTGGCAGCCAATCAAATTTCAGTTAGATTTTGGACTCCCAGATATCTATAATTTTTAAACTTAAATAACTAAAAAACACTGAAGATATTTACACCAAATCACAAAAGGCACACTTTCTGGACCAACATCTAGCTTTCTGATAAATTCGGTGTAATTCTGTACAGCGGTTCGAGCTGTAGTCGTGTTCAAAAAACAAAAAATCCCCATAGACATAACATGGGAAAAATGCATTTTGGGACCTCCCTTTTTTCTCTGGCCCAGCTTGACAGATCACCCTCACACTTTCAACACAACACTGACACTTTCAACACAACAGCTCAACCAAAAAGGGGACATTTAGTGAAAAGTTTGTGAAGCGGCACTGTTAGATTTGGGGGTCTCTAATTGGCACAGGTAGGTACCTGTGACAAATAGGGACCCTTTCCTCTAGTCAGGATAAGGGGATTACACTCATAAAATAACCCCTGCTCACCCCCTTGGTAGCTTAGCACGAGCAGACAGGCTTATCTCGGAGGCAGTCTATAAAGCATTTGTGACCACATACAGTAACCCAGTGACAACACTACAGATGGACACCACACAAGGTTTTTATATCAAAAATAAGAATACTTTATATAGAGTTACCACAAGACCATAAATGACAAAAATAGACAATACTGTTACTTTAAGATGGTAGATTTAGCTTAGTTTAGTTCAGTTCTTAAGATGCAACACTTTGCGTCAATGTACCCTAGGTTGCGTTGCACTTCCACGACAAGCAATGTCGCAGCGAGGGAAATGCGTCAAAGTTCAAGTACAAAGAAATAAAGACGTGAAGATCTTCCAGATGCAGCACGCTTCTCCGGGGATGCGGGAAGTTCTCGGTTCGATGCATGGACTGCAGCGGCAACACCCTTATTCAGTGATGTGATGGCAACAACTCCAACTGCGGCACTCTTCTCCCACAATGCATGAAGCTTCCGCGCAATGCAGCAACTACAGCGGCAACATCCACGATGCGATGGCAGCAGCTCCGACGGCGGCGCGCTTCTCGGGGATGTGAGGTACTTTTCTTCGATGCGGTGCAGTGCGACAGTTCCAGCGGTGACACCCTCCTTAAGAGTTGCGAAGGCAGGCACAGCGATGGCGACAAGCTCCAACCTCGCTGCGAGACTCTTCTCTCGATGCAGTGCAATGCAACAGCTACAGCTGCGACACCCTCCTTCAGAGTTGCGGCGGCAGCAACGGCGACATGCTTCCTAATAATTGCGGCACGCTTCTCTCGATGGGGGCACTGCGACAGTTCCAGCGGCAACACCCTCCTTCGGAGTTGCGACAGCAGGCACAGCAACGGTGACACGCTTCTTCCTCGATGAGTCGCGCTTCCAGCTCATTGCGACAGGCAGTTCCTCAGAAGGCCCAAAACAACAGCAGGCACTTCCAAAGAACTCTGGGGAGCTGGGGGTGAAGTCTGTTGTACCTGAGACTTCAGCAGGAGGCAAACTCTTTTCCTAGCAGTTGGAGATCCTTCACAAGTTGAAAGCAAAGTACACAAAGTTCCTTTCTCCTTCCTTTGGCAGTAAAGCAACCACTGCAGGCCAAGAAAGAACTGACAGCATACCAACTGGACCTAAAGGGTAAAAAACAACTGAAAATAGAAAGGGATCAAAAAGACTACGAACGCGGCGGTATCTTTACGTTTGTGCATAAATATGATGATGTGAGCACCAAAAATACTGTGGCACCCACAGCAGAAAAGAAGTCTGCTAGTATCTCCTCCAGCAGTACTTCGATCTCATCTGTTTCCTCTATTGACAGTAACCATGGGGAAGGCACTAGTACAGCAAGCTCTAATTTAAACCAAGCATCTGATTTTTTACGCGAGGTCCAGAGATGTCGTCTGGGAAACAAAAAGAAAAACATAGGTGAAGAACCAGACGGGGTGGCAAGAAACACCAGATCCGTAACCAAAGCAAAACTAGGAAACAATTGATAAGGACCAATAATGAGATTGTGCACCACTGTGTGGACAGAATTGTAGAAGATATGGAGACTAATAATGTAAATGTTGTTAATCTTTCGTCTAAACAATTTGGTGCTAATGAATTGATGATTTTGAGCAAAGGTCTGAATTACTGTTTAACAGGGAATCAGTCATTGGATAATGTACATGTAGATTTGTTTCGCTTTGTACGAAAACTGAAATTAAAACAATATTTTTCTGAACATCCAAATGTCCGCCCTCCTTTTATAAATATGCCATGTGTGTTCGAGTTTGAAATATCTGAAATTGCTACCTCGCATGTTGGAAGAAGAAAACATGTGTGATCTAGTGGAGCATGCTAGGAACCTTCATATTGTTGAGGATACCAGTATAGATAGTGGTTTAAGAAAAACATCTACATTTATGCCACCAGTCCATGCGAAGTCAACTATAGATAACTTCTCTATGAAAGTTATGCAAGACCTGTATAATTTGCAGGATAGACATGGGTTTAACTCAAAATTTGTCCATCAACATAACATCACGAAGAGTGAAAGAGCCTTTCTTCAGTCTCTACGGGATGACACTGATGTAGTCATTCGTGAGGCTGATAAAGGCGGTAATATCGTGATAATGAACTTCGTAGATTATGTAACTGATATCAAAAGACAACTAAATAATACAGAGTGTTACATGAAACTACAATCCAACCCTACAAAGACAATTGAAAGAAATATCAATGGAAGACTAACAGAATGGCATGAATCCTGCCTTATAACGGATCTAGAGTATAAATATCTTCTAGCTAACAACTCAAGGCATCCGTGAATTTACACGCTGCCCAAAATCCATAAAGGGGGAATTTTGCCCCCGGGCCGACCGATAATATCAGGCAATGGTGGCCCGACTGAACATCTGGCAGAGTATGTCGATACCTTTTTAAAACCAATTGTACATAATCTTCCATCATACCTCAAAGATAGCAGGAAACTTCTCTGTAAATTAGAGGACTTGTCATGGGAAGACAATATCTTCACGTTCGTTACGATGACGTAGAGAGTCTGTACACTTGTATAGGGTTGGAAAACGGGCTAAGATCATTAAAATATTTCTTGTACAAACGCAACGCGTGTCATTTAGAACACACGCAAATGTTACTTACAATGGCAGAAATGATTCTGACTCAGAATGCCTTCCTACATGGAGAGGATTGGTACATACAGAGGCAAGGGATGGCTTCCTTTGGCAGTAAAGCAACCACTGCAGGCCAAGAAAGAACTGACAGCATACCAACTGTACCTAAAGGGTAAAAAAACAACTGAAAATAGAAAAGGATCAAAAAGACTACGAACGCGGCTGTATCTTTACGTTTGTGCGTAAATATGATGATGTGAGCACCAAAAATACTGTGGCACCCACAGCAGAAAAGAAGTCTGCTAGTATCTCCTCCAGCAGTACTTCGATCTCATCTGTTTCCTCTATTGACAGTAACCATGGGAAAGGCACTAGTACAGCAAGCTCTAATTTAAACCAAGCATCTGATTTTTTACGCGCGGTCCAGAGATGTCGTCTGGGAAACAAAAAGAAAAACATAGGTGAAGAACCAGACGGGGTGGCAAGAAACACCAGATCCGTAACCAAAGCAAAACTAGGGAACAATAATGAGATTGTGCACCACTGTGTGGACAGAATTGTAGAAGATATGGAGACTAATAATGTAAATGTTGTTAATCTTTCGTCTAAACAATTCGATGCTAATGAATTGATGATTTTGAGCAAAGGTCTGAATTACTGTTTAACAGGGAATCAGTCATTGGATAATGTACATGTAGATTTGTTTCGCTTTGTACGAAAACTGAAATTAAAACAATATTTTTCTGAACATCCAAATGTCCGCCCTCCTTTTATAAATATGCCATGTGTGTTCGAGTTTGAAATATCTGAAATTGCTACCTCGCATGTTATTGCCACTCTGGAAGAAGAAAACATGTGTGATCTAGTGGAGAATGCAAGGAACCTTCATATTGTTGAGGATACCAGTATAGATAGTGGTTTAAGAAAAAATCTACATTTATGCCACCAGTCCATGCGAATTCAACTATAGATAGCTTCTCTATGAAAGTTACGCAAGACCTGTATAATTTGGAGGATAGACATGGGTTTAACTCAAAATTTGTCCATCAACATAACATCACGAAGAGTGAAAGAGCCTTTCTTCAGTCTCTACGGGATGACACTGATATAGTCATTCGTGAGGCTGATAAAGGCGGTAATATCGTGATAATGAACTTTGTAGATTATGTAACTGATATCAAAAGACAACTAAATAATACAGTGTTACATGAAACTACAATCCAACCCTACAAAGACAATTGAAAGAAATATCAATGGAAGACTAACAGAATGGCATGAATTCTGCCTTATAACGGATCTAGAGTATAAATATCTTCTAGCTAACAACTCAAGGCATCCGTGAATTTACACGCTGCCCAAAATCCATAAAGGGGGAATTTTTCCCCCGGGCCGACCGATAATATCAGGCAATGGTGGCCCGACTGAACATCTGGCAGAGTATGTCGATACCTTTTTAAAACCAATTGTACATAATCTTCCATCATACCTCAAAGATAGCAGGGAACTTCTCTGTAAATTAGAGGACTTGTCATGGGAAGACAATATCTTCACGTTCGTTACGATGACGTAGAGAGTCTGTACACTTGTATAGGGTTGGAAAACGGGCTAAGATCATTAAAATATTTCTTGTACAAACGAAACGTGTGTCATTTAGAACACACGCAAATGTTACTTACAATGGCAGAAATGATTCTGACTCAGAATGCCTTCCTACATGGAGAGGATTGGTACATACAGAGGCAAGGGATGGCTATGGGCTCCAGGTTTGCTCCATCCTATGCTAACCTGTTCATGGGAATGTATGAGATGGAGCATGCCTGGGGCCCGGGTGCCAAAGACTGGATGGACAGTATCTTTTTCTACACTAGATACATCGATGATATCTTCCTGATTTGGAAGAGGAGTTCTGAAGAGTTAAATAAATATTTCCTCTATTTGAACAATAATAGAAGGAATATAAAACTGACAATAAGTAGCTCCAAGCAGGAGATTGCGTTTTTAGATCTGAGACTATATGTAAAAGATCAGAAAATTCAAAGTGATCTCTATAAAAAACCTACCGCATGCAACAGTGTGTTGCATGCATCAAGCTGTCACCCGAAGTCTACACTTACCGCTATACCTTACGGCAAAATGGTGAGAATTCGCTGTAATTGTAGCGAGGAAAATAATTTTGAATTAAATATATGCAGACTTAAAAGTGACTTTAAAGCTAGAGGATATGATGAAACATGACTTATAAAAGCGGAAAACAAAATTAGGCATCGGAAAAGAAAGGATACCCTGGTGCAAAAGACAAATACTAACAACAAAAATACTCAGGGGCAATGTACATTCATTACAGAGTATGGTACTTACAGCAACCATATTTACAATATATTAAGAAAAAATTGGCACTTGCTAAAGTCTGAAACCTTCTTATTGGATTTGGTATCTGAAAAACCCAAAGTTGTCTATCGTAAGGGCTGTACAGTAAAAAAGGTATTATGCCCAAGCCATGTAAAAAGACAGAGTCTGACATTATCTACATGGCTTCCAGAGAAACCACAAGGCTTCCACACCTGTGAGTGCTGCTCAATATGTAAATTATTTGTGAATAAAAAGAAATCTTTCAGGTACAATGGCCCCAAATAATTTCAGATAAGATCTTTTATCAATTGCAATACAACTTTTATAGTGTATGTTATCATTTGTTCCTGCAATAAAATCTATGTGGGGAGTAGTGTGAGAGGTCTTAAAGTTTGTGTACAAGAACATATATGGAACATAAAACATGGGGATGTGACTAATCCGATAGTACAGCATATCCTGGAAAGTCATCCGGGAGACAAGGGCATTACCTTTCATGCAATTGATTGCATTAATGCTAATGTAAGAGGTAGAGACAGGACATTACATTTAAGGCAGATGGAATCCCGATGGATTTGTAGACTTCGATGTGTGACACTTGGCCTTAACATCAATAATGAATTTCACTACTTTCTATAAATGAACTGACCCTTTTTCTTTGAAAATCCAGGAATAGTAGTAGAATGTATAACTCATAGGATAAAACCTAGTAGGACCCTTGACGATTATGTGCTTTTTCAAGGCTAGGGCCTCTGCCATGATGAGTTCAGCAGATAAAATATCGCTGATGGAAGCATAGAAGATAAAACCCCATATGGTGTAATAATCCCTACACTAACATCCAAAAAATCTTTAATAGGTTTTTGAAAAAGACCTAGGTAAAACTTGATTAGTCAATGAACTCTTTGATATTGTCAAGATATTCGCTTGATGTACGATATGAAATAATATAAAAAATTAAACATTATATCTGGGTATCCAGAGACAGTTTGTAATAAATTAATAAGACACATGCATAGCAGTCAATACGACCAAGATGGCGCTCTTATACCATCGCTAGAAGATGAATGAAACCTAAGTGTAAATATAATATGCAAGCCAAATTATTTTACTTTATGTGTATTTTATAAACATAAATGGTGATTGAAATAATAAATTACATAACTAGTCCTGAAAATAGTCCCTTTTTGATTCGTGCAAAATTCGTGCCTTATACTTTCAAGATGTCGCCTATGTGCGTCTATATGTGAAATAATGATTGCCATGCTAAGTCCGGGTCATAAAAACCCTCATAAAACCTTGATCCAAAGGTAATTTGGTGTATATTCTTGTGCGTTTGAAGTAATTTAATTAATGCACATTACCTAGATTTGGCTCATATCGTACATCGTTAAACCATTACTTTTACTAGAAAACTGGACTTTGTCTCCGTTTAAAACAACAGACCAAAATTGTGGGTTCCCTTGCCTTTTCTAATAACTCATATGTCCAGCCCCGGTAATATTTCTCTTTAAATAGGGCTTCTGTTGTAAAAATGCACCTCTAAGATGGCGCTCGCGTGTGCCCATGCGGGACTTATTGAATACTAGGTCAGCACCGTTCAAAAATACCTCGGTTTGAGGATACTGGTAATAAAACTTCGTGTGCTAGAAGTAATCTAAGCACACGATACAGACATGGTTTACATTATGCACCGTAATTTGCTATTTATATTTTACCAACGGAAGTTTATCATCTTCAAAATAACTAATTATAATTGTGGACTTCCGTTGAGTATATAATTTAATTAGTAAACATTGTTAGAACATAGGGCGATTGACGAATATTTGACTATTTAGCTTCTAAAATATCAGAACTGCATAATAGCCGTACCATTCCAAGATGGCGCTAGCATACGGACAAAAAAATGTGTAAACAAACCACTATTTAACCTAATTAGGGAATCTAGATTGACAATTTATCAATTAACTAACGTATATAAGGACTGCATACTAGGCAGTCTTTATAGGCAACCCGACTTCACTGAGGATCGTTTTACCGGAACTCCACTATCCGGGTGAGTCGCTATGGGAAGATCGCGCTATCAAGTGTTCATGGGGGGTCTCGTATATTGACGGGTTATCGAGTACTGTTTAAACTTAAGCGGCCTTACTTTCATTTGATTTCCGCGTTAGTGTGGCTTTCTGAATTGGCTATCACGGCCTTTCTGTGCTTATAGCCACAGCCAGTACGATCGCCACACAATGTTATTTTCTAAAATTATCATTACTGTGCTTTTGTGTGCATAGTTTCGGTCTTCTAATCCGACCGCCGCTTCTATGAATCTGCTTAAATATGGCCGCCACTTTATGGAGATCGTATCAATAAGTGGTTATGGGGGTAAAATAACAATATGTCTGCCACTGTTTTCCCCTACTTATAGCTGATGCCAGTTAACTTTTGTTTTTAAGTTATAAACCTTATGATAGGGGTTATTATACATATCTACGGTTATACTGATGAGCCCAGGACAACTTGTGTTGTTTCTCTAATATATCATCTGAAAAAAACAAACACCTTTGTTAGATCTAAGAGTCCTTCGATTCAACCACAACCTCCACGGTCACTTTTCAATTTTCAATCAATCAAAAGAAGTTTAATACATTGACCATAAACTTCATTAGTGTCATTGGTCCTTCCTAAAAAGACTCTTGCTAAGAAAGGTAGATGAAAATAGATCTGACCTACTCTATATAATGTGCAAAGGTGATATGAGGATATTGGCTTCAAAATGGTTGACATACATCTCTTTAGAAATGCTTAATTGAATGTTTAAAAGCGATCTAATGATATTTCTGAATATGGTATAATTAATACTATTGAGTGATGTAAATATGTTTTATTTGTAGGATACTGTTTCTACTAAAGGAAAAAACATTTGTCAAAATCACTTGAAATACAAATCTAAGGGGAAACGTGCAAATTGACTCTAATAGAATAAGTGGCCTGTAATTAGCGTGATATGTCTTAATATACTTAACATAGGTTCCATGTGACCAAACTTGATCAATATGTTCACTACTCTATTACAGAATTACCCATTCCTAACACATGAGGGATTATCATACCAGACTTCTTTCTATGCTTATTACAAGGTATGCCTCTTTCTGAGTAAACGCAGGGTCTATGTCAAGTGTTGATATATGGAGTTGTTCCTCCCTTCTCCAATTTGTGTTTAATCTCTTGATATGGTCTGGGTCTTTTTTGATGTAACTCTGTAAATATGAAATAAATAAGTTGGGATAATGAAAAAATAGATGACTTTAGAAAGTAATATACAGATGTGGTTGTGAGAAATAAATTTATCCCTGTAAAAGTCGATGTTTGGAACTTTGTTTTAAATGTATTTGTACAAATTGTAAATAGTCTCTTTTTATGTGTACTTTTGTAGCCCTGAAGAAGTCCCTGGATGGGACGAAACGTGTTGGCAGTTTCAAAGGTTTTTACAATGAAAAATAAAGGATGAATTGGAATATAACATCGACTCGTCTTTGAAATAACTCTGCATCTTTTGATTGTATAATTGCTATATTTTGTGTATAAAGTGTGCTGGGCTATCCTATGTATTTGCATTTGGGTAAGCCGGTTGTTTTTGGACGAGCTTCCTAAACCTTTGGGGGTATAGGGAATTGTGCCTCCAGCCCTTGTTTGCACCTTTTTGCTCCTTTGCCACTGAAAAGGGAATTTAGGACTTGTGCGGGCATTAATGCTTTTGATTCCCAATCGTGTGTATACAACCACTGCAGGCCAATCTCCAAAGCAGAATTTCAGCTTGGGAATAGTCTCTCCTCAGTTTCTTCAGGTTCCTCTTCTCAGTAAAGGTTTCTTCTTGTAGTCCAAAGTGATATAATTTCTTGGGATCAGGGTCCCAATATTATTACCCCAAAAATCCTTTGTTCTCTGTGGGGAGAGGGGCCTTTGCCCAGTCCAAACCAGTTCTGGATCACTCTGTTTACATGACTCCTTCTTTCCTTTCACAGTGCAGGGCAGAAACATCAGACACCCCACAGGAGGTGGAGCCAGCATTGTGGAGGGAAAGCACAGCCCTGGAGCACTTTGTTGACATGATTCCTTCTCTCCTTTCACATTGCAGGGCAGAGACATGAGACACACCACAGGGGGTGGAGCCAGCACTGTGGGGGGCAGGCACAGTCCTATTCAGGTCCCAGTTGCAACTCCTCCCTCCCATCAAGATGCAGATCTCTCTATTCACCAATGGGCGGACCCACCCTGTCTCCTGGAATCCCCCAGCCCTGTCACTCAAACTCCAGACAAGGAATGCACAACCTAGCAGAGGCGGTCCTGGATAGTTAGACAAGAAAATATCTCCTTACTAAAAGAGGTATTTTCAAACACAGAATGTTAAAACCAACTTTACTAAAAGATGCATTTATAATTCTGAGTTCAGGCATATTAAACTCGAATTTCTACCATGTTTCCTGAGTCTGTTAGGATTATAAAATGTTATAATCTAACTGCCCATTCTGGCCGTTGGAGAACTGGTAGCCTTACAATAGTGAAACATTGCTGTAATTCACTATTAGAACATGCCACACACACCAGGGCATGTCCTACCTTATACTTACAATGCACCCTGCCCTTGGGCCTACCATAGGGGTGTCTGATATGAAGAAAAGGGATGGTTTAGGGACTGGCAAGTGGGTGCACTTGCCCAGTCAGCATGGCAGTACCAGACTGCAAACCGGCTCTTCAATGGCAGACCATGGATGTATTTTACAAGGCTGCTTCTGTGGGTGGCACAACGAGTGCTGCAAGCCCACCAGCAGCATATGGATTTACAGGGCACACTCAGTGCACTCTACTAGGGTCAGACAAATAAACCAAACAAGCCAATCATGGAATCAGGAATTCATTCATTAATTTATATTAGGGAGAGCATATGCACTTTAGCACGAGTCCGCAGTGGTAAAGTACCCAGAATCATACAACCAACAAAAACAGGTCAGACAAAATACAGGAGGAAGGCAAAAAGTTCAGGGATGACCCTTCAAAAAGGGCCAAGTCCAACAGGCACCAAAGTTATTGGTAAAACTAAAAACGTTTTTTCTATAGAACCTTTGGTCCTAATTATAACTACCTGCTTGTCACCAGAAGGTTTTATATATATACATATATATACATCTTTCCACTTGAGAAGAAATGAAAAACAACATTTCCACAAGCCCACTTAAGCACATGCAGGGATGTTTATTTACAGTACGGCAGAAAATTACGATGCGTTTCAACCACGTCCGTGGTCTTGATCACAAGGCCTCATCCTCCATTACAGAAAATTTAAAGGTATGTACATGCCACATGTGAGATATGGACATAGAAGAAATACATATTCGTAATACATGAGTTGTATAATTTAAAAAAACAGTGTACATTCAAGCCAATACCAGTTTTGGTGATGTAGAGTGCATTAAGAAATTATACAAACATTTGTGTGGTCTATCTAGTTTGATTTTCGAAACGTGCAGAGTGAATGGTGTTGGTACTATACTTTTATTGGGAGGGCTAAGCGGTGTGCGCAGTTAACATACAGTGTCAGGGTGTAGTACCCACAATGACTTGTTCTGCTAGTAGTGTTTAAAACAGTGGCAGAGTCAGGAGGGCTACTCATGACATTACCTCATGTCAATTTCCTATTCACAGGCTCAAGGGAGTGTGCTAGAATCAAGGTATAGTACCTGTTTCAAAGCCTGGTATGGATACTAGGCCTGTACGCCTGTTTCCAATTCAAAGGATGAGAGGTATTTTGTTCCAAACTCAGGTAAGGCATGTTGGTCTTGGCTATGGTGACTATGGGGCTCATTATGATAGCGGATAATCCGCATACTCCGGGCCGGCGGAAGCCACCGCCAGCCCGGAATATGCGGATTATCCGCCGCAGTGACTTGGAAGACCCACCGCCAGATCAGGATGGCGGTGGGAGTGCGTGTGGACCAGCGGCGGACGGCAGGTCCGTCCGCCGCTGATCCACGGTGTAAGGAGGGATATTTGGTGACGTGTCTGCAAGACACCGTCAACCAAATCAGGATTTGCACAAACACATGCTTTTCCGCGGCGGTTTTTCCACCGTGGAAAAGCATGTGGACTTTGGCTTTTGGGGGCCCGTGCCTGCCGCTTTGTGCATATAAATGTAAAACATGCAGTTTTAACATTGCGGCGGGCGCTGCTTCAAGCTGCACCCGCCGCAATGTTAAAACATACAGGATGTGACCGCCAGGGTGGCGGTCACATCCTGATTTGCACGGAGGGACCGCCGCTGCCCCTGCGGACGGTCCCTCCACCTCTGGGGTGGCGGACGGACGCAAGTCCGTCCGCCATCCTAATCGGCCCCTTAGTGTGGTAAGGAACCCTATTGTCTATTGACATCCTTGGGGTTGTAATAATAATGTAAAAGTGTTGGATAGTGTAGGGGGCATAAATTACTATTCTTACTCCGGGGGTGTGTAACAGTAGGGTAATTGTTGGATCGAGTATAGGGTATACATTACTATTCTTACTCCTTGGGGGGTGTAACAGTAGGGTAAGAGTTGGATAGTTTAGGGGGTCTAAATTACTATTCTTAATTCTTGTGGGTGTACCAGTAGAGTAATTGCTGGATAGTGTAGGGGGTATAAATTACTATTCATACTTTAAGGGGGTGTAACAGTAGGGTATGAGTTGGATAGTGTAGAGGGTATAAATTACTATTCTTACTCCTGGGGGGGTGTAACAGTAGGGTAAGAGTTCGATAATGTAGGGGGTCTAAATTACTATCGTTAATGCTGGGGGGTGTAACAGTAGGGTAAGTGTTGGATAGTATAGGGATAAAAATTACTATTCATACTCAAGGGGGTGTAACAGTAGGGTAAGAGTTGGATAGTGTTAGGGGTATACATTACTATTGTTACTCCAGGAGTTTTGTAACAGTAGGGTAAGTGTTGGGTCGTGTAGGGGCTATAAATGACTATTTTTTCTCCAGGGTGGGTGTAATAGTAGGATAAGTGTTGGATAGTGTAGGGGTTAAAATTACTATTCTTACTCCAGAGGGGGTGTAATAGTAGGTTAAGTGTTGGATAGTGTAGGAGTTCAAATTACTATTCTTACTCCAGAGTGGTTGTAATAGTAGGGTAAGTGTTGGATAGTGTAGGAGTTAAAATTACTATTCTTACTCCAGGGGGGTGTAATAGTAGGGTATGTTTTGCATAGTGTAGGGGTTTAAATTACTATTCTTGCTCCAGGGGTGTGTAATAGTAGGGTAAGTGTTGGATAGTGTAGGGGTGAAAATTACTATTCTTACTCCAGGTGGGTGCAATATTGGGTAAGTGTTGGATAGTGTTGGGATTTACAATTACTATTCTTACTCCAGGGGGGTGTAATAGTAGGGTAATTGTTGGATAGTGTAGTGGTTAAAATTACTATTCTAGCTCCAGGGGGTTTTAATATTAGGGTAAGAGTTGGATAATGTAAGGGTTAAAATTACTATTCTTACTCCAGGGGGGTGTAATAGTAGGGTAAGTGTTGGATAGTGTAACGGTTAAAATTACTATTCTTGCTCCAGGGGGCTGTAATAGTATTGTAAGAGTTGGATAGTGTAGGGGTTAAAATTACCATTCTTACTCCAGGGGGGTGTAATAGTAGGGTAAGTGTAGGATAGTGTAGGGATTAAAATTACTATTCGTACTCCATTGGGTGTTATAGTAGGGTAAGATAAAATTAAATAAAAATGTAAAATATTTAAAAAATATATATATTAAATTATATTAAATTATAATTAATTTTAGATAAAATACTTACCCATACTTACGTTGTAATGACATGCGTTGTAATAGCATCTGCGTTGTAATGGCAAGCGTTGTAATAGCATGCGTTGTAATGGATCTTGCGTTGCAAAACTTTCGTTGTAATGGTAGTGCGTTGTGAAAGTTGCGTTGTAATTGTTATTTACCGCGAGTTCCCATCCACCGAGTTTCAGATGGGGAATTCCGTAAAGCGAGTTACTAAGGGCAAAACGTAATTGTAGCAACCCACTGACTGACGAACAAACCAAACAAAATATGAAACAGAGGTTCAGAGAGAAAGGGTACTCCAGGAAAGCATTACAATGGGAAGAATCATGAGTAGAGAAACAATCCAGAAATGAGATTCTATCTGATTTGGCATCACGGAGAATTAACAATGACACCACCAAAGAACCCAAACGGTTCATCACGTGATACTGTAGCCAAGCAGATCAAGTACGCAAGATCCTTAAGAATTGATGGGATATTCTGAGACAGGATCCGATCTTGAAAAATAAAGTAGGTACTATGCCATCGATGAACTATAAGAGGAGTGCATCTCTTAAAGATCTTCTCGTACATAGTCACCTCCAACCCAAGGAAACAAACTGGCTCAAACAAGCCAAGGGTTTCAGCTAGTGAGGCAGCAGCAAAGCCTGTAGGAATAGCAGCAATGTCTCTGAGACTATTCTAGAAATAACTAGAAAATGCTGGAGGATTCCCAAACTCATCACCTGTCACACAGAGTTTGTGGTTTATGCCATTGTCTGCCCGTGCGACCTCTCGTTTACTGGCTCTACAACTTTTCCAGTAATTAATACTTCAAAGTGTAAAATAATAATTAACTTTTAATTAAACAAAATAATCATATTATTGATTTAGAAATTTTAAAAATTATCTAAATAATTTAAAAAAAACATTTATTATTATATGTTTTAAAAAATATATATAATTTATTAAATAAAAAATTTAAAACAATATTTAAAAAAATGTTCCCGCGCTTTTTCATTGACTTCAATGTAAAGTTATGTCCTTCTTTTATTTCAATAGCTGTCAAGGTGATTGCCGCGCCTATCATATTGGAAGTTATTAGAAGAGTAACGCTGGATGGAAAAGAAGCAAAAAGGGAGCATCCTAAAGATAAGAATGGTAGTAACAATATAATACATGTAGTAATAATTAGTAGTACATTGTAAAATAATACATTTTTAATAAAATGTTACAATGCGCGACTGTATATTTTAGTTTATTATTTAAACAACTTTATTTTCAATTTAGATCATTTTAATATTTATCAAAATATTTTAATACCATATTGGTAAACTTTATTTTCAAAAAAATAGATTTTGAACATACATTATTATTAAAAAAAATAGTAGATAAATTGTCCGTTTTCTTTATTGGTAGCTCAAGATGACGTATAAGCGTAAACGTGAATCACAAAGGCAGCCATATTGAGGAGTGTCGCTGGACAGAGCAGAAGCAAGGAGACCTGCGCTCAGATAGGAAACTTTTAAAACTTATATACATTTGTGAATGATGGTGTGAGTGACATTTATTGCAAGGAGAGAATGTTTAGCTGGTATCTTTTAAGCATGTCCCCAAACTTGTTGTTAGTGTATGCGCACATCCGGTCACGTGTTATTTAAAGTTTAAAAAAAATGTTGGTATATTAGTATTTACTAAGTTAATATCACTGTAAAAACGGCATTTTGTTAGAAAAAATGGAAAAACACTTTGGGGCCCATTAGGATGGCGGGCGGATTGCCCCCGCCAGGCTGACGGTAGTCACCGCCAGCCTGGCGGGGGCAATCCGCCCGCCATCTGCACCTAAATGGCGATGCCGCCATGGAAAGGCATGCGGTCTTCCAGAGTGAAGGACAGGTGGGGGGTACCCCCTTGCATTTGCATTAACAAAGCGGCAGGCACAGCGCGGTGCCCGCCGCTTTGTTAATTCAAATGCATATGTGCAATTTTAGCATTGTGGCGGGGGGTGCTGAGAGCACCACCCGCCACAATGCTAAACATGCAGGATGCGCCCACCACAGTGGCGGGCGCATCCTAATCCCCCCAAGGGACCCCCGCCCTTATGGCGGGCGGTCCCAAACACCAATAGGATGGCGGGCGGACTTAGTCCCATTAGGATGGCGGGCGGATTGCCCCGGCCAGGCTGGCGGTAGCCAGGCCCGCCATCTGCACCTAAATGGCGATGCCGCCATGGAAAGGCATGCGGTCCGGAGTGAAGGACAGGTGGGGGTGCACACGGGTGGTACCTGTGGTACCCCCCTGCATTTGCATTAACAAAGCAGCAGGCACCGCGCGGTGCCTGCCGCTTTGTTAATGCAAATGCATATGTGCAATTTTAACATTATGGCGGGCGGGGCTGAGAGCACCGCCTGCCACAATGCTAAACATGCAGGATGCGCCCGCCACAGTGGCGGGCGCATCCTAATCCCCCCCACGGGACCCACGCCCTTATGGCGGGATGGCCCAAACACCAATAGGACGGCGGGCGGACTTAGTCCGCCCACCATCCTATCGGTGTTTGGGACCGCCTTTGTTCTGTAAAGACCGGAGAAAGAAGAAGATCGATGTCTGAAGATTGGATTTATTATTGGGAAGCAGGATTGTTTTTTATGGAATTTTGGAATTGTGGAAAAGATCAATGGAACATTTTCAAACGAAAGAGGATTTCGAAGGTGTGGGGGGTTTTTTGCAAAGAAAGAGGATGGATCGCAAAATAGTTTCTTTTGGAATTCAAGATCTTTTGTATTTGGAGAAGATTTATCTTTTTGGAATGGTTTCTTGAAATCGATCTTTTTCGAAAGTATTCATTTTTGGAGTACCAATTATTTGGAATGTTTTTTTTTTGGAATATGTTTAACAAAAAAAGAAGATTTTGCGAATGGGTTTTTATTTTCTGGTTTTGAATTTGGAATAAAAACAAGCATGGTTATGGATTGGATTATTAAAGAAAAAAGAAGACATCTAAGGTAAGGTGACCCGACTTAAAATTTTGGAAAATGTTTTTGAAAAATGCCAATTTACATGTGTGTTTACATAATTTAGGGCAAAACAGGTAAGTAAGTTAGTGATTTTGTAATGTAGAATGTGTGCAACATTATCCAGGTAGTCTGAAGCCACACACAACGAAAATTGTTGTAATGCACCCAATAGTCTTTCAGACATTTCTTTTGATCTTTTAGAAATGCGTGGGTTTAGACTACCTGTTAATGCTTGTGACATTCTCATTTCTTGGAAACTTTGCTCCTTTCTCAAAGTTTCTAAAAAATGATAAAAGTTGGGGTGAGGTTTTCCAATTGTGCGGTTGAAGGAGTTGTGCCATCCCTCTATGGCATTATTTGTCTTTGTTCCTCCTTCTAAGTAGCTCGTGTCTTTGTTCCTCCTTCTAAGTAGCTCGTGTAGTAGTTCCACCACTCCACATGGAAACGTGGCTTTCTCCTGCGACCTGACCTGCTTCGATGCCCAATCCATGTGTCTTCAAAATAATTTAGTAAGGTTGCCAATTTTTCTTTGTTTGATGTGTAAAAGTCTGATTCTGTAATTGCAGTGTAGTACTCGTCTACACTATCAGGAGGAACAAAGCAAAGTGCAGTTAGTTTTTTTAATTTGAATTGCAGTTTGCTATCTGCTGCGTAATCCACAACTAAGGATGCTTTTTTGTATTTTACGCAAAAGTGCCTGGGAAAATTGGGAAAAACATCCTTGAAATTGGGTATCCATGTACGTTTTGGCTATAACATTCATCATTGTGGAGTAGTGTGGCTCACTGGTTAGAGGCGGCAGACCTGAGAGCAGATGTCAGCCCGGGACCAGGGTTCAATTCCCGACGCGGCAGGGTCGTGGACCTTGGTCAGCAGACTCGATAATTCTCGCTTCGGTGCTTACTCTAATCAGGGGTTCCACTCGGCAACTCTGGGCATTAGCTTGCCTAATCTCCACAACGGCCCCACCAATTCCGGGGATGCCTGGCTCCACCTTGGGGACTCCCAGCAGGGGACCATCCCACAGGGAAAGCCAGGACGGGTTCCCCAGAGTTATACAGCGCCGGGACACCCCGTTGCTGGGGCAGCTGTGCGCTTTACAAGTATACTACATTTACATTTACATTGCGAATTCAAATCAATAATTATTTTCCTAGGACTTTTGTTTGATGTTTTTGATTTTATCACTGTTAAAAGTTCAGTGTACGTTATGGATTGTTTGTCAGGTAGCAAACTGTATACTAAGGGGACTACGGTATTGTTTATTTTAGCATGAATAGTGTATATTTGGGTGAATGGATGGGGCGTGCCTTTAAAGGTGCCATCCATCATCCAAACATCATAATTCTGTAACTTAGATAAATTACGGGGTGTGCTAAAGATAACTATTCGTTTTTGAGGGTTTTTGTTCTCATGCAGTAAGAAAGGTTCGTTAGATATAGAAACAGAGAGTTCAGGAGGAATCAGAACATCAGAGAATGTTTGAGGTGTAACTCTTTGTGGGTTACTTGCCTGTTTTTTACGTTGTATAATTCGTCTCAGATTGGGTATGATGGGCATACTGCTAGCAAGATGACTAGGGACATGCTGGGCAACCTCCCTCAAAATGGAACCAGATGAGTCATTGGAGGTGCTTGCAATATCTTTCACTTCATTAACTGTTTCTCTTACCTCAATCTCCATTGTAGAGGCAGAGCGGTTTTGCTCTGATGTTTTTACAACTTTGTCACCCAGAGTAACCGCTCTGCCTGTGCAATAGGTTGAGTAGTATTGCATGTATCTCCAATGTCTCCTTGGTTTTGTTATTCTCTCCTTGCAACAAATGCACCCTCCATGCTTCAGAAGTCGGTTTCCTTTGCCTGTGGTAATATAATGGGCTGTCTTATTCGTTGACATTATCTGAAATGATAGGAAAAAAAGAAAAGTATGTCAGAATTACTAATATATGATTTGTTATTGTTTTTGGGTTCTGTTTGTTTTCATACAGTTTCTACAAAAAATATTTATGCAAAGATATCAGTCTGCTTGTTTTTTTTTGTTGTTTTTTTTTGTGTCCTCATTGCGCATCAGTTATAGTAAGGAGTAATCAGGGTTGCCCCCTTTTCCCTTCGAAACGTGTCCTGTACCTATCACCGTGTTTGAACCATATGGGAAAAATTAGGGGACCCTTTACTTCCAGTTACTATTGTAGAAGGTTGTAAATTCGGGGTGGGTTGAGCTAGCCATCATGGCTACTCTAATAGGCCTTCAATCCTATTAAGTGTTGCTTGCACTTAATCATAGGACGTACTTCTAAAGAAGACAAAACCAGGAGGAAGAACACAATAAACCATCAGACATTTGAAACTTATATAGCCCGAAAATGATTTTCCCACAGTTCCCAAAAGCAACATTTTTTTTAAAATGGTTTCTTTTTTTAATCTAAATTATATATTCTAAGCACTGAAGAGAGCCACTCCTCCTGTAGCGGAGCTATTGGTGTGATCCATTTTACACATATCTCTCTTCTGGCTAATAAGATTAAAAGAAACACCAGATTTTCTTCCTGTTTTGTTAGTCTGTCTGCTGATAGAGACCCGGACACCCCGAAAAAAACCAAATCCATACTCACTGTTAGCTGTTTTCCCAAAACCTCTTCTATGGTCTTACCCACCGCCTTCCAGAAATCCTCGAGATGGGGGCACTGCCAGAACATATGCAGGTCATTGGCCTTCGGTAAACCGCATTTCGGGCAGGACTTCACCACAGATCCACTAAATTTTGATAGTTTTTCCGGCGTCCAATAAGCCCTGTGGGTTGTATATAAGTGATTTCTTTTTAATGCTGCAGATGTTACTATTGACCAGCATTTGCTCATAGATACTTGCCATTAGAGGTTTACATCCAGCGTTGGCAGATCTTTCCCCAAAATTTTCTCCGGTATCCGAAATTCTTCCTCCCCTGATATTATGAGGGCCCAATACCAGACTGATACCTCTTTCTTGAAAGGCTTCTCCAACATTTTGCTTTCTAGGGTTGTATTGCCTATTTTGTTTTCCTTAACTGATTTTGCCCAACTTCAGAGTTGATAATATTTAAACTTAGCTAGAGAAGAGTTTGTGGTTTCATTTAATATTTCCCAGTCTAGGATTTTATTTTGATATAGTAATTGGCCCATACTACAATTCCTGGTGATTTTAGGGGGAGCGATAAGGAGTCTTTAAGACATTCCGGGGTACTAGGTGAGTCCCAATTAGGAGCTTTATCGCTGTAAAGGGGGATATTCACAGTCGACCTGATGCAATACCATGATTTTGCAGCTGCTCTTAGAGTCTTCAACCTAACTTGTTCGAAAAATTTCGGGTGACCGAATTTAAAAAGGAAGTGACTGGTGTTATTTGTCATTATCTGCATATATAATGGGTAATTTTCATGTGGGCCTAACAAGATTCTATTATTTTTAAATTGGAATGCTCTACAGTATTCTAAAATGTCTGGGGTGGCTAACCCACCCTGGTTTTTTCTTTTCCTTATTTTAGTCCAAGCAATTCTGGGTTTTTTCGATGACCAAATGAAACTTGATAACTCTCCCTCGATTTTCTTATTAGACTCCCAATTGAACTCGAGCGGAATGGCTCCGAAGATGAACGTAATCTTCGGTAGGACTGACATTTTAAGAATGTTTGATTTACCCAGTATAGACAACGGCAAGCTACTCCATACTTTCAGCAATCTTTTAACTTCAACCTGGACTCTATGGAAATTAATCTGTGGAACCTTATCTAGATCTTTAACCAAGTCAATACCCAGGTATCTGATTTTTTCTTTGTTATATGGGCTCAAGAAGACCTCGTTCCAAGTCATAGTCTCTGTTTTAGATTTGTTAATTTGATAACCTGAGATTTTCCCAAAGCTAATTAGAGTCTCTACCGTTGCTTCAAGGGCTTCTTTAAGATGTGATGTAAATATCATTAGGTCATCTGCATATAGTGCTACTTTTTTATGCCAACCTTGGTGAGAGAAAGGGGCAATGGCTAGATGGTTCCTAAGACATTCTGCTGCTGCTTCCATATATAAATTGAATAATAGCGGGGATAGGGGGCATCCCTGGCGTGTACCTCTCTGTATTAAAAGTTGATCAGTTAGCTCCCCATTGATTAATATTCTGGCCTTAGGAGCATTGTAGATGTTTTTTACCATATTCAAGATGTTAGCTCCTAAGTCAAATTTTTTTAGTACTTCACTCAGATAGAGCCAGCTGACTCTATCAAATGCTTTTGCTGCATCGATAGTGATTATAGAAAGGGGCAGCTTCTCGCAGATGGCAATATCTATAGCTCCAATAAGCTCGTGGGTTAAATGTTGCAAATTTCTACCTGCCACAAAGCCTTTTTGATTAGAGTCAATTAGGGAACCGATCACACAACCAAGTCTTTTCGCCATTATTTGGGTAAAAATGTTGTAGTCGCAATTTAAGATGGATATAGGACGGTATGACTCGCATCTCTTAGAATTTTACCTGGTTTTAGGAGGATAGAAATAGTTGCATCATTCCAAGAGTCAGGAAGACTGCCGTTTTCAAGAAAGACTTTGTTAAAGAGAGTAGTAAGGGGGATAACAAGAGTGTCTTTTAGATTAATATAAAACTCATTAAGTCTGCTTGTTTTTAGTATTTTTACCTTTTTGGTTGGTTGTTGATTGGCTACGATGGATTAAGTTGAACTTCTTGTTGGTTGGTTGATATTTCAATGTGTTGTCCTGTAAGAAAAATGTTGGTTTATTGTATGGTCCTTTTTTGCTATGTTACTCTTTCAGGAGAAAAAGGGGTCCATTTATTCCTCTTCTCTTTTTTGAAATATATTTACATTTTGTATTTCTTTTTGGATGTTTTGAAGATGCTGAGGTTTTTCTTTAGAAGGTGTTCTAAAGCTGGTTGTTTTTCTTTATTGCTTGAGATCAAATGTTGAAGTTGATATCTGTAGTAGGATATAATATATTTATAGACTGTTTATTTTTAATTTATTAAATCACTTTTAATAGGATTTAAAAATATTGTATTATTTCATGGTTAAAATGCATTAAATTTTAAAAAAAATGCAATTTTGACAGCAAAAACTTTACAAACCATGTTTTAAAAAGAAAATAGAGATTTAAGTACTGAAACAGTTGCATAAATGTTCTTAATTTTTTTGCAATATTGTTCACAATTGCTAGGTAATTGCTATCTGTTAATGTTTATTTAATACAATATTTACCTTTGACAGAGATGTCCTTCTTTGTTGTTGGTGTTCTTTTTTCTAAAGATTTTCTATGTATTTGATCACAAATAATTTCAGTATGCTGTAATTAAGTAAAAGTGATAGGAATTAGCATTTAAAAAAAATATCAAGTGGTATTTTAATTCTAAAATATCATTCCTTTCATAATATTAAATATAATTTTATACCAATTTTTTTCTTTGAGAGAATGAGAGAATGCGATGTTACTGCAGAATTATTCAACAGTCCAACAGTCTTAGCTTTTTTAGTAAAACAATACATTTCCGAAACTTACACGTTTCGTAATTTATATTCATAACTCCTTTTACATGTAAACAAAAAACATTTATTCTTTTTTTCGGAAAAATGTTTCGATTTATCCCATCTTAATTGCATTTTAATAACACACTTTGGGAGAAAGATAAAAAAATTACTTTCACAATTGATTCAGAACATTGCAGACATTGTTTATTTTTCATGAATTTTTTAAGATGTTGATTTTTAGGAACATAAGTAGTAAACTTGTTGTTTAGTTATTATTCGACTGTGATTCATTTTAAATATTTAAATGAAAAGTATCGTTTATTTTGGGTACGAAAAGACACTTTTTTCTGTTATACTACTCTATATTTTATTTAATTAATTCACTTACTTTCAGTTTTATAATTTGCTTTTCAATATTCGGCTCGTTGGATAATTGTCTGCCAAGTTTGCCAAAAACTGAAAAATAATATGCAATTATTATAAACTTTTTATTATAATTAATATTTTTTGTAAAATGTATTATACTTACTTGCTTTAGGAGAATGGTTCTATGGTAATTCCACTGTGTTACTTTCTGTGTTACTTTCTGTGGCAGCGTGAGAGGTAGCGTAAAAAAGCGTCTGCTCTTGCTGGTAGTCTGTTGATCACTGATTTCAAAATGGTGGGCAAGCTTTATTTATACTTTTTTGGGTGTCTCACCACTATTTTTGTAAAAATATTCAACTTTATTCATGTCTTTTTTGGATTTGTTTGATGTGAGAACCTATAATTTAATTTATTGAAAAAAATGTGACTGTTTAATGTGTTTGTCAGTGTTTACTCCTCCATTTTGTTTGCTGTGGGATCTATTTGTCATTGAGCATGCTCCTAAAATGGAGGATCGCTTTTAGGTAGTTTGTTTCTTATCTGTGTAGATTTTCCTTTTCTTCGATTTTTAAATGTATTTAAATTAATATTAACTTAATTTCTGTTTCTCTTTTTCCTTTTAAAAATGTCATTTAAAAAAAAAATATTTTATGTTACTCGATTGATACTCGATTAATACTCGAGTATTAATTTTAATACCCGAGTATACTTTTTTTAACATAGGCCGTTTACAAATAATAATGTGCTCAGTTGCGTTCCACATTTTAATACACTTACTCACCCAAAACCCCTATTTTCCCTGCATCGCGTGCCCGGAGTTATTTTACAAAATTATAAATATATATATTTTTTGGGCGTTGTAATGGTATGCATAGTATTGTTTTGCGTTGTGATGGCACCTTTAATGCATTCTATTTGTATTGCGTTGTAATGGTATGCATTGTTAAAACAGTCGTAATAGTTTTTGCTTTGTGAAAAATGCGTTGTAATGGCATGCGTTGTAAAAGCATGCATTCTATCATCATACATTCCAACTCGCTGCGTGCAGGATCGAATTGCCAGCAGTTTTCTGCCTGAACAAATTAGTACTGATCCTACCATTCTCTACAGTCAGTTTGAGATCTAAGATGTCATTTGATTTTTTTTGCTGTAGTGTCTGGGAAACTTCCAGTTGACATTGTTAGAATTAAGAGAGTCCACAAATTGATTAAGGGCATTTTCTGTCCCCTCCCAGACAAAGAAAATGTCATCAATGTACCTTAGCCATTTGGTCACATTGAAGATCCAGTGTTCTGTGTTATCGTTCCATAGCACCTGCTTCTCCCACTATCCCACCATCAGGTTGGCATAGCTTGGGTTGAAGCAGGTGCCCATGGAGATGCCTTGCGGTTGTTTATATTGTACATTTTCAAAGAGGAACACATTTTCCATTAGGCATATATCAATCATTTCAACAAGCCTTAACATATGTTCAAGAAGTTCAGCCTTGTGAGTTTTCAAGAAGAATTTACATGCTTTAAGACCATCAGTGTGCTTGATACCCATATACAGCGCCTCTACATCCAGACAAACCAACCAGTGGTTCTCCCCATAGTCACGTCTTTGATTTTTTGTAAAAAGTTAGTTGTGTCTCTTAAAAAGGATTTGAGTTTTTTTACAAAGGGGAAAGGAAGTGGTCAATGTAGGTTCTTGTGGTTTCTAGAAAACTGTTCTTTGACGACACTGGGTAAGAGAGAAAGCACCTCACGGTCCAAACACCAAGGGGGCTGCTGGCTGGTACTCACCAGCAGGTCCGCTTATCATCATCGGTTACTTTCTCTCAAAAAGGAACAAATGTGTTGGCTGTCATTTGTACTTTGAGCCAGTAAGCTTCACCTATTTTTTAACGGTGAGAATTATCTGCTTATATTCTCACGGGGGTTCAATGGGCACTACTCATAATAGCATGCACAGATAGTTCATTCACATGTAGGTTTTTCTATTCTGTTTTCCTTGATTTCATGGGTTGAGATTTCTTCATGACAACAACACACACATTTGTTTCTTTTTGAGAGAAACTAACCGATGATGATAACGGTGATGATAAGAGACACACCACAACACTTGGATAAAATAACCGTGAGAGGAAGTTACAAAAATGTATAGGTGCACCCACTTGCCAGGCCGCTGTGGTGCTGTGTATGTTGAAGGTAGGACATGTACTGATGTGTGTGACATGTCCTGGTGGTGAATTACAGTGTATTTAATTTTTCACCATTGCAAGGCTGCCTGTCCCATAGGACAGAATGGGGAGTTTGTTTATACAATCTTATAAACATAACTACCCCTGGGAACAAGGCTGAAAAAAAATTGTAGTATGTATGGACTCAGAATGGTAAAATGCATTTTTTAGTGTATATGATTATTACATTCTCTGTTTGAAAATAGCACTTTTAGAAATTAGGTATTTTCTTGCTTAGTCATCCTGTGTGCCTCTGCTAGGGTTGTGGATTGACTGGCTTCGGGATGACAGGGACTGGAGAGGGACAGTGGCTCCAGAGAGCCTGATGGGTCAGGGCTGGGCTGAATAGACCTGTGTTGCATTTAGAGTAGTGGGATGAGATTCCCTTGCACCTGAATGGGCCTGGACTGCCTTGCACAATGCAGTCTCCACCCCCTGCAAGGAAGCTGCACCAGTGAGGACATAACTGGTTTGGGCTAGGTACAGACACTCTCTGCCTTCAGAGAACAAAGGATTTGGTGGTATAAATATTGGGGTCCTGACCTCCGAACTTTAGAACTCTTGTGGAGTAAGATGACTGCCAAGAAGAAAAGCTGGAGAAGCTGTGAGGAGGAACTACCTCTTTGCTGTGTGCTTTGCTGTGTTGGCATGAAGTGGCGGCTTCTGTCTTGAGCAGTAAAAGGACTGGACTTGAATTTTCTGCAATATCTTTTTGTGAGTTTCTCCAAGGGCTTGAGGTAGAGCATTCCCCCTGTTTAAGAAGTATCAGGAACAGCAAAGATTTCAAGTTCTTCTGCCCTCAGCACTGGGGACTGTGTGTTTTGTGCTGCAATAGAAGAAAAAGCAGCCCAACGTCGTTAACGATGCTGCTGCTGACTCCGTGTCCAGAAGGCACCGCCACACTGCCGCACCTCAACCTTGGTCTCACCGACCCCGCCCGCTGATGCCACCACCGAGCTGCTGATTGCACCGCGACCTGTGGGCACCGCACTCTGCACCTCCTCGCTTCACACCATTGCCCTGGTATCCCCGACGCTGCCGCTTCACGCCGTCATCAATGCCGCTGCTTGCATGGTAGTTTGAGGGCACCGCTTGTAAGTTATACTATGCACCGTCCTCATCCTGTACTGCAGCCTTAGCCAGCCTACACCTGCACCATCTACTCCAGTTCATCAGCCAACGATAGCACTTTAGCAATGATGACGACGCTGCTTGCACCGTGACCTGCCAGCACGGCGACAAGCACCGCATCACTTTGCAATGCACCCCTGGTCTCACCGAAGCCATTCGACGACCGTCACCGAGCTGCTGCCTGCCCTGCGACCTGAGGGCACTGCACGCTGCTCCGCTGCACTTAACACCGCGACGCCTGCCGATGATGCCGCTCCTGACTTCAACCGCCAGGAGTTCAATCTACAATGCGTGTGACTTCAAGGGCCCGACGACTCCTGCACCGACGTCCAGAACCGACACCTGCAGATGCCGTTTTTTCAAAAAAAAGCTATCTCATGGACAACGTTGACCACATCACAGTCCTTTTTATGAACTTTAAGACATGCTGAACAGCAGCAAGCACTGCTGTGTAACATGTTGAAAAACATTAACAAAATAAATAGATTTTGCAGAAGTGAAACCTGTTGGCTTTGCCAATGCTTGTTAATATTTGTCTCCCAACAATTCTGTAAGGGGTTTTCGTTTTATGCATGAAAAATTATTCAGACATATATGAAATGGTTGTATTCTTGTGTAATTTTATTGATACTGAGTTTTCAATTTCCATGAAGTCGCTCTCTTTAATGTTTGTCCTTTTAAAGGAAGCACCTGATGCTTTCCTCTGAAGTTATCTGGCTCAGTGAATGTGTGATGTCCCTCGCACGGGCATCACGAATTATTCTACATAACGTTTTGTCGTCAAGGATAGGGATCATGGAAGTGTAACCGATCACACTGTTTTTGTGATATTTACACAATTTGGGACAACTAAAGCAGGATAAATACTTGTGAATTTCTATATTTTTGTGATGTTTGCAAACATGTAACAAATATATGCAGAACAGACACATGCACAACAGGCACCTATATTTTAGTTTATAACTAATAATTTATATGGCTGCCCAATGGCACTTATCACTAGAGTCTGTTTGGTTAAAACCTCCCACATCCCGAAATATTCCAACTGTGTAACACATCAGACTACTCAATCAATCAATCAATCATATCATTTGTAATGTGCACTACATACCCGCAAGGGTTTCAAGGCATTGAGGGGTGGGGAGGAAGGGGGTGCTGTTGCTACTGGTCGACCGGCTAGGTCTTGAGTTGTCTCCTGAAGGTTAGAAGGTCTTCGGTTTGTCGTAGGATGAGCGGGAGGGTGTTCTAGGTCTTGGCGGCGCGGTGGGAGAAGGATTTGCCTCCGGCTGTGGTTCTACGGATGCATGGGACGGTAGTCAGGGAGAGGTCTACTTCCTAAGAGTAAAGAAAACTGCTTCATACATAACTTTTGCAAGCTCATAATAAGAGACTAAACGTAACAGTTCTTGTATAGTTCTTTGTATTATATCCTGTGATCTATTGTCCAATCATAGGGCCTGATTTACAAAATGCACTTTGGAGCAAATTACACTTTTGAGGCATGTTTATAACTTTTCATTATTCACAAACTGCGCTTTTGTAGTAACTTACACTTTTGTTGTAAACTTAGGACCTTATTATGGGTTTGGCGGTGCGGGCGAGTGACCGCCCCGTTACCGCACCGCAAAACCCGTGTTTGAACGGCTCGCCAGATTAGGAGTTTTGTCCTGCCAGGCGCATGATTATTTGGTGGTTGTATGATAGTACCTCGAGTGGATAAACCATGCGTGCCTCTGAATAGGCCACATGACAACGCATGTGTTTACAACGCATGCCATTACAGCGCGGTCATTACAACGACGTGTTGTTACTCCACATGTATGTATGTATGTATAGACATTCTTGTATAGCGCATTCGCTGTCACCCGACGGGCATCCTGGCGCTTAGACTGTTATGACACATACATGATATTACCAGCATCCGATCCGTTTACAGTATCCTAGGGAAGAGCTAAGTTTTCAAGGCTTTCTAAAAAGAAGGGAGGTCTTCCAGACCCCTCAGGCCCAGCGGAAGAGAATTCCACAGTCTCGCTGCGGTGAACCTGAAGGACCGCCCACCCAGCCGGGACCTCAAAATCTTGGGTACTACTGCCAAATAGGCTGACGCTGACTGGAGTGATCTAGACGGAGTGTACCAGGAGAAAAGGTCCTGCAGAGGGGACGGACCTTGTCCGTGAAGAGCCCTAAATACCAGGCACAGAGCTTTGAAATCAATCCGTTGGGAGATTGGCAACCAGTGAAGGTCCCTAAGTGCCTTGGCAGAAGAGTCCAGGCGTCGGCGCGACAGTGCCAATTTGGCGGCGAAATTCTGTACTCGTTGCAATTTCCCCAGCAAAGTGGCAGGTGCCCCCAGAAGCAGTGCGTTGCAATAGTCAAGTCGACTTAAAATTATGCTCCGCACTACCTCTGGTCTAGCCTGTACAGGGAGCATGGGTAAGATCTTTCGCAGCGAGCAGAGCAGAGCCATGCAAGTGGCTACCGTTCTGTTCACTGATACATCTAGCTGCAAACTGGAGCTGAACATCACCCCCAAATTTCGAACAGATTCAGCAGGCAAGCTAGTCCCTTGGAAGTCAGGAGGCCAAAAATCCTGTGGGAGAGGCCTAGGGGTACGATCCATGGAGCAATGTAGCACCTCGGTTTTTGAGCTGTTAAATTGCAGGGAGTTATTGCCCAGCCATTCTGCCGTGGTGCTCATGCAACGATGGGAGACCTCCTGTGACACCGCCTCCTTACCCTCAAACGAGAAGATAAGTTGGGTGTCGTCGGCATAGTTGGTGACTGCTATGCCGAAAGATTTTATCAACATGATCAGGGGCGGAGGTAGAGATTGAATAGAATGGGGCTGATGGCCGACCCCTGGAGTACGCCCTGTCCAACCCTCCTGATGTCGGAATTAAAGGGTGGTAGGGCTACCACCTGGTGCCTATGATCGAGATACGACACCAGCCACTCAAGGGCCAAGCCAGACACCCCAACCTCCGCCAGTCTCCTGATCAGGATTGCATGGCTGACCGTATCGAACGCGGCCGACATATCGAGCAGCACTAAAAAGGCTGCTCGACCCTGGTCGGCACGCGTCCGAAGGTCGTCCAGAACAGTCACCAATGCCGACTCTGTCCCATGTGCTGGCCTAAACCACATACCATTACAACGCAAGTCATTACAGCGACTTGCTGTAGGGGGGCTCTGGATTTTGGAATAGTATAGTTTTCTATTCCAAGTCCAGTCTGTGCAACAGTAGGGAAGGTGTTGGATGTAAAACCCAACACCTTCTGCCCCCTACAGCAAGTCATTGTAATGACTTGCATTGTAATGGTATGCGATGTACGAATGTGATAGTTGTAATGACTACGTTGTAATGGCATGCGACGTTGTAACATCGTTGTAAACAATGTTTACCATGCCTATACCACGCAATCTAAGCAATGAATCCATCTTAACCACAGATTCCTTTACCATGCATGCTGTTACTATGTAATTTTGTGGTAAAGGGATGTGTGGTAAAGGGGTATGCATGGCTAAGGTCGCAGCCCTTCCTCCCCTGCCCTAAACTACAAACTCTCCCCTGCCTCCTCCCTTCCCTGAGGTCCAAATAACAATACCCCCTCCCAATCCCCACGATGTTCCTAACCCTTAAGCACTACCTCAACCCCCTCCCAACCCCTTGCACTGTCCCAACAACTCCTTCCACTGCCCGTAGGCAACTACCCCAACCCCCCCACCAGCCCTAAAAAGTACCCACCCTCCCCTAATCCCTAAAAACGAAACGGACTATACATTCCCCTCCCTCAGAGGCCTATAACCCTGTCCTTTAACTCTGTCCCTTAACCTAACCCATCCCAGCCCTAAAAACTAGACAACCTTCTCCTAAGCCCTAAACACTAACCTGACTGCCCATTCCCCTCTCCCTGCCCTGAGGCCTAATACCCTAACCCCTAATAAAAAAAAACTATCCAACCCCCCAGCCCTAAAATTTACCCCGACCACCCAGTTCTGAAAACTACCCCTAACACCCAGCCCTGAAAACAACCTCCCCAGCCCTGGAAACTATACCCCAACCCTGAAAACTAGCCCTGACCCATCCCAGCTCTGAAAACTTCCCTGGCCCCCAAGCCCTGAAAACTATCCTAACAGCCCCAGCCGTAAAAACTATCCCGAACCCCCAGCCCTGAAAACAACTTCAAACCCCCAGCCCTGAAAACTACCCCAGACCCACCCTGTCGTGTATTTCTATAGGTTCTGAATCGATCCCCCTATTCCTGACCCTATTCTGGTTAAACTTACTAGCTAGTTAACTAACAGTCAGCCCATGAGGCAAGAAATCCCCCATGATGCAGATACCGTTATCTGACGCAGTCACACTACGGCACAGGAACGTGTTATCTGATTAGGTCATAACGCTTGAGATCTAATTAGACAAGCGACATTCCTCCAGCCCCTGATAAGGCATACGACGTTCTCATAACAAATCAAACCTATGACAACCTGGATAATCCGTGCGGCCATTGTTTTGATTTCACAGAGAACTTTAGTAAAGAATGTGCTAACGAGCAAGTCGTATGACATCTTTATTGACGTACCTATGTCCATCCTTACGTCAATCCCGGCACCTTTAAGGTATAAATATTGCCGACCTTGCCCTATGCAAACACACGCGTGGTGACAAGACGGAGCAGCCATACTTGCCGAAGCCGAGAGCAGAAGCAGACCCCGCAGGCAGCAGCCCCGCCTTCCTGACGCGCTGAGAGACGCGCTGCTATCTCAAGCCGAGAGACCCAGCACCGGCGCTTCTGGGCAGCCCTCGCAGGCAGCCTGGAATATCGAGAGCAGAGAAAGAGATACCATTCCTCATTCATCCTAAATTCCAGGTACAGAACTGAATAACCCCTCCTAGAGAATTCTTTAGTTATTCACTTGGCAAAAACAAACTTAACTTAAACTGTAACTTTCTATTCCCGCCCACGTATTAGACTTAGGTCAGGTACACGGGGTAGGCGTATTTAGAAACACCAGTTGAGTACGTTTAGTCAAATGTATATGTGTATGTAAATATATTTTAATCATTTTAAAACATCATATGGCTCAGAAACCATATCAATGTTTTTACAGTATTATTTTATACTATTGCTTTTAATGTATGCACTTTACTTAACTATAAGTATTGCAATAATATCGATCCATTTCTCTTGTACGAGAAAAGAGACTGATCAATAAATAACATCTTTTATTGAACACGCCCGTCTCCTCCTTTTCTCTACACTCTGATGAGACTAAGAATGCACGTACTGACTGAGTAAAATAATTGCCTTGTGCTCACACGACTCTTGAGATTGACTCTTGATTAGGGGAGAGCAACGTTGTCATGTTCTATGGTTGTCAGAAACTAAATCCCTTCTTGTCTAATCAGGGGAGTTAATCCTTCCTTGAACATTCGAGAAAGTTTCTAGCGAACTCTGAGCTTAGCTGGCAAACCCAAAAATTAAGTCTAGTATCGACAGTAGTAGACCTAGTTAACGTCTGGCCTAGGCCTTTACTGCTGTAGGTACTATTCCAATGCGCAGAGCCTATTGGGAAAATAGGAGCTACACTACATGGCGCCCAACGCGTTTGGAAAGGGCGATAAAACTAACGTAAGACATTTAGAGTAACTCAGTCGTGCTTTCTCACTCAGACCCCTTTTCCCAAATACTCCAAAGACGTCTGGAGTGGGTGAAAGGTTATAATATCCTCCAAAACCTCGCAGGAGGGAACTCCTATGTATGGTTCTTGGTCTAAGTCAACGTTGAAGGATAAACAGTGTTCCAAAATATTGTGCATCTAATCTCTGTTTCCATAAAGAAACCTGATCTGCAAATAAACATAATACCATCCTGTCAGCAAAATGGACAGCGATGAAGAACGAGAGGTTACTAGATTAGCTACTGAAATAGCAGATGCTGATGCTACCATGCAAGCAGCAGACGCGGATATAATACTCATTCCGGTCGCCAAAAGAAGATCTATAACCTTAAAACTTATAGAAAATGGACTGACACCTAGAGGTGGCACAGTCATATTCGTAATCGAGGCACACGAATATCGGCAGACAGAGGTATACTATACATGGATACATTTTCCAGCAGCTAATACTATAACAAAGTACTTCCACTATTACAAAGTAGAGGAACCTCCTAATGAGTACACTCCTTTCGAGGAGGTGGAAGTACCACTCAAATTCCAAGAGCATTTGCTCTTATTTGATGGCGCCCTAAAACATAATAATCACATTACAAGGCTCGGTCCTTTAGGAAGACCAGGAGCAACGTGGCCGGTCTTAGCCGGATACACACCATATCCAGACATCGAAAGAATGCCTGCAGCAGAGCTGCTAATACAGCTAAAACAACTACTAAAAATTCACAGACAATTAGTTCAGTATGTAATGCGGACTTCAACAATACAGCCAGCGATTAAACTTCCACAGCTGACCCCTCACCAGGGGAACACAAATAAAATTACACCACAGAACATCCAATCCTGCCTAGGTAAAGTTCCAGCTAAACGGGAACAAATACCATTCTGGTTGGCACAGAAAATTACCCAAATAGAGGCGGTGTTTCCTGACACCACCCCATTAGAAAAACACAGGATTCTGACTATATGTCTCCCAATGGGAATCGCACCACACATTGAGGACTGTGACACTTGGGGTACAGTCTTTGCTTCCATCTACAAAAAACGCACGGTGTTCCATCCATTTCGGTAATACCAGATGTGCTAAAACAAATTCAAGATGAATACGGTCCAGAACCTGCTTTAACTCTTGGTATGAAATTACTAAAAGACTTCAAGCAGGTATCGGCTATATTACTAGCCAACATAAAGGGTGAAGCAGCAAACGTGGCGATCCACCAGAGGTTAAAAGAGACAGATATAGCAGACCAACCAGCTGAAATTGCCAGAATCATAGAAAAATCCTATGAAGAACTAGGCAGAGATAGTCTAGGTGGAATACCAGTAAAACCGCAACTGACTACAAGTCCAGAAAAAATGTTTTTTAATAATAATAATAATTCACCAAAAAAGAACTGGGATGGGAACAAACAATCCAATCCTAAAGAAAAGAAATTCCAGTCCAGAGGAAGGTCTCCTAGGCGAAGAGAGAAATCTCCAAACCCGAGACAAAGGTCACCTCAGAGTGAACCCTCTGGGAATAGATATAACCTTAGAAATAGGGATAATATTAAAAAACCTGATAGATATCAAGACATTGATACACGTCCCTCTCAATCTTTTCAGAATTCCTCGCAGAAATCGGAAAGAAGAGGACGATCAGAAGAGCACGCCAAGTCCAAAGACAAGGAACCTGCTCAACTGAAAAAGAAATCACAATTTCCAAAAAAGAAGGTAGCCAGTATCAAGGTAGTTAACAATGCCGAGAATACTGAGGACACGATTGAAAAACGGAGAGTGGGCTCAGACAATGCTAGACAGCGCAGCAGAGGTGAGCATAGCTCGCAAAGTCCTTATGGATCATCTGGAGACAGTGGACACGAATGAATACCTTCAAGTGGAAACTGCGGATACCAGAGTTAGCAAGCCCCACAAAATATACGAGATAACATTACGTATAGAGGGAGATAAGACTAGGAAAATAAGGGGACTATTTTGGGATAACCTCTCAAAGGGTTATGACATACTTCTAGCTGAAAAAGACTGGCCACCAGAGTTTGTCAGGGAGTGCCCTCATGGCGAAGAAGTAATTATGCCTGCCTTCTCGAATCAAATCCCGATTCATAAAAAATACACACTTGCTAGAAAGTGGGCAGTGGCCTTAGCACCTGCTTTATATAAAAATCATGTAGGATGGGATGAGGATTCTCCTCCTCACAAAATCCAGTTAAAATCACAACCAACTGCACAAAGGCAGTACCCAATTAAGCAAGAAGCTAAAAAACAAGTAAATGAAATACTAGATCAGCTAGAATACCAGGGGGTGATTGAAACTTGCACCTCACAAATGAACAATCCTTTGTTTCCGGTCTCCAAACCAGACAATTCATACCGTCTAGTTTTGGATTACCGACACCTTAACACATGTTGCAAAACTTTTGCAGTGCAAAACTCACACAGTGCTGCACTAATGAATAACATAGTGCGCAAAAAATACAAAACTACCTTGGACATCTCCAACGGATTCTTTTGTCAAAACATAGCACCAGAGAGCAGATATTTAACAGCTTTCTCAGTAAATGGCACTCAAAAACAATTCTGTCGGTTAGCCCAGGGGTACAAGAATAGCCCGGGGGTATTCTCAGCGAGAGTAACAGAATTACTACAACAATATGATGATGAAGCATTATCTTATGTCGATGACATTTACTTAACAGATGATGACTTGGAAACTCACTTGAAAAGAGTGAACACCATAATACTTGGTTTCGCTGCAGAGGGTTACAAATTCAACTTCAAAAAATCCAGAATTGCCCATCTGACAGTCCTATTCTTAGGATATGAGTTATCAAGTGAAGGCAAAAGCCTGGCAGACAATTTCCTAGAGAAATGTGCCGTAATCCAAGCTCCTAAAACACTAAAAAACCTACAGTCAATTCTAGGCTTCCTAAATTTCGGAAGAACTTACATTGCAAATTACGCAGAAAGGGTCAAACCCCTTTACGATCTAATTAAACCAGACTTTAAAAGATCCAGTTGGACTCAAACACACACAGAAATTTTGAGATCCTTACAAACAGACATGCTAATTAAAACAAAATTAGAAACCCGTGATAATACACGCAACCTTGTGATCCGAGTCATCCCAGGGAGATGCGGATTCACATACCTGACCTCTAATGAGGGAGAAAAGGTACCAATTGCATTCAGATCACACTTGTACACAAAAGCTGAACAGAGATTCAGCAACAAAGGAAAAATTGTTCAAGCAGTTCAAACCGCAATAGCTAGAGAGAAAGACATAGCTGACGGTAGACATATCACAGTCAGAACAGCTGAATCAGCCTTTGAAGCATTAACAACACCGTGTAATTTACCAACAACAACATTGGATCCAGAATGGTTACAATGGGTAAATTCAATCACAACGGACAAAGTATACTACTTCTTTGATCCAGAACTAGAAGAATTAAAAAATCTAAAAAATGAAAAAACGTATCCTCTGCCAATCGACATTCTGCCTCTACGACATTACGCCTGTGTAATCTATACAGACGGACATGCTCAACCCTCCGTTTGGGGAGAACATGCATACAATCCCACATGTGAGATCACAAAAGAAGTGTGGCGCGGAGGTAAACTAAGACCTCTATTAACAAAATCACACTCAGTAGAAACAAATTCAGAAATGCAAACTGAAATAATAGCTTTGAAAATGGCGCTAGATAATGCGGATCGCGAATTCCCGACACTTATAGTGTTAGATTCATATTTCTGCGTCAAAGCATATAACAAGGATTTGCAGACATGGATTCAGAACGGTTACAAAGATGACACAGGTGCACCAATAAAGCAGAGACTTCTCTGGGAACAAGTAGCTCTTTTGAAGAAAGAACTACCAAAGACTCACGTGACTCACTCACTGAGTCATCAACGTGATGGCGTTCACGTTGTGGGGAATTCATTGGCTGAGACAGCCGCAGCGGCAGCCACTAAATCGGCTCCCGTAGATCGAAAAAAGCATACATTAAAATACATTGACGGTGAAACATTGCTGGCAGTGAAAACGTCATCAAAAGGCGACTGCTCAGCGTTACCGATCAACTATCCACTCAATTATACATACATAATCGATGCAAACTCCGTCCCTTTTGCTCGAATCCCTGGAGTGGGGGATAGAGTGATTCCAAACAAGGACAGGAGAAACTTGTTAATCGCAGACGCACATATGGGCGAGGGTCACAGACACCTTAAATTAAAAGATTCTCTGGAAGATTTACAATCACGGTACTGGTGGCCAGACATGAGCCTCCATTTTACCATCTTTGTAAAAAACTGCCCAAACTGCAACAGAGATCGCAGTGGGGAGAGAAGCAGTTTAATACCTCGTCGTATCAAGGCAGATAATGTTACCAGCAAAAAGAATGGGTTGCGATTAACATATACAGGCTAGTTCCCACTTATAATGTAGATCCACAGCACTCAGCTGACGTCCGGACTGTTATACAAGATTTGCGAGTCTAAATGGCATATACGCTAAGAGCATGCTACGTTCGACCATTTTTTTTTCTTTTTCTCAGGCAATCCAGCCTGGGGGGAAAAAGAATGACCAAATGAGCACAGCCCAGCGGGAATCTTCTCACTTCCTTCCTGAGGGTATGGGATGGTGTAAAGAAAAAACCAAGACAGAAAGCAATTTATAATAGAAAGGATATTAGGTTCGGGAGCTGGGTGGGTCAAACATCTAATAAGTGTCCAACGTAGTCTAAATAACTTGCCAAGAAATTCTCTGAAGGGATTCAGTCCGTACGAATTATTATTCGGAACTAGGATGTTGATCTCTGACCTTGATAGTCAGACTTCAGTGGTAACAGAAAAAAGCTTTGATGTCAAAGACCGTTTGGCTATTTTGCAGGACTTAAACAAAACAAGAAAAGACCTGAGCAACATACAGTTGAAACAACAGCCAACAACCACTGAAGAATCACCACCTGTCCCAGCAAGACCTGTCTGGATTCCAAGAGTCGGGGATCTAGTCAGGGAGAAGATCGCGGTAAAGAAGGAATTTGGGCCTTCTTACAGAAAAGCAGTTCCTGTCTTGTCTGTCAACGGGACAAGATCAGTTGTACTACCGCCACTTGCTGGAAAAAAGGAGAACCGAGTTGTATCCATCGACCTGGTAAAACCACAACATGTGGCCAATAACAAACAGTAGGCCAAGTGGACTCCCAATAAGTAGCAGAACACCAAGGTTTGCTACCAGTACAGAGGTCCTAACAAAGAGGCTCATCACATTCGAAACGCCTACAGAAGAACAACAAGGACTATGCAACAATGCAATAGAACTTAGACCTCTGAAAACCCAAATAAAGACATTTAGCAGAGACACACCAATCTATACTGAAGTACCAAGTGAAAATGCAAAAAACAAAAATCCTGAACCAATTGGAACAATTGACAGAACTGCATCCGGTTACTTCATCAACTTCGATGATTCCTCTGAAGGCTTCAGCGAACAAAAGACACAGCCATCATCAAAATCCTTTAAAGACAAAGCGAAGGAACTTTTGAAACAACTAAAAGAAACATATCTGATTTCTCCATGGATTGAATTTTGGGTGGGTTTTGGTGCATTTATCCTCATACTTTGGCTCATCATGGTATTTACTTTGGGACGCTTCATTGAGGGAAAATATGCTAAAATGGACACAGCAAGTCAGAACATCAACTTGGTCCTCAAACCACACACATCTTCACACGTCGAGAAACGAGAACTTTCTTCAGAACTTTCTTCAGCCAACTTCACAGCAATTCCAATACCTGGTGGGGTAGCCTGGGACAACACTGACTATGAAATTTATGGTCCGGTCGAGATCCTGAAATATCCACACCAAATTAAGATCTCTTTGAGTGACTTTGCAAAACCAAACTCATTTGCTGATGATTGGGACTTTGAAAGTATAAACTATATGATGTCTGACTTAGTAATGTCTGCTAAATTTACAAAACATGATTATTTGCAAGGTTCTACAAATTATGATAGTATGTATTGCTATAACCACTATGGTAACCATTTCTTGCATAAATCTGCACAACCTAGAAATGTTTTAAATTTTAATCAATGGGAACATTGTGCTACACCTCCAAAAGGGAGCTCTAGAACCGTTTATGACAAATATTCATACTTTCAAGGTTTTAACACTAGTAATGCTGAAACATTTTATTATAAATTGTCAAACAAGACAGGGACCAAAACCATGATAACCAACACAAAATTGATTTATTCTGATTCATTCTTTGAAAAAATGAATACTTTTGGATTCGATTATTGGGACAAAAATGTTGATTTGAAAAGTGTTTGGGGCACAAAAGAATGGCAAGTACAGGGTTTAGAAGCTTTGTTTAGAGCCTGCATGATCCCAGAACAAATGATATTTTTAAATGACACTGTTCAACAAACCACCTGTCTTGGCTTAGCCAAAATCAAAGATTTAAATAACCCGTCTATTCCAAAGCCAACAATGTTTAGCAATAACTCTGATACAGATGAAGAAATAGACGTAAACCATATACTTAACCAAAACAGAACACATCCTGATTGGAAACAATGGTTGATCTGGCCCACAGATACAAATCACTGTCAAGATAGATTCCTGAATAAAACACAGGGTTTCAAAATGACCAGGCCAGACCCTAGATATCCCCAGAGACATCACCCAGGGATAATAACAACCTACAGTGTGGGCAAATTATGCCTTCAATGGCTACAAACTTCCACACTGCCTGAAATTAAGCAACACCTAACTTTACTTACTGATGGTGCTGACTTGCGTGATTTCATAATGGGACCACGCAAACAGCGTCAAAAGCGTTTCATAGCAGCCTCTGTATATGCAGCATACAATGAGGCCTGGAAGGTTACTCAATTTGAGACAGCAGAAAGAATACGGGAAATTGACCGTATTAATTTGGAAAAATCACTTTCTGTAGTGGACAATGGGTTAATGACTCTGTCCTCCAGAATTTTTTCATTGGACAGCATTGTGTCTTCAGCAATCGATATATTATCGCAAGACTTAATGTTATTACAACATGGTCAGTCACAATTGCGTTCTATCGTACAGCTTGGCTGGACGTTACAAAATCTGCGTTGAGGCTATGTGCCTTGGCGTTTAATCAACACTACGTCACTATTCCAAATCTTTAACCTTACTGATAGACAAATCGGTATGGCGCAGAAGGGTGCTGATTATACAATCTTGAGCATTGAAAAACTAGAAAGATTACCGTTGACAATGTCAGAACGACCTGTCAGTGAATGGATAATCCACGGAATCATAAATATTCCAATCTCAACCTTCAGGTTTCAATACTGCCAAAAATATATACAGGCTGGCATGTACGAGAAATTGGGAAAGGGGTACCTTAAAACAACTTGGAACCTGCCCTATTCACATGCATGTGTCAGTAACAAAGGACAGAAAGTGTTTCTTAGTGGCAACAATTGTGCTATGTCACTAAGCGGCACGCTTCGGTGTAACGGTATTAGTTTGCACGGAGCCTGTGAAGGGAATTCATACAACCTTTCATGTCACCAGCAAGGCGCACCTGCAACTGAAATAGAACCATTCTTTCAAAGACTCTATAATGGGAGTTACATTCTTATTGTAGACCGCAGATGCTGTAGTCTTATGCCCGGGACTCCTTATCTCGTCACTACGACGGCGAAGGTCAAGTGCTGTGGACGTTCTTTGTTCCCCAGCTCCTTTCCAGACAGGGAGGCGAGGGCATGGCCCAGTTTGAAAATTACTTCTATTCGAATAGACACTTTAAGCAGAATGAAAACAGTGCTTCTTCAGACGCCTACAAGGCTCACGTCATCAAAAGAAACGTATGATCTACAAGTCGCAAGGACGACTGCAGAGATACATACATTATTATCAACCAATTCCCCCGTACATTTCGCGGAAATCCTGAGCGAAATCTTAAATATTTCTGATACCACAGGAGTCTCAAAGGTATTTAAGACAGTATTTTCGATGGCATTAACACCATTCAAAGCCATACTGGGTATTTTTCCAGATTTCGTCCATTCGATTTTTGGCGGACTTCCCCTAATACTAGGACTAATTGCAGGAATCCTATTCCTAGTCCTTATTTTTCGATATGGCAACCCATGTCACAGATCAAACTCTCGCGACAATGGAAGATACGATCCTAGCCATTGGATACCGGGACCGGATATCAAAAATCCTGGGACTCTCCCGGCTTAGAGACCTGATCATGACTTGGTTTCTATCATTTCGACCAATGTGGCAAAGGTGTGTTTTACCTGTACTAAGGTGTCTGCTATGCGGAGAAGAATGCGTGTTAGACACCTGTCTGACGCTACAATCGGATGCGCCGGTGGATGCAGATACACTGTTGGTTCCTACCAAGGTTCACGCACTGTGCTGCCCTCAAAGGCTGCCAATTCTGATGACGGCATTCCTGGAATCTTCACCACTGCGATTGAAGAGTAGTGAAGTACGAGATGAAAGCAGCATCGAACAGGTACGACCTTCTGTCAGCAATGCAAATCAGAATGTCAATGCAGACAATCATGCGCATGAATGCATGGTTACCCCTATTTCCGACTTAGTGGAACTTTCCCATGAAGCTGTTGACAGTTTTTTCGAAAGCCTGAATGATATGATGTTCTCTCCGGAACAGAAATAGAGACTTTTGAGTAAACTCGCACACGGCGTTCCCTGAATTCGGCCTTCAACTTTAAAAATAAAGTCACATGAACAATTACAATCCAGTTCACGGACAGCAACTTTTTTCAGCAAGCCCTTAAAATATTTTTCTATATATTTTTTCCCCGGGACACTGATCTTCTGCTTAAAGTAAGAAACTATTCCTAGAGAACTAAGATTTCTATTTTTTAAGATACTTTATAGACTTTATATAGACTTTAGCTGCCCGCTGGTATGTTCACGATATATTTTATGTGATGAAATGGTTTCGACTTTTTTTCTATATAGCCATATTAAGAGCCATTTCATGTGTATTTCTCATATACCAACAAGCAATAATGCATAACAATGCGTGTTTACTTTTGCATTTAATTCATAGCTTAAGTGCATACAATATATATGACTGCAATTTTTCAGTATATTTGAAAATTTCAAAATGCATTTATGTATTTTGGGGTGGTAAGGTATACACTATACTCTATAGTATGTTGTACTATGTTATACTATGCATAGATTAGTAGATATGACCATAGTTAGCGTGGAGTGGGTGTCGTGTATTTCTATAGGTTCTGAATCGATCCCCCTATTCCTGACCCTATTCTGGTTAAACTTACTAGCTAGTTAACTAACAGTCAGCCCATGAGGCAAGAAATCCCCCATGATGCAGATACCGTTATCTGACGCAGTCACACTACGGCACAGGAACGTGTTATCTGATTAGGTCATAACGCTTGAGATCTAATTAGACAAGCGACATTCCTCCAGCCCCTGATAAGGCATACGACGTTCTCATAACAAATCAAACCTATGACAACCTGGATAATCCGTGCGGCCATTGTTTTGATTTCACAGAGAACTTTAGTAAAGAATGTGCTAACGAGCAAGTCGTATGACATCTTTATTGACGTACCTATGTCCATCCTTACGTCAATCCCGGCACCTTTAAGGTATAAATATTGCCGACCTTGCCCTATGCAAACACACGCGTGGTGACAAGACGGAGCAGCCATACTTGCCGAAGCCGAGAGCAGAAGCAGACCCCGCAGGCAGCAGCCCCGCCTTCCTGACGCGCTGAGAGACGCGCTGCTATCTCAAGCCGAGAGACCCAGCACCGGCGCTTCTGGGCAGCCCTCGCAGGCAGCCTGGAATATCGAGAGCAGAGAAAGAGATACCATTCCTCATTCATCCTAAATTCCAGGTACAGAACTGAATAACCCCTCCTAGAGAATTCTTTAGTTATTCACTTGGCAAAAACAAACTTAACTTAAACTGTAACTTTCTATTCCCGCCCACGTATTAGACTTAGGTCAGGTACACGGGGTAGGCGTATTTAGAAACACCAGTTGAGTACGTTTAGTCAAATGTATATGTGTATGTAAATATATTTTAATCATTTTAAAACATCATATGGCTCAGAAACCATATCAATGTTTTTACAGTATTATTTTATACTATTGCTTTTAATGTATGCACTTTACTTAACTATAAGTATTGCAATAATATCGATCCATTTCTCTTGTACGAGAAAAGAGACTGATCAATAAATAACATCTTTTATTGAACACGCCCGTCTCCTCCTTTTCTCTACACTCTGATGAGACTAAGAATGCACGTACTGACTGAGTAAAATAATTGCCTTGTGCTCACACGACTCTTGAGATTGACTCTTGATTAGGGGAGAGCAAAGTTGTCATGTTCTATGGTTGTCAGAAACTAAATCCCTTCTTGTCTAATCAGGGGAGTTAATCCTTCCTTGAACATTCGAGAAAGTTTCTAGCGAACTCTGAGCTTAGCTGGCAAACCCAAAAATTAAGTCTAGTATCGACAGTAGTAGACCTAGTTAACGTCTGGCCTAGGCCTTTACTGCTGTAGGTACTATTCCAATGCGCAGAGCCTATTGGGAAAATAGGAGCTACACTACAACCCCAGCCCACAAAACTAGCCTGAGCCATCCCCAGCCTACAAAACTAACCCCGATCCACCCCCAGCCTGCAAACAACCCCGACTCACCCCAGCCCACAAAACAACCCAGACCCAACCCCCAGCCCACAAAACAAGCCCTGACCCCCCAGCCCACAAAACAAACCCAACCTCCCCAGCCCACAAAACTACCCTGTCCCATCCCGTCCACAAAAAAAACCCAACCCACCCCCAGCCAACAAAACAAACCCAGACCCACCCCAGCCCATAAAACTACTATGACCCCTCAGCCTACTAAACTACAACAAAACAACCCCCAACCCACCCCCAGCCCAGAACTACACCGAGCCCCACTTAGCTCACCACTTCCTGTGAGGTCTTCCTGCTTCTATCCACAGCAGGCAGAAGCTCTACCGCACATTGTCTTAACTACGCATATGGAAAGTTAGGGCATATGCATGATTAAGGCATGCGTTGTAGAGCTTGAGTAGTCAGAACACTTGTGGTTAAGACTGTGGTGTACTGACTGTTTCCCTTATTTGGCATTCCCACGGTGGTGCCTATGAAATAGGCACCGCTGTGAAAACGTCAAAATCAGTACCTGGACGGCATAGACTGCTGCAGTCCATGGCACACTGGTACTGGGGTGCATGCCCACAGGGGGCACAACATGTGCCTGCTCCCAGCATGCACCCCATGGTCAGAGACACAAGGGGGCCCTGAGGACCCCCTTTGTTTTCTCATGTCTCACTTTTTATGGCAGTCGCACCTCCAAGAAAAGTGTAACATAACTCATAATATGCTTGGTCGGGCCGCAGCGGTCCCACCAAAAATACTGCAGCCTCAAGAACACCATAGCAACACCAGAGATCTCTGATCCCTGGTGGTTGTGATGGTCACAGGGCGGCCCGCCCTAGTCATAATAGGGTGGTCACCACTGTGCCCCCATGAGTCTAGTGGCCCATGGACCGCAAAACTCCTGATAAGCCACTTACACCTTTGTAGTAAGTTGCTAACACATTATTGTCTATGGACGCTGTTGCAGTAGCAGTGACAGCCATGTGTAGTGCTGGACTTACTACAAAAAGTTGTTACTAGAAACGTGCAGTTTGTGAATACTAAAAAGTTGTAAACTTACTTAAAAGTGTAGGCTTACTCGAAAGAGTAAGCTACCTTTCTAAGTCAGGTGTATATCACAGCAATACGAATTATTAATAGCAGTGTAAAATGAGTACATTAACGAATAAAATATTGATGCTGAAATGCACTACATTGCCTGCCCAGGAGTGACTATTGTAATGTTGGTATTTCCCCCCAATGAAGACGCTGCTTCCGTTATGTTTGAACAGGTGTTTATTGCTATAAAAGTCCTAAGGAGCGCCGAGCCGCTGCTGTCTCTCTCTCGGCTGTTCGCGCCACTCACTCGCGCTGCGCGCGCAGCCCTAAACATGGCCGTCGCACGTCACGTCATTACGTGACCTGCAACCACTAGATGGCATCACTACATATCTCCCCTTTTTCCCAAACAACATTTAACTCACTGTCCGTCGTTCATATCAAAGTCTCGAAATCTTCAGGGCTTGATCACGGCCCTACCACTCTGTGTGATTCTCTGGGGGGCAGGCATAATCACTCCTTCCTGTGTCCCTTCATTCCTTCCTCCGCTTTCAAGCGCGGCTGCGCCTCCATCTCATCTGCTCATTTCCGCTTCATTCACTGCTCCCTGATCACCATTCTCAGTCCTCTCCCCTCGCTGTTCTCCTCTGCTCACCTCCACGTCTCCATTTGATCGTTCTTGTTCTTGAGTCTCCTCTTCTACTTCTTCTCCGCCTTGGTTCCATCGTTGCACTCTGTTGCATCTTGCCATGCGGTCCTGTGACCACACGTTGCCATCACTCAGCAAAGCTGCTCTGCCCATCACTTCTTTGACTTGCAGGGGCTTGCTGTACTTACTGTCTCCCTTCCTCCTCAGTGTGGCCAACTTTACTCGTACCCAATCTCCTTTCTCCAACTCTGTCTCTTTCACATTCTTCCGGTCATTATAGTGTCTCGAGTAAGTAGCTTGTGCTTTTTCCAGGTTGGCTCGCACCACAGCAGGAGACCATTCACTTGTTATGACCTTTTCCTTCCAAACACGGTTATCCCGGGTAAATGGTTCGCGGCCTCTCAATATTTGGAAGGGGCTGTACCCTGTTCCTGTGGGGGTGATCCTGTACGCCCACACCATGTGTTCTATCTCACGTTCCCAGTCCTTGTTGTTGGAGATGGCTGCCTGCACTGAGCCCATCACCACTCTGTTAAATCGCTCCACAAGTCCATTCCCAGCCGGGTGGTATATTGACGTGTGTTTTGCCTGAATCCCATTTCTTTGCATGAAGTTGTTCCATTTCTCTGATCTGAATTGGGGACCATTGTCGCTTAAGATGGACTTCGGGATTCCTTCCCTCACAAATGTGTCGGCCAAGAACTTTATGATGGTCTCCGTATCCATCGCCTCGTCTATTTTCAACTCAGGCCATTTCGAGTATCTATCCACCAGGACACAAACATACTTCTGGACTCCATGCGTGTTGAGGATAGGGCCTAGTATGTCCACTGACAACTCCTCCCACGGGTTCCTCGGGGGGTCAAACTTGCCAAGAGCTGGGCGCAGTGGTTTGAGCGTTTTGTCTGCCACTTGGCACTGTGGACAGTCTCTGACGTGCCTCTCGGCCCTTACGTCCATCCCTGGCCACCAGTAGTTTTGCTTGGACCTCAGTTTCAGTTTCCCTATTCCCAAGTGTCCCACATGGAGCATGTCCAATATCTGGGGATGATTTCTGCCGGGGGGATGACTTTCTCCCCTCTGTATACAAACACTCCTAGGTCATCCATCGACAACTCTTCTCTGACTTCGAAGTATGGGCTGAGGTCCCCTCGGTATGTCTTTTGTCTGGCCATCCCCCAGTGATGTATGATTTTACCTCCTCCAGGATCTGATCTTGTCCATATGCCTGTTTCCATTCCTGATGACCGATGGTTGTCTCGTGGTCTTCCAGGAGTGCCACCATTTCTTCTGCCCCGGCTTGGTCTCCTCCACACTGATCCATGGCTGCTGCTCGGCTCAGATAGTCTGCCACCCTGTTCCAGCTGCCGGGGATGTGTTCCACGTCGTACCTAAATTCTAGCAGTTTGAGGGTCATCTTTGAGATTCTTGGCGTGGCACTTGCATGTCCGCTGGACGTCAACACCTTCAGTAAGGGCTTGTGATCTGTCTTCAATAAGAACCGCGTGCCCCACAAGAACTGCCTGAACCGGGTCATGGCCCACACGACCACCAGCATCTCCTTCTCGATCACGCTGTACTTCTTTTCAGTTTCACTCAGCGTGCGGGATGCAAAACTGATCGTTTCCATTCTGCCTTGACCTCGATCTTGCATAAGGACCGCACCCAGCCCTTTGTCGCTGGCATCCGTGGTGAGCACTGTGGTTCCCTGGGGGTCATATCCTTGGAGTGGTACTGCTCCGGCCACCTCTCTCTTGATGACTTTGAATTCTCCTTGCGTTACCTCCGACCAGCAGAATTCTGTGTTGTCTCTGGTCATCTGCCTCATGTGGTGTGTTTTGGAGGTGAAGTGCTGCACAAACTTACTATAATACTCCGCCATTCCGAGGAACGATCGGACTTCTTCTTTGTTGGAGGGTGGCGGCGCCTCACAGATGGCCCTCACGTTGTCAGCCTTCGGGGTAATCCCCCACACCCCTATCTCGTGTCCCAGGTAAGTAACAGACTCCATTCCTATCCGGCACTTGGTCCACTCAGCTGTGAGGCCCTTACTCTCGAGGATCTTCAGTACCTTTCCGAGTTTGCTGTCGTGATCCGGTCTGTCCGGTCCCATTACCAGGATGTCGTCCTGGAAATATTGGACTCCGTCTGTGTCCTTAAACAGTTGGTGCATCAACTTTTGGAACACTGCAGCCGCCGAGGCTAGCCCGAACGGCATGCGGCAGAATTGATAGCACCCAAATGGAGTGATGAAGGACGTGAGCTTTCAGCTTTCCGGGTGCAGGGCTATCTGGTGGTATGCGGAGGTCAGATCTATGGTCGAATACCATTTGACCCCCCTGGTTCTAGCCAGCATCTCCTCAATCCGGGGCAAAGGGAACCTCTCCACCACGATGCTCTTGTTCAGTTCGCGCAGGTCGACGCACAGCCTGACCTTCGCACTTGGCTTCTTCACTACCACCAAGGGCGCGAGCCACTCTGCACACGTGATGGGTTCGATGATCCCTTTCCTTTCCAGGTCCTGTAGTTCTTCTTGCACTGCGTCCCTCACCGCCAAAGGAACATTCCTCACTTTGTGGGCGACTGGCGTGGCATCTTCCCTCAGGACTATCTTGTGCGCGAATTTCTCCATCCTCCCCACTGTACCTCCAAAGACCTTGGGGTACTCTGCCTTCCATTTGTCTAGGTCAGGCCAGGTTTCCAATTCCGTGAGAAGTATCTGTTCCTTTCCCCCTGGGTCCAGCTTGATGCCCAGGTCGCCTTGGTCAAGCCATCCTAGGACCGATGGTCCTCTCTCGGATATGTACAGTTTGCAGAACGCGGACCGGACTCGGAACTCAAAATTCAGTGGTCTGAATCCCGCCATGGGAATGCGGTCCCCATTGTACGTCACTGGCCGGATGTCCAGCTTCTCCAGGTCGGGGCCTAGGTGTGGTGCAAAACTCTCTTCCCATACCGCTCTCTGGATGATAGTGTAGGGTGAGCCCGTGTCAGCCACCACCTTTATCGGTATTCCGCCTATCAGCATCTCCAGGACCGGTTTCATTGTTCTTTTGCCGTCGACGCTCAGTACTTGACCGTCCACTCCTAGTACTTGGTCTTCTATGTAGATGACTGTGACGACGTCTTCCTCCGCGCCCTCTTCTTGTTCTTCACTGTCCTGACCGACATATTTTACCATGCTCTTCGAGGCCTTTCTCCGACACACCTTCTCATAGTGGCCTACTATCCCACAGTACAAACATTTGGCGCGAAATGCTGGGCACTTCCTGTCGTGTGCCTCGTGGGACCAACTCCGGCACCGATAGCATGATTTCTTGCTGCTACCCGCTTGTTTCCCTGGAGGGCCTGGGTTACCTTGCCATTTATTGGGCCCCTTCACCAATGATCCCTTGTTCTTATAGTCCCTGCGGGGCTCCTCCTCATCTATTCTGTTCACCATGGTATTGGGGGTAGTCTCTTTCCTCGTTGCTTCCGCACACCTGCGCGCCAGTTTTGCTCTTTTGACGATTACCATTACCTCCTTCAGAGTGGTGTCCCCACTGGCCCACAATTTGTCCTGCACAGATGTGCTCGTGGTATGCATCACCACCTGATCCTTGATGAACTCCTCTTCCCAATTATCGTACTTGCACGTGGATGCCAGTCTTTTCAGCACCGCTACGTACTCCTCCACCGTCTATCCCTGGGGTTGTTTCCTTTGCTGGAAATTGAAGCGGTCCACTGAGACACACACCGCTGGCCTGTAGTGCTTGTTCAGGTCTTCAATGGCGTGGGCATATACGTCCCCATTGGTGCTTCCTCTTTCTTTTGGTACTAGGCTCTTGTAAATTCTCAGACCTTCCGGGCCCAGGTTGAGGAGTAGGATGCGTTTCTTCCTCTTGGGGTTGAATTGTTCTTCATTCTCATCCTCCAGGACTCCTATGAAATTGTCGATGTACTCCCTCCAGTCTTCCCACTTCATTAGCGGTTCTCCTGGTCTGGGCAGGAACTGCACTGGCGCCATTGCGTACCCTGCCTGCGCGCTCATCTCTTTCACTCTTGATCGTGGGATGCGCGCCCCCTTGGCCTCTGGGACTTCCCGGCGTGTTGTCCTGCTCTTCTTTGCCTGTGCGAGCCTGGGGACCACTTCCGTCAGCCCCCTCGATCTTGGGTGGGGGATCCAGCGCGGTCTTCCCTGTCGCGTGGGTCGTCACGTGTTCAAGCGGGCATTGCTTGGTGTCTCTTGGGTCGTAGTGTGTTCAAGCGTGCCTTACTTGGTGTCCCTGGTGCCTCCTGGGAGATGCCGGGCTCTGCCACGCTCCTTAGGGTGTGGTACCTGCGTGGAGACTGCTGGTTTCTTCTTGACCGTCTGTGCCTCCTGGTTGCAGGTTCCCGTGGTTCTATTCCTCACTGCTTGTCCCTTGGCCACCGGTAGCTGATGTTTTCCTCTGTGATTTTGTTCTCTGTGGGGGGTAGGGGGGTCTAGTATCCCACCCTCGTCGCCATTGTAATGTTGGTATTTCCCCCCCAATGAGGACACTGCTTCCGTTATGTTTGAACAGGTGTTTATTGCTATAAAAGTCCTAAGGAGCGCCGAGCCGCTGCTGTCTCTCTCTCGGCTGTTCGCGCCACTCACTCGCGCTGCGCGCGCAGCCCTAAACATGGCCGTCGCACGTCACGTCATTACGTGACGTGCAACCACTAGACGGCATCACTACAACTATTTTTTCCTTTTTCTGTTTTTTACAGATTAGGTGGAAAGCTGAAATGTATAAAACATCATGAGTAACTTGAAGCATTTTATTCCGACAGAAGATAAAGGTAGACCTTGATTGAAATGTTATCCCGAAAGCCGATTGCACAGTGCGTCAACACTTGTGGATGCACGGACAAGACAGATTGAAACAATAGGCTGGATTCAAGAGTGAAAAGAAAGAGGCATATATTTTCAATTCTTATTATAAGCTCTAGTACTTGTTAGGAAGATCCTGAATATTGACTGTATATCATCCAGAGGTGCCGGCAGGTAACAAAGACCACAGAGGAGAATACATTATTGCCAAGAGAGCGAGTCTATTTGAAACCAAAGGGCTGATTCCAAAAAAAAAGACATAAATCTCCTGTCTAATTTGTGAAAGAGTTAGTGCTTAGCCCAGAGTTTTTTTACAGATGCCCGTTGCTGGGTTTATTGAATGTCAATGTGCTGAATACCAATGCTGCATAGTCATAATTTCACCGCGAGTCATTTTCATCCACCACCAGAAACTCCCTGTCTCTTTATCTCAACTTGTAGGTTCTTTTTCATCCCACGTTTTTCTGTTTGTCACTGTTTTTCCATGTTTCTGTTCCTTCTTCTTTCCCCCTTGTGTATTTTCCCTCTCTTACTCTGAGTAAAAGTCTGATGAAAAAAAGATGAGTGCAGGTGCCCACAAATGAATGTCGATGGGCCCCACTTAGAACCTCTGGCTCACATTAAGCACTGTATGTATCTGCAGCCACAGGTTCAGTGTCTTGCACTGCTGCCGATTTTCCACTTTCAAGCAGTCATAAAGCTTTCCATACCTATACTTGGAAATCAGCAGCTGTCATCTTTTGACAATAGCTTGCACTCATAAAGTTAGATATTGGACTTGCAAGTCAGCCTTACTCATGCAATTAGCTTTCTGCAGTCCCTCCTGGTATGAGTCTGTTTTCATTGTTATTGGCCCAGTAGTGGCCGGTGGTGGGGGTGCTGCAGGGTGATGGGGCGGGGGAGGAGCAGGGTGAGGGGTAGTAAACTACGGCATACGGCCAAACAGAGGTAAGTAAACAAATAAATAAAGAAAACAAATTTCATTGCGCTTGCTGCATTGCCAAATGCGATTCAGCGTGCGCAACGAAATTCGTTGTATTTATGTATTGTTTAATTACCTCCGTTGGGCCATATTCCACAGTTTGCTACCCCCCACCCTGCTCCACCCAAACCCGCCCCACCGCCCCGCAGCACTCCCACCACCGGCCGCACTGTATTGGCATTTGGAATTATGCAACAGGGGAGGACCAAATTACGTGGCAGGGTAGACTAAATTAGGCAGCAAGAAAAGAAAAAATGTGTGTAGCAATGTGGCTATTTTTTCACATGTTAACATTCTTTGAGTAGAGGTATCACCACATTTGTAACAGTTTAACACCTGAATGCAGCGGTAAGCAACTGAAAGGTGACAAGTTAACCTTAGTGAAGGGCTTTACACTGTGCAGAAACATATGCCACAGCATTTTTTTGTAACTTTTGATCCGCTTGAACTAAAAACAATATGTTATTTGGTTAAAATCTGCAAATTATATAGCAGATGGACTATGTGGCAAATGTGGCAAACCCATAATTATGTGGAAAATGCCTCAACTGCAGAGTTGCATAGTTCTAATGGCCCTGTTTCTAGGTTTTTGAAGCACTGTGCTCATCACTTCATGAATCAGTGTTATTTTGTCGGCGTTGTGGATCAAGTTAATTTATTGTGAAAGTGTCAGTAGAGAGGCATCCTTTGATGTTAGCTCTTGCTTTGAAATAAATCCACCTCAAAGATGCTAATATGTTGACGGGTAGCAAAGGACAAGAATGTGTGACTGATCAGAAAATGTCATTATGTTTGTGCTTTACAAAGCTTGAATACCATCATGTGTGCTATTGCTATGTTGAAACCACATTATAATGTGATGTAACCTTCATGGGTCTCGAAAATGAATTCCAGTGGCTAGAAGTATAATGAGATTCTTGACAAATGTTCATCTACGAATAGAAGCATTAAAGACTACTTGGTGAGATGAGTGTCAGAATTATAAGAGCTTGACAGAGTAATATCGTAAAAGGCACTTAATGTTCAATTCATAAAAACTGTATAAACGGGTGCACTTCAATAAATTAATGTCATTAGGCAAATATGATCATCAAACCAAGCAACAAAGGGTCCAATTACGAACCCTTTGATAAATATGGTTGTAAGGGCTGGGGGGTGGTAATATGAGTATCACAGTCACTGGCGCTGCTTTAACAGGATTTCTGGTAATTTAGGGGGATAGCCAGCTGGAATGACCTGTAACTATGTGAATGCACACAAACATATACTTTTCTGGGTGTTCATAGTTTATGTTCCAAGTCATTCTTAACCTGAAAACAATGTGCAGAATAGGATGGGAAGAGCAACAACCACAAATGTCGCTACGCTGGGGGGTGGGGGGGTTGAAGTTGGGGGGTTCTTCGGAGAAAAAATATTTTCTCTCTGAACAAAAAGGAAACAATAGGTTTGTAAGTACAATGGAATTTGCTCAGTTGTTTTTTTTCATGTGAGAATAGACATTGACAGTGTTAGTATTTATAAATCCTCTGATTCAGTAAATTAGAGGGTTTGTGGTTGCCAAATCCCTTTTTAAAATGTACACAGCACATTTAACGATTTGTAAAAGGCTTTCTGAATCATTAAATGGGTTTAGGAAACCATTACGAACCAGTATTTGGAAGGGCTATGTTATGACTTGAAAGAATGGCTTTGATCAAGCCGAGTGAACAATGATCTGTGTACCAAGCCTTGACCTGGTAACCAACTACAAACAGCGTCTGAATCTGGTTATCAACTGCAAACACTGCCCCGATTGAACAATGGACTAACAACTAAAAGACTGGGATGAAAATGTATAAAAGGCTTGTATGCTACCGAGTGAAGTAGCAACCTCCTCTGTCTTGTCTCTGACTAGGTTGGGACTCTGTTCCATAGCCCGGGCTATTGAAATAAATCTGGGTTCCTCCTGCAGATGAAGGCTCCAGTGTCTCCTTTTACTAAGTATGGAAGGTATGGAAGACTTGGGCGGTCCCCCTGCCGCCGAGACCCAGTAAGTGGGTTATCCCGGTTCTTCAAATGGCGCCTGAACAGGGACTCCGCGAGCATGAAGGACAGGCCCGGTGGATGTGAGGAGGTGCCCGGAGAGACTCCGACGGAGGCGCCCTACCCGAGGGATTATTGTATTCCGGTAGACCAAACGACTCACCCGCTGTCCCTCCCCACCCGGTCTGGGCCACATGACCGCGTCCTCGCTGGAGTCCCCTAGCAAATAATTTCTGGAACAGGACACAGCCCTACGTCTGCAGAAGAGAACTACCCCTGTAAGGTAATGGTGGACTGATCATCCACCAAGTCTGTATGATTCTGTTATTGACTTTCGTGAAAGCCAAGTTGTTATTGACTTTTGCAAAAGCCAAGCAAGCGAGGTGAGTTTTAGAAACCCGCTGGTGTCTGTAATCTGTTTTTAAGCATGCCAGTCAGTAGTAAGTTCAAGAGATTATGTTGTTGTATGTGTACGCAGGATTCCCAGCTCGAGGCGGCCTGTCCGCTTCCTCCAGAAGGGACCCCTGGCCATACGGTGTATGTTAAACATGGCCCTTCTGCCATAATGTTTTCCTCATTCTGGGTAAAATATAAAAAAAAAGTAACACGGAATTATAGTAGCCATTTTATCGATCCATTAGTTCCCAAGTTCTCGCCAACTTAGAGGAACAATTAATGAAAAGAAAAACGCGCCCGTCTATGTTTGAATCTGTCCGATTTTGGAGGAAAGAGATAGAGCAGAGAGCTAGAAAACAGAAGGCTCAAGAAAGGAAACAGGAACGTATGTCAATGGCCGACCACGCCAGAGAAAATTTACAAAATCAAATGACAAAATCAGTAGAAACAGCCAATAGGGAGCATGGGGCCCGGGTACAAAAATGTTATCCAGCCCGTGAGGAGAAAGGAAAGGGCCATATGGAAGGGGGAGAAGAAAGTGATTCCTTGCTTGATACCATGCTAGAAAGCCCTCCTGCATATGCCCCAATGTACCCTGCCCTGACGCCTCACACCCCGCATGTTCCCCCACCACTGACCACTCCTGCCCTCACTGCCCCTCCTACTGTTCTCCCTGTCACATCGACCCTCCTGACTTTTCCTATGACACCGACCACGCCCATTAACCCTGTCCTCGCTGAGGGAATGACAACAAGTCTTCATCCACCCAACCCCTGCAGCTTTACCCTATCCGCCCTTTTTCTACTTCCCCGTGGTCTACAGTTAAGCAAGATTGATATAAATTGTTGAATTCCCTCCGACTGGCCTCCTTGCGCTCTGCAGTCAGCTTTTCGTCCCTTCGAGAAAATGACCTACAGAGGCAACAGTGTGAATGTTGGATAAATAACGGGAATATTTATACCTTTGAAGAAATATGGTCCACCTTTTCTCAGTGGACGATTATGGAACAGACCACCTGGGCTGAATATATGTGTACTTTGGTCATGCAAAAATTTGAGAATGCGCTTATGCAGATACCCGCTGGATTAATGGACCTTAGGTCACAAATAAAAAGAGGCGATGTTCAGGGAGAGGGTATGTTTGGCGCTATATCTGCTTTGATGGCTTACCATGATATGACAGCTTTTCTCAACACCCCTCTAGAAACAGCTATGCCAATGAGAGAGGCGGCTCCTGTCTTTGTTAACGCACTTACCGATGCCCAAAATAATGTCCGAGGGGCTGTTGAAGCACACTGGTGCAGGCTCAGGGTTCATGTTCCTTGGAAAAGGTCAGAAGTAATGCAGTTAAAAGGACAATTACCAGATTCCCGGAAGAATCCGGCTGCCTTTTACAGAGAATTAGGTCCGATTATATCTGCAGGTACTCTCGTTCTTGAGGATATAGATTTACTTTTTGGTACGGTTGTCCCCACTGAAATTTGGGTCAAGATTCGACATACTAACCATGAAGTGGCATTGGGAGGTAAAAGAGTTGACCTAGAGGCTATGGAAGAAGCAAGGGTAGGAGGGACTTAACCAGAATCTGCCATCCTGCCTTTGCCCGGTAAAATAATGGCGTTTATGAAAACACTTTTGCCGGAAACTGTCATTAACTGGGATAAAATAAAAGCCTGTAGGCAGCGAAAAGATGAGAATGTGGCTGACTTCCTTACCTGTTTTGAGACGGAATAAAAGGGACATAGTGGTTTGGATCCCCGGACCCCAGGTTCTGGCCCAGTGTTTGCCGATAAGTTTGTCGGCAACTTGCTTCCTGAGATCTCTGCCAGGCTTAAGAAAGTTGAAAGTACGTGGTCTGCCTAAACTATGACTGGTATCTTGGCTATGGGGCAATATCACGAGAATAGGGAGAATGAAGACAGAGACAGGGAAAGTAAGAAGGTTAGGGATTTTAAGACTAAGGCACTTCTGCAGCAGGCTAACCCTCCCCGAGGCCCCGATGCCCGCGGGAATTTTAGACCCCAACCCCAACCCCTTCCGAGGGCTCGCCTGTCTACCCCCTCCAGCCCTCAAAGTACGGGAGCCCTTCAAACAGATCAATGTGCTTATTGTAAAGGGTATGGCCATTGGATAGATGAGTGTCCTGTGTTAGCTGAAAACATAAGAACAGGGAAGACTCAGCCTCGCGCTCCTAGGGAAGCGAGGCTGACTAGGGACCATAGCCCGCCCCATCCACAGGATAAAGAACGTAGGCCCAGGGATGACGCTCCCGTCCGGCCACGCCCGATCAACAGGTTTGATGGGTACGAAGCAACACGCACTTATTGCAATGATGATTATGATGAAGTTGATGAGACAGGATCCTACCAAGCATAGGACAGCCAGGAAAGAGGTATTGCCAGATTGCAAATTCCAGTGGATCAAAGGGGCCCGTATGTTCAAATGTCAGTTGTGGGGAACTATAAGAATTTTCTTTTGGATACTGGGGCCACCAGGTCTTCTATTGCACGTCTGTCAGTCCAGGAGGCACCCCTTTCTGGCAATATGAATGTCTCCGTGGGTTTTGCAGGGACACCCGTGACCAGTCCTATCTCTGAACCCCTCCCTCTCGATATTGGCCCTGCACATGTTGACGCTCCCTTGGTCCTTACTACAGGTTGCAGTGAAAACTTGTTAGGCATGCATTTCCTGATAGCTCTGTATGCGACCATATCATGTAGTCCCCAAGGTGTATCCCTAACAATTTCTCCCACCGCAGCTTCCTACATGTATCTGTGCGGTCCCCTCCCACCAGAGTTGCAGTCTTTACCTTCCTCCCTCTGGGCATCATCAGACACTGATGTAGGGTATCTCAACATACCCCCTCATGTGGTACCTGTCCAGCCAGGTGCACTTCTCCCTCGCCTCCGGCAGTATCGACCGCAGAAGGAGAAATGGCCCTGTTGAAAATAATATCTAAATTGATGGACAAGGGCGTAGTGGAGGAAACACGTGGCAATATCTGTAACAGTTCCATTATTCCTGTTCTTAAAAAGACCAATGGAAATGGTCTCTCCCCTAAAATATACTGATTTGTGATGGACCTGAGAGCCCTTAACAAAATAACAATCTCCCAATATCCTGTTGTCCCTGACATTACAGCCCTCTTAACGATGGTCCCTTCTGACGCCATGCACTTCTCTGTCATAGACCTGAAGAATGCTTTTTTCAGCATTCCTATACATCCTGACAGCAGACTTTTTTGGGTGTCTCCCTTGGTGGGCGGAGCTTTAGATTCTGCTGCGCCCCTCGAGGTTTCACCGAGAGCCCGAGTATCTATAGTGAAGCCCGAAAAAGTCAACTAGATTCCTTGGAACTCCCTAATAATTCCACACTATTACAATATGTAGATGACCTCCTCATTGCTGCAAATTCTGCCCCAACATGTAAAGAAGCTACTCTCTGTCTGTTATGCCACCTTGCTCTCCATAACCACAAAGTCTCTTTGAAAAAGCTTCAGTTTTGTCAAGAGAAGGTGACCTACTTAGGTCATCTCCTCTCGAAGGAGGGAAGGCAGCTCACCGCTGATCATGTAGCCATTATCAATGATATGACGGCCCCGTGAACACAAAAGCAGGCGCAAGCCTTCATAGGCCTAACCTCATACTGTAGACAGTAGATTTCCAATTTTTCGGCCATGGTCAAACCTCTTCTTGCCCTCACCACTAAAGACATATCAGACAGTTCCTTTCCATGGGCTACAGAGCATGCGCAGGCCTTTCCAAGATTTGAAGAGGGCCCTGTGCACTACTCCAGTCCTCTGTACTCCTGACTATAGCAAACAATTTTTTTTTGGGACATGAGACAGATGGCTGTGCATGTGCTGTCCTGACCCAGATGTTTGGAGATCACCAACGGGCATGTGCCTATTTTTCAGCCACCTTTGATCCTGTTGCAAGGGCTCTCCCAGGATGCCTACGGGCGACAGCTGCGGCCGCCCTCATGGTCTGTCAGAGTGTGGGAATCGAAAAAGTGGGTGGTGTGGCACACCAGGTTTGATTGATGCTTTAAACTCCGTAGTCCTAGATGCAGGTGTGACGTTTCGGGCGCCGCAGGAAAGTCCCTTCTGGCAGATGAGGGACTGAGATTTGAAAACTAGTGCTGTGGGGGTGTGGGTGGTTCCCACACTGAATCCCGGCGGTGCTCCTATATAGGTATTAACCTCCAATTTTTACGCAATTCGATCAGGTTTAATAAACCAAAATATTGTAGTTCAAGGAAGAGTTTTATTCCATAGTCTTATATTCAAAGCATATAGACTTAAGTGGTATTCAGCAGTGATTCATCACAATATATTTTCCACAAAAATGTTTTTCAAGGTCCCAAATCCCAATGCATTTCGGGACAAAGTCCCTTCCTCAGGGGATATATAGGTAATCTGTAGGAAAACCAAACACTGTATCAGGGGGTGGAAAACACGACAACCTCTGAAAAGTATCAAATTATATCAATAAAGGTAAAGGATACAAAGGAATCAATAAGGTACATGCAGGTAGAACAAAATATGGAGTGAGAACCGAAGCCCGATGGGACGTGGATACCAAAACCAAAGAAACTGAAGTGAAAGTGATCAAAGAAGAATAGCGTGAGGACTTGCCTAAAATGCGAAGGGTTACAAAAAATGCGAACGGTTACCAAAAAACATCGTAAACCAGCACCCGGTTTGTGCACGTGCTTTAAAGATAAAACATATACCACATGAAGTTAGGAGGAGTAACTCTTACCCACACGGTCAGATAACCGCGCTCACACGGCGGGTCTCAGTTGTGAAAACATGGGTGTAAGGAGGAAGGGTGTGTTTAAAGGAACAGGTAATACGAAATAGAAAGGGGACTGCTCCAAGTCGCATGAAAAAGTGAAGAATAGTAATGTGATTCCGGCGCATGCATTAAATAAAAATGTCATATATCCAGGACGGCTTCGCAATGTGAGTAAAGTGTTACACAAAATACTCGGGTAAAAAATAACGGACTCAGAGTTAAAAAATAAAGCCCGGAACGCGGGTTTGCTAGAGTATAGAAAAGGTCAGCCATCATGGAACGGGGAAAGCCGTGAGTGAGTGAATATTAACTGATGGAAGTGATCAGAAAATAACTTGTAATTGGGGTAAATCATTAATGTGAGAGTACAACAAACCAATATACATCACATACATCACAAAATGGACGTTGTTGTCTCCGTTGGGCGTAGACCTCCGCCCAACTATAAACCTCCCCTAGTTTATAGTCCATAGTGTCTCTTTTGTATTTCCTGATTTTTCTATCATTAATTTCTTTGGTGTACTTGTCCAACTGGATGTTGATGTCTTCAAGGGCTTTATCTAAATCCACTTTATTCATGACAACTGTATTCAATCCTGTCATTAAGACCCTTCGGATGACATGAATCCAAATGTTTGGTTCTCACTCCATATTTCGTTCTACCTGCATGTACCTTATTGATTCCTTTGTATCCTTTACCTTTATTGATATAATTTGATACTTTTCAGAGGTTGTCGTGTTTTCCACCCCCTGATACAGTGTTTGGTTTTCCTACAGATTACCTATATATCCCCTGAGGAAGGGACTTTGTTCCGAAATGCATTGGGATTTGGGACCTTGAAAAACATTTTTGTGGAAAATATATTGTGATGAATCACTGCTGAATACCACTTAAGTCTATATGCTTTGAATATAAGACTATGGAATAAAACTCTTCCTTGAACTACAATATTTTGGTTTATTGAACCTGATCGAATTGCCTAAAAATTGGAGGTTAATACCTATATAGGAGCACCGCCGGGATTCAGTGTGGGAACCCCCCGCACCCCCACAGCACTAGAGTGTGGGAATCGTCATGAACTCCCCCCTGACTCTGATGGTCCCCCATTCTGTAGATACCCTCCTGAATAACACCAAGACATAGTACCTCACTAGCGCACAACTTACAGGATATGAACTGACACTCTTTGCCAGCCACATTAACATCAAAAGATGCACTGCACTAAACCCCGCCACATTACTCCCACTGGATACTCAGGATGCCCGCTTAGACCCACATGACTGTATATTGAGGACAGAGGAGGAGACGAAGGGATGGGTTGACTTACAGGATACCCTGATAGCAGAACCAGAAGGTACACTGTATGTGGACGGATAATGTTTCCGAGGGCCAGATGGTAACACCTCAGCCGCCTACGCCCTCACGACATTGGGGCAAGTAGTAGAAACAGCTCCAATTCCGCAGTGCTCTGCTCGGGCAGCAGAGTTAGTGGCCCTCACTAGAGCCTGTGAGTTAAGCAAGAGAATAACAGTAAATATCTATACTGACAGTCAGTATGCCTTTGGGGTGGCCCACAACTTTGGGAGGTTGTGGAAATAAAGGAATTTCCTTACTTCCCATGGGACCAAGATTCAACATGGCCCCCTAAATTCACCGACTGTTAGACTCCCTGACACTCTCCAGAAAGGTGGCCATTATAAAATGTGAGGCCCATAAGAAAGTGACAGATGATGTTGGGATAGGCAATGCTCTGGCTGACCAGACGGCAAGACAAACAGCTCTTAGGAAAAGGGAAGGAATGTATGTAGGAGGTCCCGCTAGGTGGGTGGCTGACGAGGGCATGGTTGAAAACACAGTACAGAGTGTGCTTTATATTCAGTTCCACACTACTCCTGAGAAACTAAGGGTGTGGAAGGATCAATAAGCAAAGGAGGGAATTGATGGTTGCTGGGTCTGTACGACTATGGAAAGACAATGGATGTTACCTGACAGTCATGTGCTAGCAGTAGTTACGATGGCCCATGTTCCTGCCCACATTAGTGCAAAAGGGATTTGTAAACTGTTGGAACCTACATGGTACAACTCTAAGATATCAGCATATGCTGAAAAGCTGGTTAAAACATGCATGATTTGCCTAATGTATAACCCAGGAAAAGGCACCGTTACTCCTAAGGGAGGATTCCCTCCTCTACCTTCCCTTTTGAAGTCCTCCAAACGGATTACATCCAGATGGACAGGTGTAACAATTTGAAATATGTCCTAGTGGTGGTCTGTACATTCAGCCGATGGGTGGAAGCCTACCCCATCAAAGACTGCACCGCTATCATTACCGCCAAAGTGCTACTAAAAGAGTACCTCCCAAGATTCGGTTTGTCCCGCTTGGTCTGGAGTGACAACGGGACACACTTTAGGGCCCAAATTATGGAATATATCTGTACAGCATTGGGTGTAAAACAAAAATTTCATGCAGCTAACCACCCCCAGTTAGCAGGTCTAGTGGAGGTATACAATGGCATCCTAAAAACCAAAATGGCCAAAATAGTAGCCGAGACAGGTGTCACTTGGGTTGATGCTCTGCCCTTGGCCCTACTGTCCACAAGAACAACGGCCCACACCAGGATAGGGTTAGCTCCCCACGAAATTGTGTTCGGGAGGCCTGCCAATGTCTGGGGTGTCCCACGACCTAAGAAACTGTCTCACGCTGAATGCCCTGTATTAACTGATTATCTGTACAGTCTAACTAATACCTGTCGTACTCTTTTTCACCAGGTGCACGAGGCCATACCTGACAAAAGCAAGGGCCCAGGACACGTTATCCAACCTGTTGTTTGGGTCCTAGTGAGGAACTTTCAATGGACTAAGAGCCTCGAGCCCCACTGGACACAGCCCTGTCAGGTGTTACTGGTCACCCGCACCGCTGTGAAAGTAGAAGGTCGGATGAATTGGGTTCATTTGTCTCACTGCTGGCGTGTGCCTCTGCCCCTCCCCTATGATCAGTGTGTGAGGGAAGGACTAGGAGACTCAGAAACAGAAACAGTTCCAACGTTTGTCCCATTCAGCGATGCCAGACTGCATTCTACATCTACGGAAGCAGAGAGTGACAGCATACTGAAAGGAAGGGTGGAACCCTCCCTTAACTCTGCTCAACACCAAGAACAATTGTTTCCCGACCATACTGTCCCTACTTCCAACCGATATAACTTGCGCCCCCGAGGGAAGGCTTGCCCATGACTTTGCCAAGTACCGATAGGCTGTAGGGCTGTGATCTTCCCAGATGAGAGTAGTGCTGATGTGTGAGACTAAGGAATGCCATAGGGCGCCTTGGCACTTGCGCCCAGTGAAGCAACCACCAATCACAGACAGCCACTAGAGGTCCCTGGTTTAGCCCAATGGCCACCGTCCAAAACACCCGAATTCAGAAACAAGATGTCAGCCTCCGACATAGTAGATGCTTCATGGTCACCGTGGTGTCGCTATTTGTCTCCTTCATCCTCTCTATCCTTGGTTGCCTGCTACTGATCTACCATTCTGTTACCCCACCGACTTCTACCCCGACTCCTGCAGAACACCACTACTACACGCTACCAGCCCACAAATTACCCTGCCGAGCAGAATTCTTCAATAACACTTTCATCCAAATGTTGCATCATCATCAACTGATCATGAACACTTCCAACTGCTGGGTCTGTGGACTGATGCCGCATTCCATGCTACACCCTGTCCCATTCTTTCCCTATCCCTTCTCCATCTCTGGGTCTTGTCTTGCATGGTGGATGTTGATACAGGAGGCCTACACTGTCAATGGTACTACCAATTCTGTCCTTGGAACATTTCGGGATGACTTCTGGCGGAACAGATCTGGCAATGCCAATGCTCCCTTTAGCCCGACCAGCTCATCCACGTTGCTACTACCACCAGATGAACTCGGTGAGATGGTTGTATTCAACTCAACCACTCGACAAACATTTTCTAGATTCCGCACCAAAAGGATACTGCCTGATGAACGAAACTCTCTGAATGTCATAAATGTGCAAGGCCGTATCTGCATCCATGGCCTAGGGACTAAGAAAGTTGGTACCAGTACGTGTGATATCACTAAAGCCTTAAACTCTACATCTCCTCCGAAGCTGGTGGCATCCCCCAACACCTATTTTATCTGTGGCACTGCTGCCTACACTTGGCTCCCCAGTAACTGGTCTGGTACCTGCTATCTGGTCTTCCTCCTTCCACCAACGTATTCCACCCATGGAGTTTACCACCTGTCAATGAAGGGCACCCTGCGCCGCTCACGTAGGGGCATCATATCAGGTGAGGATACAGTGGGCCAGGAAGCTGGGGACTTCTTTAAAGGTTTCCTTCCACTCTGGGACCCCATGGCAAACAGTCGAGCTGTACGAGGACTGACCAGGGTCCTTGAGGCCACCATCACAGTAACAGCTGGTGCCCTCTCCAACATCACTGAAGAGCTACGTCATCCTTGCTGATCGTGGTGGTGTGTGTAAATTGATCTGCTCCAGCTTCTGCGTGTACATCCCAGACAACTCACCTACAGTGTACGATGCCATCCAACGTCTGCATCGCCTTTCTTCTGAAATTCATCTGGATGAAGGCAACTGGTCCCTCACAGGCTGGATCTGGGGCCTTCTTTCCCAGTGGGGTTGGAGGGTCCTCGTCTTCCTTGCCTTGGGAGTAGCTGTCCTGGTCTGCTTCTGTTTGTGCTTCCAGGGCCTGCCAGTGCTCTGTAGAATGTGTGTCCAGACCATCAAGCCTCCACCCTCTAACATTCACAACACCAATATGATGATGATGCTCCAACAAGAAACAGATGGTCTTATGAACATTGACATTTCTTAAAGTATTTGCCACTCAATGGCAAAAGGAGGGTCTGAGAAAACGTGTTTTTCTGATCGGCATCATTTGTACCAGGACTCCATTATTTTTTCATTGCCATCTCATGTCAAAAACTTCCACACGACCCACCTGGTCGTTTCTGCTGATGCCTGAGGAAAATCTAAACTGACACGACAGAGACCATTTTGCCGCCTGCATTCCTGCCCAGGAACTGTCACACACCCAACCCCCTGTTCTTTGCAGTTCAACAGAAAGCCATGAAACACCCACGCCCTGTGTAAACAAGCTTTCTTTCCATCTCCTGCTCCCAGCCTGGTGAACATCCTTGACACCGTGATCAGGTTATCTGGACAATGGTCTGACTGTTGAGCCCTGATCCTGCTGATTAAACAATGACTTAAAAGAACGGCTTTGATCAAGCCGAGTGAGCAATGATCTGTGTACCAAGCCTTGACCAGGTCACCAACTACAAACATCGTCTGGATCTGGTTATCAAGTGTAAACACTGCCTTGATTGAACAATGGACTAACAACCAAAAGACTGGGATGAAAAATGTATAAAAGGCTTGTCAGCTACAGAGTGAAGTGGCAGCCTCTTCTCTCTTGTCTCTGACTAGCTTGGGACTCTGTTCCATAGCCCGGTCTATTGAAATAAATCTGGGTTCCTCCTGCAGACGCAGGCTCCTGTGTCTCCTTCTACTAAGTATGGAAGGTATGGAAGACTTGGGCAGTCCCCCCACCACCGAGACCCAGTAAGTGGGTTATCCCGGTTCTTCACCACCCCGCCCCACCACCCCGCAGCACTCCCACCACCGGCCACACTGTATTGGCATTTGGAATTATGCAACAGGGGAGAACCAAATTACGTGGCATGGTAGACTAAATTAGGCAGCAAGAAAAGAAAAAATGTGTGGAGCAATGTGGCTATCATTGGGTAGAGGTATCACCACATTTGTAACAGTTTAAAACCTGAATGCTGCGGTAAGCAACTGAAAGGTGACAAGTTAACCTTAGTGAAGGGCTTTACACTGTGCAGAAACATGTGCTACAGCATTTTTTTGTAATTTTTGATCCGCTTGAACTAAAAACAAAATGTTATTTTGTTAAAATCTGCACATTATATAGCAGATGGACTATGTGGCAAATGTGGCAAACCCATAATTATGTGGAAAATGCCTCAACTGCAGAATTGCATAGTTCTAATGGCCCTGTTTTCTAGGTTTTTGAAGCACTGTGCTCATCACTGCATGAATCAGTGTTATTTTGTCGGCGTTGTGGATCAAGCTAATTTATTGTGAAAGTGACAGTAGGGAGGCATCTTTTGATGTTAGCTCTTGCTTTGAAATAAATCCACCTCAAAGATGCTAATATGTTGACGGTTAGCACAGGACAAGAATGTGTGTACTGATCAGAAAATGTCATTATGTTTGTGCTTTACAAAGCTTGAAGAACCATCATGCGTGCTATTGCTATGTTGAAACCACATTATAATGTGATGTAACCTTCATCGGTCTCGAAATTGAATTCCAGAGGCTAGAAGTATAATGAGATTCTTGACAAATGTTTATCTACGAATAGAAGCATTAAAGACTACTGAGTGTCAGAATTATAAGAGCTTGACAGAGTAATAACGTAAAAGGCACTTAATGTTCAATGCATAAAAACTGTATAAACTGGTGCACTTCAATCAATTAATGTCATTAGGCAAATATGATCATCAAACCAAGCAACAAAGGGTACAATTACGAACCCTTTTATAAATATGGTAGTAAAGGCTGGGGTGGTAATATGAGTACCACAGTCACTGGCGCTGCGTTTTCTGGTAATTTATGGGGATAAGAATATCAAAAAGGGACTAGCTAAGTTGTGTTAATGAGGCTCAGAAGGTACGTCTGTAGGCAAACCATTTGGTTTGGTCATGAAGCCCTCACACACCAACCTAGTTGGTGTCATGCTTCATCATTGGGCCCACCACAGTGACACCGAATGTGTCCCGGGTGTGCTGCGACTCCAGATTACTGAGGAGCAGGTATGCTTACTGAGTGTGCAGTGAGTAATGGGTATGAACGTGATGTTAAAAGCTATGCAGGTGGTCCCAGTTCCCGAGGGTATAAGGACAATTTTAATTCCTGGGCCCCTGTTAGCAGATAAAAAGGCTTGCGGACGTTATGGAGTGTATTAAGAGCTCCTACGTCCTGTGTGGTCTACATGTTTCAGCCAGGCCTTTTGTTAAAACTGGCTTTCCTCAGGACCAATGAGTATGTGTGGGTGAAAAATAAACTATATTAAGTGATTATGTGTGTGGTAAAAGTGTCGCACTCGCTAAGGTGCTGTACGTGTTAGAGGGGGATTCCCTCTGCTTTACTGTACATAAAACACAGAGACATGGACAGACATACAAGGGAGAACCAATGAGTATGGTATATTCAGGTAACACAACATAATGCCGACTACTAAAGTGCGTGAACGACTTAGAGCGGCAGTTTGAACGTGGCCATGAGCGTTTTCATGGCTAGGGTGATTTATAGCGGGAATTATTATAGCGCAGTGGCGGTGGTGGGCTACACAGCGGAATGAGCACAGCGTGAGGTACAGGTAAGTATAGTACATAATTCCTCACACTTGCTACTTGCTGTTAAAGCCTCCTGGGTCACCTCGCTCTAAGTCGTTCACGCACTTTAGTAGTCGGCATTATGTTGTGTTACCTGAATATACCATACTCATTGGTTCTCCCTTGTATGTCTGTCCATGTCTCTGTGTTTTATGTACAGTAAAGCAGAGGGAATCCCCCTCTAACACGTACAGCACCTTAGCGAGTGCGACACTTTTACCACACACATAATCACTTAATATAGTTTATTTTTCACCCACACATACTCATTGGTCCTGAGGAAAGCCAGTTTTAACAAAAGGCCTGGCTGAAACATGTAGACCACACAGGACGTAGGAGCTCTTAATACACTCCATAACGTCCGCAAGCCTTTTTATCTGCTAACAGGGGCCCAGGAATTAAAATTGTCCTTATACCCTCGGGAACTGGGACCACCTGCATAGCTTTTAACATCACGTTCATACCCACTACTCACTGCACACTCAGTAAGCATACCTGCTCCTCAGTAATCTGGAGTCGCAGCACACCCGGGACACATTCGGTGTCACTGTGGTGGGCCAATGATGAAGCATGACACCAACTAGGTTGGTGTGTGAGGGCTTCATGACCAAACCAAATGGTTTGCCTACAGACGTACCTTCTGAGCCTCATTAACACAACTTAGCTAGTCCCTTTTTGATATTCTTACATATAACCAGGGGATCCGGACTAGCTTACCTAGTCCTCTCTCTCCTTTTTGATTTGCTGGAATTTATGGGGATAGGCAGCTGGAATGCCCTATAACTATGTGAATGCACACAAACATATACTTTTCTAGGTGTTCATAATTTATGTTCCAAGTCATTCTTACCCTGAAAACACTGTGCAGGATAGGATGGGATGAGCAACAACCACAAATTTCGCTTCACTGGGGGGGGGAGGGGGGAGGGGAGGGAGGGGGTCGGGGAGGGTTGAAGTTGGGGGTTCTTCGCAGAAAAAATATTTTCTCTCTGAAAAAAAAGGAAACAATAGGTTTGCAAGTACACTGGAAATTGCTCAGTTGTTTTTTTTCATGTGAGAATAGACCTTGACGGTTTAAGTATTTGCAAATCCTCTGGTTCAGTAAATTAGAGGGTTTGTGGTTGCCAAATCTCTTTTTAAAATGTACAAAACACATTTAACGATTTGTAAAAGACTTTCTGAAACATTAAATGGGTTTAGGAAACCATTTCGAATCAGTATTTGGAAGGGCTGTGTTAGGGGTGACCCTTTTAAATGCCGATTCCTTTTAGTATGTTTTCATATTTTGCAGCCGAAAACCAGTCACAAAACATTAATATTTTACCACCACTTCAAATGAGGTGTTAACCTTCTCCAAATGGGAAGGGCCCCACATTTGCCCCCTTTCCCTTTGTAAATACTTTAAAAAAACATTTTTAGAAGTAGGCACTAGTCTATGAGATCACTGCTTACCAATAAAACATGTTTGTAAAACATGTAATTTTTCTTTTTAAAAGCATCCTGTTTTCCATTTTGGGAAACGGGCTGCATTTTCTTTTTAAAAGCATCCTGTTTTCCATTTTGGGAAACGGGCTGCATTTTCAAAAAATTTGGCTTTATTAAAAAGCAATTGCAGACATAGTGGTTTGCTGACCCCAGTTGGCCACCATGGCTGTGATAGTAACGAATCGCTGTGGGTCACAATTTGTAACCCGCCTCATTAATATTTGGGAGGTAGATTGAATTGTGACTCACTAAGATTCATAGGTCGGGTCACAAAATACAAATGCATTTGGTAAACGTCAGTGTGCAAATTGCAACAGCATTTTAGCAATTGCATTTTTAGTGCATGAGGGCCAGTATTCTTTCATGCAAAAAGATAATCCACAAAACGTTTCCAATATTATGTTTGGAAAGCTGCGACTGGCACCGTTTTCTATATGTAGACTGCAACTCTTTTGGGAATTCATCTAAATCCATTATGATTTCCAAAAAGTGCACCATCATATTTGTGTTGTGTTGGCTCCTCAGAATCGCAAATTTTGTTGCAAACTGTTTCATGACATTAATCTTACCAATGTGCTTAAGATGCCTGGCTGCTTTTTCTTAGTTGGCCATCTTTCCTTATCATTTTGTAGAAAAAGTAAAAAAATATTGAAGACTAGTCAGTAGTGACAACAAAATTATTTATTTTGGACATTCTAAATTGCCATCGAACTTACATATGAAATATTTAATACAATTCAGCAACAATGCCAGTTAAGACGCCAGTTTAATATAGAAGTCGCCCCTCAGCCAGAATCACACCAGAGAAAAGCAGCAGGTCAGACCCTAATTGAGGTAGGACCCAATACTTTATGAAGACTTCTAATTCAGAACTCAAGATATAAATCAGTTTTCCAGGTCTACTAAATTTCCACACATCATCTTTGGGTTTCACACCCTTTCAGAACAGAAAACAGCTTCTACTACACTATATTTAGATTTTTCAGACAGAATGGTTAAGTTGACCATGCAATCAGGACCTGCTTATGCAGGTAAGAGTGGTGAGGCAGGGAAGTGGGGTGGGGGGTTCGACAGACGATGAGGTAAAGTTAAATACAAATAAGAAAACCACATACCTTCTGAGTCGCGATGTGGCGAGCGCAAGGTAAGTGTTTTTCTTTTTTTTAATTTAACTTTACCTCATCGTCGTCTGTCGACTCCCCTCCACCCAGCACCCCCACCCCATTGTTCTTACGTGCATGAGCCGTTTCTGCCATGCAATAGTGTACTTTCACTATCGCAGACAGTTTACGTAGGACTAAAGCATCCACTTAACTACATGTGACAAATTCTGATAAAAGAGTGTTTATCCTATGTTTCCTCAAGCAACAGATGAAAGACATGAAAACAACAAGCATTGGAAAAGCCAATAGGTCTGGCATTGGCAACCATCCTATTGACCATTTCGTTTTGTGTTGTCATGGTTGTTGCAACACTTTATTGTTTGTAAAGCTGCCAGGCCCTCATCAATCTAAACAAAAACATTTGCTAGAGGTAAAAAATGTTTGGTCCCAAAAAAGTCCATATTGGCACAGCACTCCCTGGCACTGAAGGGAATTACTTGTGTAAGTTCTCCTAGTGAAAGGATCAAATGCACGAACTCAAAGTGAAGTAAGTTAGTGGCTGAAGTATGTTGACCCACTGCCCTGTGCTCTATGCTGTAGTGGCTGGGAGCAAAATGTGGTTGACACATGAACAGACTAATGGATAAAGAGAGGTGAATGAAACCTTCTTTATGTAAGTATATTACACATTTAATTAACGTAAAATCAAAAGGTCTTGGCTAATAATAAGATACAACTGTAAAGGGAAAAGAAGGGAAACATCACTTACAACGCAACTTTTACCACGCAGTGCCTTTACGACGCAACTTTTACAACGCAAACCATTACAACGCATTGCGCTGGGGGACGCTCTAGGATAGGGAATAGGTTTAATTTACTATCCAACACCTTCCCTACTATCCACGGGGACTGGAGTTGGAATAGTAAATTAAACTATTCACTATCCAGGGCCCCAAAGCACTATGCGTTGTAAAGGCATGCGTTGTAAAAACAGCGTTGTAAAGGCATGCGATGTAAAAGCATGCGTTGTAATGTCATACATCCGGAAAAGAAATATAAAGATTATCACAGTACTTTTTTCCTACTATGTATTATAAGCAAAAGGATGTGCCTCTGTGGACTGTATTAGTCATATCTTACATGCGATCGGGCAGGTGGTGCCAATGTATGTTCTGATTATTTTGTTAAAAGGCTGCTGACCTATCACCGGCAGTAAGTGGCTTGTTTCATCACAGGGGTTGCTCCTCGCCAGGAAATGAGTTGCCAGTTTGGCTGATTATGAGCTGTTTTTAGCATGTTTTGGATGTATAGCTCCTGTGCAGGCCCCTTTTACTTAAAATTGCATTAAGTGAGAGGACTACATTTTTTGAAAAAAATGTCTTAGTTCATTTATACAAGATTATAATCAGAGGCAGATAGCTTATTTTGTTTATTAGAAAACCTTCCTCATCATTTAATATGGTTGAAATGTTTCAGGCCTAATTACTTAGTCAATCGATCTGAGGGCTTGTTTCAGGGCCCTTGGCAAATCTACTCTTTTGTTACCTCTACTACTTCGACAGTGAATATAATGTAAAAAGGTAATAGCCAACGTTCAAACTGAATGCCAGGAAACTACAGGCTTCATCTGCTGTGGAATCAAGTCCTGTAGAAATAAATCAGATTCAATGTTAGACAAACAAGCCCTTAAAAGGCAACTTTTCTCATTTGCCTGACCTCATACAACAATATTATGCAGAGAGGTATCCTGCTTAGTGTTGCTCCCAACTATAGACAATTCACCAAACTTGCATTTCACCAGTCATCAGAAGATGACAAACGCTCTAATTTAGTGATCAATTAATTATTTCTTACTAGGCTAATAATTATGGCTCACTAATGCTATTTGGTCTTAGTATTTAAGGAGCCTAGGGAAGGTAAAAATGCTGCCCATACTAGGATCCCTGATTCACTCAATGAGTTTTAAATAGGAAGAGCCATACAGATGGCAAAGTTACCGGCTTTCTCTGAAGTCGCATGTCAAGCTGACGTATCTGTTCACTAGTAGTCTGTTATTGCATTCTGACACCATCATCTTTAGCCTCTACTGTGATTGGAGGGCGATGGAAACGTTGTATTTGACCACATTCATCATCTTGCATCCTCACATGGTGAGTCATCTATATGATGGACTCGCTATTTATGAGGGTATGCTTAATGTGAAACTGTATTAAAATAAGGTTCCACAATGTTCCTTTCCCTGTCTGGAATTTGTTGTATAGGCAGCCTCCATATCAGTCAAATTACACATAGAAAGGTCAAGCTTAGCACTATTCTGAAAACACCCATTGCAAGGTTATGTACAGTTTTCTTAATCTTAGCTTTCTTTTGTAGGGGGAATGACCTTTTCAAATCTATGTTTGTTCATCGTGTCTTATCTGTATATGTATGCAAATTTGGTGTCGAAGGTCATTCCAAGTGGAGTATCCATACTGTATATATTGACAACATACTAGTTTTAAACTAATGCACTCAATTCCATTTTATGATTTATTCCCTTGGTGTTTGTTGATAAATCAAATATGTACTCTTGCTCTTAGTTTAGCAGATATTTTTTATACTATGTTCAGTCCTTATATTTTTCAAAGCAACATCTCAACTCCCACATTAAAGCTTGAGAGCACGGCACATTTCTCGAAGTAATATAGTCGTGTTTTTTTCAAATCTGTTGAAGTTCACATTCCTCGTCCACTTTCATAATTTTCGGCATAGTAACAACTTAGATAAATCACACCCCTTGTCATTTTCTCTATTAAGAGATCCTCTTCATATAAATCACCCTCTTTCTTTATATACATTAAACATGACAACATTTTGGATCATGTCCTTCAAGTGACTCAGTAATTTACACAGTTTTTCTGAGTAATGTGGGGAAAAAACAATATTGAGCCTACTTAAGATTTTCATGAAATACATTGCTAATTGGTCCGTACGTAATTTGGATTTAAAGCCCTGAGAAAGTTAAATGAAAAGCCACATTACATGTGTTGGCTGCTCATCTTCCAGAAGAACCTGTTTGTCTTCATGAAAGGATCAAAACAACATCTTTGAACAGTCTGTGTCTGCTTTTCTCTACCACCAAATCAGAAGAATTACGAGTGCCCACTATATGAACATTGACTTGATTTAATTAGAACAAAGGGACATTTTTCAAAATCCAGACAAAGTTCCTTTGCTACATTTGAATGCACCTAATTGACCCTTCAATATATCTGGGTATATTTATTTGATATCGATTTCAATGGAAATATGTTTTTTATGAAATCACTATGGCCCCAATTACGAGTCTTGCGGTCCACAGACTGCCAGGCTCGTGGCGGCGTGGCGGCGTGGCGTGTCTGTCCCGACCGCCCTATTACAATATGGGCGGTGGGACCACCACAGCCAGCCGCAGCTGACAGGGAACTGACGTTTCCGGGCGGTGTGTGGCAGTCAAGTGGCAGTAATATGCTTAGCAGGACCCGCCAAACATATTACAAGGTTCCTCCCTGCCTCGGTTTTGATAGCGGATCCACCGACGGTCCTTATTATGCACTGCACCATCAAAGTCATAATCGGGCCCTTTATGCACATTTGTTTTTAACAGTATATTTTAATGTGGAGTGATTCAAATATAATACACAATACTTATTTGTTGTGTCAGCGTTGTTTATTGAATATGTGAGAAATTAAATGTAATTGTGTAATTTTGCTCTTCACCATATAAATTGCATTTTTTAGAGCAATCAGAAACAGTCTGAGACACTAGAACTTCAGTGTCAAAACTGTAACCAGTCTCCATGTAGGTTCTACGATCTTGTGTAATAACTTTATTGATTATAATGGTGGTATTTATTGGACATTCTGCATAAACGCCAAAATAATGAGTGAAAGCCAAATCTGAGGAAATGGCACGTTTTTAACCCCTTCCATTTTAAATGTTTGATTGACCACCATGAAAGGAAACGATAAACAGTACTAGATTAAAGTCTTCATAATCGTATTATTCATCAGGCAGTTGATCTTCAACTTGCACCTTCATTCTTAACATATTTGAAGATTTCTGGGATTTTCATATCATTAAGAGATTCACATAAAGGGCTGTCCTTTTGAGCTCAGAGGAAATCATAGTCATTGAAGTTAAGTGTGACTGAATCTGAGGTATTTTGGTAACATAAATTGTGTTCAAACATCCCCCTTAAGTTGGACTTGGGATCCAGCAGAATTATTATTTATCACTGCCATAATGAAACATTGCATTGGTGGCTCCTCCATTGGGCTGTTATGGCATAGCACAAATCTGCTGCTTGCCACAACATGAATAATTTAAATGTGCAAGTGTTTTTCTTCCTTTCTCCAGCTGCGGCACTCTGTTGGCCTAGTTAGTGTCAGTCTAGTGGGGAGGTCCCAATCCTGTTGATTGTCAGGCAGCATGGATGGTCAATGGTTTGTATCAATTGCACGTCGGGTACGATAGATCCTTTGCTTTGCTTTCCCGATAACGCACTACAAGCCTATAGAACCCGCACTTTGGGGCCAATTAGGATAGCGGACGGAAACGGGTTCCGTCTGCCATGGTCGCAGCAAAAATACTCCCGACCGCTCCGCGGATAAACCGCCGGTGGGATTAGGATATTTTTGGCAACACTCACCGACCGCGGCGGACGGATCACACCAAAGACCGCCGCAAGCCGACGGAACCATTGAAACACCGTCCGCCGCGGACGCAAAGGCTGCGGAAACAGGCTCAACCGCCGCCACACCTTCGGAGGTTCCAGACGCGCGATTAGGATAACCCAGCCATCCCAACGGAACTCACCAACTTTCAGGACCGCCGCGGAAAAAAAGCATCGGCTGGCTGCGGAAGGACATAACAAACATCACCCCTGCAGTCAAACCGAAGCAAAAATGGCAGACGGTAGTAAATAGCAAACAAAAAATAACACAAGACACACCCACCTGGAACACCCACCTCCAACAACTACACGCTCCAATGACACCCCAAGCACAAACAAGAGCACCCAAGTCAACACACCCACAAAACACCTGACCGCCATAAACCATTGGGACACAACCACCACACACTGTATAAAAGGAATCCCTCCCATTACCACAATCCTTTGCTTCACAGCACAGCTGGAACAAAGAGCCACAACATCAGAGACAACAGAGACACACAAACACACATACAACCTGCACACCAACACACTCACCACACACACACTCACAGCACCATCCCTACATACCACACACCTGCACACCCCACACCACCAACACCTTGCACATCACACACCATGGAACCCAGGAAAAAACCCTAATTCACAGAGAGTGAGTTGAAGGTCATGGTGGATGAAATCATCCGTGTGGAACCACATTTGTTTGGTACCCTAGTCCAGCAGACCACCTTGGCAACTAAAACCACCATGTGGGACAGGATAGTGACCAGAGTCAATGCCTCAGGGACCCTGCCACGCACCAAACACGACATCCAGAGGCGGTGGCACGACCTCAAGACAAGGGTGAAGGGCATCCGGGCCAAGAACCACCTGCGGGCACACCACACTGGCGGCGGCACTCCCCCGGATCCCATACCATTTACCGAATGGGAGGAGAAGGGGCTTGGCATACTGCACCCTGAGAGCCTGGAAGGAATAGAAGAGGGACTTGAGGCTGGTAAGTACATATCAATGACCACTATCACACTGTCATGTTCTGCCTTGCACAATTGCTAAGACACATCTCCCAGGCTCCAAACCATGCATGTGAATCACACAGTCACCCAAATATGAATGCCAGGGCTCCAATGCACCCACCATGATCAACCACAAATGTTGCCTCCTACCTTCCCATGCTCACATGTGGTCAAGCAGTGAACACTACTACTCCCAACAGGCCCACATGTCTCCTGGGAGGGTGGGGGTGGTGGTGTGGCTCCAGCACTACAACTCTCAACAGGCCCACATGTCTCCTGGGAGGGTGGGACTGTGGGGGGGGTCCAGCACTACAACTCCCAACAGGCCTACATGTCTCCTGGGTGGGCGGGACTGTGGGGGTGGGGGATCCAGCACTACAACTCCCAACAGGCCCACATGTCTCCTGGGAGGGTGGGACTGTGGGGGGGGGTCCAGCACTACAACTCCCAACAGGCCCACATGTCTCCTGGGAGGGTGGGACTGTGGTGGGGGGTCCAGCACTACAACTCCCAAAAGGCCCACATGTCTCCTGGGATGGTGGGACTGTGGGGGGGGGGGGGGGGTCCAGCACTACAACTCCCAACAGGCCAACATGTCTCCTGGGAGGGTGGGGGTGGTGGTGGGGGTCCTGCACTACAACTCCCAACAGGCCCGCATGTCTCCTGGGAGGGTGGGGGTGGTGGTGGGGGTCCTGCACTACAACTCCCAACAGGCTCACATGTCTCCTGGGAGGGTGGGGTGGTGGTGGGGGTCCTGCACTACAACTCCCAACAGGCCCATATGTCTACTGGGAGGGTGGGACTGTGGGGGGTCCTGCACTACAACTCCCAACAGGCCCACATGTCTCCTGGGAGGGTGGGGGTGGTGGTGGGGGTCCTGCACTACAACTCCCAACAGGCCCACATGTCCCATCCCAGAGCAAGATGTGGTCCGCCCACCAATTGGTGATCAGTGCATCTCCCCTTTCAAACTTACAGGTAGGTAGCCATCTGCACAGGGGCACCATCCAATAGCAGGACAGGACCACACATAGCCAAGTATTGTCTCCCCACCTTCACACCACCAAAATGTCCATCATGTGTGCAACACCAATATGATGACACCAACAACCATGTCCTGATTCCATAGAGATTTGAAATGTAACTACAAGAAACCTGTCATGTCCACAGGATTGATTCTTACATTCTTGTCCCTCAGGTGATCACGACTTGACATGGCAAAACAACAACCGCCAGCACCAGTTGCCCCCCCCTCACAGCCAGGTCTCTCCGGAGAGGATTCCCAGGACACCTCGGGTGCAGAGGACGATGCTGGGCCAAGCACACTTCCAGGGCCATCAGGCTCCCAGGACATCCGTGCCTCCACCACCTTGGCCAGTGGTACTACACAAACAACTGCCACTGTGAGCTGTGCAGCTACCACCACCACCACCACCACTACCACCACAACCCCTGCCAGTGCCACCCTGCCTGACCTATCGGACGATGATGGGCCATCAACGTCTCAGGCGAGCAGGGAGAGTGGACGTGGGAGGACACAGGTGAGGCCACAGCTCACCAACAGGAGTGGAAGTGTAAGGGGAGGTCGGGGCAAGACCCAGGCCATCATGGGAACGAGACCCTGGAAGCCATTGCCAGAGTGAATGCCTCCTACCAGCGGTCGCAGGCACAGGCTGATCGGGCACATCAGGATTTCCAGCAGACCTGCCAGCTGTTGAGGTCTATGGACACACGTATGGGCCAAATTGTGGATCTCATGGGGCAGCAAACGGCACTATGGAGGGAGTGGTTATCCCGCGCCTCACCACCTACCCCGCCCCCAAGTGCCCAGCGGGACAGGTCACCAACACCACCGCCACCATCACCTGAGGCCACTGACAGGGAGGTGGACCCAGAACAACCTGCCCCCACAGCTGGGTCTGGTCCGGCTCCAAGACGGAGGGGCCGTCCGAGGCTGGACCCAGCACAGAGCAGTGGCAGTTCCCCATCCACCCGCCCGAAGAGGGGCCGAAAATGACTTCACCCTTCCTTGAGCCTGGCATTGACCCTGAGAACTATCTTGTCCCACATTGCCAAGCATTGTCACACGTCTGTTGGACTAGGTGTACATCACACAATGTGGTGTCCCCATCGGTGTCTTCATCTGACATGACTTTCAACTCCCTCTTCCCCACCACCTCCTTCTTGTAAATATGCACAAACACTTTTCCACACCATGGTTTGCACAAATTGACTCCGCACACTTAAATAATAAATATCACAAAGTCATTAATGTTATCCACAGCGATCCAATATCTCTTCAGTCATTCTCCCAAGAATTCCAAAGTCAGGTTTTCTTCAGTAGAAAAATTCTTTATTTTCACAAAACTTTTAAGATCAATAGCCAACGCGTTTCGTCCGTGACCGGACTTCTTCAGGGCTTTATCTTGAATTCTCTATTTTATGATGCTGCACAATGGTCTTCTAGCTTGAGATATAAATATTTTCCATATGTTTAATGGTTATCGCAATCTCCAGGTCAGTCAAGTTTCAGTAGATATATATTTTTTTGAAATGTCAAAGTTTTATTGAAAGCCGCGAGTAAAGTATCGGCGTTCCGTGAAGCATGCGGTCGTCTCGGAGGTGAGTGACCGGCCAGGCCCAGCAGTGGGTGACCAGCCATGCCCGGCGGTGGGTGACCAGCCAGGGCCAGCGGTGGGTGACCGGCCAGGGCCATCCATGCCAGGGTGACTTCAATGCACAGGGCGCTCACCCACCACCAGCACCCGGAGGTGGGTGACTGGCCAGGGCCGGCAGTGGGTGACCAGCCAGGCCCGGCGGTGGGTGACCTGCCAGGGCCATCCATGCCAAGGTGACCTCAATGCACAGGGCGCTCACCCACCGCCAGCACCCGGCGGTGGGTGACCGGCCAGGGCCGGCAGTCTGCGGTGGGTGCTGCAATGTGACTGTAAGGGGTTACCAACTGCCATTTCCAATTGCATATTCAAATGTATGTGTTAGCCTGCCCTGCCCCCGCGGAATGCGTGCTCCGCCATAACGACGCCAGTTAGTGATTAATTTCAAATGATGCACCATCGCGGTCGCGCGCATATGCGGTTGCCGGTGTGTGACCGTGACGGTCCGTGCACATGTAGCCAATCGGAACAGGTAGCGCGTGCCGCGTAAGCGCATTCAAAAATAGCGGAAGCCGTGCACCACCACACCAGGGCCAGTCATTGGTTCATTTTGAATGAGGCATCCCGGGAAAACCAATTGCTGCAGACGTGTGCCACTGATGTGAGCTCAGGGCCCTATAAATGTGTGAATTTCAGCAGCACACATTCACTGCTTCCAGCCACTGCTGCCTGCACCCATCACCTCGACCTGCTGCTGCTGAGCTATCCAACAACTGCTGCCTGCACCCATCACCTTGACCTGCTGCTGCTGAGCTATACAACAACTGCTGCCCACACCCATCACCTCGACCTGCTGCTGCTGAGCTATCCAACAACGGCTGCCTGCACCCATCACTTCGACCTGCTGCTGCTGAGCTATCCAACAACTGCTGCTGTAGTGCCACAGTCCAGGACCTTGCCATGTCGAGATTGCGAGAGATGCGGTCTTGTCCCTTCACCGCAGCGGAGCTGGATGTCCTTGTGGACGGTGTGCTCCGCCACTATGAACGGCTCTATGGTGCCCCCGGACAGGTGGTAAGTGCAGTGGGGGACATGTTGGTGTGCATGAGGTGGTCACTGACTCCTGGCTTCTGCAAGCTTGGCGGTGTGCTGTGGGACCTTCACATGTGTTGTACTGTGCATGGCTGCTGAAAGATACGTGTTGCTATTATGTTTGTGAATGTCCAACTGTACACTGACGTTCCCCTCTTGTCTCCTATCATGGTAGGTCAAGCTGCACCTTCGCAAGGCCGTGTGGAGGACCATAGCACGTGATGTACGGGCAGTGGGGGTGTGCAATAGAAGACACACACACTGCCACAAGCGCTGGGACGACATCTCCAGGCTCAGCAAGAATGTGGCGGAGATGACACTGGGGCTGATTCCAAGATCAACCCGGCTTGCACGATGTACCATGACCCCTCTAATGCACCGTATCATAGCTGTGACGCATCCTGACCTGTCCGCACGGCTGAGAGGGGATCAACAGCAAACTAGCGGTAAGCACACTGAATGGGTTTGTGACTTGTGAGTGCATGCATGTATTGCTGCTCAGACACAGTAGTGGCATCTGTGGTGTATATGTTCTGCTGCAATTGCATGTTGGTGCCATTAGCGGAGTGAGCGTTAGCATCCATGTCCGCCAGGTGGACATACCAGTTGCATTGTAGTGCAGGGTCCCAGGACATGCCGTTGAGGTCTGTGGTCCCATGGCATCACATGTGTGGTGGTCTGCATGCACTTGCCCTGCTTGTTTGATGTACATGATTCACAGGCAACCACGGTTCTTTGACATGAGGATGACTGTTAGGGGTGGTTCATGTGCAGGATGGGTGTTACATGTTAGTCGACTGTGAGGAAAGTTGTGATTTTGTAACCTTCAGTACGTGAGTGTGGCACTTAGGTAAACCTCTTTTCTCTCTCATTACAAATGGGGGAGGGGTCGCACACTACTCACACACCAGCGGGATCGCCCTTAAGGACTGTGGTAAGTGTATTTTGTGTTCCGCGATGCATCTTCTTTCGGTTCTCTGCTATCTTCGCTATCTTCGCCATCCCTGGACATGTGTTTCGGGGTATTTACCCCTCATCAGCAGGGATTAGGCCGTATTCTGGGGTTGCCGGTGGCTGCCAAATATTGCCAGGTGTTGTACCACTCGGGCGCGCAGGTGCGGGGTCCCAGGCTCGTCAGCCAACTTCATCGAGGGAGCTTTAACATTACAAATGGGGGTGGGATCGCACACTACTCACACACCAGCGGGATCCCCCCTAAGGACTGCGGTAAGTGTAGTTCGTGTTCCGCGATGCATCTTCTTTCGATTCTCTGCTATCTTTGCCATCCCTGGACACGTGTTTCGGGGTATTTACCCCTCATCAGCAGGGATTAGGCCGTGTTCTGGGGTTGCCGGTGGCTGCCAAATATTGCCAGGTTTAGTACCACTGGGGCGCGCAGGTGCGGGGTCCCAGGCTCGTCAGCCAACTGCTCGAGGGAGCTTTAACATTACAAATGGGGTGGGGTCGCACACTACTCACACACCAGTGGGATCGCCCCTAAGGACTGTGGTAAGTGTAGTTCGTGTTCCGCGATGCATCTTCTTTCAATTCTCTGCTATCTTCGCTATCTTCGCCATCCCTAGACACGTGTTTCGGGGTATTTAACCCTCATCAGCAGGGATTGGGCCGTGTTCTGGGGTTGCCGGTGGCTGCCAAATATTGCCAGGTTTAGTACCACTCAGGCGCGCAGGTGCAGGGTCCCAGGCTCGTCAGCCAACTGCTCGAGGGAGCTTTAGCATTACAAATGGGGGTGGGGTTGCACACTACTCACACACCAGTGGGATCGCCCCTAAGGACTGTGGTAAGTGTAGTTCGTGTTCCGCGATGCATCTTCGTTCGATTCTCTGCTATCTTCGCTTTCTTTTCTCTCTCTTTCAGATTTGGCAGAGGGTACTGAACCACAGACGACTGAGATGAGTGGTGCCATTGCTTCCGGATCCGAGATCACACACACGCAGACTGAGACTGAAGAGAGCAGCCCCGGAGAGGGGGACAGAACTGTCCCTGAGGAGTCACATGTGGATACACCATCGTCCTCATCTTCAGACAGTGTTGGTGAGTCAGCACCGTTGGTATACACAGGGAGTGGGCAATCAACACCTTCAGTCTTTACACAGCACACAGGGCCTACACTGCCACCAACTGCAACAAGTACTGCTCGTGCTCGCCAGAGTAGGGGGAGCAGAGTTGCCTTCGGTGCAGGCACCGCTGCCCTTGCCCCTGTGACACAAAGTGCACTTTGTGCTGAGGCTGTTGATCTGCTGCGACAGCTGTGTGTAGGGCAGACCAACATGATCAATGCATTCCAAGACCACGATAGGAAGTTGGGGCAGGTGGTAGCATTCACGGAGGGGATGCATGGCGATGTTTCTGGTCTCCACAGAACAGTTCAGTCATTAGCAAACACAGTGTCTACAGCCATTCTACAGTCGCATGGACAAGGTTCTACTTCAGTTCCCCCACCCACACCACTTGATGTCTCAGGGGAGAGTGACATTTCAGACCAGGCCTCATTTTCAGGTTATTGCACTAGAAGCAGCCACAGGGATCAAGGCAGGGCACGGAGGGCACAGACACCATCCCCTAGGACAAGGAAATCTATAACCAAACACAACATCAGCTACCCTGGAGTTGACACACAGGATCCTCAAGGGGGTTTTGGGGGACAGGGATTCACATGTAACACAAGCATCCCCCTCAAAAGGTACTCCCAAGGCCAGGGACACTCCCAAGGACAAGAACACTACAAAAGAAAGAACACCTCCCAGGGCCAGGGACACTCCCAAGGACAAGGACACTACAAAGGAAAGGGCACCTCCCAAGGCCAGGGACACTCCCAAGGACAAGGACACTACAAAGGAAAGGGCACCTCCCAAGGCCAGGGACACTCCCAAGGACAAGGACACTACAAAGGAAAGGGCAGCTCCCAAGGCCAGGGACACTCCCAAGGACAAGGTCGCTTCAAAGGACAGGTACACTACAATGGACAGGGACACTACAAAGGACAAGCCTACTCCCAGGGACAGGGCACCGCCCAGGGATCAGGGACATTCCAGAGACAGGGCACCTCCTACGGCCAAGGCACATCCCAGGGCCAAGGGTTCTCCAATGGACACGAGCTCCATCAAGGACAGGCATACATCACCCCTGGCTGCCCTGAGGCTGATGTTGTTGAAGGAACGTAAAACACGTGTCAGCGGTGGAGTCCCCCATACCTCTACTCCCATCCACACCCCGCCAAGGCAGAGGAAGGAGTACACTGTTGTTGCATCCCCCATTACACATGATCCAGAGGGCAGAAGTCAGGGCCACAGCAAACGTCAAGCAGGGTCCAGCACGTCCCAAGAGAGCAGACCCCCACCAGCACATGAACCACCTTTGATGGGTGATGTTTCTGATGAGGCCAATCCACTTACCAGTCCAGTCATGTCCTGTGTGCCCCTACATATCCCAAAGAAATGGAGACACACACCAGTGAAACCTGACCACCCCAATGTCGCTCCAGTACAGCTGTCACCAGCTCCCAGAGCCACCCTGCCTCCTGGCCCATACAGCCCTGTGGCTCATCATTTCAGTGGTCCTAGTGGGTCAGCTGCAGTTCACTCTCATGTGTCAGATAGTGGCACTGTGTCTGTTGTTCGCTGTCATGCCTCATGTAGTAGACCTACTGTGTCAGTTGTGCCCTCTCCTGTTTCAGGTACTGGCACTGTGTGTGTCCGCCACTCTCATGTCTCAGATGCTGGCATGGTATTTGTTGGTCACTGTACAGGGACATGTCCTGACAGTGTGTCTGGGTCTAGGGCTCATGTGTCAGTCACTAGAGGTGTGGCAGTGTCTCACACTTGTGTTTCTGGTGCTGGCAGTGTGTCTGGGTCTATGGCTCATGTGTCAGTCACTAGAGCTGTGGCTGTGTCTCACACTCCTGTTTCCGGTGCTGGCAGTTTGTCTGGGTCTATGGCTCACGTGTCAGTCACTACATCTGTTGCTGTGTCTCACACTCCTGTTTCTGGTGCTGGCAGTGTGTCTGGGTCTACGGCTCATGTGTCAGTCACTAGAGCTGTGGCTGTGTCTCACACTCCTGTTTCAGGTGCTGGCAGTGTGTCTGGGTCTATGGCTCATGTGTCAGTCACTAGAGCTGTGGCTGTGTCTCACACTCTTGTTTCTGGTGCTGGCAGTGTGTCTGGGTCTATGGCTCATGTGTCAGTCACTAGAGCTGTGGCTGTGTCTCACACTCCTGTTTCTGTTGCTGGCAGTGTGTCTGGGTCTATGGCTCATGTGTCAGTCACTAGAGCTGTGGCTGTGTCTCACACTCCTGTTTCTGGTGCTGGCAGTGAGTCCGAGGTGACTAGGTCAAGCAGTCCACCAGATTCTGTGCTGTGAGGTGTAGCTCCCATCACTCACATGTCATTTGACTTGGTGTCTAGATTGTCCATTGTAACCACCCTTGCATTATTAATGTCCTTGGGACGGTGCGCTTGACCCACGTACTTGTGTTGCCTCAGATGTACCTGCTTTGTGCCATGGACTGTTGATGCACTTAGCCCCTCTCATGTGCTGCTTCTGATGTACCTGTGCCTTGCCATGGACTGTTAATGCACTTAGCCCCTCTCATGTGCTGCCTCTGATGTACCTGCTCTGTTATGAACACTGCCCTGTTGCTGTTCTGATACTGCATTGTGCCTTCTCATGTGCTGCCTCTGATGTACCTGCTCTGTTATGAACACTGCCCTGTTGCTGTTATGATACTGCATTGTGCCCTCTCATCTGCTGCCTCTGATGTACCTGCTCTGTTATGAACACTGCCCTGATGCTTTTATGATACTGCATTGTGCCCTCTCATGTGCTGCCTCTGATGTACCTGCTCTGTTATGAACACTGCCCTGTTGCTGTTATGATACTGCATTGTGCCCTCTCATGTGCTGCCTCAGATGTACCTGCTCTGTTCTACCCAGTGCCCATGCTCTTGGCTACTCTAGGATTATGCCCCTATTTTGTGCAATAAAGCAAGTCAATCATGTGTAGTGGTTTGTCGTTGTTATTCCTGGTTGTCTCCTTGCATTGTTGATATATTGGTGATCTCGTAAATGCTGTTTCCCCAAAATGACCCTCCCCCTCCCCACGTCACGGCCCCGGAGGGTACTCCCCTTCCGACAGCAATTGGTGTGTTGGCGTACATGTGTCGTCGTCGCCGACGGTCCATGACTTGCTGGTGGTGGAGCACGAAGAGTATCGGAAATGCGTGTAGCGCTGGGTCCATGACGGCGATCTGCTTGTGGTGGGTATCTCTGCAATGTGTTGTATCTCCGTTGTGGTGAATCCGCCGTGTTCAGGCAGGTTGTTTTTCCGCAGCGATTTGATGTGTGTTTTCCACCATTGTGATTTAGAGGACGGTTGGAGACGTCATTCCGTACGGCGGTGTCTCTGGATTGGTTACGTCCGCCGCGGGGTCGGGTGTAGTTCTGCGGCGGTGCGTGCTCTTCCGCGGCGTACAGACATTTGACAGTGTTTCCCATCCTAATATGGCAGACGGACTCACCGCGGCTGGCGGACTGTAAAAAGGCATTTTCCGCCTACTCCAGGCCGGCGGTCGTCCTTCCGTCCGCCATCGTAATCGACCCCTTTCTTAGGAGATGGGGGAATACAGCACAGCCCACAATCACCTTTGGAGTACTGAGTTCCCCTTACCCATCCAATAATTGCGCTGCTTTCTTCCTGTTTACTAATATGAACAGTAGTAGAAGAACATCTAGATTGGTTCTGGTCATTGCAGTTTAGTTTGCCCTGTATCTGTGGGCCGGTACTCACAAGGCAGCACGGGAATGGGAGTAATAAAGGATGCGGCTAGTCACTGTGTGAATTTATTTTGAAGCCACACAGTTATTGGTCATGCTTCTGTCCCTTCCTCTTGTGCACAGCACCAGTGACTGTATTGTGGTGGAGAGGACTGGAACAGTGGAATCACTTTGTAGCCTTGTCTTCCAAGCTCATAGGCCTGCAGAGCATAAGGCTCTGCAAAACAGCCAATCCAGTCCTAGTGTTTGTACTTTTTGTCAACAGTGGATGTGAACCACGACTGTGGATTTCCGTATAGATATCTAGGTTTCTATTTCATGAACAGATTCTATATGAATCTATGTATTATCTGATGTATTCTTGACACAGGACTTTTAATGTTCTATTTTTCTTTTGCAGGGATATCATTTTTCAATGGACTCCCAGTACATTTAAAAAAAATTAATATGCATGTGTTCTTGATTTTCCCTGGATTGGTGTGGCTGTTGATTCAGGGATGCTTTGGCAAGGAGGGGTGCTATTGGTAGATGAGCCACTGAAGGCTGTAGCCTGATGCCAGGCTCTGGTTAGGCCCGTGGTCACTCTAGACAAGCCAAGCCTTTTAGTTGCTTCTGCTTGCTAAATGTTAAGAATTAAGGCGAAGCAGTGGCCTTTGAGTACAATGGATGAAAGAAAAATATACCACTCTAGTGAATGGATTGTATATTGAGAAACAAGAAAACCTGGGATCAATCCCTAAATCCCCGTTTGACCAACTTGTATGATCCTGGGCATTTTTTGTATTTCACGGTGCCTCATTTTTCTTCGTTATCACCTCTAACAAACGTTGGTCTGGGCAGGCACTTATTCTGATATATGTTAAAAGAAATATACTTTTGAGGAGATTTTATTATATTTTACATGTTGCACAGTTTACATAACAAACATTTTCATGGCTCAGCTCATGAGTGGGATCTAAGAGCCCAAACACACCTTTAGCTTGGCGCTGCTCTTTCTCTGTTGATTTATTGGGTTTGTGTTTAAAAAAATAATGCCAATCCAACTCAAAGGAGGCCTAAATGTGCCATTGTGATTCGGCACAAAACCAGGTAAAACTACGTAGTAGACCCGGGTTGGGTCAGACTTCAGGGTATTTAGTCTTCTGGTTGCCCCATTAAGCTCTGTTTGCTTATATTAAGAGGGGTTAAATTCCTCGATAGCAATAGTTTTTGGTGTTGCCCTTGTAGCTACTTTTGATTCTGAAACAGTTTCCGTTTAACACCCTTATACCCGCCATTTGGCATTCCAAGAGCCGCTTGCAAAAGAATAGTAAATCGTGGTCTAGATTTAAAAGAAAATTATATTTGTTATCAATGCAAATCTTTGGATAATTTTTTTCTTATCTGAGAGCTACTCTTTTCACGCATGGTCTCAAGAAACACTCTTCACTCTATCAAAAGATTAAATATTTTTGGTTACTGCAATTAGGTTTATGCTAATATAGCAAAAATTGTAAAAAGGCTTTAATATTTGCTATTACTTCACACACCGATGAGCAGAGCAGTAAGGGATCTTTATGTGCTTTGTTGTGTGCAAGGGAGCTCTGGAGCATTTCTGTTCGCTCCTTGCGCTGGCACACTGTGCACTGCCTAGCTCCAATGCAGGCATGATGCAAGGGTGCCTGCATTACAAGGACAACACAAAAGCTTACTAAATCTGGGCCTTAGTTTGAAGATGTGGACCGATAATAAGGGATGTTGAAGGTTAGTCATTTTCTGTGCGTCAAGAGCCTGATTTCAGATATATTTTCACAGTGAAACATTTCTGCATGAACAAGGAACAACACACATGAAAGTATCAGTTATGCTTAGAGTTATCTGTAGATTTAGGTTTGTGACTCTTCTCTTTCTTTTCCCCTCCTCTATTGTTGTGTAAGTTGTAATGGATTTGTATCAGATTTAATTAAGTTATGTTTTAATTTCAAATAATTTATTAAAAGGTTACAAAATCAGATCTCTACAGAGTTTGGATTATCCCAAGCTGATTCACATAATGTCCCAATAATTCATGTTAAGGGTAATATCAAAACAGACCTTGCCTGTGTATGTCCACCCTTCCTGGTGAGAATTGCGTAAAAACATTTTAAAAATTTAACAGGACAAATGGGAGACAATTTGTATTGATGAAAAAGGCAACACAGTGGGTAGCTAGGCCAGAGCTTCCACGTAGAGGGATCTTGTTGAACCTTTAGTAAAGTTTCCTTAGTATTTGCTTGTTATGTTTGCACTCTCTGTATTACTTTCTCTGTATGTTTGTCATTGTATGAAACCAGGCTATTGATCTCTGGATGAGAGATGCTTCAGTCCTGATATAATCAGTGGCTTAACTTCCATAAGAGCAGAATCAAATTCCCAATAAGGCAACAAGACTCTGGAAGGTATCTGTAGCTAGCCCTTGGTAGCTTTGTACAAGCAGCATGGCCTTAGTCACAGTTATTTTCGGGCAATAACCACGCCTCACGCCAAAGTGGGGTAAAAGGCCGCTTTATTGGACAGGTAGGCAGTACAATACAATTGCATAATATCAGATATAACATTACCCAAGCTAACATCCCATCCCCTAAGCCCTGACCCCCTATCAACTAAATTGCCCACCTTGTTCATCCTAAACCTCCTCCCCAAACGCCTATCTCAATCTCCTGCCCACCTCTTGACTCCCAACTTCTCTCCCCTGCTTCCCTCTGCCCAAACCTATTCCTGATGCCCCCAAACCTTTCCTGCCTGTCCTAATTTCCTCCAGATCTGCCACCTGTCCAAGCGACAACCACCAGAACAAAAAGTTGAAACATAAACGACTAAACAAGAGTACAATAAATGGAGCAAAAAAGAGAGGGGTGGGAGGGCGGGTCAAAATTCAACCGCCTCCAACGCCCTTTCTCTTCACATAACGACGCTCGAGCCTAATGCTTGCGTCTCGCGCACCCCGTCCAATCCCCGCAATCCCCGCCCGCACGTGACACCAGGGCGTACCATCGCCCGAAACTGCCCGGGGGCGAACACTCTGCGAGTGTCGCCCCCAGGAGCCCATCGGGCAATAACCACGCCTCACGCCAAAGTGGGGTAAAAGGCCGCTTTATTGGACAGGTAGGCAGTACAATACAATTGCATAATATCAGATATAACATTACCCAAGCTAACATCCCATCCCCTAAGCCCTGACCCCCTATCAACTAAATTGCCTACCTTGTTCATCCTAAACCTCCTCCCCAAACGCCTATCTCAATCTCCTGCCTACCTCTTGACTCCCAACTTCTCTCCCCTGCTTCCCTCTGCCCAAACCTATTCCTGATGCCCCCAAACCTTTCCTGCCTGTCCTAATTTCCTCCAGATCTGCCACCAGGAAAAACCCCATCACAGGTGTTTTTCCTGTCCCCCCTAGGGATTGAACTGGCACCACATGTAGGGCAGTAGAAAAAATGCCACTGTCGCCAAACAGGAACGGTATTCATAACATAGCAAAATAGATTCATAAAACATGCAAAACTGCACTGTACTGTCGCATAACAGCGAAATCGCATTAGGGCAATAAATAAGTACCCAGAATAAAAGTATCCACAAACCCAAATCTAAATTGAACTATGCGGATAAAATACTGTGGACGGTCTTAATAAATGGCATGGTTAGAGAGAGCAAGAAAAAGAAAGAAGAAATACAGCGAAATTGGGATAAAAAAGGGGGGATGAAGGACATAAGGAAAAGATAAGAGGCGGGGGTATAAAGGATAACAGTAAGCAAAGGAAAATACATCGCCATAATGCTAAAACAAGCAGTTACACTGTCGCTATAACAGTAAATTTCGAACACCATGGGTTAATAGTAAAAATGCCGGCAATCATTTCTGTAATATTTAGCAAGTAAATCTCATTTCCAATAAACGACAGATGAACCCCATCGTGCTGAAAGAACTGAAAGTCTGCCTTATTAACTTCTTCATGAACCAGCCAAAAGATTCTATTTACAAAACAGAAACGCTGCCAATCCCGATTGGCCTTCCTGCCCGCTCTTTCTACGGCCACGAAGCTGTCCGCCCCCCGCCATACTCTCCGTGGCAGAAGTGCAGTGAGGATGATATAGCTGCCCATTGTATGAACGAATGGCCCATGAGCCAAACTTGCTTGCGAGAGAAGGGCACACCTGGAAAGAAATGACAATTAGTATCACTGAACTCGAACCACATGTTCCAATTTCCTGATGTAACGCAACGAACAATCAGAAAACCATCTCCCCTATGTTTTAATGTTTCCCACGGAAAAACCCCACCTAGCCGCTTCGGAAGCCGCCCCAATGCGGTAAGAGTGTGTCCCCAATTTTCGTGGGTTCTCGCAATACTCATCAAAGACTTCCTAAGCACTGCTAGTAATGGCGAGGCTGAAAAACGTGATCCATTTTGATGGCGAAAAAGAAATTTGAACATAGCCCGACCCGCGCCCACAAAATATCCAACCAAGCTTGCAGAGGACAAAGGGAACCACCAATAGCCTGTAAAGTTACTGTAGAACCCTTACCCATCCGATCAGTTTTGGAATGCTCCAGGAAAATCTCAATGTGGGAATCAAAATTTTACACCTGTAAAGTCTGAAGATCATTATAGATGGCGGAACCCAGTAATTCTGACACCCGAAAAGCTCCAAAAAATGACCACAACATGCATAATTTTATCAGATGGAATTCAAAGGTAGAAAAACAAATCAGGGGATGGACTTGGAGGATCCTAGAGAACAACTGTACAGATATTGGCTCCCGTTGATAAGAACCCTGCTTACGTGACTTGGCCCAACCTTGAAGCATACGCTTACCCATCTCTCCCGCTGGAGGCTTATATCCCAGAATGATTTTCCGTAAAAAGAAATGCCTGGTAATTTACCAGCAATAGTGGTTGAGGAAACATTCTTCTTGATGTTAAGCATAATGAAATTTACTACATCATCTCTATGCTGTCGTACACCCCATCCATCGTGACGTCTAAAAATGGCCCCTGACTCTAAAAATTCCAGCTACGCTCACCTGTAAGCCAATTTGGTACTTTGTGCCAAGGAATCTTCCAACTAGCTGATAAGCAGTCACAGCCCCAAACTCCATACCTAGCTGGGAAATGGGAGTCCTTCTCAAATCCGCTCCGGGCGCCAAACCACGGAATCTCTCCCACTGAAAACGAGACAGTGCATCCGCTATATTAATTGCCATGCCTGCAATGTGTTTGACCTTGAAAACAATGCTAAACTTTAAACCTCCTAGCATAAACGCCTGCAGCAACTTTAACATCTGTTTGTCTTTTGCCCTGTGACCGTTCACCAAATCCACCACTGTTTTGTTGTCCACGTTAAACAAAACTGTTCTATTAGCCAATTTGGGACCCCAAACTGCAAGAGCTACTATGAGAGGAAAAAATTCCAAAAAAGCAACGCTCTTCTATGTAGCAAACCAATTCTCCGGCCATCTTTCCGCACACCATGTACCATCCCAAAAAAGACCGAAACCATGAGCGCCAGAAGCATCAGAAAAAAGCTGCAGCTGCCAAAGCGTTACGCCATGGAAATCAGCGTAAAATGTTGACCAAACCCCAAAATCGGCTCGCATATGCGCTGTCACGCTAATTCTATGGTGAGGAAGCTTCATACCAGCCATGGATAAACCCAACCATCTGCAAAAAACCTACCAGCGCGGATGACTTTACATGCAAAGTTCAGATGCCCCAGAAAAACATTGTGCCTCCACCAGCTTCAATTTGTGTAAAGTGCGTGCATGATCCAAAAAGGCCTGCTATTTCGACACTCTTCTTTGTAGGAAACCTAGCCTGCATCCTGATAGTGTCTATCCCTATGCCAAGATACGTAAGGAAACAACAAGGTCCCTCGGTTGTGTCCTCTGCCAGCGGCACTCCCAGTGTCTCTGCAAACTGTTTAAAATCATGCAAAGCAGCTTCACAGTGGTGAGAGTCAGCTGCGCCCAAGAAAAGAAAAGCATCCAAGTAATGTGTAATACCCGTATGGCCTGTGATGAAAGAAAAAACACCACTGCAGAAATGAACTAAAAGCCTCAAAAGGTTTGCATGATATGGCGCAGCCCATAGGAAGAGTTTTATCAACAAAATATGTACCTGCAAAAAAGATGCCTAGCAATGAAAAATCCGACGGATGCACAGGCAACAGCCGGAAGGCAGATGTGATAATGCACGTAGCTAACTGTGACCTGACGCCCATATCCCTGACCATCAGTAAAGCAGAATCCACCAACTCAAAATGCACCATGGAATCCTCCTTTGCAATGAAATCGTTAACTGAACAACCTTGAGACCATGATAAGAGTTTAATCATCCTCAATTCACCCTCCGCTTTCGTCGGCACTACTCCCAAAAGAGAAACAATCAAAGTTGCCAATGGACAGTGCCGAAAAGGACCTGCCATTCTGCTTTCTTGGACTTTGAACAACTTCTCTCGAACTATGTGTGGAAAAGAATCTTCTGATTTAAAGGTTTGTGCAAAGCTGGGAATCCTTGGGCCTTGATAACCAAACATGAAACCTTCTCGAAAAGCCCAATAGAGTAACGCAGCGGCCTGAGTATCTGGGTATGACTGCAACCACTTACATAAAATGTACACCTTGATTGGTGTAAAAGCACTTGTTACCAAGCTGTGGAGTAAACCCTCGCCCTCTACCTGAAAAGCTGCGCCCCCAATGTGGTTGCTCCCCGAAACATTGTGTGACTGCATGCCTACCCCCGCATCTAGAGCATTCGTGCTTGTACTTGCAAAGATTCCTAACGCAGTACCCTTGTTGAAATTCCAGCATGCACCTGAAAACATGGGTTGAGGTCTGCTCCATGCCCCCATCCCCCCCTGGGGTGGACCTAAACGGAAAGGGCCGGTAAGCTACCGCCAAACCACCAGCTGTATGCAGGGAAGGGGGCAGTCTCAGGGGGTACATCCATTGTATCCATAATTCGTTGTCAACCTCCCCGCAAGGCTCGTCCAACAGTAATGCCAAACTTGCCCTGAACTCTTCTTCATAATGAAGCCATGCGTATCCCCCAAATTCAGTAGCTGCCTTCCGAATGAAATCAATATATTTATAAAGAGAAACAGATCTTTCTGGAAACTTTTCACAATACACACTAGCAAATATGAGAAAAGCTGACGTCCATAAATCTATGTTAGTAGGTACCCTCGGCCTTTTGAAAGTCCCCAAGCCTCTTCTTTAGAACCTTCCTTAGCCTGTGTCTCCTGGTGAAGTATCTTGAAAACATAAATGAACTCCCCTTTCCATATCCTTTCTTTGTAGTTTTGCTCCAATGCGCGCCCAAAGGCATGGCAACACCCATATATTGTAATCTTTTAAAAATGCTGACCATTTTTGGATCAGATTCTAATTTGCCATCAGACCCTTTCCTTATGGATGATGTAACCTTGTCCGAACTTGAACCCTCGTGTTTACCCTCCTGAGCGTCAATAATCAATGAAAAAGCAGAATGTGACACATCAGTACCGACGCCCCTATCCCCTCTTAAAACCTTTCTGAAACCTTAATGAATCCTCACCTTGACGTATTCATTGCTGGATATTCTATCAATGGACCTTGCTTCACCCCTCTGTTCCTCTTCTTCATAAGACTTCCAGCTGAATCATTGTCTGACCGGGCAGTCTGTAGAAAAGATACGCTGGAAAAACTCTTTAGTACCCCCCCCGCACCTGCCCAGCTATTATCTAAACCAGTTGTTCTTTCACCAGTATCTGATATTCCCCCTTCCGCTAAAGAAACTTCATCCTCATCTCGTGCCGAAGAACCTACCACCCCTTCCTTACGACCTTTGCCCCCCCCCACCGCTACTACAGTGCAGCTCACCATCCCCAACTCCGCCATCAAACTCCCTCTAGTTCACAACTATCTGGAATTGAGCTGCTCTCCTGGCATCCAGTGGTGTACGAAATATCGCTGGAATACTCCTGGTGTTCTTACTTCTGGCGGTGCAGGGCGCCTGAAGCCTGGTTATGTCACTCTCACTGCCCTCTTGTGCGTCTGACAGTATTGTGCCCACGGGGGACTGCAAAACGCCTGATTTTGCAGCCGTGTTCCTACAGCTCCCTTGCAATGACGTCAACCTGCTCTGATCTGAAAATGCCCTGCAGAATCCACACCCATTTACCCTGGTCACCTAGGCACTGGTAACCATAGCCATGAGTCACAGCCCCTAAAGTGTCATGTCTGGTAAAGATGAAGAAATTTGCGCAGCAACTGGCATGCTGTTGAAATTAGGAGCCTCCTGACTGTTGAGCGTGTTTAAAGACTGGCCACCCATTTTATTTTTAATTTGTTTATTTAATGCGATTTTATATAGCGCAAACTTTACCCGAAGGTGTCAGAGCGCTTTACATAAGAACCAGTTGCAAAACATAAGGACTTAGGAGTACATGTGTTACATAAAAGATACACTAGCTTCTTGAAGGAACATCTGGACTCACAGTCATCGCCATGCGCAGATGATATCACAGGCGATAAACCCCTATCTATCTTGCGGACTGCAATAAAACAGATTCCCCTGCTTAAAACTTGCCAAAAATGCCACATTTATTTCTGGCCTCCACTGTATAAGCAGGTAAACTGAGTTCATTCTCAATGAAGCCACAAGATTTCGCCATCGCACAAAATAAGCTTTTTAAGATATAAACTGGCTCCTTATTTTTCCGTTTTAAAAACTGAGTGTCTTTCAACATTAATCGTAGGAAATAAGCTGTTGCCACTTTGCCCCTCCTTCCTTTCTCAGGTTTAACCTTACCTTTAACTTTAAGGGGTCCAGGAGAAGGTACCTGTGTCACCAAGGAACCATTCCTGTTGTGAGGGTTCACCTAAATTCGAAGGAGACTGTGAGCCCTCGCTACATAAACATGCAGCAACAGCTGCTGACACCCCCCCATACAGACGCTCCCCTCCCTCTCCATTCCTACCCACGCCTGGGAAAGCGTGACAGGAATGAGAAGGTCTTCTCTGCCTGCCGCCGCCAGCATGAGGAGCGCTTCACGTACAGAAGCAGAAGCCTGCTCCACGTTAACGCAAGACTCGGCGTTTAATGAAAATTGAACTATGTCCCACACGCCGCCAAAATTCAACCGCCTCCAACGCCCTTTCTCTTCACATAACGACGCACGAGCCTAATGCACGCGTCTCGCGCCCCCAGTCCAATCCCCGCAGTCCCCGCCCGCACGTGACACCAGGGCGTACCATCGCCCGAAACTGCCCGGGGGCGAACACTCTGCGAGTGTCGCCCCCAGGAGCCCATTATGCTGCCTCCCACTCCATCCCCCCCCCCTCCGCCCATCGTGAGCACTTTACAACTGCTCAAGGTTAAATATCAATTATAGAGGCCGCCAAAAATGGAGGAACCACGCAGAGAATCGTTTGGATATGGTTGTGGAAGTTGTACTTCTTGTCATATGACAAGGATAAAAGAGAATTCACAGAGTCGTTTGGGACATTTATGGGCCTCTCCTCCTGTGGGGTTGGGCTTTCTGTTCATTTTTGATTGTCCGATACTAGCTCATTTGACTTCACCTATGAGTGAAGCAGTGGTTTCCTAAATAATTTTTGTCACAGTGGCCATTTCTTTTTTCATTTGGGTTTGTTTTGGATGTAGAAACATGGGTTGAGATCTGGTTTTGAAGAGTCTGGTTTATTTAGGGAGTCTGGGTTGGCCTTTGATGTTATGATAAATGGTATGCAGACTGTGTCTGGGAGATTGCTCTGCATTGATGGGTCTAAAGACTGTTGACTAGTATTTATTGTTTTCATCTAACATTGTCTGAACTACTTCAGTCAATTCTCCTAATTCCGACAAAAGGGATGAGCAGAGTCAGTTACAGGGTATATCATCAGTGCCATGACATTGTATTAATCCATCAATACCTATTCCATCAGTACCATTCTCTTTCGAATATGGCCACACTGGTTGAAATTGAATGCATGATCAGAGTATGGACCTCCATCTTTGTTGACTGCATTGTTAGTGCATTTGCTATGGCATCAAATGTTTGCACTTAGATTTCATGAGTGAGAGCACAGGTTGAGCATGAGGAGTCTCATCCGGCTTGGTATTCTGCTTAAAATCTTGCACCTAGCTGTTTGCTCTTTCCAAGGTAGTGCTGGAAAGATATTTATAATCCTGTAGGCTACGCGCTATATACCTCAGGAATGAATTAGAATTGGGAGTAATAGACAACGAAAACCAAATGAGTTCATCTTGTCCATTTCCTTATCATCTATGTTGAATTAATATTCTATTAAGGTATGTTCTATAGTTGGTCCTGCATTTACTCTCTATGTCTATGAGACTAAGAGCTGACTTACTACGGGCAACATCCATTACAACGCAGTCATTACAATGACCTACCTTTACAAGGCAACTGTTTCAACATAACTGCCTTTACAAAGCATGCCATTACAACTCATTATAAGGTAAGTAATAGAGATTCTTTTAGTAGTAGGGTGGGTATGGGTTGTGGGGTACATGGGAATAGTAATTTTTACCCCTACACCATCCAACACATTCCCTACTGTTGCATTCACTGGAGTGGGAATGGTAATTTTTACCCCTACACTATCCAACACTTACCCTAATGTTGCACTCAGTGTAGTGGGAATAGTAATTCTTACCCGTATACTTTCCAACACTTACCCTACTGTTGCCCTAAAGGTATTATGCATCGTAATGGTATGCGTTGTCATGGTATGCGTTGTAATGGTAGTTTTTAAAAATGCATTGTAATGGCATGCGTTGTAAAATAATGCAATGTAATGGTAGCTGCGATGTAAAGACAGTTGTAAAAGCATGCATTGTAATTGTATTTGTTGTAACATTATATATTCACCTACTACTGTACTTACTAGATAGTGCACTAGTCATTGGTGCATTTGAACATTGATTATGCTTCTGAGGGGCCTCATGAATTTTGATCTTAACTATCTCAATATTTTTGATTTTTGGACTTTTGTTAGGCTCGTTTGATGAATCCTTGTGAATTTGCCAGGTTGATTGCACCCCTTCCTCCGATCTACAGGTCACTTGTGGATGCAAAGTAGTGTGTTTTCTTTAGGACCTCTACCAACGGTTTAACTGGTGAGTATTTGATAGGTGATGTTATTTCACTAGTCCAATTTTTAATTTCTACTTTCCCTTTTTGTAAATATGAGATTATTCGGGCCCCTGGTCTTGGCTTGAAAAGTCAAAGTAGTAGGTAGTTTTGGAGTTATATCTGAAAGTATTGGGATCGCTGATTGTGAATTTAATTTTCTAGAGGAATGGACATTTAATGGAGTATTGAAATGTCAGTTAACTTTTCATGATTTGCTGAGGGGACAGTAGAAAAAATTGGGTTTACTGAGTGCTGTTAGGCTTTCGCTTGGGAATATGGGTGCAGTGTGCTTTTCTGCTGCTGCATGGCCTTATGTTTTGACTGTTGAATATAAAGAGTATGTGCTGATTGCTAATCAATTCACATATAATAGATGTAGATACTGATTTAGGTTAAAAGGTATCCTAGAGTGCCAGGGGGGATTCAGGAGGTCGAAGCTAAGGTGTGTTTGAAAATTAAGGTGAAATGAAATGCTTGTAGTTATAATCCTCAAAGACACAGAGCTTGTCTTTCCACTGGGCTATATTTAATCAGACTCAGCGGGTCCACCTTATTAACAACTTTTTTGTGACTTCCCTCTTCACTCTATAATCCACAGCCCAGTCTTCCACACCACTCGAGGGAGGGCATAGTGTAAGCAAATACAGAAGGCTACTAAGCTCTTAGTCTAGTATAAATTCTCTCTTGAGTCTTCATACCAGTCTTTTGGGTCATTTGGAAGCATATTTTAGTAGATTCTCCCAGGTTTCCCCCAGCAGGCGATGATGGGAGAAATGAGGGGGCCCAGTCCAACCCAGCCCGACACAATGTGGTGCAGCCTGCAAGCTGCACCGAGTGCTGCCTTTGTTCTGGTAAGTTGGCCTTCTCCTAAAAGGTTGTGCCACCTGCTCAAACCAATTTCAGCTGCACAGTGTCACACTCACTGGAGGTCTTTGCCTTTGGGAGCGACCAATAGTAACTGTTTATGTGGATTCCCAAGCCTGGCAGGGAGGTAAAGATGCTGAGGAACCTGGGCGGGGTCAGAAAGTGGAGAAAACCAGCAGACACAATCACTCACAGTCGACCATGATCAAAAGTGAACAGCTACAGACCCTTATTGCCCACAATCCAGGAAACAGCAATCAGCGTCTGCAACTACGCCAATATCAGCATCATGGATTCACTGATCTCTAATCCTGTACCTATTTAAACATGGTGAAGACTAAGCAAAATAACAGCATGTACATGAGTTCCTTGAACTGATCAACTCCATACCTTCCAACTTTTCCAAATGTCTTTTTTTCTGACACAAAGGGTACCCTGCTTGCTCCTTTATTTGATCTGCAACAAGTAATACAATTGTATTGTTGTCATGCTCAGGTTCAGTGAGAGTGATGAGGTATGTGAAGCTTATTACTGGACATTTTAGACACATTGCCTCCACAAATTCACTCAGCCCTTGCCCTTATACCAATAAACATGAATGGAGGGTAAGTCCCCACACAGCTGCCTGAATACAAGCAATAACGGCCCTCAAATATACTTAAAATCTTATAAGAGAAGATCCTTGATACTGACATGGTTATGACCAGTCCCACAATGGATTGTTGTGAATGTGCAGAGGCTTTCCAGAAGGTGACCAAACTACTATATGATGATGGCTGCTAGAAAGAAGAGATAACTTCTCTGCACAATTTAAAGGGACATTCAGGGTTGGCTTTCATGTTATCGTAATATCTAGGTGCCAGTTCATCATCATCTTTTCCTTAACTAAAAATAAGTTCAGTGGATACAGAAGAAAGAATATCTGATACTTTCCACCTTCCATGATGGCCAGCCATTTGCCTCAATGATTATTATTCAGACATATTACTCCATAGTGTTATAATGAGAGTCCCATGTCCCATGATGAACCATTTGCTTTCATATTGTGCAGAACCTTATGTTATCTGAATTCCATCTGATTATAAAGAAATAACAGACTAATGTTTGTGCCTTGTAATAGTGGCACAGTAATTAATTTTGCTGCTAGAATCAATGAATATTATATCGCATGACCCTACAATTGTTGGATTTATATCTGTTTGTTGACTTTATGGCACATATTTGTTAGTTTACTACCTATGGGTTGTATTATGCCTGCTTCTATTGATGAACCCTGGCTTGATTTCCTTTCCTTTGACAAGGGATTCTCTGCTACCGTTTTGCATGCTGTCTGCTGCTGTGAAAGCTTTGCTCATCATCCCGTTTGGCTGCATTTTTGTCTTTCCTGCTGGTCAAAGCACCCTGGTGGGACGAGGTCCCATGGCTAATTTCTCACTCTGTTTGCTCTACCACTGCTACAATCACTCTGGGAGAGGACTTCAACTCCCAGAGTGCCACTTCCCTGGTCCAGCTGCAGTGAGTGAGGGGCGGCGTGGTCACAGCGCATATAGCGCTGCCTCTCCACCCGCGGCGCGGGACGCAGCTCGGACGAAGCCGGGACCAAGGGCTGGCCCGTCCAAGACTGAAAGAGGCCAGGCTGGTCAACCCCTCTTGGCTGTTTTTAGTTGCTGGTCTAAGGTAGGCAGTTTTTATCTCCTTACTATCAATTCATCGCAGTGAGGTGCCTTGTTGGGTGATTCAAAAATGGGGAAAAGGAAACTGATATTAAAAGGAAACAGCACCCATTACTAAATATCTAAAAAGTGCTATGGGAATCATAAATAATGAGATTGTGCAAGTGGAGGAACAATTGGCAGCTGCGAAGACGGCTTTAGATACTGTTCAAAGGGAGGCCAGATTCGTGGTGGAAGAACGCGATTATAGTAATACCTCTAGTAGTACCGGCAGCCCCTCTACAGTTACCTTGGAACATAGAGATGGTGCTTCAATACGTAATAGCTCAAAGAACACTAACTCTAAGTCTAAGTTGGGTCCTTGTGTTTCTACAACTCCTCTTAAAGTTACAATTGTTTCGGATACGCTGAAATCAGACTCACCTCCTGCAAAAAAGAAGCAAACGGAATTGAGTACCAAAGAAGTCTAGTCCCCCAAGAATTGTGAAAAAAGAAGGGAAACCCCACAAAACTAATCGATAATGGCCAAGAATCTAAATCTGCAGAGTCTTTATTTGATAAACACGCAATAGATACTCTTTTTAAAAAACTGTACGGTCTAGTGCTGCCGAGCCTCCTGACTACATAACTCCCGCTTCTTCTTCCAGCCTCACTGACAAACGCGGCGACCTAGGCTGCGGTAGTAGGCTGCTGTGATTCCTATTATGCTGATCTACTAGCACGCTATTCTAGCACTTTTTAAAAAACGGAATTTGTATGTAACCCTGATCTGTTGCTGATTTAAAAGCACGCTATTCTAGCACTTTTTAGAAATTGCAAATTGTATTTTAACTTGCTCTTTTGCTGATTTAAAGCACGCTGATAACTTTTAAAAACTGCATTTTGCACATTGTGTTTGGAACGAGTCCAAGTCCCTCTTACCTGCACCTTTCCCTCGTGGCCCCGTTCCGCCCCGGCTTGTGCCGTTTGCGCGGAGGGTCAGTTCGAGGAGCGGTCACTTCCTGTTTAGTGACACCACCACTTCCGCCCTGCACAGATTACCAGCAGGTCAGCGGTCTAGTGCTCCCTCCCCTCTAGTATTTAATGGCGGCCTGGAGGAAGCGCAGCGGACGAGCGCAGCGGGAGCGCCGACTTCGCGCCGAAGTCGCGCACAAGTCAAGCCCGTCTGCGCCCGTCCACGGCCGACCGGGCCCTGGGCCCCGTCGTAATGCCCAATTCCTTTCTTACTTCTCCGCTGACCTCTTGAGACTTAATTCATCAGGACCCATTCCGACCCATGCCGTAAAAGCGGCTCTGACATATGGCATCCTTGTACCATCTGACTTCTCGGCACAGGTCCTTTCTCATCATTCCCCCCCCCTTGTTCCTCAGATCTCTGCTTCATTATCAATTTACTACCTTAATACCCGTTCCCTTGTTCGCCATCAGATTGAGATCTTTCAATTATTACATCAGAGCTCCATTGATATCCTCCTCCTAGCAGAAACCTGGATCACCGAAGATTCAGCCCCCGACATTCTTGCTGCTATCCCTACTGGATACTACATTATGCACGCCAACCGCCCCACTGGGAAAACTGGCGGCGGGGTGGCGGCCATCATCCGCTCTGAACATACCTTTTCTGAGATCTCGATGACCCCTATCCCTAAAACTGAATATCTGGCACTCAAATTCACCTCCCCTAAATGGTCTTTTGTTTGTATTCTTGTTTATAGACCCCCTGACTCTATGCCTCTTTTTCCCCAACTCTTCAGCGACGCCATTGCTCAACTAGCAATTAATCATGCCAATATCATGGTCATCGGCGATTTTAACTATTGGCCATCCGATGTCCACGAAAGCCAATCGTCGTTGGACTTTACTGAACTTTTAAAAACCATGAATCTTTCTCAACACATTCATACCCCTACCCATCAGAAGGGCCACATCCTCGACCAAGTGTGGACTTCAAATCTCGACATTTCCCCTCCCTCAGTTGTCCCTTGCTCTTGGTCGGACCACCATTTTATCTCTTTCTACTTACATCTGCATACTTTATGTCCTCCCCCCAGTACTAAGAATCTTATGGCCCGCAATTGGAAAAGGGCCAACTTGCCTGCTTTCCACGATTCCCTAGTGTCTACTGCACCCGTGTCGCAGTCCCCACTAGAGAACCAGGCTGACACACTCAACGATTGGCTACGTCAGGCCAGCGACAAAGTCGCCCCTCTCAAAAGAATAAAAACAAAGCGCCCCCACGATGCCCAATGCTGGTTTACTGACCAACTTAAAACGGACAAACTTGCCCTACGGCAAATGGAGCGCCGCTGGCCTCGCCACTACGATCCTCAGCTCAAGCTTGCTTATACAGAGACCTTAAAAACCTATAAACAATCAATCCTGGCAGCCAAGACGGCATATTTCTCACAAAAAATCTTGAATTCTAACAACAAATCGAAAGAGATCTTCGCAATCGTTAATGAGCTCTCCCGCCCAGACAGAGTCACCCCCCAACCTCCACCTACCCAAACCCTCTGTGATTCGCTCAATTTTTATTTCATAGAAAAAATAACTACTATAAAAAATAATATACCGTCCCCGACCTCCTCTACCCCTCCTCCTCTCCCCCCCACCAATACTAACATCTTGACTGAGTTTCCACCTATATCTCATCAAGAGTTTGTCTCCCTCCTTCACAAAGTTAGTTCAGGCTCTCCTAACGATTGCTGTCCCCCGCAGGTTCTAAAAGAAGCCTTCCTTGCATGTCCAGGCCCCCCCCTAGCATTGCTCAACAACTCTCTTGCTAATGGGGAGGTCCCATCGTCCCTCAAGTGTGCTGCTGTCTTGCCTATCTTAAAGAAACTTAATGCAGATCCTACCATTCTTAGTAACTACAGGCCCATCTCCCTCCTCCCATACCTTGGAAAGATCTTAGAGACCTACGTCACCCGCTGTTTGAGCTCTTTTATAGAAAAATCCTCCTTTCTAGATCCTCAACAAGTGGGTTTTAGACCCCTCCACTCCACCGAGGCGGTCATAGTAGCAGTCATGGACACCCTCAGGAAAGGTGCTGACAAAAACATCTCTCAAGCCCTTGTCCTATTAGATCTCTCGGCGGCTTTCGACACGGTCGATCACACCATCTTGATCGACCGTGTCCACAACGCCGGCATTCAGGGATTGGCCCTTGACTGGCTCAGATCTTTCCTTCACCAGCGCTCACAATCTGTTCACCTCTCCCCCTTTTCTGCCTCTTACACTTTCCTTACCTGTGGTGTCCCTCAGGGTTCTGCACTATCCCCTCTACTTTTTAATTTGTACCTCCAACCACTTTTAGCTTCCCTCCGAAATTCCCCGGTCACAATTTATAATTACGCGGACGATCTTCAACTAATCTTCCCCATCGATTCACACCCTTCCTCCCGTATTGTTAAAGGTTAGACCGAAAATGTCAACATTATCGGCACCATCTTGCTCTCCCTGGGCCCATTCGTGCGCATAAGCGGTAGCCATTTTGTACACCATGGCCTCCCTGCCCCGTGCCGATAGCCAGCGTCTCTCTCACTCTCGACCTCGCAGGCGACCCCTCGCGTGCTGACAACCCCCCCCCTTTTCACTCTCACACGTCTTGGGTCATAAACCCCTCTTCAGCGCGGCTCTGCCTCAGAACCCCATCCTGCTCCCAGCGCGACACTTCCCTTCATTCCTTTCATGGTCCCAGGCCCTTTTGATGCGAACCCCTTTTCCTGTGTGCCCGCTTGTCCTCCCCGTTCCCAGGCCGACACCTAGCCCTGCCGATACTGTTTATTGCCCCTCCCCGTACAGTAGAAAGCTTCCCTTATCAAAGGACCCCCGGGTTGATCAAAGCCCTCACCCTATGAGATCCGACCAAACCCCCACATTCCATGAATCGGCGGAATGTCCAGCTGCGCGGTAATCATCACCTGTTGTGACCGGGGTGGGGACTTCAACTGTAAATGTGTGTGGGAACGGGTATGAAGGGGAGATTCGGAGGATATCCCTCCGTACATCAAAGCATTGCCAAGGATGTGTTGTAGGTAATAAAGCAATAAACTTATGTATAAGAGACCAGGCCTCAGAGATGCGGTTAGAGCACCTCATGACGATACTTGCTGTCCGAACCGATGTGTTCTCCTCCGGAGAAATGCTGAATAAAACCCTTGTTTCCTGCCTTCCAGTCTCCAGCGCCTGCCTCTTCATTTGATTATTATCTTGTGGGTTTAAGAGGCGACACCGCCGGGCAATACTTAAGGACCTTTTTATTCTGGTTGGTAACCTGACCTTTAGCAATTGGCGTCCCAAACGTGGGGCCCATCAGCGACTCGTGGATCCAGTGGGAGAGGTCCTGACGACAGAGTGAACGACTGCAACGATCGGGAGCGCGCCTGTCCGATAGACCCTCGTCTGACAGCCGATCATCCGAACTTCACTGTTTCCGAACAGACCTCTCTCGAGTGATCTACGGTCCTGACTGGGAACCATCAGGAGTGCCGTGAGGAATACGAGGAAAAGAGGACGATCGGGCGCTGGATTCGGAAGACAAGAAACTGTCCATGCGGTCCGGGTAAGGTCGTGTAAACACGACAAATTGCGAAATTATTATTTGAATTGTCCAGAAAATACTAGTATTACTCTTTGTTAATTTATTTGGAGATCCTCTGTCTGCAAACGGAGAAACAACAGGCTCTCCCTTTTCAAACAGTGGAGGATAGGTAATACAACTGTCATGTCTATCCTTCTCCCCCACTGATCAATTACTTGAAACTGAACTATTGTTCACAAACTGTTTTCTGGAGATTCTCTGTCTGCAAACAGGGAAGAGCCCGTCTCCCCCCTTTTTACAGATAGTGAAAGGGTAGGTAACGCAGACCTTTGCGAGCCTACTTATTCTTCCCACTGAATTGTTTTTTTATTTTTATTGGTCCATGAGGTATTCACTGCTTGCAAACAACGTAGAATAGAAATATTCTGTCTAGTCTTTGCACACAGTGATAAGATAGGCAGTGCTGACTTTTTGTCCCTCATTGCGAGCCGTCATGTCTGTCTTCTCCCCACTGATCGGTAGCCTGTTTAGCCCGGACCGCTTATTAGAGATGAACCATCCGGCTCCACCGGAAGGCACCCCTAATAAGGACATGTTCATGAAGCATGGATTGATCGCTATAGCCTATAACAAACTGTGGCATAAATATACGAAAAAGAATGAAGGAAGTCAGTGGCCACTGATAGGATCCTTCGATGATAACAAAATAAACGCGCTAGAAACAGCCCTAGGTAAAAATAAGACAACGCCCGCTATGCTTGATAGTTTCGGCATGTGGCGCAAAGAAACTGAACAACATAAAAGGAAAATTGAGAGTAGGTTGGAAAAAGAGCTGCGAAAAGCAGCCCACCTAGCTGCTCAGAAGCTAGAAGGAGAGATAAAGGAAAGGGAGAAAGCCAAACAGAAACTAGAAATGGAAACATCAAGCCAGTGCCCGGTTAGAACACCCTCCATGCTCTACCCTGATTTATCCTCGAGACAAAAGCGAGCGAGCGATGATTTGCTGTTAGGCCCTCCGACCATCTACATGCCTCCTCCATATGCCCCTTCCCAACCCTTAGCACAACACCCACCACCCCCGGGTGCAAATGAGGGTAGTGCCACAGCATCGGCCCCCATGGTCTCTATGTCGGCCGAACCTCTTGTACCAAATACTCTGCAAACGGCAACGTTGGGCGACCCTGAGACCCGAGGGACCGGTTCCGCCAGAATAAGCAGACTAAGCAAAGATGAGCGAACAGGGATCGACAAGATAGTAAGGACACTGGTAGAAAGGAAGGAAGGTGAAGAGTACATCACGAATATGTTTAAATCATATACAGGGAGTCACAGACGACACTTTACTGTACGACTGTGTTACCATGTCTTGAATGCATACGAGGACCGATATCGAGACCAAGGTCCCGAGAGCCTAACGACTCTGTACTGGAAGGTCGATATCGGGGATGAGGGCGAGTGTGATGTGACGGATCTCCTTACGCGTACGCTTGAGGTTTTCCACCACCTCACGGAACGAGAATCGGGAGCTAAACCCACGACATCCGTGGCGACCGAACCACAAACTGAGCCACCTAGCGCCATGATGCCAATACGAGAGGCTGCCCCTTACTGGGTGCCTCCACGAGGTGCAGGGACTCACGATGATGCAAACCACCAAGATGCAAAAGGAAGGGTAGTGTACAACTGGGTCTACCAGCCATGGGACCGACAAGAGATTCTGACATTCCGGAAATCTCTACCCGACCTACGTAAAAACCCCACTGCCTTCTATACTGAATTGGGTACAGCCCTAGGTTCAACGATTATGACCATGGCTGACATCGACTTGTTTTTCGGGTTATGTCTACCAGCTGATGTGTGGAAGCAAATCCGGAAAGTCGACCACCATGAGCTGCTCGGACATACCTGGACACAATTCGAGGAAATTGACAAACAACGAGGACCGGGACAGAAGCCTTTGAAATCCATTTTAGACCTCCCAGATAAAATCGTACAGAAATTGAAAACCCTGATTCCAGAAAAGAAAGTGGACTGGTCGATAGTAACGGCCTGTCGCCAGAAACCCCAGGAGGATGTATCGGAATACTTCTCTCGGTTCGAAACAGTGTTCTCCGATTACAGCGGCCAGGACATGACCACTGCAACCGGACACCATCTGTTCGTCCAAAATTATGTTAAGGGTCTGTCGTCCGAGGTCTCCCAGAAACTGCAGGCTAGCGAGAGTAGTTGGGCAGCCTCCAAACCTACGGCTATCCTCCAGATGGCCCAATATTATGAACATCAGAAAAATGAAAACGATAGGGCAACCGAGAGGAAGAAGAAGGATTTGAAGGAGAGGGTGATGATAGCCCAGCTGCAAGGGGTGACTATAGGACGAGACCAATACCGGGGAAACTATCAGACGAATGCCCCTAAGTCCCAAGACCGTACTTCAACTCCCCATAGTGGACGTACAGACATTAGAGAGGACCAGTGTGCTTTCTGTAAAGGGACTGGCCATTGGAAATCCCAGTGCCCGGTTCTTCTGGACATGATCAGAAACAAAGACCCCAAGGACATAGCAAATGGGCCGAGAAATAAGGGACAACAGCGAGGGCCCTCAAATGACACGACTAACGACAGATCAGGTAGATCAAATGCATTTGATCGACCCAGACAGAACCAATACCAGCAATCTGACTATGATGACACCCACAACTTTGCATAGGACTGCCAAGAGCAAGGGAGGGATCCAGTCGAGCTCTATGTTGACCAGCAAGGCCCTTACGTCACTGCTAAGGTCCTGGGTACCACGTCACCATTTCTGGTAGACACTGGCGCAACACGTAGTGCGTTATCTAAACGACTGATTCCGGGGGCACCCTTGTCTGGCTCACTTATAACATCGACAGGTTTCGATGGAACGCCCTCCACTAACCCTTTGTCCGCCCCGATCCTCTTTGACGTAGAAAACAACACTACTGACACCACGTTTTTGCTTTCCTCCAATAGCCCTGACGCCATTATGGGACTTGACCTATTGAAACACTTCCGAGCGACGATTAGATGTTCTCAAGACGGAGTTCGAGTTTTTCTTTACGACAACCCTGTCCTGCTTAGACATTGCCCTCCCCGACGCATGTTTTCCATCACCGACACTGACACATCCCTGCTTGACACTCTGCCTCCATATCTATGGGCCAAGGCGGATTCGGACGTAGGGCGCATGTTAATCGACCCAGTGCACATTACTGTCCGACCAGACGCAACTCTCCCAAAACTTCCACAATATCGGATATCGCCCGAGGGCGATAAGGCATTGGTAAAAATTATTCAGTCGCTAGTCGACGCTGCAGTAGTGGAGGAAGTAGTTAGCAACGTTTGCAACAGCCCTATCCTGCCCATTATCAAGAAACAGGGAGAGGGAGATGAGAAAGCATACCGTTTTATCATCGACCTTCGAGAGATCAACAAAGTGGTGGTACCCCAGTACCCTGTGGTCTCGGACATCACCACCATCCTGACTTTGATTCCTTCTACTGCCACCACCTTCACTGTCATTGACCTCAAAAATGCATTCTTTTCCATCCCCATCCATCCAGACAGCCGATACCTCTTCGGCTTCACCCTAAAAAACCGCTCATATAGGTTCTGCCGAGCACCCCAGGGCTACACAGAAAGCCCTAGCATCTACAGCCAGGCCCTCAAGAGACAACTAGATCAAGTCCAGTTACCCGACGGAGTGGTGTTAGTGCAATATGTCGACGACATCCTCTTAGCAGCCGACACCACTCCATTAGCAGTCACAGCCTCCATTCAACTCCTGCACTTCCTTGCGGAAAATGGCCACAAGGTCTCCAAGAAGAAGCTGCAATTCTGCCAACCCCAGGTCACTTACCTAGGCCACCTTTTGTCCAAAGAAGGAAGAGAACTCACCCCTGATGGAATCCAAACCATTCTAGATACCCCTGTCCCTAAGACCCAGAAGCAGGTCCGCTCCCTATTAGGCCTCACCTCCTTCTGCCGACAGTGGTTACCAAACTTTAGCCTCGTTGTGAAACCACTGCTTTCTCTGCTAGGTAAAGACGTCCCTTTCCCACTCCCTTGGACCTCTGAGGGTCAAACCTCCTTCACGGAACTACGAGATGCCCTCTGTTCGGCCCCCGTCCTAGGTACCCCTGATTACAAAAAGCCCTTCTCCCTTTTCACACACGAAAGGGAGGGGTGCGCTTTATCTGTCCTGACCCAGGCCATCGGCCCTAAGCAACGACCATGCGCTTACTTCTCCGCCACTCTTGACCCTGTAGCCAGAGCCTTGCCTGCCTGCCTTCGAGCCGTAGCTGCTGCTGCGATCTCTATCCGACAGAGCGAGGAGATCGTACTCTCGAGTTCCCTCACGGTACTGGTACCCCATGCAGTCGACACCCTCCTGAACCAAACCAAGACGCAACATCTGACGAGTGCACGACTGACTGGATACGAACTGACCTTGCTTGCACCCCATATCACCCTGAAAAGATGCACCACACTGAACCCGGCAACTCTGTTACCCTTGCCAGAGAACGATCCCAACGTGCACCCTGCACATGACTGCGTGACTCTTACAGACAAACAGACTAGAAGTAGGGTTGACCTCAGAGACACGGCTTTCCCTGACCCTGACGGAGAGCTGTGGGTGGACGGTTCTTGCATCAAACTCCCCGATGGCACCACTTCCGCTGCCTATGCAGTCACCACGGCCCGAACTGTAGTCGAGACAGCCCGTATCACGCAACGATCTGCCCAGGCAGCGGAACTGATTGCCCTGACCCGAGCCTGCATCCTGGCAACAGGAACTACAGCAAACATTTACACCGACAGCCAGTATGCCTTTGGGGTGGTTCACCATTTTGGGCTCCTTTGGAGGGAAAGGGGATTCTTGACCTCACATGGCACCCCCATTTTGCACGGGGATCTAGTGTCCGCCTTGATCGAGGCCGTCCTTCTCCCCAACAAGCTTGCAGTCATCAAATGCCAGGCACACAAAAAGGTGACAGACATCATTGGACAGGGAAATGCGCTAGCCGACGTCACTGCCCGAACAACAGCTGAAAATAGGACGACAACACATATGTACGTGACCAGGTCACAAGCAGAAAAATGGACTGACGCTAGAGACACTATTAGAGACATTCAAACGGCTGGCTCGCAACACGAGTTGACTGAATGGGCACGGGTGGGATTAAAAGACGATGAAGGCTGCTGGCGGACAAGGGACACAAACAAATGGTTGCTACCTGATTCATACCTGATTCCCATACTGGCTATGGCACACTCCCCTGCCCACATAGGATCCGCCCCCATGATTGAACTTGTCTCCAGAGTTTGGCACAATGATAAAATCACAGATTCCGCCAAACGTCTGGTCCAACAATGCTTGATATGCCTGCAACACAACCCCGGGAAAGGAACTGTAGTGCCCCGGGGAGGATTTGGGGTCCCAAACCACCCATTTGAGGTCCTGCAAATGGACTACATCCAGCTAGATAGGTGCCAAGGCCTGAAATACGTGCTTGTCGTGGTGTGCGCCTTTAGCAAATGGGTGGAAGCATACCCAACCCGTGACAACACTGCTATGGCCACTGCAAAGGTACTATTAAAGGAGTTTTTCCCCCGTTACGGCCTTTGTCGTATTTTATGGAGCGATAATGGCCCCCACTTCATAGCCGAAGTCATCCAGTTCATCTTAAAGGGGTTGGGCATCAGGCAGAAATTTCATGCAGTCTTTCACCCCCAGTCCGCTGGACTCGTTGAGCGACACAATGCCACACTAAAGCTTAAACTGGCCAAAATAGTAGCTACGACAGGTCTGAAATGGCCAGATGCCCTCCCCCTGGCATTGCTATCGATGCGTTCCACCCCCACCAGACATCACTTAACCCCTTATGAAGTTGTTTTCGGCCGACCCATGAGTATCTGGTCTGCACCAAAACCAACTTCCATTCATGACGTCCCGGACGTCCTAATGTCTGATTATCTGTATAAATTGACTGAAACTCTGTCTGTCATTCATCAGCAGGTGCAGCAGGCCATCCCCGATGCTTCCAGGGGTCCGGTTCACGCCATCCAACCCGGGGATTTCGTGCTGATCCGAAATTTTCAGCGGACGAAAAGTTTGGAACCCCGGTGGACGGGCCCCTGGCAAGTGTTAATCACCACCCGGACGGCTCTTCGCGTGGAGGGGAAAAGGCATTGGCTGCACGCGCACCACTGTAAGAAGGTCTCCCCGACCCTGGCCACGGCGGAAAACATCGGCGACCAAGAAGAGCTCCTGAACAAGGACCGACCGTCACTAACCTGCTATCCTGATACCGAAACACTTGAACTTTCCAAATTCTCCGATCCCACTGTGCCATCCAGAGAAGGGTATTTCCTGCGTCGAAAGGAGGGAGCTTCGGCTAAGTAGACCACAAACTAAGTTGAATCTCAAAACGGTGACCCAAAGCAATCAAGGGTTGCCTGGAGAGAGGCTAAACTAAGTCTGTGGTTCTGCCCACTACCGAGCACCTTGAAAATGAAGATGATGGAAGCGCCAGATAAGAAGATGATGGAAGCGCCAAATAAGAAGATGATGGGGACAACAGGAAATACCCACTACAGAAACCCAAGAACAGACAGACTCCACAGCTCAAAGACAATTGCACTCTTCATCACAATCCTTTTTTGCTTTCTCCTCATGACCACACTCTGGATTGTGGAAGAAAATTCACCTGCTCATGAGACACTCCTGACCACTGCTCAGCCTATCACCGCGAAGGAACATTATCTGATTTCGCTCTCTCCCCAACTCAGAGAGAGGCGAAAGGAGTTTTGGAATAACTCTTTCGTACAGCTCCTTCACCAGCACAATCTCGCCTCCAATGCCACCAACAGTTGGATCTGTGGGTTGCTACCCCACGCCACTGGGCACTCGATACCATTCATCCCCTCACCCTTTTCGGTTCATGGCTCCTGCCTTGCTTGGCTGATCCTCCTGCAAGAAAGCTACAAGGACAATGCCACCTCCAGCAAAACCGCAACGCATTTCTCCCACGGGGTCCGGCGAAACAAAACAAAGACACACTTCTGCCCGCAGACCTCCAACGACTCCATCCACATGGATATCCCTGCTAAAGAACGAATTGAAATGCAGGTGTTCAACAATCCAACCAGACCCACCTTCTCCTACCTGCGAAAACGAACGGCTGCCACCCTGACTGTGGCCCTGTCAGTCATCAACGTCACAGGCCACATGTGCATAGAAGGACATGGGACACAGCTGGTGGGCCACAGTGCCTGTCGTTTCACCAGAACTTTGGACTCCACGGATCCACCTTCCTTTGTGTCGTCCCCAAACATGTATTTCGTCTGCGGCACCAAAGCCTACACTTGGCTCCCCAAAGGCTGGGGGGGCACTTGTTACATCTCCTTCATCCTTCCTCCGACTTATGTGGCCCCAGCGAATCATCATAGACAAAAACGAGCCAAGGACATCGAGCAAGCCGACTCAACGGGAGCACAGTTCCTCGATGCTATGAAGGGACTTGTTCCTCTTTGGGGCCCGATGGCAAACAGCCGGGCCATCCGACATTTGACGCAGGCAGTTGAGACAACAATGAATATCACGGCTGGTATCTTTGCCAACAACACCGCCGAACTCCAAGCGGTCCGCTTGGTGGCCCTACAGAACCGCCTTGTCCTAGATGTGGTTCTTGCGGACCGTGGTGGAGCATGCCGCATTATTGGGTCCAGCTGCTGTACATACATACCGGACAACTCGCCCTCAGTGTACAAAGCCATCGAGCATCTTCACAGACTCTCTTCGGAAGTCCACCAGGAACAGGAAGAATGGTCGCTTGGTGGTTGGTTCTGGAACACCGTTAAGAACTGGGGCTGGAGACTGTTCACCATTATCCTAATTCCTGTGGTAGTAATATGTGGCCTATGTTTAGGGATTCAATGTCTGCCACCCCTGTGTTCATTATGTGCGAACTGTATTTGTCCTAAGGTCGTGGACTTTGGAAACGAACGCATGGGGGCATTATATGATGCCGAGGTTGGGAATTTGATGAAGATTGACATTGAGTAGGCAAGTTGGCTAGATATGTTGAAAAGGGAGGACTGTTAAAGGTTAGACCGAAAATGTCAACATTATCGGCACCATCTTGCTCTCCCTGGGCCCATTCGTGCGCATAAGCGGTAGCCATTTTGTACACCATGGCCTCCCTGCCCCGTGCCGATAGCCAGCGTCTCTCTCACTCTCGACCTCGCAGGCGACCCCTCGCGCGCTGACAACCCCCCCCCCCCTTTTCACTCTCACACGTCTTGGGTCATAAACCCCTCTTCAGCGCGGCTCTGCCTCAGAACCCCATCCTGCTCCCAGCGCGACACTTCCCTTCATTCCTTTCATGGTCCCAGGCCCTTTTGATGCGAACCCCTTTTCCTGTGTGCCCGCTTGTCCTCCCCGTTCCCAGGCCGACACCTAGCCCTGCCGATACTGTTTATTGCCCCTCCCCGTACAGTAGAAAGCTTCCCTTATCAAAGGACCCCCGGGTTGATCAAAGCCCTCACCCTATGAGATCCGACCAAACCCCCACATTCCATGAATCGGCGGAATGTCCAGCTGCGCGGTAATCATCACCTGTTGTGACCGGGGTGGGGACTTCAACTGTAAATGTGTGTGGGAACGGGTATGAAGGGGAGATTCGGAGGATATCCCTCCGTACATCAAAGCATTGCCAAGGATGTGTTGTATGTAATAAAGCAATAAACTTATGTATAAGAGACCAGGCCTCAGAGATGCGGTTAGAGCACCTCGTGACGATACTTGCTGTCCGAACCGATGTGTTCTCCTCCGGAGAAATGCTGAATAAAACCCTTGTTTCCTGCCTTCCAGTCTCCAGCGCCTGCCTCTTCATTTGATTATTATCTTGTGGGTTTAAGAGGCGACACCGCCGGGCAATACTTAAGGACCTTTTTATTCTGGTTGGTAACCTGACCTTTAGCAGTATTGACTTTCAGTCCACCATGCTGACCATCGCTGAGTGGATGTATCACAGCCATTTAAAGCTGAATCCTACCAAAACTGAGCTCGTCCTGGTAGGAGGTCCTAACCACCCATGGAATGCCACCTTCTGGCCTACATCGTTGGGGACAGCACCCACTCCTGCGAGCACAGTCAAAAGTCTGGGAGTGACTATTTCCAAAGATCTCTCAATGAGACCGCACATCAACGCGGTCACCTCTGCCTGTTTTTTCCACCTGAGGCGGATCTGCAAGATTAGCAGGTTTCTTACCAAAGAGGCCCTAACCTAAGTGGTCATCGCGTTCATCACCTCCAGGCTCGACTATGCCAACATTCTCTATGCAGGCATTCCTGCATGTCACCTCCACCGACTCCAGCTGGTGCAAAATCAGGCTGCCCGCCTGATTTTCCGCCAGCCCAAACATCAACACGTTACCCCCCTCCTCCGCACTCTCCACTGGCTTCCAGTTTCTAAATGCTGCATTTTCAAACTTGCATGCACTACCTTCAAGGCACTCTTGGACTCAGCCCCCTTGTTTATCTCTTCAGCCTTGTCCCGCCACATTCCCTCTAGAGTTCTTCGTTCAGCATCACTAAACCTGCTCGAAGTCCCCCGCTTCAAAAGGAAAAAACATGGAGGCTTGAGTTTTTCTGTTTTGGCCCCCTCCACCTGGAACTCCCTACCTCCTTCCCTACGGCTTTGCCCAAAGTACGACTGCTTTCGCAGATCTTTAAAAACCTTGCTCTTTCAAGCCGCCTATGACTAAACCCTGGATTACCGTTTCACGTCAATGAGCGCCAAGAAACCGATGGTGATAGTGCGCGTTATAAATAATTTTTAAAGTAAAAGTTAAAGTAAAATTGATACCATCGAAAGGCGGGTCCTAAATGAAATAAAAATGGTGCAAAATGATATCTGAAAACTGTTGGAAGTGGTTACTGTCCTAAAGCCATCTAATTTATCCAATATGGCACAGAATGCTTTATTAAGGTGGTGAACTACACGAGTAAAGACAAAGCAGTAGACCACACCAACCTTTTTTAACTCACCTCACCCACGCTCACAACTTCACTCACTAGGGCCCTCACACCCTTACATCCACCGGCAAGGAACAAAAGATCTCCACAAGAGTGTAGCACCCCGTGCTACCCGTCAGGCATTGCAGCGCCGGCTTGACGTTGGAGCAGGGAGCCGATGATGACACGATACGACTAGCTGGTGACATGACAACAGCCGTTAAACCAGCCTGTTGTGTGAGGCATCCCTAGTTCCGACAAGGGATACCCTTCCCTGTTGCACCCTAGGAAGAGAGGAAGACAACACCCTGCACTACGCAACCACCATTCCCAGGGGAACTGTGTGCAACTATTTGTTATACAGAATGCTATATCACATAACACAAATAATGCTCAATCGGGACCAAGTAAAATGAATAGACCAGAAAAGGATAGTTCTCTACAACCTACAGTTATGCACGGAAAGGTAAATCATCATGTACCTTTATTAAATTCAGTGATAACTGAAGAGAATGATAATAGGAAAAATGGAGCATATGTTGATTACGTGAGACGGCAGGATATTCCCCTTAGCTTGCCCCCACACATCATATGTGATTGTTTTAATAAATGTTCCTAAATTGTCTGGAAACTGTATAGAAACATGGGTGTCCTTGTAAAATAGGGTGATCCATTGGTTTTCTGTAAACACGTCCTGTAGCACTGGGTGCTTATCACAGGAAATAATAATTGTACGGAGAGTGAGTTCGGTGGGAAAAGCAGTAAAAGGCATATGAGGGGGACTGCGTAGTTGTAAATTTCCGCCGGCCCCATGTGGTAGGCTCCCTATTGGAAGAGGTTGCAGCTAAGCAGGACTGGCAAATTAACGATAATAAAGAAACCATCACCGCTGTACCACTGGTATATTTTTATAGACCTATAATGGTTGAGCCTCATTGTTTTTTTATAGCCGAAGCTAGTACCAGAAATTTAAATGAATATACAGTACCATCCATGTCAAACAGGTTTGCACCATTAGGGAGCTGTAGCGAGGTGGACTGACTGGGACCGACTAGAGTATACCATTAAGTAGGCGATCAAGACGATAAAGCCCATCTCAAATCACCGATAAGTAACCAGAAAGAAATAGCTTACATGGACCAGACATATAATAGGCAATGGAACTGTACCTAGTCTCAGTAGTGATTGTGATTTTGTAAAATCCGAAATATTAAGCTCTGGAAATGAATCTATGTCACACTCAACCGTGGCTGACAGTAACTCCACTAGCCGTACACTGCAGAATTCACTTCATATTAAGACATGGAATGTCACAGGGGTTAATAGTAAATTGCATGATATAAATTTGTTTAGAAGTATCGCAAACTGCGACCTAGTCTTGATACAAGAACCACGGCTTACAGAGACCTTTTTCATTAATGGTTTGAAGACTGTTTGTACTACAGTGAATCCATCCAAGGCTGGGAGAGCTAGTGGGGGGCTGGCTGCACTAATTGCAGTATCCTCCCCTTTGATTTTAAAGAAAACATTTACCGAAGCAAAACATTACCAGTTCTTATCTTTCTGAGTAAAAGGAAAACAGGATATTGTTGTGATCAATTTTTACAATAATATCTTCACCACATTAAGACATGAGATTATCTATCAATGGAAGAAGAGCTGGCTATTTTTGTAAAGAGTGCAGGGGCCGATTGTAACTTGCGCTGAACCGGGGGTTCAATGCAATTCCGAGAATGATATAGGTGATAATCCCTATTTTTCCTAGGCTTGCATTTCAAGTCTTTAAAGATTGCAGCCCAAATGTTCAAAAAGGCCATAACAATAACAGCACTACTAAATAAATTGTCTAAACATGTTGCTATGTGGAGATTGGATGTTTGCACTATCCTATCTGAAAAAACAGTGGGGTCAACTCCCGACCATTTTATGGAGATCCCATTTTCTCCCTGTGTCGTTATATCTGAAGCATAAACACTTGGTCTACTATTTCTTGAAATTAAAAAGTGATCAATGCTTGAGGATGACCTGGCTCCCTCGAATGTGTAAATAGCACACATTCCTCAACAGGCATCTATCCCCAAGATTTCCATGTTATATTTATTCATGACATGATTAATGATTTCCCCATAATTATTATGTAGGCAATGGGACGGATTATAGCCCAAGATGGTTTAATCAACAGTGCCCCAGATTATGGCGCCTATAAGGATGGCGGACGGACCTGCATCCGTCCGCCACCCCCAAGGTGGAGGGACCGTCTGCAGGGGCAGCGGCGGTCCCTCCGGTGGAATTAGGATGTGACCGCCACCATGGCGGTCACATCCCGTATATTTAACATTGCGGCGGGTGCTGCTTCAAGCAGCACCCGCCGCAAGGTTAAATATGCATGCTGTGCATTTGCATGCACAAAGAGGCAGGCACCGCGCGGTGCCTGACGCATTGTGCATGCAAATGCAGGGGGGTACCATAGGTACCCCCCATGTGCACCCCCAACCCCCCTTCACCGTGGGGGCCGGCAACGGCCCCCAAAGAAAAGACCGTATGCCTTTCCGTGGCTGCATTGCCGCCACGGAAATTCATGTCCTGAAGCACATGTCAGTGTCAACCTCACTACCAATAGGCATCATTTGGGACAGGGTGAGTATTTTCCACCGATTTGATGAGGCCCCTGCATTACTAACCGTCTTCCGGCTCCAAGCAGCAGAATTACACAGTGTTTTACACGCAAAACAGCAGACGATTGAAATGGAAGCCCAAACTACAATTCCCATACATCTTGGGTCAGTCCTTGTAAAGTGTATTCGTCAGGCATATTTATGGCTGCATTTAAGGAGTGCACCGTTTTTCACCATGTAACCCCATTGGTGATTTTCTGGCCACAGTGCTAGCTTGCCTTCTGAGCATTAAGTTTTGGACTTTTTCAGTCTCTTCTATACTCGAGGTATACTAGAAGGGGGGTCCCCGCAAGAAATTAGTGTTATGTGTGACACACACCAAAAGGGAACAATGAAAAGATCAATTAAAACTACTCAAAACACAATTAATTATGAATAGATATTGCCCTTTATTTGACAATACCAAATTCCATTTGTAACACATACATTGTATTTTGTAATAAATAGTAAGCCCCAGTCGGGTAGTGAAAGGAAGAAGGGGATGTGCTCAGGTAAGTGAAAAAGTATGGAAAAATAGAAATATTCAAGAAAATTGCATTAGCTAAAGTATTCAGAACAATACAAAAATTATATATAGGACCCAACAGCTTTTAAGGCCTTATTGCAAACCATTCATTCATGAACATTCCACGGCAATATACATGATTACAACAATTCATGGGCGTTTGCCGGATGTCCAAAAGATAAGGAGGCGTCGACGTTTCGACCCCTAGCCGTAGGTTACTTTTATTCCTATGAACGGGGTCTTCATCAGGACAGTGATAAAGGAAGGGATGTTGTGGGGCATTCGAATCTGAAAATTAAAAACCACCATTAGATCGATTCATAACTACGACCTGTGGCATGTCGTGATATTTAACATTCGATATAACACAATTACCATGGTCTCGTGGATACCAAGCTAATTAGTCATGGTCTCACCAGAAAATTAATCAATAATCATAATGTAAGAAACTGTGGAGGAGAAACTAAACCAGCCAGCATTGCCTGGAGCCAGGCGGTGTAGAGATTTGTCAAAAGTTGCTAAACGGTAGGTAACTACTTGACATTCATAGTAGAAAGAACCATAATGAGCTTGATGAACTTACTTCAAGTAAGAGTACAAAGAGGCGCTGTACAATGGCGGCCAAATTTGGAGTATGCCACCCCTGGTCAAAGGCTCAATAATTAGCGCGAAAATCTAAATACAATGAAAGACTTATTTTAGAAAATGCCATGCATGCTGATATTTACACAAAGGACCATATATAGATAGATGACTCACATCAGATTCACTGGTTAGAGTAATATCGACTTCTACCCTAAGATTATGGATTTTGGAGATGGTGAGATGTCGTCATTTTAATTGTCTGTAAGAATAAATTGACTCGATTGCAATCTAATGTAATTACAAAAATTCAGTAACATTCTTATGAAAACATGATTATCGAATACATGAGAGCCAAACACGAACTTACATTGGCTCAACTTAATAGAACACCGTGCCTGCATTTCCTATGGTAAGCGCTGTGCAATTGCGGCCAAAATTGTCGTATGCCACCCCCGGTCAAGCAATCAATGTTAAGCGTGAAATTCTAAATGCAATGAAAAAAACAATTTTAGAACATATCATACTTGCTGATTTTACACAAAGCGACATATATACATAAGTAAATGACTCACATCAGATGTGCCAATTAGAGCACTGTATACCCACGGGGTATGAATATTGGAGGCATTAGAATGGCGTCATTAGTTATCTGTAAGAGTAAAATAACTCGGTTGCGGTCTTGTGTGCATCCACAAATTCAGTTACACTCTAGAACAACCATAATTTGTCAAATGCATTATTGACAAGTCCGAACTTACATTGTGGCTCAGCTAACTAACACGACGTGACAGTGCTTCATGTGATGATATCCTACCACACTGCAAAAATAAAAACTCAATTAACGTAATCTTCAAAAGAATTATGATTGCTACCGCACAAAACCGACACGAGTAGCATACCTTCTAAAGGACTCGTGATTAGATCAGTCACAGCATACACGGCGGGCTGGCGCTGCGTCGTCCGACGTAAGGCAGTTACCTGCCGGTGGCTAAACCTACGAGACTGTAGGAAAATAACGGCCTCGCCGGCGAAATCGCCTATACTCGAAGCATTAAAGCGCATTTGCGCATGCGCGACCCAGCCGCAGCAAACTACATTTCCCAGCAAGCCTGCGTTAGTCGCAGGCGACATTTCACTGGGATTGCGGCTCGCGTTTGACTCATACATGTCCTGAAGCACATCCTAATATGGCTGGTGGTGTCTGATAGACACCGCCACCATATTAGAGCTTTTCCGCCACGGTCGGAAGGCTACCGTGGCGGAAAAGCAGCGGACGGTCTTCCCGTCCGCTGATGACCCCCAGCCATCCTAATGTGGCGGAGGTCTTTTCATTTACCGCAGCGGTGAATCCGCATCCTCCGGGCCGGCGGTGGCTTCCGCCGGCCAGGAGGATGCGGATTCACCGCAATCCTAATCGACCCCTAAGTATGGATCTAAAGGCAGCATTAAATGCATCTCCAAGGAATTGGGGAAGACATTAGTACCCGACGGAAATTATATAAACAAGCATTGAATCAAAGAAAATTGGAAATTAGAGATAATGCTTGGGAAAATTTCATCAGAGCTGCCGAGACTAAGGATTCTATACTTTTCTGGAAAACTTTGGACCTGCCATTATTTAAAGATACACAATCAGCAAAAGTAGATACTCTACTGACGCCTGATGATTGGCTAACCCATTTTTAATCTATTTTTAATGTGAGACAGCAGGGTAATAGAATAGTTGAAAACAGAAACATTATTTTATTAAATAATATAAAATTAGATAGTATAACTCGTGAGGAGATTAGAACAGCCCTTACAAATAGTGCTACCGGGTAAGCGGCAGGCCCGGACGGGGTACCAATAGATATCTTCAGGAATAATATGAATTTTTGGGTATCCATTTTATTTAAATATTTTAATACTACAACCAATGTAGTGATACCGGCAACCTGGGCAGAGAGTGTGATAGTCCCCATTTTCAAAAAAGGGGATAGAGGCAGTGCAAGCTGCTATCGTCCAATATCCCTTCTGGACATCTAAGGTAATAGGCAAAATGAGCCTTGCTAGATTGGAGCGCTGGACACACGAAAATAACATCTTGTCAGTAGCCCAATCCGGTTTCAGAAGGGGTATTGGAACGATTGAGCAATGTTTGAATCTTGAGCTGTTGATTTGAAAATACAGCCTCGCTAGGGATGGCTCTCTCCATCTTTGATTAACCATTCTAAGTTATGGCAGATGCTTGAAGGGATGGGTGCTCCACATGATATTATTAGTTTCCTATCACAAATTTATGCTCACCTATCCTTAAAGATAAGTTTTGGGGAAAACGGGGAATGCACCAAGCACTTTAGTATCACTTGTGGGATAAGACTAGGTTGCACTTTAGCTCCTCTCTTATTCTTACATTATATAAATGGAGTAGATTCGCTAATACATAGTCTAAGGGCTGATGTCCCTAAGGTTAGCAAGCGGGTTACCCCATTACTGTTGTATGCCGATGATGCTGTCCTAATGGAAGTAATAGGTTTACAGAAAAAATTGACTTTCTGTCCTCCAGGAAATAGAGTACCAAAGGAGATTGTTTTGTTTGAAAGAACGGTTCTATCTGCTATCTCAGATATGGAGAAAAATAAAAGTTTTGTAAAACATACCATTTCAAAAGAACAAAAAGACGCACTGGCCACATTAAGGAATGATCCGTCCGTGACAATTAAGCAGGCAGACAAAAGGGGATCAATAGTAGTATGGGGTACAACTGATTATACCACTGAAATTATGAAACAACTTAATGATTGCGCCTGTTACAGAAAAATCTCTAAAGATCCCACACTGGACGTTCAGAATCAATTATTTGCAATCTTGAAGGAAGGGTCCGATCAAGGATTCTTGGGCCCCAAGGAATTTGATTTTTTACAAAATAAACACCCGAAGATGCCGGTGTTTTACATTCTGCCAAAGAATCACAAAAATTAAACAAACCCGCCCGGAAGACCTATCGTCTCCGGTTGTGAATCTTTGGTAGAACCCATCGCGAAATATGTGGATTGTTTTTTAAAGGAATTCATGAGTCACGTGGTGTCTTACCTCCAGGACACCACAGATTTCATAAACAAATTGGATGATGTGAGGTTCAACAAAGAGAAAGATTTGATGGTGACATTGGTTGTCACTTCCCTTTATACTCAAATTCCCCAGGATGAAGCAGTGGCAGTGCTCTCCTATTATGTAGAATAAAGAATAAGACCAGTACAAGTGCCAACCCAATTTATATTAGACTTGGCTTCTTTTGCCCTCAAGAAAAATTACTTCACATTTGGAAAGCAATTTTTCTTCCAAATAAAGGGAGTGGCGATGGGGTGCCCTTCTGCCCCGGAGCTGGCAGTACTGTTTATGTCATTGTACGAAAACACTTTTATCCACAATAACAATCCATTTTCCCAGTACATCAGAACGTGGCTACGTTTTATAGATGACATTTTTATGGTATGGACAGGAGGAGAGTAACAACTAACGCTTTTTTACAATTGGTTAAATGCAAGAACAGTAGACATACAGTTTAGTATTTCACAATCAGCAAACAAGATTTCTTTCTTGGATGTTGAGGTATTCCCTGCTGAGGGTAGGCTGGTGACAACATTATATACTAAACCAACGGACAGAAATAAGGCTCTGTTATTCTCAAGCAATCACCCAAGAAGCTTGCAGGAAAACTTGCCTTATGGCCAGTTTTTACGGATTCGTAGGAATTGCTTTTACAATGATGATTACAACCTGCATGCTGGCAATCTGGTAACTAAATTACGTGAGCGTGGTTACCCCAAAAAACTGGTCAAAAATGCAATGAAACGTGCAAGATGGACACCAAGGGAATGTCTCCTTGAACGAAACAGTAAACCACATATACAAAGACAAGTCAGTGTAACTACATTTTGTCCCAATTCAAACAAGTTGAAGAAAGCTATCTCACAAAACTGGCATCTAGTTAAGAACTTGGAAGCCAGCTTAAAGTCACTCCCGCTGTTTGCATTAAAAAAAGAAAGCAGCATTTCCAACCACATCGTAAAAGCAGCCATTCAAAAAGATCCGCAACCCTCATTGAGACAATTGATGGGTCTTGCTCCCATTGTCAGGCATCACAAATGTGGCACGTGTGTTTGTTGTGACCTCACGACGGAAGGCTCAGTGTTTAAACATAGGGGAATTTTTGGGAAACACGACACCTTCAGTAACTGCAAAACAAAATATGTGATCTATGGTATAACATGCCCGTGTGGACAACTCTATATTGGCAAAACCAACCAGGAAGTACGCCAAAGAATCTCCCAACATAAATCGCGAATTAAAAACAAGGTTGAGACAGCACCACTAGTAAACCATTGGATGAGGAAGGGTCATACAGTAAGTGACTTAAGATGGACAGTAATATCAAAGGTCGAACGAGATCCCCAGGGAGGTGACTTGGAGCTGAAATTATCACAAAGAGAGGCTTTCTTGATTGTTAAATTTGACATGGCGGTGTCTGGCCTCAACGAGATTTCAGAAATATACAAGCTGTAAATAGGGATCAGCTATGTTGCATAGCATTCTTTATTTGTACTCCTTTTTATGAATTCTGATTTTAATTGAGATTCAGTTCTGGATAGTAGGAATGCCTTTGGACATTGACCGTTAATAACACGCCCTTGTATCCTTCCAGATACTCTCTAATCATGGTCAACAAAGGAGGGACTCATTTCTCATATCCAGGCCATGCTTGAATGTATCCCAAGGTCAGGCTGGGCTGATCCACAATTTGTGTCAGTGTCAACCTCACTACCAATAGGCATCGTTTGGGACAGGGTGAGTATTTTCCACCGATTATATGAGGCCCCTGCATTACTAACCGTCTTCTGGCTCCAAGCAGCAGAATTACACAAAGTTTTACATGCAAAACAGCAGACGATTGAAATGGAAGGCCAAACTACAATTCCCTTACACCTTGGGTCAGTCCTTGTAAAGTGTATTCGTCAGGCATATTTATGGCTGTAAATGTAAATGTAAATGTATTGCGACTTATATAGCGCACGTATCACCCGAAGGCATCAAGGCGCTTGCTTAGGGAACCCGTCCTGGTATTCCCCTGTGAGATACCCCGGCAGGGTATCCACAAGGTGAAAGCCAGGCATCCCGCCGCGAGGGCTGCATTTAAGGAGCGTTTAAGGAGCGCACCGTTTTTCACCATGAAACCCCATTGGTGGTTTTCTGGCCAGAGTGCTAGCTTGCCTTCTGAGCATTAAGTTTTGGACTTTTTCAGTCTCTTCTAGACTCGAAGCATTAAAGCGCATTTGCGCATGCGCGACCTAGCCGCAGCAAACTACATTTCCCGGCAGGCCTGCGTTAGTCGCAGGTGACATTTCACTGGGATTGCGGCTCACGTTTGACTCATACATCGTTCCCGTTTGCTTTTGAGACCTATCCGAAATCGGTAAGTGTGATCTGCTTCTTCCACAAATCAAGCAGTACTAATTGAGCAGCAACGCGGCTCGCGGTTCACCGTTCCATTGCTTTCCGTTTCCTTTAGCTTGGTGACCAGAGCTCCGAGTGCCTAGTGATAAGAAAGATTCAGGCTTCGGCGTCAGGAAGTAAGAGAGGCCACCATTTTCCACTTAGACCGGAGGCTACTTGGCAGTTCTAGGTGGATGGTTATATTCATTTTGGACACAGATGATCCACAACACTTGTCTTATTTCCACTTTGTCGACAGGTTACTGCTACCCCTCCAGGGGTCAGAGGGTCATTTTGAATAGGATAACAGCCCTTGAAGGACACTGTGGGACATAAATAGGTAAGCCCACATGTTGTTCATTGGAATCGTAGGGTTTTAGACAGTACACTGTCATGCAATGGTCACACTCATGGTTTTCTATCTTTCTCTTTGCCTTTCTTCGCCCGAATCCTCTAAAGGAGTTGCAGAGATTGTTTTAAGAGGTTGAAAAGATATATTCCCCGTATACTGGTAAGCTGGAGTTATCTTCTGGTGGAGTAGTGCTTTTTGATAATTGATCTGAGACTGGTTAGATATAGAGTTTCTTTTTCTTCTTTTCACAGATTATGGTTGGTCCTGAGGAGAATCCCAAGATTTAAAGGGATTCGAAATGCGTAGACCATCGGGTCTGCCAAGTTGCTCCTTTGCGAATGTATTTCTTTGCAATTCTTGTGGCAACATTACACCTAACCATTATGTTTCATTTTGAATGAAATTAACGGTTTAATGGAATTGGAGAGGGTGTATCTAAAAACAACCAATGGTCTAAATAGTATATGTTGGCAGACCTAGTGCTTTTCAATTGGTGCATTAAATCCCTGTTTGATTGAGTACTGTGTAGGGTGAATGTGTGAGGTGTGACTGTGAAATGGCTGAGTTGGTGAGAATGAATGTATATGTTTGAATTTCGTTCACTTTCCCTTGTGTCCATCCCCATTGTTTGTACATTATTTTGTTATAAATGTGTTTGAATTTGAAATGATTCACAAATAAGTACTTTTGAAATAAACAGCTATTAAATAGCATCCAGATGCATTGTACGGTTGTCTATGCATTTTTTTATTGATTTTGTTTTGGAATAAGGTATCAGTATTGGCGTTTCTCTCTGTTGCTTAAGTCCTAATATCTAGGACAGCAAACAGCCTGCAACTGTTGATGGTTAACTTTAATTCCTTCATGACTGAAAAGCATCTAAAAATTAATTTGACCAAAACACTTGGTATGTCATGTGGAAAAAGGAAACTTAGGAATAAACCAAATTACATTGATGGTGTTTGTATAGAGAGGACTTCTACTTTTTCGTACTTGGGGATTCTTTATAGTAGTAAGGGTACCTGGAACTCTCATATTAATTTGAGTAAATTGAAATTTGTGAAATCAGTGGAGGCTATTTTTAGATTCTCCCAAAAAATTGGTAAAAAACCTGTAGGTGAAATTTTAAAATTATATGGGTCAAAATGTATCACTGGGACTTGTTACGGAGGACCCTGCGGGGAATGTCAGATATCACCCACTTGCAAACCCTATTTTTAAGAAGATGGCTAGCAGTACAGCTATCTACAGCTACTATTATACTGCATAGGGAGACTGATACACAAATATATATCTGACCCAATTAGTGTAGCTGCTTTAACTTTGTGGCACCGTATCTGGACTAGGGAGGAGACACATTTTACGAGGGATATTATATTGGACTGTTTTTTACTCAGGATTATTGTAAGAAAATATCATGGTTAAACTATATTTGTGGTCTTTTAAATGAATGTAATCTGGCTGCAAACTCAAGACTCATGAGGATTTGCAAAAGTTTAGTAAAAGGGAACTGAAAAATAGGCTTTTTAAGAAAAAGGGTGACAATGAGGGATGTGGCTCAGAGTACCAAAACATGTATAACCTCCTACCTTGAAGGACCCTTATTTCCGGGTATACAGCTGTATCTTATTTTCACAACCAATATGCAACACAAATTCTATTTTACAGGATTAAGGCTGAATAAACTCCACTATCAGGTTGCTTTTCCCAAGATGGGTAAGTGGAGTGTTAATTTACCAAAATGCCCGTGTGATGGTAGATCTCCTCAGACTACTCTACATTTTTTACTTTTTGGTCACTTTTTTTAGAGATATCAGAAAAAAAATGTTAAGACCTCTTTTTATTGCTAATAGCTTGTTTACTTTTAAAGCTGCTTTTAATCAGATCCGGATATTAGAGAGTGTATCAATTTGTAATGTGATAATTGGTTTTATACACTCAGCCATCAAACAAAGAAGAGACATTGCGTATCTGGAACATTTGAACTATGACATTGAATAGATAATACTTGTTAAATGGCATAAGTAATGTTTTGAACACATTATAAATGTACTTTGGTGTATGATGTATTGTTTTATTGTATGCTTTTATGGATATTTTCAATGTACCGAATAAAGCTTGATTTGATTTGACAGGAAAATGTAACTTATTGCTACTGATAAAATGTCTTTTTTTCAAGTATTTTTTCTCATCATTAGTATCTGTTGATATGATATGATGTGCTGTAGAACCATGTCCATGGGGACATGTTATTCATCCTCAACCTGAAATTTATGTAGCACTTATGGTCATAGGACAGCCAAGTCTACTGTGAGAAAGAAAAGGCAGAAAACTCCTAGGCAATCAGAATAGGATCATCTTGGGTAGCATTCTGAACTGCAAGAGCTATTCACAGTTGGCCTAGAAGAGTCAGCGATCACTAAGGCAGAACACAAATGTTCACATATTGCAAATCATGTGCAGCTATCAATGTTGTCCTTTGACACATTTCCATAGATTGCCTTGCTTGTTGTGGGTCTGTCACTCCCCATAGCACTACCAGCACTTAAAGGCTTTTTTGTTCCATTGGTGAATGGTGTCTTTCACTAACCACTTGTCATTTTGCTACATTTGATGAGTCCTCCAGGCAACTCAGGCTATGTTTCACTCATTTGTATGATTTCAGATGCATTGATCCAAACCAGCACCTCACAGGTTCTCATCTTAAAGCAGGCCACCTTCTTGACAACTTAATCTTTCTTAAATGCCAAGTTCAGTGAGGAAATATTGCTTCTTCAGGAAGCATTATTTTTTTCCTTTTTTATATTTTTTTCCAGTTTTTTATAGTGTGAACTCACCCAGTGCTTTCTGTGAGCACCAGATTATGATACACAAGGTCAGATTCATTTTCCTTTAGGCACAAGGAAATTAAGGCCCTGATTTAATTCCTGACAGGTGACTCATCACCCACCAGGGCAATGGAATACATTATTCCATCACCCTGAAGGAGGTACTAACTGCCAGATCTAGAAATGTCCACTGGCCCAGCGGACATTTCTATAATTGACAGGAACTGCTGTGAAGTCAGTGCCTGTGAATGTATTGTATTTTTACTGTACAACTGGCAACATGAAGGAACCTTACAGCCAACTTACCAATCATTTATTATTTTCGAAAAGAAAAACCCAAAGCAAGATTCTCTTTTTGAAAAAACAAAACACAATGGCATCCTTGCCATGGGAGTTCCATCCAGTTGTGCAGGGGGACATTGAGCACTTATCAGATGCCTGCAACTGCCAGGGTGTTCCTGGCTTTGACAGGCATTGAAAAACGGCTATATGTCCATTGTTATAAATTAGGTGGGCTGACATATAGCCAAATCTCTGACGGCCCTTACTCCATCTGGTAGTTGGAGAAGTTTGACCACAGTGGAGCAGGAGTATACTCCTCTGAGTCAAATTATGGTCTGCCAGCATTACAATCGGATAGGAGAACCATAGTTTTGGTAGAAAGGGAACTCTGTTACTGCTGCAACAGAATTCCCATTCTACCAAGATAAAATTGGACCCTAAATGATTTGCCCAGAATAATGGGGTTTTGAGCTGATGCTGGTTCTCTAATTCCAAAGTCAGCGGCTCTCGCCATTATTCCACATCTCTGGCATACATGCTAGAGGAGCAACTGTGCAGTTACACAACACTAATACCATAAGTACAAGGTGGATGTCTAAAAATTTGCTAGATAATATCTATTTAAATGTATTCCTCAAAAATTGCCTTTCTTGGCCTTGTGAAAAGATCAATGAAATCCAGCGATTCAACAGAGAAAATATCTGCCTCGATGCGACTGACCCCAACATAATAACACAGTCCCATGTGAGATCCATTCTATGCCAAGTGCCCATTCAAATGCACACTGTCGAAAATAGAAATGCACCTTTGAGAAAATAAATGACTTCCCAGCAACTCTTCTGTTGCTTTTTAAGCCTTTCTCATTCACTCAAAGTCTGCCTCATTTGCATTGAATAATGTGTCCCCAGTTATAGGTACTCTCCCACAATCACAACATTTTCATTCTAAATAAACATGACAAACCTAAAAAAAATGCAAGAAAATATTGTTAGATGTGCACTCCAGACCACCTCTACCCATTCATTATGACACAAAGTACATAAATGCCCCCTCAACAAAGTGAATAATTTTGTTTTGTGGCAACCACCCACCCTGATATGTTCTCATTTTGTCCATATCATCTCATAAACAAATCCAGCAATGCATATCTTCATTATGTCGATATCATCCCATAAACAAATACAGCAATGAATATTCTCATTTTGTATATATCATCTCATAAACAAATATAGCAATGAACTGCACAAAACAAAGTAAACCTATTCAGATATTTCAAAGATATACAGTTTTCCTCTGCACACCAAATCATGTGCTTAAAGAAGAAGAAGGTTCACCTGGAGGCATATATACATGCACACAAATAGCAGTGAACATACAACAGGTCCCATACACATACAGCTTCACCTGAGTCTCTCCTCTTCAGAATGACCCTCCCTAAAAGAATTTAACAAAAATATTGGGGTCCAATCAACCTTGCTAGACTCCCACTAACTATGCATCAAATCAGCAAATGCACATGTCAATGTCAAGTCCGCACAAAAAATATGAATATTGATGATACCATTTATACCCAACACTATCCACATCTAAAGTGGCTAGAATTATGACTAAATCGGTTTTCTCATACAGATTCACAAGGAATAGTACATGAGAAATGCATCCCTCTCAACAGTCCCAAACAACCTGCGCCCGTGTGCATTCAGCTCCTCCAATGCCTGCCCTACCAAAATGGAAGCTATCCTTCCCTTATAAAAATGTCCAAGAAAAATATTATGATTAGAGGGCTATGAGACCCCTATAACGTACAACTTACATCAGCAAATTAATAAATAACAATCTCACGAAATTCCCCAAAATAGTTAGGATCCTCTACAATGCCAGAAGCCCACTGCCTCTGCGGAATTTAAGCAAAACATGATTCACAATCCCCAAAAATCTAACATAAATAGTGAGACCCCAACATGCCACATTTCCACTGACTATCCCTCAGGTGTCCAACTGTGGGAAGAAAAACATTTGGAAAAAATAATACGCTTTCCAGAGTACCCCGCCAAAGTAACATATGCGACTCATCCGCACAAAATATAATGAAAATAAAAACAAGATATTGTCTAGATACAATCAAATCTAGATGTGGAAACAGTATACTCATTTCCCCAATTCTGCTCATCATATCCGCCTCATAACTCTTCTCTCTCTATAACCCACTGGAACAGAAAAACAAATTCGCAAAAACATTAATGAAGACATATATTAATACTTCTACAGTATTATTCTACATAGTCTTACATGCAATTCACAATGGTATGGTCCTCGGTCCTATGCCTGCCCTATCTTTCATTTGTGGAGTTCTCCACTGAGAGTGCATAGAACTATGAACATACAGTCTGGCATTTTAGTTGCTAATGTCGGAGTGGCAAGTGGGAGCAAAAAAAATGGAGACAATCTAGAAAGGAAACGTTAGTTGAAATTCATAAAAGATACACCCACATCAACCATACAGGATAGAATCTCTCCAGTAAAGCCTTGTAGTAAGTCGGACACCACACATAGCCAATCACAGAACCACTGCTGCTACTAGGTGTTAATCTCCATCGAAGTTTGTTGAATTGCATCTAGGCAGATAATTACACCATGCAACGGAGTATATTTTACATGTGCAGAGATCTCTACAAATAGATTTACTAGTGACATTTGCTGGCTATTATGAGATGAAATACACAGGCCATAAAGCATCAAGGTATCAAGGATAGCCTTATATGAAAGATGTGGAATGGCAATTGACAGACAGAGTTCTAATGCAATAAAAGCTTATATTAGTGTTAAATGAGCCAGTAGGACAGCATGGTTAAAGTTGTATTAGGTCAACTAAGATATGTTCCCGTAATTGCATAGAATACCAAAAACATTGTATTGTTAAACAGGGAAGATCAAACCGTGCCTCAGTATGTTTTGTTTGTGAGGTAATTACCAAAGAGTTTTGAGTTCCAGCGTGACTTTATTTTTTTAGTTCCAAAGATTGTAAGACACATTAATATGGATGCTTACCAGCAGAGCATGATGACTTCAATATTGAACAAATCAGCTCTCAGAGAAGTGATGTACAAAGTTTCAATCATCTGACATTTGACATATATCACAAAAAAGTTAACATATTATTTGAAATCAACAATAAGCACCATTTTGCTAGAGAAGGGGAGGGGATCGAAGTTTTTGGGGGAAGAAAGTAGAGGAGACGGGGAAGAACCTAGGGGCATATTATCAAGGGGGTTTATCTCCGCTTTTTTGGCTTTAAAAGCCAAGAAAGCGGAGATAAAATTATCTCCCTATTACCTAGCTATCGCTAACACCAGTTAGAGACAGCTAGTAGGAGATAGCGACCATCTTGGGCCCCGCTTTGCATGGCAGTGATATTTATCACTAATGACATGCAAAGTGGGCGTGCCAAGATGTTAGCGACTGGAAACAGTCGCTAACATCGCTATCTCCTATTACCAACTTTTGGAGATATTCGCGCTAAGCGCAAATATCTCCAAAAGCTAACACCTGCCCCTGAGCAGTTCTTAGCCATGTTATCCAATGGTAGGTGGATAACATGGCTAAGAGCATTAGCTCGGTAATGCATGAATATCGCTGACTTTTCAGCGATATTCATGCATTTCGGACGATTTTTATTGCTTAGGAGATAAACCTTGATAATATCAAGGCCGCTAAACCAACATAGCGATAATTATCGCTAGTTGTTGGTAATATGCCCCCTAGTGGTCAGAGAAAGGAGAATAAGAGCATTTTTATGACAGCTCAAGAGGAAGGGAAACTTGGGTGATCAGAACATTCATTGCATGTTGGCCATGAAGCTATCAAGGGTACTCCAGATGTTCTGTGATGTTCCAGGATTTCCCAGTGAATTGGAAAGATTTTTGTTGGTGCTTTAAATGTATGTACCCCATGCCAACCAATTTATGGAATGACACACTGTTAGACGATTTCCATTCCAGAAAATTTAGACAGTTAGTAGGAAATCCAAGGGGGTCAAATCCGTATCTGAAAGATCAGGTGGATTGGGGGTTGCATGTGGGCCTAAAAAAGTGAAATCTAAAGTGATAGTTTTGTTGAAATTCATATTGGGTTGCTTACTTATGGTATTTCAGTATGAGAACGGCGTGGTGAAGAACATATGATCTGGATCTCCCCTGGCCATCTTACTGGACCAGCAAGAGTCGTTTTCCATCCATTGTAACTTGAAAAGTTTTGTTAGGGTCCATTACAAAAAGTGAGATGCAAACATTTAGTTTTGATTAGTCATGGTAGGAGTTTATTTTTAAGTAGGTTGGAGACAATCTTGGGACAGGGTAAGGGTAAGGGAAAGTATTAGTATCTTGAAAATATTTAGGATACACCTTCTGAATGGGAGAATTGGAATTAGATGGGGATTGCACAAAGTTTTAAATATTTCAGACACCGCATGTGCTCTAGGTGAGATCAACTGAGGAAGTAAAGCAAGATTGACTATTGAAAGGGTCCCAGTTTGTATATTTTTGATTTGATCATTAAAACATTGTAAAAGTCCATATTATTAAGTAAGGGTTTTTTCTTCAGGCGTGCAAAGGTTAGGGGTTTCTTGTTCGCAAACAGGTCAGAGACCAAGCTAATGGCCTTGTCTGCCACCTGGGGCTTATGTTAATAGAATTAAAGTTTCTGATTCCATAATATTCCATTATGAGAGAGCATAGGACCTATTAATATTAGAGGATAGATTGTTGTCTTTCAATTGCACAACTCTGATAGCGCCCAGGAGAATGTGTTTTGAGTGGAATGATGAGATATTGTTAATGTCTCAATCGGTGGAAAAGGTAATGAGCAATGGCGTTTATCAGTGAGCCATGGAGAGCTAGTGAAGGGATGAATGTCTAGGAAATGGGAGTCATGGGCAGACAAAAAGGTAGAATCATAAACAGACCACATCAGGAGATTACACCCTCCTTTCTCATAAGGTAGTTGAAGTTTTTTTGAGGGCGAGTCTTGGCTTTTTTTAGACTAAAGAAAGTCAAAGGCAGCTTTTTCTATGGCAGAGAAGAATGTTTGGGAAAGGGGAACTGGAAGCAAGCTTGAAAATAAATTCACTAGCAGGGTTATCATCATTTTCAGGGTTGCCAACCTACCCCACCATGAGATATATTGAAGGGAGAGTGAGGAGAGTAGGGGCCAGATGTAGCAAAATCAGAAATACCGACTCTTAATTACCGAATTTTACCGATTCGGTAATTAAGAGTAGGTATTTCTAATGTAGGTAAAAAATCGGTAAATTTTACCGAATCGCTAAAAATCGGTATTTACCGATTCGGTAAATACCAAATCGGTATTTGATATTGAATCCTATGGGCCTTGAAGCCCATAGGATTCAATATCAAATACCGATTCGGTATTTACCGAATCGGTAAATACCGATTTTTGCAATGGTGCCGGGGGTGTCACTTTGACACCCTCTGGCACCCCTGTTTTAGGCTTGTGTGCCATGTGGCACACATACATGCCCTTAGGGCATATATGTGTGCCACATGGAACAGGTGTACATGCACAGATGTGCATGTACACCTGAATCGGTATTTTACCATGCAATTGTATTGCATGGTAAAATACCGATTTTCAAAGCCCTCTTTCAATGTTACACTTGGCACCTACATACCAAAAATGCATTTTCGGTAATTTTACCGACCGGTATATTTACCGATTCGGTAAAATATACAGATTCGGTAATTTTACCGATTCTGTAATTTTACTGAATCGGTAAAATCACTGATTCGGTAAAATTACCGAAAATGCATGTTTTTTATCCCCCTACATCTCCATGGCCATTTACCGGTCGGTAACGGCCGAATTCGGCCGTTACCGGCCGGTAAATGGCCAAATTCTCCCACCAACATCTGGCCCTAGGTCTTTACTTTTGCTTACTGTTTTTGTTCATTGTATAAACCAACTGTGAGAGAGTGCAAGAAAATCATAAACCTAGTTATTTGATACATTTGGATTGCCATTGAGGGCCAGAAGTTCCAATGCATGATGGATGATAATGGACGATGAGGGGTAACACTTTTTTTTACTCCTCAATGAGTATCCCGAAAAAATTAGAGAACTCATGTATGATTGTTAATATAAACTGTACGGCAGCATCTGGCTCTTTAGAGAAAAAGAAAATATCATCGACGTATGTAACAGCTTTAACATCAGGTAAATTATTAATCAATATTTTCAAATATTTTCAGGATTTCAAATGGCTCCCCATGCACACAAGATGCACGGTCACCCATACCCTCTTAACCAGTAGTCTTGACCATGGAAACACACTCTACATCAGCATCTCCAATCAGCTCACGCAAATACTCCAGACCAACCAAAACACTGCCATCAGACTCATCCGAGATGTGCCCAGAAGTGCTCACATCACTCCTATCTCAATTAACTAAATTGGCTTTCCATTCAGAGACGTTTTCAATTCAAGCTGATCATCTATGCCTACAAAGCCATTCACAACACTGGACCAGCATACTTCAATGACCAACTCTACCAGCGCCCCAGACAGCTATGCTCTACCTCTCTCTCTCGTGCATGAGTCTCCCACATCCTCAGAAGCAAGTCAGGAGGGCATGCCTTCCCCTATATTGCCGCCAAAAACTGGAATGAAAGTCCTCAACAACTAAGGACACGACCCGGCCTATGTTCCAGCTCCAGAGGTTGGATACCCTCACAGGTGATAACTTGCACCATACAAATCAGCATAACATAACAATAATAGTAGGGGGTGTATTGATTTCATTACAAGAACGGAGGCTACATTATGCAATGACTTTTAATTGCAGATCCAAGCCAGTCGCATCACAATACAAAGGTTCTATAAGAACACTGAGATAAAGTAATACACAAAACACAGCAACCATAGAAGTGGGGAAAGAGGACAACCCTGGGGAGTACCTTGTCGTAATGAGAAAGAGGTGGAGGTAGCACCGTTAATTTTAATTCTTGCTATGAGTTCATTATATAATTCTATACACATTCTTTGGTAAAATTCACCCAAGTTATGTTTCCATAACTTTGCTTTTAAATAGGGCCAGAAAACGTATAGAACGCTTTCTCACTGTCTAGTGAAACGGTGACGGTAGCAGGTGATTGGAGAATAAAGGATTTTTCAATTATATGGCAGAACAACTAGGTATTGTCACTTGCTAGCCTACCTTCAAAAAAGCCTGATTGAAAAAAGTGTATTAATATAGTCATAAGTGATTCAAGACTTTTGGCTCAGATTTTCGTATGTATTTTTGCCTCGATATTTTACAGTGATATAGTCCTGTAGTTTTTAGGGTTTAAATGGTCCTTTTTTCTTTAGTGATTTCAACAAGAGTGGCTTTGGCCTCAGAAACAGACAGCTAACCAGAAGAGGCAAACAGTTTAAGTAGTGATTCTAGAAATGCAAAATCATGTGAGCAAATGTTTTATAAAAGTTAATGGGTAGGCCATTAGGACCTGGGGCTTTGCCTTCTGCAATGAGCTTAATTGCCTTCACAATTACACCTCTTTCCATTAAATTGGTTTGTTTAAAGAGAGCTTATCTCGTTTCTGAGAGAGATTTATTAGGGATCGTTTGCAGGAACTCTAAACATGCTTTTATACTGGGGTTATAAAGTGAGGCATAGAAAATCTTAAATATTTCTAAAATGTCAGCAGTCTGAGTTTTTTAAAACGTAGATGATCTTTAATGGATGCAATTAGATTATTATAATGTTTGTATAGTATGTAGGTTGCCAGAGATTTCCAGCTTTAATCAGATAGAAGAGTTTTTGCTCTTTTGAGCCTGACCTCCTAAGTATGTTCTTTTACTGAAAGTTGTGTTGTTTTCATATGTAAGGCACCTGAGTTCCACAATTAGCATATAATCTTTCACTTTAATATCCTCATAGAGGACATTTTTTATATCTTTGTTTCTCTTGGATTTGGGGCTGACACAATGCGTCCCAAAATATGACTGGCGAGGATGCATAATCTGTGTTTTCTTCAATTAATTGCATTAGCTCCTAATTTAACAAATATATGTCTATTTCAGATTCTAAAATGTCAGTGCTTATACGCCAATAGCTTTTTTTGGAATGATCAGAAGAGGACCTTATCAACACAGTAACAGCAGCATGTTTGGAGATTAAAATAGGTTCAATTGAGGCATTTATGGGATCATGGAGTTAGGGATCCCAGAGAAACTATTGTAGAGGATAGAAAGAAGGTAATACCGCTGCCTGTGGGATTGTGTAGTCCTTAAATGTCAGAGAGACCATGTGAGGAGCAAAGGTTGAGCATACTTTTGTGAGCTTTGGGTGATCTGCATTTGGAAGCTGAATGTCTGTCTATAATGACATCAATTGGCAAATTAAAGATTCCCTCTAAAATAATACTGGGTGACTGAGGAAGAGTCACCAATTTGGAATTCGGGGATAGATCAAAATTGAGAATCATCATTGTTAGGGGTATAGACATTTTGCATATAGTTCCATCTCATTATGCTGTGGTCTTGAAATTAGCCATCTACCCTCATTATCCTGCTCTACAGCAAGTATAGATAACCCTGAGTTTTTGGAGATTAGCATGATCACTCTGTTTTTCTTTTAGATTGCCACTCATGGACAGAGCACCTTTCTATATGATTTTAGTTTCTTGAAGGAATATTTGATCGCCCTCAAGCCTATAACATTAATCCGTAATCTTTTTGTGTTTCACCAGGTGGTTGAGACCTTTGGTGTTGAGCGGCCCCACTTTCAGGGTGGTCCTCAAAGAATCTTAGTTGGGCATGATGGGTGATGTGGTAAGTTGAGGATATTAATATTGAGCTGTATTTAAGGTATGGATAGTGGGGCAGTTCAGTTGAGTACAACATGGATGGGGGAAAAGTAGAGGGGACAGGGAGAAATTGATTGTCTGAAAGGACAAAGAACAAACAAATAACACCTCTCTGAGAAGAGAGGAAGGATCGCACAAGACGAGTTGTAAGAACCAGGAACTGTGGGTTCTACGTGAGAACAACAGCTAAAGGAAACTGCATGTGCAAAGTTGCAAAATCCAGGAAGACACGCGACAAACTGGGTGCAATGATCACAGTAATGGTATGTTGAGTACTGTAAAACAATGTTTCTGAAAATCAAGACACCTCTGAATAAACAAGAGAAATATGGAAATAAACACATGAGCAAAACACTCTGGAGCTAATGTATAACCACATAGATATATGTAGTCCACCTTGCAGGAAGGTACAGAAAACGCTGGTTTAAGGCAACCTGTTAACTACAGACAGTCAGAGCATAAACCAAATTCTGAGACAAGAAGACCATCTTCAATTAACCTCTGTCAAGGTTCTAGGTGATAGCCATAGCTAAAAAAGCCTGAGCAGTCAAATTTAAAAACCAGGAGTTTTCGATACAAACAAGGAGCCGGTGGATAGAGATTTGGAAATTTGAGACTTTATTGAATAAACAAGAGAAACACAATAATCAAAATATGAGCAAAACACACTGGAGCTGTGGTGTAACAGCATAGAAATACGAAGACTATTTTGTGGGAGGGCAGAGAGAACCATGGGACAACGCAACCTGTTACATGGTCAAGCACACTGCCTTCAGGAATATACACCAGAGCATCTTGTATCTGACAAAGTCATTGAGTAGGGAGCAACCCATGTTTCTTACCAATTTCTCAAAAAAGTACTGAGAATTGTTCAGTAAATTTTAGTGACATGCCTTTGAAGATGATTTTAAATATGGAAAGGCAAATGAAAGAATGTTGTTGTGATTTTTCAATGAAATTTTTCCTAAACGCCAGAAATCGTTTAATCCTTGTTACGGTGTCTCTGGCAAAGTCTTGTGAGATGGATATTCTAGATCATGCCATGAGATCGCTTTGGCCTTCTTCATGTGAGCAACAATGAGCGACATGATTTGTGAGAGCTGGTGATGAGAGGCTTGAAAATTAGTAGATGCAGTCAGGAGGAGTTTGTGGGTTTGAATGTGAGAATTCAATGAGCACGTTCAAGTTCAAACTCCTTAAAAAAAGAGATGCTCAGTGTTGCAGGGATCTACGTTTCTAAAAACCTTCTCATTGAAGGTTTAGTATACTTGACCCCCTCTGGAAGACGGAAGATTCTGAGATTGCTCCAGCTGTTCTGATCTTCCAAATCCACAATGCTGTGTTTAAAGAAGATGATTACGGATTATGATCTCAGAAGTTGTTTGTAGTGGACATTGTTGCGCTGTTCAATAGTAATTACTCTGCTCTCAGCATGCATGAGTCTGATGTTCAGGTCTACAAGATCCTTCCTAATTCCAGCCACTTCTACCTGCAATAAGTCCATATTTGTTTTAGTGCTTTGGGGATTTTCATGGACAACATTCAGATTTTTAGCTTCCAGTGTAGTCGGGCTGGTATTCTTATCCTTGGAAGGACAATTGGGCAATAGAGGTTTCTGTTTGATCCTTTTTCAGTTTCCTTTATTTTCTTTTTCTTTGAGGTCCATATTGCATATGGTAATATTCTCAGAGGATCTACAACCAAGGTTGAGTATAATAGGTAACTGGGTGTCATTCTTAGAGTCGTTCTTAGAGTGACCAAGCAATCCAGTGGAACAGGAAGGCTGAAAGTATGGCTCAGGGTATGGAAGTAAGTAGGGACCTTGATATGCAGGGAGTCGAAGAACAGCAGTCTTTTGGGCAACAAGTACTAAAGACTGAGGAACTGTGACTCTATTGCAGTATTGCCTACACAGCAACCACTTCATAAGTTTGTTTCTGAGAGTGATATCTGTTATATAGTCATCGATTATTTTTTCACTAATGGAGTGGATCATACACTCTAGTCGAAGGTGGAGGGAACCCATAATGTACTATTAAATCTGTTTATGGTATACAAGAGATTAGCTAATGTAGATTATCCATGGGTGAGGAATACACTTGTAGGTGCTGCAAAAATGTTATAGGATCTCAATAATAAGGCTTTAGGCGGCCATCTAGCGGTTGTGGGCCTTGAGTAGCATGTAAAATGAACCTTCTTTGTTGGCAGCTATTAGACAATTGTCAAGTACCTTGGAGGAGAGAGGAGCCAAGTGACCTGAAGTATCCATATAATACAGCAGTTCATTGCAGCTGCAGTGGTATTGGCAATCACTGGAAGGAGACTGAGCGCTCCGTGAGGCCTCAACGGATTGATAAGACGACCATTGGGTTCATCCCACAGAGGACTCACTTTAGGAGTTGTTGTTGAGATAAAGTTGTGTACCCCTGCAGCTGGTATGAGAGACTTTTGCTGACAGAGGTATAAAAAAGGAAAAGAAACAAGTGTCCAACAGAGGTGCTGTGACAGAGAGTCTAGCCCTGAAGAATTTGCCGCGAGTTCATAGGCAAAGAAACATGTTGGCAGTGGATGTGGGTATGCGATATTAGCTACCTTCCCTCTTTTTAATTCGACATAGCACATCTAGGATAAAAGAAGAAAGGTTCGAGAGAGGTGTGTGTGTCGATTTTAATCACTTTCTGTCATTAATAAGTGAGGCTGTTTCTCACTATTTTGCACTTATTCACTTCTAAATTTTGTGTTTTGGACACAATTCCTTTCTTTTGTTATTTTCTTGGGATGAAATGACTGCCGATGATGAGAAAAGGGGCCTAACCTGGTGAGTACCTACCAGTTACCCTGTTGGTGGTGTCCTTTCGACTTGCACACATTTTTCTATATACTAGTGATTTGACACGTGGATATTAGGAAGTATGTTTATATTTTTCTCCATTTTTTTATTGCCAGTTGAGAATTGAAAGAGGTTTTAAATTGAGGGCGACAATTGTTCAGACCCTCAAGTTTAGATATAAAAAGGGTAGTGTGGAGAATTTGATGCAAGACATTCTCCGTTTTGGAACAGAAATGCTTAGTCCGCCTAAAGAGACAGGTTTTTTTGTGTATTAATGTTGTTTTGAGTGATGGGCAACCCTGCCGTTGTTTTCCCTCTGGGCTCCTTGTTTAAATATATAATCACTGGAAGGACACAACTGCCATCCAGATCTCAGTGTGAGATCAAATTTAGGCTGCTACAGTCACAATGAGTGGGATTTGGCACCAAGGGCTCCCTGGAGCTCAAAATCCAGCCGCCATCTTGCGCAGAGTCCAAGCTCCAGAATGTGACTTCTTTACTCCACTATTGGAGAACTGTTCCTTTTCTATGACTTCCCGCATATAATATTCTAACTAACAAAATTCATGCTGGCTTTGAAGTTTTGGAACTTCTAAGCAACTAAGGACAATCTCATTTATTGCCTCTTGTTCAAAATGGTCATTTGCTGCAGGTCATTGTTTTGTAAATTACAGTTTGTGTTAATTTATGAAGGAAGTTCGGGAAATCACTGCAATTAACCCAATTAATAATTATAAGAGGCAATGGAGATCTCGCTAGCTAAGCACAGTGACTAGTCAGGGCCTAGGCAGGATACGTCTGTTTCATGGAATATATTCTGTATTTCCTGAAGAATATGTAGGCTTTATACACAACAATATATTTAATTGATTTTGTGATGCACTAGCCCAAATCGCAAATTCCTGAAGCAAGGTATTTCAGGTGTGACACTGAAGAAAATTTGAAACATCTTTGGACACTCACCATTACTAAAGGTGTCTTGGACTAAGATATTCTCTTTGATTTGATGTCCTTCAGGAGGTTCCACCTACAATGTAGATAGTGAGAACAGAGCAAGAGGAGTGAGGAAACAATAAGCATGTTTGACTTTCCATTTGCAACCACTGGTGCTCTTTTAATGATGGGGTGGGCTTGAACACAAGTAGTTTGAGTGGAAATTATATGTTTACGTTTACTGATAGAATGAAATACTGTGAAGGATTCTGAAAGGATATGGTCAGATTATCAGCTATCTACATTCTAGTCACCACTAGGACATCATTGGCCCTTGTCCTCCCAGCCCCTCATCGCCTTCGATCATCTACACAATTGTACAATATGATATGAGCTCAAGAAATAAAGGAAAGGTAGGAATGCAGAAAATAAAAAGATTCAATACTTTCTCATAAGTGAAATCTCCCTTATGGATCCAAGAAACACAAACAGTCATTTATTAGTAATGGACAGTGTCTAAACATTAAGACGCCACCTCACACTCTTGTATACTATGGGGACGGATTTATCAAAGTCTCATGCAACGCAGTAAGATACTTTGATGTGCTACATGAAAGAGAGAGGGAAGGAATGCGCCATATGTAACATTATTTGGAGTATTCCTGTCCTCTACTTGCGCTGGTGCACAATGTGCTCTCTTACGCCAAAGCAAGCACCCCAGTGTATTGTTTTACTGCAGGAAGGGCTATCGTCATGCACAAAAACAATCCTCGAAGGCATTTTCCTCTTGCTAAATGTACTGCATTCTGCTCTAAGAAAGAAGAAACCACAAAGAGAAATAAAGATATTTCACCTTGTAGCACCTCTGGTGGGAAGGCATGCAACTCCCACATGCCCAGGTCTATCAGTGTTGGTAAATGCATCTGAATATATGTAATGCCTCCACCCCCCACTGTATTTCAATACAACGACTTGTGCTGCCTTTCACTGCAGTACATTTACAAAGCCATGCAGGGTGGCCTTGCATAGGTTGGTAAATCTGATTCTTGATTTTGCATCACCCTACATCGCCTTGTGTGGTGCAAGAGCGACACAAAACAATGGCAAAACTACCACTGTGTGTCTGTGTGCCTATTTGTTTTGGATGTCTTGAGTATGACACATGATCTTGCCTTTACCTAATAGCTGCCTACTGGGCATTTCTGTACATGTATTCTGTTAATAAGTATTGACTTTAGAAGAAATCCCTCTCTGATCAGGCTCACCCTCCTTGAAAGTAGACTTTGTTGCTCACATTACTGAATTGCGGAATAAGGTTTAAATTCCCAAATGGACAGAGCTGACCTTGTTGCTCAAATATACTTTGTTCTGATTTTGCCTATGTGTCACTGTCTAAAGTGAATTAATCGGTGAAAAATGTGTGTTTAACTTCTTCCACTCCAACATAGTCGCAACCAAATGCTTCAGTGAGTGCTTACTTTTGCTCAAAATGTTTTTTCCTCTAACCAGCGGTTCGTATTTTCCCTTGCAGTTTAAGTGTGATCCTGTTGCTGACAGAGAAGGAGGAATATCTGAAGCCTGAAGGTGCAAGTAAAGATAAGTCATTTTCGGAAGGCCAAGATGTATATCCCTCATCCATACACAACAGCTGCGAAGCAGCACCGGATGAACAGACTTGTCCTTTCATATAAGTGCATACAAATTCGGAGCAAGGTTGCCCTTGCAATGTAGAGATCTCTTGAAAAAGAATGGTTCTAGAGAGAATTTGTCACTGGAAGGACGTAGGGCATGGAGGTTTTAATCTGACAGTGTCCTGCTGTCATGGTTAGTTTTGAGTCTTTTTTTCTTCCAAGCGTACCATTGTTTCCTGTCTCTTTCAGCCGCTCAGACATGTCCCCGGTCCAGTTTACCCAGTTGAGTCAGTGGAACTCAATATAAGTTTGAGGCTGGAAGAGTAAAACCACATTGGGTCTAAGGTACAACTCTTAAAATGTTGCATGTTTGTGTACATTAAATTGGGTAGATCTTGTATAGGTGTCAATGATTTTTGTGTTGAGTTATTTTTATTTGTGTCAATGAGTTTCGTTTTAAAGAACAATGACAATTATTTACTAAAAGCAATAACAGACAGGAAACAATGGTGAAAATGGGATTTTTTTGCAACTCTGCTGATGGACAAAACAGTTTGCACATGTTGTCCTAGCACAATCACACCAGCCAGGTAGGACTAACTTTGGAGGTGAGAGCTTACTCCATCTTTTTAGGTCAGAACAGCAATAAGTAGGATTTGGCTGAAAAGATATTGACAAGATTTATTTTTGTTCTAGTGCACATTTCCTCCTTGATGAAGGATTTTAATGATATTCTACAAACGTAATTAACAGGTTGTGATTAATTAACAAGCATATGCCTTAATGAGTAAAGCAGCAGTTTCTGTTACCATTTTAGAAATGCAATGAAAGTTTTTAATACTTAGAAATAAACTTTAAAGTGCTGCCTCCTTATGTGCTAAACTAAAAAGTAAGACAGGAGCAATATTCAAACATGAAAAATAGCTGGAAGAAAATATGGAAAGATTGACTAAAAGAAAATAAATATATGGTCTCACACATGTTAAAACCCAACACATTCATTATAGCCCTATGATGAGAAAAGATAAACCATTTAACTACATACATCTTCATGCACTAGCATTTGGAGGGTTGAAGTATAATTCAATCTGTATTTCAGCCGAATTTTCAGCTTCATACCATGGTAGATAAAGGCATATTCATCTTTCTATGTGTGCTGCAAAATGCATCACACATGGAAAGAGGAAGTAACATTGAGAAGTACAGATATTTCTCATTGTTACGCCTGGGTCTGAGACACCATTTTGACCCAATCCCAGGTTTACTGACCTTAACAAATTTAGCACTGCAGCAAAATCAATCGGTGGATGTATGAAAACACCCATATTCCACCTATGGAACACCTGCTTAATCCAGGGTTACACAAGGCAGCGATATGTGCTGCCTTGTGTCACTCTTGATTTAAGAAAACACGCAGGGCCTTGCAAGATGTCTTACGCGGGTTAGCAATTCCTAGTTAAGGGCCTGCATTACCTTGCATTGCCCTGCATGATGCACTGACATAGCAGACCCTTAGTATATCTGGGCTAATTTAGTGTTGGAGTATTTGAAGATTGTTTTGGAGGTGTGCTTCCTTTTGAAGTGCTCACTCCTCTGTGCTACCCTTCCTTCAGAAACAGTCTGTCACAGCAAGAGTGACTCCAAATCTAATAAACCCACAGCACAGGCCATGGGAGTGACTAGAGAATCACACATGAAAGTCAGCCACAGTGATATGTGCATCAAAGGTTATCCAATGGCCCCAGCCCTACTCTTTATGATTCTCCTATCAGCCACAATCCCTTCCTAAAATGTGCACATCCAATTTCCAGTGATCTCTCAAAATCAAAGAGCACCCTTTGAAGTATACCGAAGAAACTGCCTCTTCCTTCCTTCAGTGTGTGTCTCACCAGGCTCTCAGGAATGCAGCAATCCTCAAATCTGTCTAAGGAGAATCCTCTACCTAAAGGGAACTACCGGTCTACAAACAATGAAACAAGGGATGGTAAGGAAACCGTGACATCTGGATAAATGCAAACACACACTCACTGAGTCGAAATTAATCCCATCAGCCCACCACAGTGGCAGAGTATCATCATCTGGGAGTTGTTGTACGTTGTATGAATGGTGCGGCCCACACCTATTAGGGGGGAAGCTACACTCAATTCATAACTAGTGATCGACCCAGCCACAGTTATATTACAATCAGTGGTGCTGATGATTCGCAGTGCAAAAAGTGAAGAAGTGTGCAAAAAGTTTAAAATTGACTACTAAGACACAAATAATTTTATTGACGCTATCTTAGTGTCAAGACTAAAACCAAGTGCTGATAGATTGAAAAAATAACTATCAATAGCAATAGAAAGACAGATCTACATGTTTCAGCCATGAGGTGTCATTAACCAGGCTTTCGTCAGGACCAATTTATTTCTACGCTACTGCAAATGTTATAGAAAACTGTGCAAAAAATAAAGTGAAACAACTAAATAATTGGTACGATACACCCTACCAGTGCCTGTGATTTGAAGATGAATGTTGAATTTCACAGGAGGTTCAGGTTCATCCCTAAAATGGAAATGTTAATAGTGAATAATAATGATCCAAGACACACAGCAACCCTACCACTCAATGTCTCATCTTTTAATACTATCAAAAATAAACAGAATCACGAAACACAACTTGAGAGGGCCGTTAGAACTAAGGAGGGGGAAAGGTAGGAGATGTGATCATGGCATGGGAGGAAGCGGGGAGGTCACCGACCATGGAGGGAGGGACGAAAGCAGACTGCGAAACACTGGACCTGCGTCCATATGACATACAAGCGATAATTAAGGCCGAAGCAGGGGAGCTGTACCCATTGCAAGGGAAACTATAGACCGAAAGTGGTAACTTCTAGTTGATTTTCTTGTTGAAGGTTAAAAAATAAAAATTGGACCTCTATGATTCGCGTTGAGATAATGGCACACCCACAGGGGTGACAGTGAACTGCCGCCGCGCCCCCGGGATGGCGGCTAATGGGCTGTGTAACACGTCTAACAACATGCACTACCGTAAGATGGCGGCCGGCCCCGGGGTTGTAGGCCAGAAGCTGTGTAATGTGAATAACCAAACAATAAAGGTCTCTTAAAAAAAAATAAAAAAATAAAAAATAAACAGAATACTCCTCCATTAGTAGCAAAATAGACTAATACACTTCAAAAACCATTTTGTACTCGCCCAGCTTTGTATGGGAGTACTCCTCACCTCACCTGGCAACTGCTCAGTGAATGAGGCCCCGCTCTGTATTGTGGATAAACACAAAGATCACACACAATGTGAATATCTCTGTGTGCCAGTCTCCCATCTTACACACTGATGTAAAACCTTGTCGCTAAAATAACCATAATGACCCAGGCCTTCCTCCAAGACCCCACCAAACTAGATGGTGGAAGAAAGAGGGGGAGAGGTGGTTTGTCCAAAAGATCCCTCTTATCAGACTATAACCCGCTGGTAAAATGATTGTTGGTTACAATCCTTACATCAAAAAGGTATCTTAATATTAAAACTTCTTGTTAATGTGGACGGTGCAAAACATATAATCAAGAGAAATATTAAGGGATGTTAAGAACCAACAACAGATACCAAACTTCAGGCATACCATCACCAATGGGATCAAGACCGCCCGTTCCAAAGGACAAACTAAGCGAGATAATCAGACTGAAAAGCCCCTAATGCCTCACCTGTCCGTCGGTACCCCAGGCTATTGCTGAGCCGAAGGGGAGGTAACCAGATGGGCAGGTGTGGTCCCGTTAAATCCACTTACTCATTAGCGGTGATTGGGCTTACACGATCGCATGTTAATCCTGCCGAAGAGCCGGGACGCTAATCTTCAATAAACGCCGGTCGTGTAATGCGAAAACCCGGAAGATCAACACTCCTTCCTGGTTCTCTCTGCGCATGCGCGTGAGGCCCAACAAAGACACTAAAAACTCCTAGGCTTGCTGGGAATTGTGGTCTTTAAAACATAATGGAACATGGATTGCCTATAAACCACTCGAGATGTTAATAAACTCCCAGGCATCATAGCAACTTGAAAGTATTATAAGAAGTTATAAAAAATTATTATTGTGGATATTAATAATTGTAAACGGGTCAAGTTGACATGTTTGTATTGGGACGCCTCAGAAATCGTGTAAAGGCTTGACTGGGTCCTTACTGTCAGTGGTGTTACTGGTCCTCACCTAATAGTGGTGTTACTCGGATTAACGCCACTATTAGGTGAGGCATCCCAATACAAACATGGCAACTTGACGGGTTTACAATTATTAAAATCCACAATAATAATTTTCTAACCTCTCTAACCCAGCTATCTTAGACAGGTGGGATAGAGACAGCATAGGGCCGAAGGAGGCTGCTCCCTCCAATCCCGGCGCTTTTTTCATGCTGCATGAGAGCAGCACCAGGATTAGTTATTGCAATTTCCTGGATCCTGGAGCCTGCCTGCTGAAGACCCGAGTGAGTCGGGGGACGTCGCGTCTGAAAGGTAAGTGGAATTATTTTTGTTTGCTTATTTTTGTAGTTTTATGTTTGTACCCCCTGCCCCACCACCCTCCTTACAAGCCAGCTGCTACTGCTCCTGTGACACAAAAATCAGCACCAGGGATCTTTGCAGCAGATGCACTGTTCAGGGGGATTCCTCAGTCACCAGGCAAGAGACTTTTCTGTTCCAACAGCCAGCTAAAAAGAAATGAGCAAAGGAGCTTTACAACAAAGCAAACAATTATAAGACATTAGCTGACCCTAAGTGCCTTCTAAGTATTGGTATTGTACATAATATGACTTCGAACATACTGTCTCTAGGCGAGACCTTACTAGTTACAGGACACCTGGCAGCAGTATATGATTCCTCACACTCCCAGAACAGGCACTTGTGCAGAAGTACAAGATTGCCTGTGTATGGGAAATATGCTAGCAAACTGCTGCCTGTTCTTTGCTTTACCTGCGCTAGTGAACATATGTTTAACATCTACCTCAACATTGAATGTTTACTTCGTTTTAATGCATTTTACATGTGCACTTCTGCATACATACTTTGCAGCAAGTGCCATGTTGCCAACTCTCAAAATAGAGCAATGCAAGGCCCAAATAATAATATTTATCCATTTGAACTACGTGCCTGCACAACTTTCACTCAATGAATATTGATAATTCTCCTGTTTTTCTATATTTAACTCTACAACTAAGAATAAAAACATATGTAGCGCCAAATGATGTGCTACTATTATATTATTGCCAACATTCATTATTTTATATATGATGCCTCCACGCCATTAACGAAGCATTCACCGAAAAGTCTGTTTATCCAAATTATAAACCACAACTATTGGCAAATGCTCATTTCATAATGTAAACTTGTTAAAAGCATATGCAACTGCACATCTTACATGGTGATTTACGTGTTTCTTCTTAATGTAAAGTGCACTGCTTCGTTTCACCTCACTTGTGATCTAAAAACAGGAATAAGGCATAGCGACATCTTTATGTCATCTTGAATGTTAAATGAGGCTAATGCACAGGAGTCTAAAGAGCTTGTCTCTTTCAGTTGCATATGAGATCTACAGCAATACAACAGCTCCGTGAGCAGAAGTGGTTAGGATGGCGTAGAGCAACATGAAGCCTTCTCAGGGACTTGTAACTTTATACATCTGATTAAATATATATACATACATTTCATAAGCCATTCACTTAGGACTCTCTCTCCCATGTGTTAACATTGATTTTTGAATGATGCTGAACTGAGATTTGAGAGCTCCCTTTGTATAGTGATTGCATCATCATCCATTAAAATATTTGCTTTCTGGGGAAACCTAGTTTAGTATCAATGAGCTGATAATTTTAAGCAAAATGTGCATTAAATGGTCTTAGCCAAATCTGCAATGGTGCTGTGGAAATCAAATTCAAATGCCATGGTTCACTCAGAGTGTGTCAGTTCACAGGACAGGCACAAACCAGTTGCAGAGGATATGCAAATATTCGGAAATGCGCGACTATTGCACCAGAGGATGATTAATTAATGAAACATAATCATATGTAAAGGTTGGAGGGATGTTAAATATGTACTATGTAGGTGTAAGAGGTAGACAAGTCCTGGAAGAACTTATCTGCCCTCAGATTGCTTATGCAAATACCTTTGACATGTCTTCGTGATTCTGACAGCTGCATTTTACTAATAGGATGTGACATCTCAGATGTCTCCATTGCCGTTCAGTGTGGTCCAATAGGGGACTGTCTGACTGCTTCATCACTTTCTGTCCACAGGGTGGAGAGCAAAGCAGCTGATTAAACAATGGTTCCTGTAGAAGAATCGAGAAAGCGGGGATCGGGATGAAAGTGTAATACGTAGCATTGTCATCAGTTAAAGATACAACATCAGTCTCAGTATCCAGGTGACACAGATGAAAGGGCGAGATTTCGATCGATACCTTATATCTATTGATCCAAACCTCGATCTGGTCGACTGAACCTTTGTTGCCTGTCTAGGAGGAAAACAGTACACCCATTTCCAAGCCAGTTCACCCAAGAAAGGACTCTACTCTCAAAGATCACGGACAACTTCTAGTTTTCAAAAGTTTATTGTAAAGATATAATAAGCTGCAAATACAAGCATCTCAGAATGAGATTCACGAGATACACAGGTCCAATTACATACATGTGCTCTCGAAAAGCCCTCAGACGAGCAACAGAAATCACTAACACAAGTTCTAAGAATAGTAAAGCTATCAGCATAGACGCATATCTCTCCTTCATTTAGGTTGGAGGAAAAACAAACACAGGTTAGGCGTCCCTACCCTGTTCTAGATGGTATCCCTACTTAACCAAATCCCAACCTAACAAAGGTGTCAGCAGTGAATGACCCCCAAGGGAAGTCACTCTCTCTAAGTCTCTTGGTGAAAACCTATAGTTCTCCAGTCATGACCCCTCTCTGCCTACCCATCCGCTCTCTAAAGGGTCCTCAGGTCTCTGCTCTAACTCCACCCAGGGGTGCTGTCCCTAATACAAAACAGTCAACAACATTTGAGACGCCCCTTGCGAAACGCCTCTCACGTGGTGCAACTTCAGGCTTTTTCCATGATGCTTTGTATTGGGCCTCAGACGTTAGAGTTGACCTTGCTTCTCAGACTCTTCTCCGGCCCGCTGATACCCCTTAAACATTCCAGAACCCTCCTCCATGTCTGGGCCGTCTACTGAACAGACCTCTATTCATTCATTTATAATTGGATCCCCCCTTTCCTGTTGCGGACAGATATCTGCCGCCAAGAACCCAACTCTCATAGACTTCTAAAAAGGCTTGCAACATTTCTCAGCCCAGACATGTACGTGTAAATCAACGTTAAAACATTTCAGGCCTACAATATTTCTCATTATGATTATAGCATTCAACTTCTTCATTTAATTAAAGCATGTAAATACCCTTATTCTATTATTCAGTAAACATTTCTATAAATCATGGCCCATTAATGCAATGACCAAAAACGTTAATATAATCTGTGTCGTGAAAAGAACCATCTTCCCTTTCAGCTCCAGCTCTGGCCCTGAGGCCTACCACGTTCTGCGTTCAACCATATACCATCTTACATGTTAACAGTTACACGACATAGATTAAGAAATAATCACGTCTAATAAAATCATATAATGTCACACATTTCTGTATTAGTTCCACTTCTATTAAATCTCTACATTAGCTATACGTTTTTGAATATAATTGCAGATACTATTAGCACTCATGGCATTTCTCTTCACGATTTGTGCTTACTACAGGTAAGTGTGATGTACTCATACATTTTAAATCAGTTTGCGCTCTCTCAGTTCCCCCCTTTGATGACCTCTCGGGGTCATCACTAACATTAAACTGCAGTTATTGCTGGCATTCTCTGCGCTTCCAGAGCTCTCAGACTCCTGTACTGATTATCTTGTATGGCAGCCAATCTCTGCAGCTGCTCTCTTTGGGCCCTTTCTGACCTTCTTGCTCTGTACCATTTGAATACCCTCACCAATCCCCACAATATTATCCCACAGATCAATATTATGATGATAGGCTTCAGGATATACCATACAAAGCTTTTGCCTAAGGCGGAAAACCACCCTCCAACTGTACTCATTCCGTGGCCCACCTTTTCCCAGACATTTTCTCTACTCAAGTCTTCGATCTCCTTGTGAATACTAGTTATGTTCTTAATAACTTTCTCAAGGGGCTTCGAATTGTCTGGAATGTAAGTGCAACATTCCTGGACCTTCAAAGCCTTACAGACTCCGCCCTCTTTTGCTAGTAGGACATCTAATGCAAGACGATTTTGAAGAACCATAGCCCTTATCGATTGCATCTCTCCTTCCACCAGCATTAAGGACTGAGCAGTGCTGGCAGACAACCTGTCGACAACTGTTGCCAGTCGTCTAATTTTAACATCATTAAGGATTATTCCCAAAAGAGGGAACATAGCTCCAAAGACATCTCCAACCATTTCGGCATCACCTACATCTCTCCTTCCCCTCGATGATGTCTGACCCTCAATGATCACTAAGTCTTGTGCATGATATATTTTGGGGAAGACAATTGCCAAGTAACATGATCCATACCAGTTGTCAGGTAGTCTCACGTAAGCATTTCTTCCACATACAAAATACACATTTGGAATCACTTGCATTCCCTTCAGGAAATCCTTAGTGTAGTACTCTAAATTAAAAGCATGTTCACAGTCAACTTCACCCACGTATACATTTTCATAATACGTTTTGGCTCGGTGAAGACATAACTTTCCTCTCTGCGCTTTATCTAAAGCTATTGGACCACTACTACCCTTTCTCTTATGTGACTTCTCTTCCTCGGTCCAATCTATTTTCCCTTGTCCAGATTTTTTCAAAATCTTTTGTCTCCTGTAACGATCATCCACCTGCCCTATGAACTTCTTCTCGACTTCTGACACCTTGCATGTCAGGTTATTTCTACGGGCATGTGAAGTATCTAAGGTAATCCAAGGAATGAAGAACTTGGCCAATCTGTCTTCACTCTTCCAGTAGTCCCATTTATTCATCTGCTTATAATTCGGGACTTCTGGCAACACTGAATCATAATTAGAGAAATAGTATTCAAAACTATCTCTCTCATAAAATATACTAAGCAATAAGCTACATGTAATGCCATATGTCAGAGGGAGGTGATGATAGCGAATTCCTTCATCTACAGACGCAGGCAACTGCATGCAGACGTAGCAATCCTTAACCTCCATGGCATCCACGTATTCATACAAGAGTTTAGCATAAGCATTTGACCTAAAGTCTCCTTGGGACTCGTCTACATGTAACCTGCGGGCTTCTGCAGCCAATAACGCTTTCTCTTGAGTGTTTTCCCTTTTCTCACCAGCAACAGTGGGTGTAAGCGTTACTACAGAACTCACATCAGTTACCTTTACCTCTTCCTCATGTCCCTTTACATAAGAAATTGTTACCACTAAAGCTATTAGTATTATCACTCCTACTATTAGTGTACCTATTATACATTTAGCTCTGCGGTTCGGGGTGCCGGCCTCCATTTCGTCAGACTATCTAGCTCTCTCTTTATCTTTGCAAAAAGTTCTTTTCCTCTCGTTCCTTTACAGTCTCTTTTCAATCCTTTTGTCTTTAGAATCCACACAACTGGAGGCTGACAGCCTTCTTCGCAAAAGTCCTTTAACAGTTCAAAAAGACAACCCTAGCCCTTCTCCATCAACTCAAGGGAAGTTCCCTAAAATTCTCTGCTTCCTGGGCGCTAGGTAATCTTCTTTTTCTGCTTGCTTTATTTACAAAGTCCTTTAACAGTCTACTATCAGATTTGTGGTTGCTGCTTCAATAGCATAGTTCAGTATTTCCAAACGAAGATTGTGCTCTTCATGTGCTGTTATTGTTGTACCAAAGTCGGGGAATTGCAATTCTGTAAGAAACATATGTTTTAACTTGCTGAGGCGGGGAGGTCTGGGGAGCACGAATGTCAGCGACCCTTCTTGTTCGACACCGGGTACCAACAGTCGTATTTCCACGGTGATAATGGGCTCAGAACTGGACACCACCACCGCTCGGATCCTCCCTGTCTCCGGTTTCACAGACATTTGTCGCCAGATATGTCCACTCAGGTGTGGAGTATCTTCTGTTAGGCACTCGCACTCTTCTTGACCTTCTTCGGTCTGGTGCTTCAGCGCCCTGAGCACCTTCTTCTGGGTCTGAGTCTTCTGATATCGGAGGAAGGGTTGCTTCTGGAGTTGACCTCAGGCTAGAGCTCCTTCTTTGCGGCCAATTAGCTTCTCCACGTGCCCTTCTACTCCTTCTCCTTCTGGTCTGTTCTCGCTCTCTTTCAGACCTGTCAGGGTCAGACTCGTACTCCCAGCTGCTTTCTCCTTCTGTAGCGTCGTCTGTTTCGCTGTTGTACTGACCGTCCTCAGCTTGGTCAGACTCGTTCCCTGCTTCCGCTGGCACCTCTACAGCTTGGCTAGCCCCCTCTATGGCTTCTCGGTCCTCTGCTGGACGTCTATCCGAGAGAGGAGCTGTTTCCAGAGGTGCTGGAACCCTTTTCGTATGTGACGCGTGGATCCAATTGGGCAGGCCTCCCACCTTTACAGCTGTATTTGTGATCAGGATGACCTGGAAGGGCCCACGCCAACGAATATCCAGACAGCTTCTTCTCACGTGTTTTCTTACCAGGACCCAGTCCCCAGGGTTCAGGTCATGGCACGGGCCCTGGCACGCTGGAACCTCTGCAGCCTGCACCTGAAGGGACACAGAACGCATGGCGTCAGACAGCCCCTTACAATAGTCCAGGATCATATCATCTGTGATATTTAACAGTGCAGTAGCTGGAATAGATGGCAGCCTCATTGCTCTCCCCATTAACACCTCATGTGGTGACAACCCTGTTCTTCTGTCTGGGGTACTACGAAGGCTCATGAGAACTAATGGCAGGGCATCAGGCCAACTCAGGGTCGTTGAGGAGCACACTTTCGCTATTCTGGCCTTGATTGTGCCATTGATTTGTTCCACAATTCCTGAGGCTTCTGGTCGGTAACTGCAATGTAGCTTTTGGTCAATATTTAGTGCTACACAGATCATCTTCACAAGCTCGCTGTTAAAATGTGTTCCCCTATCTGATTCCAAAAAGGCCGGCACCCCGAAGCGAGGGATGAGTTCTCGAAGCAGTAACTTAGCCACTGTGAGGGTGTCGCACCTACGTGTAGGGTATGCCTCAACCCATCTGGAGAACACACAAACAACCACCAGGACATAGCGGAGGCGGTTGCACCTTGGCATTTCAATGAAATCTATCTGCATTCGATTGAATGGACCTCCAGATCTTCCTATGTGACTTAGTGCAACTGGTGTTCTTTTCCCTACGTTCAGCTGCTGGCAGGTCACACAACGCTGGCACACTGCTTCTGCTGCTATTCTAAACTTAGGATTGTACCAAGTCTGTCTAAACACTCTCAGCATAGCATCTCTCCCTAAGTGTACGGGACCATGTATGAGCCTAGCCATTGGACTCACCATCTCATTGGGCAAAACTGCTCTGCCGTCTGCTGAGACCCAAAAATGGGTCTCACCCATTACACATCCTGCCTTTTCCCATGTTTCTTTTTCAGAATCAGGAGCATTTTCTTGCATGGTTGACAGTTCATCCCAAGTATCAACAGTTTCCAGTATCATGGCTAATTCAGTTCTTACATTTATTCCACCCACATCCACCTCTGTGAAAGAGTAACCTTGTTCCGCGCAATACCGCGCAACTTCATCAGCATATCTATTGCCTTTCGAAACAAAGTCCTCATTTCTGGTATGTGCGATGCACTTTACAACTGCGATACTTGCTGGGTATTGCAATGCTTCTAACAACAGGCGCACAAACTCTCCATTGCGAATGGGAGAGCCTGAAGAAGTCATGAACCCTCTTTGAGACCATAACTGCCCGTAATCATGAACTACCCCATACCCATACTGGCTGTCGGTGTAGATGGTGACTCGAATTTGGTTGCCTGCTAAGCAAGCACGTGTCAGGGCAATAATCTCGGCTACCTGAGCGGAGTGTACTCCTTCCAGGCACCCAGCTTCCACAACTCCTTCAATTGTACAAACAGCATAAGCTGCTCTCAACTGCCCAACCTCGTCTCTTACACATGAGCCATCGACAAAGAAAACTTCGTCTGGGTCGGTCAGTGGCTCATCTACGATGTCGGGTCTGGGTTTGGTGCATAGTTCAGTCACATCGAGACAGTCATGGTCTGTATATTCATCATCATCATCAATATCATTTGGAAGTGGCATTAAGGTAGCAGGGTTCAAAACAGAGCATCTCTTGAGGGTCACGTTCTCTGCAGCAAGAATAACTTGCTCATAGCGCGTGAGCCTGCTGTTGGTCAGATGCTGTGTTTTGGTCCTGGTCATCAACAGTTCAACAGAATGTGGCACGCACACCTCTAACGGGTACCCCATAACGATATTTTCACATCTTTCAATGCTGACACCCGTTGCAGCAACGGATTTGAGACATCCGGGCAACGCTGCGGCTACTGGGTCTAAAGTAGCCGAGAAATAAGCAACTGGTCTACGGGCATTCCCATGGATTTGGACCAACACAGACAACGCACAACCTTCTCTCTCACAACAGTAAAGAAAAAATTGTTTAGTGTAATCAGGCATTCCCAATGCCGGAGCACGACACAGGTCCTCTCTCAGCTGTAGGAACGCCATCAAACAGTCTTTGTCCCATGGTACCGGATCACTCACCTCTTTGTGCGTCAGTTTTTGCAAGGGCTTTGCTTTCAGTGAAAAGTTCACAATCCACTGTCGGCAGTAACCCACCATCCCTAGAAACATCCTGACCTCTCTTTGTGTCTTAGGCGCATTCATTTTCATGATCGCCTCTATCCTGTCTGGTGACACTTTTCGTTTGCCTTTCTCAATTCTGTGTCCTAGGTACTGCACTTCTGTCAGGCAGTACTGCAATTTTCCCGGGGACACCTTATGCCCATTGGCAGCTAGGTGATTTAACAAAGCAATGGAGTCTTCCCTGCAAGCTTCTTCTGTTTCTGACGCCACAAGGAGGTCGTCTATGTACTGGACCAGAACTGACTTCTGGGGCAGCACTAGACTTTCAAGATTTTTCTTCAGAAGCTGGTTAAAGATCGATGGACTCTCTGTATACCCCTGAGGGATACGACACCATGTTAGGACGCGATTTTCCAGCTTAAATGCGAAAAGAAAATGGCTATCTTCGTCCAAAGGGATCGAAAAGAAAGCCTGACAAAGATCGATCACTGTGAACCACTCAGCTTGGAATGGAATCTGAAACAGTATCACTGATGGATTCGGTACCACTGGACAACATGAAACGACTATGTTATTAATCTTTCGAAGGTCCTGTACTATCCGAAATTTCCCATTTGGTTTCTGCAGACCCATAATCGGGGAGTTGCATGGACTACCCACGATTTCTTTCAGTATTCCCTGTTTAATCATGGACTCGATCACGGGCTTTATGCCTGCAATCGTTTCTGGAGTCAATTTGTATTGGGGTGTTCTTGGGAACTCAGCATGCGGTTTCACTACTATTTTCACTGGGTCCACCCCTTTGACCAATCCAATCTCTTCCCCAGTGAAATCCCATACTTCTGATGCCACTGTCTCTCTTAAGTCCCAGGGAAGCTCATCTACTGTCAAAGTAGGGTACAGCTCCACGCATATTCTGGAGTTTGCAACTTTGAAATCTGCGTCATCATCATTGGTCAATACCTCCACCCCTTGAGGTGTACAATATATGGTACAATTCAATTTACACAACAGGTCTCTTCCTAGCAAACACACAGGGCTTGAATCGCAAACCACAAACTGGTGCTCATCACTGTACTTCCCTATTTTCACCTGCACCGGTTCGGTCAATTGGCTGGTTATTCTTCTGTTTGCGACCCCTACCACCTGTATGGTCTCTCCAGACATGGGCAGGTCTGGAACTGCAGCTGATCTGATCGTGGATCTAGTGGCTCCTGTGTCCACCAGAAATGTCGTAGGGCACCCTGCTACTTCTGCTTCCACATAGGGTCCCCTCTGATCTACCTCTAAGGCTGCCCCAAGGGTGCAGTCTTCTCTTTCCACTCTCTGTCCGGTTAATGGGTCCACATAATAGCACTCTTCCCCTTCCACAAACAGGGGCATTTGTCTATAGGTCTTACCCATGCTCCCTGCTCGAGGAGGTTGCGGGAACTGGGCTCGGGGAGGAGCCCCCCCTTTGAGCACCTTTCCTTGGTATGGCGTTACCCCTCTTGTAGGCGCGCTCTGAACCTCTTCCTCCTCTATCTCTTGCTCTCCTATCTCTACATTGTAAGGGCACTCGCGTTTCCAATGCCCCAGCTCGTTACACTGGTGGCACCTAGTCGTTTTCTTCAAGGTAGCTATGTCTATTCTGGGTCTAAAGGTGGAACTCTCCTCATTACCCTTGTTCTGACTGTACTGCTTCTTTCCTCCTGTACCTGTTCCTTGCTGCTGTTGCTGCGGCCCCCCCTTCCCTGCTGCTTGCATCTGTACCACCATCAACTTTTCTTTTAGTTTCTTAGCCTTGGAATCAATCTCATCACAGCAGTACCTGGCATATCTCAGTATTTCATCTAGGGGTTTAGATTGCCAACAAATCGAGTGTTGCTGAATCATTAAACTAATATCCGGTCTTAGTCCCAAGACGAACTTGGATACGAATTGTCCTATGTCTTTTGGATCCATTACATCCAAGCCGCTATACTGTTTAAACGCCTTCAGCAATCTCTCGTAATATTCGTGGACTGTCTCTTTGGGTTCCTGTCTCGTTCGGTCTATTCTGACCCAATCTATGTCTTGCATTGGCACCTTTTCTTTCAGCCAAGTCATCACTCTCTCGAATTTTGCCATCACAATCTCGGACGGCCCATTAGTCTTGGCATCTCTCTCTGGCTCCGTTGTGGGCCACTCAGCGCTAACCTTACATGCTGTCCACAGATCGCCTGGTACTACAATGTCAAACAGCGTGTTCAGATCTATCCAAAGGACCTTAGAGATTTTTACAAACCTCTCGACTTGCTTGTACCACTCCACAGGGTTCTCTCGTAATTTGGGGAAAGAGGTGGTAAAAGCAGCTAAATCTCCCCTACTCCAAGGGACATGTACATAGTTCCCATTTGCAACTTCCCGCAAAGGGTAAGCTTCTATTCCCTGCTGTCCTGGTGTCATACCAATCATGCTTCTCCTGCCGGTCCCTTTCTTGGACCACCTCTCTTCCCACTTATCTAGTGCCCTCCATGTCCTTATTCCAGTGATCAGTTCCCTTATGTGTGTTTTCAGCCCAATCGTTCTCCTCTCATCTAGGTCTCGATCTGAGTAATGTAGCCTGTGGTTACCCTGTAATGCTTTGGTTCTTGACAAGTCCACCATATATTTGCCTGCTAGTTCGACTAACTTCTCATGGACTGCTCTCGCCTTTCGAGTGATGTCCTTTGCCATATACAGTATTTCATCCTGTTCATACATTTCCATTCTTTCTAAAGGCAGGGTACCATCTACCATGTCATCCAGATCTGACCTTAAGCTGGAGACATCAAGTCTCTTGGCTTTTATCTCAGCTCGCAATATGTCTTTCGAAGGGGGCTCGCTGGTCTCCCTACCATCCCAACTTCGAGCTCTGCGTTTGGGCTCAGGAGAGTTTATGGGTGGCCTCCCTTGCTCCCATCTCTCCAGGTCCCATGCTCGGCCATCCGATCTTGGAAGGTGATGGAACACGGGCCTGTTACCCCTACTCTCTCTCTGCCCACTCTCATCTTCTTCTCTCCTCTCACCGCACAGCTCTCTGTTATTTTCCCTCTGGTCGCTACACTCCCTTTGCCTCGTATCGCTCAGTATCCGATACGATCCTTCCTGGTTCCCCATATTCCCTGGGCTGCGCTCATTTCTGTCATCACAGGGACTATGGTGCGTCCTCTCACAACTCCCATTCAGTTCTCTGGTGCCAGGTACACAGTGTGGACACCTAAAGCTGTTTCTGTACTCTTGTGCTCTCTTCTCCCCTTCACTGAGTATTGGGCACGCCACCCCTTCACTCCCGGGGCCCCCGTTTTCCAGGTCTGTTCTACCTCCACTCCGGGCCCAATGGGTGACTCCCCTACTCCCTCTACAGTCCCACTCCGGGCTACTCTCCCCAGCCCCGCAGTGAGTCCGTGCTCTGCTGTCCTGACTTTCCCTTTCTGCTTCTGCAGCATTTATGCACTTTTGAGCCTTCACTGCCTCATCCCACTGCTTCATGTACTCATTTAGCTCTTGAAAGGATTTTCGTCCCGATCCCCTCAGATCCATTGGCCATCTAGGGCCCCCAGGATCTCCTCCTGGGTCCCCTGCTGTGTGCATCGGGGTGCTCCACTCTCTGGGTATCGGCATCTGACTTGGGGAATTAGTGGTATCGTTCCTCCTTGCCTCCTCTGCTCTTTCTCTGTCTTTCCGTTTCCGTTCTTCCCCTTTTGCTCTCTCTTGGTCATATATCGATATTATAGGACCTATGGTAACAGGTACCTGTAGTGCATCTGGTAATGGGTAGGATGTGGCGCTTTCCGTTTCCGGCGCTCTTTGTACCACAAACCTACCGACTACCTGTTGTACCTGACTAGGCTGGAACAACTCTTTCTTTGGCTCAGGATCCCACTCTGAACTGGGAAGCGGTCTATGCTCTCCTGCATTGCCCCCCTTTGCTCCTTCAGTATTCTCGACCTCTCCCCCTGCTCTATTATACGGGGGTGGCCTGTCTGTCAATAATCTGTTTATCAAGCTATCCTCTGTTTCGCTCTCATCATCTTCTTCTAGGGGACTTTTATTTACTGGCGCCTCTAACACTGGGTACAGTTTATTTATTTCCAAATTATGCACTCTCCATCTTTTAGCATCCGCATCCCACCTGGCATCCTGCACTGCCCTTACCGATCGTTTCACCCTTTCTTGTCGTCTGTTCATATTCTTTTCATGCGCTGCCCTAATCCATGCTTCAAGAGCTTCAAACTGGGTTGGTCTAGGCAAGGGTCTCTTTGAGGTCATGACTGATTTCAATCGATGTAACACCTCTAATCTGAACGTCCCGTACTTCGGGAACGTCAGTTCCTCATTTCCTTCAGTAATCTTACTCCACTCTGATATCCAAAGGATCGTATGCAACCCAACATTTACTGCCATATAACGAGCTGGCGTACCCTCCGGCGGGGCTTCTTCCCCTTCATACGATCCCCGCTTCTCTTTTTTAAACAGCGCTTTCAACCATTTAAAACACTTCATAATTATGCGCACAAAATCCAGCCTCGCTACTCTGTTTACTTCCTGATGACAATCCACCAATCCTGTCGCGGCTTTGCTAGCTTGGCCTATCACAGCGCGGTCTTTCTCCTGTCAGCCAATCACGTCGCGACCCTGTCTGACGTGTTCGCTAGCTGGCCTATCACAGCGCGGTCTTTCTGACGTCACTTTTCTCCGCTTCGCAGCAGCACCCCTCCTTTCTCAACTCGTCTCCCGGTTATGCATGCGTCCCATTCATACACCGAAAAATGACTACTTCCGACCAAGCGGTCACTTCTCTCGACTGTACGTCCACAGTCTATCTGTAATTGTCAACACAACTGACGAGATGTCTATCGTCTCTCTGATAGGTTGCTTACACACACAGTAACTTCCGACCAGCGTCCGTTACTCACGCACTCACTCTTACGTTCCCCCTATCTCGGTCTCTCGGATGATCAATGGTACCTCATGACCCCCTTCACACTAGTTGACAATTACTCTGGGTGTCCGATACACCCGAACCACTTAAGCTCTCCTTGAACTTAAGATTTCCACCGGTTGCGCGCGCTCACAACCTGTTCCACAGTCACTCTACAGACATTCAACTCCGCCAGACATTACAACATAGATACAATACAAAAACACCGCAATCTAACACGCATAACCCTTTATACTCACTCTCGACCGATACTGCTGCTTTTTCTGTCTCACGTCATCCGGATCTTCATCTGCGGGCTGTTCTTCCGATCATCGATTTCTAGGGGCCTTGGGGTAAGCTAACCTGGCCTAGGTCACCGTCCTCAAGAAGGCAACCATCCTCTATAGCTACCAACTGAAAGGGCGAGATTTCGATCGATACCTTATATCTATTGATCCAAACCTCGATCTGGTCGACTGAACCTTTGTTGCCTGTCTAGGAGGAAAACAGTACACCCATTTCCAAGCCAGTTCACCCAAGAAAGGACTCTACTCTCAAAGATCACGGACAACTTCTAGTTTTCAAAAGTTTATTGTAAAGATATAATAAGCTGCAAATACAAGCATCTCAGAATGAGATTCACGAGATACACAGGTCCAATTACATACATGTGCTCTCGAAAAGCCCTCAGACGAGCAACAGAAATCACTAACACAAGTTCTAAGAATAGTAAAGCTATCAGCATAGACGCATATCTCTCCTTCATTTAGGTTGGAGGAAAAACAAACACAGGTTAGGCGTCCCTACCCTGTTCTAGATGGTATCCCTACTTAACCAAATCCCAACCTAACAAAGGTGTCAGCAGTGAATGACCCCCAAGGGAAGTCACTCTCTCTAAGTCTCTTGGTGAAAACCTATAGTTCTCCAGTCATGACCCCTCTCTGCCTACCCATCCGCTCTCTAAAGGGTCCTCAGGTCTCTGCTCTAACTCCACCCAGGGGTGCTGTCCCTAATACAAAACAGTCAACAACATTTGAGACGCCCCTTGCGAAACGCCTCTCACGTGGTGCAACTTCAGGCTTTTTCCATGATGCTTTGTATTGGGCCTCAGACGTTAGAGTTGACCTTGCTTCTCAGACTCTTCTCCGGCCCGCTGATACCCCTTAAACATTCCAGAACCCTCCTCCATGTCTGGGCCGTCTACTGAACAGACCTCTATTCATTCATTTATAATTGGATCCCCCCTTTCCTGTTGCGGACAGATATCTGCCGCCAAGAACCCAACTCTCATAGACTTCTAAAAAGGCTTGCAACATTTCTCAGCCCAGACATGTACGTGTAAATCAACGTTAAAACATTTCAGGCCTACAATATTTCTCATTATGATTATAGCATTCAACTTCTTCATTTAATTAAAGCATGTAAATACCCTTATTCTATTATTCAGTAAACATTTCTATAAATCATGGCCCATTAATGCAATGACCAAAAACGTTAATATAATCTGTGTCGTGAAAAGAACCATCTTCCCTTTCAGCTCCAGCTCTGGCCCTGAGGCCTACCACGTTCTGCGTTCAACCATATACCATCTTACATGTTAACAGTTACACGACATAGATTAAGAAATAATCACGTCTAATAAAATCATATAATGTCACACATTTCTGTATTAGTTCCACTTCTATTAAATCTCTACATTAGCTATACGTTTTTGAATATAATTGCAGATACTATTAGCACTCATGGCATTTCTCTTCACGATTTGTGCTTACTACAGGTAAGTGTGATGTACTCATACATTTTAAATCAGTTTGCGCTCTCTCACAGACAACAAAAGATCCAAAGCAGAACCGTTGTTTCTTCTATAGACTGAAGAAAACTGCCCATATCACTCACTTTCCAAATTTGAATGTACAGCAATGGGTGGGGTGAAAGTTGGTTATGGGCCATGGAGTGATCCGTGGCAACAACATTCAATATCCGGAGACGGTGTCCTAGTGACAGGACGTTAAGTGGGCCAGGTCCCTCCAGGTCTCAGATCTGGTAGTTAATTAAAAACGGACATTGAAACGGGGCCCTATCTGGCCTTATATTCATGTCCTTAACTTTACTGGAAAAAACACTGATCAGTTTCTGAACAATTAAGGTAAATAACAATAAGCTTATCTATGTAGGCAATTAAGTTCCTGTTTTTATTTCAGATGATTAACACTCTTAGGGAATGCAAGATTAAGTACACCACTTCCAGGTTGTTGTGTTTTTGTATTTGTTTCATGCAGCATATATTATTCTTTGCGAGAAAGTGGGTTTTTAGTAGGGTTGGATGGGAGTCTGCCACAAGTAATATTATCACTGTCTTATTGAGTCCAGTAAAGATTTCAAAATTGAAACCTGAGCTCAACCCCTGGAAGCTTCCTCGCAGAGCAGATAGGCTTATTTTGAGAAAATATGTAAAACACTAAGGGCATATTAACAACGGCCAGCGATAATTATCGCTGGCCATGCTTAGCGATAATGATATTATCGCAGGCTATCTCTGGTATTTATCGCCCTGGTAGCACGTAATTAATACGTATGAGCGAATTTTGCGGATTTGCGGTCCGCGAAATCTCACGAAATGGCAAATAAATCCGCGAGTTCGCGGGAAAATCTGCAAACTCGCGGATTTGCAAAAATATATTTGACCACGTGTGTCTGTAACTTTGCCACCGCGCCCATAGGCGCCGAGGTCCCGCGAGTGAGCTGTCCATCACAGTGGGGGAAAGGGCGGGAAGACATTGCATACCCTAGTGTGTGTGGGGCGGGGCAAAATGGGCGGGGCTTCCATGCGAGTTCACATGCCTCTTGTTTTTAAAGGTTCAGAGACCGATCAGAGCAGCAGATTACATCTAATTGTAGACGGTAGATATAGGGAGGAAGCACACCTGCCTAGCCTCGACCGTGCTCACTAATTTTTTGGGCTGAACATTACTGAATTTGAGCATCAACTCGGGCATGTGGCAAAAAAAAAAAATCCGCCCGCGAGCGGATTTGCTGATTTTTCGGCAATTTCGCGAGGTTATCGCCCTTTTGGAGGGAACATCGCTGGTTTTCCAGCTATGTTCCCTGCAATAGGGCAATAACCTTGCTGATACGACCCACAGGGTCGTATCAGCATAATCCACCCCCTATGTTAGGGATGCCTAAGTCAAGATTTTAGCAAACATTAGATTTTGGCGAAATCGGCAGTTTTTGCCAAAATCTAATGTGTGCTAAAATCATGTGGGCTGCCTTGTAAATATTGCGATGTTAACATCAGCGATATTTGCAAGGTAGTCCATCTGGGGTACACCCAGTAACGCCCACTTTGCATTTCATTGTTGATGCAAAGGGAGGCGTTGGGAAAAAGGGTGCTAACATGCGATTAAGCATGTTAGCACCCTCTTGTAAATAGGGCGCAGGTTTTATCCCCGCTTTTTCGGCTTTGTAAGCCAAAAAAAGCGGAGATAAAGCCCTTGTAAATATGCCCCTTAGAGGTACAAAAAGGTGAAAATGTCAAAATCACAAAAAAGTAAAAATCCCACTCCAAATTATAAAAATAGATAGTTTATTGAATGACAAACATTTAACAAGAGGAAACAGAGATATGAATGTTTAAAGTTTTAAATAAAAATAAAGTTAAAAAGCATTAAGCGCCAACAGCTGTCATCTGGTTGCTCTTCACTAGGACCTAGGAGCGATTTAGGGCCCCCTATGATGGAGCATAGGTTAGATACAGAAACCAGGTTTGACCCAATGGGAGGTTTCACCTTTTTGGCTTAACCGTACTAAGAATTTACATTAGGGTTGCATCGCTTTGTTGGCGCAACCCCAACGAAAAATCTATTTTGGAATTTACAAAACCACGCAAATCCTGATTCGCTTAGATTTCCGTGACTTTATTAAAACGGTAGTGCATTGTGCTGTCTTGCATTACCTTCCATCAGGGAGGTGTTACATGGGTTATGCATCCACCCATGCAATTTGAAGCAAACAATATTTACTAAAATCAGTAAATATTGGTTTGTGCCAGAATGGTGTGCCTTCACGAGGCAGGCGTAACAGGAAGAAATATCTTTATTTCTCCTCATTCTTTTCTCCTTGCATGTGTGCTGCATTTCGCATCACACAAACAAAGAGTAACAATCAATCAATCAATCAATCAGGGGTTTTTAAAGCATGCTACTCAACCTTGAGGGTCTCAAGGCTCTGGGGGTGGGTGGGGAGCAGCTCAGCAAGCCTCAAAGAATGTTTTTAGTGCAGGAAAATATCACTTCCTGCTCAAAAAAGATTCTGACCTCAACACAGACATCATTGCACTGTACTGGTGCTAGGCAGCCAGAGGTCCACCCACACTATGAGAGAGCAGAACTGCACCATACCTTAGTAGGTATAATGCATTTCTAGTCTCTCCTTTGACGCAACGGAGCAATTTCCCTTGCAACATTACATTATGCCAAAGTTGAGTAAATCGGTCCAATAGTCTATGAAATGGAAGTCAAAAATCCTCAGAGGGGCAAGGCAGCAAGTTGTGGCTGTGAAAGGCTCCATGAGGTCAGATAGCCATTGGGCAAAGTCCTGTTGAAACTGCTGACTTTTGGCGGGAAAGCTCTGAGCAAGAGGATTAACGATTTGCACCCAAGGGAAGTAAGTCCCTTTACTTTGTGAAGATTTCAATATTCAGACACAGTCATTTTTTAGTTATTAGAAGCGCAATTTTACCATTAGATTTGATTTTGAATAACTATTTACAAGAGTATTTGAATAATCGTTCTCACTGCTTCCTGGGAGAAATTAGCATTATTAAATGTAATAATGTAACTCAGTGTTTTCCTATGGAGCAGCCAGCCTTGCTACAGTAAAAATAGCTTTTAGTGCTTTTTCACTGTAAAGACGGGCAACATTAAATTCCTTTGTGTCTGACTTTTGAAAGTGCTAGCCTGCATTAGGGCTTATAAGGCCTACTTATGGGTGTCTTAGTATTTAAAAGGAAGTTTTTGCCCTCTTGAAATGGTTTATTTTGACATCTTGATTTGAAGTTCAAAACTACTGCAGCCAGTGGGTGGCACAATGAATGCTGCAGTCCATCAGTGACATTTAACTAACAGGCCTTGGGTGCTCTTTGTGCTATATACTAGAGACTTACAGGTGAGTGAAATGTGCCAATTAAGAATACAATCAATGTAGACATGTACTAGGGGTCAGAACCCTAAACTGGGGCCTGTTTAACAGCGATCTAGTACACAGGGTAAAAAAACAGTAGCATCAGTCCACAAAAAATGGGAGTGATCATGCAGAAGATACATTTTCCTGCACTCTTGTATAGTGTATACTTTGAACTGATTGCACTCTTGTATAGTGTATACTTTGAACTGATTCGCCTGCAGGTGTTTATAACGGGGCCCGATTGAGAACTCTTGATTTGAAGCTGAAGACAGTATGAACTTCTGACAATGCCTGTCGGTGGGTCAAAAACGTTTTAAGAAAACATGGTCATCCATTCCTTGGCCTCTCTGCCGAGTGCACCAAGCAATGGTCATCCATTCCAGTTGCAATTGTGATTCTGTGTAAATGTGTGTGAAGAAGTTACACAGTTCTCAAAGTATTAACAAGTATTAACAAGGCAAAAGGAAAAGAAAATGCAGAGTTTACAGGTGAGTGCATGCATTGTGTGTTTAGAGGTAGTGAAGGCAGTGCTATCAGGCAAGAGTGAAAAGTGAGTAGTTCTCAAGAGGAAGGAGATGAGGTGTAGGATATGTAGATGGATGAGAGGTGGAGAGAAACATAACAAGAATGACTGAGACACTCTCAATACCGCTACACCTTCCACAGTACTCAGTAATGTTTAATTAACAGCCTCAATTTCAGAATTGAACCATTTTCAATATTATTTACAAAAAAATAATTATTTTTCCTCACTTTGAAGTGGTCTTTGGGCAGCTAAGGCACAGTATATATTTATGTGGGGAATACAGGGTGCATCAGTTGCTCCCAGGTGGAGGGAATATCGCATTTCCATGAGTTGATCTGATAAGGTCCCCTGAGAAATTCAGAATTACGAGGGGAAATACTACCACAACGAATTTCTATGGTTTTTCATAATTTACCCATGTAATTTTACCCAGATGTTTTACCTGCTTTTAGTATCAAAAGTGTCAGGGTGAAAAGTCCCAGACCCATGGTGACCCAGAAGATCCTACAATTCCGATGAATCACTTGGGAACTTGTAATGAACTACTACATAACATATCATTATACCATTGCTCACTATTTAATACTGAACTTGGCAGACAATAAAGATCCACTGCTCTGTGATGAAGTCAAGAGTAGTTCTTCTGTGCACGCTGCAGTGCAGACCAGAGCAAACTATTATGCATGCAGATCCCTTGAGAGCTGTGCACGTGCTTATTCATTTGTTTACCCCACCAGTCGTGCCCTCTGCACACCGTGGCAACTGTGCTGTTTCTCCCACTCATTTACCATGGTGAGAGATGCCCCAGAATTTCAAAGGTGATGATGATCTGGCGGGTTTGTGGATCAAGGAACCCTAAAAGGAGTTTGATTCCAAGTAGAAGCCCAAAGCAGGTCCCTGTAAACACTTTTGTTTGGGTTCAAAAGGACAGAAGGCTGTCCACCCAGACACCCAGATTTTTCACAACTTCCATGGGCGTCGTTGCGGGCCCCAATGCACCTGGCCACCATTGTTCTGTCCACAGATGGCTATCTTTCCCTAGCAGCAAGATCTTGGACTTGCTGGCATTCACCTGTAGACAATTAGCTGTCATCCAGTCTGCTGTTGCCTTCGTGTCTTCTTCTATGTCCCCCCCTTATTAAATTTCACTACGTTGTATAATTGTTGACATTTTATTTACTACGATGTCAATATTGCTGGCCCAATAGGTTCACTCTGAGAAATGTGAAAACTTACAAAACACTGTGGGTGTTATTCAAAAAGATTCTGGTATGAGTGGGTGTTACATACTCTTGTGTACTCCTAGCTCAATCCTGAATTCCAGGAGGACATCAGAAGTACTCCTAACTTACTCGAGTAGTTTAGTTCTTGAATTCAGTAGTAACCAACAGTACTCTAGGTGTAAATAGAAGCACATTCTTAGTAAATCAGATATTTTATTTTTTGCATAGTTGATATGTATCTTATTATTTCAGCATATTCAGCAGAGGCAATGCGCTTATCATAAACCAATTGGAATCTGTGCCTGGATTGCGACAGTGCAAGCATTTATAAGCAGATACGTTTCTATATGTCCTAGCTGAGATGGAAAATATCTAATTAAAAAAGTCTTTTGACATATCCTCAGTGTTTCAGTTCAGTGGCCATGGGTGGCAGTTTTCACATCTTCTTCAGGCGATTATAAGTTTGATTCACCCAGAATGGTACTCTGAGATCCCCAGACATCTCTCTGTTCACATGTCAGTATGAGCGGTAAGATGAATTTTAAGATACTGTGATCAACACTCCAAATGGAAAGATTTACCCAACAAAAAAGAGCAAACCATCAAAAAAAGTCTATGCTAAAATAAATGACCTAACAGGATAAGTGCTATTACTACGAGTGGATAACCTTATTGGTCAGGTACGCCTAGACAAAACGGTTGTATTCTGCCAATATTCCTCATCTGAAGCCAGATTTTGCGATGGACATTGTGTTGACTACACCAGTCACCTTTTTCCAAAACTTCTACTTATGTGTTTCAAAAAATTAATTAATTTGCAGCCTATGGGCATGCCTGTTCGGCCTTCTTATATTTATAAACATGGACAGACGATGATTCACCCATCGCGTTTCATAATACATTGATGGCATTTAGCAAACGATTGATAGGGAAACATCTCAGCACAACTCTTTAGGTCGATTTTTGAACCCATATAATGAGGTACTTTAGTAGCTTATTGAACACTTAATCAAGCTAAAATAATTGACCACATATGTCAATAAGTATTGCAAAAATCAATAGATTTAGCTTTGACTGTTTGGAAAAATTTTGGTGTGACGGCTAACTGGTAATTCAAAGACCTATTAATGTGGCTGTTATTAAGCACACGTGTGAAATGTCAAGTATGCACAACTAAAAACATCATTCTGCCTATAGCATAATATCTGTTGTAACAACGCTTAGAAACAGCAACAGTTTGGTAGGTAGTTCCCTTTCAGACAATAGCTTGTTATTGTTATGCCATGCATAAATTGAGTCTATATTACAACATCACTGGAGCTACAAATTAGGTCAATGCTCCCATTTTTTTTTTATTAGAGACGTACACAGACTGCATGCATTGTTACAGGATACATGATATACAAATGAATATATTTGCTGGGGAAGAGCTCAGTCTGTTTTAAAAGCATACTGCAGTTAAAAATATCCATTCAAACTTGTTTGAAGCAAGAACATAAACCAAAACGTTAAGCCCTCCTGGCAATGCAGCCCTGCCCAAATTACATATCATTTGTTTCGCAAAAACAAATGTTGTACACAAACACATCACTACTTCCAGAAACACCAGAATATACAATAACATACTTTCTAGATACGCCTTTAAAGGAATCAACAATGTTGTCCACTATTGCTAAGCCGTTTGCAGACTTCTGTTGCCCAGTCAAATCCAGTGATTAGACAGAATATGGGAATCAGAAATATTGTGGGCCAAAATATTGTGTCAAGAATATCGAGGACAAAAAAATTGTGAAGGTAAGTTTCTATAGGTAAGCAAAGTTTTACAATATATACATTCACACATATGTACCTTGACAATATATATACATTTAAGGTACGTAGATGTGGAGTTAAGAATAGTAAATTAATACTTACCTTCTCGTTATTTTGGTCCATGATATTTTTGGACACAATATTCTGTCCGCATGATATTTTGGTTCCAATATTCGGTCAGTGATCCATCAAATCCTATTTTACACATCTGCAATACTAACAGGTGGAAATATTTGAGTGATGGCATCTGTAATACCGATTACTTTTTGTACCCATGCAAAATAAACATGGTGCCTATTCAGTGCATTAGGGGTATACAATGCAAAATGAGGAACGCTTTTGCCTGTGTGCCTGCAGTATACACATTGACTTACTGCAAAAAGGCTCACAGGATATGTCACCAAGAAGCAGTGCTATCTTTGTGTGCCCCAAAGAGTTTGCCCATCAGGAGGGGGCAGATATGGTCCAGAATCCTTCCACCACAGTCCTCTTCACAAGGAGATGACATCACAGACTATAACCACATGTAATGAGGGTCTCTGATCCTCTCAAATGAAATGCTGTGTCTGCCTGCAGTGAAAGACAGAGCAGCAGTTTGAATGGACTATTGTACTATTCAATATCGACCCCCAGAATATCATGGTACAAGAATATCAAGCAACAAAATATTGAAAGGTAAGTACCTAAGGGGAAGTGAAGATTTACTTTTCATAAATCCACATCTAGTATATGCATGTGAAGCTAGGTATAGAAAATCTAGACGTACTTACCTGTCAATAATTATTTTCGATATTTGTCCTGGATATTGTGTCCCATCGATTTTGTGAGGTTGATGTTCTGGGTGAACACCTGAACGGATACTTTTGCTGTCCTTCGACACAGGCCCAAACTTTTTTTTTATTGATCTTCAGGTAGAAGATATTCATGAAATACATCAAATAAATACAAATATTGCATGTTCATTTTAAATTAATGTATACTCTGCATAAAATAATACTACCAATAGATGCCCCATTTATGCCACCCTTCGTTAACAATTTGCAGTTACTTCAAACTAATCATGCCAAATTCATCCACGGCCGGTGGTAGTTGTAACTGCAGGGCAGTGACGTAGGGAGGGGGAGGGGCAGGGTGGGGGGTTGTAATGTATGGATTACGGACTTTAACAGTTAAGTAAACATATAAATAAATAAAACGAATTTCGTTGCGCGCACTGCATCGCATTTGGTGATGCAGTGCACACAACGAAATTCGTTTTATTTATTTATATGTTTACTTACCTGTTACCCCCCATCCTGTCCCTCCCCCTCCTTACGTCACCGCCCTGCAGTTACACCTACTACCGGCCGTGGCTGGCCAAATCTCTCCAAACTTTTGTAGAGCACCCACCCTTTCATCCTCTAAACGCTCATTATGTGTAGACCGTTTCATCTTCTGCCACATATTCAAAGTGAGTCCCTCAGAAGACATCCATTTCTGCAGTATCAGAAAATTTGCTATCAATAATGCAACAACAAAAAATTGTTGCTGATGCTCCATTAACTGATTTGATAGTTGAGCTAGCCAAATAAAGAACTCAATAATTCTGAGCCGATTTTAGTTTGTAATATATCTCCAGACAAAGACCTCCCGCCAAAACTGATGAAGTGCGTGAAATGTTGAACAGATACGTGGCCAATCACCCTTCTGGCTGTCGAATCTAAAACATGCTGCAAAGATAGAGGGGAACATTTTTTGCAGACTTGCAGGGGGTGAAATAGAACAGCCACTTTGAATTAAAAGCCATTCTTTTGAAGTTTGCCCCTCGAATAAGTTTCCAGCCCTTTTAATTATAACAAAGCCATGTCCGCCTATCCATCCTGCAGTCTGTAAGAGCCTGGACATTAAACAAAAGGGCGGGATGTACTGCTTCGCTTAGCACCAGGGATAATAAACAATACCATTTCCCTATACCGAGAAGACCTGTCACAAAATAAGCATGAATCATATCCTCCCTATGAGAGTTTTGAGGTTGTTTATAACCAATAAAAAAATGGAGGATTTGTAGATAGGTAAAATCAGGCGTGGGGGAATATTTGGACTCATAGTAATAAGCTGTTCCCATGGTATCTCTGTCTCCAGTACCATAAAACCACGTAGCCTTACAAACCCCACCTATTCCCATTACCTTGCAGCTGTGCTCTCCAATTGCGCTCCCAACCAGAGGGAATCCTGCAAAAGGACCAAAGGATGGACTAAGGGAAGTTGGGATTCCTCTTTGAATTGTACGAATCTGGAAAACAAAATGAAGGGCAACTTGCATTGTTTGTGTTTGGGTGGTCCAAGGATTTTAAAAAAGATGTGGAGCTGGAGATCTGCCTCGAATAATATCTGTTGAAGGTAAAAATCATCTGACACGTTGGTGACGTTGGCCACATGAATCATCCAATCTAGGAGAGCTGCTTGGTAGTACTTTTTAGGTTTCACCTGCATAGAGTTTGCGCTGTGCTTGAGAAACCTATTGTTTTTAATATAAATGTAAAAAGGACTTACAAACCGCCTCCTCTTTTCTTGGCTTCTCACTGGTTCCTGTGCAGGCCACTTACCTTTCCTCCATTTCTATTGCTGTAGCATATGTTCCTGCATTTACCAATGCTTGTTTCTCGTCTGCTTCTCTTATACATTTCCGGCCGCAGAAATACTGTTAACATCCACTTTGGTGTAACTATATTTTCATAACGTTTTGCCTTTTACTATTGCAGTTTAAGCAACAATTTATGACCCGGAGAGATTAAGTGATTTGCATAGAATAATAGGATGTTGTGTAGCACCGGAGAGGCTAGAACCGGGATCCCCAGCTCTCGAGTCAGAAGTTCTAGCCACAATGCCCCATCCTTTCCACTCCAGTGTTATCTGTCTTAGAGCTCTTTCCATCTCCCCGACGATGATTGATGAAAACAGCTCTTTATTCATTACATAGGCGAAATAATGCATTACCAATGCTTGTTTTAAATGTCGAAGGGCTAATCTCCCTTCTTCACACTTCAACTGTAAAGTTGTCAGCTTGGTGCAGCCCTTTTTTCCCTGTACATAAAAATGCTAAAACAAGGAATCAATTTCGCCAAAAAAGACTGGGGAATTTTTAATAACAACCAAAACTCTTAGATTAGGTCCCTGCACTGCATACTGTACATTTTTCAGTAATCAGGCCCATTGGTCTACTCCAGATGCTAGTGACTTCAAAATAAGATGTCAGAGTACCATGTGAATAGCCACCACTCTTCCTTCACTGGGAAACCCATGCTTGAGTCGTTCAAGAGCGCACAAGGTCAAATCGGACTAGGGCCACATTTAACCTCATAACTGCTGCCGTCGGCCGCTGAACGTTCGGAGCACTACCTGGCTTGTGCCGCGAACGTTCAATGGCCGACGCGGCCCCGCCCACTCTTTGGAACGCCCAGCACTGCGCCGAAATAACGGCCGCAGCTAAGGCATTAAAGTAGAGTTGATGGAGTGACCAACCCTGCTACATGAGACCATACAGGTTATGAAAGGCTACAGATGAGGGCACCGTGGTAAATTGAACTTTGAGTGAGTACCCTGAAGTAAGGAAGACTAAATTGTGAGGGACAGCTCCACCTGCATCAAACTACAATTCGCCCCTCATGAAGCGAAGTGACACGCAAAATGTATTGGTTCGGCCAAAGTACCAAGATGGCTTTAAGCAGGCCCCTGCACTTTAGTTGACTAAAAACACCACCACGGCTAATTTTTAAATGTTATCCTTATTATTAGTGTATGGTTTTTATTTTTGCTATGCGATTTTAAACTCCAGCTGCTATATAAATGTTTCATGTTTTTGTAAAGGTTTTAGTTAATCAAACAAAAATTATATCTTCTTTTGCACTGAGAACACCACGCTTCCCTTGGTAACTCTAAATTTACGGCTGTGGAAAATGTACCATAATTGAAGCGTTGCAGTAAGTAAAACTCTTATGCGAGGAACAAAACACGTTGTTATTAAATATTTGTAAGCCTCTGGCAATAAACTAATAAAAATAGATCATGCTTGCATACATAAAACAAAAGAAATGAGGCGGGCGCTGCATAACAAAGCACATATTAACAAGAATTTCATGCACTGATGGATTATATTTGTGATTTTACTATTATTCAGATTCTGAATATGTGACCCGACGACTTAATAAAAACAGCTTTAGAAGACTTATTACGCAAATCTGCCCCCCAACCCCACCTCGGCTTTTTTTTACATTATCCTTGTCACTTTCAATATTTCTAGAATTAAAATCCCTAATTACCGGGCTTGACCTTCAGGGGTCTATTCGCAGCTGTATTATATGGCTCATCGGTCCGGGGGGAGCGCGCACCATTTGTGATCGATTTTAAAGCTCAGTAATGCAGCCGGACTGACAACAGGTTGATGACAGATAAGGAAACAGCCACTTAGGGGGAGATACCAGCTGTGCACTTGCGATATGCCTTCATCCCCCCTCACACACACACACACACACACAGCGGACCCTCCATCTTCCCTCCCACCGACTCACCCTGTCCGGCGCATGTACATGGATGTGGCTAGTGTACGGGATTACGTCGCAGGCGGCTAGACAAATAAACGTATGCGTGCTTTCATAAGGACGTAAGAAGCAGAAACGCTCCCTGTCAGATTATTCTCTGAACCATGTATCATAGCCAGCTGAAATATGGCGCGTAAAGAAAGCCCTGGCTCCACTCCCTGCCTGCTGGATTTATCACTGACCTGGAATTGGGTAAAACAGAAATATGCAAATGTAATAACATGAGTACAAGGAGCGATAAGGGCAATCCAACCTCCCCTGCTTAGCATTTCCACAAACCGTGTGAACACGTTTTTTTTAAGGCTAAACCCAGAAGCAGCGTGTTTACTTGTTACAGGAATGCAGCCGTTGCAGGGGTATTTTCTGGAAGAAGTCAGTGTTTATGCGAATGCTTCTGGCTGGTTTACTTTGACCTTTTGTTACGCACCTCCTTGAATTCTTTCCTAATGTACTCGGCTGTTTTAACGTTTGTATATCGTTGCTGTGCTAACCCGCACCAAGGTTGTCCTTGAATATTGTTGGTGGGAGCTGGATATTAGATAGAGCAAGCCGAAACAGAACAAAGGTGGGAGGAAATATTGAAAACATATTTACTATAAGCAGAGGGAAAATGTCTGGTATTCACACCTGGCCATGGAATGGCTGGTGGACGCACCTGATCTTAAGGTGTGAATTTTGCTTTTCGTGTATTACTAACTATTGCAAAGCATGAGGGTGGTGCGTCATTATGCAGTGATATCGCATCCACTACACCAACACATAACTACATTAAAATTAAAATTATGCTATATGTAAATTTACCATTCTTAATTCCACTGTTACGTACCTTCCAGGGTAAGTATGGGTGGAGTTAGGAATAGTAAATGTACACTAATTTACAATGTAGTAGGAGGTCGATATAGTGGATGCAATATTATTGTAGGGTGTTTTTAATAACCATGACATAATATCATACAACTGCAATGACACATTAATAATGTAAGAAGTCAGACTCAACAAAATACGATGCGTAAATGGAGCTCAGTGTTTGGCAGACATGAGGTCTCTTAAACAGCCATGTTTTAGCATTCTGCTGAAGGCAAGCAAGCTGTAGGCCATGGACTTGTCCAACTCTTTGAAATCCCTGTTAGCTACTCGGTGGCGGTTCCTCTGATAAGGCGGAGAAGCAGCGCCTCACTGCTTCAGCTGGAAGCTAAATGCAAAAAATAAAATCATAATAGCATTAGTTATTATCATTTTGTTTTTTACATTCAGTTTGCAGCTGGAGCCAGCCAGGTGGTGTTGGGCTCCCTGCACGTCACAGGGGTAGGAGTGATGAAAGCACCTAAAATGTGCATGACATTTTGGCCGCTGCTTCGGGCCAGCCAAAGTGTCATGGGCACTTTGCATATCTTCCAACCTGTGTGGAGAACATGCACAGCCTGCCAGCCCCTGTCTTAGCCCGAACCATGGCACTCAGACCAATCACAACGCTGCTAAGGCAATGTTGTGATTGGAATGGGGATTCTGGGAGGCTGTCGTGTAGAGAGAGGAGGATGGAGAAAGAAGAGGCAGCGGTAAAAAGCTAAGTCTTTTTAGGTCGAGCCTGTAACAGCATGCATGCAGTGGTCTGACGATGACTTTATGTAGGGACTTTTGAAATCTGCCCTCCCACTCGCACACGCATGTGCATGTGCTTTTTCTTTTGTCCTAGGCTTTGGCCTGCGTGCGTCTTTTTAACAAAGACAGCACGCAATTGGCCAAAGGCAGGTACATTGCTCTGCCCATGGCCTATTGGTGGCGGTTACCCTCACGGCGGCCATGTGGTTTCAACTATGGTGCCCAGACATGGGCGCGATAATTGAAACCACATGGCTCGCTGTGGCGTGCGCGCGCTCTCGTTCTCTGTTACAATTTCAACCGTGTTCTGGTTTTGAAAAGGAGGCTGCACGATGTGACTCGCGTGGATTGCTTGGTGCGTGTTATCAGTGTGTAAATGTGTCACTTGTGAGCTTCATGTATTTCTTATAAATTATACAGTTAATGCCCATAGGTCGCACATTTTTCTTTGTGTGAACTTTCACTTTAAAATGTGAAATTTTGCTCTTCTTAAGTTGCTTTAAGGGAAGACGGTAACCAACACCCATCCACTTTCAAAGTCGCAAGACAAAGGTAAAGTTCGTTCCCGTGGGAATAAAATTGGCATCTATTTTCTACAAGAACAGCAGTCGTGAGAAAATATTGTCAGATTGTGGGAAACACTACAGAGGGCGTAAATGGCAGTAAAGCAGCATACTGCATAAGCCAGTAATCGGGATGTAGATGAGATTGTTGTAATAAAAACTTCAAAGTCCCTTTAACGGACCCATGAATGTACTGGCTAGGAAGTCCAACGCTCTGGAAACCCGTGTCCTACTGTGAGGAACTGTAATTCCCCAATGAAATGGTCTTGCGGAATGTTGTTCTCGCGGTCTCCTGGTTTAGGGGACCGCATCTGGCACCAGTGGCTGCCTGGCACTCCAGGGGAATGGAGAATAATAATAATAATGATCCACATTTGTAAAGCGCACAATCACCCGTAAGGGTCTCTAGGCGCTGGGGGCCGTCGGGAAGAATAAGCAAGCTATTGCCCAGAGTCACATGGTGCTGGGCTAACCTGCCGCTAGAGCCGGGGATCGAACCGTGATCCCCATATTCCAGCGTCAGTCGCCCTGGCCGCGGCTCCACACCTCTCCACGCTGCCTCTTTTGTCAGTGCCCTTTTCTTTATGGATTGCTGGAGAGGCAGTGAGTGCAAGCTCTTTGTGTAGCGCCGGGAGTAGGTGGAGGATTGCAGCCACCCAGAGGGACTCGAATCCTCTTCACCGGCTATTGCTGTCTTTGCTCCTTTGCCGACAGTGCGCCTTCAGCCGTTACGAGGGTCACTGCTTTGGCTTGAGTTTTAGCCAGGCCTGTTGCCTTCCAGTGTCTGGGGTGAAGCAGCTGCTCCTCCGATTGGCCGCTTCCCTGGGTGGTCGTCGATAGCAGCCATTAACGGAATAGCAAAGCCCATGGGTGATCAGGGAAGGGTAGTGGTGGCGAGGACTTTGCTACTTGTGTGAAGGCAAAGAGGAGGGTGTCGCGCTGGAGTCTGTGTAACAAGGACATCTGCTATTTCAGTGACTGGAGGAGGGGAGTAAAGCCTGTGACCAGGCGCGCAACACCCATTGGGCTTACGGGGCGTCAGCCGCCCCGTCATGTGTGTCAGCCCGGGCTGACAGCTTTGCGGGCTGGCGACAATCTAATTGCAGCCGCACCCGAGTACTTAACAGGTCTTTAAAATACCATTTTCTTGTAAATTAGGGCCAGATGTAGGTAGGGCAATACCGGTCGGAAACGGCCGAAAATACCGATTTTCGGCCGTGTCCGACCGGTATTTGGACGTTGACATGTAGGGGTGTTTAAAACATACATATTCGGTAATTTTACCGAATCGTTAATTTTACCGAATCGGTAAAATTACAGAATCGGTAAATTTACCGAATTTGTGAATTTTACAGATTCAGTAATTTTACCGAGCGGTAAAATTACCGAATATGTATTTTCAAATGTAGGTAGCACTGTTAACAGTGCTACAGGGCTTTTAGGATTCGGTATTTACCATGTAATACTATGTGACTGAATGGGGTCTCATAGGTGGGTTGCGAAGGTAGTCGCAATCTTCAGTTGATATATTGGGAGGGGGGTTAGTAACTGGAAGTTGTGGATGGCCGGAGAAAAAGCTGTATTCTGTACAGTGCTCGAGGTGCTGAGTGTCATGGAGTTGCTGGGTTAGGGGACCCAGTAATGTGAAATGGTATCCTTAATAGCTACTAAAGAGTGAGTCCAGGGTTAATTGGATGGCAGGCCCAATAGTAGTACAGTTTTACTCTGTTACTGCGTGCTTGCGATCCTAATTGTCAGGCACCACCAGGATATTGTGGCATTAATTTGAAAATTTTGCGGAGTAAAAAAGGAAATTTTGAGGCACACAACTGCATTTATAGTTGCATTTTGCACCAAATTTTGTGAGTAGACAACTGTTTTACTGTTTAATCGTTGATGTAACTGACAGATGGGTATCCTGTCTGCCCATTGTTTAAAAAACACCTATAGCCTGATTACAAATGTCCTGTTTGCGCAAGGATTACAGTCACATGTATTGATACACGTGATTGTTGAGAAGTGCGATAAAAATCGCACCCTTTTGTTAAATTTGGGCAGGGAAAACCTGATACAATATAACAAGACTCCATACTTGCTGTAGCAAGGTGATTTTGGAGCAGTAAACACAAAAATCCACGCATTCGTCCCTAAAACATCGGAATAGGCAAAAATGATCGCATCAGATACATCTACACACTTCTGTGCTGGAATTTTATCGCATGTGATAATTATTGCATTCAACCCTACACAGGCCACTTCTAATCAAGACCATAGTCTCTAGCTTTATCTAACCTGGGTAGGGTCAAAACTGTGTCACAGTATTCTCCTTTCAGCATTACAATTAAACAAGTGCTCTTAAAAAGCAACAGCCTATACAAACAAGCATTGGCATAGCCAATAGGTTTCACCTTTGGGACCTTATAAGTGTTAAGCCATGCAACACTTGATGTTGTTGCACCAAGGATATTGTGCTGGATAACTAAACACTTATAAGATCCCAAAGGCGAGACCCATTGGCTATGCCAATTCTTGTTTAAATGTCCCCCCTCCGTCGCTCCCTCCCCGAGCCCATTACCCACCCCATGACCCCTGGTCGGTAGCAACCGCGACTACAGCTCCTTTCCCTTTAATGACATTCATTTTATAAAATTACAACACAACCATTTGTCTCTTGACAGTCTGGTAAGTATATACATCGGTAGCCTGGGTCATGTGACTGTAAATGCCCTGGAAGCACACAGCACAAATGCACCTGGTCATACATTAAGCGATACTTTTGATATTAAAGAAGGGTCACAAATGTATGCATTACTACATAAAATGAGGGAAAATCTTACCTTATATGTGGTTGATATTACTGAAGGATGTGTGGCACCACATAACAGGATTGCTTAGTAAATAAAACAATATGCAATGTGAGGGGTTGTTGTATAGTGCTCTGTTACTCCAAAGAGTGTCCGCACCTCAAAAATTGACCCACAATAAGACCGAAACTTCCATCTTGATTGAAGAGCCATGTTTTCAATTTCTTCCAAAACTTTGCAGTGTCTGTAATGGGCCGCATCGGCTGGAGCTATTTGTTCTGCGCTGATGGTCCTAAAATTGAAAAGGACCTGCTTCCATCCCTGGAGCACTGATTCCAAGTGATTTTGGCCAACAAAGTGTTAACTGAGCAAAGGCATCTAGACAGAGCATAGCAAATAAACCTTCCTCTGAGGTACCCTGCACCAGACTCATGGAGGTCCTTCTGTACCAGTACCAGGGTCTTGAAGAGAATTATCTTCTTAAGAGGGAGCCAGTGCAACGCCCTCAGATGTATTAATGTATTGAGAACTCACACTATGTAATGCTATGGACTGTACTGTAAAATGGTGATTTTAATTATTGGAATGCAATGATTTGCTTTAGGGAGCAGGAGATCAAAACGTGGTATGACACCTACCGTGGAGCAGAGCTTGTTATTTACATATTATTCATCTGCCTGAGGTTTTCATTTAATAATGGACATTAGTGGTTATTGTACGAGCCTCCATCTTTTATTGGGATGACCGCAGCCATTTTGTCAGCAGGTGGTCATTTTCTAATTCCTTGAGCCAGAGATTAAACAAGCATTTACAATGCAATGGTCTCTGCATTATTAAAGGTAGAGCTATTGGCATTGCTCATGACATTTTTTTTTATCATAATTTATTTATTTATTTATTTTGTATACTTGTATAGCGCGGTCCTGTCGCCCCAAGGGCATCCTCATAAATAAATAGCATTGTCATTTACATTGCCAATAGCTTAATCGTTAAATAAATGGCATTGTCATTTACAATGCCAATAGCTTAATCGCTCGCATATGCATGACCTATTGCATTTACACCCACACAGAGCCACACACACACACATACAGAGCCACCCACACAGTCATTCACATAGAGCCACCCACACACACACACAGAGCCACCTATACAGAGCCACCCTCACACAGATAGAGCCACCCACACATAGAGCCGCCTACAGAAAAAGCTATCCACACACACACAGAGCCACATACACACACACAGAGCCACACACACACACACAGCCACACACACACAGAGCCACACACACACACAGAGCAACACACACACAGACACACACACAGAGACACACACACAGAGACACACACACAGAGCCACATACACACAGCCACACACACAGAGCCAAACACACACACAGAGCCACACACACACACACAGTGCCGCACACACACATAGAGCCACACACACACAAAGCCACACACACACACAGCCACACACACACACACACAGCCACACACACATACAGACAGAGCCACACACACACAGACAGAGCCACACGCACACACAGACAGAGCCACACACACACAGACAGAGCCAAACACACACAGTCAGAGCCACACACACACACAGAGCCACACACACACACAGAGCCACACACACACAAACACAGAGCCACACACACACACACACAGAGCCACACACATAGACACACACACACACACAGACACACACAGAGCCACACACACAGAGCCACACACACAGAGCCACACACAAAGAGCCCCCACACAGCCACACACACAGAGCCACACACACACACAGACAGAGCCACACACACACAGACAGAGCCACACACACACAGACAGAGCCACACACACACAGACAGAGCCGCACACAGACAGAGCCACACACAGACAGAGCCACACACAGACCCCTAGTGACAGTAAGCACTTCTGAGCCCCCCTCCCCGACACAAAATAGGTATTATCTGCTCATTTCAACCTCCCAAATGTCAGATCACACACTTTCAGATATTGTTACAATGTCATATTTGCTGAGCAGGTTGTTATCTGTAAAATGGCCTTTTGGGAAATGACTGAGGAGGAAAAGGAAACAATTAAAGAATTCCCCTGTCCCTGGAACACAATCAATAATCTACAGGCTTACACAGCAATGCTCATCTCTGAGGAGATCATTTCACTAGCAAATAAAGTCCTACCCGTCCACCTGGGGCAGACCTGCTGGTGCCCACACATGAGGAAGGCTGTGTAAATGCCTTTCAATCATGCCAGATAAACAGCTGGATCCTTGAGGCACTCCCTGGAATGTCCTGTCTAACCACAGCAGGGCACAGCACAAAAGCACGGTCTGTATGTGGGACAGGGGAGCACAGCGCGCTGTTACTGTGATCAGCATGCCATCTCTACTACACATTCATTTGTGCTTAAGACTTTTTCCATGGATTATGAAACAGACATGGAAAGATAGTTTAAATATGCATGCTCCCTGGATGCTTAACTCAATGTACTAATCAGGGACTCTCCCGGGACACACCAAGAATGCATTTTTCTGTGGAAAGAAATTTCACAAAACTATAAAATCATCGTAAAGTCTCTCATCTTAAAAACTGTAATCACACAACATACTTAAGAAACACTTAACGGTGATTGATCAAAATCAATTACAGAGTCCATGCCTACCACAGGTTCTTTAGAACGTCAGCAGTTGACGTTTCTTGCAGTCATTGGGCGGAGCTGACATACCATGATTTTACAAGCACATCGAGAGGACGTCGAGAATTACATCTAATATTACATGTATTACATATAGGGATGTGGAAAAGACCAAACGTGGCCAGCTCTATCCCGCGAATATGAAAAAGCATGCAACCAGACTAACACCCAAGGAGAGTGGGACAGAGTGAATACTTCAGTAACCTTTCCTGGCGGCCCAGGTGCAGATATGATGATTACTGCATTTTGAGAGAGTAATCATCCTTTGGCAAATACGATTAAATTAAAGCTATAGCAACTGCAATGATGTGTGTTTTTCTGTGCAAATACGCACACACTGTTCCTTGAGGGTCTTCTTTTGAGATGCACACAATACAGCAGCCTAATAGTGGTCCAATAAGGACTGTAAAACCACTCCACCCGTACAACTATAAGGTGATGTACCGTTCAATCTTGAAAATTGGTCCCGGAGGTTTATTCCATGGATGCAATAACAGGAATACCCATTATAATCATTCCTGAGTCAGGGCATCCTAGGACGATGCCCTGCATTGCAAGTAACATTACATCACTTCCCTTTAACCTCATACTTGGTGCATAGGGTACCACCCTGTGGTTGTTGTACTTTAGTTCTTTGTACCAATGGTTTCTTTTGAGGATCATCACTCGGGTGTATGGGGTTGGGGGTCTCTCATCACCAGAGATTAGACTAGAGACCTAGAATGTCTTGACACCATTGCAACCATCTGATATCAACCCTAAAGGCAAATTTAGTGATGGTCACCTTTTTACACTGGCTGGGTGTTTCTGCATTCTCACTTAGGTAAGATTTGTTAGAGTTCATTCCCGGTGAGTTCATCGCATAAAGGACCCAAGACTTTAAATTCCTTGTCACTAGATATTACATAATTCACAAGGGATGCCCCATCTACATTCTTGTGCAGGCTGGCTGCTGTCCTATGTAGCTTGATTAAGATAACCTGACAACCGCAAGGCTGTTAAGATGCTCATTGGCTATTCTACACTTTCTGTTCAAAGGGTTTCTATTCAATTGTCTGTCAGAGAATATTCGACAGGAATTATCATTTAACTGTTTGAAACGCCCATACACAAACGTATTAGAGAAGAATACATTTAAAGAAATGAGCATTCGTATTCTAAAAACGTTTTCTGCAAGCTGATGATGTGGTTGTACAGTACAAGCCTTTGGAGAAGTGATGTAATTAAAATAAGCGCATGCACACACACGCGAGCACGTGGGCAGCAAAGTCCGAACGGCCAAATACTCCTCATGAACTCGTGCCCAAAGATGCATGGCAAATTCATTTTATTAGATTGCAGTGAATCAAACAGCAAAAATTAGACGCCAATGCAATGTTATTTGTGCAACTTCTCACTCAAAAAGCAACAGAAAGGGTTTATTACAACTCGTGCTATTCTGTGAAATACCTCAGCATCTGTGACCATTCCAAACAGTTACATTTCCTCTGGTTATGAATGGCAGTAATATAAGCCAAGAGATGCCCCACGTGCCTCTGGTATGCTCATTCCTTCACAGTGTCGCTGCTGCTTCTCCTGCCTGCATAGCTTCTTCCTTTAACTGGTGGGTGCTACTGTACAGCTGTATAGTCCGGCTCCCCTTCCCCCTCTCTGCTGCGCCCTACCCCTATCGCCAAATGTGTCTCTTGCTCTGGATCAATGTTTACTCATCTAGCACTGGTGTCTATTCACCCATTAAAGGATACAGACGGAATCCTTTCTTCCATTTGGCTAATTTCTCTGGATCGTAAGAAATACATTATCTTTTCAATCTATAAATGTAATGCTTTCTTCTGTTTTTAGCAATATGTCCATGTAAAAATTATATAATAATGTATCCATTCTTAACCACCCAGCAGTGCATCAAACCACCCATTCAATTGGTCTAAGAATCCCAGTCATATAGTCACATAATTAAACTCCCACCATCTAGTCGCCTCCTTAAACACTCCACCTCTGATTTCTGTGAATTGCTTTTTTGCCATTGATTTACTCACTGTCCCCTTTTCTAACTCACTACACATAAAACTGCGCAACCTTCCATGCTCCATCCACAGGGACGCCCATCAATCTTATTCTCCTTCTGTTTATGAAGGTACCAAGTCATCAATCTGTCAAGTCACTCTTACAACCATTTCCTAAATTATCCACTTGCCATCTACTTACAAAATCCCTTTACTAACTTTGTACCAAGCCCAATCCAAACACTGTCCCATCCTACCTTTAAGCCATTCATAAACCAATTTGACAGTCATCTAGCTACGGCTCCATTAGACATACCAGTGCCCTCAAAGACATAGTCCATACATTTCTCAAACGTTTAGGACACACACGTTTGAAAAATAGGGGCAGGATACACCCCTGAGCATTTAGCCACATGAAAACAAGCCACTTGCGCCCTCACCCAGTCTTGTTACGCGTGGAAGAGTTTCCCACAGAACTCCTGACAAACACAATGACGTTTGGGAAACCCCCTAGATTTGCATACCACTTCCGGTAGGTCCGCATGGCCCCAGAAGGTGTCACCGCCCGCCAGTTGCCTCTAGCACATCACTCGCCAGCCAGCCTTGTCCTCATTAAAGACTGTCCTAGAATAAGACGTCACGGGCGGTAGGGAGGGCTGGGTGCTGATTGGATACAAAAGTGAACGCGATACATCACTTGGATCAGGACATGATTTTTCACCTTTAATCATCAGGATGGCTTACAACTCCTGATTGGTGGGAAGCCCGCCACACCGAAGAGGGCACCACGGTGGAACCAGAGGTGCACCAGGTGCAACACAATGGTGACAGCAACACATCAGGACCAGCGCCACACCCAGGGGGGCTGCGGCACGTGGAAGACCACTCAAATAGGCGTGCTACCTCAGGGCGAGTGGTCTGTGGCACGCAGGGCCTACACCACATGGGGTCTTACAACTCCCAGGTAAACATTCCACACACTGCCACGTGCCACTCCTAGCCTGTTATATTACAAAGGGCCTGACCCACACTGAAGTGGCCTGTGGCACACAGGGCCTACACCACCCTGAGAATTCCTCAGACCGGATTGTAATAAACCACACTTGCAGATTCATCACAACAAGGCTTGTGGGGCCCACAGCTCAAAGTGTAACACACACCACAATGCTTCCTGCACCACACTCGTAGATTTGTCGGACCAAGCCCCCAGCACAGTACAAGGACAGTGCACGCCCCCATACCCCCTGAGGCCTGCACAACAGTGAGGTGACCGGCTCAGCGACACAGGCGGGTGTACACCACTGGGGCTACGGGACAGCAGGCGGCAGTGGGCGGGGCAACACCACTCACATCGCAGCAGAAATATGCTTGTCAATGCAGGACATATGTTAGTTTATACCAGCGGGCACACGTCGATGGCACCTACCAGTTTCCCGAGGCCACGATGCAGACCTTGAGAGGCGGCATGTTTCTTCTGTCCCTGGCGATGAGCACTAAGTGACTTTCCCGCGGTGCCGATTAGCAGTGGAGTGAGTCAGCCGCTCCTGCCTCACCTGCCTGCGTCTATTCTTTTGCCTGCACCACACTCATAGATTTGTCGGACCAAGCCCCCAGCACAGTACAAGGACAGTGCACGCCCCCATACCCCCCGAGGCCTGCACAACAGTGAGGTGACCAGCTCAGCGACACAGGCGGGTGTACACCACTGGGGCTACGGGACAGCAGGTGGCGGTGGGCGGGGCAACACCACTCACAGCGCAGCAGAAATATGCTTGTAAACGCAGGACATATGTTAGTTTATACCAGCGGGCACACGTCAATGGCACCTACCAGTTTCCCGAGGCCACGATGCACACCTTGAGAGGCGGCATGTTTCTTCTGTCCCTGGTGATGAGCACTAAGTGACTTTCCCTCGGTGCCGAGCAGCAGTGGAGTGAGTCAGCCGCTCCCGCCTAGCCTGCCTGCGTCTCTTCTTTTCCTCTTTACCCAGTGTGCCTGCTCCCTACCTCGGCATCCTGGCAGCGCCCTGCAGGGAGGCGTTTTCATTTGATCCTGCTTGAGTCGGAGGCTGAAAACCAGAAAAAAAAATGGAGGCCGCAAAGCTCCGCACATTTCGGAATCGGGGGCATGTTTTTAGCGTTCTGAGTGACGGATGATGTCACAGGGCGAAAGAACGCAAAAAACACCCCCCCGAATCCGAAAGAGACGGGACTTCAACGGAGTGATGCCCCTCTCTTCCAATGGCTGGCCTCCGTTTAGGAAGCCAGCCAATGGAGGAGAGGGGCGGGTTCAAGCCCCCCTTACCTAAAAACATAAAATCTTCAGACTCCGCCCACTGTAACGCAGTGCGACGGTCCTCGGCCTAAAAAGCGGTCCAAACCGATAAAGCTGTCAATTGGAAGTAGACTCCTGGCTGAGGAGGTTGTAATTGTGGAATAACTCAAAGTACTGACTGGAGCAGTTATAAGGATGTAACGCTGTTTAAAATTGATAATTTCCCGGCTCTGGTCATATGGCTGTAGCACAGCTCTCAAAACTCATGTTTAATTCTTGGCAAATTGAGCGTATTTTATATCAATCTGGCAGGCAGGCACATTATGAAGTCCAGAATAAAGAAGTTCTATCAGAACCAATAACAGGGCTTGACAATGGATTCAGTATCCATCATCGTTCATCCTGGTTGAGGGTACAGACCTCAACGTGCCCACGCAGACCTGCCTCTGGTGAATAGCAGTAAAGCTGTGATTGATTGGCCCTAGTGCTTTTCATAATGTGTCCACAGGCTGCCATGCAGTTTGCATGGTGATGAAAATCTGTAAATTTGCCAGACCTATCATGTCCCAGTGTGCTCTCAGAGTGAAGATACTGACTATATACTTGCTTTCACTTTATCTCCATTGCAGCATTTCATTTGTGAACCATCCCTTATCTGTGGCTGACAATTAATTTCTCTTGTGCTGCAATAGCAAGGGTTAAAAACTGCTTGAAAGATCTGATATACCTTGATTGCAAGGTTCAGTGAAAGTTTAATTCTCTTGACAGAGTGACGGCCAAGAATCTCCTGACCTACAATTGTGGAAAAGAGTGTGTGCATGCAACACATTTCACATTGCAATTTTAACATTAATCTGTCTGACAGAAAGGAAGAAATTGTGCGTTAACGCAAGAAAGACTTGGCTGTTTTGCAGTGGTGTGTCAAGAGTGCCCTTGGCCCTAATGCAAGAAAAGAAGATGTGCTCCCAGTCCTTTGGTTTGTTACTAAACAGGCTCTATTACTGGGGTGCAGTGGGCCATCCGGACCTCGAGGCCCCGGCACCACTGCACCTTCCGCACTATTAATAGCTACGCCTCTGCAGCTCTGCTAAAGATACTACAGAAACATTTCTCATTTTCATCACCAAAAGCATTTAATTTAAGGTTAGAGTTGTGCACCCCCAAAGAGAGTCAAACTCCTACATTTAAACAGTTAATCAGTTCTACAAGTGAACAGTTTATCAGTTTCATGTACCTTAACAACTTTTGATTGGATTGGTGGGATCGGGACCAGTTAGCCTCTCTGCAATAAATCGATCCCTAACCACACAGTCCTTGACGCCCAAAGATTACTGCTAAAAACGAGCGCTGACAGGCCTACGAATGTATAACGTGCATTTACTAAGACCTGGGTAGAGACTGGTGTCCCAATCAGGCAATTAGTGTGTATAATGCATTTCTTGATGACAATGATGAGCCCTCATATTTTTCTTAGTACCGAGTTTAACTCTGACGATCTGAAAATGTGGCTTGCGATATTGGAGGGTGAATGTATTTCTTTTCGATAATAGAAGGGGGGAGAAAAGGAAACCCGATGTGAGTGTTTTAGGGTAAGAAACTGGGTACTGCTAAAGAAGCATGGGGTCGCAGCAAATCATATACATGAAGCTCTTTTCCTTCCACTGCCTCACAACAAGACTGGAGCGAGGTTTCACTCCAAGAACGGACGCACAGCATGTTCCAAGATTCCTCATAAACATACCACCAATTCATCCATGTTTGATTCAACTTTTATTCCAGATAATTCAAACTTCATCTGTTTTGTCTTTTACACGTGAGGCACTTATGTCCTCGCTCCAGTCTTGTTGTACACATTTGCACATGGAACTCGGGCAGACCACGGTTCCGGGCTGCACGCAACAATTCTCAAAAAGTAAAGAAACAAACAAAGTTGATACATTGAATAAATAGGTGTGCCCTTGTTCATCCCTCTTTTTCCACTGCCTCATGCCATATCCAAGCGGAGTGAAGGCACAAATGGGAAGAAGCTATTTCACGAATACCCAGGCCAATTCCAAATTCACAGTTTGAGATGATGCGTATGTGCCATCCCACCAACTTCTCCTGCCGGTGGTGTAATGCAAAAGGATGCGCCCCCATCTGCAGAATGCTATGAGGTGCCCCTGAGACTCCCTTATCTCAGAGATATTAATAGGCTTTGATGGATTGGGGAGACTTCTGAATGGTCACGGCCATCCTGCGCCCCAGGCGTCCCTGTTGTCACCTTTGTGGATCCTGATGCTCCACGGTCATCTGTTTCCCTTCTCTTAATGGGGATCCTGTCACAGAGCAAAGATATTGTCATAACATTTCTCTCTGAGGAGAAATGTATCCTTTTGGACTTGGCCACTTGGCCCTTTTTGCAGGGTCTTCCCAGAACCCTTTGCCTTCCTCCTGTATTTTTTCTGACCTGTTGATGGTGGTTTTATGACTCTGGGCACTTTATCACTTCTGATCAGTGCTAAAATACATGTGCTATCTTTGGTAAACTTGGTAAGATTGATCTGAACCTATTTGGCCTATTTAATTTACATATAAGTCCCTTGTAAAGTGGTATCCCATATACTGAGGGTCTGTAAATGAAATGCTACTGGTGGGCTTGAGGTGCTGCTTGCGCCACCCACCAAACCTGTCTCAGGCCTCTGCCACTACAGGGCATGCAGGCGCAGTTTACTGCTGCTGTGACATGGCATATAAAGTGGTTGCCACGTCTACGACTCCCCTTTTACTACATATCAGTCACCCCTAAGATAAGCCCTAGCTAGCCCTATGGGCAGGGTGCGGTGTAGGTAAACGGTAGGACTTGTGCTGTAACTGTGTGGCATGTCCTGGTAGTGACAAACAGCCTATTTGGTTTCTCACTGTTGTGTGGCTGTCCTCTCATAGGGATGCATTGGGGATTCCCTGATATGTGCCTCAGTGGTAATTCCTGATCTGAGAGGGGTAGAGTGACCAAGTTTAGTACATTTGGAATAGTAGTGATAAATCGTGCTTATTGGTGAAAGCAGATTTATTATTACTATTTTAGAAATGCAATTTTTTAGAAGTGGGCCTTTCTATGTGCTATGTTTCTTTGTGCCTGCCTGAAGTGTATTAACCATCTGGTTCTGACTGACAGGAGAGAGGGGATGTGCATTCACTCCAGCCAGTCCCTGGGTGGGTTGAGGTGTGTCCTGCCCTGCCTGGGTGACTCAGCGCTAGACTGAATAGACCCTGGCTGAATTTAGAGTAGCGGGAGGAGTTATCCCTTGCACCTGAATAGGCCTGGTCTGCATTTGGAGTCATGGGAGGAGTAGCCACTGCACCTGAATAGGGATGTGCCTACCTTCCACAATGATGGCTCCTCCCCACTGTGGTGTGTCTGTGGCAAAGGCTTACACTAACAATGGAGGTTGTTGTGCACTTGTAAAGATATTTTAAAGTGCCCCCAAAACTGGTTTGGACTGGGCTCAGAGCCATGTGCCAGGGGAGAACAAAGAAATATTGACTATAAGTGCTGGGTCTGTGACCCTATGTCTGTTGAACTTCTGGAACTGAAGAAGACACAGCGTGGGCTTCTGCGTGCCAGGAGGATTCTCCTGCAGCAATAGAGAACTGGAGCCTCGCAGGCTACATTCTATTCTGTGCCTCCCCCCACCTGTTAGAGGGAGAGGCGGACAACTAGTGGCAGCAAGTCTCGATGAGAAGACCAACGAAGTAGGAAGAGGTCCCAGTGTGTAGGGCCTCCAGTGTGGGCACGGCCGCCTCCCCGTTCCCTGCATCGGCACAAGTGAGGGAGCCTGTGTCGGTGGGGCGAGGTCCCGTTGTGGGCCTGCCCAGACCATTGATCTTCTGCTCTTAGTCTCTTATTGTTGCTCCGTGCTTAGGAGCGTGGGATCAGTGTTCTCAGCTGCGTCGTCAGATCACAGGCAGCTGCCTGAGGGACACACGCATTTGGGGGAGCCTTTACTCTGGAAAGGGGGCGTTGCAGGGAAAGGCCAGGACGGAGCCCCCAAGGAAGACGTCAGACCGCCTGATGTTCACCCCTATGCCTAAGGTGGGCATGCTGTAATTAGGTGATGTGTGCACTCGATAAGTGGTGATTATGGTGCACTACTGTTGTGGTTTACCCCTAATGCTTTTCCTAAAGGGTGCACTGCTGCTAGTGTTTTGTAGTGCACTACTGCTGATGGTGCTGGTTATTACTAGGGTGCACTGTGCATAATTATGTGCTGCATAATGTGTTACACTCAGTGTAATACTATCAGAAGTTACTGGTCAGCCTGATGGTGATGATTATGACAATGACCCAACTGGCCAAGTGATGTATGTAATCCCTGTGATGTCATGACAAGTGCCTAGTGGCACAGTGATAATTGTGATTGTGATCTAATGTGTTTATATGGTTAATACAAAGGCTATTTTTATATAACCTTGTGTGGAGTTTCTTTTGTAGTGTGCCTAGTGTGTCACTGCTGTGTGAATGTGTTGCGCAAACGCTTTAGACATTGCCTCTGGGATTAGCCTGACTGCTCTGCCAAGCTACCAAGGGGGTGAACAGTGGTTATCTTCAGCGCGTAACTCCCTTGCCCTGACTAGAGTGGTGGGTTCTGCCGGGCTTAGGTCCATACCCTAGCCAACCAGAAACTCAATTTTTAACATATCCCCTCTCTTATATCTTAGTAGGATAAGTGCAGCACATGTGCACAATAAAAAAATCTGTATGGCTTCTTCACCATGGGCGGACTTATTGAACGTGTGCCACCCAGGAGGGGTTAACTTTTAATGTAGCTCCAATGGCACCCACAGTAAGAGAAACAATGTTTTTGAAAAGCAATCAAATATATCTCTAAGAGGGTGTAGTCAAAAGTCTAGCTTCTAAAGGTGGCAAGCGAACCCCATGCTCAGATAGTGACAGTGCAACTGGTGCTGTGCTGCCAGTAGGTAACTCTGCACAGTGAACATTAGAGCATCCAGTGCTAGCACCTGATACCCATCTGGTACCCCTTTTGTAACCTCTAACATTGCCCCTGCTGTGCATGGTCACAAATGTGATCAAAGGCTGTAAGAGTCAAGGTTACTTTCTGTGGTTTCCATGTGTGTTGTTCTCTTAGCCACTCAGTAGCAAACATGAAGTTATTGATGTTCCATGGGTGGAGAGCGAGAGGCACAAGACAGCACTCCTCTGATGTCATTTAGGATCAGTTTGCAGGACATCAACACCTGCATCCCTCGCATCTCACTAAATTTGCTTGTATTTCCTGCACAACCCCACCTTCAGCGGACTATTAAAGGTACCTCAATGGTGGTGAAATCAGGGCAGCAGGACAAGTGACTGGCAAGCATTGCACACTGTAAATAACTAGTAACATAACACTAACCCTCACAATGATCTTCAGGAACCCCCTCACGGTCACGGGGGTCACCTGAACAGAAACAAGGAGTAGAAATGAAACATTAGGCCAAAACCCTGTTTGGCGTTGTCTTCAGTGTATCTCATAACTCAGATCATTAGCTGGAGAAAGAACTTGACCGTGAGATGCCCCCATTTAGATGCGCTGAAGCGCAAGCCGAAGCGACTTGCCATTTTGCATAAAGGGGTTGATGGGGTTGCAACATGATGTGCAGTGGCTCAGAGAAGAACAGTTTTAAGACACTGCACTGTCCAATACTCATAGACATAACTGGGAGATTTTGAAAGTTAGTATACGAGCTGCAGACAGCACAGCTCGGAAACATGAGGCTGTTTCTGATCTGTTCCGTGTGCAGCTCATGAACTAACTCAGATAATTTCCTAGTTACATGTATTACCTTTATATAGTGCAGTCTCAAACACAGGTACAGAGCTCTTCTGAGTACTAGACCACACGTTGAAGACACTGCCCCAGTTCTAATGAGTGTGAAAACTCTGTAACACCTTTAAAGAGTAGGAGAGTAGTTCTTATCCCAGGGTCCACAGATCAATGGGGTCCGCAGTTCCTACTAATCAGGTCTATGATTGTTTAGACAAATAATACTAGCAGACTACTACAGCATATATACATAAAAAGCAACATGTAAAATTGAAAAGGCTCTGTAAATGTGAAGGAATTTGAAATTGAAGGCTAAAAAATAAGTTAGTATCCACAGCTTGATTCTTGGGAGCAGCACAAGTACTGATAATCGAATCTAGTATGGACAATTGGTGGCCTGAATTGAAGCATCATCATGTACTGACAAGAAGAGCATGTATTAGGAGCAAAACAAGAGAAAGAGTATGCTAGAATCTAGCTTAACACTTTCGCTTTAATAAATAAGACCACATTTTCAAAAGCTCCGACCTACTCTTTAAAATGTAAACGTAGACGTTTGCATATTTTGTTTGTTTTTTAAATTGATTTGTGTAGTTGTTTGATGAAGGATTAAAGTAGAAATCATTCTCCAACCAGTAGTGCTTCAGGAGGTGCATTTGCCGAGTGGTAAAAGACTTCTCTGCAATCCAGCTGTCTAGGACTTACTAGAGGTAACAGAAGGGGTTCCTGGTTCCCAAGGCCCCTCAGCATTAAAGAGAACTTCATCCCCTAACTAGCAGGGTACGAGGAGGCACATCTTCAGAGTAGTGTAGAAAGGGGAGGGGCCTCCGGTGACTTGCAAGTCTCTCATTTTATACTTTCATTTCTACTTCCCTGGGCCAATTTGGGTGTCAGGCCTTTTTATAATAGGGTGCCCACCCCTCCCGAGCCCAGTTCAGCCCCGGAGACCCCATCCTCTGGGGCCCAACCTCTAAATGTGCTAGCCCTGGTACTACCCAGGGCACCCACTCACAAAAGATGGGGACCACGGTGGGAGCCTCAAGGCCCACGTGATCCCTGTCTGCTCCTTGCCTCCTGCAGCAGCTGGTATTGCTTTTACACATAGGAAGTTGCTAACATGCTGCTCCTTGTATGTAAAAGCTATCGCTTGCTTAAAGCGGAGCATAGTTTGCTAGGGCTTGGCGGGAGTGGTAAGCCCCCGTCAAGCAATAGCAAACAGCTATGTCCTGGGTTGGGCACCCCAGGACATACCAGAAGCTGGCCCTGGGAGGTGGGAGTCTGCAGGGCCATATTTGGTTTCAGGTGGGGGGCTGCGATCCCCCCCCCTCCAATGTTTACTTTAGCTCTGTGGAGGTGGTGGTCCAAGGGCCTGTACTCCTCAATGGACCCCCACCTTCATTATATCATTTGAGCCCCGGGAAGATGACAGTCTCTGAAACTGCAGGGGGCGGTGCAGACCCCATCATTTCTATGTTAATAATAGTTTTATTGTTCACTTTTCCCAGGGGAGGCGGCGGGCTCCCCACATTCCTAATTCATTGCCACAGGGAGTTAATAGTCCCCAGGCCTCACTAAGAGTGAACCAAATTCACGGAAGCACGAGAAGGAACCTCCCAGGGCGTTTGCAGAATAGGTCCAATTGATGAAGGGTTTATATGCATAAGTGAAATAAAGACTATATGGACATTTGAACAAACGTAACCAGCGTAAATCCATACATATTATCTATCAGATTCCCTCAGAACCATAGAGAGAACAAATCTTCTTTGCATGACAACTGATATTGTGGCACCGTAGAAGAAACTGTATTTTTAGCCTTGGATTCACTCTTAATGAGATGATGGAATGAATGTTATTTGGATATGAGAAACCAGATGACTATTCTTGTTATCAAGAGCACTTTTGCCTTCCCGCTGGATAATCATCAGACAGATTGTTAAACCCGGGATCCCGGTTTGCTGAGGTAGGTACATTAGGCCAAACAGGGACTTGTGATTCCACATCAGGGAAAGGAAGGACACCTTCTTAGATAGCCCCCGCTCACCCCCTTGGTAGCTTGGCACGAGCAGCCAGGCTTATCTTCAAGGCAAATGTGTAAAGTATTTGTAACCACGCTCACAGCAACCCAATGATGACACCTCAAATAGACCCCACACGAGTTTCATAAAAACAAGTATAAATTCATATAAAAAGATATACGATAAGATCACACAGTATAAATCCAACATATGCATATTTGTAATATTCCTCATGGCCTTTATTAGGCCAGCCAGCCCTTGTCAGTTCTGGCGATATTAATGAGCACTTCTAAACGTTCCACCGCAGTCCTAATTAAGGGTGGGCGGTCAGCTACGCTCCGTGCACGGAGTGCACGGAGTGCCGTCTCCTACGCATTTTGCGTAGCGGGCGTAGCCAGGCGGCACTACGCGCGCTCCGCAGACGGTGCGTAGCCGGCCGCCACCCGCCTCCCTCCCGCCCTCCCTAAATACATAAATAAAAGTATAAAAAGCTTTTAAAAACACTTACCTTGTCTGCCGCGTCCCCGGGGCTCCCTCTCGCCGTCCCGCGATTCGCGCCGCCATTTCGGATCCTAATGCGCATGCGCGGGCGGCCGCGCATGCGCATTTCTCATGAGGAATGCGCATGCGCGGCCGCCCGAGCATTGCGCATTAGGAGCCGAATCGGTGGCGGCGCGAATCGCGGGACGGCGAGAGGGAGCCCCGGGGACGCGGCAGACAAGGTAAGTGTTTTTAAAAGCTTTTTATACTTTTATATATGTATTTAGGGAGGGCGGGAGGGAGGCGGGCGGCGCGGAGTGGGGCTACGCGGAGTGCGTGGGTGGGCGTAGTTGTGCGCCCACTTCGCGTAGCTCCGCGGAGCCCCACTCCGCACACTACGCCCAGGGTTAGTCCTAATACAATGCTATGCAGTTCGTAATTCTAGAATCAGGCACTTTGCAATGTAAAAATAACGCAATACGTAACGCTAGACTCAGGCACTTTGCAATGTAAAAATAATGCAATGCGGTATCCGCTAATCAGGTAGTTTGTTATGCACAAAGAACAATGCAATATGTAATACGCTAATCAGGTAGTTCGTTATGCAGAAACAATGCAATGCGTAATACGCTAATCAGGTAATTTGTTATGGAGATACAATGCAATGCGTAATACGCTAATCAGGTAGTTCGTTATGCAGAAACAATGCAATGCGTAATACTCTTCTATGCCGATCATTGTGCCTCAGGCGGTCTCTCCGCCACTCGTACTACTCTCCATCAGCCTCTGTCAACAGTTGCCCCCCACACAGGTATGATGTGAACAAAGAGTACAGCTCCGCACTCCGGCCCCGGTACTGCCACATCTCTGCCAAGTACAGGCCGCGATACGTGCCGAAGCAGAGGCTCACACTGCAGGAAGGAGAGCGGCCGAGAGCATCTCCCTCCAAGCCCGCACCCCGCCCCAGGCATTCACATGTTACCTGGGGGATGCAACCTTGCTCTCCTCTCCTCTTCCTGTGACCTGGGCCTCCAATGCAATCTTCGTGAATTCCGGGCAGTGGGACTCGGGCCCTCCCTCAATGAGGTTGGCTCGCGGTCCCTCTTTGACAACGGCGGGCTCGGGCTGGCGATTCAGCTCCTCTGGGGCTGCCGGTTCGGGCCACTGACACTATGAAGATCTCAGGCTGCCACACGGCACAGGCACACAGCGTCGCTGAAACTCTCCTTAACTTCGGGTGCACAATCACAGCGATTCCTCCTCACGAGAGTCTCAGGCTGCACAAAGCACATGCACACAGTGTCGCTGAGTCTCACTTTAACTCCAGTTGAACGATAACAAGGACAATGGTCATGAAGGTCTCAGGCTGCACAAATCACACGTACACAGCGTCACTGAGACTCACTTGGATTCCGGGTACACAATAGCAAGGCAATCCTCAAAAACGTCTCACGCTGCACGCTGCACACACACACAGCGTCGTTGAGACTCACTTGGATTCTGGGTGCATGATAACAAGGCAATCCTCACAAAGTTCCCACGCTGCCCAAAGCACACGAAAACAGCGTCATTGAGACTCTCTTGGATTCCGGTGCACACAATGACAAGGCAATCCTCACGAAGGGCTCAGGCTGCAAAAAGCACTCACACACACAGCGTCGCTGATCCTCGCATGGACTCCAGGTGCCCACGATCACACGGCACTTCTTACGTGGGTCTCAGGCTGCAAAAAGCACACACACACAGCATCGCTGAGACTCTCCTGGAAACTTTTGTGTTCCTGAGTTTCCGCAACAGGGAGCCATCTCACCCTGGGCCCTTGGGGATAAGTTACTTCAGGACACAGCACAGCAAAGTCCTTTCAAGCAGGGGGACACAGCACGCAGCTAAGTCCATTCAGCCTTTCCTTGCTTAAAACAGCAAACTACAGGCCAGCCCCAGAACACACAGCAAGGGTCAGTCCTTTCCTTCAATCTCTTCAATTGTTTCTTCCTTGGCAAAGGTTCCTCTTGACCACGAAGTAGCTTCAGTCTTGTTCACTCTTGATCAAGCCATCATTCCAAAGTTCAGGGGCTTCAGCTCTCATAGTTATACCCCTTAATTGCTTTGACGTCTTTGGGTTCAGGGGGCACTGACCCCTGTTCAAACCAGTTCTGGGTGGCTCCCAGCTAGTGACACATTCTTCCTCTGATTAGAGGGGGGTCTGGATTTTCAATCACTCAGCAGGAGATGGGACTATTTTTTTATGTCAGCATCCCAACCCTCTTCACCTCTAGGGTCTACTCCTCCCCCTACACTCCAGATGTAGGTCAGCCTGTTGCTGTCTCACCTCTTCCCCTGGGTCAAGACATTCCCTAGATCCTATCGCTTTAAAATCCAGACAGTCAATCCACAACCAGGCATGGACAAACAGAAATGTTAGAGGACAAAGATCCAGCCACTTCTAAATGAGTGGCTTCTAAACACACAATGCAAAAACCACTTTCATAAAAAGATGTGTTATTACATTGTGAGTTCAGGCACACTAAACTTCACCTCTCCATCTCAAGCCTTTGGGAAGATAAGCTGGAAAACATATTACACAGCCTTCCCAGCCTTCCCAGTCCATCCTATGGGCAAGATGGTCTTCAACAGTGAAAACGAAATGGAGATTATTTCACTGTCAGGACATGGTACACACCTTAGTACATATTCTATCTTTCACATACACTGCACCCTGCCCAGGGGGTACCTTGGACCTACCATAGGGGTGTCTTATGTGCATAAAAAGGGAATGGTAAGGTCTGGCAAGTGGGTGCACTTGTCAGAAGAACATGCAGTAGTGGACGGTTGTGGGAGTGCTGCCGGGCGGTGACGTGGAGAGGGGGAGGGGCAGGGTGGGGGGTAGTAAACCAAGGATTAGGAAGCATAAAAATAAATAAAACAAAATTTGTTGCGTACACTGCATCGCATTTGGCGATGCAGTGCATGCAACAAAATTTGTTTTATTTATTTGTATGTTTACTTACCTGTAATCGGCCCTAATCCATAGTTTACTACCACCCACCCTGCCCCTCCCCACATCACCGCCAGGCAGCACTCCCACAACCGTCCGCTACTGACAACATAGAAGTTCAACAAAGTGCGCGCAAGCACTGCAATGGCAGGCCTGAGTTCCCTTTTTAAGGCTACTTGCGTGGGGGGCACAAGTAGTGCTGCAAGCCCACTAGTAGCAGTTGCATTACCAGCTCTGGCACACATAGTGCACTTTACTTGGGACTTTACTAGTAAGGCTAACATACCAATCATGGACAACCAATTACCATTACACTTTACACAGGGAGCACTTGCACTTAGACACTGATCAGCAGTGGCTAAGTGTCCAAAGCATCTAAGTTGGCCCAAAATATAGAGGAGGTAGAGGCAAAAAGTCAGGGGTAATCACGCCAAGAAATGCCAGGTCTAACACCAAGTGAATAGGAATTTGATTAGGATCAACTAAATAATTAACCATGAGAGTCATATGAATGTTTTGATAAAGATGGTTTTAGGTTTAAGTACACCATCAAAACACGTCGATGCATCTGCCATACAATTTGTGTAGTTGGCTGGAACTACAGATACCAATACGAGTATTTATGTATTGAATTTCAGTCTAGATACGAATTAACATGAATGTGTGTTACCTACTAACAAAGTGTACTGTCTTTTTTATCGCATCTCTCTCCTTTCTTTCATGTGGACATTGAATATTACTACTGTAGCTCTTGTTATTAAAATGATGTGATTATATAGTATATGAAATATTTGAGCTGCAAATCCTTGTATTTTTCACGTCTCCCCCCTTTTTTTTTTATTTGGATTACATTCCCTTCATGTTTTTATAAGAAACTATTTTATCCAATAAAATGTGTACACTTCTTACTATGTATGCTTTTTTACAAAAGTGTGATTGGTTTTGATGCTAGCGGTTTGGGTGAATTAATACCAGTTGTGTTTATTTTCGATTTACCAAAGGAAAACTTGTTTTTCACTTGTTGATAGTACCCTATTGCTTTGGTAAGTAAAAGGGGTTCCTTTCTTGATATTTGAACAACATAAATAAACTACTAGAAAATGGGAAATATTTCCATTTAAATTATACATAAAAAGTAATTACTATATAAAATAAGTTTTACTACAAATATTTTAAAAATTACATGCATTTATATATATAACAATATTCATTTAAATACACAGACACAAATTAATAATAATATATATTTAAACAATATTAATATAAAATGTTTACTATATAAATAATAAATATACTATTTGCACTTCAAGTTATACAACAGCAGACACAGTATTTTACTCAGGAGGGGTAAAATTTACAATTCCCACTCCAGTCTGTGCAACAGTAAGGAAAGCGTTGGACACAGGAGAAGTAAAATGTACTATTCCCACTCCAGTGGAGGAAACAGTAGGGAAAACATTGGACTCAGATGGGGTAAAATGTACTATTCCCACTCAAGTCTGTCCAACAATAGGGAGAGCGTTAAACTCAGGAGGGGTAAATTTATAATTTCCACTCCATTGGGTGAAAAAGTAGGGAAAGCATTGAACTCAGGAGGGGTAACATTTACTATCATCCACTCGAGTCAGTGCAACAGTAGGAAAAGCGTTGGACTCAAAAGGGGTCAAATTTACTATTCCCATTCCGGTCTGTGCAATAGTATGGAAAGTATTTGACTCAGGAGGGGTCAAATTTAGCATTCCCATTCCAGTCTGTAACACAGTAGGGAAAGAGTTGGAATTAAGAGGGGTACAATTTCTTATTCCCAGTTCAGTTGGTCCAATAGCAGAGAGCGAGTAATTCACTTCAATCAAATAACATATTTTAACAACTCTATTAAATAATAATAAATATAACATTTGAATTGCAAAATATGTCTTAATTTTAACAAAAATAAACAAATTACATAATTATTACGTTTTAATAATTAGTATCAATTAAAACAAATAATAATAATTTCATGAATTCAATTTAATTCAATATCTTTATTCGGATACAGATATATATTCATAAAAGTACAGACAGACAACAACATGCACAATAAAAATTATCCAACAGCAGAGGGGACATTAAAAAATTCCAATTAAAACTGGTCCTCTAGTGGTACAATACACATAAAGAGAGACATGATAAAAAAGAAAAATTCATCAGAGTGTTAGTTTACCAAAAGGTGATTGAGGTCAAAAACAGGATGAAATAAGCATGATTCAGGGAGGCCACACAGAATTACGAGTGTGCACTGCCGCTTTCTAGAAAGAACCAACCCGAAAGATAAGCTCATCATCTTCCAAAGCAATAACCTTCCCATATGCTGCCTTGTAGTCAATGAGAAAGGAATGGAAACCACTGCACTCCTCTTAATGAGAGACTAGAATATAGTAGTTTCCTTTGACTTTCTTTGAACTTATGCCGTGCAACCCTGCTTTAGATTTCCCTCTGTTCCCCAAACCATCAGTTTTTTTTAACATTTTAACAGTTATTTTTTGTTCCACCTGTTCTCGTACCCTATAATTACATGTATCCTGTTCAGTCATTACTTCACTTTCATTTCATTTTCATTCTCATTCGTACTTTCTTTCTTCCGCTTTCCTCTTTTCCTTGTGTCCTGGTTATCATTGATCTGTTCCAGATTCTGTTCTTTCTATGCACGACTCTCTCCTCAAATCAGTTCCTCTTTATCATCTTTTTTTACTTTATACACTTGCTATCACTTATTTTGTTATTTTCAGTCATGTGGTATTGTTTTTCTACCATTCAATTCGAGTATATCTTTATTCGTGCGTTGTACACACTTCACCTGCAGTCCTCTCTCTATGGCCATTTTTTGGGTTTAAACGTAATTTTACCCTCTTCTGGGTTGTTCACGCATCACTTCGCGTTTGTTACTTTGGAACACTGATCATGGTTCCCCGCCACCAGCTTATGGTAAGCGTTTTTCGCCAGTATAATCATTGACATTGCACCGCGTGTGCAATTTCTTAATTTTAGTCACGCGTACGCCTATTGCACGCTTTCCCGACCGCGTTAGTGGTTCAGCACGTATACGCTCTGGTCTCTTTAACTACGAGCCAGTTAGGGTCTTCACGATAGTTCGTGCACTTTTCTATCCACCGGCACTCTCAGTTTCTTGCACATTATGAAACCACCATTAAAGTTAACAACAGGATCACACTGAGCGTGTGCATGACGCCAGTTGCATGTTACCAGGTGCTTTGTGTGTAGACTTTTTTCTCTTTCTTTTTTTCTCTTTTCTACCGGCATTATAGTAGGGTGCTCACCACGGCACCTTTATGACACTCAAACACAGGATTGCATTCTTGCGTGTACCACTATATGGTTACACTGCTGACAATCACGTAGACTGTTTCCTTCTTGTCCCCTGTTTCTTTTTTCACCAATAACTCCCCAACTTTACGGTCAGATCCCCATTTTCACCTTCTAGTCATCACGGTCATGTATGATCACCTGCACACCCAGAATTATTCAGATGCATTCCTCTTGGGCCTCTTGTTACACATTTTTTTCACTTTTGCTTCTTTTCAGACACATTTCCCCTGAAGAAGAGCCCCCGGCTCGAAATGCATTGGGGTTTCCTTCAAAACTGCGAAGTGATTACACGTTATCATCATTGCAATTACATTGCTACCATTTCATAAAGTCATTCAATGAATTATGTATCATATGACGTAATATGATGAATACTACTGGTTGAATTAAAACCAAAACACTCATCTAATCATCAACGATGCTTTATTGACTTTTTTTGACACCTCAGCAATTCATTTTGCCTGCAAGTGAGCTCGAGTCATTATCCTTACACAAGTAAGTTTTTTTTTGCCTTGTAGTCAATCACAGGTGTAGCCTTAAAATATGATATAAAAAACATTTTGGTGAGCATTAAATAGTAACTAAAAAAGGCGAAAAAGTAAACCCCTTTCCCAACGGCCAATGGGTTTGAGAAGATAGCTAGAAGGGGCGTAGGAAGTGTTCTCAATACGCTTGTATCTAGCAACAGATGTTTTCCTAATCTCGTTATCATGTCTAACGTTCCTATAAGATGCGTATAGAGCCGTTTGGAGGGATTTCTTATTAATGATACCAGGGTCTGAGGGGTTTAAAAAGAAATGCTCGTGGTTCACACTGGTTAAACTTTTGTAAACAGCAGCCATCAAGGTACTTCCATCCTCCTATCACATTTTAAACAATCTAATATGATCTCCCTAGTAAGTTGGGCCGCTGGATTTTAACAGACTCTGAGCCAAAATAATGCGGGGCAAGCCTTAATATAGCCTTCGATGTATGGAAAATTAACTTCGCAGTCACAAGCATACAGTGAGGAGGAAATAGGAACACCCAGGATTGTGCTGCAAAATCTATTCTCTTCTTCCTGGATGCTACCTCAGTTAGTAAAGCTCCAAACCTCTGCGCCATAAGTGGCAGTTGGAATGTAATGAAGTTTTAAGATCCTAACGGTAGCAGATACAACCTCTGTATTCCTAGGCTTGGGCAAACCAAGTATTATGTTAGGAAAGTTGGAAAACATTCTCCTACAGTAAGCCACATGGTCAGCCCACAGTCCGTTAGAGGCAGATACCAGCCCTAGGTAGGGGAAAGTGCGAGTGATTCGTCTAAGTCTAAAATGATTGATGAGTTAAAATACTTCTTTGACCCACATGCCATTAAAAAAGATTTTCTTTAATTGATGCATAGGTCCAAACTGCCCATGAAGTCGACAAAGCCCTGCACGGCCCATTAGCACCGCATCATCAGCACATAACAGGACAGGAAGCTTGTTGCCATTAATACAGGGAACATCGTGGGTAAGTATTGCCAATGACTTGTTCAGGTCATTGATATAAAGGATGAATAGGAGAGGGGCTAGGATGCAACCCTGCCTGACCCCTCTCCTGACTTCAATGTCTTTGAATACCTCACTATCCCTGCTAATGCGCACCCGGGCGTGTAGGTCTTTGTGCAAGTAGGCTAAAAAGCGTACAAGGGACACGTCCAGGCCATAGTTTAAAAGGATATTCCAGAGCCGTGACCTGTTGACAAAGTCAAAGGCCGAAGTAATATCCATGAAGTCTAAATAAATAGGTGTTTTTTTGGCTGTGTTATATTTACCAATAATCATGTCGAGGTTGAGGTACTGCTCAACAGTGCTGATATTGCTTCCAAACCCCAACTGACAGGGATGTAAAATCTGATCTTCCTTGGCCCCTGACCTAATCTTGTTTTACAGGACCCTCGCCAAAATTTCAGTGTATTATCGATCAGGGAGATCGGCCTGTAACAACTTGGATTTGAACGGTATCCCTATTTAAAAATTGGCACAATAATGCTGGAGGACCATGTGTTGGGTATAGTGGAATCTGTTAGATTATTAAAAACATTCAACAGTAAAGGCGCCCAGAAGTCTTGCTGACTTTTAATAAGATCAATGGGCAAACCATCAGGGCCAGGGGCTTTACAACCCAGGCTCTGATCAATAGCCTCCTCCACTTCTGATAGGTTAATCAAGACCCTAGTGGTAGTTGCATACTCATTGGTTGCTATAGATGGGGCTGAAGCTAAGTAAATCTTCGTAAAATGTGCTTCCCATGCCTCACTAGAGATGTTACAACTAATTGTGGATGTGGGGTGTCCCAGAGACCTCATATCTTTAACCGCTAACCAAAAATCCAACCCGTTTTTTAACGTGACTGCCCGAGCAAGATTGTCCCAGCGCTCTCCTATTATTTCCTCCTTTTTGATTGAAATGTCTAGTTTATAGCATTGTCTGAGTGATTTGATAAGGGAGCTGTCTCTACGTTCACTAATAAGTGCCCTTCAGAGAGCTATATTAGCTGCGGAACAATCAGCATTAAACCAGCTTGGCCCCGAATGTGTTTCCTTAATGGGCCTAGACAACAAAGTTTTGACGCCCACACATAACTGCGTGAAATCATCAATTACCTCAGAATTGTGTTCCTTGAAAGACAAGCAAATATCGATTAATTCGGGATATGTTTTCGCCATCCTGCCAAATAAAACTTTATTGTCTATACCACGCCAGACCAATCTAAGGTTATCGGTGGAGGGGGACAAATCCCTTGTACCACACTCTTTGTCATGGATCGGCCTGGGGGCAAAACTCGGGGTTAGGTTGATGGGGTTGTGATCCCCGTGAACTGTAGGGACTACCTCGACTTTTAGCACATGATTCTCTAATGGAGGTGTAATAAAAATAAAATCAATGGTAGAGGCCGAGCCCCTACCTCTGTAAGTAGGTTCTATATGTTTGGCTCTTGTAGGTACTGCAGCAAGCTCCATCACATCTAAAAAATTTGTGGTGCGTATAAGATATATTAATTGGGTGCCCCATTACATAATGGTGCCTTATTAGTGGGGGGAATAGCAGAATAAATACTACTTGGTAGCTTGACATTAAAATCACCCCCTAGACGAATTCCTATGGGGTTAACAACGCATTTGGACTCCTGCAGTTTAGAAATGAATTTGAACAAGTTAATGAAATTTATATTAGGGACATTCTTGAAATCGTTTTTATAGAAGTTGATTAAGCAGAGCGAGACCCCTGTTTGTAAATTATAGCCTGAAATTTATCGTTATCTGTAGCGAGAGCCCTTGCATTAATGCCTGCCGTGATGTTAATCCAAATTGAGAGGCCTCCTGCCGGCCGACCAAAATTTGTGGTTGGAGCTACGATGTTAAAACATTCGAACCCCTCCAAAAATAACTCCTGTGTGGCCCAAGTCTCCTGAAACATTAAAATGTCTTGTTTCTGGACTAGCTCCAACCAATCAGGCAGGTTAATTTTGGACGCTAAGCCTGCGACATTCCAACTCAAGGCCTTATTTACGAGAAGTGGCACATCGCTGGGTGAAAGCAGCGATGCGTCACTTCTCAGTGCGACCTCCTTGTGACACCAATGATGTGTCATATTTACAAAGTGACGCATCATGTCGCAAGGAAGGACAGATACGTCAGTAAAACTGACGTATCTGTTAGCGCAAAAAGTGGCTCACTGCTGGAGTTGTGTCGGAAGCCTGACGCAACTCCAGCAATGTTCCTTTCACATGGGGCAAGCCCCATGTGAAAGGACCTGCGACACCCTTACGCCTGCCATGAGGCAGTCGTAAGGTTTGACGCATTGGCATCCTAGAAGTGGCGCAGCGAAATCTCATAGATTTTGCTGTGCCACTCCTACGACCCTTTCTTGCGGGGGTATGCCCATCCTGCATACATTATACCTATAATGTAGCGCAGGGGTTTACAAAGTGACGCATCTTCCTAGATGCGTCACTTCGTACATATGGCGCAACATGGCACATTTTTTACACCACTGGTGAGTCACAAAAAGTGACGCACTTGTGGTGCAAAAGTGATGCAGGGGCTCATAAATAAGCCCCTCAATATTTTAAGTGTGGATTCTACATTAAGTGCAGTTGGAGTATCAGGTTCACAGGATGGCGACACAATTGAACAAGCATTTATAATGCAATAGGTCTCGCACTGACATTATTTTGAGCTGTTGTCATTGTAAATGTTTTTTTTATCCTTTGTGAAGCATTAATCAAATGGTGTAATGCCAAATGGCAATAGCTCGCTTTGTTGTTATTGTTTAATCTATTACATTGCATTTGTATTAGTGCGAGTTTTCTATTGTAAATGGTACTGGCTTTTAGTATTGAATTGTTTTTTTATCATATTAATGTAATGCATAAAAATGTTAATACCCACTTATTTTGGAATAAGGACTCTTAGTGGATATTACATATACTGATATATTCTTCATATGATTGCAGTTACAGGTGTGAGATCACTATCACTGCAGATGTAGGTGTGATATCATTATTAATGCATATATAGGTGTGAGATCAGCATTTCAGCAGACATAGGTGTGTGATTATTATTTGTTTAGCTAGGTGTGAGATTACAATCACTGCAGATGTCGGTGTGAGATTACTAATATTTGAGTTATAGGTGTGAGATTACTGTCACTGCAGCTATAGGTGTGATGTTACCATTCCTGCAGATGTAGGTTTGAGATCAGTATTTCTGCAGATATAGGTTTGACAGCTTGGGTACTCCTCACCAAGACAAGGGAGGGTATGTCAATGTTACTTCCTGGTCATTTTCATTGCTCCTAGCCCTAATTGTCCTCATCCCAAAAGCCTGAGTTGTTGGTGAGTGACGACGGTAAGCACATGCAAGACACAGTAATGTGGGTAACTAAATAGACACCGCCTCTACAGTCCACACCAGTGGCGCAGCACAATATATTAGCACAAGCTGCGTCACTCAGACCTAACCAACACTAGCCCAACAGTAGGGACACTGGGGCCCCGCCTGGAGCCCTCCAGTAGTACGCATGCGTACTACATAACCCTCCCTTTCCTTTACCACTCTTGCCTTCCACACAAGGCCTGGCATGTCAGGTGAATGCTAGCCCCTTTCATGCCACTGAGATTTCTGGGCGGACGTGCTGTTCACCTTTCTTTACTGAAGTTTATCCTGTCTCAAAGTGTGTGTGGGGGGAGGGGGGAAAATGTAGAGTTGATAAGTCCCACACATAGACTGATGCCCCTAACTTTCAGTTGTAAATAAGGCATACAGCTTTGAAGATGTCCTTTGCACAGCAGTGAAGCTATGCCTGCTGAGGAAGTGACCCTTTTGCTCTAGTTTTAAAAGTCAAAAAGTAAAGCATAAACGTTTAAAATTAAAATATTAACTTGATTGAATTGTGCAGCCTCGTATTGAAAAGGTACAGAACAGGTTAGGATATTCTTCCTCATCTAAAATGACGCTTAAATTCAGTTCGGAAATAAAAAAACGAAGGTTGGTCCCGGTTGCCTGGCAGGGTGAAATATCTTGCACTGTTTCTAGTTAAACAGCATAATTGCTTAAGGCATTGACATCGCTTTGGTGAAAGTCACCATAACCACTGGTGCGGGGATAATAATGCTATTATTTTTGTAAGGAAACATGCTAGAAAAAAAGTAAAGAATGTACTCTGGCAAACAAGCACACTAAGTAACTGCCGGGGGGCTTTTGTGCGGTGCTGCTGCACCCTTGGATTTGCACAAATAAAACCCTGGTGTGAGGGGGAGCTGAAGTTCTGCCAAGTGGCCGGTAGAGGGCGGGACGAGAGCGGATATCTTTTCCTTCTGTTGCAGTGTCTGTTTTTCCCTCCTCGCTCCTGAAAGAGTAATTTCACGTTGAGGCTGAGCCATTCCTCCATCCATTGCACGAAGCCTGCCATATTCAACCTCCGTAATCCCCTATTACAGGTCCTGTCAAGAGGGGGAGGAATGACGAGTCAAGTGAAGCGAGATGGAGATGAAAAAGGATTTACTTGTATTTCTTCTTTTACGCTTAGCTGACAGGGGGAGGGAAAGCGAAAGCATGCGATGCGCGCGCTGTGCCGTCGCTTTGGTGCTGGAGGGGGGACGGGAGGTGGCGGGCGCGGACAGGAGATGTGCACGCGTACGGAGTGCACATCTCCTGTTCGGGCATGCCACCTCCTGTCTCCCTTTCAGCACCAAAGCGGCAACATTAGTCCCGCTAGCGAAACAGCGCATGCACTGCGTTCGCACGCGAGACCTAAAAAGGAGCTGACTCAAATAAGGCTAATGGAGTCAATGGAGGAAACAGTCAGTCCTGGCTGTCCAAACCCGATAGAGGAAGAATTTTGTTATGTAGGGGGGGCAGTGGGAGGTGCATCAGGGAATGTTACTCCCAAAGAGGGTTTATAAAAATAATCCAGGGGTAAGGCCCATATACTGGTGATTATATTAGAATGAGCCTCCTGTGCCATTAATATTGATTTAGCCACTGATGGATTACGAAAGTTGATGACTATGCAGTTCCCCTTGATACTCTCTGGAGACTGCCCCCCCATCCGACTCTTTGTACCATACTGATATTATCGATAAATGGTGCCCTGAACCCTTTGTGTTTAGATAACCACTCTACACTCTTGTAGCGTAGTTGGTCCCACGATTCAACTTGATTTGTCCTTAGAGGGGGCACGCCTGCTAAAACCACTACATAGGGGCAGGCTGCCGGGGGCAGATTCAACACCTCCCTACTATCAGTGGAACCTGACAAGCATGTGGTGTCAGTGCTGCCCTCACGTGATGTACTACCTACTGCGGAAGTGTTGGTCTGCGCCGCAGTAGGTATGCTGGCAGAGGTAATGAGCCGGGGCATGTTATTAGCAAATGGGCTTTCTACGCTACCATTGTTGGGGATACTATTTTCTACGCTGTTGCCCTCAAGCTCAGAACACTTCTTGATTTTATTACAGACATCACATAAATTGACCAATGGGGTAGGATTGGACACACAAGGCAAAATATTAGAGTTAGGGTTTAATACATTATTAGATGGTGCAAATATATCTGTCCCAAATGTAATAGGCACTGTGCGGCTGTCCTGGGTGGTTGGGTTTGAGTCAGGTGTCTCGGGCTGAGGCAGTGGCAATTGTTCCCTCAAGGTGGCGAAATGACTGTCAAGTACATTTTTTACACACTCAAAGACAGTATCCACGATACAACTAAAAATGACTTCACCATGACTGTAGCTCTCGAAGGAAAACAGGCCGGTTTTAGTCTGAGTACTGATAGAGCGGCAAGGTTCGATGGTTGGAGTGTGCACATGAGTGACAACAGTCTGGGGGTTTGGAGGAGCACGAATCCAAGAGCTCAAAGCAGAGCGAGATGAGCTAGTCGGGTGGGTGTATTCCTCTTAGCACTAGTAACTTTGGTGAGCTTTCTTTTGCGTTTCGCCCCAATGGTTGCCTCAGGGACCATCAAGATATCCAATGGGGTTGCAGCTGGTAGAGAAGTGTCGGATATAGTACCATCAAGAGAGCCCGCACAGTTGGTGTTGAAACCATTGGGTACACTATCATTTGAATTAGTGCCCACCAAATTGGAAGGAAGAGGGAGTGCACCCATACTGAGGAAAGGCGCCTCGCGGTCAGTTCGATCTCATTGGATACAATAGTGACAGCCCTTTCCAACATCCCGTCAATACTTGTTGTGGCGGGCCTTAGAGGCAACTGCCCCCCTCGCTTTCCCATAATTACGTTGGGCTGATAAAACTGACCTCAGTAAGTTCAGCGAGACCCCAATGAAAGAGGGGTGGCCCAGTCCAGTCTCCTCCAGTCGAGGGCCGAGCGAGCTCACATACGTCCCGTGCTGCGGGAGCCCTCGCCGGTCCTGCCTTCCTACCATCCTGAGCGGTTCTCCTGCTGCTGTCGTCAGCGGCAGGCGCGCCGCTCAGGATGGTGGGAAATTAAGTTTCCCCCAACTCGTGGAGGCCAGCTGTCTGCACCCAGCAGCGTGTCCCCAGGATAGTCAGCAAGACTTGTTGCAAGTACCAAGAGCTCCCACGCTGAGGGAGCCCTCGCCGGTTCTTATGCGCCTCCTGGCGTGTAGGATGTCATCAGCGGCAGGCGCGCCGCTCAAGATGCGGGGAAATTAAGTTTCCCCCAACTCGCGGTGGCCAGCGGTCTGCGCCCAGCAGCAGCGTGTCCCCAGGTTAGTCAGCAAGACTTGCGTCATGTACCAAGAGCTCATTTCAATAAAATATTATACTATATTCTCACAATCAAAACAGGCAACAATTAAAATATAATTGAAATATAAAGCATAACACAATTAATATATTGCAAAATAAATAACACTGTTTTCAATAAATGAATACATCATTTTAAATGTTTTATTACATTAATAGCTTCCTACCCTATACCGCTACAAACTAAACAAAAACCTAAACTATTACATAACAAATAGGATAAAATATAATATACCTAATTATCAAATAAATAATCAACAACAAATTAATAATCCAAAATTATTTCTTAATTAACTTCCCACTCTGTACCCCTAAAAGCTCAACAGCCCACACCTTAATGTATCTTGAAAATTATAATGATAACACAATTTACATAACTAATCATCAATAAACAACTAATTATAGTTTAATATTATTATTCATTATTAAATACTTATAATTATTATACTTCCCATCCTGCACCCCTAGGAAACCTCACAACTAGCTTCAACACTAACAATTACAATAAATAATTAATTTAAAATGAAAAACAACTAGAAATTTACAATCTATAATGAAAACATTTACAATAATTATGCAAACAATTTATAACATTTAAAACATATACTAAAATACATACAAATAATTAAAAAACATTATTAACAACAATATTTTTGCAAACAATATCAATAAAATAGATACTTTTGACATTGATATTACTTACCTTAGAAAATCTTGTCAACAATATTCCTGCTTCGCAATATTTGTCGATCACGATATAAAAAATTCAATATTTCTGCATCTCTATACCTTTTACTCGATATTTTGTCTGGAAACTGAGTCAATGAAGGTCCACAGAAGTCAAAAGGTTAACAAGCATTGACAAAGCCAACAGGTCTCTCCTATGCAAGAGCTATTGGCTTTGCCCGTGTGTTTTAGTCATGCTGTACACCAGCGTGGCTGCTGTTCACCATGGCTAAATGTTAGTGGCATAGAGGAGAGTGGTGTAGAGTGGAGTGTCATAGAGTGAAGTGTCAAAGAGTGGAGTACAGTGGCGAAGTAGAGTGGAGTGTAGTACTGTGGAGTGGAGTGTTGTGGAGTAGAGCATAGAGTGTAGGGGAGTAAAGTCAAGGGGTGTAGAGTCGAATAAAGTGTAGTAGAGTGTAGTAGAGTGGAGTGTCATAGAGTGGCATAGAGTGCCATAGAGTGGCGTAGAATAGAGGCACGTAGTGTGGCATTAAGTAAAGTGGCATGGAGTGGCGCAACGTGGAGTACAGTCATATGCTCTCATTAGGATGCCAGTCAGACCGCCACCTGCAGGCTGTCAGGGGTGGTCTGCCCAATATCCAGTGTATCAGCCCAACTGGCGGTCAGAGCGATTTGGGTGGGGGAAAGACTGCCGTCTCCAACAGGCTCAAGGCAGCGGTTGGAGCCTAATACCTTCAATCGGAGGCACCCCCATAGGGAATAGGTTATCAGTTCCCACAACCTTTTCAAGACGGTCTAAAAACATACCTTTTTCTATTGTGGCTTGTGTTGCAGCACTTTTTCAGGCCACAGCACAAGCTGCAATGGAAAATTGGATGTTTCCAACTGCCTACATGGCGGTCACATTCTAATCCAGAGGGTGGGACTGCCAACCAATTGTCGGGCAGTCCCAATCCCAAAACGATGGCGATCGGAAGCTCGTCCGACCGGAATCGTAATGAAAGACATCGAGTGGAGTGGCATAGAGTGACGTAGAGTCATAGAGTGGAATGGCTTATAGTATAGTAGAATGGCCTTGAGAGAGTTGCTGCAGGGGGAGTTGCATGTAGCGGCATAGAGTGAGGTAGTGTTGTAGAGTGGAGTGGAGTAGAGTAGAGTGAAGTGGCGTAGAGTCTTGCAGACTGGCGTGGCTTAGAGTGTTGTAAAGTAGAGTTTGATAGTGTGGGAGCATAGATTGGAGTAGAGTGCAGTTGCGTAGAGTGGAGTTAAGCATCATATAGTGGAGTAGAGTGGAGTGGCAGTAGAGTGGAGCGCTGTAGAATAGAGTGGTGTAGAGTGGAGTGGCATAGCGTAGCGTAGAGTGGAGTAAAGTGTCATAGAGTAAAATAACATGGAGTGGCGTACAGTGGAGGAAAGTGGCATGGAGTGTTGTAAAGTGGAGTAGAGTGGCCTAGAATGTCCTAGAGGAAAGTGGCATAGACTGGCCTAGTGAAGTGGCATACAGTGGAGTGTGGTGGATTGTAGTGGAGTGGAGTGTCATGTCGAAGAGTGGAGGAGATTATCGTAGAGTGTTGTGCAGTAGAATGGAGTAGCATAGAGTGGAGTGGCATTGAGTGGAGTGGTGTAGAGTGGAGTCTGCATGGTGTCTAAGTGCACTGTCATTACAGACAGCACATTTTCATTTGAAATTACAATTACATTTGTGCATGCAGTTTTACTGATATAACTATACAGCGCATAAACAATAATGTGTGGAAATGACATCACCTAGTGTACTGATTTGTTTTGATCGTATTAAAATATTTGTTTCCACTACACATCTGAATTACAAATAATTTGCTCCATTTGTTATTTCCTAATTCTGATATATTCTTAAATATTTACACACTTTCTTTTCAGACATTTACATTTTGTTGCGTCCTAGAAAAAAAAACGTTTCTTCCCCAGTACATGGCAAGAATGTCACATAAATTCTCACACTTTGAAGTCCGATAAAGAAAAGTAAATATGAAGCTCCCTCTTAGACAGAGCCTGACATTTGACCTCTGTCTTTGAACGTTTAGCAAATGTGACACGATTAGAACAAAATGCAAAGGCCTGTTTACAGAAAATGAGGACTCATGGAGGAATACGAGCAACAGTGAACAAGCTTTGCACCATAGGAGGGACGAAGACATGCTGTACAGCCTAAAACAAACAACACCAGCAAATAGAAAGCCAGAAAATGTAAGCTACAAGCCTAAAAACAAATGATGAACAATGGGTGGGATACGTTCCTAGGGAAGCTTTTAGAATGACCACAATAACAGCCCGATTCATCATTCTCCCGTTTTGCGAGCCCCTAATAGCGATTCATAAGGAGTCGCTATTAAGGACTTGCAAAACGGGATTCATGTAGGAATTGCAAAAAATATTGCGATTCCTACATGTTCCTTATTTGAGATTAGCAAATTGCTAATCGCAAATAAGGAATAACTCCCCATGCATTCCTATGGGCCTACAGGCCCATAGGAATGCATGGGGAGTTATTCCTTATTTGCGATTAGCAATTAGCTAATCGCAAATAAGGATGCGATTTCAAGGGTGCAGGGGTGTCCAAAGGACACCCTGTAGCACCCCTGAAATGTTATCTACATTGTGTAACATGCAACTTAGAAAAATGCATTTAAATGCATTTTTCTAAGTTTTTGCTATTTACCACGAGGTCTGACCTCTCGGTAAATAGCGGCCCAAAATTGCAATTTCGCAATTTCAAAATGATTCATGAATTGCATTTAAGGAATTTCAAATAGAGATTCCTTAAATGCAATTCTTCGCAAATGTGCGAATTCTTTAATAGCGAATTTTGCATTTGGGATGATGAATCCCAAATGCAAAAATTGCACTCGCAAAAGGCAAGATTCTGAGAATCTTGCCCTTTGCAAGTGCAATTTAGCTTGATGAATCAGGCTGCTTGTCTTTTCACAACCAGGAATCTGTGCTGTATGATAGCCTTCGATCTAAAAATCGCTGATTTAGAATGTTCTGGCACAGAATACCCGCCAGACTGGTACCGTGAGAGGAATACGAAAACAAGACCAGCTCCAGAATCTTCTCGGAAAAAGCCACTAAAAGTCATACACACACAAGCTTTATTGCTGATTTCATCTTTTTTTTCTTCATTATTTAACATCTTGGAAAGATGTGTTTTAATCCGAGTCGTATTTTTTCTGAAGCAGCCACCAGAAGGACCCGACTCTCCTTTTAAGAGCGCTGCTAATCGGCAAAGCGACTGTAATTATTGTGATATCTGATGAACGCCCTCCCTTTTCTTTGGAGGCATATTAATCATTTTTAAAACCCGCAGCCTCGCGTACAGTCGGGTTTTATTGAGCCAGCAATCACTTAGCGGGCAGGACACGGGCTTCCCCTCCCATGTCTGCCCTCTAAATATTTTGCTGCTTGCAAAACAGAAGGTCAGAGTCAGTTAGAACCGGAGAAATAACAGAGGGGGCCGTCATCCCTGCGAGAGAAAAATCAATAAAAAGCAGCAAAAGATGTAAATGATTACATCTGTCATAATCCTCTTCCAATCTCGCATCGAGTGCTGTAAAAACCCTCCTGTGTTTAGCAGCAGTAATCCTGAAACGTTCATAAACAGTACTTTGCTAGCAACACAAGCACTGCATTATTTTAACATGACAATGTGTAAAGATGTATTCAGTTAAAGCTAAAAAAAATACTTTGGTAAAATATATATTTCAGTTACTTATTCATTCTGATATAGACCTAACGCTAAAAACCGTACCCTTTGTACTATCATAATAAGAACCTTGTATGGGTATGCCGATTTATTAATATCCTGTGTGTTTTTCCATACAGCTTGCCTCCGAGGTTACGTGGTATCACGGTGCTGTAAACAACTGGGGATCGACTCCCAAAGATTTGTCTGTGACGTACTCCTGTGATATTTCTGGAACACTCCTGGAATCCAGGAGTAAACTAGAAGCAATTCAGGCTTAGTCCTGCATTATTCCTGGATTTCAGGAGCAAGTAAGGAACCCTGTAAGAGTACGTCACACCCACTCAAGGCAAAAATGTTGTGAATCGGACAGTGAGACCTATTACCAAATGCAGTGGTACTCAGCGCCCCAGTGTACCTTAGCAGTGAATGCTTATCTCACTAAGCTAACCCACCTGCTCAATGTAACTTCCATAATGTATCATCTGTTATATTTCTTTTAAGGTATATCACAAAAATTGTATTGTTACTATAACATGGCATAATATTTCTATCCACAAAAGAGATAATTTTCTTTTTCCCCCCAAAAAACTGATATTTCTACTGTGATTTTGATCTTAAAAGTAGTGCCTGGGGGGGGGCGTGGTCTGGCCACGCAGGGAGATGGCCGCCTGCTAATAGAGCTCCGCCGAGGGACGGACCCCTGACGAGCTTCTCCGCCTCACCTGCTCGAGTGGGTCGTCTCTCTGGCGCTGGCAGGGCTCCAGAGCTTGTGAGGACTGCAAAGGTGTCCTTCTTTCCCAAATGGCAGCTCTCGTTTTCGCGGCAGCGGAGTGACGGTGAGGCGGCCTCCTTCAGCAGCGCACGCCCCGGCATTCGCACGCTTTCGTGGCCGCGCCTCTCCTCAGCTGAGGCGGCGCTCCAGGTACCACAAGGCCGCACCTCCTTCACATCAGGGCCGCGCCTCCTCTGACGGTACTGTTGCAGGATGACTTTCTGTGGGCTTTTTCAATGCCCAGGTTTCCAATGAGCAGCACCCACCTCAGGCTCCTTTCAGGATAGTTTTAATGCAGGTTATTTGGAGAATGCCTGCTGACAGAAATGAAGGATACAATGAAAGACTGCCATAATTATTCTTACACGGAAGTGTGTTTATCCCCGTAACTGTGCACAGCAGTAATATCAGTATTGGCAGAGCTGAAAATTACCTGAATTTTTCCTTTTACTATTTATTTGCTGAGTGGAAGTAAACTGTGACTGTCATTTGAAGGGACAAAAATTAACAGTACTGGCAGATTCACATTGGGCTCTGAGCTGGGGGAAAATACATTTTGCCTGCCATAGTACTGTATTTGCGATGTATGCTGCCCTCTCCAGGATCATTTAGGAAAAGTTTACCCTCAGCATTCCTGGTAATATTCTTCGAGGGAATTTCTTTCAGCACGTTCTTGCTGCCTTAACAGTACTTAATGATTATCTATAGGATTATAAGCACTGCTCTGGCTTTTTACCCTTTATTAGGGGCAACTGTGAAAGGCATCACCATAAAGACTGAAATGCAACCTAATTGACTGGCATACTTCTTTTTCGAGGCGCCATGGCTAATTAATTTAATACCCACTTGTGCCCAGCTAATTTCTCAGCATTGGGGGGGGGAATTAATATTGCCTGCATTATCACTTCTATAATTACATTGTTTCATGTGGCAGTAACAAGTGAATATCATTTGCAAGGGCAGATATACTGGAACTGGCAGATTCACGTGCAAGAGTACTGGTTTATTTTTCCCTCTCATTTTCACCACCTGATCTCTGCATTTTTGCTTAGCTGCTATTTGTGTCAGATTGACTTGACCTTCTCAGCTATTCCTATTTGTGTTCTCTGCCTTATTCCCCTAATATGGTACCTTACCAGTTCTATTACTACAGGGAAACGCAGTTGGAATAGGTTGACGGCTAATTTCTCAATTGCAGTCACTATTTTCTATTGTGGGCTCATGTGCTTTGTTTTTCTCTGCAGTCATTTACTGTTTTCACATGCTTTGCTAAAGAGGTAATTTACGTACGCAGGTTTGGTTATAATTTTCCAATTGCAGGAGCTACTTATCTGCTGTTCGTATTAGCTATTTTTCTTGCTGTGTACACCCTGTTGCCTCATTGCTATTTGGTGCATTCCTGGCTTCACCATTGCCTCATATCCCAATATTTCCTCCATTCGCTACTGTAGACCATCATTGAAGTGGTGCGCGAACATGTCTAACAACAGAAATGGGGGCCGTGGGCCTAAGCAACCACTTTTCAATGAAGTGGTAAAGCAATCCGGTCCTGTGGCAGCTAAAGGTAATGGATCTACGTCACCTCCTTCATCGCAAGTTGCGTTGCCTCAGAGTGATAAATCCTTATCTGACACTATGCAACGCATTTTACAAGAACTATCTGGGGTCAACCGGCGGTTAGAAGGTCTGGACATTACTATGACTTCCTTGACTACAGAAACTAAGTCCATCAGGGCAGAGCTCACTACCTTTCACTCCAGGATTAATGTAATGGACTCCAAAATAATGGACATAGAGGGTCGTCTGGATTCGGTTCAAGGCTCCGATCAAGACTTACTTTTCCTACACAGTAAGATCATCGATTTGGAAGATCGCAGTCGTAGGGACAATATCCGTTTTTTTGGCTTTCCAGAAAATATTGAAAAGCAAGATATGAAGTCCTTTCTTTGTGATGCTCTTCCCACTCTAACTGGAATTTCTTTTACTCCTCCTCTTGAGCTCCAACGTGCTCACAGATTGGGCCCACCGCGTCCTGGACCTTCTGCAAGACCTAGACCAATCATTGCTTGTTTCCTTCGCCATGAGCAAACCAGACAAGTTCTATCATTGGCTCGCACTCATGGTTCCTTTCTGTTCCAGGGTCATACCATCTACATGGCTGCAGACTTCTCTAGAGAAACAAATGAACGACGGAAGGCGTTTCTTTCCATGCGACCCCAACTACGTCAAATGGACATCAAATACGGTTTATTTGAGCCTGCTCGTTTTCGTATCACTAGGAATGGAGAGTCCAAGACTTCTATGATCCTGCACTACTACAACAGTTTCTGAATGATATCAGGTCCGACGATATGGAAACACAGTCTCCTTCCTCTGCTCACTCTGCTCAGTCCAAGTCCTCATCTACGAATCTTCCAACATCTTCATTATATTCCTCTCCTGTATCTAAGCAACGTGGCAGAGATCCCACTCGTCTACCTCGTTTTCAGGATGGCAAAGATTCGGCTCTACGCTCTGTCTCCTCTCACACTAACACACAGCAAAGGGACAAGTCTAGATCACCTCTTAAAACACCTTCTGATGCTGATTGAATTTTTTCAATGTTTTAGTGTTTATTGTTCATGATGCTTTTACTGTTTATCTACCTGACCGAGGTCTTATGGTATGCTACAATAGGATTCATTCTTTTTAGCGTTTTATATAGGGTTCAGTGCTCTATTGCCCTTCTATATTTACTATTACTATGTGATTTACTGTTGGCAGTTATTTAACTATTTTCAGGTTTGCTTATCATATAATATAAGAATGTCCCTCATCCCTCAAGGGATTTTCCTCTATTCCTGTCCATTTTCCTAGATATGATGCTGTTCCTGTTGTTACGCTTATTACCAATTGTTTCATGTCTTACTGACTCCGGTTTTCTATGATGTCTCTTTGTTTCTCTGTTTTCTTGATTCAAACGCCTCTTACAACACCCTCTGATACTGATTGAAATTTTATTTTCTCTGTTTTAAGTGTTTCTTGTTCGTGATGCTTTCACTGCTTATTTACCTCACCGAGGTCTTACGGCATGCTACAATAGAATTCGTTCTATACAGTTGGCATTTATTTCACTACTTTCAGGTCTGCTTACCATATAATATAAGAATAATGTTGTTCATGTTGGTATGCTTATTACTAATCATTTCATGTCTTTCATGTCTTACTTCCTCCAATTTTCTATGATGTCTCTTTGTTTTTCTGTTTTCTTGATTCAAACGGTGTTTGACCATCTTTCTTCTGTTTCTTCTCGGCTGTCTGGCTTTAGGGTATCTCTTCTTATATCTATTATCTCTTTCCCTCCCTTTCAATGACAATGTTGGTATGTTTCCCTTTACTGTTTTCTTCTTATTAGCTATGTCTTTTCTTTTTGTTCTTGTCATACTATTCTCGTCTAGGTTCTCTTTTACTGATGTGTTCCTCTTTCTGATGTAATCATTCCCATTCTCTGTTTTATATTGTAGCTTATGCCTCCTTGTTCTTTTACGTTTTCTTTTTGAATTAGATGATTGAACTCCTCAGAGTATTTATTTGATCGCAGCATCTCCTTGAAGTTGGTACCACTTATGTCAATTTCCCTTTTTCAATGCATCTCCCTCCCAATGTTGTTTTACTGGTTGTTAAATGGGGTATTATTCATTTTCGTTACTCTGATAAGTACGATTTCACATATTTCTTCAATAGGTTCTACTTTCCTCTTCTGGTCTCACATCTTCCTTTTGCTTTATTCTTACTTTTATTCATTCTTCTCATGTCCTTCTCATGTCATCTTAAGAATACGGGAGGTTTTGATGTGTTGCTTACTCTTCTTATCATATTTCGTGACAGCCTCCTGTAGGGAAATACAAAGATTGATCCCGATTTGGATGATGATATCTTATTCTCTTATGCTTTATGTATTTCATGTTATCATTTATCCTTTAGAACCCTATTCTTTCTTTCTCGAAGGGGGTCCAGCTCCCTCTGGTGTTGCTCTAAGTGCGCCCAGACCCGCAGTTAACAGTCTAGGTTGCTCTTTTCTTCTACTGTTCTTATTTACTTTCCTTTTCTTTTTCCTTCTTTTCTTCTCCTTTTTCCTCCCAGAGTGACATCTCTTCTCTTCTTTTCTCTCTGTTCTTCCTCGCTTCTTGTTAACTCAATCCTACCATCATGCCTTCTATCCATCCGTTGTCTGTGGTTTCTTGGAATGTTCATGGCCTTACTCATTACATAAAACGCAAAAAAGTTCTTTCCTATTTACATTCTAAACATGTGGATGTTGCTCTATTGCAGGAGACTCATTTGGATGACATTGAGTCTACTAAGCTCAACAGAGACTGGGTTGGTAAAGTCATTCACAGTTCAGTCTCTAAACCTGATCCTGCCAACCCTAACCCTGTTCGTAAATGCGGAGTCGCCATCCTTTTTCGAAAGTCACTTCCTCTCACAATCTTAAAGTCATGGTCGGATCCTGAAGGTCGGTATGTTTTTGTTAAATTGAAGATTGGCAATTCCTTTCTCTGTCTTGGTTCCGTATACGCCCGCTTGGTTCCAAAAAGCAATTTTTTCTTCGTTTAAATTGCCTTCTTACGGAAATAAATGCTTCTCAATTTCTCATTGGTGGTGATTGGAATCTGGCACTGGATCCTGCTCTTGACAGAACAGGTTGCATTGACACTATTAACGCTTCAGACAGAGCCGTCTTCTGTGACATTCTTGCTGACGCTGGTCTTGTTGACCACTGGAGACTCAGTCATCCACAGGACAAAGAATATACGTTTTTTTCTTCTACCCACGGTACGTTCTCTCGTCTTGACTACTTTCTTCTTTCGCAAAATTCAGTCCGACTAGTTACTGATTCCAGGATATTAGAAGCGGCTATATCTGATCATTCACCTGTCCTTTTGTCTCTGGATTTGGGTCTTATGAGTCCGGGGCGCAAATCGTGGCGTTTGAATATCAACAAATATAAAACGCCTGCGGGTAAACTTCTTTTGCAGTCCCACTTCCATGATTATCTTCTCAATAATGCCGATTCGGTTTCTTCTAAACGGACGGTTTGGGCAGCTGCTAAAGCAACTATTAGAGGCCAAATTATGCGAGACGCTGCCCTTTATAATAAAAAGAACGCTGCCACACAAATTGATTTGGAAAAAGATATTCGCCGACTCTCTCAATTATATATTTCGCAACCATCTCTCCAAAACCGGAAGTTACTGGAACAGGCGCGTATGTCCCTTAATACTCTTTTCACTTCTAAGGCGGAATACGCCTTACAAAAAATGAAAGGCCGCCACTATGAACAAGGAGAAAAAGCTGGTCGCTTATTGGCTGCACAATTGCGTCAAAGGGAGGCCGCTATGGCGATTCCAGCAATAAGATCAAGCGGTGGTGATATCCTTACTCGGCCACAAGAGATTGTTGAGGAGTTCGCTTCTTTTTATAGCTCTTTATATTCCCCAGGCACTCAGGTGGATATGATGGCGATGTCAAAATTTTTGGATGAAGTTCATCTTCCGCGGCTTTCCGATGATGGCAGGGCTCTACTTGAGGGACCTATTACGAAGGACGAAATTTCTTCAGCTATATCTGCCTTACCGTACCATAAGGCTCCGGGAGAGGATGGTTTTCCTCCTGAATTTTTTTAATGGACTGGTCAGAGTATGCTTGATACTCTTCATGCTGCCTTTGGGGAAGCCGTGGAGGAGTCCTCTCTTGGTTCTATCTCTAATAAAGCCATCATTGCAGTTTTACCAAAACCGGGTAAGGATCCTCTGTTGTGTAGTAGTTATCGTCCTATATCTCTTTTAAATTCTGATGTTAAAATTCTTGCCAGCATTCTAGCATCAAGACTCCGCAAGGTTTTGCCCTCTTTAATCCATAACTCCCAAGTAGGTTTTGTTCCTGGTCGTTCCTCCCGCAATCATTTACGTACTCTCTCCCATGCCCTATGGTCCGCTAAACATCTTTCCAGTGATGCCCTCCTTCTTTCTTTGGATGCTGAAAAAGCGTTTGACCGTATTGAGTGGGAATACCTTTTTACCATAATGCAGAAATTTGGACTAGGTGACCAGTTCATAGCTAAAGTACGACTACTCTATGATAGCCCATCTGCCCAAGTTAATTGTGGAGGTTTTCTATCTACTCCATTTCCCATTCGGCGGGGTACTCGTCAAGGTTGTCCACTTTCTCCTCTTCTTTTCCTTTTGGCTATGGAACCTCTAGCTGCTACAATTCGTCAATCGGCTGCTGTGGTGGGCGTTCCTCTTCCAATTGGTCACTCAAAGATTTATTTATATGCGGACGATATTCTTCTTACACTTACTAATCTTCCCCGCTCTCTCCCTGCTCTCCTCCATATCATTGACGAATTTTCTTCTTTTTTCGGTTATAAAATAAACTGGGACAAGAGCGAAGCCTTACCTATGTCCCTTGGCACTACAAAGGATGCTATCTCTGGTTTTCCATTTCACTGGCAACCTTCTCGGCTTAAATACTTGGGGATACTTCTCAATAGAGGATTAGATAACGTTGTCATTGACAATCTCACTCCCTTGATTGCGCAAATGCAAAGAGACTTCAATAAATGGAAGGCCCTTGGTTTATCCCTTTGGGGGCGGGTTCAGGCGATTAAGATGGTCACCTTACCGCGTTTTCTTTATGTTCTGGGTATGCTCCCTTTGACTATTCCTCTGGCTACTCTTCGGTCTATTGATTCAAAAATTAAATTTTTTATATGGGGTGCAGCTAAACCGCGTCTCGCCTTTGCCAAATTAAAGTCCCATCAATTGCATGGAGGTTTAGGTCTTCCCTCTATTGAGCACTATTCCCTTGCTCTTCATCTTTCTCATCTCTCTTTCTTTTTACCTAAATCTAAGGACATCCCCCAATGGGTTCCACTTGAACGTCATTTATTGGCTTCTGGCACTGGTTTGTCCCTTCTATATGGCAAGGGATCCAGTTCTCTTGACCCTAAAAATCCTATTTTATCTGCCATGTTTAAGTCTTGGCAAAGAAGTCACCGTCTCCTCAAATCTAACTCGCGGCTTCATTTTACTGCTCCTATATGGTCTAACTCGGCTATTCGGATTCGTGGTCGCGTTGTCTCCTGGCCTTTGTGGCAGGAAGCTGGTATTCATTCCCTGGAACAACTGTTTCATGGTGATAATTTTAAATCTTTTCCCCAATTGAGTGAGGAATTTCACCTCCCACCCACGCAATCCTGTAAATATTCTCATCTTCAACAAGCTATCATAAAACATCTAGGTTCCCCACCTGATCTATTATCCTCTTCTCCTATTTTATCTTATCTGAATTTATGGGGCACTTTTAAGGGAGTCACCTCTGGTCTTTATAAGACTTTCCTACACCCTTTATTCTCACAACCCCTTTCAAAAACCCTTCAATTAAAATGGCAAACACGCCTCTCTGTAACATGCTCAGATACTCAATGGGATCTCATTTTGGAAGGTTTGCATAAGGGTGTTCGAGAAGCTCGTCTTAAATTTTGTATTTTTAAAATTCTACATGAATGGCATTGGTCCCCGGTCAAATTACATCATGCCAAGCTACTTTCCCATTCCTTGTGTTGGAGATGCTCTGCTTCCGGTTGTGATATAACGCACATCATATGTGAGTGCCCTTGTACCAGATCATTTTGGATCTTTGTACGAAATACATTGGCTCATTCTATGCCACTATCCCTACCCTTTACCTCTGCGAATATAATTTTACATGACTTTCGTGGCCTTTCAAAGTTTACTAAACCACAGACCCGTCTCCTCCATACTGCTTTAGCCACGGCGAAAATTTGTATACTGCGTCATTGGAAGTCTTCATTGCCTCCTTCCCAGGAGGAGTGGTTGGTGGCAATGATACAAACAGCTTCTTATGAACGTATAATTTATAATCTACAGGACCAAGCTTCCATCTTTCTTCAAGTTTGGTCCCCATTCCTAGAGACCACAGTGGATAATGACCCTGTCCCTACTTCTTCTTCTACGGCTCCTCCTCCTTCTTAATTTCTCTTCCACAAATCTTTTTTCCGTTTCTTACCATTCTGCTTACTCCCATTTTTCTCTTCATAACCAGTTTGTCACTCTGGGGCACACCCCCTTCTTTTTTTTTTTTTTTTTCTCCTTATTCCCTTTCTCTCTTTTCTTCTCTTTTTTCACTTCCATTTTCTGCCTTATGACTTCCAGAGGATGTATTGTTTTATGCCTTCTTTATTATACTTAATTATTGTATGGTTTCCTCATTTATATTATGTTTCATTTTTTCCTCTGCATTTGTATCTATCTTTGCAATTTATTTATAATTTCCTTAATAAAAAATTTCAACACAAAAAAAAAAAGTAGTGCCTGAGATTTTAACAGATGAGGAAAAAGTACCATGCTTGACCTGGTGGAGCTTTAGGAAAACTTATGACAAGATATAGTGTGCAAATTCCAAAACCCTTCTCATTTTTACCTCTGCAAAAGAGTTATTTAATATCTTGAGTCATTTTGTTGTACCTATTGTACTGTATTTTATTAGAACATTCGTATTGTTTTTTTAGCATATATACAGACTGTCTGTCAGTCCCTTTTTGAGGGCCACAGGACAAGCAGGGGCTTCTGGGCCTTAGCTGTGGGGGCTGTGTTGTTTGCCTTGGAGTTCACACGGTCAATCCTTCTATGGTCTGCAAACCGGGTGGCCAAGTACAACCAATTCCACGTTTGACTCTCAGTAGTAGTGGCGATGAGCAGTCACAGGCTTCTCAGGGGAGGTAGCTTGGGGGTGAACAAGCTCTGCACTCGGCAATCACCTAACAGGTAAATAACTGAATGTCCAACCGAGGGCTTTATTTTGGTAAAAAAAAAAGAACTATAATCTACATCTTAAAACATAATAGTTCACAGCACAGAAAACAGTCACAGTTCTCCGACTGGTGCATGGGCTACTGCACCTTGTATTCTCTGCCACCTCGTCCCTCTCTTGAGTTCCTACAGCCCTATTTGGTAGGTCTAGGTAGGATTCCCCTCTGGGTTTGAGTGTACCCTGAGCATAAATCAAGGCTGAGATACAGATTGCCTCAGAGTTCCGTTCTAGAGATCAGTTGTCAATTAAGCTTTTATTATTGTACAGCGTCATCACAGCGTGGGGCTCAAAGTCAATTTTGTAGCATCCACCAGGGCCCTCCAGCACACATCTCACTTCACTCCTAATTCTGGGAGCAGATGTGTTGGGTGGAGGCTCAACCCACAATCCTGAGAGGGTGACAACTGGACAACAGCAGAAGCCGCTGTCCAACATCTTTCAAGATAGATAGTGGCTCTGGCAATGATGAGCCCATATCTGGGTCACTGGTCAGGTGCAATAGATGGGCCACCAAGGTCAATGGTCACAGTGGAACTAGGACAGCCATGGCAGGGTCTTGGTTGCAGCAGCATGGCACACCTCAAGCACGTTTGGCTTTTGGTGACACAGTTCACATAGGCACAACGTGTGAGTCACAGCATTGGGCACCAACTTCTTAATGACAGCACTCTTCAGTCAGGAACAAACTTCTTGATGGCAGCAGCAATGATCATTTATCACATTTCTCTCTCAAAACCTCTTGAATGGAGAGGCTGCAGCCCCCAAGCCTCAAGACACACAGATCATCTCCCTAGATTCCACCTGCTGGCACACCTATACAACACAGGGAGTAAAGCTGCTCTGCCACTCCAGGTCTGTCAGACCTCTGTAGGGTAGGCATGATCTGCCCCTCTCTCCAACAGCAGGTTGGCTTTAAAGCACTCCAAGCCAGAGACTCAGCGTCTTCTAGCAAGTCCACACTTCAGATTATGTTAGTTCACCTCTGTGAAGCTGGCTGTCACTGAGATACTATATCTAGTTGCAAATTGACCCCATACAGTGTAGAGCACCCCTCCTTTGGTTGATGAAAACTTAGAACTGGAACAACAAGTAGCAGTGGCCCCCGCTTTTATATAGGTTAGCCAGACAGGGGATGTGGATTCTCTGTCTGCATTTGCAGAATCATTTTGGATTGGTTCTCATTTCCCCTGTCCTCTTCAAGCTGTTCTCCAAATACGGCCTTTGTGCAGAGTGATGCTCCTCACAACATACTAATCTCCAGTCTGGTGTACCTACAGCCGAGACACAAACAATTGGGAGATTTCTGCGATTGCTCATCAACAGCCACACTGCTAGTAATCAGGAAAGCTATACAAATCTGGCCTCACCTAAAAGACTCTTCTCTCCCTGAACAACAAAACTGCAGTCCCACCCTTCACCCCAGCCATCTACCAAATGTCAGTTATACAAGAAGACTAATCAGCACCCCATCTCATCACAATAACTTAACAGAATTTTTAAAAGAACCTGGTTTCCCAGCTTCCCACTTAAGTGTCTAGGTCTCGTCTCTCAAGCTTTAGGAATGTCTGCAATACACTTCCATTGTCAGGGAAAACAAACTCACCTCCATCTTGTGCATGGGAGCAGTCTAAGAGCTTTGAAATGAAGCCTGCTGGCCTCTATTACTCTGGCTCACTCATAAACAAACGGTATGCACCACAAATGGGCACATCCATGACATGCACTTGGGATCTTAGCACAAGGAGCCGGATTAGCACATACAAGCAGAAATTTACATGAACCGGGTAGAAGGCCTAGTTTGACGAATATTCACAAAATGTCCCCCCAAAAAAGTTCAGTTGCTTCCTGGAATAATTCAGGCCGATCCATCAAACTGGGGTCAGTAAAAAGGGAGGGGGTCCCAAAATGTAGTTTCCCTATCCAATTTTCGTTAGGAATTTTAGACAGCACTGCAGTCAAAATGGCACTACACTTAAATTTGCCTGAAACTAGTTATTTAGCTAGAAAGCTTGCTTTTTGTGATTTGGTGGTAAGCCGTTCAAAAGTTATTTGAAAAACTAAGGTTAAAACATTATAGATATCTGGACCGTTGGGCTGAAAATCAAAATGTAAGCTTTCAGATTGGCTGAGGGGGCTTTTTCAGAGTGAGCGCTGTGATTGTCTGGCTGCATGAAAAGAAACATTTCAGCAGCCATTACTGGACTTCGGGACTTGGCCCCTTGTCATGGAAAACTTTTTTAAATAGGTCATAAGGGGGCAAGATAGGGATACCCTGACCCTCTATCCCTTGTGGGGCGTACCACAGGGCCCTCTGTGCCCAATATGTAAAAAAAAAAAAAGCATTTTCAATGCAATAGGTCTCGCATTTGCGAGAGTTTAAATTATTGTTATTGTAAATGACAATGCCTTTTATTTATGAGTTTTTAAAACCATCACACATAAAAGGCATTATTTATAATGCCAATAGCTCAACTCTCGCAAATGCAAGACCACTTTAATGGTTGAAAAGAAATGCCATTAACTTCACAGCTTTATCAACACAAATTACCACAAGAACACTTATGTTGCAAGCAAGTACCTGCCTAATCAGTGCTAGTTGTCTATATCACCTCTGCCTGTGTTCAAGAAATAATGCATTTACGTGGGGCAGACAAGGCACCGTCAGGGACGTACTGGACGAATTACTGTCATAAACAGGGTGTAATTGTGATACATAAACCAGTGACCAGTACATAATATGATGCAACTAGAGTAAACTAACAGAATGTAGAAACCTACAGAGAAAAGCCACTTGCAGAGAGGAGAAATTACAACCTGAAGGCCTGGAAGAGTTTGCAACACTGAAGAAACGACAAGAACACATATGTACTGGGGTGCTTGCTTAAACCTTTTTTAGACATTAGAAATGTTTACATTCGGAAATAATTGAATTTCCTCATTACCCGTTTGATGACGTGATCTAAACTGAAGCACACATTGACTTGTATAAACAGTTAATTTATTGTTAAGCCACATTAGAAAAAACCTCAATAGAAATTGCAACCACGTACAACATTGTTATACTAGATCCCCAGTTTGCCCCAACCGCAAACAAAGAAACACTATAACTGTACCCAATCCAACATGCTTGATTTTTGTTAATAGGTACACAATGGTGTCCATTTTTTCCGCCTTTTAGGTCTGATGTGTAATGAAAGGTGCTTGCGGTGAAAAGGAGGGCACTGCTGATTAAGAGGATCATTTTTTAATATAGACAAAATCTGATTATTAAAACAGTGCGGAAGTGAACAAATCTGAAAAAAGACATTACTGTGGGTCATTTGAGTGCGAGCCTCGGCACAGAAACAAGAGGAGGGGGGGTGCAGCTGACGCCTGGGGTGCACTCACCGAGCTGCACGAGTCTTGTGCTTGAAGCACTGTGCTGTACATGAGGCGTTTGATTTGAGACAGCAGAGGGCATGTGTGGTTTTGTAGTGATTTCTACAAGTCTTGCCTTCTCTGTTTCCAATCACTGGTGCAGGGGAGCTTGATATGGAGAGAAGGGCTTCCAGGACTCACTCAAGGCCATGCCGGAGCACTAGCCCCTGCTGGAGACCTTCAGAGAAGGGAGTGCGCTGGATCAAAGGTTTGTGCGTGAAGGCTTGAACATCCTTCTCGCTTGCAGCAAGGAAGGGGAGGGAGATGTCAGGAAGGAGCCGCCCTTGTGGTCCCAGGCTTTGGGTTCCCTTTCAGGCACAGCCGGTTCTGCAGCCAAATGGAGGAGCGTGTTTAGCAGTACTAAACTAACTCCCGTAGGGTGAGCACGATATATAAAACCACAGGCAGAAAGCAACAATTAACAAGGACCGACCAGCCCACCGCCTCCTGAGAAGGGAGAAGTGAAGAGATGCAGCGCAAATGGCGAGCAACAGACGAGCAAAAGATCCAGTCCCGGTGGGCGGGCCTAAAGGAGACAGGGCAGTCACCAAAAATCCTCACTTTCAATCGGAGGCCGGCATTTACCATAAAGGATGACGCCAGCCAATAGAAAGGATGGGCGGTGCTTCCACTCCACTTCCGAAATTGCCTTGATCACAATAGATCTCGCAGAGCGTGCAGCGCATGCGCTGCAGCGCTAGGCGAGACCGAAAAAAGGGGGGGTCTCCCTAATCCCACAGGACTCCTGAGGGAGTTCACAGGGACTGCAAAATTTAATTCCAAACAAAAAGTGATGAAAATCAAAGGTTAAAGTGAGCTTATACTTAAGGGAAAATGTCAGTTAAAAAATTGCATTTTAATTTCAAATAAACACTGAAATTGACCAGTTAAAGCTTTCTAAGCTAACTAGAGTTTGTGCCCCCACCATTTCTGTTTATGGCCTCACAGATTGCATCACTCATTACATGTTCAATCCCATCATTGATGATATCACTGATAACATCTCAAATTACATAATAGATAAGAACACTGGGACCTTTTTTCTTGCATACCAACATTTAGTAGATCATTTCCGATGCTATTTTTTTAATCAATCTTTTGTTTGTCTATGAAGATTGCAAGGTATTTTTTTTAATTACTGCAGCCTCTTGCAGGAGGACAAAACTCTGAACACCACTTGTCATATCTGAACTATACCATCATCTTTCTCCCATTAGACAATATAATTAAAGCTCAGGTACTTATGCTTTTATAGTTTATTTTGTTCCAAATGCATTATTATTTAGCCATGGTAATTTTTTTCAGTGAAAATATTAAATCTGCAGAGGGTTTATTTCCTCCTACTTTAATTAATAAATATATGACACTCGTATCCGTAGGGTCTAGTGTGCAAAGTAGTCACACGCAACAAAACAAAACACGATCTTGAAATCAATAGCATTGTATTATTAACATATGTGCACCCCTGAAGCTATCTGAGCTCCAGTAGGAAATTGGATTCCTTTTTTAGCTCCCTTGGCTGCCATTATTCACGGCTGCTTCAGGTTTCATAGAAACACACCCAAACAAGATAGAATTTCAGTTTTTTTCTTTTTAAAAATTAATTAAAAAAAGTAAACAGAATGTTTGCCAGCTGTAGTGCACTGGAAACAAAATCCAAGCATGGAACACTGGAGTCATATTTATAATTGTCATAAAGGCTGTCCCACCTTAGCAGTACAAGATGCTTTCCTGAGTAATCCTTCACCACCGGAATTGGAGCACATTATTATCTGGGCCTCCTTCAGGAAGGGACCAAGCTCTTCACCTTTTTAGCCAAACACTGTGCAATGCATGCTCTTCATCTCCTTCTACATGTTGTGGCAGAAATTATTTTTGGCAACTAGACTGTCACTATTCTTTTTCTTTTAGCATGTGATGTATTGTGTATTTTATTAGAGACATCTAGTCCTCCAACCCCGCACCTTTTGCTAACATGTTCCTATCTCTCTAACCCTGCTACACTACACGTTTGAGCCACCACATTATACTCCATCAACAACTTTTCTATCCTTGGTTTGTTTGGACTTGTGCTAGGAATTACCTATGCAGGTCGTCTCTGTGCTGCCACATCCCTTCTTTAGTTAGTTTGTGCTATAAAACTCAGGGGCTTATTTACAACCCACTTGCGCCACTGGTGCATCACTTTTTCCCATATTAAAAGTGACGCACCTGCAGCGCAAGGGGCTTGTAAATAAGCCCCTCACGGTTTAATTCTTGAAAAGGCTACCCATCCACCACCCTCTTTATTTGTTCTACTTTATTCTGTCCCCGTGGCTAAAAGCGCAAATACGCCTACCATTCACACACAAGATTCTGTGCTGCTTAATCTACACCACTCAATATGTCTGCGTTACAAACTTATTTCTCTGTAACCACCTCCTTCTTTAAGGATCCTGATTTACACTTCATGCAAAGCAATTCTTATTATGTTTTTTAGGTTTTTTAAGGAGTGTAGTAGATCCAGATGGTTGGCAGAGCGTTTTAGTCTGGAAGATAGATGCCAGTGCAATTTAGACATTGAGGGGCAGATTTACAAGCCCCCTGCGCCACCAGTATGTCACGTTTTGTGACGTACTGGTGGAGTATCTCACTGCTCCATATTTACAAGGACAGGAAAAGCCACCCTGCGTGGCTTTTCCTGTCCTTGTAAATATGGTCCCTCTACACGCAGCACTTTGCGTGAAAGGGCCGTTCCATGGGTGTTGCAGTGGGTGTTCCCACGCAACACCTATGGAACGAGACACATCTCTAGATTTACGAGGAATCGCAAATCTGGAAATGCGTGTGAATGCTACATCTCCCCAGGGGAGGCATAGGGAGCCGCAACGAGGAGAAGTGTTTTCCTCTTTCAATGCGTGCTGCATTCTACTGCATTCATTGAAAGAGGAAAATGCCTGTAGTGATTGTTTTTGTGCAGGAAGGTCCCCCTTCTTGCACAAAAACAATCTCCCCATGACGCAGGCATCCTTGCACCATGGTCAAGGGAGCCTGCTCCTGCTCAGGCACATGGCTGCAGTTTCTGGGCCAGCGCATGGGGAAGCACAGAGATGCGACATATTGTTGTATATATGTCGCATCCCTGTGCTTTGAAAGTGACTCAGTGCGGTGCAGCCAAATGGCTTGCGGAATGCACGGAGTCACTTTCATTGTAAATCTGCCCCTGAGAGTGAACACAGATATTCATGAAAATGTGGAAAATCGAATATTTCATACCTTCATAGACACCACATCCGAACGCCTCGCCCTACTTTTGTCATCATGCACCCTGCAGCTGTCCCCTGTGGCACGCGGCGCAGCAGAACCCACTCATTACACATAACCACGTGAACTCTGTCAGATTCATAGATTTAAGCCGCTGCCTGTGTGGGATCTGAGAATTTACTGTGTGTATCGAAAGTCCGGGCAAGATGCTTTCTCCTCATCTTCTGGACTCATCTCTTCCCTGCGGGGCCATCAGCATCACTCGTGACCTGGCAGCTGAAAAAGTCATATGATCTTCCCTGAGACTACAGTGCCCCCAGCCAGCTGCCTGTAAGCACTTGATAAAAATGTGAAGCTTTCCTTCCTCCCCTGGGCTGTGTGGTATTCATTTTTTTTCCACTACCCCCACGGCTCGCCTAATGAATAGATGAATTTTCCAAGGCTTTTAGGCCCTCAAACGTCCACCCCCTTCCCTGTGCAAACGTATCCATTTTATATCAGGAAGCCACTGAAAGCAGAGTGGCTCGCCGTAGACACTCGCGAAGTGCAAATTAAAGCAGTTTATCTGAATAAATACATTTATGAGGGTTTATTTTGCCTGCCTACCTGCTCAGCACTCAGCATGTTAAGTCAATGAATTGTGTCACGTCTTAGCAGTCGCATGCTTGGTTCGCTCGGAGGGACTGAATCACTGACTTTTGCCTCTGACACTTGTGAGCGATGTAGTCATTTGTAATTCATGAAATGCTGCATGTATGCAAGCCCTTTAAGTCATGCCTTTGTAAATGCCATAGATGTTCCGGCTAGAGCATCCATATTATGTCACTACCATCCTCTATTTTTTCCAGATGGCCATAACTCAGGGGGAAATTAACCAGCCAGTCTGAAATTATCGATTTTACATCGGATTGTTAGCCTGAGCCATTTATTTAATCTGGAACAAAAATAATTTATCCTTGATAAATACCAGTGCTTAAAATGAGGACAATATTGGGCCTGATTCACAACAAACATGGCTACCAGTGGATATGGCTTACTCTTGTAGTACCCCTGGCTCTAGTGGTGCTCAGACAATTTTCAGAGTGGGGGTGTTACATAACTGAACTCATAGGGGGGCATATTATCAACAACGGGCGTTACATAGATGGGAAGACATCTAACATGGGCTTCAATTGGAATTCATAGAGCATATTATCAAGCACATTATTGCCGCTTCCTGCCGATTTATCGCAGTTTCCTGCCGATAAAAGCGGCGATAATGTAAAACCCGTTCTTGATAATATGCCCCATGGTTTTTATCAATCTAAGGCCCAGATTTGCTAAGCCACGGTAGGCAACGCAAGGGCTTAAGTGATATTTACTAAGCCACGAAAAGCCATCTTGCGTGGCTATTCGCGGCTTACTAAATCCTCAGTAAAGCAAGGAAACCCAAATCATGCCTTGCGTTACTCTGCATTGGGAAGGCGTTCCATGGGTGGAGTGTGAGCATTCCCACGCATTCACCCATCAATTTTGTCACATTCCCAGGTTTACTGAGGGTAGTAAGTCTGAGAATGCATCAAAATGATATGCCATCCCAACAAGAGAGATAACTAGGAGAAATATGTGTATTTCTCCTCACTATTTCCTCTTTCAATGTGGGCTGCATTCTGCAGCACACATAGAAAGAGGAAAATGCAACTCTGAGGATTGTTGTTATGAGGAAGTTGGCACTTCGGCACTATGGAGTAAGGGTTTCTGTGTTGGCGCTAGGCTGCACACAGTGCACCAGCGCAGAGAGAGCAGGCATGCACCCTACCTTAGCAAATGTGGAGCATTATGCTCATTTCATTTGACGTAGTGCAGCGTAACACGTTGTCTAGCTGCATTGCATCAAATGTTAGTAAACCTGGCCCTTAGAGTCACTCTAAGACCCAATTGAAGAAAATGAGCTAAGCCCACCCAACAAGAAAATGATAAGGGTGCAGCATGTAGCTTTTGGCACATTTTACAACACACAGCCACACATATATTATGAAAGCATGGTGTGGTAGTGCACTGTCATATACATATAGCACATCATCCATTGGAATGGGAACATAGGGGCATATTACCAAGGGGGCGATAGACAATTAACGTCGATTTAGCGGCTGTTTTCGGCCGCTAAGAGGCGATAATTCTATCACCCCATTAGCAAGCTGTCGCTAACTAATGTTAGCGACAGCTTTGAGGCGATATTGAGCGGTTTGGGGCACGCTTTGCATGTCAGTGATGTTTATCGCTAATGACATGCAAAGTGGGCGTATCCAACCCGTTAGCGAATGAAAGCAGTCGATAACGTCGCTATCCCCTATTAACAAGGCAGGCGTAGTGTTGGAAATATTCACACTAAGCGCGAATATCTCCAAAAACGAACGCCTGTTCAGACCAGTTCTTAGCCATGTTTTCCAATGGGAGGTGGATAACATGACTAAGAACATTTTGTCGCTAATGCGTGAATATCGCTGTATTCTCAGCGATATTCACGCTATCGCCGGAAAATGTATCGCTTTGGAGATAAACCTTGCTTATAGCAAGTTATCTCAGCGATAATTTCCGGCGATGCTTAGCAATAAAAAATTTGTTGCTAAGCCTAGTTAGCGATAAATATCGCTAATCGTTGCTAATATGCCCCATAATTTGTACGGACATACTTTACTGATAAAACTACATGGCACTCAAACGATAATGTTTGGAAACAGGGTTTCAGGGAATATTTGTAATTATTCGCATTACCAAGTAAAGTGTCTTGATTTGTTTTGATTCTAATAAAATCTTTATTTCCATCACACTTTGGTATTACAAATCAGTGCCTATTTTGTGCTTTCAGAATTGTTGATATATTTTGATTCATTTGTACAGTTCATTTATAGGTATTTAGATTTTGCTCTGTTTGAAAAAAGTATCGTCCTACAGTCTTTCCTTTCACACCAGCAAGATCTTCACATAGTTCACTTTACAAAATTCTCTCACTGCGCAGAGAGAGAAAAGTCAATAACAATCGCCATGTTACTACAAGTCCTGACATTTGACCTCCGCTCCCCTATTACCATTGCCAGTGGCATACATAATGCGAAATGATGGGGCCCCGTGCAGAATTTGAAGAGGGGCCCCTGAGTTTCCCATATCTCACAGATATTCATTGGCCTTGACTGAATGGTGAAACCCTGATTGCTTGTGGGAGCCCTGAAGGGCTGCAGGCCCCCATGCACCACAGGACCTGCCAGGGCCTACGTTACTCTCCTGCCCAACATTTATACCTGGCTCATTTCTTAATTTCAGGAGTAAGCAAGGAGAACTCTTGACTTACTACTGACTACTGTCTTACTGTATTTGTATTTAGATTTAAAGATAGCATTACTACAGAAAGGTGTCAAATGTGAGCACCAATCAGAAACAGCTAGAGTATTTTATTTATTTATTTATTTATTCTTTATTTATTCGATCAATAGCATGATCATGCACAGAACATAAAAACGCATACACATATTAAAAAATCTCAATACATAATTTTGTCAAGAAAAATACATATAGAAGGTTAAACAATTTGAGCAACAAAACGTCAAGTGCAATATCCAAAGGATACATTTACAGTTGTGTCACAAAGTCAAAGGTTAAAAGCATTTTAAAAGAGAAAATACAATAGATACAATCAATTTTATAATGAGCTGAGCTGCAGCATTTATCCTACATAATTATTTTCACTAGGCTCGCAGTCTAAGCCCTTTCTATAGTCATCCCCATACTCCTGTAGTGGGGGTTTGTATAGCCACTTTAGACCTCTGCCACCAGGCATAGTGGAGATGTCTAGATAAGGTAATAACAAGCCATTTGGTCGCATCAGAGCTAAATACACGCAGAGCATCTGAAGGGCTCTGCGTGTATTTAGCACTGGGAGAATGACAACACCAGACTTGCAGGAATTATCGATTTTTTCCTCAGATTAGCATATGCAGGACAAAAAGAAACATAATGTTCAATGGTTTCAGTAGTCGATTTACAGGACGGACACATAGGGGTAATGGTAGAATTTGCCCACCTGCTTCTCATAACATTCAGAGGTAAAGTGCCAAATCGAAATTGTACATAAAGTGCTTGTGCTTGGGCTGGTTCAACATTGTCCATATAGATTTCAAAGTTAAAACAGATTTTGACATTTCAAAAACTTGTAATTAAAGTGCCAAGTGAACTAGACTCAGTGCAAACAGTATTATTAAAATTCCAATACTTATTTTTAACTGAGGTATCTTGGGATGAGGTTCGTCCCACATTTGACCCTCGCTCCCCTGTTACCATTGCCAATGGCATAATGCAAAATGATGGGGCCCGTGCAGAATTTGAAGAGGGGCCCCTGAGTCTCCCATATCTCACAGATATTCATTGGCCTTGACTGAATGGGGAAACCCTGATGGCTTGGGGAGCCCTGAAGGGCTGCAGGCCCCCATGCACCACAGGACCTGCCAGGGCCTACGTTACTCTCCTGCCCAGCATTTATACCTGGCTCATTTCTGAATTTCAGGAGTAAGCAAGGAGAACTCTTGACTTACTACTGACTTACTGTATTTGTATTTAGATTTAAAGATCACATTAATCCAGAAAGGTGTCAAATATGAGCACCGATCAGAAACAGCTTGAGTACATCTGCAAGAGCATCATTAAGGTTGAGCAAATAACCAGGGGCATATTATCAAGTAAGGGCGTTACATTATCGCCGCTTTTATCGGCAGGAAACTGCTGATAAAGCGGCGATAATGGCCTTGATAATATGCTCTATGAATTCCAATCGAAGCCAATGTTAGATGTCTTCACATCTAACATGGGCTTCGATTGGAATTCATAGAGCATATTATCAAGGCCATTATCGCCGCTTTATTGGCAGTTTCCTGCCAATAAAAGCGGCGATAATGTATCGCCTGTCCTTGATAATATGCCCCCAGGTTTTAAGATGCTTGCCCAACACTGAGTACGAATTCAGGCTCACAGGCTCTCCGCGCCAGGATACTCTTGAGTAATAGAGCGCGTAACAAAAGGCTTTATAACATAACATAACATAACATAACATTAATAGCGTGTAACATAAGAAGGCCACTGCCACAGAAAAACACGGATGCCCCTTCTAGCCTTCCAGAACCAGGGTATTTTCACCGCCCTCAATGCTACAGATCTAAGATGTCTTTTAGGAGAGTACCAGTTGAAAGTGGTTTTCAGGTACCATGGGCCCTGCTACTGAAGATCCTTATAGACCATGCAGAGAGCTTTGAAGACCACCTGATTCCTCAAGGGTAGCCGCTGAAGTGTGTGCAATCTTTTCCTAACAGAAAGGGACATCCAAGACCACCCATACAGCCAGATTCTGGATGACCTGAAGTTTGTTAAGGAAGTACTTGTTGGCCTTTAAAATAAAGAGGTGTTACAGTAGTCAAGGCAATAAGTAATCAGAGCTATTACCACTGAAACTTTTAACTCCCCAGGTAAGAAAGTAAAATTCTTCTTCAGGATCTTAAAAATGGAGAATCAGGAACCCACCATCCTGTTGATCTGGGAGTCGAAGGTAAGGGTGTTGTGGAAAATCGCTCCATTTGTGACCCCCCCACAGGGGTAGGTAAAGGTCTGCAATTCTCAGGCCACCAGAGCTCAGACCACACAGAATTTTCCACCCCAAAGACCACAATCTCAGTCTTCTCTGCGATCATTTAGCCAGTTCTCCATCAACCAGGTGCTGATTTCAGCCATACAAGACCTAAACCTGTCTGCCACCAGTGCCAAGTTGACAGGCCTAGAGACAATGATTTGGGTGTCATCTGCACAGGACAATACCTGGAACACAAAGGATGGCATCAATTTTGCCAAAGGGGTAACACAGATTGAGCAAAGTGGAACAGAGAAAGGATCCCTGGGGACCCCACAAGGAAGTCGGAAGGGTTTAGCCCTATATTCCTTGCAGCTGACAGTTTGGGTGCTATTCTCCAGAATGCATCCCAGAAAATCCAACACAGAGTCCCTCTGCCCAGCCTGTTGCAATCTTAGCACCAAACGGGATGAAGATGTCATATCAAAGGCTGCAGACAGATCAAGCATAACCAGCATATCTGTGCTTCCCTGCTCTACCTTACAGCGCATAGAATCTGCTGCAGCACTCAGTGCCAATTCGGTTATATGGCTGCTCCAGAAATCATTCTGAGATGAATCCAGAAGATTGTGAACAGTAAATAACTGAGCTAATTCTTAACTGATGCAATTTTCAAGATTTTTTGCCAGAGTAAGCAGGAGAGAAATTGTGAACAGTAAATAACTGAGCTAATTCTTAACTGATGCAATTTTCAAGATTTTTTGCCAGAGTAAGCAGGAGAGAAATTGTGAAAAAAATGTCAGGTCTCCAGGAACTCGATTCAGTTTCATTTAAGGGAGATGACAATCGCCTATTTCCTGCAATGTGGAAACACTCCTGACTCAATAAACTGATTATAAACATTCTCCAAGAGACTGCAATTAGGTCTGACACACGTTGCAATATTCTGAGAGGACAAGGATCATTTAGAAACCAGATGTCATGTGTGAAAGGAGAGTTTCTATTGTATTCAGAATCTTGTGCCTGAAATGGGTAGCAATGTTATTGCAAAAAATGTTGGTAACTCTCCAATGCCTGGTGAGCTGGGGGGCAAGCGTTGTTTTTAACAACTTTAAAAAGGTAGTTTGGGATATTTGCAGCTGATCTTATTTTAGGAATAAAATAAGCTGACTGCTATTTTGATGGCATTTATATACTTTGGATCATTTCCTTATGTTTATTTTTCTCTCTGGATTAGGTATCATCCTCCACCTCCGTTCCTGCCACCGACATTTCCGTTGGTGGTCCTTGAGTTCCTCATAGAACAATGGAGCCAAGGCTTTTAATCCAGTGATCATCTTATTTTCAATAGGGGCCACATGATCTATGGCTGTCTTCAACCATTTGTCAAAGTCCTCTGCTGTTGGTGCCTGGCAGCTGTAACCTGCTGCCTGGGTCATACTGGGGGCTGCTTCCAAATCATTAATGGAGATTTTAGTCCAATTTCTATCTGTGATTGTTTTACCCTGTGTAGGCTTCTCGGCCTTCTGCTTGAGCATTTTAAACGGCACCACTAGGTGTTCTGTCAAACTCACAGGAAGATAGTCTTCTACCACCAGAGCCGAATGAATAGAAAAAATACCATCAAACTTCGGCCAGCTATGTGGGTAGAATAGTTGATCAGTTGAGAGAATCCAAAACTGTTTATAAGTTCTAAAGATGTATTAGTATCATTGCAGCCTTTATCTTGCAGATGGAAAATGAAAGCCCACAAAATAGTAAAATTGGAGCATAAAAATAAGGTTCCAAAACGTAGTCCCAAATCTTGATCAACTGCATTCTCGAGCCTGGAGGGCGATACACTAGTAGCCCAGACAGTAAGAATGTGTGGTTAATTTTGATTCTAAATATCCCTAGGGGTATGTGGTCGCGGTGTCTCCATCAAAGAGCCAGGTCTTCAGTCTCTTTCTGAAGCCTGCCAGCAAAGCATCTGTACGGAGCTGGAGGGGAAGGTAGTTCCACGTCTTGGCAGCTATGTAGGAGAAGGAGTGGCCACCGCTGCAGCTGCGATCAATGAGGGGGGAGTGTGTGAGGGCAAGTGAAAAAGAGCACAGATCTCTATATAGAGTTGGTGGAAGTTTAGTCGATGGTTGATGTAGGCAGGTCCTAGCTCGTTGAGGACTTTGTAGGCATGCTTAGGATCTTGAACTGGCATCTCTTCTGGATGGGGAGCCAGTGGAGGTCTCTCAGGTGGTGGCGATGTGGGTTTGTTTGGGGAGGTCCAGGATGAGTTTGGCTGCAGCATTCTGTCTTCTAACGATGTGGGTGAATATACTGGTATAGAGAGCTTTGCCATTGTTGAGGCGGCTGGTGATGAGGGCCTGAGTGATGGTCTTTCTGGTGCTGGTTGGGATCCATCTAAAGATAATGTGGAGCATGTGGAATATGTGGAAGCAGAAGGAGGAGACTGTGTTGACTTGTTGTCTCATGGTCAGTTGGATGGGCAGGATAATGCCATGGTTGAGTGCATGGTTGGTCGGTGTGGGTGTAGGTCCGAGTTCTGCAGGCCAGCAGCTGTGGTCCCATGTGATCAGTACTTCAGTTTTGTCGGAGTTCATCAGAAAACGTTGGTCATTGTTAACCACAACTGAATTTAATATGCCACCACCTCGATTTGCGTTCAAAAGAGCATCCAACTTGAAAGATAAGTTGGTGCATGCTCAGCCAGTTCAACGTATCAAACAGTCATTTCCCACTTGGACATTACCCTTGTGGTAGTTGTTCGGTGTGTGGCCCCACGGTAAAAACTAGGAGTGTGCAGTTGCTGAATGGTAAGACATGGCATCTCAATAAATTCAGCACCTGCAATGCTACCAATCTTATATACAGACTAACCTGTGACTGTGGTCTGTATTACATTGGTCTAACCACACGAAAAATGAAAGTACGAATCCAGGAACATCTCAGCACAATAAAATCATGAAAACATACTACACGGTTGGTTTGCCATTTTCAGGAACACCAACATAACTTTAGAGCATTAAAAAGGACGGTGCTAGAGAGAGTAATTGGTGAGGCATGCAGTAAAGATGGGACACTTGCAAGAAAGGAGGCCAGTTGGATATTTTCTGAGAAAGCTGATAAATCGGGCCTGAATGATTGCATTGAGTGGAACAAAATCAGTAGATAAGCCACTAGTGAAACAAAAGCTGGCTGTATGCTTCCTGCCAATGCTCTTCAAATACAACATATGTCTGCAGTATTGGTGTCAGTAATGGTGTTGGGTTAACCAGTAGCGCATACCTGATAGGACTATACCTTAATGACTAGGTTTTTACAGTAATAACTAGTCACTGTGACCTTTATTGTAGCCATTATTTAACTGGCTTCTTCGAATTTTACCTCTCCTCCCAGATCTGCCAACAAAGAAAAATACAAAATGCCTATATAAAAACATTTTTTGTTGTGGGTTCCCTTGTGAAATGGAGACTAGGGACTCCCTTTGACATTAGTGGCCAAGATGTGGGGGCGAGATAGGACATGGGAGCTACCCAGGATGGTTGTATCTCTGTGCATTGGTGCACTGAGTTTACCTGTCAACACAGTGAACTATGAAGGTATTGCTGACACAGTTTGATTACAGAGTGCTCCGGCGGTAATTGTGCGGCATGAGTACGGGAATCACCACGGAGAGAGAGTATTTGTGCAAGCAAGGAAAATGGTCCCTACAATTAAGTTGGGAGAGTAAAGTACAATAATTTACATAGTTCATCAGGCCCTGGTGACACTGAATCTTCTGCACCAGTTGTATCCACAACACTAGTAATAACATTAGCTTATACTCAATACAGGAAAATAGTGAACTGGTTTCTTCTAAAAGAAAATGCAAGAAGTGCTGTGCAGTGCAGTGCTGAAGCAGGAGCACTGACACCAGGGCCTGGAGGCCTGATGGGCCAATCTAAACATTGATCATTGCTGCATTTCACTGCTTAAACAGAGGCCAAAGGGTCCTTTTTTCCTGCTCTTGGCCCATACCCCACTGGCTACACCACTGGCGCTGTGTACCAAAGTAAATTCTTTGGGCATTCTAAGATAATGGTAGTGGCAATATTAACTATAATGCTAACAATCCGAGGTATTTAACTGTTACCTGTCAATACAAACTGAGACAAATGAGTTGACAGGAGGGCATGAAGGAAGGAGACATCATGCCTTTCTCTCCAGTGCTTGGTGAGCACTGTGGAAATTATGCTGAAAGAGTTTTTTGAAAAGCGCTAACATTTGAAGTAAACAGGAGAAACAGATACCCATTTAGTGGCTGTTTTATAAAAGTGAAATCAAAAATAACCTGGGATTAATCCAAGTTTTCCCGCTCACCCAAATTGTGTGACTCGAGGCAAATATCTTCAATATCGGCATACAAGCATATTGTGTTTGATTTAATAAATAATCATGTTGTCCTATCTATAAGAATGTGGGCCAATTGCACGGTGCATGACAGCTTAGTTGCTTCTTACTTCTCAAACGGTACAAAAGGGGGTGGTGGTGGACGGAGCATCAGAACCAATCAAACACTCACACCCAATCAAAAGATCTGGGTTTGATCCATCACAGTTCTTTAGCCCACTCTGCCACCCCAGTTCAGACATGGCTATATGCAAATCAGTCTGACCCTGTGCCTCATGGGAACAGTACAGCCCGAACTGCCAAGCCATGCCTTCCCTGGACCGGAAACAAGCTTCCGAGGACCGGTTTCTGGCATTCCAGCCGTCTTCAGCCCGGCTTGCTTGAATCCAGTGGCAAAGTGAGCAAGGGACTCACGTCTGAGCATACCCTGCCACACTTATGGCGGCCAAGAGCGGTACAAAAGGGGGTGGTGGTGGACGGAGCATCAGAACCAATCAAACACTCACACCCAGTCAAAAGATCTGGGTTTGATCTGAGGTGCCGGGTTTTTAGGAACCCGGTGGTGCCAGGGGATAACACCCGAAGACCTCTGAGTTCTCCCTTGTTCCGGACCACAGAAACACGGAGTCTTCTAGTCGCAGTCAGAGATCAAGTTTTATTGGTAGCTACCAAGTAACAGGTGTCCTAGAAGCACGACAAGCACGGGTCATGTGTTCTCAGGAGACTGTTCGTTTTTACAGAACCAGCCTTCTCCTTATATACAGAAATAATAGCTGCAAGCAAGAATTCTTGAGTTTATGATACGGCTGTAAACATATTTCTATAATAATACAAAGAGCGAAGTCATGTAAGCAAGCCCACATTATAGATGTCCAGTTCGTGATAGATTACCCAGCCAGACCCGGAACTCCCATCAGATATCGATGAAAGATCAATAAAGGAAGGTACCACCCAGTCATAAAACTGGCCATAAACAAGGAGTATGGACAGGTGCATGTTTGTAGAAAGCATGGTCTGTATGTAGTGAATGGTTTGAGGAATGTTATGTATTGATGCTATCGTGTTTGGCCACTGGGCGAGGGGCTGCCCAAACAGGTTTGGCTAAAGGCAATGGAGTCAGTTGGGACAGGTCAGGGGGAAGTCAGGGAAGGTGGACGTGTCCTTTTAGATCAAGCTCGACCTTTAATTGACTTATCATGAGGGCAAGACGTAAGATGGATGTCGTTCACAAAATGGAGTCTAAGGGGTCGGGACGGAAACTACGATTTAGGGTCGTTGGCGACCCTCGATTATGACGCAAATGTATAGGAATGATGTCCTAATCATTATCGGTTCGTGGACACCAAATTCGTCATGGTACGTTGATATTTTGTGACACGGGTATTGGACCTCGACATCGGGATAACAACAGGGTCCAGATTTTCAGAACCACAGCCCCTCCTTTTGCCCTTATGTAAGGCAATAATTCATGTTAATCTGAGTCCAAATCTGTATGAAGGAATTTGTGGAGATGCTGCTGTAACATCATTCTGTTGCTCAGTTCGTCCCTTGACACAGGCTTCCGTACACATGAAGTAGCACAGAGGCCACAGAGTGCAGGAGCGCACTGTACACACAGGAAGAACAAAAACAGAAGTGCTAAGATCATCCCAATGAAGATCAGTGTTTTCCATCCCCAGGCAGTGATCAGTCCCCAGAACCACCCTAGCAAGGACCAATCTCCTTTTTCCACGTGAAGGGAATCAGATATTTTGTGTAGTTTAGAGATGGCTTGGTACACTGTCGGTGCGTTATCAGGGATGAAAATGCAACACCTAGATTGGATCACTCTACACACACCACCACGATCGGCGAGTATGATATCTAGGGCAACTCGGTTCTGAAGGGTCATAAGTCGATCCGACTGAAGCTCGGTCGTCAAATTGCCAAGTGCTCCGGCCGTTGTAATCACGGCAGATTCGACTATCCTAGATAACTGGCGAATATTCCTGCTGTTCACCATAGGCCCCCAAAATGGCAGAAAACCCTTTGCGAAGTCAGCGAATTCCTGACCCGCGGTGTCGTCGTTACTCACGACACCTCTAGCTGTCCTTGTCCGATGGTAATCTGCTCGGGCCGTGTAGGTGGGAGGCAGCAGAAATGAGATGAAACACGTGCCGGAGAAGTCAGGGGGCAACCATGTATATGCTTGGTCGTGGCAGACGAAATACGTGCCTTTGGCTGCTAAGAGTATAGGGGAAGTTCGAGAAGCGAACACATATGTTTCCGTGCATATGCTCTTTCCTAATTGTGCTTTGGGATCCCTACCAATACCTTGTAAACATAGGTGACCTCGGTGGGGTACTATCCAAACTGGGCGGGATTTCTTTGCTGTCTGGCTCTTACTCAGGTAAACCCCATATTTAGTTACGTTCCAACGAGTGTATGGAGTGAGTTCATCTTTGGGGATCGTTAGATATGTGTCGAACTCTCTACTCATGTTTCTTATCCCTGCCACTAGTGCCTTGTTGTTAGAATCGCTTTCAATGGAACCGGTTGGGTATGGTTCTAGGGCGAACAGGAACATGGTCTGGAAAGCCCACAGAGAACCATAATAACTGAATGGCAGGATGAAGTATGGGATACCCTTATCGGTCGTGTGCGGCATGAGTCCGCATATCCAACAGTTTGATGTGTTCATTATGGACTGGTGTTGGTGTAGGAGTTGAATCAATGAGTTATTTACAAATTCGAGTCTTCTGCCAGACTCGTGTTCAGGTAGATGGTGAAAGGAGTGTGGAGAGAGAGTGGGAGGAGGCGTTGGCCGGGTGTCATTTTGGAATAAGGAAACTTGAAATACGAATAGAGCATAACCAGTCAAGAACATTACTATGCTACACAGCATTAAAACACATATTATTAAAAATCTTCTTCTGGACAGTATTGTACACAATTGTCTTTCAAAGTTCGTGAATCTGGCAGGTCTCTCTACCCTTGGAAACTCCATCCTCTACTTGCTGCCCGCGGTGGTAGGTTGGTTCTCCCAGGGAGTGCGCTCTGTTCCGTCCGGGGTAACTCCCTTGGACCAACCAGAACCGTTGACCTAAACGTCCCCAGTTGCACTCCCCAGACTTCAACCGCGACCCTAGCAGCAGAACCGGATGGCGGTTCGAAAATCAAAAATGAGCTAGTTCCCTGGGACGAGAGAGCTGAAAAATCAAAAAATAGTTCTTAGGGGAAAAGAAATCAAATTAGTTTGCTCTTTTATTAGTCTCTGGGGTTAGATCTCAAGTTGTACCGTCGTTTCCCAGGTACGGAAGTGTCTTCAAACAATGTCTCCGGTTCGGTATTGTCCAACTGCATAGACGGTGGAACAAGTCCTTGCAAAATACGATCACTCTCCTTTTCGGCGCCAGTCTCTTTTAAACGTGCATCGCTGAAAGGGATGAAACGAGGTATGGATTCTGTTTCAGAGTCGGCAAGTCCTTTATTGACCCACCGGTCGTATGGAAGGGGCAGAGGGACCCGTTTACAATGGGTTCCGTGCACCCAGTTCGTTTTGCCTTCCACCCGAACAGCGGACCTCGTGGAAAGAAGTACCAGGTATGGTCCGGTCCACCTCGGCTGTCCGTTGTTTGTGCGCTGGAAGTTCCGCACCAGGACCCACGTGCCGGGTGTGATGAAGTGACCTGGATCGTCAGAGGCTGGTGGAGAGGAACTGTGAACCTGTTGGTGTAAAACACGCAATTTAGCTGTCAATTCGCACAAATAGTCAAGCAGTACGGGGTGTTCTATTTCGCTGAGTTTCTTTGGTCTTGGCACGCCCCAGACGTTGGCTGGGCGGCCAAACACTATCTCGTGAGGGCTAAGTCCTAATCTGGAATGGACAGTCATTCTCGTTGACAAGAGTGCTAGGGGCAAGGCGTCAGGCCATTTAAGACCTGTACTGGCTTGGATCTTGGCTAGCTTGAGTTTCAACGTGCCATTGTAGCACTCTACTAATCCAGCTGATTGGGGGTGATTTGCAGCGTGGAACTTCTGGTGTATGCCTAGACACTCACACACTCTCTTCATCACGCGTCCTATGAATTCACTTCCATTATCACTCCAGACAATTCTAGGCATACCAAATCTAGGGAAGAACTCTTTGACAAGGGCTTTGGCAGTTGTCAAGGCGGTATTGTCCTTAAGGGGGTACGCTTCCACCCACCTGGAAAAGGCGCAAACAACAACGAGCACATACTTTAGATTGTTGCACCTCTCCATGTGGATGAAATCGAGCTGCAAAACCTCGAACGGATACGTTGGAGGCGCAAAATGACCAGCTGGAGTTGGGGTTCCCCTACCGGGATTGTACTTTAAACATACCATACAGTTTCTGACCACATTCTCTGCATATTTCGGGATATTGCTATTCTGCCATACTGGGGCCAATAGTTTACATATTCCTTTCGAACTGATGTGCGCAATGCCGTGAGCCATTGTTACTACTGCAAGTACATATGCGTTAGGTAATAGCCATCGCTGGTGTTCTGACAATTCGACCCAACAACCATTCGCATCTAGTCTACCCTTACTTTCTCTCCACTCATTCAACTCTTTCTCAGGTGCCTCGGCTTGTATAGATTTCACGCTTTCAATGGTGTCTTCGCACATTCCCACATCAGCAATCCATCTAGCGGGACCCGCAACATACATCCGACTCATTGTGTTCCTTGCAGTCTCTTTCGCAACCTCGTCTGCAAATGCATTCCCGCGGCCAACATCATCCTGAATCTTTTTGTGTGCACTGCATTTCATAACGGCAACTTGTAGGGGCAAGGTCAGTGACTCAAGGAGTTCATTAACTAGCTGACCATGTTGTATCTTTGCACCATGTGATGTAAGGAAACCACGTTCTCGCCACAATCTCCCAAAACTGTGAGCCACACCAAAGGCGTACTGGCTGTCAGTGTAGACATTCACTCGCTTTCCTTTTGCTAACACACATGCTCTGGTAAGTGCAATAAGTTCTGCCGCTTGTGCAGAATTATGGGAAATGCGCGCGGTCTCTATAATGGTGTGTAATGTTGTTACGGCATATGCTGCAGTCGTGTCACCATTCGGCAGCTTGAAACATGAACCATCAACCCATAAAGTGTCATTGCATTCAAGAAGGGGAGTGTCCTGTAAGTCTACTCTCCCTTTTGTCTCTTCTTCTGTCCTAAAGCAGCAGTCATGTTTATCAATCTTGTCTGTTTCTGTCGGAATGGGTAATAACGTTGCGGGGTTCAGTGTATCACACCTCTTTATGTGGATGTGACTTGCTAACAGTGTAAGTTCGTAACTCGATAGTCGAGCGCTAGTAAGATGTTGTGTCTTCGTCCTGTTTAGCAAAATGTCTACTGCATGTGGAACCATAACGATCAGAGTATTATTCATGACTAATCCAGCAGACTGTCGAATGCAGACAGCTGCTGCTGCGGTAGCCCTCAGACAACTTGGTAGGGCTTTAGCCACAGGGTCTAGAGTTGCCGAAAAATACGCGCATGGGCGCTGTTTGTCCCCAAAGTGTTGTGTTAAGACTGATAATGCACAACCTTCCTTCTCATGGACGTATAATGTAAAAGGCTTACTGTAGTTGGGGTTTACCAACACAGGAGCCGAACACAATGCATCACGCAACTCGTGGAAACTCGTCTGACAATCTTCAGACCAGGGCATAGGATTGGGCGTGTCTTTACAGAGTAGCGCCAGCAAGGGTTTAGCTAGTAGTGAGAAATTCGGTATCCATTGTCTACAGTACGATGTAATGCCCAAGAAGGCTCGAACCTCTCTCTGTGTCTTTGGGGCACTCAGTTCTGCTATTGCCTGTATTCTTTCTGGCGTCAGTCTCCTTCCCTCCTTCGATAAGATGTGACCTAGGTAGGTTACTTTTTGTCGGCAAAATTGTAGTTTGGAAAGAGAGACTTTGTGCTTCATGTCGCATAAGTGACGCAACAATGACAGTGTAGCTTGTTTGCAAATTTCTTCAGTGTCTGCGGCGATCAGCAGATCGTCGACATACTGAATCAGAGTTGACCCATCTGGTAGAACAATGGTGTCTAGTTGTGTTTTCAGGGCCTGACTGAATATGGATGGGCTTTCGCAGTAGCCTTGAGGAGCGCACTTGAAGCGGAAGCTTCGTCCTCCTAAATTGAAACCGAAAAGATCTCTACTCTCCTCGGCAATCGGGATGCTGAAGAAAGCGTTCTTCAAGTCGATCACCGAGAACCAATTTGCTGTAACTGGAACCATTGTCAATAAAGCAGTAATGTCGGGGACAACTGGAAACTGTGGGATAACTACCTTATTCACTTCTCTGAGGTCGATCACGAACCTGTATACAGGCGGTTGTGAAGGATCAGTACGTTTTAAGACGGGCAAAACTGGACTGTTACAAACATTTCCTGTTGTTTCTTCGATGACGTCTTTATCAATCAGGTCATAAACAATCGTCAATAACGCTCTTTCACATTCACAAGATATCTTATATTGGGGAATACGTGGCAACCTAACGTTGGCTTTCAAAGTTATGACATACGGTGCTATCTCCAAACGACCTACATCATTAGAACCATTGGCCCAAAGTATATCAGGAAGTGATAACAATTCAGTTGGAGTATTTTCCTTTGACAAATACATTTGAGAAACGACCTTCTTGCCTAAAGTGAGTTGTACTCCCAAGGGGGAACAGTACAAAGTCGCATACAACCTTTTTAGTAAATCCAAACCTAACAAGTTTTCACCGCAACCTGTCGTCAAAATGAGGGGTGCTTCTAATTCGCATGGGCCAACAGAAAGGGATATAGGACTAGAGATCGGGTTTCTAACAGGGGCGCCAGAGAAACCTACTGAGACATTCATTTCGCCAGACAAAGGTGCGCCAGGAAGTTTCGAGTGCATAATAGAACTTTTTGTAGCACCAGTATCCAGCAGAAATGGCTCTGACACTCCTGAGGTAATCACCTCGACATAAGGTCCATTCTGATCTACTGGAACTGAAACAACTCCCTCTCTTTGTCCATGGCTGTCCTAGCAATCATTACCCTCATTTTCGTGTTCGGTGTAATAGTCGTCAGCATAGTACTGGGCTGACTTGGACGATGCATTATTCTGTTGGTCAAAGCTGTTCATGGAATTCTGAGGCGGAAAAGAAGTCGTATTCTGAGTGAGATTTCCACGGCCCCTACCTCTAGGGGCATGCTGAACACCTCTTCCCCTTACACCTGAAGAACCGTTTAAATGTCGCGCAAGGGCCGGACAATTACCTTTAAAATGACCCTCTTCCTTGCAATACGCACATTGATTCGGGCCATACGTAGGACGCTGATGAGAAAACTCGTTTCCTTGCGCGTTTCTCGAATACTGCTGTTGTTGTTGATAATTGGGCTGACTAGCCGTGCGAGGCGGATAGGCCTGCTGGAGAAGAACCTTAGTTTTCAAATCTTTCGTCTTCTTATCTGCTTTATCTAGCTCGTCTTTACGCCTATTTTCTTAGTACTGGGCTGTAGCTAAAATCTGCGCCGACGTAGAGACAGCCCAAGCACTCTCCGAATCTTTCAGTTTGTTACATAGTTCAGGAAGCAAATTATGTACGAACTTGTCTACAAACAATCTTTGGCCACCCTCGGTAGCCATATCTTGACCACTATGATCGGTGAAAGTTTCCTCAAATCTCGTGAAGAAATCAGACACATTCTCATCTTTCTTTTGCTTACATGCGGATAGCTTGTCCCCGTTTACGCGCACTTCAGGCATTATTGTTTTCATGTACGCTATAATCCTACCGGGAAGTTCAGCTATTAACGGCTCAGGTTTAAAACCACCGACTTGTCTAGCATCTGTAGTCGCAATGTTCGCCCACGAGTCACCTAGTTCCTGATCGTGATCCGTATGACGGATTTTGCTCCATAAAGGATGTGGAACAACGTTCCCAAACAACATGTCTACATCCGCTAAATTCATTATACATGAGCTTGCAGTTTGCGATAACTCCTTATAATACCCAGTCGGGTTTTTACGAGGGTCAGGTAGTGACTGCTTGAGTGCCAACACTTCCGATCTTTTCCAGGGGACATGTACCCATACACGCTGGAAATGAGGCAGAATCGGTGGATTCGCATTCGCATCACCTTCCCTCCAAACCGGAGGAACCTCTCTCATGGGGTACTGTCTCGCTCTCTTCCTACTAGACGTACCACATTCAGATGATGACCCAGAATTACCACCCGTACTTCGATATGATAATAATATCCCAACTGCTTTTTCGACATCGGGACCTATGATCATGCCTTCCCCAAATTTAAATCGTACATTGCACAACTCTCGAGCGTTGCTCTCTTGACCATTATCTTCCAAATCCTCACACAGAAAAACACACATCTGTTCAAAAACATATCTTTGCGTCGGTTCATCCCATTGACGGAAGACGTTCACGACGGACTCTACATCATATCTCGCTGTATCCATAGCCCAATTCCGTGCTAACTTATTCAGTGATTCCCTCTCTTGATAATCAGGCATTTGGCTTCGTAATTGTCTTGGTCCCGTATTAGGGGTCGTTTTAGGCGACCGAAAAAGTGGTGAAGGAATGTTAGTAGCAATGCTGGCCATTTTATGCCAGACGAAAGGTCAAAGCGGAGGAATAACTGGTGGCAGAACAGAGTCACGCAAAGTAGGAACAGAAGCATTCGTAGAGCGAGTATCAGAAGAAATAGAAGGTGTGCTAGGCGAAGTTGTAGGAGGAACAGTAGGAGAAATAGATGTAATCGGTGAGCCTTGAGGAGGCTGCACCAGAGAAATAGAAGCCAGTTGAAGAGCAGCTGGTGAGTGCTGTAAAGGAGCCGGCATAACAGCTACCAGAGGTGCAACTAAAGGTTGCGGACGTGCTGTGGCATTTTGTGCATAGGGCGCAGGCGAACTTAGCAGATGTGCCATTAATGGATCTTTTTCACGCTCTTTTATTGTTTCTTGCTGAGGAGGTTGTAAAACAGGATAGCATTTATCTATTGCCATTTTACGTTGCCTGTGCAACTGCTCACTTATTTGTTCTTCTTCATTGTCTTTAAATTTTATCGCGGCTTGCATTACTGAAATACCTCTTTCTCTCTTATTTTTCTTTTCTAATTTAATTTCCTTTTGTTTGGCCTCTTTACGCCATAAACGGAAAGAGTCAAACATCGCCGGCCGGGCTTTCTTCTTGAAAAATTTGACCTCTAGATTATCTAAAATTTCTGAGTCGAAACTACCATATTGGGGCCATTTTAAAACACCATCCTTACGGGTGTATTTTATCCACACTTCATTATATGCGATAGGACCTACGCCATGCTTCACATAGAGCTCATACGTTGGAGTTCCAATCGGAGGAACCGGACAGGAATCCTCTAATCGGGAGTCCTTACTATAACCAAGACAAAACAAGTTTCCAAGTCTGCTAAAACCAGGCATCTTCGCTCACTAGTCTAGCTTCAAACTTCAAAAGATTATCTATTACGATATTTCTCGTGAAAACACGAGTCCTTCGGCTTTGGGGCTTGCAAGTACCAAATCAAGTCGTATCTCAAGGATACAAAAACTAAGGACAAACTAAGGACTGGGAGACGCTCCACTTATACTTAACTGAAGTATTTGAAGATCTGTGACGTCGCTAGAAGACTCGTCTATCGTTTCGCTCTACCAAGGATCACTGGGTCCAAAACAAGGCGATAGTCAGGGCAGCAGTCCTTCGTAGCCGTCGGGACGCGGGGAACCTCGCAGCAAAGACCTTCGGAACCACGTCGACATACAGGGGTCGCTGAAGTGGCTGGCCGTCCTCCGGAATTTTCACACGAAGCTGCTCACGAACATCTGGCTTGGACCGTCGCCGCTTGATACCGCCCCACGATGGGCGCCAACTGAGGTGCCGGGTTTTTAGAAACCCGGTGGTGCCAGGGGATAACACCCGAAGACCTCTGAGTTCTCCCTTGTTCCGGACCACAGAAACACGGAGTCTTCTAGTCGCAGTAAGAGATCAAGTTTTATTTGTAGCTACCAAGTAACAGGCGTCCTAGAAGCACGACAAGCACGGGTCATGTGTTCTCAGGAGACTGTTCGTTTTTACAGAACCAGCCTTCTCCTTATATACAGAAATAATAGCTGCAAGCAAGAATTCTTGAGTTTATGATACGGCTGTAAACATATTTCTATAATAATACAAAGAGCGAAGTCATGTAAGCAAGCCCACATTAAAGATGTCCAGTTCGTGATAGATTACCCAGCCAGACCCGGAACTCCCATCAGATATCGATGAAACATCAATAAAGGAAGGTACCACCCAGTCATAAAACTGGCCATAAACAAGGAGTATGGACAGGTGCATGTTTGTAGAAAGCATGGTCTGTATGTAGTGAATGGTTTGAGGAATGTTATGTATTGATGCTATTGTATTTGGCCACTGGGCGAGGGGCTGCCCAAACAGGTTTGGCTAAAGGCAATGGAGTCAGTTGGGACAGGTCAGGGGAAAGTCAGGGAAGGTGGACGTGTCCTTTTAGATCAAGCTCGACCTTTAATTGACTTATCATGAGGGCAAGACGTAAGATGGATGTCGTTCAAAAAATGGAGTCTAAGGGGTCGGGACGGAAACTACGATTTAGGGTCGTTGGCGACCCTCGATTATGACGCAAATGTATAGGAATGATGTCCTAATCATTATCGGTTCGTGGACACCAAATTCGTCATGGTACGTTGATATTTTGTGACACGGGTATTGGACCTCGATATCGGGATAACAACAGGGTCCAGATTTTCAGAACCACAGATCCATCACCGTTCTTTAGCCCACTCTGCCACCCCAGTTCAGACATGGCTATATGCAAATCAGTCTGACCCTGTGCCTCATGGGAACAGTACAGCCCGAACTGCCAAGCCATGCCTTCCCTGGACCGGAAACAAGCTTCCGAGGACCGGTTTCTGGCATTCCAGCCGTCTTCAGCCCGGCTTGCTTGAATCCAGTGGCAAAGTGAGCAAGGGACTCACGTCTGAGCATACCCTGCCACACTTATGGCGGCCAAAAGCGGTACAAAAGGGGGTGGTGGTGGACGGAGCATCAGAACCAATCAAACACTCACACCCAGTCAAAAGATCTGGGTTTGATCCATCACCGTTCTTTAGCCCACTCTGCCACCCCAGTTCAGACATGGCTATATGCAAATCAGTCTGACCTGTGCCTCATGGGAACAGTACAGCCCGAACTGCCAAGCCATGACTTCCCTGGACCGGAAACAAGCTTCCGAGGACCGGTTTCTGGCATTCCAGCCGTCTTCAGTCCGGGTCAGACTGATTTGCATATAGCCATATCTGAACTGGGGTGTCAGAGTGGGCTAAAGAACGGTGATGGATTAAACCCAGATCTTTTGACTGGGTGTGAGTGTGTGATTGATTCAGATGCTCCGTCCATCACCACCCCCTTTTGTACCGCTTTTGGCCGCCATAAGTGTGGCAGGGTATGCTCAGACGTGAGTCCCTTGCTCACTTTGCCACTGGATTCAAGCAAGCTGGGCTGAAGACGGGTGGAATGCCAGAAAACGGTCCTCGGAAGCTTGTTTCCGGTCCAGGGAAGGCATGGCTTGGCAGTTCGGGCTGGACTGTTCCCATGAGGCACAGGGTCAGACTGATTTGCATATAGCCATGTCTGAACTGGGGTGGCAGAGTGGGCTAAAGAACGGTGATGGATTAAACCCAGATCTTTTGACTGGGTGTGAGTGTGTGATTGGTTCAGATGCTCCGTCCATCACCACCCCCTTTTGTACCGCTTTTGGCCGCCATAAGTGTGGCAGGGTATGCTCAGACGTGAGTCCCTTGCTCACTTTGCCACTGGATTCAAGCAAGCTGGGCTGAAGACGGCTGGAATGCCAGAAACCGGTCCTCGGTAGCTTGTTTTCGGTCCAGGGAAGGCATGGCTTGGCAGTTCGGGCTGGACTGTTCCCATGAGGCACAGGGTCAGACTGATTTGCATATAGCCATGTCTGAACTGGGGTGGCAGAGTGGGCTAAAGAACGGTGATGGATTAAACCCAGATCTTTTGACTGGGTGTGAGTGTGTGATTGATTCAGATGCTCCGTCCATCACCCCCCCATTTTGTACCGCTTATGGCCGCCATAAGTGTGGCAGGGTATGCTCAGACATGAGTCCCTTGCTCACTTTGCCACTGGATTCAAGCAAGCTGGGCTGAAGGCGGCTGGAATGCCAGAAAACGGTCCTCGGAAGCTTGTTTCCGGTCCAGGGAAGGCATGGCTTGGCAGTTCGGGCTGGACTGTTCCCATGAGGCACAGGGTCAGACTGATTTGCATATAGCCATGTCTGAACTGGGGTGGCAGAGTGGGCTAAAGAACGGTGATGGATTAAACCCAGATCTTTTGACTGGGTGTGAGTGTGTGATTGATTCAGATGCTCCGTCCATCACCACCCCCTTTTGTACCGCTTTTGGCCGCCATAAGTGTGGCAGGGTATGCTCGGACGTGAGTCCCTTGCTCCCTTTGCCACTGGATTCAAGCAAGCTGGGCTGAAGACGGCTGGAATGCCAGAAACCGGTCCTCGGAAGCTTGTTTTTGGTCCAGGGAAGGCATGGCTTGGCAGTTCGGGCTGGACTGTTCCCATGAGGCACAGGGTCAGACTGATTTGCATATAGCCATGTCTGAACTGGGGTGGCAGAGTGGGCTAAAGAACGGTGATGGATTAAACCCAGATCTTTTGACTGGGTGTGAGTGTGTGATTGATTCAGATGCTCCGTCCATCACCACCCCCTTTTGTACCGCTTTTGGCCGCCATAAGTGTGGCAGGGTATGCTCAGACGTGAGTCCCTTGCTCACTTTGCCACTGGATTCCAGCAAGCTGGGCTGAAGACGGCTGGAATGCCATAAACCGGTCCTCGGAAGCTTGTTTCCGGTCCAGGGAAGGCATGGCTTGGCAGTTCGGGCTGGACTGTTCCCATGAGGCACAGGGTCAGACGGATTTGCATATAGCCATGTCTGAACTGGGGTGGCAGAGTGGGCTAAAGAACGGTGATGGATTAAACCCAGGTCTTTTGACTGGGTGTGAGTGTGTGATTGATTCAGATGCTCCGTCCATCACCACCCCCTTTTGTACCGCTTTTGGCCGCCATAAGTGTGGCAGGGTATGCTCAGACGTGAGTCCCTTGCTCACTTTGCCACTGGATTCAAGCAAGCTGGGCTGAAGACGGCTGGAATGCCAGAAACCGGTCCTCGGAAGCTTGTTTCCGGTCCAGGGAAGGCATGGCTTGGCAGTTCGGGCTGGACTGTTCCCATGAGGCACAGGGTCAGACTGGTTTGCATATAGCCATGTCTGAACTGGGGTGGCAGAGTGGGCTAAAGAACGGTGATGGATTAAACCCAGATCTTTTGACTGGGTGTGAGTGTGTGATTGATTCAGATGCTCCGTCCATCACCACCCCCTTTTGTACCGCTTTTGGCCGCCTTAAGTGTGGCAGGGTATGCTCAGACGTGAGTCCCTTGCTCACTTTGCCACTGGATTCAAGCAAGCTGGGCTGAAGACGGCTGGAATGCCAGAAACCGGTCCTCGGAAGCTTGTTTCCGGTCCTGGGAAGGCATGGCTTGGCAGTTCGGGCTGGACTGTTCCCATGAGGCACAGGGTCAGACTGATTTGCATATAGCCATGTCTGAACTGGGGTGGCAGAGTGGGCTAAAGAACGGTGATGGATTAAACCCAGATCTTTTGACTGGGTGTGAGTGTGGGATTGATTCAGATGCTCCGTCCATCACCACCCCCTTTTGTACCGCTCTTACTTCTCAAACGTCATTGTTATGAGGGTGGGACAGTAATGGTTTAAAGTTCATGATTAAAAACTCTCACTTTAAGAAGCTCCTCACAGTGCAGAGATGTAAAGTGATATATTAATACCAAAGCTTCCGTATGTTAAAGTAAAGTGCTTCCATATGTTGAAGAACAGTGCTGCCATTGACCTCTTGGTCTCGCCAGCAGATCTCCACTTGCTGCCTTCAGTTACCTGGCTCCCTGACAAGGCGACTGTCCCTCCTTCACTGCAGCCGCCAGTTCGACTCTGCTACATGAACCCGCATAGCTCGCTGTGCCAGAGGTATTTATTTGTTTATAGCAGTAGCTTGCAAGGGGCTTTGTTTTTTGTGTTAACTGTAGTAAATTCATTTTGCGTTTCTGCTAGTTTTTTTAAAGTTTATTTGCCACCTTTGATCACCCTGTAGCCCTGGAACTCTCACTCCCACTGTTTTCCTCCCAGGATCCAGCTCCCACAGGCTTTTCCAGCCCCTTGCCCTCCCACCTCCTGGCCAGCCCCTCCCACATTACAGGAATAATTATGGAGGCCACTACGCAGCCTCAGTGAGCATCCATTGACCTCTTGCTTTGTCCAGCCGCTCCCCTCTCACTGTCTTCAGTCCCCTGGCTCCCCGACAAGGGGTCTGCCTCTCCTTCACGGTATATTTGTAACAAAGGAGGGAGGGAGAGAAGAAGTGGATTCGTTCTCCCCAGATGATTCACATAAACAAAATAGAATCCACTCTGGTAGTGGTGCTGTTCCCTACAGTGGTGGGGAGCACAGCGTGTTGTTAGAATACCCCTCACACACCAACAGGCCCCTTGGTGTCATTCTACCATCATTGGGGTCTTCGCACCCCTCTACGGAATGCGGCGTGCTACGACTAACAGCTGCGTAGGTGCACTTCAGATGTACTATGTGTCGGTGTGTGGAGAGTGGTTAAGTGTGAGTGGTGAGGTGGTGAAACGTGATAGTTTAAAAAATACCTGGCTCGTAGGGTGTGGAAAAATAAAAATGTATTAAGCCCTCGGCTGGTATTGTTAAAAGGGTGCACTGTGAGGTTGTTTACTTTATATTTAGGTACAGCAACCTCTGAAAGTGCGTCAACATGTTTCGGGGTACAAGGACCCCTTGTTCAGGACGAGGATATGCACTACTACCCTCACCTTTCTCACATGTAGTGTTAATGTAAAAGTGTGCTCTACAAAAACATAAAAATTAATACAAAATTAAACTATTAGTGTAATGTTCCTAATAGTGTTTCAATGTATCAGTCTGTTGCGCCCAATTGGCGTTAATATGGTCAGACCTGTGGAGAAAAAAAGCAGTATAAATCATATCATTACAATAGGATTTTGCTTATGTCCAGGAAAAATGACCTGGTCAAGACAAAAAAAGAACAGGTATTGGGGAACCAACTGTGGTCCAGGACCCTGTAAAATAAAATGACATAGACAAATACAACGACAAGGACACACACACATGTTCAGGAAAAAACTCTTTCTCCATTGATGTTAGATTCTGGAGAAAAATAGTTGGTTTTGCCAATACTTACTTAACAGATTAGGCTGGATGGCCTCATGAGCCTTAGCGTTGTACTGGGGGTTGTCTTCCAGCTCAATATGGCAACCTAAAGGCATGAGAAGGCTAGAATCAGGTTGTGGTCACTCACGTATAATGAAGACAAAAGTACCTCGCCTCCCAGTTCGTAACTCACGGTTTGACAGGACCCATTTGGCCTCCTACCCCTCGAACGCGGCTCCGACGATATGCCGAGTGTTTCTGCAGCCGTCTTTTATACTGGGAAAGGAGGGCTCAATTGTGGCTTAATTAGAAACGGGAATGCCCAAACAAGGATCTCTTGCTGATGGTATTGCCGGTTTTGCGCGGACCGAGCTGTCAATCGCGCGCCGATGCCAAAGAGTAGCGGTGTCCTGCGCATGCGCAATGACACGCGACTCGAGCGGCGCTAGCGTGCAGTTAAAGACACTGCCTATGATGCTACACGCATGCGCGGTAGCGCACCGTGTCCATGGCGCTTGCGGAAAAGAGAGCTCCCCTGTCAATTATTACTAAGAATGTGCTAGGGGAAGGTTATCACTGTCCTTAAACGCATACTTCGTTCAGGGGTCAAATGGGTACCTGTTAAAGGTAAATGGCAAGACCCTGTGTGTGCCTGTAAGGAGAAATTAAATATAAAAACTCACTGGGACACAGGGTTCTGTGATTCAGTATGCAATAAGAATCAGGCAGTCCCATTGGTGTTGTACCAGGATATACTGGTAACCTGACAGGATTTTGCTGATGGTAATTCAAGATGGAGTATAAAAATTATTATACCATTAAGTAAGCTAAGATGCAGGGGTCTTGCTCACGGTTGTCAGTGAAGGTACGGTGTGTTTTGCCTGTCACACAACCCAGTGGTAATAATTGTCTATCCCTGGTTGCTCAAGCCTAGTGAAGTTTTTCTCATCACAGTTGGCCCCATGGAATAGCGTCATTAAGGCCTGTGGTATCAGTGCCCAAGCGGAAGACCCATCTTTGCTCTTTCTCAAATAAACCCACGTCGGTGGTTAGTTGTTCGATGATTGTCCAGTGTATCTCGTTGACACAATGTTGTGCTTCCACAAAGTGCGCTGCCAATTTGGTGGTCGACTTTCTACACCTGACGTTACTCTTATGTTCATTTATTCTAACTTTCACTGCCCGGGTGGTCATCCCTACATACTCCATTTTGCATTGGCATGTGATGAGGTAGACAACGTTCCTGCTGTTGCAGTTGGTGAAAGTTCGCTGTTCCCACTTGGTGCCGTTGTTGAAAGTTAGGTTCTGACTCTTCTTGGTCAGGTGGCAACTGCTGCAGTTGCCGCATGGGTGGTGACCTTGCAACCCTTGTAGCCGTGGTTGACGGATAATGGTAGTACGTGGTCTCGTGTGTACGAGAACGTCTTTGAGGTTCTTGCCTCTCCTGTGGGCGAAAAGGGGATTTTCAAATTTCAAGGTACCACTGGTTAGTGTCCGTCAGTGTTTGTTAACCAGTTTGGAAACCTGGTTGGACAGTGAGCTGTATGTTGTCACACATACCGGTCTGTTCACTGTGTTCTCTTTTGGGGCTCTGTCTTCGAGGAGTGCTTCTCGGTTGTTATTCCGCGCCCTCTTCATTGCATTGTTAATCACCCTCTCGGGGTACTGCCTTTGTTTGAGTTTCTTACTCAGGTCTTGGGCCTGGGATTTGTACAACGCCACATCGCTGCAGTTGCGGCGTAAGCGAAGGAATTGTCCGTATGGCAGGTTCTCTTGCAGGTGGCAAGGGTGAAAACTATCAAAACGGAGCAGACAGTTCCTTGCTGTCGGCTTGAAATGTATTTCTGTCTTTAAGAAACCGGACTCATGGTAGATGTTTAAATTCAGAAATACCATCGATTCGTTGGACATGGAGTGGGTGAACCTGAGGAAGGTATTCTGTGTGTTTAACCATACCATGAAGTCTGTGATTGACTGGCTGTTTCCTTCCCAGATCACCAAGACGTCGTCAATGTAGCGTCGCCAGGTCCGAATCTGGTTCCTGTACGGGTTGCTGGGGTGGAGAATCTTTGCAGACTCCAGATGGTGTACGTACAACCCCGCCAGACTCTGCACAAAAGTTCTCCCCATGCTTGTTCCGTGTTGTTGCAGATACAGGGTGCCCTCATATTCAAAAAAGTTTTTTGTCAAAGCCATGGAGTTGCACTCCATCACCACTACCCGTGGAGTTTGGGATTCCCATGATTTGGAGTATAGAACCTCCTCGATGATCAGGAGGGTTTCGTCATGGGGAAGGCTGGTGTAGAGGCTCTCCACGTCTAGACTCAGCAGCATCTGCGAGTCCTGATTGAAAGGATGGTCCTGCAATAGTTGTAGCACCGCTTTGGTGTCTCTTAGGTATGTGTCTGTCGTTTGTACCAGTGGCCTCAAAAAGGCATCAGCAAACTTGGATAGTGGCCCCAGAATTGATGAGATACCCGAAACAATGGGTCGGCCCGGTGGGTTGGTAAGGCTTTTGTGCACTTTTGGTATACAGCAAAAGTACGGGGTGCGTGGATTTTATTTGTGTCAGGAATTCTGACTCTTTCTTTGTGAGCCAGTTGTGGGCCAAAGCCTCATCAGTCATTGCACCAATTTGTGTGCGTATGGACTCAGTGGGGTCATTCAACAGGATCCGGTAATTCCTCCTGTCAGACAATACCAGCCGAGGGCTTAATACATTTTTATTTTTCCACACCCTACGAGGCAGGTATTTTTTAAACTATCACGTTTCACCACCTCACCACTCACACTTAACCACTCTCCACACACCGACACATAGTACATCTGAAGTGCTCCTATGCAGCCGTTAGTCGTAGCACGCCGCATTCCGTAGAGGGGTGCGAAGACCCCAATGATGGTAGAATGACACCAAGGGGCATGTTGGTGTGAGAGGGGTATTCTAACAACACGCTGTGCTCCCCACCACTGTAGGGAACAGCACCACTACCAGAGTGGATTCTCCTTCACGGTAGCCACTAGTTTGACCCATCTGCCAGCCTCCGCATAGCTCGCTGCCCATAGGTATCCCTTCATTTTTAGCAGTAGCTTCTCTTAGTTTTTTGAGTTAACTGGGGTAAATTTATTGTGGATGCTGGCTAGTTTTTAAAGTTTATTTGCCACCTCCCATCACCCTATAGCCCCTCCCCGCTCACTCCTGCAGCTTTCTGCCTAGGATCTAGCTTCTACAGGATTTTTCCACCCCTTGCCCTCCTGCCTCCAAGACAGCTCCCCCCACCTCCCAGGACTACTTATGGAGGCCACTATGCGGCCACTACGACGGCACACCAAAGGCAAGCCCGTCTGCTCCCATCTGCACCTGGACAGTGCCAGGAATCCTGGCCTGCACTTCCAGAGGTACTCTGCAGCAGATCTCTGTTCTATAGACCCCATAAGAAACAGCAACTGCTGCCTCACATCACCTCTATCAACAGCTGGACCTTTCTCCTGCATCCGTTGCCGGTTTTCCACCACTGTAGGACCTACCGACATCCCAGAAACCATCACCATGCCACCCCTGTCGGTTCAAACCTCCCCAGAATTCAGCTGCCCCATATCAATGTCAGATCACTTTGCAAACATGCCTCCGAAGTCTAAGACACCATCTCTACGCTTGTCTCAGACAATACCTTCATTACAGAGACCTGGCTGACCCCGCATACAACCCAGTCATCATCACGGCAAAACTCATCAGTTACAAGATGAAACATTGTGACCGCACCACATGGAGGTGGCATCACCATCATACACAAGGAATCGATCATCTGCACCATCACTGATGATAAAGCCAGTCCAATCATGGAACATATGAACTTTCAGCTCAGCACCAATGACAAAACCAGCATCAAATGCACTCTTGCATACAGACTGTCAGGACCACGAGCCGGTCCCAGCGACCCCATCAATGAACTCATCACCCTGCTTGCCATCGAATCTGAACACAATGTTTTTTGGGAGACCTCAACTTCCACCTGGACGACTCCACTGATACCAACTCCTGGAAAGACTTGACAACATCGGCCTGAAGCAGCTGGTCACTGTTCCCATGCACAAAGCAGGACACATGCTGGACCCCATCTTTAAGTCTAGCAACAAAATCAGACACACCTCGGAACTCACCTGGTCGGACAACTCCATTGTGCACTTCATACTCACAGGACATCCTCACACCGCCCCCAATCACCACAGCGCCCATATCACAGCTAGACTAAGGTTACTCAGCATCACTCTGTCTAACGTCACCACTAATCTGGACTAGGCCGTAGAGTACTTCAGCGCCTGGATTACCAGCACCGCCGACTGCGTCACTCCCACCAAACTAGCCAGAACGCCCAGACCTACCAAAGGAGCGAGCTGGTACACTCTGGAGCTCTGCTCATCGAAGCACAGGTGCAAACAACTGGAGAGAAGATGTCACACCATCAGAAACCACACCGACCAAGCCACCTTCAAATCAGCCCTCAACAATTACCACCGACAGCTCAAAGCTGCAAAATTGGAGGCTCTTACTCTCTGATTCGAGACCAGCACCATCCAAACCTATCCAACATCCTGGTTGACCTCCCCACAGCCTACAAAACCACCTACCACCACACACATCAACTAACTACGCTAGAATGGACTCACAGATGATGCGCTAAACTGGATGGCATCCTTTCTCACAGAGTGTACCCAGAGTGTCCGCCTCCCTCCCATAACCTCAAAACCCAAGCACACCATCTGTGGCGTACCCCAAGGCTGATCCCTGAGTCCTACCCTATTCAGCATCTACATAACATCACTCGCAGACATCATCAGTTCTCACTACATCAACATAATCTCCTATGCCGATGATACCCAGCTTGCCCTCTAGCTCTCAGCGACCCCACCTCGATGAAGACCTGCCACCACCACTTTAAAAAGAACATCTCAACCTGGATGAAGGACAACTGCCTGAAGTTCAACATGGACAAAACTGAAGTTCTGATCTTCGGCAGACACCGCGCCCTCTGGAATGACTCCTGGTGGCCGACGGAGCTCAATCCCACCCCCACGCCAAAAGATGACACTCACAATCTCAGCCTCATCTTGGACAGTGAACTCTCCATGAAATGTCAGTTCGATGCCATCTCCTCAACCTGCTTCCACACACTCTGCATGTACTGCAAGGATTTCAAGTGGCTCCCCATCAGCACCAGAAAAATGGTGAGAAAGGCCCTAATCACCAACCAACTGGACTACGACAACACACTATATGCAGGCACCACCACCAAACTCATTCAAAGACTCCAGACGATCCAGAACTCAGATACCAGACTGATCCTCAACCTGCCCCAGAGGACCCACATCACCCAGCATGTAAAGGACCTCCAGTGGCACCCCGTCCAGAAGAGATGCCAATTCAAGCTTCTGAACAACACCTACAAAGCCCTCCACAACCAAGGACCCACCTGCTTGAACTACCACCTGTATTTCCACCAACCTCCTAGGAATCTCCACTCCACACACCTTGCCTTTGCACAGATACCACACTTCCACTGCTGCCACTCCGGAGGCCTCTCCTTCTACCACCTTGCTGCCAAAGCCTAGAACACCCTCCCACTCCATCTCCTCACTGATCCCTCACGGACCAAATTCATCAATGGACTCAAGGCCTGGCTTTTTGATTGATAACTGCAGCACATCACCTGGATACTCTCTACGGTGATAGGCTACGTTCACCAAGTACAACTTGATTGACTTGATTGATTTCAGAAGAGTCTTTATCATATTTTAGGTGAGGTTTGTTGCATGATTTGAATGGTGAACAGTTCATTAATCAGCTCACACTGATTCACTAAAGGTGATCAGGCTTATCTTTTAATTTTTTACTATCGCCCGCAGAAGTATATGAAGTAGGAGCTCTTCACAATCGAGACTGCGAGTTCTGGGAAGTTAGGATGTGCAAGCGTGCATGCGCAGACCTTGCAGGGAACACTGATTACATATATCAAATCACATTGGTTGTTGATTTTGCCTATATGTTCCTATAACTAAAATTGATGGGGACACCAAGTTGAAAGTCGCCAGGAGGTCTCAAAATATGAGGTTAGTAGCTTCTACCTTATTCAACCTGATTGCTCTATATTACAACAACAGCTTCCCTGACATGGCCTGGATTATAAATGGACAGCAGTAACCCACTTAGAGTACGCACTTTAATTCATATTTATGAATTTAACCTTTTATTCAAGAATCAATTTAAACCAATGGTGGCCACAGATAGGACAGCAGGTTGCATATTTTTTGTTTTCACATGGCTGTGTGCAAAGTATTAAAAACACAGTCAGTTTGGATCTACATTGAAATCGTTTTGTTACCACACAAGGACAAGCTGAATTACCAGCTCTGGCAGGCAGCACACATAAATTATTTCATTGTAAAAAAATACAAACTAAAATACTTCAATTAGGACATGCCTAGGAAGCACTGTTATCACTATATATAATGAAGTCCACAAAGTGGCTTATCACAAGCTCAATCTAGTAGTGTAAAATTGTACATTAGATAGACTAGTGCTAGGGAGTATACATCATCACTCTCTAGTAAGGGAAGAGAGGTTTTCAGCAACTGTGGTGCGGAATCACAGGATTCTGCCTCCCAAGCTTCATAAGCTCACACTCTTAACTGACCAATGAAATTACAAAATCCTGCCATCAGACCCTACTAATAAATTAGAAATAGAAATATGAAAGATTTCTATCAGTGCACACAAGCAGGATTGGATCATCAAAAAAGAAGAGTTCCTAAGTTCGGGTCACCCACTTACTCCATACTTTTATACACTATCTAAAATCCACAAGCAGAGAATCCTAATCCCAGGTCGCCCTATCATCCCTGGAATAGGTATGATACTTGAACCGCTATTTACCATTATGGACTGGTTCTTACATCCCCTAGTATCAGAGATGCTCTCATATGTGAAAGATACAAAACACCTTCTTAATACCGTACAGGGTATGCAATTTAATCTCAAAACAGGCTACATACTATGGCTAGATGTGGAAGCCCTTTATACCAGTATTCCAAAAGATGAAAGTTTGAACACAATAGAGAAACTACTGCATGAAAGTCCATGGCAATGGAATACTCCTATAGAGTTCATTATGATACTTGTAACACTGGCACTGATTATTTCGAGTTCTAGGACACAATTTATGAACAACAGCAGAGGACATCAATGGGCAGCATCTTTGCCCCTAGCCTGGCATGCTTGTATGATTATAATTCTGAAATACAGCACATTTGATCTAATAACCCACACGGTGACCATAATAAAATATGATGTTTTCATCATATGGCAGGGTTCAGAAGAACTTTGTGAATTGACTGAATGTACAAAACACGTATCTGAAATTCACACTAACATCGAGCAACCAATAACTGCTATTTATTAATTTAGTAATAAGTGCAGAGGAGGGAACCCTAACAACAAAAATGTATACAAAACCCACAGACAAAAGTACTCTAATGTCCAACCTCTGGCTCTCAGAGAAAAAGTACCTTTAGGTCAATTCTTTCGGATTAGACACAATTGTTTCAACTTTACAGACTACAGAGCAGTAGCCAGGCTATTAAGTAAGAAGTTGAGTGACATAGGTTATCCAAAATGTGTAATAGAAAAAGAGAGCTAGATTTAGCAACAGAGAGAATCTCTTAACAGTTAGCAAGACAAGCAACCCACAACAAATAATCGGTGTGAGTACCTACACCAGTATGTCTAATGGAGAAAAGAAAATAATAAATAGGTATAGGCGCATACTGAGTTGTAATGGCCCAAATTTTGAAAAAGCACTAGCATCAGGGGCAGACTTGTCCACGCGAGAGCCCCGACGAAAGACAGTGAGGACCAAAACCCAATTTGCGGTCTGTCACAGCTCAGGGGCAATTTCCCATGTGGCCAATGCTCAGTCCGCTCCCTCACTTCACATACACATACTATTGATTTAGGGCTGAAATACCCCAGGGAGCAGAGGAGCCATACTAATTGCAATTCCATTAAAATGATCTATTTGATTACTTGTATGTGTTGGCAGAAGTATGTAGGAATAAGAGCTAGGAAAGGCAGGCTAAGGGCCTTATTACGATGTCGGTCAGAAAGCATTCCGACCGACTCCTTTTCGGAATGGTTTCTGACTGACTCAGGTTCGGAGAGTCTGACCGACTGATTACGATGGTTCCAAACACCGTTCGGTCGGAGTCCCATTGACTTCAAAGGAACCCTGTCTTCTGACCAACAACACAGGCTCCCATTGAAAGAAGGAATGGTTTGGGTTGCGGCGGGTACCCCATGGTGCCTTCCACACTGTGAATAGTTGGAAAGAGGGATCCCAGGGGTACCCCCAAGGCCCCAACCAGAAGCCTGCAGGTGAAGGGGGGCCTGCTATGGGCTCCCAAAGTCAGTTTCCGACAGCCGATCCGTATCATACAGACCGAGTCGGAACGGCTGTCGGAATCTGACATCGTAATCAGTCGGTCAGAAACGCGGCCTGTGGAGCCCTACGTTTTGGCTCCAACCAACTTGGACTCTCCAAATGCTGGACGGAACCTATTCAGAATACCGACCAATTACCTTGTATTGTAAACGGTCGGTCAGAAATGTTTCAGAGTCGGTCGGAAACCTGGCTTCCAAAACGGGTTCGGTGAAACCGAATACCATTCGGAGCCTTTCCAACCAACGTCTTAACGAGGTCCTAAGAGTTACTGAGCATCGAAGCACCATTAGTTGCAAACTTGTGACAAAATGACATCCCATTTCTCTCTAGCTGACCATACTGAAAATTACTCTCAATGGAACTTAATAATAGTAATAATATCACGATTTTACACAAACGAGAACAAAGCCGTGTCTATAAATTAAGAACTGATAACATTGGCCTAAATGCCGAAGTGTTATGGATCACGCTGAACTCTAGAAGATGAAACCTGATCTTGCAACCAGGATGTCATAGCACACCATGATGGTATCAGTAATCACTGAAAAATGGACAAATAAGTCTTAGAAGACTGAAGATAGAAATACTAAAAGGGGGTCTTCTCCATAGAGGGATTCACCACAATCAGGGATTGATATAGACTCGCAGAACACAGCCCCATCTACAATATCTCCCTAACTGTTCCATCATTGAAGGAATGCTGGAGACAGGAGGGATATTTTCCCTGAGAATCACTCAAGAAACTTTAGAGGGTCTTCTTGTGGTTATGATTTTATAATACAATGTGACAACAGGGATGTGCCCTTTAGCCTATCCTTGTGAAAAGGGGTACCATTAAATACTCGCTCCCGTAAGCACTTCTATGTGCTTTGGCATGATTACACAGTTACAGTTTGGCACAATCTTACAATGGCTTTGATTTGATCACCAATGCTTTCTTGATAGAAATGTTTGCCACCACATGTGCATCAGAGTGCATGTACTCAGATGTCCTCATGTAATGTAACTGGCTTTCATGTAGAGCGCTCTGACACCTTTGGGTAAAGTACATGCTATATAAAATGCATAAATAAATAAACCGATTGTATTATTTGTCCATACCTTGATGTACAAAAATACTAAGAGCTTGTGTTTCATGTTTGATGTTGAATGTCTTACACTCATAGCATTAATGTTTTTTTTGTTTTCACTTCCTCTTGTACGACAGGCATCAATATATATTTCAGTGACAGGCAAGTGCACCTGTAATTTTGCTCTTCCTCAGAAGCAGCCATCTTAGCTAAAGAGAGTCTGCCACTTGAACTACTCATTTTTACGTGCAGTTCCATTGGTTGATGGCTGGGAATCACATTCCAATAAACTTTGCAGCAGTGCCTCCTTGGGATCATAGACTTTTCGGGGCTAAAGCATATTAAACTATTAAACTCAGCCTTTGTGCTTTAGTCTGTGGGCCTCATTTACAAGAAAGTGCCGCAGCATTTCACTACAAGCCCTTTGGCTGAGCGCACTGCGGCACTTTCAAAGCAAAGGGATGGGTCATGTCTACTAGGATATGATGGATACCTTTGCTCTCTCCTGCACTGGTGCACAATTAGCTGCCATGCGCCAACGCAGGCACCCTTGTGCCATGGTGGAAGGATGCCTGCCTCACAGGGATGATTGTTTACATGCAGGAAGGTGTCACTTTCTGCATATAAACAATCTAAAAAGGCTTTTTTCAACTTCTATGTGTACTGCATTAGCACACATAAAACTTGCAAAATGTCATTTTTGTAAAGATTGTTTATGTGTCTGAAGGGACACCTTACTGCACATAAACAATCACCAGATGTGATTTCCATGTTCTTTGTGTGCTGCAGAATGTAGCACCATAAAAAGATGAAAAAAATTAGAAGAAATGAATACATTTCTCCTTGTTGCAACTCCTTGTGCCGCCCCAGAGAAGGCGTAGCATTCAGATGCATTTCCAGGTTTAAAATTTCTCGTTAATATGGAAATGTGTCTGGTTCCATGGGTGTTGCGTGGGAACATCCACCGCAACACCCATGGAATGCCCCTTTCACGCAAAGTGCTGAGTGTAAAGGGGCAGTATTTACAAGGACCGGAAAAGCCACGCAGGGTGACTGTTCCTGTCCTTGTAAATATGGGACAGCAAAATGCGCTGCCGGTGCATCAAAAAAAGTGACGCACCGGCGGCGCAGGGGGCTTGTAAATAAGACCCTGTGTTATTTGGGTTGTGCATTTGCCGTGATCAAAGCCTAATCACTACGTTGGTGCATCATAATTGACAGAAAAAGTCAGTGAGTTGTAAATCCTAGCAAAATGCACAGCTAAGATAATATTACACTGTGTTAATTTCTATGTAAATATTTTACAAATTAAGGGTAACCATGGTTTTGTCAAGAACATAAAACCAGAAAATGACCTGGTTACCTATTATTAATCTAAATCACATCAAGACCAGCTTTCCAAACCCCACGATCTTGCATTCTTTCCTCCTGGGCACCTGAATCTTTGATCTTTGATCACGTTGAGCTCTGCTTGGTATATGGATTTGAGGACCCAGTAACTCTGTTTTTTTTAGTAATGCCTAATGGGAAGAGACTACAAAAATAAACTAAAAATGGCTTTAATGCTGCACTCAATACCTCCTAGGCCCTGTTTAACCTTGTGTGAGGAGTAAGATGTAGTGATGATTACAATACATAAATTGGCAATTTCATGATTTACAACCACAACTGGGACACTGGTCTAGCTAGGGCACCTGGCTCCTCTGGGCAGATATGCACCTTCCATTGGCATACAGGCAATTTAAAGGCTGCAAGCTTCTAGTGAGTGATGGCAAGCAATTATCAACAACTTTAAAAAAAGGTGTGGCAGAATCACATATGCAGTTGTTTGTTGGTGGGAGATGTGGATTTTTGGGGATGTTTCAGTGAAAGTGGGCTATTGTATCCTTTTGAGTCAAAATTCTTATCTACAGACTTGGTTCATAACAGAAAGAAATGGCTAGGGGACAAGCTACACATTTACAAGTGGCATACAATGTTACTCAATAATGTACTTTCCAAGACTATGCTCTTAGCAGTGTAATAGGATAGGAAATATGTAGCTCAGGACATGGCATAGCTGTTTGTCTGCAATGATTTTACCATTGAATTTGACAGAAAATGCAGAGGTCCATAGTGTGGGCTTTCCCGTCTGCAACCAAGTATCCCAGGGCTAGAATGTCTGAGAGAGGTGTTCATTTCATATGCCTTCATCTTGTAAAGGCTCCCGTCAAGCATTATGAATCAATTCTGAGTAATACATTATAAATAACCCTGCCCCAGACATTGCAGCAAAGATTATTCATGAATGCCCTCTAGTCTGCAAAAAAATGACAAGGCGAATATATGAAATACTTTCATTTGAGACTCACTGGTAATACCAGCTTCTGATGTTCCATTCAAACTGCGCTCTGTAAAGAGACATTCCCACTAACCTCGGCATGAGACAATGCTGTCAGAGTTTGCAGTGGCATCCGAAAAATGTGGCTTTGATAATTATCAATCCTCTATTTGCAAAATAAATATTTAAAGAATAGATACATACTAGTGAATTACGGGGATATTTTACACTGAGTGGTTGAAAGGAACATCATATAGACAACAAGAGCAAAGCTTGGAGTTGATGATGAAAAACATTCCTTCAATTCAATTTTTACTCATCTATAATTTTATGGTATGTATGGCTACAAAAATCACCTGCCCCTGCTTTCAACGACAATGCAGGGGCAGAGGAGCAATAAAGTGCCATATATATATATATATATATATATATATATATATATATATATATATATATATATATATATATATATATTCACTGAAAAAACCATAGGTTATAGACCATATATAGTTAGGAATTAGCATTTACAAAACCTTGAAAATTCACTGAAAAAACCATAGGTTATAGACCATATATAGTTAGGAATTAGCATTTAAAAAACCTTATTTTACTCACACAAAACCATTGAAATTCCATATATAGTTAGTTGCACTAACTATATATCGCGCACCCGCAATCCACTGCTGATCATGTCACATATTACATCATTCATGACATGGTCAGTGACATCACTGATGACATCACTGATGACATCTCAAATGACATCACTGATGAGATCACTGATGACGTCATCCAGTGACTGTGTGTTTCTGTAAAGTTTAAATATGTTTTACATATTGAAGAATGAGTAGATGTATAAGTGTATGGACGAAGGATTTAGTAGGTGCATGACTGAATGTATGAGTGAGTGATTAAATGTGTCTCACTGAGTGCATGGGTTAGTGACTAAACTGTCTTAATTTGTGCATCATTATGTCTGTTGTTCTGTAAACTGCTGCATGTGTTGATCAGTAGCTATATGATTAACTATATGGGTTATTGATTGATTGTCCAAGTATTTGTATGGGAGACTGAGTGTGTGTGTGGCTGGCTGGGAGGTGTGTGACTCTGTGCAGATCAATGTGTACTTGTATCAATGATTGTATAAGAAAGTAAGTATGTGTTAGTATATGTTTGAAAATGTAAGGTGCTCTATGTTTAACTGTATAGACAAGAAAATGGAAGTGTGATTGATTCTTTACAGGACTGACTAGGTGTGTGAGTAACTCGATGGATGAGTGGCAGAGTGTGAGTGTCTGTATAGGTGTATGAGTGCACATGATAGTGTTGTAAAGATGAGTGATTGTATGTATGAATGATTGTATGGGTGAATGAGTGAATGTGTGTGTAGACGTAGGAATCAGTGAGTACGTATGTAGTAACTAGTATTGGTGTGTCAATGGTTTCAAAAATTATACTCTGTATTTAACACTGGGTGAAACAGAGGTTATATTAAAATGTGAGGAGATGCATTGTATTGTCACATGAATGATATCATCAGTGATGTGGTCATTGATGTCAAATGAGATGTCATCAGTGATGTCATCAGTGATGTCATTTGAGATGTCATCAGTGATGTCATCAGTGATGTCACTGACCATGTCATGAATGATGTAATATGTGACATGATCAGCAGTGGATTGCGGGTGCGCGATATATAGTTAGTGCAACTAACTATATATGGAATTTCAATGGTTTTGTGTGAGTAAAATAAGGTTTTTTAAATGCTAATTCCTAACTATATATGGTCTATAACCTATGGTTTTTTCAGTGAATTTTCAAGGTTTTGTAAATGCTAATTCCTAACTATATATGGTCTATAACCTATGGTTTTTTCAGTGAATTTCAATGGTTTTTTAATAGCAAATATCATAAGCTGTCGAATGTCAAGTACGTGGTAAGTGAAAACATTTTCGTGTTTATGCACACTGATCTGCTTTGAATGGTGCCCCCCCCCTCATTTCTATTAGGAGTACTCTCTCTTTGCAGATAGTGAAAGGTAGTTAACGCAGGCCTTTGCCCCCGTTGTAATCCGTCGTGCCTGCTTCTCTCTCCATTTGATTGATTGTTATCCAAGTATTTACTGTTTTAGAATTAGTTCTCTTTGGTTCATTCTCTATTTACAAACAAACACAGAGTCGCAATACTCTGTTTAGTCTTTGCAGATAACGAAAAATCGTGTAAAAAAAAAGAAAAGGAATCGAGCAAAATCAGTAGGCCACTAATGGGATCTCTTTTTGACCTCGCTAAAATAGAAACATTAGGAACAACCCCTCATGACAAATACAAAACTAGTGAGATGAACTGAACTCCACACAATGATGGCTGCAAAACAGCTCGGCTCCGCCACCCACCCCGCCCAAAATAACGATAAAGAGTGGCTGCCATGATTGGTTGCGGAATGGCCACAACGGAGCTACGAAATGGTGCTGCTCTCATGCTAACCCCAGCTTCGGTCTGAAACATCCAGAAACACTGTAGACTACCAATTCGATCAGTTCCGGTAGCGCCCCAATGTAACCCGGTAGAGAAGAACTAGCCCTCCCCTCTTTGACTGATGGTTCTTGTTGCCTGTCCCTTCTGTTGTCATTTAACAGAACTATTTAGCCTGCTGAAAGGGGTTGTGTTTCGACCGCTGGTTGGTGGAGACATTTTGACTATATTCTGGACCTGCGTTGTCGCGTAATGCGTCATATGACGCGCCGCGTTAGCGCATCCGGAAGTCATCCGGGGCGCGCAGCGCGTAACGTAAGCATAACAAGTCATGTGACTTGTTAATAAAACTTTTCATTGGTTCATTTTACTTTTCTTATTCTAATGATGAAAGCCTTGGTCATATCACCTAAAAATTACGCTTTTAATTACTTCCGAACATTATTTTCTCTTAAATATATGTTATAATGTTCCAGGCTAATGTACTTTCCCGGAAATTTTACAACTGTCCTGCAAGTAAAATATATTCTTTTTTCGAGAAAAAGAGCTTTTCTTCGTCCCATGACGGAGCCGTTGAGCAAAAGAGGGTCGACCTGCTGTCTTAGTCGCCGATACGCCTGAATATGAGAATCTTATCGATCAATTTATGTTGCAGGAATAGAAAACACAACAGCCCTTGACCATTTATCTTTACTGTGTTCCTTCGTATTATACCTTTTACCCTTCATGTAATTGGTCTGCTTTATTTCACTTGCCTTTTAATGATTCTAAAACAGTGACTATTATTAAAAACTTTACCAATGTATACACTACTACCATGTTTTCTTTTAAAAACCTTTATTGTGAAAATTTCATTATACAAATACGAGCCTATAACCACGTGGGCCTGCCACGGAGCAAACTGTAATCGTATATGATGAATAGACATTTACACTGTAGAGGAACGTAACGGGCGGGCCATTAGGTTGCAAAAACTAAGGTATCTAACAGTTACGGAATCGGTGGACGTACATTTTATAATTAAAATACGACAGGGCCAGTTACAATAAAATTATCTAGATATACATTTGCGGGCAAGTACCATGGGTGACGTTAATTCGAATTTTCAACAGTACAGTAATCAATAACACATCAGAACTTAATATCAATAGGGATGTCGAAATATTCAATCAATTCTCGTCCCCGCCCGCCATGTGCTTCAAAACTGCATACGTATCTCGTGATTTCAAGGTTCTGCAACCAGTACACAACAAGGAGTTACGAGTCGCATTTATTCCGGCGCCATTTTGGCCGAGGACGGGCAGGTCCAGGATATAGTCAAAATGTCTCTACCAACCATCGACTATGATGATGTTCATATGCTGTATTTATTAGAGTAACACTCATCTGCCCACATGAAATTAATTTACCACAATCTAAACATGTCATTTTAATCTTTCCAAAGTTCTTCTAAATATTTGGGACCGTTTCCCTTGCCTCTGAAGCTCTCAGTGCCACTTCTTTGATGAATGTACTAGCAGGTCAGGGGTTCTCCTCCAAATCTCTCTTTTATGCAGCACTATAATTAATTGGTGCCACCTCTCCATATGACGATGCATGGTATAGTTACCACAACTATATTTTTTTTCGGTTCCTCTGGAGAGTTCATCGTGGCAGATGAAGCGTGTAACATACCGGGCATTTACCTTTTTTTGCATGTACAGGAAAGGAAAAAAAAATCGAGCGTCCGAGTTCTAAGGTGTCCCAGGGCCATTTTAGTGGACCAGGCCCAAATCCAAAGAACAGCCATCTCACAGGCTAATGGGGCGACCCACGCCGACTTTCAGCATTGTAGAATGACCACACCAGTACAGCAACTTGCTAGACATCACCTCGGTGCCATCCGGATCTCGGCGCCCCACTGCAGATGAAGTGCCTCTCAACTATGAAACCACCACGGTGACATCCGGATCTTGGCGCGTTGTGCTGCCTTCGGCCTATTCGCACATCGGTCCGCTACTGACGCCATCTCACAGGCTAATGGGGCGACCCACGCCGAGTTTCAGCATTGTAGGATGACCACACCAGTACAGCAACTTGCTAGACATCACCTCGGTGCCATCCGAATCTTGGCATCTCAACGCCTAGTGGTATCTTCCATACAAAAAATATTGTTACGCTGCCTTTGGCCCCATTCGCACATCAGTCTGCAACTTAGACATCACCTCGGTGCCATCCGGATCTTGGCATCTCAGCGCCTTGTGGTGTCTTCTACTCCGAAAATATAGTAGAAAATATTGTTGCGCTGCCTTTGGCCCCATTCACACATCAGTCCGCTACTGACACCATCTCACAGGCCAACAGGGCGCCCCACGCCGACTTTTACCATTGTACGATGGCCACACCAGTGCCACAACTTGCTAGACACCACCTCGGTGCCATCCGGATCTTGGCATCTCAGCGCCTTGTGGTGTCTTCAAATCAGAAAATATTGTTGCGCTGCCTTTGGCCCCATTCGCACATCGGTCCGCTACTGACGCCATCTCACAGGCCAACGGGGCGCCCCACGCCGACTTTCAGCATTGTAGGATGGCCACACCAGTGCGGCAACTTACTAGACACCACCTCGGTGCCATCCGGATCTTGGCGCGTTGTGCTGCCTTCGGCCTATTCGCACATCGGTCCGCTACTGACGCAAACTCACAGGCCAACGGGGCGCCCCACGCCGACTTTCAGCATTGTAGGATGGCCACACCAGTGCGGCAACTTACTAGACACCACCTCGGTGCCATCCGGATCTTGGCGCGTTGTGCTGCCTTCGGCCTATTCGCACATCGGTCCGCTACTGACGCAAACTCACAGGCCAACGGGGCGCCCCACGCCGACTTTCAGCATTGTTGGATGGCCACACCAGTGCGGCAACTTACTAGACACCACCTCGGTGCCATCCGGATCTTGGCGCGTTGTGCTGCCTTCGGCCTATTCGCACATCGGTCCGCTACTGATGCAAACTCACAGGCCAACGGGGCGCCCCACGCCGACTTTCAGCATTGTTGGATAGCCACACCAGTGCGGCAACTTACTAGACACCACCTCGGTGCCATCCGGATCTTGGCGCGTTGTGCTGCCTTCGGCCTATTCGCACATCGGTCCGCTACTGACGCCATCTCACAGGCTAATGGGGCGACCCACGCCGAGTTTCAGCATTGTAGGATGACCACACCAACTTGCTAGACATCACCTCAGTGCCATCCGAATCTTGGCATCTCAACGCCTAGTGGTATCTTCCATACAAAAAATATTGTTACGCTGCCTTTGGCCCCATTCGCACATCAGTCCGCAACTTAGACATCACCTCGGTGCCATCCGGATCTTGGCATCTCAGCGCCTTGTGGTGTCAGTCAGAAAATATTGTTGCGCTGCCTTTGGCCCCATTCGCACATCGGTCCGCTACTGACGCCATCTCACAGGCCAACGGGGCGCCCCACGACGACTTTCAACATTGTAGGATGGCCACAGAAGTGCGACAACTTACTAGACACCACCTCGGTGCCATCCGGATCTTGGCGCGTTGTGCTGCCTTCGGCCTATTCGCACATCGGTCCGCTACTGACGCAAACTCACAGGCCAACGGGGCGCCCCACGCCGACTTTCAGCATTGTAGGATGGCCACACCAGTGCTGCAACTTGCTGGACACCACCTCGGTGCCATCCGGATCTTGGCGCGTTGTATTGCCTTCGGCCTATTCGCACATCGGTCCGCTACTGACGCCGCCTCACGTGCCAACGTATTTTCTCCGCATTTTATACCCTATGCCGCATAACAGGTTATGTGACTTGTTTATAAAACTTTTCATTGGTTCATTTTACTTTTGGTTTCCTAATGATGGAAGGCTTGATCATGTGACCTAAAAACAACACTTTTCATAGGATGAAAACTTATTTTTTTTCCCAAACGATGAAAGCCCCACCTTGTTTCTGGATGTTTCAGACTGAAGCTGGCGTCAGCATGAGAGCACCACCATCTCATGGCTCCGTCGTGGTCATTCCGCGAGCAATCATGGCAGCCGCTCCCCACCAGAAGCCTGCAGGAGTCGGAGCCCCCAAAACTTTTGATGAATTCTCAAGGCGGAGGGGACGCTTTCGAGAATGGGGTCCAAGACCTAGCAGACAAGCGTCCGATTTCCAAGGTGTCCCAGGGCCATTTCAATGGACCAGGCCCAAAAAGGAAACAGCCTGCCGCCATTTTGAGAGTCCTGTGACAGCCGCCTATCGCTGCACCGCAAGAGTGGGCGCAACTCAGCTGAATTGCGGCTTTTGACACAGTGGACCAAAAACGGACGGAATGGCAACTGAAACGGTAAAGGGGCGCCCCACTACAACAGATGACACTCCACCTGGAGAGGCCCGTTCACGCCGCCTCCCCCGGGGCGCTCCACGCCGTTATTCGGAGCAGCATTGTAGGATACCAAAACCAGTGCGGCAACTTACTGGACATCACCTTGGTGCCATCGTTCTGCTGCCTTGGAACTATTCGCGCAACAGTTTGCTACTGATGACCCACCCCCGCGACGCCCCATGCCGTTATTTGCTGGGTGGCAACTTACTAGACATCACTTTCGTGTCATTTAGATTTCGGCGCGTTCTGCTGCCTTGGAACTATTCGCACAACAGTTTGCTACTGATGACCCACCCCCCGCGACGCCCCACGCCGGAAATCTGGACGTTGTGCTGCGTTGGGACTATTCGCACAGCCGACCGCTACTTCGTTGTTTTTCCCTAAAAATGTTTATATGTTATTACTATTTTTGTTTTCTTGTATATATTTATAAATCATTAAAGTTTTATAATCTTACTACTTTGTCGGAGTGCTATATATTTTTAATGTGACACATAATTGTAAAAACTTTGATGTACAAACAGTCATCCCTGGAATCTTCCGCTTCAGGCTCGGTCCCCTCCCCAATCACAATACAGGATGGTTTTCAGATAATAGCAACGCTTCTGCTGTGACGGATCTCATCGAGTGTGGGCCTTGATCTACTATAACTCCTTTGAAGAGGGGTGATTCTTTACAGCTGTGGCCATAAACTACATCTGCAGGGCTAGCTGATACCCTAGGACCAGCCTGGACAATCGGACACAGAGGAAAAGGAGTGTCAGAGGGTGCGGTAGTGAATAGGGCGAAAGGGAGGTGTCGGGCGGGCACAGGGTGTGATTCTCAGGGAACAGCAGCGCAGATGGGGGAGGTTTATTACCCATGCATAAGACAGAGAGCGGGGGTGACCACTGCCTGGGGGAGATGCTTGCGAGGGTGGGGAGCCATGCTAAGGATCGACAGCGTGCACAGAGTGGGTCTGGTCAAGGCATCTAAAATGGCTGCCGTGCACGACAAAAGTGTGGCATTTGAAAAAAGACAAGATGGCGCAGACAATGTTTTTCAACACTTCCTGAGTTCCTTCGAATCGAACGTTAACAGACGTTGGGGCATATTACCAAAGTTAAGCGATATTTATCCTTAACGATGCTTAGCAACGATTTTTTTACCGTCAGAAATTATCGCAGATAAACCTTGCTATTATCAAGGTTTATCGGAAATACGATAAAAAACGACCGCAATGCATTAATATCGCTGAAAACTCAGCGATATTCATGCATTACCGAGCTAATGCTCTTAGCCATGTTATCCACCTCCCATTGGATAACATGGCTAAGAACTGCTCAGGGCAGGTGGTAGCTTTTGGAGATATTCGCCCTTATCTCGAATATTTCCAAAAGTTGATAATAGGAGATAGCGATGTTAGCGACTGTTTCCAGTCGCTAACATCTTGGCATGCCCACTTTGCATGTCATTAGTGATAAATATCACTCACATGCAAAGTGGGGCCCAAGATGGTCGCTATCTTCTACTAGCCGTCGCTAACTGGTGTTAGCAACAGCTAGGTAATACACATATAATTTTATCTCCGCGAAGCGGAGCGCTGTTACAGATATATATCTTGTTTCTGAACGTTAATTTCTCAAAATGCACTGAAGCACATATATTGAGACCTAGCAAAGGCACATCGGGCTACCAGTCCCTACAATTTTGCCAAGTTTCGTGCAAATCCATTCAGCTGTTCGATCCTACCGAGAGACAAGATGGCGGCCGCTACGGACTGTTTGGAATGTTTACAGACACCGGAGAGACAATCAGCTTCGCTTCGCAAAGCTCCGTAACGCGAAAAGTACGCGAAGCGGTGCGCTGTTACAGATATATACCTTTTTTTGAACGTTAATTTCTCAAAATCCACTGGAGCACATATATTGAGATCTAGCAAAGGCACACCGGGCTACCAGTCCCTACAATTTTGCCAAGTTTCGTGCAAATCCATTCAGCTGTTCGATTATTATTATTTTTATTTTTTTTTGCCCCGCGGGGCCCTTTTAAAACCTCCACATCAAACCTAGGGGGTGAGCGACAATGTACTATGCCCCCTTATGGTCATTTGCCCCTTCGCTTTGGCCTCCTCTTGTCTCTCGATCCTACCGAGAGACAAGATGGCGGCCGCTACGGACTGTTTGGAATGTTGACAGACGCCGGAGAACCAATCAGCTTCGCTTCACAAAGCTCCGTTGCGCGAAAAGTACGCGTAGCGGAGCGCTGCCCAGTCCGCTGTTACAGATATATATCTTTTTTTGAACATTAATTTCTCAAAATCCACTGAAGCACATATATTGAGACCTACAAAAGGCACATCGGGCTACCAGTCCCTAATATTTTGCCAAGTTTCGTGCAAATCCATTCAGCCGTTCGATTATTATTATTATTTTTTTTTTTTGCCCCGCGGGGCCCTTTTAAAACCTCCACATCAAACCTAGGGGGTCAGCGAGGATCTACTATGCCCCCTTATAGTTATTTCCCCTTTTGTTTTGACCTCCTCTTGTCTCTCGATCCTACCGAGAGACAAGATGGCGGCCGCTACGGACTGCTTGGAATGTTGACAGACGCCGGAGAACCAATCAGCTTCGCTTCACAAAGCTCCGTTGCGCGACAAGTACGCGTCCTGGGCCGCTGCCCAGTCCGCTGTTACAGATATATATCTTTTTTTAAACGTTAATTTCTCAAAATCCACTGGAGCACATATATTGAGACCTACAAAAGGCACATCGGGCTACCAGTCCCTACAATTTTGCCAAGTTTCGTGCAAATCCATTCAGCCGTTCGGGCTAAAAGTGAGGCCAACCGCCCTATGGAAATTAACATGGGAAAAACGCGTTTTGGGACCCCCCTTTTTTCTCGGCCCCCCCTTGACGAACCCCCCCAAAATTTTCAGGGGCTGCTCAGAAACAAAATGTGCCATTTTCCTGAAAATTTCAGCCAATTCCGTCCACAAACGCCAAAGTTATTAGACATAGAATTTTCAAAAAACCCATAGAGAAAAAATCCTAACTATATATACCTACTGGCGACCGCCAGTAGGTAATATATATATGTGTATATAAATATATTCATTGAAAAAACATAGGTTTCAGCCAGGTTATAGTTAGGAATTAGCATTTAAAAAACCTTAGAAATTCACTGAAAAAAAACATAGGTTTCACACATGTTATAGTTAGCTGGTTATTTCACTCATACAAAACCATTGAAATTCCCCCCGTTATAGTTAGTTCAGCTAACTATAACTCGCGCGCCCGCAGTGTACTGCTGATGACGTCACATATTACATCACTCTTGTCATGGTCAGTGACATCACTCATGACATCACTGATGACATCATCCAGTAAATGTGAGTTTTTCAGAAAAATAAATATTTTTTATATATGTATATCTAAAGGTCGATGGAAGAATAAATGGGTAAATAAGTGTCTAAATTGATGTTTTTATTGCAAAATTGATTGTATAACTGACTTATTAAGTGTATTTTAGTGAATACATGTATTAACGAGTAATGTTTAAATATGTAAATATCTGTATCAGTGTCTCACTTTGTGTATAAGTGGCTGTATGGGTTGGTGAGTAGCTACATGAGTGTGTATATGGGTTATTAGTTGGTTTTTTGAGTATCAGTATGAGTGTCTGTATGATTCGGTGGGGGATATTACTTAGCGCATAGATGCATGAATGTGTTTTGAAGACAGCATGTGTTCAGAACTGTATGGGTGGAGGAGTGTGTGTATGGGTGTGTTAGTGAGTGAATGACTGTCTCAATAGTATCTTTATGAGTAACTACCTATGTTTTAAACTAGTATATGTGAGTATTGATGTATATAAGTGAGTATATGTGAGAGTGAGAGATTGGAAGAGTTCCTGTATAAATAAGTATGTGTTTCTATAAGTGATTGTTTAAGAGAGTAAGTATGTGTACGTTTCTGTATAAGTAAGTGTAGTGGTGTGTGTATAGCTGTATATGCAAGTAAGTGGATGTTTGATAGTTTATTTGCATGTGTGAGTATGTGTGTGAGTAACTCTATGGATGAGTGTCAGTGTGTAACAGGATGTATAGGTGTATGAGTACATATGAGGGGTGAGTACATGTATGAGTGACTATATAGAACTGTTGGTGAATGAGTGGATGTGTATGTAGATTTTGGAACTACTGAATAGGTTGTTGTAACTGGTATTGGTATCTCCATTGTTTTGAAACTTTTAGCTTCTATTTTTGAATGTTTGTATCAAAGGTTATATTACGGTGAGAGGAGGTCTGCCACTCTTTCACAAGGATGATGTCATCAGCGATGTCATCAGTGATGTCATTTGAGATGTCATCAGTGATGTCATGAGTGATGTCACTGACCATGTCATGAGTGATGTAATATGTGACATCCTCAGCAGTGCATTGCGGGCGCGTGAGTTATAGTTAGCTGAACTAACTATAACGGGGGAATTTCAATGGTTTTGTATGAGTGAAATGTCCAGCTAACTATAACATTTGTTAAACCTATGTTTTTTCAGTGAATTTCTAGGGTTTTTTAAATGCTAATTCCTAACTATAACGTGGCTGAAACCTATGATTTTTTCAGTGAATTTCTAAGGTTTTTTAAATGCTAATTCCTAACTATAACATGGCTGAAACCTATGTTTTTTTCAGTGAATTTCAAAGGTTTTGTAAATGATAATTTTCAAATGTATTGTTATATTTTTTATACTGATTTACTACATTGTTTTAAACTATTTATTTTTAGATATTCTATTTTTTAAATTACATTACATATTTTTAATATAAATTGAAAAAAAAGTTTTTAAAAATATTGAAATTGTAATATTTGTTTTTTTATTTTATATAATTTTTTATTTTTATATATTTTATATAGCAGGCAATGATATCCTATGGAAGTAAATTCAAGTTACTGGTAAGTACACTTAGAATTACTTTTCAGGATCAGTAGTGGGCTGAAAGATGCAGCACTGAGGTCTCTCCTGATAACAGGTGAGTAAATCGGAATTCGTAGTTCGGCTGATTTTAGAGGAATATTTTAAAGTTCCAAAACTCCACACTTAGAAGAATTTCCAAGTGAAACCAGTCAATTTTAGCCTATGGAAGGAAATTCAAGTTTCTGTAAGTATGGTTAGAATTAGTAGTAGTAGTAAAAAAGCTTTATTCGATTTTAGAACTGGATAAAATCATAAAAGCAATCAACATATTATACAGTTTCATCATACTTAACATAAAAACAAACTAAAATTAATATTAAACAGTTGAGTTACGATTGCCGAATAGAGTCTATTATAACTACAGATAAAGAAATAAAAAGTTTGGGTACCGCCGGTTAGTGGTATATTTTCAACACCAGAAGCAATTAGACAGTTCAAGACTCCAGGGAAGAATATTATAATACAACATTGAGACTATGGTTGGTCATAAGTACATCGTATTTTAAAACAATTTTTAAGAAACATAGCAATACTTTTAGCATTTGATGCAGTTTCTAGATGTTGTAAAACCAGAAACGCGGGTCGGCATCTCCTTAGACCTTGAGTCAGCAGTATTGGGAGTAACCAGCGTTTGCGTGGTAAATCATAGAACTTACAGAACAGCACTACACGGATGTTAGATTGTTTCGAGGTACCATCGCATGGACACCTAGTAATTGAGGAAGACCAATCTTGTCTCCTCGGAAATGTAAGCAGGCGAAAAAAAGTATTAAATCTAAACCGTGTCAACATATATTTTTCATAGTTGGTCAAACTATACGTTAGATACGGTTGAATACCCTGGTTACATTGAATGCTTAACAAGTGTCGATTTGATGCTTTATTAGATTCTTGGGCTAAGCGTAGCTCTCTTAGATGTGACAGACATGTTATCTTCAGGGTCTTTCTTGTGATTCCAGATACAAGTAACGGTTCGTTAAAATATATAGAAAGATTCAAATCCCTGAATGTATCATGTACTAAAGACAGCCACGGAATGTTAGACCAGTTGTGTAGGCCCAAACAGTCTAAAATTAAAGCACGAGTCAAGCCACACTGTTCTATTGTCCAAATGCGGTGCCACAATAGTATTGGCTGAAGTTTTATATAATCAGCTATATAGTCCATTCCCAGTTCAATATGACAAGTGTATGTTGGAGAACGCTGTGAAACGGCCAACAAATAACAGATCAAGATATTCTCCACCCTCTGCAAAATATCAACCGGTACATAGCCCCATACCCCAGCGCCATAGACGACTACGCTATGGCACTTTGCATAGTATATTTGTAAAAGTTCTTTTGGGGAGGGCTTCCCTAGTTTGCATGCAAACATAATTAGGGCGGATGTAGCTCTTAAAAATAGGAGATGCCTGCTAACGATTGCAGGTTTCCAAGAAGAAGCACTATCGAATAAAATACCCAAATAGGGAAAAGTTTTAGTACATTCCAACCTAGTTTCTTCAATAAATATCGATTTATTTTTGGTTGTCTTTTTTCCAAAGTGCATAACAATTTTTTTTAAAATATTAACCTTGAGGTCCAATGAGGCCATAAAATTACAGTAGGAGTTTAACTGTTTTTGAAGTTGCACTGGAGTTCGCGCCATAATCACCGCGTCATCCGCATAGAGTAACGCGGGAATAGGGCGACGAACGATGGCAGGTAGGTCCTGGCTCCCTTCTAACATGGCCTTCTCAAGCCCGTTTGTATATAGGTTGAATAAGAAGGGAGCCAGTACACATCCCTGTCTAACCCCCTTTGTAATAGGGAAGTGATGACTAAGCTCCGCGTTTACTCCGAATCTGACCCTGGCCGTTGCTCCCTGGTACAGCTCGCATAAAAAGCATATTATCGGGAGGTCAACACCCAGTTCTATTAGGATTGACCACAGCTTTGAATGTGAAGCACAGTCAAAAGCTGCGGTCAAATCCACATAGATCAGGTGAAGATTGCCTTTCTTGGCCTGAATATACTTCCCCATTAGAAGAGAGAGATTCAAAGCCTGCTCTACTGTGCCCAGTCCCTCCCGGAAACCATATTGCAGGTCGGTCAGAATGTGATTATCTCCTGACCAGATCCGAAGTCTGTCTATAATCAACCGACCTGCTACTTTACCAAAGGAGTCCAGGAGGGAAATGGGCCTATAGCAAGCCGGGTTATTACGATCACCCTTCTTAAAAATGGGGAGCAGAATAGAAGTTGATCAAGATTTTAAGAGACCCCCTTTTAGAGCTGCTTCAAATACTTTGGTTAATACCGGAGCCCAGAGTTCCTGAGTATGGGTGTAAATGTCTAGCGGAACGCCATCCGGCCCCGGTTAGAATTACTTTTCAGGATCAGTAGTGGGCTGAAAGATGCGACACTGAGGTCTCTCCTGATAACAGGTGAGTAAATCAGAATCCGTAGTTCGGCTGATTTTAGAGGAATATTTTAAAGCTCCAAAACTCCACACTTAGAAGAATTTCCAAGTAAAACCACTCAATGTTACCCTATGAAAGGAAATTAGCTTAGCAGGTAAGTAGTGTTATCATTACTTTTTCTTACTCAGTGGTGGATCCTGGATCCAACACTGGTGCATCTCCTGTAAACAGTTGAAATAATGCATTTAAGTCATACAGGTGATTTTTAAGGAATATTTTTAGTTTGTGAAAATAGACACTTAGAAATATTTCTGGTGAAAACCAGACAATGGATTCCTATTGAAGGAAATATAAGTTAGAATTACTTTTCATGGTCAGTGCTAGGCTAATAGATGCAGCACTGGGTTGTCTCCTGATAACAGGTGAGTAAACCGTAATTCGTAGTACATCCAGTAAGCGCCACAGAGCTGCGGAGCAGAGAGATGTAAAAAGGGGCACGACAAGCACCACCTCTCTGCAACGCAGCACAGTGGCCTTCCTGGAAGCACCTGGTGGACTACTTGTTCCCCATGGTCCCTCAGGTTTGAAGTTACATTTTTTCCCCAGCTTAAAACGCGCCACAGGGCGTGTTTGCACACATCACGTCAGGCCCCGTCCCCTCCCATCTCCACTGACTAAGCGTGCCCTGTCACCGTTCTAAGTTGAGAGATTAAGAACCCTTCGATCCTAAAGATCCCTAGAGTTAAACTAGCCCACTAGGTACCTCCAGTAAGCACCACAGAGCTGCGTTGCAGCGAGGTGTAAAAAGGGGCGTGGCCTCTAAACACCTGTCTGCAACGCAGCTCCCTGGTGCATACTGGAGATACTTGTTGGGCTATTTGGCCCTCCGGGACCCTCAGTATTGAAAGAGATTTAATTCCCCAACTTAAAACACACCACGGGGCGCGTTTGCACACTGATGAAGGAAGGGGGCGTGACCCAAGGAGACATGTCTGCAAACAAGCCCTGTGGCACGTTTTAAGTTAGTAATGAAAAGCAGTTTGGGGGACAGGTGCACAGCTGTGTTTAACTCTGTTTAGTATTAGATGTTCAAAAAGTAATGTAGGTGCTCCCGGGTGTCGTCCTCTGCCCTGTGGACGAGTAATGTTCAAAGCAAAAAGTGCTATCAGTTGAGAACTAATAGCATCCCCTAGGGCACACGTTAATGGCGATTCTTGCCTTCACAGTTTATAGGAAACCAAGGTTGAGAAAAGTCGTGATAAACCAAATATGTTTTAATCCATAATATTAAATGTTGACTTGTTTATCCACATTTATTTAATGTGACATGACTTGTCTTGCTCCAATGCATTTCGGACATAGTCCTTCATCGGGGAGCATCTGGGGAAAGGAACGACATACACACAGTCTGTATATATACATAATGAATTCATAGAAAAATAACATGATGTAGACCCCATATCGAAAAAACGAAAAGTAACACTGTGGTTCAAAGAAAGGAAAAAGGGTGAAGCATTTTGCCTAGAAAAAACTGTGAAAAATACGAAGTAAAACGTTCTCACGAACTAACTAAATAGACCATAAAGTTCAACCGAATCAAGTACAAAAGTGCGTGATAAAACTTCATGCTTCCGCTAACGATATACGTGATAGAAATTAAGCCACAATTCTCCCAGAGTAAACAAGGTTCACCCGAACGGTGTAGCTAGTGCCCAATAAAGCTGCATGCAAACGTATTCAAATTTCAAATTAAAGCCGGCGGGTCGCCTAGATAGAGTTATACGCGATAAGGCTGCATGCAAATATTTCAAACGGGTCACTCGGTTAGCTTAAACTTACATGAAAGAGAAGTCAATGCGACATCGTAAGCACAAGTTCAAAACGCTGCGCCATAAGCCCAAAGCTAATGCGGAAGTCTAAATACGATTCAAATGCACGTGACACATGGTCAATTACTAAAGCTAAACAACAGACTAACTAACGTAGAGAGACACGGGATGGTCTCACAAAGGAGTATAAACACAAAAAATGAAAAAGTAAAATATACTTAAAAACACAATAAAAGGAGAAATTCTAAGTGAAAAGAAAATAATGATAAAGGTGATGGTAAATTAAAATAAAATAAAATAAAAAACAGTAAAATGACAAAAATTGATGTTGAGTCTAGCAACAAGGCGGAATGTCCAGGAAGAAAACCCCAGGTGGGGGTAAATGCAGGAATTTTATTTTAATTTACCATCACCTTTATCATTATTTTCTTTTCACTTAGAATTTCTCCTTTTATTGTGTTTTTAAGTATATTTTACTTTTTCATTTTTTGTGTTTATATTCCTTTGTGAGACCATCCCGTGTCTCTCTACGTTAGTTAGTCTGTTGTTTAGCTTTAGTAATTGACCATGTGTCACGTGCATTTGAATCGTATTTAGACTTCCGCATTAGCTTTGGGCTTATGGCGCAGCGTTTTGAACTTGTGCTTACGATGTCGCATTGACTTCTCTTTCATGTAAGTTTAAGCTAACCGAGTGACCCGTTTGAAATGTTTGCATGCAGCCTTATCGCGTATAACTCTATCTAGGCGACCCGCCGGCTTTAATTTGAAATTTGAATATGTTTGCATGCAGCTTTATTGGGCACTAGCTACACCATTCGGGTGAACCTTGTTTACTCTGGGAGAATTGTGGCTTAATTTCTATCACGTATATCGTTAGCGGAAGCATGAAGTTTTATCACGCACTTTTGCACTTGATTCGGTTGAACTTTATGGTCTATTTAGTTAGTTCGTGAGAACGTTTTACTTCGTATTTTTCACAGTTTTTTCTAGGCAAAATGCTTCACCCTTTTTCCTTTCTTTGAACCACGGTGTTACTTTTCGTTTTTTCGATATGGGGTCTACATCATGTTATTTTTCTATGAATTCATTATGTATATATACAGACTGTGTGTATGTCGTTCCTTTCCCCAGATGCTCCCCGATGAAGGACTATGTCCGAAATGCATTGGAGCAAGACAAGTCATGTCACATTAAATAAATGTGGATAAACAAGTCAACATTTAATATTATGGATTAAAACATATTTGGTTTATCACAACTTTTCTCAACCTTGGTTTCCTATAAACTGTGAAGGCAAGAATCGCCATTAACGTGTGCCCTAGGGGATGCTATTAGTTCTCAACTGATAGCACTTTTTGCTTTTACGTTTTAAGTTAGAGAACTAATTCCTCCTCAATCCTGTGGGTCCCTGGGGGCCAACTAGCCCACCGTATACCTCCAGTATGCGCCAGGGTGCTGCGCTGCAGAGAGGAGTGCAGAGACCACGCCCCTTTTTACAACACTCTGCAACGCAGCTCCGTGGCGCTTACTGAAGGTACCTGGTGGGCTAGTTGGCCCTCAGGGACCCTCAGGATTGACAAGGAATTAATTCCCCAACTTAAACCGCGCCACAGGGTGTGTTTGCACATATGTGAACTCAGGCCCGCCCCCTCCCTTCAACACTGTGCAAACGCACCCTGTGGTATGTTTTAAGTTGGGGGATTAACTCCCCTTGAATCCTGAGGGTGCCTGGGGCGCAACTAGTCCACCAGCTACCTCTAGTAAGCGCCACGGTGCTGCATTGCAGAGAGGTGTAAAAAGGGGCATGGCCTCAAAACACCACTCTGCAACGCAGCCCCCTGGCGCATACTGGAGGTTCCTGGTGGGCTAGTTGGCCCCCAGGGACCCCCAGTATTAAAGGGGAATTCGTTACCCCTCTGCAAACGCACCAGGGGGGCGTTTGCAGAGTGCTGCATGAAGGGGGCGTGGCCACCGGCAGATGCCGGTGTTTTTCTTTTTGTTTTTAAGAAGGGGGCTGTGTAGCCCCCCTTCTTTTTCAAATTTTTTTGCCCTGTGGACCCAATCCCCCAGGGCTTGCCCCCTACTTTTTATTTTATTTTTTTTTAAATGCTGACGGGTCTGCGTGGCCCCCTTCCTGAGGCTTCTTTTAGCCCCAGGGACCCCATCCCCCGGGGCTCTGCCTCATTTTGTTTTAATGTTTTTTGGGGAAGGGGGCGGCGTGGCCCCCCTCCCGGGCCACTTCTAGCCCCGGGGACCCCATCCCCTGGAGCTGGCCCTCTCTGTTTTGGACCATGGGGGGGTCCCCAATCCCCCCACGTGCAGTAATTCCTGAGAAATAGTTAGTTGTACTAACTTTATCTCTGGCGCCCGCAATCCACTGCTGATGATGTCACATATTACATCATTCATGACATGGTCAGTGACATCACTGATGACATCTCAAATGACATCACTGATGACATCATCCATGTGACAATCAGATACACCTCATCATACACTAGTATAACATTTCATCACTCACTGTAAAATGTAGAGTACCATATTTGAATCCATTGATACACCAATACAAGTTTCTAAAAACCCACTCATTGATTCCTAGATCTATACACACATCTAATCCCTTACCTACAGATTCACTCATACATGCAGTCAATGATCAAAAGAACACTATCAAATAAACTTATACACCTATATCGACATTACACACCAGCACACATCCTATTCACTTATGAAGTCATCCTATTTACTTAGGCAAACAATGGATCATACTTACATTTACTTAGCTATACACTTATACAAACACCACTTTATCTATTCATATAGATAGTAACTTATACTTAGTGTGTTATAAAATCACTATTACAAGTATACAGTTATCCATACAGTCACGCATACAATCACTGAGTCTTATATATACTTATTTATAAACAGCAACTGACACATGCACTGCCTTTTATTTTTCTAGTTTGTTGGACATGTACCATTGAGAGATATATTTGCTCATCACCACACCCATAAAGATATTCATTCACCCAAACAACTGTTATAACATGTAGTTTTAACTTCATATACCTACTGAATCAACTATCAGTATTCACACATCTTTGGGCAGTCACACACCCACCACCAAACCACACACATATTCACTCTCCCATACAAATACTCAGTTAACTAATCAATAACTAATATAGACTTTCAAATAGCTAGTAACCAACTGGAGAAGCAGTTTACACAACAACTGACAAAGTGATACAGATGTTCGCACAGTTTAGTCACTATCCAATATATTTAGTGAGACACTTTGAATTAGTCAAGTGAACAGTCAATCACACTGCTACTAAATCCTCCATCCAGATATTTATATTTATATATCCACTCATTCTTCAATGCAAATTGCTATATATATAATACATATTTAAATAGCGAAGCAAACCACATTCACTGGATGATGTCATCAGTGATGTCATTTGAGATGTCATCAGTGATGTCACTGACCATTTCATGAATGATGTAATATGTGACGTCATCAGCAGTGGATTGCGGGTGCGCGGGATATAGTTAGCACAACTAACTATATCAGAGAAATTTCAATGGTTTTGTACGAGTGAAATGTCCAGCTAACTATAACACCCCTAAAACATGCGGGTTTTTCAGTGAATTTCTAAGGTTTTTTAAATGCTAATTCCTAACTATATCAGGCCTGAAACCTATGGTTTTTTCAGTGAATATATATATACATATATATATATATATAGATAGCAAAACAGGTTGCTTTTGGTCAAGGGGAGCTGCATGTCAACAGCTCCCCATGCCCAAAAGCAATGCCGGTTCCCACAGGAGGTGGGGACCCAGGGAGCCGGCTGGGACTGCGGGGGCAATGAGGCTCCTCCCATGGTCCCCAACGAGAGGCAATTCCCTGGGGGATGGGGTCCCGGGGGCCAAAAATGGCCCGGGAGGAGGGGCCACATGGACCCTTCCCTCTAAAAAATAAATAAAGAATTGGGCACGCCCCGGGGGATGGGGTCCCCGGGGCCAGAGGGGGGGCCAAGCGGCCCCCCTCCGGAATAAAAAAATAAACTAAAGAAAAAAGAGACAATTCCCCGGGGGATGGGGTCCCAGGGCAGATAAATGCCTCAGGAGGGGTGCCACGCGGCCCCCTAGATTAAAAAAATATAAAAATTGTTTGTGCTAATGCTCCGAGGGATGGGGTCTTCAGGGCCGAAATTGGCCTTGGGAGGAGGGCCGCATGACCCCTTCCGTTTTTGTTTTTTTTATGTGTCAGGCCCCCAGGGCATGGGGTCCCCGGGGCCCCAAAAAGACTGAAAGAATGGGGTCACACACTCCCCCTTCTAAAAATATATAAAAATAAAAAGCTGGCATCTCGCCCCCTCTCTGCACCACTCTGCAAACCCTCACCCTGGCGCGTTCTAAGTTGGGGAATTAAGTCCCCTTATATACTGAGGGTCCCTGGGGCCCAACTTGCCCACAAGGTACCTCCAGTAAGCACCACACAGCTGGATTGCAGAGAGGTGGTCTGGGGCCATGCCTCTTTTTACAATACTCTGCAAACACGCCTATTCGTGCAATGCTGGTGGGGCAATGAGGTCCTCTCTTGTTTCCAGAGGACCTCAGGACATAAGTGGACTTCATCCTCCGAGCAGCAGTGCACCAGGAGCCACGTTTGCAGAGTGGTGGATAAAGGGGGTGTGCTGGAGGTACCTGGTGGGCTAGTTGGCCCCCAGGGACCCTCAGGAATGAAGGGGGCTTAATACTCCAACTTAGAATGCACCACTAGTTAAAGAAGTGTTTGCAATACAATAGGTTTCACATCTGCGAAAGTTAGAGCTATTGGTGTTGTAAATGTAAAAGCTTTTTATTAATGTTTTTTGGAGTGGATGTTCGTTGTGTGTAGTGGAATTATGTGGTAAATTGTGCAGTGAAATTATGTGGATAGAAAGAATGTGGTATTTAGTGTGTAGGAATTATGTAGATTGGGATTATGTGTTATGGTTAGTAATTATGTGGTATGGTAGTCTTTGTTGTGGAGTGGTAACCTCAGGTTTACTCTTCCTCCTCGTTTCTATAGAAGCTCAACTATGAACTCAGTGAGACAAAAAAGAAGGAATCACTGAGGAGCATTTATGGACCTAGTCAGAAGTATGAGCAGGGCCACTGGAATTATGCGACTGTTTGGCTACACCGACTTTCGCACAATTATGCATTTTCCACATTAGCCACATAATCCTTCATCTGCTCCCTAATCTGCAGATTTGAACAAAAAAAGCCTTGTATCTAGATCAAACGTTACCAAAAATGCTACAGTGTTACAGCATGGTGGAAAGTCCCTTGAAAACCTAAAACATATTGCTAAATGTGGGTGTTAAATTGGTACTAATGGTGTGCAAGCCACTCTGGCTTCCTTCTGTGCCTCTCTTGCCTCTTTCTGCATTTCTGTAGTTTCTTTCTGTACATGTCTTTCTTTTTATGCACTTCTCTTGCCTCTTTCTGCAAATTTCCTTTACTTTCCTCACCTCACTTGCTTCTTTCTGTAACCCTCTTGCCTCTTTCTGTACCCTTCTTCCCTCTTTCTGCACCCTTCTTGTCTCTTTCAGCACCTCTGTTGCTTGTTTCTATACTTCTCTTCCTTCTTTCTGCACCCCTCTTGCCTCCTTCTGTACTCCTCGCCTCTTTGTGCTCCTCTCCCACCTTTTTCTGTACCCTTCTTGCCTCTTTCTGCACCTATATTCCCTCTTTCTGTGCCTTTCCTGCCCGTTTCTGCACCTCTCTTGCCTCTTTCTGCACCTCTGTTGCTTCTTTCTGCACTTCTCTTGCCTCTCTCTGCAACCCTCTTGCCTTTCAGCACCTCTGTTGCTTCATTCTACACTTCTCTTGCTTCCTTATGCACCTCTCTTGCCTCTTTGTGCACCTCTCCTTTCTCTTTCTGCACATCTCTTGTCTTTTTCTACAGTCCTATTGCCTCTATCTGCACCTCTTTTGCTTCTTTCTGCACTTCTCATGCCTCTTTCTGTACCCCTCTTGCCTCTTTCTGCACCTCTGTTTGTTCTTTCCGCAGTGCTCTTGCTTCTTTCTGCACCTCTTTTGCAAATTGATTTACCCCTCTTGCCTCTTTCTGCACTCCTGTTCCCTCTTGCTGCACCTTTCCTGCCTGTTCCTGCACCTCCCTTTCTGCACCCCTGTTGCTTCTTTCAGCAATTCTCATGCCTCCTTCTGCACTACTCTTGCTTGTTTCTGCACCTCACTTGCCTCTTTCCAAACCTCAAGTGCCTCTTTCTTCACTTCTCTTGCCTCTTTCTACACTTATCTTGCCTCTTGCTATACCTTTATTGTCTCTTTCTGCACATCACTTGCCACTTTCTGTTCTTCTCTTGCCTCTTTCTGAACCTCACTCTCTTCTTTCTGTACCTCTCTTGCCTCTTTCTGCACATCTCTTGACTCTTTCTGCACCTCACTTGCTTCTTTCTGCACCTCTTTTGTCTCTTTCTGCTTCTCTATTGCCTCTTTCTGCAACTCTTTTGCTTCTTTCTGTACTCCTCTAGCCTCTAAAGTAAGGGTGACAGGGCCGAACCCTGGGGCACGCCGCAAGTCAGTTTTGCTGATTTGGAAACAAACTCAGCGAGCTGTACTCATTGCGACCTGTCTTCAAGGAAGGATGTCAGCCAGGCGAGGGCTGTGCCCTGAATCCCTAGGTCCTGTATCCGCGTTAAAAGTTGGCAATGATTGACAGTATCAAATGCTGCGGATAAGTCCAAAAGGATCAGGGCACTAGGTTTCTTATTGTCCGCCTTACGTCTCAGGTCATCCAGCACGGATAGCATCACCAATTCCGTGCTGTGGTGAGCTCTGAAACCCGCCTGGTTAGGCTCCAAGAGGTGGTTGCTTTCCAGGAAGTGGGTGAGAGTATGTAAAACATGCTGCTCCAGGATCTTTGCAAGGAAGGGAAGCTGGGAGATAGGCCTGAAGTTCTTTAAGTTTTTTGGGTCCGCTCCAGCTTTCTTAAGTAGCGGAACCACCCTTGCCTCCTTAAAATTAGCGGGCACCAGTCCCTGCTTTATAGAGTGATTTAGCAGCGTAAGGACATTGTCTTCCAATCCCGGCCAGCCTAACTTGAAAATCTGAGGAGGACAGGGATCGGCAGGGGAACCTGATTTCACCCGGTTCAGTATAGTCACTAAGCCCTCCTTTGTTAAAGCTGGCAGAACTGATAGCTTTTGCGTGTTGAGACTGGTGAGGGGAGGGAGGGGGTCTATAGGACACATGGGGATTGGACTCTGATTGATTTCTAAGGCCAGGTTCTTAATTTTATTCAAGAAGAAGTCCTGAAAGTCCTGACAATCTTTGGAGTCAAAAAGAGGTTTTGGCTCTTTGATAGTGCGTAGATCATTCAGGACTTTGAAAACCTCTTTCTGGGGGTTAGTAGCCGTTGATATAGCTGTTTCATAGAATTCGGCTTTCCTTAAATGAATGGCTTTTTTATAGAGTGCAAGCTGTAATGTGTAGGCTTCATGTTCAGTGAGTGCGCGTGACTTCCGCCAGGCTCTTTCACGTTGACGCAAAACCTGCTTTTGCAACCTGAGGTCTTTGTTGAACCATCCTGCGGATTTGCCCTTGTCTCTCATTCTGATTTTACGAGCTGGAGCAACAGCCTCAATCGCTTCTTTGAGGGAGGCCTGCACGACGGTGCTTACAATATTCACATCGTCATTTAGTGACAAGGGAGGTATGGTATGTGAAAGGGCAGCAATTAGGTCATCAGCTTTGACCTCGCAAGAGGGGAAAATGGCCTTCGATCAGATAATGATCTGACCAGGGACAAGGGGAAATCATCGGGGGAGCTAGAAGAGGGCGGGAGGACCAAATCAGGTCCAACGTATGGCCCTTCTGATGGGTTGGTTCCTCTACTACCTGTGTGAGTCCTAAATACATAAGGACTTCATCAAGTTGATTCGCCTGATTATTCCTTGGAGTGGTTTCCCAGTGGAAATTGAAATCCCCTAGTATCACCAACCCCTCATAGCGAGTGCGGAGGTCCTGGACCGTCTTCAAAAATAGTTCCAGGAACTTAACGGTTGTATTTGGAGGGCGGTAGACTAACAAGAAGGTTACACAGTCCGTGGGGGAGCAAAATTTCACTCCCAGGACGTCTACCCCTTCAATGCACTCAGAATGTACAGTTTCCGTCTTTAAGATATCGTTGAAGAGGAAAGCTACCCCGCCCCCCACGGCATTATTTGGCCGATTAGCATAGATGGCAGAGAAGTTAGGAGAGAGGGCAGCCACTAAGTCTGGGGTAGAGAAATCATTAAGCCAGGTTTAAACACATCTGTTGCTTTATTCTGCACTTCTTTCTCTTGCTTCCTTCTGCACCCCTCTTGCCTCTTTCTATACCCCTCTTGCCTCTTTGTGCACCTCTCCTTCCTCTTTCTGAACCTCTTGCCTTTTTCTGCAGTCCTCTTGCCTCTTTCTGCACCTCTCTTGCCTCTTTCTATACCCCCCTTGCCTCTTTCTGCATCTTTGTTGGTTCCTTCTGCAGCGCTCTTGCTTCTTTCAGCACTCCTGCACTCCCTTTCTTCTTTCTGCACCTCTGTTGGTTCTTTCTGCACTGCTCTTGCTTCTTTCTGCACCTCTTTTGCAAATTTCTGTATCCCTCGTGCCTCTTTCTGCACCCCTGTTCCCTCTTTCTGTACCTTTCTGGCCTGTTTCTACATGTCTCTTACCTCTTTCTGCACCTCTGTTGCTTCTTTCTGCACTTCTCTTTCCTCTTTCTGCACCTTTCTTGCCTCCTTCAGTTCCTCTGTTGCTTCTTTCTGCACTTCTCTTGCTTCTTCCTGCACCCCTGTTTCCTCTTTCTATACCCCTTTTGCCTCTTTGTGCACCTCTCTTTCTTCTTTCTGCACCTCTCTTGCCTTTTACTGCAGTCTATTGCCTCTTTCTGCACCTCTTTTGCTTCCTTCTGCACTTCTCTTGCCTCTTTCTGTACCCCTCTTGCCTCTTTCTGCACCACGGTTGGTTCTTTCTGCACTGCTATTACTTCTTTTTGCATCGCCTTGCACATTTCTGTATCCCATTTGCCTCTTTCTGCACCCCTGTTCACACTTTCTACACCTTTCCTGCCTGTTTCTGCACCTCTCTTGTCGCGTTCTGCACCTCTGCTGCTTCTTTCAGGAATTCCTTTGCCTCTTTCTGCACTACTCTTGCTTGTTTCTGCCTTGTGTCTTTTTGCACCTCTGCTTCCACTTTCTGCACCTTTCCTCCCTGTTTCTGCACCTCTGCTGCCTCTTCCTGCACCTCACTTGCTTATTTCTGCACCGCTCTTCATGCCTCTTTCTGCACTCCTCTCCCCTCTTTCTGCACTTCTCTTACCTCTTTTTGCACCCCTGTTCTCTCTTTCTGCACCTTTCCTGCTTGTTTCTGTACCTCTCTTGCCTCTTTCTGTACCTCTGTTGCTTCTTTCTGCACTTCTCTTGACTCTTTCTGCACCCTTTGCGCCTCTGTCAGCACCTTTGTTGCTTCTTTCTGTACTTCTCTTCTTTCTTTCAGCACCCATTAAGCCTATTTATGTACCCCTCCTGCCTCTTTTTGTACCTCTCCTACCTATTTCTGCACCCTTGTTGCCTCTTTTTACACCTCTGTTGGTTCTTTCTGCCCTGCTCTGGTTTAATTCCGCACCTCTTTTGCAAATGTATGCATCCCTCATGCCTCTTTCTACACCCATCTTTCCTATTTCTCCACCTCTCTTGCTTCTTTCTACGCCTCTGTTGCCTCTCTCTGCACCTCGCTTGCTTGTTTCTGTACCCCTCTTGCCTCTTCCTGCACCCCTCTTTTTTCTTTCTGCACCTCTCTTTTTCTGCAGTTCTCTTGCCTTTTTCTGAACCTCCTTTGCTTCTTTCTGCACTTCTCTTGCCTCTTTCTGTACCCCTGCACCACGGTTGGTTCTTTCTGCACTGCTCTTGCTTCTTTTTGCATCTCCTTGCACATTTCTGTATCCCATTTGCCTCTTTCAGCACCCCTGTTCACTCTTTCTGCACCTTTCCTGCCTGTTTCTGCACCGCTCTTGTCGCGTTCTGCACCTCTTTCAGCAATTCTCTTGCCTCTTTCTGCACTACTCCTGCTTGTTTCTGCCTTGCGTCTTTTTGCACCTCTGCTCCCTCTTTCTGTACCTTTCCTGCCTGTTTCTGCACCTCTGCTGCCTCTTCCTGCACCTCACTTGCTTATTTCTGCACCCCTCATCTTGCCTCTTTCTGCACTCCTCTCCCCTCTTTCTGCACTTCTCTTGCCTCTTTTTGCACCCCTGTTCTCTTTTTCAGCACCTTTCCTGCCTGTTTCTGTACCTCTCTTGCCTCTTTCTGTACCTCTTTTGCTTCTTTCTGCACTTCTCTTGACTCTTTCTGCAACCTTCGTGCCTCTGTCAACACCTCTGTTGCTTCTTTCTGTACTTCTCTTCCTTCTTTCTGCACCCCTTAAGCCTATTTCTGTACCCCTCTTACCTTTTTGTGCACCTCTCCTTCCTATTTCTGTAACCCCTTGCCTCTTTTTGCACCTCTGTTGGTTCTTTCTGCACTGCTCTTGATTCTTTCTGCACCTCTTTTGCAAATATATGCATCCCTCATTCCTCTTTCTGCACCCCTTTTCCTTATTTCTCCACCTCTCCTGCTTCTTTCTGCACTTCTTTTGCTTTTTTCTGCACTGTGCTTGCTTCTTTCTGCACCTCTTGTGTAAATTTCTGTTTCCCTCTTACCTTTTTCTGCACCCCTGTTCCCTCTTTCTGTACCTTTCTTGCCTGTTTGTACACCTCTCTTGCATCTTTCGGCACCTCTGTTGCTTCTTTCTGCACTTCTCTTGCCTCTTTCTGTATCCCTTTTGCCTCTTTATGCACCTCTGTTGCTTCTTTCTGCACTTCTCTTGCTTCCTTCTACACCCCGTTTGCCTCTTTGTGTGCCTCTCCTGACTCGTTCTGAACCTTTCTTGTCTTTTTCTGCAGTTCTCTTGCCTCTTTTGCTTCTTTCTGCACTTTTCTTGCTTCTTTCGGTACCCCTCTTGCCTCTTTCTGCACCTCTGTTGGTTCTTTCTGCACTGCTCTTGCTTCTTTTTGAACTTCTGTTGCATATTTCTGCATTCCTCTTGCCTCTTTGTGTACCCCTATTACCTTCTTCTGTACCTCTCTTGCCTCTGTCTACACACCTGTTCCCTCTTTCTGCACCCATTTTTCCAGTTTCTGCAACTCCCTAGTCACTTTCTGCAGTTCTCTTGCCTCCTTCTGTACCCCACTTGCCGCTTTCTGCACTTGTCGTGCTGCTTTCTGTACTTCTCTTGCCTCCTTCTGCACCCCTCTTGCTTCTTTCTGCACATCTCTTGCCTCTTTCTGCACCTCTCTTGCTTATTTCTGTACCCCTCTTCCATTTTTTGCCTCCCTCTTGCCGCTTTCTGCTGTTCTATTGTAATTTTCTGCACCTCTCTTGTTTCTTTCTGCACCTCACGGGCTCCTTTCTTCACTTCTCTTGCTTCTTTCCACACCTCTGTTGCTTTTTTCTGTACTTCTCTTCCTTCTTTCTGCACCCCTCCGTCTCTTTATGTACCTCTCTTGCCTCTTTGCACACCTCTCCTACCTTTTTCTACAGCACTCTTGCCTCTTTTTGTACCTCTGTTGGTTCTTTCTGCACTGTTCTTGCTTTTTTCTGTACCTCACTTACCTCTTTCTACACTTCTCTTACTTCTTTGTACACCTCTGTTGCTTCTTTAACAATTCACTTGCCTCTTTCAGCACTTCTCTTCCTTCTTTCTGCACCCCTACTGCCTCTTTCTGTACCTCTCTTGCCTCTTTGTACTCCTCTCCTACCTCTTTCTGCACTCCTCTTGCCTCTTTTTGCACCTCTGTTGGTTCTTTCTGCACTGCTCTTGCTTCTTTCTGCACCTCACATGCCTCTTTCTGCACTTCTCTTGCTTCATTCTGTACCTCTGTTGCTTTTTTCAGCAATTTTCTTGCCTCTTTCTACACTTCTCTTCCTTCTTTCTGCAACTCTCTTGCATTTTTATGCAACTCTCCTATCTCCTTCTGAACCCCTCTTGCCTCTTTTTGCACCTCTGTTGTTTCTTTCTGCACTTCTCTTGCTTCTTTCTACACCTCTGTTGCTTCTTTCAGCAATTCTCTTGCCTGTTTCTGTACTTCTCTTGCTTGTTTCTGCATCTCTGCTGCCTCTTTCTTCACTTCACTTGCTTCTTTCTTCACCTCTCTTACATCTTTCAGCATCTCTGTTGCTTTTTTCTGTACTTTTCTTGCCACTTTCAGCACCTCTGCCTTAGAGATCATTTTTATCCTCCTGCCCTATTATGTACTAGGGCCTTACAGGGGAGGTCATGGCAATCACAGGGATACCCCAACCCATAGTGTGCCCTAGTGTATGTAGGTGTTTTCACTGTATTCTAAGTGTCTTTCAGCATAGCACTGGCTCTCGCCTGGTTAGTCAGAGTCAGTTACCACCAGTACCAGTCAGAAAAAAGTTGGGCGCACAGGATGACTTTGCAACAAGGCCTCTTTCTGCACCTCTGTTAGTTCTTTCTGTAAATCTCTTGCTTCTTGTTTGCACCTTTCTTTGTCTTACTGCATTTCTCTTGGCATATGGGTATACTTTGCTCAGGAACGGACTTCTTTTCCCAGCATGCATCAATCAATTAACGAAGCACTTAGCAACGCCCCTGGTGGGCGGGAACTTAAAAAACATGCATGCGGAGCCCTTCTGTGTGTGTTCATTTTCAGCTGCCCATGAAGAAGAGGCTGCCTGCCTCGAAACGCGTCGGCACGGAAAACATTCTGAATTGTAGCTGTTGGTGTGCCTAAATAAACCGGATGGTTTGTCTGCTGATTGTGCGTCCTGAAATGCTTTGGGCAAGTTGCTAATCTATCTTAAATACGTGGTGGCTCGACCGCGCAGGACAGCACCATCGCCAATCTTTGGAGAAGCTGCGGCATGAACAGCATCATGCCATTAAGCAGATCACCAGACACTCACTGAAACAACACCAAGGCTCCTGTTTGGAATCCTACTACAGGAAAATACTTTTGCTGCATTTTTGAACATCACAGACCCCACTTAGGGTATACTTTGCTCAGGAACGGACCTCTTTTCCCAGCATGCATCAATCAATTAACGAAGCACTTTGCAACGCCCCTGGTGGGCGGGAACTTAAAAAACATGCATGTGGAGCCCTTCTGTGTGTGTTCATTTTCAGCTGCCCATGAAGAAGAGGCTGCCTGCCTCGAAACGCGTCTGCGCGGAAAACATTCTGAATTGTAGCTGTTGGTGTGCCTATATAAACCGGACGGTTTGTCTGCTGATTGTGCGTCCTGAAATGCTTTGGGCAAGTTGCTAATTTATATATATATATATATATATATATATATATATATATATATATATATATATATATATATATACACACATATATATATATATATATATACCAACACATTTGCCACGCAGGGAGCCTGACCTTAGCAGGGCGGTCAGTGCATCTGGTGCGAGGCTTCCAGATAATATGTTCCACACTCCTCCTTAACCTTCGAAAGAAGCACACTGACTCTGGAAATGTTGCTTTCGAAATCCTTTATTCATGGAATGACACGGAGGCCAAGAGGCTCACTGTTCCCAACGTTTCTGCTCGCCAGAGCCTTGATCACGGGAGGCAGTCTCTCTAACATTTTGAATTGCCCACGTGGTTTTCCTTTTAAACACGCAGGCCACATTCTCTTGCAGAGAAGCGCAGAGGAAAACTTTCACGACTTTTGAATTGCATGCAGAATACTATTTTCAAACCATGTCTTTCATTGAGTAATCTGCACGTTTTTTCTCATATTATGTCTGTTCCATTGCACCAAGAAAAATAAAGTGTCCCTTTCAGCACAGTTCGTTTTTAACAATTCCACAGATTTTCTTGAAAGCAACATATTCCTGCAGTTAATGGAAATCGTTCCTCCTGCTCCCTTACTTTCCACGCTCCGAAAATCCTTTCTCAGGGGGCAAGCAGGTCAGGCTTCAACAATAAACACACCAACACATTTGCCACGCAGGGAGCCTGACCTTATATATATATATATATATATATATATATAAAATTCACTGAAAAAACAGGTTTCAGGGATGTTATAGTGAGTTGGACATTTCTCTCTTACAAAACCATTGAAATTCCCCCGTTATAGTCAGTTGTACTAACTATAACTCACGTGCATGTAATCCACTGCTGATGATGTCACATATTACATCATTCATGACATGGTCAGTGACATCACTGATGACATCACTGATGACATCCCAAATGACATCACTGATCACATCATCTAGTGAATTGCTGTTTGCTTCGATATTTAAATAAGTATTATATATATATAGGAATCTGCCTTGAACACTGAGTGGATGTATAAGTGTCTGAATGGAGGATTTAGTAGCAAAGTGATTGAGTGTCTAAGTGATGAATTTAAAGTGTGTCACTAAATATATGGGATAGTGATTAAACTTTGTGAATACCTGTATCACTCTATCTCTTGTTGTGTAAACCACTACATAAGTTGGTTACTAGGTATGTGACAGTCTACATTAGTTATTAATTAGTTAAGTGAGTATTTGTATGGGATAGTGAATGAATGTGTGTGTGGTTGTGTAGGACGTCTGTGACTGTCAAAAGATGTGTAAATAGTTGATTTAGTAGGTATTTGAGGTTAAGACTGTATGTGGAAACAGTTGTTTGGGTGAGTGAATCTCTTTATGGGTGTGGTGATGAGTAAATATATTTCTAAATGATATATGTCCAACAAACTAAAAATATAAAAGGCATTGTCTGTGACAATTGTTGTATATAAATAACTATACATAAGACTCAGTGATTGTATGTGTGTGATATGGATAACTGTACATTTGTAATAGTGATTTTATAACACACTAAGTATGAGTTGCTATCTATATGAATAAATAAAGTGGTGTTTGTGTAAGTGTGTAGCTTAGTAAATATAAGTATGATCAATTATTTGCATAAGTGAGTAGGATGTCTGCATAAGTGAATAGGATATGTGCTGGTGTGTAATGTTGATGTAGGTGTATAAGTATATTTAATAGTGTTCTAATGATCTTTATTAGCATGTATGAGTGAATCTATAGGTAAGTGTTTAGATGTGTGTGTGTAGATCTAGGAATCACTGAGTGGGTTTTTAGAAACTTGTACTGGTGTGTCAATGGTTTCAAATATGGTACTTCATATTTTATAATGAGTGTTGAAAGGTTATGCTACTGTATGATGAGTTGTATCAGTTTGTCACATGGATGATGTCAACAGTGATGTCAACAGTGATGTCATTTGAGATGTCATCAGTGATGTCATCAGTGATGTCACTGACCATGTCATGAATGATGTAATATGTCACATCATCAGCAGTGGATTGCGTGTGCGTGAGTTATAGTTAGTACAACTAACTATAATGGGGGAATTTCAATGGTTTTGTAAGAGTGAAATGTCCAACTAACCATAACACCCCTGAAACCTGTGGTTTTTTCAGCGAATTTCTGAGGTTTTTTAAATGCTAATTCCTAACTATAACATGTCTGAAACCTACAGTTTATTCAGTGAATTTCAAAGGTTTTTTAAAAGCTTATTCCTAACTATAACATGTCTGAAACCTATGTTTTTTTCAGTGAATTTTAAAGGTTTTGTAAATGACAATTTGAAAATATATTTATTCTTATATTTATTTTTTGATACTGATTTACTAATTTTTTTTAAACTATTTATTTTTAGATATTTTATTTTTTAAATTACATTACATTGTGTGGGCCCCCCTTCTTTTTATTTTTTTGGGGCCCTGGATCTCATCCCCTAGAGCCTGACCCGCAAATCTAAATGTATTCATTTTTTTTATTGGAATGGGATTCCTATGGATGGAAACACAAGTTACTTGTAAGTATGCTAGGAACTACTTTTCAGGGTCAGTGCTGGGCTAAAAGATGCGGCACTGGTTTCTCTCCTGATAACAAATGAATAAATTGGAATGCGTTCTTTGGATGACTTAAGGTGAATATTTTAAAGTTCGAAAACTGTACACTTAGAAGAATTTGCAACTGAAACCAGTCAATGTCAGTAGGCCTGGGTGGTAAATTCCGTTCCGCTCGCGGAATTTGGGTAATTGCCCAAAATTCGGCGTTCTGCGACTTCGCGAAATTTTTTACTTGTTCGCGTTCTCAAATGCGTGTTTGCGAGCTATTTCTCCCCGAGCACACAAACAGCAATTGAGAACAGTAAAAAAGCATTGCGAACAAGCAATTCCGCGTGTTCGGGGAATTTCTGCGTGTTTGCGGAGATTTTTTACAGTTTTGTCAAGATTTGCGTAATGCGATTACGCAAATTCAGCCCACCCCTAATTGTCAGCCTATGAAAGGAAATTCACTTACCAGGTAAATATTGTTATTATTACTTTTTCTTACCCGGGGTAGATCCTGAATCCAGCACTGCTGCATCACCTCCAAACAGTTGAAAGAATGCAAATTACCAAAGAAGCGCGGATGCCCACGTCTCTTTTTTTTTAATATCTTTAGAATGCGCGGATCATAAGCGCACCCCGCAATTTTACCCCCCAAAATAAATTGGGGCCAAGGGGGTCCTTGTGGAACCACCTGAGCAGACCTAGAGGGTCAGAGTGTGTCTACCCTCCCCCTTTTCACATTTTAAACTCACATTTCATGCGCTTCTTCAGCCTCCCTTCTACCGAGGCATAAAATGGCTGCCAACAGTTTCAAGTTTCGAATGTTGACAAGCACTTGATAGCCAATTAGCATTCAGCACGTGATCGGAAGGCTGCGTTTATGGTACGATGACAATAAGCGGAGTATCCGTATTCAATTTTTTTTATGGGAAGGGGGCCGCGAGGCCCCCCCTTGTGGTCGATTCCGAGCACCGAGGTCCCCACCCCCACGGGCATGGCTAATTATATATTATTATTTTATGGGGGAGGGCTGCATAGCCCCCCTACTGAAGCCACTTCAAGGCCCTGGGGACCCCATTCCCCGGGGACGGCCTTTTTTTTTATTATGGCCGTCACCGTTGGGGACCGTGCAAGGGCCTTCAATTCCCCCACTGTCCCACCGGCTCCCTGCCTCCTGCCGGAGCCGGTGTTCTATCGACATCTGAAGTCCATCTGTGTATGTACCACCTAGGAGTTGCCTTCACTTTGCGCATGCATGTTTGTGGTAGCACATCCGTGTTAATATTAAGTATGCGCACAATACGTCCCACCGTCTGGCTATGTACCCCTAACGCATTTCATTTTATTTGCGCATGCTCAGTTACAACATGCCCAATCACAGCTCTCGCAACCAGTGACATCATGCTCAACCAATCATCCTTCTGCAAAGCATTTATAACCTGCCAACCTTCTCGAACTTTTCCTATTCCGCAGTCACAGCCATTGATAGTGTTCGTATGCACTTCTTCGTAGGTGAGCACTTTTATTTAAGAATAATTAAATTAATTAATCTGAATGATCTTTAAATGCTAATTTTTGTTTGATTTGACAATGTTGTTTTTTAGCACGCTTTCCTACTTTTTTATATTGTTAAAGTTGACTTCGTAACTTTTGTTTCTGAGCAAATCACTTAATCCTGCCACCTTCAATTATGTGAGTAGTGCGCCACGTGCTGCTTCCTCTCCATGCAGTGCACATGTTATCGATTGGCCAATGTTATATTTTAGCACGCTCTCCATGTTTTTTTAATAACGTTGAACTTGATTTCTTATCCTTTTTTCTGTGCAAATCTGTTAAACCTGCCACGTTTCTTTAATTTGCCAAGCGCCACGTGGCCCTTCCCACATCAGTGTGCTACGTAGTGATCAAGTTAATGCGGTGTAGTTTTTCTCGTGTAAGTAGTGCGTTACGTGACCCATGCATTGCAAAAGTAATGTTTTCAGCAATAGTGTATTTTAGCATGATTTCCAGCTCTTATACCTCAAATATCTTACCTTGGTAGGCGATGTTTCTAGGCAAATCACTTAATTCTGCCGCCTTTATTTTGTACGTAGTACACCACGTACTGCTTCCTCCTCATGCAATGCACATGTAATCAATTGACCAATGTTGTATTTTAGCACGCTCTTCATGTTTTTTAACAACGTTAAACTTGATTTCTTATCCTTTGTTCTGTGCAAATCAGTGAATCCTGCCACGTTTCTTTAATTTGCCAAGCGCCACGTGGCCGTTCCCGCAACAGTGTGCTACGTGCTGTTCAACTTAATGCGATGCAGTTTTTCTCATCTAAGTAATGTTTTCGGCAATAGCGTATTTTAGCACGGTTTCCAGCTCTTATACCTCGAATACATTACCTGGGTAGGCGATGTTTCTAGGCAAATCATTTAATCCTGCCGCCTTCAATTTTGTAAGTAGTGCCTCACATGCTACTTCCTCCCCATACACTGCACATGTAATTGATTGGTCAGTGTTGTATTTTAGCATGCTCTCCATGTTTTTTAATAACTTTAACCCCTCCCATGCTCATGACAAGCTCAGCTCGTCATGAGCCACGGTAGCGCTGTGCTCATGACTAGCTGAGCTTGTCATGACCGCCGTGGCGCTCACACGCGGGATTAATTCCCCTGCTGTGCTGAACATTCCACGAAAATGGGTGTGGTCATGACGAGCTCAGTTCGTCATGAGCACAACGCCACCGTGCTGCATGATGAGCCGAGCTTGTCATGAGCACGGGGCGCTGCGCGTGCCCCCCTCACCCAGGACAGCGGGGGAATTACCCCCAGGGGGAAGGGGTTAAACTTGATTTGCTATCCTTTGTTCTGTGCAAATCAGTTAATCCTGCCATGTTTCTTTAATTTGCCAAGCGCCACGTGGCTGTTCCCGCAGCAGTGTGCTATGTGCTGTTCAAATTAATGCGATGTCATTTTTCTCGTGTAAGTCATGCGTCATGTGCCCGATGCATTGCAAAAGTAATGATTTCGGCAATGCTGTATTTTAGCACAGTTTCCAGCTCTTATACCTCCAATATCTTGCCTTGGTAGGCGATATTTCCAGACAAATCACTTAATCCTGCCGCCTTTAATTATTTTTAAGTAGTGCACCACGTGCTACTTCCTCCCCATGCACTGCACATTAAATCGATAGGCCAATGTTGTATTTTAGCACGCTCTCCAAGTTTTTTAATAACCTTAAACTTGATTTATCCCCTGTTCTATCTCATTATGAAGATATCTCAACCATGAGACGTACTGGTCGCCACAAGCTGTTTATTCCTGCCCATGCACTATACCAGATGGTGGTCAACCACTCGACATACCAGATCCACTGACTGCTCTCCATATGCTATCAGATCAAGGGCAGGAGTTTGTAAATGAAGTGAGTGACCAATCTCGGCCTAACATTTGTATAATGCAATGCTATTTCATATTTTGCTTGCCAAATATAACCTCTGATGATTGCTTTTCAACCCCAATCCTATTGAGAACAAATGTTTTTATGTACATTAAAATTAATCTTGGACATATGTACAACATATACATTTTAACTCTTTTTTCAATTTGCAGAATGTTACATAAATCAGCAGCAAATTGCTGAGGTTGAAAAACAAGTATATCCTCCTCTTCCAGCTGATTACACTGATGTCTCAAATATGGCATTTACTAGCTGTCTGAACCATGCAGATTCACAAATCTTTAACGGATAACGTTAAGGTAAATACTCTCAATATGAGTAGTCGACGAAGTTAAAAAGCAACAGATATAAGTACTTGAGGGGTTTTTGGTATCAGATAATGTCCAATTCACACTTGTACAGATGAGTCTGATACAGGGTGGATCTCTGTAAAACTAATGGATTATTAGGAATTAGGATGGCATACAAAGCTCCCAACCTTCTTACTTTTTCTCTTAAAGGGTTCCAAATTGGGGACGAATATTAGGCTGTGCAGTACAGGTTGACGGTGTTGCTCTACTGGTACTTGGGCCTTCTCATGAAGCAGAATGAGCCTCTCTCAATATCCTTAACTCTTCCCTTCCAAAGTTGACCGGATTCTTACTCTGCAAGTCCTTCCGCATACTTGCCATTCCACACCAGTACTCTTTATTGGGGTCTCCTCTTGAAAGCAGTCTTGCATATCCGGCAAGTAACAAACCAAAGCGGAGTTCAAGTTGTGAACTCTGTTGGCCACAGTGATTACACAAGGTAAGCAGAGCGGCCTAGATATTCAATTCTTCCAATTAAATGCATTAGAAATACAAGAGCTTATTTACAAACTCCTTACTCCACATTTGCGTCGCTTTCAACATGAGAAAAGTAACACAAAAGTGGCACAAGGGTTTTTTAAATGAGCCCTAAAAATATTGTCCTGCATAATGACTTCATCTCTCACCTAATTCTGTCTCATCTGTGAATCATTTTAAAGACCTGTTCATCTGTAATATAAATATGACTCACTAGGCACTTCTATACAGACACTGTTTGAATACAAGCCTATAAGATAAGTGAAATCTATCAGGTACACTGCACACATTAAATAATAGAAAATATCGTCAAGTGTTACTTTGACTTGTAATGTGTGACCTCATTTAGTCACATCAATCTAATTTTAAAGACTAATTTTCTTTTTTGTTTTGCAGATTACCTACACTACTTCTATTGGAGTCCATATTATATGTTGTTAGTTACATTGTTTTGTTAAAGTTATGGTTCTAGTTATTTATTGTATTGTTATCATTTAGTTATACTTCCAGTTATTTATTGTTTTAATAAAAGTTAATTAAAAAAGCACATACGTCTTTTTTTTGTGGCGGTAGCAGTCCACAATAGAAATGCTATTTATAATTTGAAGTATAATTCTGAGGCTAGCTCTTCACCAGATCTTTACCAGAGTGTATAGCTACAACTTACAGTTCCAATTCAAAAGAATAAAAAGTACTAAGCCATTAGCAACATAGTGTGGTGAATTTATAACCTCTGTGCTCACGTAAGTGTTCCATGAACTGTTACTATAGTAACAGGCAGAAAGCCGTTTGCCGGTAGGGTTAAAATTTCCTGGCTGTACAGAAACCGTTATATTTACCGTGGATTCTTTACTTGAAAGGAAAGCAAAGTAAAACAAAACAATGTGTACCAGATTTACAACCCCCTTGTACCACTTTCGTATCCACCCCCCCCTACAAAATTACAAGTCTGTGAGCCTCAACAACCCCCCTCAAGCTTCGGGAATCACCACCCCCGGGAATTTGTGTATTACGGGAGGCAGACTGCTTAGGCCTCCGCCTGGTGCCCTCGAGGGCCCTGGAAACTACTACGAGTGGCTCCTGCAGTGACCCAGTGTGCCTACCTCCGCTATACTGCTGTTTGCTTTGACAGAGCAGGACTCTCACGACTCCCGCCCTCCCATAGCAAACATAGTTTGCATTTTGAAAGACAGAGCAGTGAAATCTATTCTCACTTTCAAAATCCAAAGCAGATTGCATTTCCATATACAAATTATCATCTACCCATGCAAAAAAGCAATACTGGCTCTCGAAGAACGCAAAACTTCATCACACAATGTTGCTAAAAAAATAGCAAGTGTGCTCGACTTCTCAATATACTACCTTATCCTACGAAATGTTATTTTCAATCACGTTCTGATAACCAATAAGAATCATGCTTTTAAAAAACAAAAACATGCACCCTAGTTTTCTGTGTAGAATGTTGTCAAACAACCAATCATTTCTTTTCTGTTTTAATTTCACTTTTCCCCCCAAAACTCCTTTTGTCTATTCTAACATATGCCAAAGGCAGAAATGGAACTACTCCAATCTATTTTGTCCAAAGATTGAGAAAGCTAGAAAAAAATGTGAATAAATCTGTTTCTGCTTTTCTCCGAGACTATAGAATGGTGTCCATATACCACAAAAATCTGCGTTTCAATATGCATGGCATCTATAGGAGAGATGCTGTACATTTTAAAGATGAAGGGAACAGAGTCTTTCTCATGAACTTTAGATTCTGCATCGGTACTTACTTGTAAGTACTAAAATCTCTCAATAAACACAATACCCTGCCCCCTTTTCACACGTTCCACACATATTTCAATGACTTCCTCAGCCTCGCTTCTACCAAGTCACAAAATGGCTGCCAACAGACCCTGATTTTGAATGTTTACAACCGCTTAACAGCCAATTAAAAATGAGCGCATGATCGGGACGGTGCGCTTATCCTACGAGTCCAATTCTCGCACAATACGCGGATCCTCCGCGCCCATAGATAAATAAATTACTTTAAGCGTAATTTTCAAAGAAACTACTGAACAGATTGACACCAGATATGTGAAAGGCACAAGTCAGAACTGAGGACTACCTCTGTGCCAAATGTGGTGTAATTCCGTCGCTAAAGGTCCTGTGGGAAATTGCATGGGGAAAACATGTTTTGGGACCCCATTTTTTCTCGGCCTTTCACATAATTAGTCTCTCACTCCTCTTCTGTCACGCTCACTCCCTATAACTCAGCCATACTCCCACACTCACCTTCTTTCAGACCTTAACCTTTACTTCCTTTCCTCTCTCTTCCCATCCTTCACTCCTTCACCCTTTTCCCTTCCCTTACTCCCCTTACTCCACTTCACTAACTCCTTCTCTCACTCCCTCTGTCCTCTAACTTACTCACTCCCCTTCGCTCACTCTCTCTCTGTTACCCACATTCTCTCTGTCCTCTTAGTCTCTCACTCCTTTTCTATCACGCTCACTCCCTATAAGTGAGCCATACTCCCACACTCACCTTCTTTCAGACCTTCTCCTTTACTTTCCTTCCTCTCACTTCCCTTCTTTTACTCCTTCACTGTTTTCCCTTCCCTTACTCTCCTTACTCCACTTCACTAATTCCTTCTCTTACTCCCTCTGTCCTCTTACTTCTACACTCCCCTTCCTTCATTCTCTCTCTGTTAGCCTCATTCTCTCTGACCCCTTAGTCTGTCACTCCTCTTCTATCACGCTCACTCCCTATAACACAGCCACACTCCCTCACTTATGTTTCTTTCCTCCCTCACTCAGTCTTCTACTCTCACCTTTTCTTTCACCTTCTCTATCTCTTCACTCCCTTACTCACCTTGTCTCAAACTCACTTGCCTTTATCCAGTCTGTATCTCCACTCTTTCCTCAACATCACTGCTCTTTTCTTACCCTTCCACCCCCCGTTCCTTTACTACATTTTCTTCACTTATCCTCATTCCCCATGTTCACTCTCCTTCTCCTCACTCACCTCCCACACTCACCTTCTTTCAGTCCCCCTACTTCACTTCCCTTCCCCTCTCGTCCCTTTCTTTGCTTTCTCACTCATTTTCCTCTCCTGTCTCACTGCACTCCACTTCAGTTACTCTTTTTGATTTTTTTAAGAATACAGCTCTTTTTTGAGAATTGGAGGTAGTTCTAAAAAGAACTTTTTTTTCTTCTTTTTTTCGTTTTTTTCTCAACAAAAACAAAAACAGGGAATGTCAAACTGCTCAACAGGAGCAAAAAAAAAAAATCAAAATTAGGGTTGGGGACGGCAGCGGTGATTTTCTCTGGTTCGGACAATGTTCATAATACTTTGTTCACCATAACAAAGTAGTTCACTACAATCTTTACAGTTGTTTGTGATGCCATGAAAAACAGGCTGAATATTTGGAATCAGCTGTTCTGGTCGCCCCCCTCACCGATACAGTTGCTCCTCCAGTTGAAGTAGAAGCACCATCCCTTGGAGCATCTCGTGCCAGAGCTCTGACATTCTCCCGGGCATAGTTCTGGGGGTGCCTGCGTTGAACGTTGCGAATCATTGTTGAATTTCCAAAACTGTACTTCCTTTTGGGGTCTCCTCGGGAAAGTAAAGTATAGCAGATTTTACATTCAACTTTGGGAGCATTCACCTTTTTTAATCCTTCAGGTATTTCAAAGAACTTCCAAATAAAATGTTCTTTCACCTTCGGCTGAGGAGGCTCTTCATTAATGAAACCATCTGACTCCTCACTGCTGCTGGATGCTCTGGCAGCCATTCTTTCCACAAATTGTTAGGACAGAAAAAAAGAGGTCTTGCTCTCACCAAAGAGAAAGAAGAAGCGAAGGAAAAGGGTGGGGTTTTCATTAGTTGTAAAAAAAACTGTTAACAACCAATGAAAAGAGTTATTTTAAGGTCACATGACTTGATGCGCTTACGCTGCGTGCACTGGAGCACTTCCGGGGGCGCTTATGCGGCGCAAACGTAGGCGCTTCCGGGGGCGCTTACGCGGCGCGCCTGAGTGACGTTTTGGTAGCTTTACGGAAATGCAAAATCATTTTCATTCGGAAAATCAAAAATACTACTTCTATAAGCATGGTACTGAATGTCTTGCATTATTATTTAGTTTTCATACATATTTTTTTTTTACGAACGCATAAATAGCACTCTTGCTGTGCTCTCTGGAGAGCTTACCGGTGCGCGCACCCTGAGTGCTCCAAGTCAAAATGATACGGGTGAGCTTACCGGTGCGCGCACCCTGAGCGCACCAGGAAAAAATTATAATAAAAAAAACCTTTTAAAAATAAATTAATAATAATTAATACTTATACAAAACAGCTAATAAAAAAAACAAAAAAATCGTAGGTTACAAACTCGATATACAAAGGAATTAGCTTTTAAAAAACCTTTGAAATTCACTGGAAAAAACAGAGGTTTCACAATCGTTATAGTTAGGAAGTAGCATTTAAAAAACCTTTGAAATTCACTGAAAAAGCCATAGGCTTCACATTTGTTATAGTTAGGAATGAGCATTTAAAAAACCTTTGAAATTCACTGAAAAACCATAGGTTTCACACCAGTTATAGTTAGCTGAACATTTTACTCATACAAAACCATTGAAATTCCCACGTTATAGTTAGTTGGACTCACTATAACTCGCGCGCCCGCAATCCACTGCTGATGATGTCACATATTACATCATTCATGACATGGTCAGTGACATCACTGATGACATCACTGATGACATCTCAAATGACATCACTGATGACATCACTGATGACATCTCAAATGTCAAAGACCTGTGAACCTTGCCTGGAAGGACTTTCTGTTGAAAGGAACAAGGGGTAACGAGTTTTGCTATCCACTGCTGATGCGTCATAGTAGTGAGTTACCAGATTTAGAATCTAGTGTAAATGATAAAAGGCTTTCTATGGAAGCCATGCATAACAATGGAATCCACAGTGGATACTGACCAATAACCACCTACTGCTTAAGTTCTAAAACATGTTTGTCAAATACACCAGTAGAAATTAAGTCATAAACGCACAACCAAAAAGATATTTAAAAGTGCATGGTCACCTCATCTGGCCATGTTCCTTAAATGTGCATTAATTAATTTAGATTGTTTAGGATAGTGCTTACTTTTCCTGTTAAAGCCATTTTTCAGCCTTTAAATCTCTGGAATTGCTTTCCTTCTGCATGAAAATATACGTAGGGGTGAGATCGGTGCTGCTTGTTATTTCCAGGGCTGGGTGTGTTTTAAAACCATTTGTTTTGCTTTCTTTATTTAGAAGCACATGCAGGTGATCCAGCGGTTCAACAACAAAGGATACTCCACTACCATATACTCACCTGGGCCCATAAACTCACAGTGCGTAAAACCGCTGGTGTCAAGTTTATACATTTCTACAGTGTTCAAGATTAGTTATTTGGAACTCCTAACTAATCTTTCACTGATCAAAAAGTTCTTTCCTCTGGTCAATGGACCAACAGTTGAACTAGTTGATGGTGAAAATAACATAGATTTTAAATCTAACTATACTTTATTCAATGTAAATAACCACAGACTCAGGAACATTTTAAATCTAAATCAAGTGCATGTGAACCACTCAAATTACAGTACAATAACCATCATTGATAGGAGAGACAATTCAATTAAATCATCAAACAAATATACCACAGACTTACTCAATGAACGATGTCTAAGGAAAGGAGAGGATAGAGAGAAAAGAACATCTGCAAGTAACGTGAAATTATAGTTACCAAGAATGTTGTGAAGACCAGCCCCCTGGCCAAAGGGCTGATAAGGGTCCCCTGGGATAGATCAGGTGACAAAGGCTTCAAGACAGGAATCAGGACAAATAGATGACCTCTCTAGAATACCAACGGTTGCGTCGCACCCCTCTCTGACACTCTCTTTCTCCTCGAGGTTCTTCCGCGATCTTCTGTCTAACCCAATTAAATTAGGATAGAAGGTCCTGCATTCGATTCTTCATCAGCATCCCATAGTTTCTCTCCCAGCAACAGCATCCCAAATTGCGCTAACTAACTAACTGAAGCTATCTCAATTATACCTTTCGTTCTACATGTTTCACCCATTAATGTTTCAATATTGTAAAAATATTAAATCTGAGTAGTCAGACAAGAGGGGAAGATCATCACACCATGCTTACATGACATTAAATTCTATTTAACTATTGTTCACAAAGCCATCCCCTTAATTTTTATTCCAAAATTTATTTCACACATGCATTCATGTTTCATTTGTAACATTTATTAACAACTTGAATGTGAGCCCACGTAGTTGAACTTTTCACCATGCGTTCCCAGGGTAGGACACTTTGCGGACTTGGCTTTCGTTCAATATCCAAGTCATCATTCCGGGTTACCTTTCAGTAGACAGGTGCAGTCGTCACATGACTCAGCTTACTTCAGTTATACATGAGAGGCCCATATATGTACTAGTGATAAAGTCAAAGGCAGATATTAGATTCGAAAATAAAGTGGTCGAGGGGGAGGAGCCAAGATGGCGACCGGAGCAGACGTGTAGGCTCCCGGCTCCACCAGCCATTGAGCCCCGCTCCGACATCCTGCTTTCTATCCTGGTGGATTTTGGCGGCGGAACGTTTGTTATGTTGTGCTGACTCTTTCCGTGTTTCACCGAGATCTCAGCCTGCCCGGTGGCCGGAGATAATTGAGGGGTTGTCCGCAGCCCTGGACCCTCGCCTACACTGCCGCTCATCAACGGACCTTGGAGGTTTGGTGGCGTTGCGCCGAGGACTTGGAGGGGGTGCCGTTCTCACGGGACGCGGTCCTGACTACGCTGTCTGCCGCGATTTATCGCAAGCTGAGCCTGAAACGTGCTTGTTGGGATGAGACGCTCCGAAGGTGCAGGGTCTCTGTTTGGAGCTGGATGTGCGCGGCATGAGTAACTCGACCCTCCCTGTTCGGCCTGCACTGCCTGTTTCTTTGTCCCACCGTTCAGTCTTTAGCGCGGCGGCTCTAAGTGACGGGCGCTCGATTGAAGTCGATCCTGGTGGCTTTGGAGACCTGGACTTGCGCTTGTTTGTGCCGCCTCCTGCCCCGGCTACCCCACATGATTGTCGGCGCCATGGCTTTGTCTGAGGACTCGTGGCCTGGGGGAGATCGCCCATCCCTGCCCGTGGACTGTGGCACCCTGCCTGCGCTGTGGATCCGCTCACATACATCTTCTTGGGGTACTGAGACGGGGGGGCTGCAGCCATTGCCGTCATGTGGCTCTATTCTGGCCGCCCTGAGTGACTTTCGATTGGCAATGCGCAATGGTTTCCACATATTGGGTGAGCAACTCGATAAAATGGTGTCCGATCTGGGACGGAGGCGCGATGTCGGTTCCCAGCACGGGTTGGACTCTCCTTTGCCGCTCTCTGGGGATACAGTGTTTCTTCCTGCCTACATCGAGGATATGCCTGTTCCTGACTCTACCGGCGCCCGCGACCGGCCGTCTGCCAGACCCGCCTGTGATACTTTGTTTCCCCCTCCTCCGGGGTCTGCCTCATTGTTGCCTTCAAAATTGCTATTGACTCGGGAGCCGGCACCGCAGCCTTTGGCCCCCTCGATGGCTCTTTCCTTGTGGCCTTCGACCTCTCCCCTGCGGAGCCTGTGCTCTCCAGGTGCCCCGGTGGACCTTGGCATGGTGGACAAAGGACTTCCTGGTAATTGTCGACGGCCATTTTGCGCTCCTGAGCCATCTCCTTTTTCTCGCCGGCCATATTGCCTCTTTGTGTCCGAGGGGATGGGTTTCCCTGGGGGACTGTATTCAGGGTTGCATCCACGATTGGGACAGGGCTAGGCTGCTTTTCGTTGCCATCGACTACCTGGCTGGCGAGAACGGGATTGGGACTGTTTTGTACATGCTTCGAGCGCACACTGCGTGATGACTTTCTCCGCCTGTATTAGTGTTGCTATTTGCTACTGTACTGGGTGTTCAGGGTGGAAGGTTTTGTGGACTGCGATCTTACTACCCCAGCTCTGCTACGATGTCTTTTGCCCTAAGGCAGCCAACAGCCTCGCCCTCAGCATTCATGGAGCCGCTGCTACAATAACTGGTTATCCTGGCTGACTGCGCCTATTCCGTGATGACATCGATAAATTGTACTTTGCAACGCACTGACGCTTTGAATACGTAGCTCCTTTTGCTTGATGGCGCTGTTCGGGAATGGCGGCGTCCATTTTCTCTAGGAACATCTCCTTTTTGTCGAGTGCGGCCATTTTGTCTCTTTGTTTTCAGTTGGGGCGGGCCCTCTGAGGGAGCCATGTTCTGGGATACGTTTGCGGACGGGCCAGGGCTAGGGGGCGTTTTTCTCTATGGACATGTGCTTGATTGGCAGGTTGGGATTCGAGCTGGGGCGCTTCTTCACTGTGTGTTGCTGTTCTGTGAGATGACTTTCCCCAATCTCTCGTGTGCTTAATGCTGTCCTGTTGTGTTCGGGGTGGACGATTTACTTGTGGCCGGGGTGACCGAGAGCATATAGACTTGGCCCTCTTCTCAGTGATGCCATGCCTGGGGGGGTTTTGTCGTTCGGGCCAGGGCTGTGGGTGTTTTCCCCGTTTGTTTTGCTAGCTCGGCTGTGGGGGACCCAGACTGCACCGCATTTTGCTATGTTGATTGCGTTGAATGTGCTGATTTTCCCCACTTCAGATTGTAATTGCTATGTCATGTTCTTTACTCTTGCTGATGGGGGGGCGGATTTTGTGCTGGCCTGGGATCTGGGTGTGACTGATTCTGCCACTCTTTTGGATCTATGTCTTCCGCATCTACTGTTCTGCACGGCGTAGTGGTTATATAGGGCTGAGGAGTCCGGGAGATCTGATATTGGGTGGGCTCCTCCCCACCTTCCTTTTTCTGGGAGTAGTGTATTGGTTTATTCCTTTCTTACTCCCTATATTTCAAGTGTGAGGGGTTTTTCTTTCCTTTTTCTTTCCGTTTTTCTTTTTCTTCCTTTTTTCTTGGTCTGTATTTCGGGTTCTTTAATGGGCGACAGACACTCTGCCGGGGGGGGGGGTAGGCCGTAGCCTCCGCATTGGTGTAGGGTGGGGGGAGGGATTTATTTTTCATTTAGTTTCTATGGGCCTTATTTTTCTATGTTTCTGCGCTTTCTTAGTCTGTTTCTGTTCTGGGTCCGCGATAGGGGTTAGTGGGGAGGGGGTGGCGCTGTGGGTAGTGCGTAAATGCTGGCTAATTATCTTGTTGTTTTACTTTGTACCGCCATACTGTTCGAGGTCTTACCTTCCGTTGTTGTTATCAGTGATGATTGCCACCTGCCTATGTTGTGATACTAATGTGAGGACTCAGTTCTCCTTATCTCTTATTCTTTACTGATTTATATTTAGATCGGGAACAAAACTTAAAACTAACCTTCAACACTCCTTTTCCTCGGTGACATGATTCTATTCAGTGTAACGTTTATTAATTGTTGATATGTCATCCGCTGCCGCTGAGGAACTGCATTGCTTGCACTTGTGCTTCAAAGTGTCGTGGCCGGCCTGACGGTTGTGGGCCCGTATTTGTTCTTTTCTTCGTGCACAATAAAGGTTTAAAAAAAAAATAAATAAAAAAAAATAAAGTGGTCACACTGTATACCACTCATCTCTACTCTTTTCCCCTTTATTTATTAATACCTTTACCACATTAGCATTAGTAAAATAGCGTTGTTTTCATTTCAAGCAAGCAGATGCCATGCACGTGAGTCTTCAATACTCCATTTTAGTGCCTTCTGCTCATGCCCAAGAATTTCCCAGCAAGCGATAGCTCGTCATACTACGTAGATGCAGTTGACGTATTTGCAGTAAAGATTTCCTGTTCAAAGCTGTTTCAGTCCTTCGCTCATGTTATTTGCTTTAGTAAACACATAAGCAAGCTTCACTAACCCACGTATTTATGTGGTGCACATTAGTTATTCATGAAACAATTTTAATAACTTGTTAGTAAGTTAAAGGAGCGGATTGCTTCCGAGCAAGTCTCTTTTCTATGAGTCCATGCTCCATCACAGGTCCCCATCAACAAAATCAGCCCCCACCGCAGTCAAATAGGCCCTCAGCTTGGCAGCCCACCAAAATGCCCGGTAGCCAGTCTGGCCCTGGTTATTTCTGGGATGACCAATTTCTAGTGCCAACATCAATATCTCTAATAAAGTCATCAGTGTCGCAAATTGGTAATGGCTAAACATGTTAATTATAAAGTGACAACCACAATGTTAGTAGAAACATTTGCACAGCTGTAGATGTCTTCTACAGTGAAGCAAAACAAAATATTCGCAAACATAAAAACAAAAATTACGAAAAATTACGAAAAAAGTAAATCGTCCCATTAGCAATCTTACTCTTACAGCAGCCACTGCATCCAACACCCTTGTGTGATCTTAAGCAATAAATTGCTCAATGAAGTTGATGAAGCACACATCTAAGTAGAAAGGTTTAAAATGTGTTTTAGAAAAATGAAGTTGTAAGGATAAAAATTCTAAAGTTAGTACATGAAAACCTTCTAGTGAAAGTCATCAGAAATAAAGAAATATCCGCTTTAACAACTGCAAAAGATATAAATCAAATCAACATTATTGCCAGAAGATATGAATAAAAACGGCAACAGCGGTGGCCTGCACTTTTGCAGCCAACTTAAGCAGAGACGCAGGCCCAGATATACTGCTCTATCTTTCATGAATAAAAGAAAGCAGAAAAGCCTCATATCTACTAAAATGTGGCACTGTTTTCATCTCTACCAGTGCTGGTTCACTTTTGTCTGCCTTGCGTCAACACACACACCCTTCTGCCACAGTGAAAGGGTGTGTGTATTCTACGAGGAATAGTTTTTGTTCTAAGAGTAAATCCTTCAAGTACAAAAATTATCCTTTAACACTTGTACTGCTTTGCATGTGTGATGTACTCCTGCAACGTAAAGTAAGTAGTGAAGAGTAGCACATAGCGCCGCTTTGTGTTACTTTCAGAAACTTCGGGATAGTAAATCATGACATAACACTTTGCATTGTGTTTAGGTTACAAAAGTAATGCAGACCTGGCATAAAGTCTTAGTAAATATTGGCCACAGTGGGCACCATGAATTTGGCTGTTGTACAAAGTTGAAAATAAAGGCTTACAAATGGATAGATGAATACAGCAAGCATACATACTCATGAAAATGTGGCAGAATAGGAGTCATCCACACGAAAGAATGCATTTTATTGTACAGATGAGCATTGCATGCAAACAAAGATCAGAAATGTGTACAGAGATTCTGTTTTAAACGGAGGTGATCAGAGACAGTCAATGACCTGGGTGCATGATCTGCACATATCACTATTCAGACCCTCCAGGATTTCGGGATTTCGCGGTTGGGCGCGAAATCGGCACTTTTGTAAAAATGCAGCGATTTTTACAAAAGTGCCTGCAAAATCAACAACTCCCCATTAAACTCTTCTCCCCTCACTACGGTCCTACAGTAGGCTAAAGATTTTATGTAGTATCCAGTGAGACCTAGTAAATGTCTCAACAGGTTCTGCTTATGAGAGATGAAACAAGATAAGGCAAGTGAGTAAAATGTCCTCATAGCACAATCTGAGTATATGCTATTGGTAATTCATGCCCTCTTCCTAAATGTCAGACTTCTGGGAAGAGCTGTCTGATCCAGAATCCACTACTAGTGGTAATCTGTTTCCCTAGTAACAACTTCAGAGAAATTGAGATAGATCCCTTTCAAGAATGGGTGTAAGTTGGCATAAGCACAAGTCAGTGTAATTAATAAGAGGAAAGCCTCAAGGACAGCTTCATTCGATCTAGAGTGGAAATTAGTAAAAAGAGAATCAGGGACAGGAGAGGGTTCCAAAGCAGGGAGGATCAAGAATAAAGGTAAAATAAACCAGGAACTGCAACAAGGTCAGTGTAAAGTACAGCAATTAGGGCGGGAATGCAGGAGTAAGTCCTGCCAGTAAGTCCTGACAGCCTTAGCCTGTCGCCTCAGGCAAGAATGTAGGAGTAAGTCCAGTAAACAGAAACAGCTTAGTCAGTCGCCTCAGGCAGGAATGTAGCAGTAAGTCCAGTAAACAGGAACAGCCTTTGCCAGTGGCCTCAGGCAGGAATGTAAGAGTAAGTCCAGTAAATAGAAACAGCCTTAGCCAGTCCTCACAGACTCTCAGGAGTATGCGCCAAACACCGGTCCGGCAATGTGTCAAAAAGTGTGATAACTGATACCAACCTATACTAAAGCAAATGGATAATTGCAATTCCAAGGGATAACAGCCTTCACCTGTGGGCTGGTTCCTCTATTCCATATTCCAGGTTGCCTATTAAAAGTGGAATACTCTGCTAAAACAGTTTCCATTGATTTAAGGCTGAAAATGAATGACTGACTAAAATGAAGTGTCGCAAAAATGCTGCTAAATTTCCATATTTGTTGCCGGTAAACTTCCATATTTGTGCCGCTAAATTTGCGAATCCATGCCGCTATATCCTGGGGGGTCTGACTACTGATGATATCACGTGGGTGCAGCAAAAGCATAGCAATGTCTGCATGGGAGGGAAGCAGTGGGCACCTACCAAGGCCATTGTTGGTATTTACCACTGGCTTGCTAAGCACAGGCTGGGCAGTAAGAAACTGGACACATGTTATAAGTGATTCTCAACATCAGAAACTGTCATGTCTTTACGGGATATGTAAGGCAAACAGGTCATGAATTGTCATTAACTACTCTGGGGGGTTCCATTGCTTGGATGTGGGGTACTTAAAAGACTCTTCACCCCTCCACCTTCTTAAAGTATTAACTTGTACTCGGCAACGTGGATTGTTCAGAGTAGGTTGGGGTCTAGATAGGAGGTGATGTGGCCTATTGGCTAGAGCTGTCAACTTTAGAACATGAGGAACCAAGGCAATAACGTGAGCCCCTGCTGTAGCAGACCCTGCCTTTCCGGTACCCGATTTCGGTTTAAAACCTGGGAATAGCTGTGAGATACAGAAGTTTCATTGGCGACCCTTCCTTTGTTCTGCTGGGGTTGTGAGGCATACTTTTGACTAAGCAACTGTGCAGAACCAATATTGAATCCGAACCTCTGCTCAACACCCTGTGATTCTGGGCAAATCACTTAACTTGCATATGCCTGAAAAGGAAATACATGTTTAATGTAGTTTGGTTCTGTTGCACAGTGCTCTGATGGCCGTGGGTCAGAATCACACTATAATTATTTCTAAAAAGGCAGTGAATATTGTTGAAGCCTGCTCTTAAGATCCCATTGAGCCTCATTCACAGCAGTCAAAGTGTTCTAAAGCACTTTTTACCTTCCTGGCAGACACTCAAACTTAATGAACCATGAGTATTGTTGAGTGTTGCGCCTTTTGTTTTTGACAGAGCTGAATTGTGGGGTGCACATTCTAACATGTTGTACCATTCAGAAAGCTATTGGTGCCACTAAAAATCCTGCTCAGTACTTACCTAAATGGATCTAGGAAATCCAAGCACAGGCAGAAAATGCTGGAGACCTGGTGATGGTGTATGCGGTGGAACATAGCCAAGGAGAAGCAATAGCCAGCAGGGGCTCCTCCGCTAATGCGGAGGTGCGTTGCACCACTGCTTCAGTAGTGTAAATAAAGGAAAAATAGAATTATAATAACTCTTTAGTATCCTTTTATTTGTTCCTGTATTACAGCCTGGGTGGAAACAAGCCTAGGCTCCCACTCCCTATCTGAGCACTGATCCATGGCACTCGGATGAATCACAATGCTGCATTGCAGCGTTGTGGTTGGCTTAGGGGAGCCTGGGTACTTTCTGTTCTGGACGGGAGAGAAGACGAGGAGAGACGCGGCAAGGAGGTATCTTTTAATTTTTTTTCTTCAACCCCTTACCCTACCCACCCGCGTGCTCTGCCTCGCCACTGCAACAGCCCATCCCAGAATATCATGAACTTTTGACAACAGAAGCACCACTGAAAATACTTAGGCAAAGCTATATAAGGCGACCAGTATAACATTACCACGTTCAAAGGGCTACGTAACAAAGGAGACTTCAATACTCATGGTGACCTGCAACTCAGAATGTATGGACCTTCACAACTCGATAGGGTATAGCAGGCACCTATTAAGTTTCAGTGTGATATTAGGTGATCTCGAGTAGTTCCTTCTTGTAATGTTTGCAGAGCGTACTCTCTTTTGGCATGGCATCCCAGTTCTGCCCTCACCTAGGAGAAGTGTCCCATTAGTTATTCTATTATGTGAACGTTGTCTTTCGAGTAAAGCCTTAAGGGACATCTCCCATGCTGTATTCATTTATTTTAACTGGCTGGAGGAAACCACCTATAGCCCCCTTTTTATTTTAAACAGACAGCGCTCTGTTATATGAAGGGAATTGCCCCAGTTGGTATTTTTTCTTCAAATTGACACCTTTCCATTCCATAGGCAAAATACACCAACAACCTCATTTATAAATCTGGCCTTTTAGGTGCCGCCTGCAGACAGCTTAAGTTATTTGTTGTCAAAAGACTTTTTGTGTACAAATCCGATATATACAGTGGGCATTGGTTTATACAATTGCCTACCTTTGGTTACCTTTCATGTCAATCTCATTTGCTCACTTCTTATTCAATAACTTTTCTTCTTCTTCTTGTATTTGTCCTTACACTGGGGCATTGCTTCTTTACCATCCATAGGTTGGATGACTTGCATCTTTTTGCTTTTGGCACTTTACGGGTGCAAATATGTTTTCTCCCTCTCTCTTGCTGTCTCTCCCCCCCTCTCTCCTCTGTGCTGATTCCCCTTTCAAGTTCATGCCCCAATCATGCACCTGTGCTAATCTCTCTCAGTCGACTTTTTTTTCATTTCTCCCTAGGCCCCACTATTACTCTCTTCTGCCCCTACCCACTTCTCCTCAGTGGCAATTATTTTCATTCAACACCACCACACATCCATTGCTCCCCTGCCTCTCAGCGTCCCACTTTTTCTATATATTAGTTTACTACTGGGATGCCTCTTTTCTGATATGCACTTTAACGAACGTTTAATTTTTCTTTAATTTACCAATCCAAGATAGACATCTGGCATGGTGAAACGACTAAAAAAAAGTAAATGGCCATGGGACATGCACACTCACTCACACATCATTATGCTTGGGCCAAAAGCCAAAATGGCTGCTGCTTTATGACCTATTATGTACATGCATACATCATTGCAAAGCGACCCCCCATAGTTTCTTGACACATATATGTCATGCATTGTCATGCATGCATTCGTGTACTTCATCACAATGGGGCTTTTTTTTGCTGATGCAGGTCAGTGTCAGCCATTACCATTTTTCCCTTTTTGCCGATGCTGCCCAGGCTCGGCAAAAAGCACTGGGAAAGCAAAAGTTGAGACTTATTTGGCTTTGCCAGTGTTTATTTTAAAACTGTACTCTGCTCTGATGGCCTTGGATGCTCATGCAACAGTTCCAACTACACAGTCCTTTTTACTTGTCTCCGCAGCTGCTGAAAATGTTAATTGCCAAGACAGTACCTTCTCTGCAGTGCTGTAAAATGAGCTATCATACACTACGTGGATTTACTCGACCTCTCCACCTTGCTTCTTGTCCTTCATCCAGCTTTACTGCACTAATGAATATGAATTAGCATCATGTGCTGTGCTAAATAATGAACATATGCTAAGGGAGTACAGTGGTATGTCGATGTTCCCTTGGAGATCAGTGGCATGTTTTTGCAATGACACGATTCACACTTATTCTGCAGATGTCACTTAACGAGCTGACTTTGATTTATTATTAGTTCACCTGCATGTGGGCATTGTTGATAGACAAAGGCAATTCGTGCAGACTGTTTACACGGGCCATATTTTCCGTTGGCATGCTGGCTTTGAGATTACATCTTCCTGTCAGAATTGTAAAAAATATGGTTGTTCATAAGCAATCATTGTGGGACCACGTCTATATTCACATATATTGGCCGTTCTGTGTCGTTTTATGATGGTCGTATGTACCTTTCCTCCGGCCACCTACCATACGTCCAGTCATACTTATAAGCTGCATGCTAACACTGCACATTAATAAGCCACATAACAATCATGCAACATAGCAAGAAGAATGGGTCAGTGACTTAAATCGTTGACAAGTTTTCTGATCTACAAGTTCCTAGTTCGAACCCTAGCAGGCCAGACTGCCATGCCCCTTTTCTAAGCCATCAACTTGCCTACAATTAGTTTGTTCTCGCCTGGCACTCTCTCTAAAACAAGGGCATTGGCAGAGACCTGCACATCCAAGTTTAGAGAGGAAGAGTGCACGTTACCTATGCTGACGTACAACTCTCTCTCCTCAGCACCTGAGAGGTTTTCTTCAGAATGCCTGGAACGAGACAGCAGCTGGTGACAGCAGCACACGTCCTTGGCCCCACACTGTTGAGAATACATGACATCAGTTTTCCAAGACAGTAGCAATCTGTAGCGATCTTATAATTGACTACAAGCTTCAGATCCTGGAGATTAACCAGACCTGGCTAGGTGAACCCAGGTAGATGGATATTGTATGTGTGTTCTGCTTGACTGTGGGTTGATTGAATCTCGATGGGAAACAAGGTAAGGGGGTGGCTTTAAATATTCATAATTGTTTGAAACCTACTAAAATGAAGTTGGATAAGACTGACAGTGCTTAATTTGTATACTGAAATCCCGGAGATCTGATACATCTTTAATACTTGTGTCTATTATTTACTACCAACTCCCCCTTTGCATGGTATGTGCCCTAGGTAAATTGTCTGCTTCTTCATTGGCTCAACTGATACTTGATCCTGCGAAAACATTCATACCTGTGATTTCTATTTCCCAGTAGAAGTGATGGATTGTTGAGTGGCTCGTTTGCTTGCTTGTTGAGTTATGCACCACATGGACTGAGAACATTGGCAATGGACATCACAGATGTGTCTGGAATATGGATTCGATTTACTCTTCCTAGTATCTTAAAAGAGAGAACGCCTCTAATATGTATCCTGTTAAACCTTTACCTGGTCTTATTTGAGCTAGAGGTTGGATATGAAACGAATGAAATGGTTAGTGCAATCCCCAATCAATGCAGAGTTTGGAAGGAAATGAAATGCTGCAAATTCAGTGCTGTTCTTTTGAGCTCATTGCATGGGCTTGTCACTGACACTGCCCCAATAGTATGACTGACAAAATGGTGGCAGTACAATTGCTTCCATTAAAACCATATGAGTTGATTGAGAGAACAAGGCTATTTGTGGTTCACCCCTAATGTGGGGAAGTTGAAAAGGTATGCAAGAAGGTTGATTGGGATTGTCACCTGCAGTATGACCGAAAAATCCAAGAACGCTAAGTCAAATTTCTTTAAAATCCCAAAAACAGCAAAAAGTGTTGAAAAATATAATATTGGAATTAAATTGATAGTAGAAATACAGCTACTTGGGAACTTGTTGTAAACAGAAGTCCTTGAGCCAGGTGTATAAATAGGTTATCTTTATTCAAGTTGAGTTGCAGGTCAAGTTCTTAAGATGTAAATATGAAAACCCCACCAGGAGTGACCTCCCTGTCACTCAGCCTGCCTGGTACCAACTGCCAGTTGAGACACAGGCCAAGCCCCAACATTCCACGATGCCACCAAGCATTCTAGCAGTGACATCATGTGAGCCACAGGGAAATCCCATCCAGAGAAAAGAGACATAGATTAAATATAACAGAACTCTTCCCATCTATCAATGTACTCAAAAACCTATTATGTGCCACATCCAGCATCACAGGGTTACCAGAGCCTGTCGATTAGCTATTGGGTCTTGCAAAAGACAGTCAATATTATTCTTATTGACGTCTGGTTATCTTAGCTGCAGGCACATTAAGCTTCTCGGCTAAGCAAACAATCCAAATGGAGGCTTTTCTGAAACCCTTAAAGCAGAGTGGTATAGGAGAGTATCAGAGTCTTGCAGAGTGGTTCCTCCTGTACTCTCTCCCACTGGACCAACTTGAGGGCGTAGCCATGCCAATTTTGCCTTCTCTAGCCAATCTCCTTAAATGATTGATTTTGGAACCCCAGGGTCTATCCAAATTCAAAACGACAGCCATTAGACAGCCAGTGGCGTAGCCAGGGGGGAGGGGGCGGTCCGCCTCGGGTGGCACAAGTTTTTGGGACGGCTGCGTCCCACCTTACTTGTGGCTGTCATGGGCAAGAATGAAGGGCCCGCTCGGGCGGCAAAAGGGCTTGTATGCCACCGTCGACTGCTGCTCAAAAAACCCTACTGCTAATCCCACTGGCTTAGCAAACTTCTGCTCAATATGTCTCTTCTCTGGATCAAGGCAAATATAGAAGAAAAGGCCATATTGGCTAGCTAACAGAGACACTATTGGCTAGCTATATGGAGAGTGCCTGACTTTTGCATCCCTCTTCTTCTGCCTTTTGTCCAAAGCGTGGAACAGAAACAGGGCTTGGTGGGGCCATTTGGATGACCTCCAAATGCTTTTGGGTGAGAATGCCAGAGTTTACTTGATCTCTCTGCCTCCTTCAACATGGTGGATCATACCATCTTAAGTACCAGACGGCTAGAAGTGGGCATAAAAGACCCGGCTCTTGAATGACTACTGACATGTGTTACTAACACAATTCAGACAGTATCTTGCGACCAGCGTTCTAATGTCTTAGCCTGAGAACACTCTGAGGGAATCAACTATTAGTTGCATGTTATTCAAGCTGTACACGACTCGTCTCACCACATAGATTCAAATCCATGCCTCCCTGACAGATCTACAGCTTTACAGATGACAAGCAAAACCTGTCATTTAAATGCCTACAGTGAAAGTGACACGGTGATTTAACACAATTGTTTTCAAACTGTGATGGGATGGATTCAAGAGACCTCGTTTAACACCTTGACCGCAGTGCAAATTCTGTGGCGGTACTGGTGAAATAATGAGTGGGCGAGGTTCAGACGGCCCCTGGCCGTCCTCTGCACATGACCACTGTGACGTCAGAGGCCATCCAACGCATGCAAAGGGTTAAGCTCAGTGAAGGAAAACGTACAGCATTGGTGTCCATCCACCTGGGGCTCATCTCTCTACCTTGTTTTTATGGTTTATAAACTTATATTTTATGTTTTTCCTTTAGATGAAGAAGGGAACCCCTACTTCTGTTCCTAGGACATTACAGAAGATACTTCTATTAAGCATTACATGGAGACGTGCATGGATTTTGGTACAACCTTATATATAGGGAAACACAAACACCTGATCAATTGCTATAGGAAAAGGTGCTTCTTTGTATGATCATCCTATATACATTTTTATCTGCCTAGATTACTGGCATTTCTGGAACTCTAGGTTGTAAGGAAGAGGCTGCTAACCAAGCACGTGCTCGGCCGCTAAAACATGGTATATAAATAGTAGACTGACATGCATATTTAGCTTTCATGAAAGTCCCTGATAAATGTTTGCCAACCCTGAAACAATTGCACACAAGTCAAATACCCAAAGAGGATTGCAGCGTGGCCTTATGGCACACACATGTGAGATCACAAACATGGCAAATGGACTGGCATGCAGCTTTGTAACACTGCAGATACAAGTGCAGTTTTCAAATGTCACATCTATGCATTTCAACATTTTTAGACTTGTCTGACAATGAATAAGACAATTTTGGTATGCCTTGATGCCTGTGTGGCCGAGTTGCTTATTATTTATCAAAAGAAAGTTATGCTAAGCTGCATATTTTCAGAGTCGACATTGATGGAGCTTCAGAATAATATTTTGTTCTGGCTCATAAAGTTAAACTTCCATAATAAAATAACCGTATTAATTGATTTGTGATGAATTATTAATCAACCTAGATTAAAATGCATTTACATGACACGAGGGACTAACTTATGTGCTCTTTGTTGCAAAAGCAAGTGCGTTGAAAATAATAAACTAACCTTGTCTATTGTCTTTGTCAGTATTAAATGCGACTGCTTAATTAATGGCATGTGCTTATTTGCGTGCTTATGTTATGTCTTTACGTCTTTTATGTGGCATAAGTTCGGGGAGAATCTTGCGGCCTATAAGAAGAAGGTTGATATGAAACGCAGCTTTGTGTGCACAGCTAGGTAACATAAATTAATGGGTTAATAATTAGCAAAGGGGGTGGGTAACAGAATGGGTCTCAATTCTTTAATTATTTGATGTCTTGTGTTTGTTTAAATAATAGTTTTCGAGTGAGGCCTAAAAGAGTAAACTGAAAAGATGGCGTTGTCAAGTCCTGTCCAGAGAGAGCAAGAGCCCTGCATGGAAACTTTTACCACGTTGAAAAATATTTGCAAGCTCAAATGAAAATTGTTTTACGTGCTCTTGGTGAGACTCATTCAAGGACAGGAAGCGGCAAATTTTGTCAAGCCAAGGAAGTCATGTACTGTGGGTCAAATGAAAGTATCATTTTAATGAAGCTGCGTGACTTGAGAATAAGAGACAATGGACTCTAAGAAAAGCCCGATCTAGGCTTGGAGAAAGGTGATGACACCATATGAGCTGACATCAGTCAGCCAATGAGGACACTGGATGGCAGGGAAAAATATACTTTTTAGTGAGATTAGTTAGACAGAAAGGTATAAAACTTGGCCCCATGGGCAGGAGGGCGTTTTCTCGCTCTCCGATTCCAGAAGGGCGTGTCGTGCTGTTGGACTTTTGGCGCACGTAAGTATAACAGGCTTTAATGACTTTATATTTTAGGTGGAGTGAGATATAGTCAGGGAAATAGACTTAGGGATTGGAAAACTGTTATTATGCTCTAACTCATACATGCTGATTTGCTTTGAAGATGTCAGTTAAAAAATTCATTTACCTTAATTGATGCTGCTTAATTTGCTAATAAATAAAGATTTCCTAATAAAATGCTTTTTCCTGAATAATAAAGTTAATAAATAGATTTTTGAAACGACAAGCTGGTCTTGTTTATTCATGGTCTAGTTATCATCAGTTGATCCATTTGCCTAAGTGACTTAATTAATATGATAAATGCAAAAACCATGGTAAGAAATGATAAACTGCAGTTGAATATAAAATTGTAAATAGTTTGTGAATAGGTTTTATTAATTAGGTCACATGATTCAGTCGCCCAAAAATTGTCTCGTTTGTAAATGGGCCTTGTAAGTGATTTATGATTAATGGTGAGTATAATGGTGATGGGTAGCGTTGGTGAGACAGTTTTTCTATAGGGGCGCTGGATCAACATCGACACCAAAGGCTTTTACCATGTAAGGCAGAAGAAACATTACGTTGGAAAAGCCTGCCCAGTGGATCCCAACCCTGTGATATCTTGGGCTAAGTACCACATGAAAAATCAATTCTTGCAACGTTTTACTAATTATTGAAAATCAAATTATTTGGTCGACTTCGTTTTTTAGCACAAATGTCACAATGATGTTGAGAAAAGTTGTTAATTGTTGCCCTTAATCTGCAATCAAAACCTGTTTGCCAGGAAAAGCTGAGTTTCTCTCCAGCCATAGAGCAGTGAGACGAGGTGTGAACTTTCAACATAATTAGTGCTCTGCAAGAGACCATTGAGTTTTTGGCTCACTGGCCCCGCTGTGGGGAGGTCATCAGCAAAACAAGGAAATATCATTAAACATTACTGACACTGCCAGGCATGGCAATCCTGCACTTAGCAGATACATGTGAAAGAAAGAGGAGAGCGTTTCAGGGCTAAACTACACGAAGACCATTAGGGCCTCGTACTCATCCCATACATGCCGCAGGAAAGGAAAAGCATTCCAGTAAATCACTTTACAATAAGGCTTTCTTGGGCACAAGCGGGTACCCCTCTCAAAGGGAGCGGGTTGGAAAGGAGCATGTGTTTTCCTTTGCTGAGGAGAATGAGGTTCTTGATCAATATGAGCAGACATGGAGGTGGGTTTAGGGGACTGAAAGAGAAGAATTCAGGTGTCCCTCGTCATAGTCATTTTGAAATATCAGAGTATATTGGACAGCTTTTCGAATAAAGCAAAGAAATACTGCAAAGACTAGGCTGAATTGTGCATCAGAAATATACTTGTGTAGGTACAAAAAAATTATAAATCACTGTAGGGTGACTGTCGGAAATGGACCTTTTTGCAGTGTTACTCCCAAATGGTTTGTCTTCCCCCTCTCCTTTTTCTGACTTTGTTTTTGCTGGCTTTAGGACTCTGAGCACGTTGCCACTACCGACCAGTGCTAAAGTGCAGCTGCTCTTATTTAAAATGTGATTTCAATTGGTTTTTCCATGATTGGTATATTTGGTTCGCTTATACGTCCATAGTAAAGTGGTGTAACATATACCCAGGGCCTGTAAACCAAATGCTACTAGAGGGACTGCAGCACGGTCTGTGCCCGCCCACAGAAGTAGCATTTCACATCTGACTTAGTCTGCCACTGCAGGGCCTGTGGGTAGTGTTTAGGGTCTAAAGCCCGGTGGCAGAGGGCTGAGGGCTTCGCGCTGAGCGTGGGGATTTCATTTGTGCTTTTAAAAAGACTATTTTACTCGTGCTGCTGACTGCTAGCAGCCTCGCTTCACTGCTCTTGCTACCACCGGCCCGCTGATTACAAGCGGGGACCGGCTACCTGTGTATTTTTAAAATCCTTACGTCGTCCACCCCGCCCTCCTGACCCCTCCCCCTACCTGTCCTCGTCATTTAGCCTGCTTTCTCCCCCTCGCGCGCTGTCTAAAGCCCGGTGGCAGAGGGCTGAGGGCTTCGCGCTGAGCGTGGGGATTTCATTTGTGCTTTTAAAAAGACTATTTTACTCGTGCTGCTGACTGCTAGCAGCCTCGCTTCACTGCTCTTGCTACCACCGGCCCGCTGATTACAAGCGGGGACCGGCTACCTGTGTATTTTTAAAATCCTTACGTCGTCCACCCCGCCCTCCTGACCCCTCCCCCTACCTGTCCTCGTCATTTAGCCTGCTATCTCCCCCTCGCGCGCTGTCTAAAGCCCGGTGGCAGAGGGCTGAGGGCTTCGCGCTGAGCGTGGGGATTTCATTTGTGCTTTTAAAAAGACTATTTTACTCGTGCTGCTGACTGCTAGCAGCCTCGCTTCACTGCTCTTGCTACTACCGGCCCGCTGATTACAAGCGGGGACCGGCTACCTGTGTATTTTTAAAATCCTTACGTCGTCCACCCCGCCCTCCTGACCCCTCCCCCTACCTGTCCTCGTCATTTAGCCTGCTTTCTCCCCCTCGCGCGCTGTCTAAAGCCCGGTGGCAGAGGGCTGAGGGCTTCGCGCTGAGCGGGGGGATTTCATTTGTGCTTTTAAAAAGACTATTTTACTCGTGCTGCTGACTGCTAGCAGCCTCGCTTCACTGCTCTTGCTACCACCGGCCCGCTGATTACAAGCGGGGACCGGCTACCTGTGTATTTTTAAAATACGTCGTCCACCCCGCCCTCCTGACCCCTCCCCCTACGTGCCACCACCTATACAGCCGTCCATTATGTATCAGCGCAGCGGACGAGCGCAGCGGGCGCGACGTAGGCGCGCCGGAGTTGCGCCAGAGTTAAGCCCGTCTGCGCCCGTCCGCGGCAGACCGGGGCTAGGGGCCACTACCTCTGGCTCTCGCTTCCAGTATTCTGCCGCGACTTTGCTCCGACTGCGGGGTCATTGGTCCCTTGATCCCTGCACTATTCAGCTGATTGCTTTGCTGGGCTGTAACTCACGCTGTCACGCCTGTCCATCTGGCTGCCCGCCCCCTCATGTGTCATTGCCCTCTCCCGCCCCACTCATTACCGGCGATTCTTATCCCTCCTCATTATCCATCATACTACTCAACACTAGATCTGCTGTCAAACATCACCTTGAGCTTTTCACTCTTTTAGATACTGTTAAACCTGACCTTCTACTGCTTACAGAAACATGGTTTACTGAAGCCTCCCTCCCTTCCCTTCTGGCTACCCTCCCCTCGACTTATTATGCCATCCGCGCCGACCGCCCTGGCGGGAAAACGGGTGGAGGCGTTGCTCTTATCGCCCGCTCAGATCTTCTGTTTCAAGGCCTTCCTTCCCCCCCCCTGGCCGGAATCGACTATTTGGTGGTCCGCTCTTCCTCCCTTTCCCCCCACCTGGCGATAGTGCTTGTTTACCGCCCTCCTCATTTGACGCCCTCTTTTCTCCCGGCCTTTCAAGACTTACTTGGCACCCTGTCGGTCAACTATGCCTCGGTTTTAGTCCTTGGGGATTTTAATTATTGGCCTTCGGACCCTAAGGAGTGCGTGTCATCCAAGGAATTTTCAGAAACCCTTCTTTCCCTTAACTTTGTTTCTTTTGTCCACTCTCCTACTCACATTCACGGGCACATCCTCGACCAGGTCTGGTCTCTTAACTGCACCCTCTCCTCGCTGGTTGTTGCCCCCTGTACCTGGTCCGACCACTTTATCATTTCATTCTCCTTTAGTCTTTTAGTAACTAAGTCCCCTGTGCACATTAAAAACTCTTGGGCCCGCAACTGGGGCAAGGTCGACCTGCCCGAGCTTTCGGCCACACTCCTGGCCTCTCTTCCCCCCATATCAGGACTCGATTCCGCAGCCCAAGCCTCAGCCATTGACTCGTGGCTCACGGAGGGAAGCGATCGCCTAGCTCCCCTCCGGCGTACCTCGATTAGGCGCCCTAAAGACGCCAATCGGTGGTTTAACACCGAGCTGAAGGAATTGAAGCTCACCGTCCGAAGGGCTGAACGCAAGTGGAGACTGGATTATTCCCCGAATACCAGGACCCACTACGTTCACCTCCTGGGGACCTATAAACAAAAAATCATTGAGGCCAAGAAAGCGTATTTCTCGGCGAAAATCTTAGCGGCCGAGAACCAACCAAAGGAGATCTTTACCATCACTCATGATTTGGCGTTCTCGGACCGGACCACACTTAAGCCCCCCCCCTCCCAGAAACTCTGCGATTCATTGAACCGGTATTTTGTCGATAAAATCGCGACAATTAAATCTAATATCTCTCCCCCTTCTCCCTCTTATGTTGATCCCACTTTTCACCCGTCCCCAGCCACTCTCAATTCCTTTCCTCCACTCTCCGAGGAACTTTTTCTGTCCCTCCTCCCCAAAATCAAGTCCGGCTCCCCATCTGACATATGTCCGGCTCATATTCTACGGCAGATTTACACGGTCTGCCCGTCGCCTCCCCTGGGCTTCCTTAACGATTCGCTAGCCCGTGGGGTTGTTACTCCATCGTTAAAAGCCGCGTCCATTGTTCCCATCCTGAAGAAGCCGGGAGCTGACCCCTCTGTGATGGCTAACTATCGCCCCATCTCCCTTCTTCCTTTCTTGGCGAAGGTGCAGGAGCGGCATGTGACATCTGCACTCAGCGCCTTCGCTGAGGAGAATGGGAGGTTGGCCCCTTGCCAGGCGGGTTTTCGGCCAAGGCACTCGACTGAGTCAGTGGTGGTGTCAGTATCAGACACCCTCAGAGAGGGCATGGACTCCGGTAGACCTCAGGCGCTGGTCCTTCTTGACTTGTCCGCCGCCTTTGACACGGTGGACCATTCCATCTTGCTCTCCCGTGTCAGGGCGGCGGGCATAGGAGGATCAGCCCTCATCTGGCTCTCGTCCTTTCTGAGGGACCGGACCCAGGCAGTCCATCTTGGGGAGTTTTCAGCTACCCCCTGCCAGGTCCAGTGCGGTGTTCCCCAGGGTTCCTCTCTCTCTCCTTTACTTTTTAATCTTTACATTGCTCCGCTTATCTTTTCTTTACAGCACCTGGAGGTCTCGGTATTTAATTATGCCGATGACCTCCAGCTTATCTTTAATCTCTCTCCCACACCTGATTCTATCTCTAATTTCCAATCTACTCTATCTTTCATCAGGGACTGGATGAACCTCAACCACCTGAAACTCAATCCCGATAAAACGGAACTTGTGGTGACGGGTGGTTGTTCCAGTCCCTGGAATTCACTTTTCTGGCCCCCCTCGTTTGGTCCTTCTCCTACCCCGGTTTCCTCGGTTAAGACTCTTGGTATTAAGCTCAATAATCAACTCACTATGCACTCCCAGATTGGTTCCGTGGTTTCTTCCTGCTTTCTCACTCTTCGCACTATTCGTTCCATCTCTCGCTTCTTCTCCTTTCCGGCACTCAAGTTAATTATGTCCGCACTGGTCCTGTCCCGCCTGGACTACGGGAACATTCTGTATAATGGCATCCCTCAGTACAGCCTCCGTAAATTGCAATTAGTGCAAAACCAGGCTGCTCGTCTTGCCTTTGGTCTCCCTAAATTCCATCACTCCTCCCCCCTCCTAAGAACTCTTCACTGGCTTCCGGTGCGGGAACGTGCCTTGTTTAAACTAGGCTGCATGGTGTTCCAGGCCAGGACTGGCCTGGCCCCCCTGTTCATATCATCGGCCATCAAGGCTTATGTCCCGGGCAGAGACCTCCGTTCCTCCACCCAACTTCTTCTAGCGGTGCCCCGCTATCGGAGAAAGAAACAGGGTGGCTCGAAATTTTCCACTCTTGCCCCCTTGTTCTGGAACTCGCTCCCTTTTTACCTTAGGTCCCTCACTGATTATTCCGCCTTCCGTAAAGCTTTGAAGACCTTTTTATTTCCTCAGGCTCTTCCCTAGGTTATTGTTTAGCTTCCAGCCACTGTTTCAGTGACTGTCCCCGCTCAGTGGGTTGTTCCCCTACGTTAGCGCCAAGAAACCGTCTAGGTGTATGTTGCGCTCAATAAATATTTTAAACTTAAACTTAAACTTAGTGTTCATGCCATCTCGACTTGGCATTTCCAACCACTTGCCAAGTCTTATCCTCTGCTTTTATTGCATATCAGTCACCCCATAGGTAGTCTCCAGGTACCCCTATGGACAGGGTGAGGTGTAAGTAAAAAGTAGGACATATATGTTTTTGTTTTAAATGTCCTAGTAGTGACACCACCAAAGTTCATTTTTCACTACTGTGAGGACTGCTCCTCTCATAAGTTAACATTAGAAATTCGTTAAATACTATTTTTAAGTGTAATTCCTGTTTTATATAATTAGATTGGTAATAACAAATTATCTTTAATGATACAGTCGGATCTGAAATTACTAGCTTAGAAACGCCCCATTTAGAAAGTGGACATTTCTCTGCTCCGAGTTCTCTTTGCCTTTCTCCAATCTGGGGTGATGTGACAGCTATACTTTCTGCATTCCCTCCAGACAGCCACAAGTGCTGCGCACTCAGTTGCATCTGCAATGATCTGTATATTGATGGATCTTCCTAGGTAAGAGGGACGGAAGGAGCTAACATATACACCTAAATAGGAAGTGGACTGGCCTCACACAAAACACTGATTTCCCACCCACAGAGAGTTGAGTAGACGAAGCTAGAATGAAAGTTTACTTGTGCACCACAAAGGCTTTGCTTTGTAGTCACCTCCACTTCAAGGACACATTTGGGTATAAGTATTGGGTCTATGACCCCTTGTCACCAGTTCACTTTGGGGTCCTAAGGAGACTTTGCCAAGAATAGGTGCTGTGCTACAGGAGGGACTGTCACTTTGCTAACTGCTTTGCTGTGTTGACCTGCTGCCTGTTGATTGCTAGACTATAGGAGGGACTGCCATTTTGCTACCTGCTCTGCTGTCTCTGACCTTGTGGTGAGATGGACTTCACCTGTTCTCTACAAATTTGTGCAACCTACCTAACTCCAAGGGCTTGAAGGCTTGCCCCCTGTTCTGGATATATCAGGGCCATCAGAGATTTCACTTTCACAAATGACCTCTACTAGGCTCTGCTAATCCTGAGTTTGACTCTGCCTGACTTGCCCTCAACCAGTCCTGGAACTTCACAGTATCAGCAGCCACTTTTGGGCCTACACACGCATGAGCGAGGTGCAACAATCAACAACTGTCATGTCCGCCTGCCTGCTTGAGTGCAGACCATTGTGTTTGTCGACTTTGCTGAAGCTGCAGTGCACGAAGGCAGTTCAGCGCAACCCACACACATTGTATCCAGCAAGGAGATACTCCAGCAATGCGGGATCCAATCCTGAGGCCGATGGCACCACTGCAATCCCAGAGATAGGTACGGTGCACACCAGGATTTAAGAGGTCTCTACTGCCCACCAGCACTCTTGCGGTGGCCCCTAATGGAATGAGTAGGTCAGTCTCTCGCAAACTTGACAATGCACTTTAACTGTAATACCTTTGGAAGCATTGCTTTGAGCTGATTTGGGGAGAAAGCCTGTTTCCAATCCACAGTGTGGATCGCTGTCATTTCTCCAGCATAACCGTAAAGAACCTACTGAAAGCGCAAGGGTTTTTTCAGCATTGTACATTCCTGAAATATTCGTAACTTGAGATGCTCTAATTAGATTCATATTGTTTTTATCTTGTTTAACCCATTGCATGCTGCCGTCGGCCGTAGGCCGTAGCGAGCACTATCGACGCGGCCCCACCAGCGGAAGGAAACGCCCGCACCACGGTGGAATTACCACCACGGTTAACAGGTTAAAAGAGGTGCTATTTTCATACCTCATTATGGAGTCTTTTTCGTGGTGTTGTCACTGTGTTACTGCACCCACATATGCACAACTGCTTGACACATTGCCTCTTTTATGTTAAGGCTGACTGCTCTGTGCCACATTGCCAGAGGATGAGCAACGGCGGATTTAAGTGTGTGACTGACTTAGCCTGACTAGAATTACATTCGGACTTGGATGAGGTGCATACCTCTGCCAACTAGAGACCCAATTTCTAACGGTGACCATTATAATTTAGGTCCTCCACTACCATTGAATCAAACTTTGCTGGACCACAGCAGAATCCAAATATCTGCTGATGGCCAACGCCATGCAGCCAAAAAAGGATTTATGAGTTCAATCTCCTTTATTTTAAATCATAAGAGCAGAAGGGTATTCTCAGAGTGAGGGAGTATGCCACCTGGAATTCTTTGCAAAAAGAACCAGAAAGCCTTCTTGGGAGAGGGCTCCGTCTCGAGTACCAAATAAAAATAGTAATTGAGAAGCCTATCTGCAATGGCCTGGTACACTAGGACTTTTCTTGTGAGACTGGGAGCAATTATGCTATGTTATGTTATGTTATGTTATGTTAATAAAGCTTCTAGAGTGCAACTCTTACCCTAGGGTGTCCTGGCGCTGAGCATTGCCTTGTGATGAAAGTGACTATACAGTAAAAAGCCAGGTTTTCAACCCTTTCCTGAAGGAAAGGAGCTCGGTTGAATTTCTGAGATGTAGAGGTAGGCCGTTCCTAGCCTTTGATGGGGGTGGAGGGGGGCAATCGCTAATTTTGCTTCTGTAGAACGCAAAGTTCTTTTGGGAACGTACCATTGTAGATGATGTTTCTTAAGGGCCTTATAGACCATACAGAGGCCTTTAAATTGGGCCCATTGTTTCACTGGGAGCCAGTGAAAATTTCTAAGTTCCTTCCAAACCGAGACAAACCTAGGTGTGCCTGTCAACAGCCTGGCTGCAGTGTTCTGCACCAACTGGAATCTGTTCAAATGTCTCATTTGGATGTTTAAGTAGAGACCGTTACAGTAGTCCAGTGGAGACAGAATGAGCGCTGTGACTGCTCTCCTCAGACATCCCCACTAATCTGATCACCAAAAGTGAGTCTGTTGTCCACGATCACCCCCAAGTTCTTCACTTTTTTTGTCGGAACCGGGAGCATCCCCATTTCTTCTGGCCACCAGTCTGCCATCCAAAGATTTAAGTTGTCGCCGAATATGTTGACCTCTGTTTTTCCCATGTTGAGTTTCAGGCATTAGATGACATCCATCCCGAGATGGCTTTCATGCAATCATAACATCTTATTCCAGTTTCCGCTTCTTGGCCGCACTGGATGGACAGAACGATTTGCGTGTCATCCGCATAAGATGTCAGTTGGAACACCAAAGATCTTATCAGGGCTGCCAGAGAGGACACTACACATTAATAAGTGTAAGGCTGAGGGATGACCCCTGTGGCACCCCACAAGGAAGGGAAAAAGGCCTTGACCTATCTTCATCCAAATCCACCATTTGGATTCTGTCGGTGAGAAAGGATTTCAGGAGATTTCAGGCATTGCCTTGAACCTCCCCTTCTGCTAGATGGTCCATCAAAACCTCATGATGGACGGTATCGAAGGCCGCGGAGAGATCCAACATGGTCAACATCGCACCACCTCCCTGATCCAAGGCCTCTCTTACCTCTTCCATAGATTTAATCAAGGCCAGCTCCTTGCTATGTTCAGTGCGAAAGCCATACTGAGTAGGATCCAGTACACGGTTGATCTTGAGAAACGTACTAGGTTGGGCGTTCATAGCTTTCTCCAACATTTTTGCTGGAAATGGGAGATGCGAAATGGGTCTAAAATTATTCGGGTCCTTGGGATCCAACTTCGATTTTTTAAGCAAAGGGAGAATAGATGCTATTTTTCAAGATTTGGTGAACTGGCCCAAGTTAAGAATGGTATTAAACAGGGGAGTAAGGGCTGACCCAATGATGTCAGGGATTTGTTTAATCACGGATGCCGTGCCAGGGGGGATCCAGATCAGATCGACATCAGAAGTTTGATACATTCTTTTGTCTCTAGTGGCTTAAAAAAGTACTGCAATAATGGGTTACACTGCGCACACCTGATAACTCTTCGAGAATCCAAATACTAATCTAATCAAATGCTTAGTCAGAGCGTGCTAGGTGGGATGGAGGTAGCTACCCTCCACACAAAAACCAAACTAATACTTCATGTGTCAACGATCACTTGACCCTACCTGCACTGCGTGTTGCAAACAAACGTTTGCTAAAAATTAAACAACAGTTTACTACTACTTTCGATATATGTCACAATTTACTGAGTGTAACAAATTAGTTAGAAATCATTTAAATTAACTTTACAAATGCGATTTAATAAACTTAAATCTTTGCCCACATGGTTAATATATTTTTTAACATAGACGGGAAAAGCCTATACAAACGATTAAAGATTGATCATAAATTCATGTTGATTTTATCATAGGTCCCAATGCATTTCAGGATTCAAGATCCCTTCTTCAGGGGAACTGTAAAAATAAGAAAGGACTGTATAAACAACAATTATTTTCAAGCACAACAACGGTGGATTAAGTCACTGCTATTAGTGAGTCGAAAAGACACATGTTCATCGTGTGTTGAATTGACACTGTATCAGAAACCTCCACCAAGAACACAACAAATTAAAAAAGAGAGTGCACTCTGTGTCTAGTTTGTGCGCATCCATGATCCACTTACCGACATATTCAAGTTGCTACAACCTAACCATATGGCTGTTTTCCGGGAGATTGAAAAGACAAAAACTGAAACCTGAAAATGTAAAGAAAACAATGCAAAGGACCATACCTGCCTGCTATAAACTCTCATCCTTGTTCTCAAAAACTATCTAGTTAAACAATCTCAACGTTCTATCCACTATGATAAAAGACAACAGAAATAGCCTGCTCATCTCATTATCGTCAACATCCTCTAAATTCAAGAAAACCCAATAAATTATGTTTAGTGCAAGCAAGATGACACCGGCTGTGTTAACATGCTCAAATTTTCGTGCAAAGGACATACCTATAATTTCAAAATGGCAGAGACTCTGAAAGTTCATTGGCCTGTTATCAAAAAGGTTGAAAAACAACAATTAGAGGTCTATAGATGCATTGGCATCAGATTAACTGGTTGGGAACATGTTAGTCATGATATACCTTGAACTGAAACGGCATAGGGCCCCATGCATCAAACCAAATACCGGTTGCAAACTGGCAGATTCTAGGAATCCGCCCCTTTGCCACCGGTATTTTTGCATTTGGGATGCATCATCCCAAATGCAAAAATCGCAATTTAAGTAATCTCTAAATTGCGATTCCTTAAATAGTGATTGCATTTAAGGAATCCCAAATTGAGATTCCTTAAACGCAATGCATGAAAGTGAAAAAATTAGCGATTTCGCTAATAGGAGTAGCAAATTACCATGAAGTTGAACTTCATGTAATCTGCTAAAACGTTCATGTTACGCACACACATGCCCTTTGGGCATGTGTGTGTGCAACATATGTGCAGAGATCAATTTCAGGGGTGCAACAGGGTGTCATGTTGACACCCTTGCACCCTTAAAATTGCATGAGCAATTTGCGAGTACCTACTGGTACTCGCAAATTGTTCATGCAATCTCCACTTCATTCCTATGGGCCTGTAGGCCCATAGGAATGAATGGGACAGCATTCCTTAATTGCGACTAGCAATTTGCGAGTAGCAATTAAGGAATGTTTAGGAATAGCTATTTTTAATAGCGATTCCTACATGCATAGGCTTTTGCGATTCCTAAATAGCGATTCCTTAGAAATCGCTATTTAGGAATCGCAAATGCCTACGTTGATGCATGTGCCAAGTAGCTCTCAAATACGTGCTTGGTAAACAGACGACTGAGAGTGTACTCCTCGTCCATAGGTTAACTCGGCGTAGAAACACGGTTACTGCCAAACCTAAAACAATCATGTTAGAGCACTCCTCAAGTGAAAATCTTCAAAAGCACATTAAGGTAACACAAAGCCCAATAAACCCACAAATACCTGAAGTTTAGCCAGATACAACGTGGCGGGCCCTGTACACATTAATCCGTGGTGAGGGGCTGCGAAATGACATCCCACCTACCTACAACCAAAGGGCAACAATGTTAGAACCAGTAATGGATGACCACTTTTCTACTTTCTGCTTTAACCAAATAGGGTTAAGCGCTGCCAATACCTTTATCTTTGCCGCCTCCACCTTAGTGCTCAAATCGATCCTGTTGCGATAGCCTCATTGTTCAACCTGAAACGCCGAAAAGTGTATGCATGCGATCAGTGCAATGAAAAGGGGACTAAACTGCAACTCTCGTAAAACAGCAAACCGCTGCCATTACGAAATGGTCAATAAGCTCACAATCCTCGTATCGGCAAAAGTTCATCCCGTAAGTGAGAAGTACAAACAAACACTTTACCTGTGTTCCATGACTACATGCTGTTACCAAGTTCACAAAGCTACATGTGCCCGCCAAAAGACACAGTGCAGTGGACTCAAACAAGAGCCCTGTTACAAAATTTGCCTTACTCTCAGTTGTTGAGAATTAAACGTATTTCATTGACGGAAGAAACATTAACTTAAGAAGTGGAAAGACAGAGACAAAGGTTTTGGCACGTGGCTATCCATCGAGTATCAAACAGGCAGCAGAAACAAGGATGCAAGCCGTGCCCAGAGAAGAATTGCTAAAAGTGAAACCTAAACCTAAAAAGGACAGGATGGTATTTGTTTCAAAATTTTCTACAGAATCACCCCGAATCAAGAACATTGTGAATACTCGTTGGGAATTATTACAGCATGAAGAAGATTTTAAAGGGCTTTTTATCAGCAGACCCTTGTTTGCACAAGAAGTAAAAACCTAAAGGAACTGGTGACTGGCCAAAAAGCAAAGAATGACGAAATTCAAAGTGTTACCCCAGGGATGAAAAAATGTCAAAACTGCACCCATTGTAATAATGTAATTGTGGGATCCTCTATCCTACATCCTCAAACTGGCAAAAGCATTAAATTAAGAAATCAGCCAGATTGCAATTCATCATCTATAGCATTGAATGGCCTTGTGGCAAATTATATATAGGCAAGACTGAGAGGAACGTAAAAGTACGTATCACTGAGCATAAAAGTAGAATTAGAAACAAATCTACCACCTCGAGTTGTGCCACTCACTGCGTAGAATTCAATCACACTACTCCCCAATTACAGTTCCAGGTTCTAGAAAAGAACAAGCTTTCCCCAGAACACGATAAATCCAAGTGGCCTTCACAGAGGGAAATCTGGTGGATCAAATTTTTGGAGACAATGATGCCTAAAGGTTTAAAAGACAAATTAGACATGATATGTTTTCTGTGAAAGCAGCTGACAGGCAGAGTACGTGCCACAACTGTGATATAGTATCACACAAAGGAGTATTTTATAACAATAGGTCAATACTAAACGCTAGTGGCAGGCAGCAATATGTTGTCATCAAAGTTATATGTTTGTATGTGCATACAAGTTTCTGATTGATATTGGACACAGCATCATGTTCATTAGAAGATTGTTTGCATGATGGCACTATGATGATGTAAATATTGCCTTGTAGTTTGAATTCATTTATTGTATCACATTAGCATCTGTGTAGAACTGTTCATCTTGTTTACCTTTTTCACCAGGTTTCTAAGCATCCTGCACTGAACATTCTTTTTTTATTTACTTTATTGCACGATCTGTTGTCTCTCCCTTGGTTTACAGGCTTTCGCGTTTGTTTGAGTCTACTACACTGTGTCTTTTAGCGGGCACATGTAGCTCTGTGAACTCAGTTACAGCATGTAGTCATGGAACACAGGTATAGTGTTTGTTTGCACTTCTCATTTACGAGACAAACTTTTGCCGATACGAGGATTGGGAGCTTATTGAACTTTACGAAATGGCCGCGGTTTGCTATTTTACGAGAGTTGCAGTTTAGTCCCCTTTTCATTGCACTGATCGCGTGCATACACTTTTCAGGGTTTCCGGGTTGAACAACAAGACTATCACTACGGGATCAATTTGAGCACTACGGTGGAGGCGGCAAAGATAAAGGTATTGGCAGCGCTTAACCCTATTTGGTGAAAGCAGAAAGTAGAAAAGTGGTCATCCCTTACTGGTTCTAACATTGTTGCACTTTGGTTGTAGGTAGGCGGGCTGTCTTTCGCAGCCCCTCACCACCAGATTAATATGTACAGGGACCGCCATGTTGTATCACGCTTAACTTCAGGCATTTGTGGGTTTATCGGGCTTTGTGTTGCCTTAATGTGCTTTTGAAGATTTTCACTTGAGGAGTACTCTAACGTGATTGTTTTCGGTTTGGCAGTAACTGTGTTGCTACACCGAGTTAACCTATGGACGAGGAGTACACTCCCAGTCGTCTGTTTACAAAGCACTTATTGGAGAGCTACGCCGTTTCAGTTCAAGGTATATATCATGACTAACCTGTTCCCAACGTTAATCTGATGCCAGTGCAGCTATAGACCTCTAATTGTTGTTTTTCAACCTTTTTGATAACAGGCCAATGAACTTTCAGAGTCTGTACCATATTGAAAGTACAGGTATGTAATTTGCACGAAAATTTGAGCATGTTAACACAGCCGGGTTCATCTTGCTTGCACTAAACATAATTTATTGTGTTTTCTTGAATTTAGAGGATGTTGACGATGATGAGACTAGCAGACTATTTCTGTTGTCTTTTATCATAGTGGATAGAACGTTGTGGTTGCTTAACTAGATCGTTTTTGAGGACTAGGATGAGAGTTTATAGCAGGCACGTATGGTCCTTTGAATTATTTTCTTTACATTTTCAGGTTTCAGTTTTTGTCTTTTCAATCTCCCGGATAACAGCCATATGGTTAGGCAAGTGGATCACGGATGCGCACAAACTAGACACAGGGTGCACTCTCTTTTTTAATTTGTTGTGTTCTTGGTGGAGGTGTCTGATACAGTGTCAATTCAACACAAGATGAACATATGTCTTTTCGACTCACTAATAGCAGTGACTTAATCCACCATTGTTGTGCTTCAAAATAGTTGTTTATACAGTCTTTTCTTATTTTTACAGTTCCCCTGAAGAAGGGATCTTGAATCCCAAAATGCATTGGGACCTACGACAACTTCAACATGAATTTATGATCAATCATTAAATGTTTGCATAGGCTTTTCCCATCTATTTTAAAAAATGTATTAACCATGTGGACAAAGATTTAAGTTTATTAAATCACATTTGTTAAGTTAAATGATTTCTAACGAATTTGTTACACACAGTAAATTGTGACATATAGAAAGTAGTAGTAAACTGTTGTTTATTTTTGAGCAAACGTTTGTTTGCAACACACAGTGCAAGTAGGGTCAAGTGATTGTTGACACTTGAAGTATTAGTCTAGTGGCTTAAAGCCATCTGGTATAGGTATTATTTTGGAGCAAATAAGCGCAAATCTGGCTGAAACCTCTTTATCCTCCGTTTTCATATGCGTGAATGAGCAGAAGATGGCTTCCACCTTTTTCTGAAAGAAGGAGGCAAGTGTTTCACATAGTTTGGGGCTGCTATGTATTTCAGGCATATTCGGGGCTGTGATGTTAGCTATGGTTTTGAAAAGTTCTTTCAAGGAGGATTTGGCCTGATTGATCTGCTCCAAAAAATATGTCCTTTTGGTGTCAAGAAGTAATTTTTTATAAAGCGTAAGACTTGCTTTATATGTCTCTCTATTGGTTTTAATAAAACCTCCTCTCCAAGCTCGTTCTAGTCGTTTCCAGTCAAGTTTGCACTTTTAAAAATGTTCTGAGTACCAAGGAGCTTGTGGGTCCACACTTTTACTGAGGATAATTTGCTGCATGCCACATCTACCCATTCTGTGTAGGCAGCCCTTGCTTCATCAACTCTCGAAGGGAACTTGTGGGCTGTTTTTTTCAAGAGATTACCTAAATCTAGGCTATTAATGTCTTTCCAGGCCCTTTTTGCAATCTTTTCCTTGGACTCTGATTAATGTTGAGGGTAAGTGGACACTGTTAGTTCAAATAAGATAGCGGCATGGTCGGTCGAAGGGAGTGGCAATGCCTCCGTGCAAATGAGGCTGGAATTATTGGAATAAATTCCATCTAGCGTATGCCCTGCTGCATGGGTAGGACCTTCTACTAGCTGCTTGAGGTCGCCTCCACTAATAACTTGTTGCAGTCTCATATTATCAGGGTCATTAAGCTCCTCGAGATGAAAATTAAATTCCCCCAATATCATACAGAATTTGGTGCAGAGCCCCTTCTCTAAGAGCATTCCAATGGACTCTAAAAATGCACCTTTGGGTCCGGGGGGCAATAGAGGAGGATCGCCTTGAATGTGTCATGGCAGGACAAGCGTTTGCAGATTGGAGACTGTGAGGAAGGAGGGCTCTAGGGTGTTGTGATAAATAACCGCCAGCCCACAACCCCTCATAATTGGTCTATCTAACGTATAGCAAAAAAAGCCTGGGTAGGGGGGAGCTTTGACGAGGTCAGGACCTGAGGCTTTATCTGACCAGGTCTTGGTTATGAAGGCCAGCTTTATATTGTGTTCCTCAATGAGCCGAGCGCATTCCGTGCTTTGCTTAATTAGTGACCTAGCATTGAGAAGTTAGCATTTAAGTGGGGCAGGGTCAACTAGCTTTTTTTTCTCGTCATTCTTGTTAACCATGCGGATAGTGGGGTGATGCATGATTTAGGGAAGTAACAGATGGCATTTTGGGCACCTACCTGCTGGATCATTCAGGGTTGCTTTAAGCGACATCCTAGGGCAGCTCACATATCCACCCTCCGGACCCAACCCCATGCGAAAGTCTCTAGAGTAGGACAGAGCGTCTTGCCTCGGAGAGCCAGGGGGACAGGCAGTGAGCCCGGTACAAGCACGGACGGGCACAGATGGGCGTGGCTTAGGTGCGCCCCCTGCACATGTCAGCGTGCCTTTTTGTGGGTAGTGGGTAAAAACAACTAGCCCGCTGACCTCTTGAAGGCTGCCCCGCCCCCTGCCCCGGTTCCTTCTGGAACGGAGCAATCCCCTGAGATCAGCAGCGGCGTTAAAGTGCCCAGTGCATTCAACAACCAGAACAACAGTAAGATGAACAGAACAATAATTATACTAGCAGCAGTAACAAATTCATAAAATCATTTATAAAAATACTTGTTTTTAAAAAGAAAATAGCGTCCTGGCGAGCCTTGAACACAGCTCTAAGTGACCAGGAAGGCAGCGCTGCGCTGTCGCGTCAGCGTACCTTTTTGTGGGTAACGGGTAAAAACAACTATCCCGCTGACCTCTTGAAGGCTAGCCCGCCCCCTACCCCGGTTCCCTCTGGAACGGAGCAATCCCCCGAGGGCTGCAGCAGCCGTTAAAGTGCCCCGTGCATTCAGCAACCAGAACAACAGAAAGATGAACAGAACAGTAATTATGTTAGCAGCAGTAACAAATTAGAGTCCCATGAATAAGCTATTCACTTTTGTGATGCTTATATGTCCACTTCATCACTTCAAAAATAACAACGCCCAAATAAAGATTAATAGAAGAGGAACGTGAGGCCAAGTTAATTGGTTCTTTCCTCTGGAACATCTTTAAACTACCATAAGCAAATCCAGAAATTATACTAATCCGTGGACAGGAGACAAACAAGACCAAAATCTCCAACTCAGATAAAAAAATCTGTCCCTTTCTGAGTCAGCAATAATTCTTATGCCCTTGCAACCACTTGTGAAAAGGTTTGCGCATAGCTGATTGTTGAATAGTACGACTACTAATTTCCAAAACCAGGGTATGTTTAACATTCTCTAGCCAGTCATCCAGGAATGGAGGACCTCCTAGATACTTGCCCACAAATATGAATACCTGGTAAGCCAACTAGAAAGAAGGGGAGCATTTGTACAGAAGTGATTTATCAAAGGTGATCGGGTGAAATACAAAAGATGACTGTTCAAAGGTTTAATATCACCTCATGGCCATACACATCAGTGATTCTTCTATCCACTGACATCTACAAATTACTTAGTGCTGGAATGCTGAAGATTATATGCACATTATCCACTAATGGGACCTTGGGGAGAAGGCCCCCTTGTAGTATTTAGGGATTTACTTTGATTCTCCTTGCCAAAGTCCAATATCAGCAATGGATGGTATAGAGGTGGCTTCACTTTATCCTGGTAGAGTACACAGAAGAAACAGCAGACATATAGGCACTCCCATTTCTCTGCCAGACTTACAGCTGAAAACTGCTCTTAACACACCATTCACTGAGGAACCAGCTTTTGCTTCTCCATCTTTGAGGGAGCTTCCTTATATACCTGCTTTCTAACCTGTATTTCCAGTGGTGCAAAAAAGATACTCCCGCATACTAAACTTTACGTCTGTTTCATTCCTGATCTTTAAGACTGAGAACCATGAACAAGTCGAAATATTTAAACTGTAAAAGTATACTTAGAGTCAATAACTGGCATTGCTCCCAATCCACCAAGGAAGAGCACTCGACATCCAACAGGTTATCAAGAGTATCAATTCCAGCTTGTTGAGGTATGTAAAGTATCCATTAGAAATAGCAGTGTTCCAAGTGAGTTTACACCATCCACAGAACTTGTTTTTGTTTCGCCATCATTAGATTCGTCAATCGCCCTTCTCTCAACACAGCATTACCAGCAGAGCACATTTAACATCGTGGCCTGTTGCTGTCTTTCCATGCTACCTAGTAGTTACTAGAATAACTCCAGAAGAAATGTAGAAGATACAACATCGATCATGACAGCCATTGAAGACTACTTTAAACAACCATTGCCAATGCCAATTTGTCTAGCTTGTATATCAAGGTAAGCAAAACCGATTGGCATTACCAATGCTTATTGTGTTTGTTAGAAGTGTAGTGTCACTTTTAAATCGTTGTAGGGAACTGTTTGGAAGATGAAATAATTAGGTCTGTTTCAATTCAGAATGAATGCAAAGCGCTGTAAGCAGGGATAATCATTTTTGTTAAGCGCTCACAATTTAATAAAGTGGAATCTTTTCTCAAGTGGTCTTTTTTCCTCTTGAATGCAAGGTGTACATTTTAATGTGGCAACATACACCAATCACTTCAATTGGAGCCTTGTTTGAGCAGCTGGGGCCTATTAAAAATTAGGTGGAGTGAAAGCTGAGACCAGATACACTCTAACCAAGTTGTATCACTAAAGATGCACTGTTTAGCCACTGTTATAACTTTTAAAAAGAATACCTTAAAATTAATTATGCTAAAACAATAAGAACAAAGATTCAATAATCTTAATTTATACATGTGAATTACAAACATTAAGCCCTAGCTGCATTTTGCTCAAAATCTTCTTTTTGAGATAACTGTGCTGTTCATAATCTAGAAAATGTAAGAATCACTGTAAGGAAGAAAGTCTACGACAAGCAGAGCAGCGGGCTTCCCAGCATTATTTTACATTGGTCACCTGCATTTCCCACTGTGCTCTTTGCTTTTGGTGACAGTCTGAAACCCCTAACAATCCCACCCATTATCTGTCGGTAGCCTCCCATTGACTCATGGCTGGGAGAAGCTGTTGTGTAGTGTTTGAGATGCCAATTTGCCCCCAGGCGAAGTACCTAGTAGCCTACATTTGTAAACTGAAGTCTTGAGGCTTCAGGCCATGGGACATCTCTATATATTGTTTTACACATTTTAAGTTTGGAAATATTAACACTCTTACTAACATGAGCCTTAGTACGTTTGAATTATGATATGAAATTTTGATCATCACTAATGTGCCTAACTTAGGTTACAGGTCAATTTATGCGAACATTTGCCATAATGTAAGAATAAAGTTTGAAAGATGGAGGATAAATCCTGTCCACAGATTACAACCTAATTTCCTACTTTTTCTTCCTTCTTTCCCAATTGTTTAAGCTAATCTAGAGAGAATACACAGTTTCTAACCAGGCAAGGCCCCAGAGGATTAACCTGAGTCCCTACACGTTGACAAATGTTCTATCATAAGTCAAACTCTGCTCGGATGAAGGAAAATGAATCCTAATTTGATTCGCTGGCCCATTGAAATTGTTGAATGCACTGAGCAGTGCTGGGGTAACTATCCACCTTTGTAAATATAACTGGGGGCTTTGCAGGTGTCAGCAATGCCGTAAATGCTGATGTATTTGCTGGTTGTTGCCTGGATCCAATGGGGCCTAGTCACTAAGGTAAATTTACACTTGAGTAAATCTACATGTGAAAATGTACACATTGTAGTAAATACTATTGGCTAGTCACCATTTACGAGTGTAAGTTGATGTGTGGGAGTACAACGCGGTTAAAGTCTTACAGGCCAAGGAAAATACTAAATGCAGACGTATACTTGGTTTACCACCAGGGCCACCTAGCTATTACATCTATGAGGAAATCGTCCTGCCGTTTGTTTGCAGATACTATTAAGCTGGCCTCCCTGAGGCTCTGGTGTTCAATCTGGCACAATCAGGAGGCCTAGCTAAATATGGGCATTATCCTGAGCTGTCTAGGTTGCAACATGGGTCTTTGCATTTTGTGGCTCAGGTATGTAATAAAGTGGGTAGACCGGACATCTTTGCATCGTGTGGCCACATTAGTGTGCAGGATACAAAATTGCCTAAAAGCCACTTTTAAGGACCTCTCAACTACAGAAACCTGCAACCAGAGAGTACCTATTGGTACATACCACCCTGGGCATAGAGCCTTGCCTAGCTACAGAGCAGAGTGCAAGGGATAGGGTTCTCCTTACCAGGTTTAGGCTGGGACTGATTAGGTGTCAACTTTCATTCCTATTGGGCCAGTTCAATCCAAAGGAAATCCTGGTCTACCCTTGTGATGAGTGCTCCCTGAAAACTTTACATTATTTCATCTTCTTTGTAGGTTTTATAATAGTAATATCCCCCATTCTCCCACTAATAAAAAATGTTGGCCTTAAGTCTCCTAACAATTATCGTCCCTTCTCTAGGCTGCCTCTCCAATGAAAATAGCTGAAAATATCATTAACCTAGACCTGTCAAAATGTATTCTTGACAACGATCAGTTGGACCCCACCTAGTTTGGCTTTAGAGCAGGTCACCGCACAGAAACGGCCCTTATGAAAATCGCAGAAGAAATAAGAACTGTTTAGATAGTGGAGGTTCAGTTGCCCTCTTTCTTCTGGACCTCTCTGCTGCCTTCAATACGATGAACCATAAGATTCTGATCCACCATTTGAATACCATAGAAGGAAAAGACAAGGCCCTCTCCCTCCTCGTGTCCTTCCTCTCAGAGAGGACGCAACCACTGACCTTGGGCCAATTTGAGTCCTCACCTTTACATAACCATAAGGGGTTGCACAGGGATTATCACTGAGCCCAACCCTTTTTAATATATTTATGTCTCAGAACTGGCTCCCATAAATAAAAGTTTCAACATGAATCCTACCTCCTATGCTGATGACACCAAATTATTTGTGTCATCAGCATAGGAGGTAGGATTCATGTTGAAACTTTATTTGTGGCAGCCGTCGACAAAGATTCTTCAGGCCCATTATCGCTGCAAAACTGCATGGGAGCCATCAGTCTATGGATGAGTAAACATTGTCTAAAACTCAATTTGGGTAAAACTGAAGTATTCCTGTTTGGAAATCCCCTCCCCACATGGACTCCAGCTTGGTGGCCTGACACTCTTGGCCCACAGCCTTTACCGGTGACCACAGCCAAAAACTTGGGCTTCATTATTGATGATAAGCTCAAATATGGAGCGCAAATATCCAAGGTGGTTTTGTCTTACTTTCATACCCTAAGGATGATTAGGAAAAGTCTTCCCTACATTCCTGCAAGACTAGGAAAAATTAGATTACAGCATTAGTCTTCTCAAAATTGGACTATTACAATGCACTGTATTTGAACCTACAAGAGAATCTGATTAGAAGGCTGCAATTGGTCCAAAACGCAGCAGCCAGAATGATTTTGAATATCCCAAAATTTCACATGATCGCCCTTATAATCCGAGAGCTCCAAAGGCTCCCAGTTCATAAACCAGTTAAATTTAGGCCGTCTGTGTGGCCCACAAAGCCATGCTTCATACAGGACCTGAATTCTTATGTGACCACTTTAGGTGGTACATCCCTGTTAGAAATTGGAGTCTCTAGTTGGCAAGGGCTTGCACCTTTGTCCAAATAGGGACCCTTCTTCCTAGTCAGGATAAGGGAGTTACACTCCTAAAAATAACCCCTGCTCACCCCCTTGGTTGCTTGGCACGAGCAGTCAGGCTTATTTTAGAGGCAGTGTGTAAGCATTTGCACATAACCAACGGTAATACAGTGTAAGCACTACAAAAGGACATCACACCAGTTTAGAAAAATATCCTATATTTTTATATACTTAAGACAAGGTCAAAACGATAAAAATCCACAATACAGTACGAAAAAATCTTCACTTATAAATATATGCTTTAAAAATAGTTCCTTGATGTCGATAGCTCCGACCGGGCTTTCACGGCGCTGTGAGCAAACATATCCGGCGTTGCGGGCCACCTACTTAGTCGGGAAGACAGCCGCAGCCGGCAGTGGGAGTACCTGCAGGGTGGTGATGTGGGGAGGGGGAGGGGCAGGGTCGGGGGTAGTAATATATGGATTACGGAGCTTCCCAGGTAAGTAAACATTTAAATGAATAAAACAAATTTCGTTGAGTGCACTGCATCCCCAAATGTGATGCAGTGCATGCAACGAAATTCGTTTTATTTATTTAAATGTTTACTTACCTGTAAAACTCCGTAATCCATACATTACTACCCCCACCCTGCCCCTCCCCCTCCCCAAGTCACCGCCCTAGAGCTAAACCCACTGCCGGCCATGGCTGCAGGAAGACCCGCAAACAGTACCTTTTAGAAATGCAGGGCGTCGATGATCTCTTGTTCAGCTTCCGAGAACACGGCATATGCAGGCGTCAGTGAAGACTTTGTATGTACCTTGAGCTAATAACTCTGACCTTTCTTTCATTTAGGGAACTCCTCAAACCCAGTAAGTACGCACTCCAGTATACCTGGCATGTCAATCAAAATGTTCTCTTGCATGCTGATACCCATGTCATAAAGGTCCTCATTCTTGGCACATTAAGGGTATACATAATTGTTCCTTCAGTGGCAATCCATTTGATAGTAGTACATGGGTATTCAAAACAGTATCTGTCAGTAATTAGTACTGGTGAGGACCCGAGGAAAATGACAGGCTTATGTTTGAGGCCCAAATACAGTTATTAAAAACAAAGGGGCATATTACCAACAACTAGCGATAATTATCGCTATGTTGGCTTAGCGGCTATAATTTTATCGCCGTGTAGCGACAATTTTTATCGCTTAGGAGCCTTGATATTATCAAGGTTTATCTCCTAAGCGATAAAAATCGGCCAAAATGCATGAATATTGCTGAAAAGTCAGCAATATTCATGCATTACCGAGCAAATGCTCTTGGCATGTTATCCACCTCCCATTGGATAACATGGCTAAGAACTGCTCAGGGCAGGTGTGAGCTTTTGGAGATATTCGCACTTAGCGCGAATATCTCCAAAAGTTGGTAATAAGAGATAGAGATGTTAGAGACTGTTTCCAGTCGCTAACATCTTGGCAAACCCACTTTGCATGTCATTAGTGATACATTTCTCTGACATGCAAAGCGGGGCCCAAGATGGTCGCTATCTCCTACTAGCTGTCGCTAACTGGTGTTAGCGACAGCTAGGTAATAGGGAGATAATTTTATCTCCGCTTTCTTGGCTTTTAAAGCCAAAAAAGCGGAGATAAATCCCTTGATAATATGCCCCAAAATGCTGCTAGTTCATGAAAATGGTGAATTCTTTTTTGGAGGGTGGTATTTATGCTTACAAAACCAAAATATTGTATTTGATACCAAAACATATTTTTGCAGACCTGCTAAATGGTGCCCTCTGTAAAAAAAAACTTTTTAAATCTGAAACCTGGAGCGGTGGCCCCCACCCTGAAGTCCAAAATATCACCACCTGCAATACGCCACCAAGAAGTGTGTTCCCATTGGTGCTGTATTGTTTGAACAGAACATTGCATTTTATGAATATATATTCAAAACTGTTGAAAAGTGCAATTCATAAATCCAGGGCGAGATTGGATTACATTTTCAATGGTGTGTTCTTTTTTAAGACTCAAGAATTCAATTGCAATGTTCAAGAGAAAATTCACCAATTACATACCGTTTAATGTATTTATGTGTGTCTTATATGCTTCATTGTCAGAAAACGCTAAGCGTATAGACCAGATCCAACTGGAGTGAGGAATGTATCCACAGCTCTTCAAATCCATCAGCTAAATATGATATAATATTTTCGTTAACAACTAAGTGAATGTAGGAAGTGAGTAAACAAAGACACTGGATATCACCATTTTGGCTGGACATATAGCTGCCTACAACTGGTCTACAAATGGCAGCGTGAGTAATTTCTAGTAACTGAGATTAATTCACGCATTCTAATATCGCGTTTTAGTTTTCCTATGTTGGCACCTTTAGTGTGAAGGGAATGCTCAGATGTTCGCAACTGGAACCAAGTTGCACTCTACTGATGAAGCCCAAATAGGGCCAAATTAGGGGGAGTATGTGTTAGGTCTGATGTAAAGAAGGTTGAGGATGGAATCTTGCTAGGCAATGATTCCAGACCCAGGGGTGTAATCTTGGGGAATGAGAGTTAGTGTGGTGACTCGTTGATGACGGTCATTGGTGGGTCGCACTTAATAAATACAACTATGAAGTACTTACCTTGGTGTGACCATTAACTACCACAGTTTGCATGTGTTCGGGTTCAAAGGGGCCCTGACCTTGCAGTTCAGGCTGGACAGGAGCAAGACCAAGGTTGATTTGCATATGGCTTGTTCCTGTCTGAGGTGGCATGATGGGCAAAAAAAGGATGGATTGGAAAGCAGCCTCAGAAATTACCAGTGGCTGATACTAATTCAAGCATTCCATCATCATCTTTTTGTTTTCCTCGCTATTTTGTTTTCCCCGTTCAACTGATAAAGTACATCTAAGTACAAGAAAGAGATCTTTGACTTTAATTATGGCTCTTGCTTTGGCACATAATATTTTCTATTACACATGATATATCTTTAGAATATATCTATGTTTCTGATCACTAAGTTTTGATAGAATTCTGAATGTTCTAAGAACTGATACAAAATGCTACCTACGAAACAGATGTCAAATTGTATTTCTTGTACTATGTATAAATACCTTCTTTTTCATGAGAACACATATCCTAATTTGAAAATAAATTCAAGGTTGTGCAATCTTAAAGCGGCAATGTAGCAAACATTTATTATCCCCAAAAGTATTAATTGAATCCTGATAATACTTCTCTTTATTCAGTTCAGATTTCTGTCGCTTCCAAAGTTGCTCACAAGCAGCTTCTACGGCTTTCCTTAACTTTGACAAAAAATTTTGGGGGTGCATTAGCAAAGTTTACAACAAAGAAGGAGTGCCCCCCGTAGGGAAAGAAGCAGACGTATTCTCTACTTATTTCAAAAGGCCCAGGTTAGCACAATGTGCTCCAACCCGTTACTGGACAATATATGTCCTTTGAGAAGACCCCTCACTCACCAACCTAGTTGGTGACATGCTTCATCATCGGGGTCCCACCCCATAGGCCGAGTGCCCATAGGGTGTGCTGCGACACCTGACTACAGTGGAGCGGGTTATTGTTTCTTTATTATATGTGCTTAAAATTATAGTGAACAGGTGTATTAAAAAGGGCCAGTACTACTCACTTCAAGACTTTATTCCTGAGTGCCTGAACACCTATAAAACCAGTGTGGCACCTGTGCCTAATTAGGAAGGCTTTGGTGTCTAAAATAAGTGTAGTGTATTTATTAAAAATAGCGAAGTGTGCTATGTGTATATTTACAAAGAAAACTAGTAAGGTCTACATGTTTCAACCATCGTAAAAATTCTATGGTTTTCGTCAGGACCGTGGGAAATTGCACGGGGTGGTACGCACACGCTAAGGTGCGCCCAGCCCTCGCGCAATATGAAGACCACAAAATTGTGGTCTCACTTAAAATGGTGTGTCTTTTGTCCTTGTTCCGGAAAAAAAACCTGTAAGGAAAAAAATGGGGAAACTGGGTTGGGATTACGTACATGGGCAGACATAAACGAGGGTGTACACTTAACATATAATACATAAAGTGCTGGGTGAGGTCACCCCCAATAGGTGACTGCCTATGGATTGCGAACGCATAGGTACAATGTTCGTGCAAAATCGAAATGTGCTCCAGTGTCAATTCGCATTTCGACAAGTGCCGTGGTGAGCGGCGAGGTTCTGGGCTTATTTAAACTGGCGTGGGAGGAGTGAATGATGATCGTTTTAGTGCTGTGAAACGAGATGCTCATGAGTTTCTCAATGAAAAATGATAACAGCCGATAGATACAAGACTCGTAACCGGCCGATCGACATTCGACTCGTAAATACATTGTTACGTGCTACAAGTAGCTTTTCAGTGCTAGTAAGAAAAACCCAACTCATGCGATGCTTACACTCAAAGCGATGATTGTCGCTTCATGGGCTTCTTAGTTACCAAGACGGCAAATGTCCGTCATCTGGGGAAGTTTAGAAACACAAGCATATACAGATCAGTAACAAAGCTTGTGTCATACTCACAAATGTGGTACTCGGGTGCAGAGCAGGCACATCTCGTTGTGCCCGGACCTGCTGAGTCTGTACTTACTTGCGGTATGCAGTCATCTAGCGGTAAACCTACTTGGTTACTGCTTCGGAAGCCCCGTAGCGTGATCGGTGCTTCGGTAGATGCTGGTGAAATAGACTGATCGGTATTTCCTGGTTGGGCGTGGCGCGAAGCGTCAACGTCTCAATAGCCAATCCTAGCGCGCCTCAGGGGTGTGCCTGTTCTTGGGTTCCGCGCACGTGACTGCGGCAGTGTGATGTGTGGCGGTCTGGTTACCAAGGTGATCGCGCATTTCTACTGGGGATTGTGCAAGTGGAAACGTGTCAGCATACACGTTGGTAGTGAAAGGGAGTCATTTACCGGGGCAGGAATAGAGGGGTTTCAGGAGTCTCTGTGGGACGACGGAGTAATAGCGGTTTACCGCATTGTCAGTCAGTCAGAATATCTTTATTGGACTTATTCAAAGTCATACAAAGAAACGAATACAATTAAAACATGACATAAGAAACATGATTAAATTTCCTAACATCTAAAAAACATCATACCCAGTATACATTATAAATACTATTTACACAGTTTAAAAAGGATACATTTATATTAAAAAAAAAAAAAAAAAAAAAAAACAATACACATAATCTCATTAAGATAGGAAATCTTTTAGACCGGAGATTGTCCAACAGCTTTCGCCCTAGAAGCTGCGACTAAAAAGTTTGCTAATCTAAACGTTGTGCATGGGTTTGTCATGAGCTGTAAATAGAGCAGCGCCGGGCGCACCTGTGTGAACCCTGCTTCTTTAAATAAAGGGAGCAAATATTTTTTCCTCTGCTCGTGATATAGGCTACAAAACATGACGAAGTGCATTGTATCCTGCACAGAGAAATTGTCGCAACTGCAAGGGGCGGCTAGTTCTGGCTTCTGCCATCCCTTAAAAGAACCTAGGTGGAAATGAATAAGATTAAACCTAAGTTTAGTTAATAAAAACCTATGGTAAGGGATTGTTACAAAGCGAAGGTAAGGTGCCAAATTAGGAGTGCTAACCAATAGGTAGTGAGCCCTAACTGCTGGTTTCTGCAGCTCAGATACCTCGCGGCAGGCTTCCTTCCCTTCTTTGAATGCCTTTTTTATGAAGGCTATGTCTTGGGCCCTAATATTCTCTGGACAGAGGAACAAATCTGGGCGACCCAAATCTTTGAATGATTTACTTAAGTAAGCCAACCATGGGATTTTACTATAGTTGTCCATTGATTGGACATCCCTCAAGATTTTATGGTTCAGTGGAAGATCAACATTTAACCACATTTTAAGCCACATGATCAAAGGTGCTACACTCAATGAGTCCGACAAATATGGTAGGCCAACCTCCTTGTGAATAGAATAAGTTGGGGTTGACTGGGGCACAGAAAGGAGAGATCTTATGAATCTATTTTCTGCCCTCTGAATGGGGTCAAGATTAACATACCCCCACAGAGGAGATCCATATGAGGCAATGGCAACGGGTTTACTCTTATAGATCTTCAGCAACGCTTCCATGGGCCTGGCACCCAGCTTGCCAGCAAAACCCAAGAGTGCAGAAGCAGATCTAGTGACTGCCAGCCTTTTTGCACTTATCTGTGGACCCCAGGTGCCTTTTTGGTCGAACAAAACTCCCAGGTAAGGGAATGTGGTTACTTCCGAAACAGGGATCCCACTACAAAAAAAAGATTTGTGACTTCTCTTCGTACGCTCTCTGCCCATGACCATTGTATGCGATTTGGACGCATTGACCTTAAGGTCCAGATTTTCCATGAAAGAGCCAAAAGAGTTAAGAAGGACCTGTAGCCCATTACCCGTGCGAGCGATCAGCACGGCGTCATCCGCGTACAGGAGTGCCGGAATATGGTCATCTCCTACACGTGGGACATCCGTGCTCAAGCCTCTCAGGTAAGCCCCCAGGCCGTTAATATAGATGATGAAAAGCGTGGGTGCCAAGATGCAACCTTGCCGTACCCCTTTCAAAGATTTAAATAGAGGGGTACGCCTACCGTTGTTAGAAACTCGTACGGATGCATAAAGCTCCTGATGCAGTGTGGCCATAAACATAACCAGGGCTTCATCAATACCTAAATCCAGGAGGATCGACCATAGTTTGGACCTGTTAACGAGATCGAAGGCCGAGGAGAGGTCCATGAATGCCAGATACACTGAACCCTCCTTAGCCAACGTGTACTTAGAGGTGAGTAGATACAGATTAATGCATTGCTCTATTGTACCTTTACTCTCTCTGAAACCATATTGTAGTTCACACAAACCACCGCACCCCTCAACATTCTCCCTCAGTCTTGATAAGAGGACTCTCCCCAAAATCTTTACGGTAGAGTCCAAAAGGGATATAGGCCTGTAGAATGCTGGATCGTCCCGCTGCCCTTTATTTTTGTAAATGGGGACGATGGTAGATGTAGCCCATGATGCAGGAGCTGAGTTATCGTTGACAGCATTAAACACGTTGGACAACACCCTCGACCACATTTTAGGTGAAAACATGAAAAAGTCGGCCGGAACTCCATCGGGGCCAGGTGCCTTGTGTTTAGTGGTTTCCGCGAGTGCCTTTTCTACTTCTTGGGGGCTAAAAACAATTGGATGTACAGGCCTATTGGGCAATAAGCGCCTGTCGATATGCTCATCAACTAAGTCACCCCCATATACATTTTTGAAAAAAGACAACCATTTATCCTCAGTAATCACACAATCCATTGGTAAATTGCTGTCCTCCGAAAAAAGGGGCTGCCTAATAAGTTCCCAGAATCTCCTGCTATCCTTCAACACCGCCGCCGAGAGGAGGTTATCCCATGCTTCACGTTTAATGGAATCTTTGCGGTTCTTTACTACAGCCTTATAAATTTTCCTAAGCCTCGCGATTTCCTCTTTTGCTCTCGGGACAGTTTTTAGAGCCGCCAACAAATCTCTGTGGGCCTTTGAGCAAGCAGAATCAAACCATCGCTTGTGACCCTGCGCTCCCTGGAAGGGTTTAGCTAAAAGTTCGTTAGAAACCTGAACACATATTTCCTCATAGACTGATACCATGAGGCTTCCTTGGGTGTCAGGGTTCTGACAAAGCTCAACCTGAGATTTTATCTTAGGGAAGCATTTTTTATAGAAATTCTCCGGGATCACTTTCGCCCATTTAACTCTTCTGTCTTGATCTGTAGTCCTCAAGGAATGGGCTGTTTTTATAATCGATGGTGATGCGCCCATCTGACTGCCCCACATCACTTCTAGTAGTACTGGATTATGGTCACTGAAGTGAGTTACTATCGTTGTATATGCAGCAGTCAAATTTAGGATGCCAGGAGAAACAAAAATATAATCTATCACAGACCCATGATGACTGCCGGTGAAAGTTGGCGTTCTCAGACCGAAATTAGGTTCATAGAGGTTGAAGTTTGCAAGTAAGTCCTCAAGCTCCTGACCCTCTGCTGAATGTTCGAAATGAGGTGCTACTGGGGTGTCATCGTCCTCTTCGCTGACTTCACTTCCCTTACATGCTAAATTGCATAAGTGTATATTAAAATCACCTAGTAAAATTAACTCAGATGCAAAAGAGATATTCTGTAGGACTGAATTTAAAATACTATCTAAGCTGGCAATATTACGCCCTTCATATGCGCTGTTCCCAGAGTTATAGAAGTTAATGTATAAGGTCCTACGGGTCTTATTGATGACCCTTTCAACAATCAGTATATTGTCAGATTCGGACCTAATCTGCCTATAACTTCCTTTTAGGTCCAAGGCGAAAAAAAGGGCCAACCCACCTCTAGCCCTGCCTGTTCTGCTTGGGACAGCTGGGCTTATAAAGCTAGTGTATCCATCCCACCAGATGTTACTAGATGTGTCCCAAGTTTCTTGTAGGGCAATAATGTGGTGCTTTGAAATGAAGCTCCACCATACCGGGTCCTTACATTTGGTGTTCAAACCCGCCACATTCCAGCTTATGATCTTACATGACTCCCTACTAGTCATTAACTTGCTACCACTCTCTAATTCTCCAACCACTACTGCCTGCGATGGTAAAGCAACGGTGATTTTTACTTGGCGGCCAAACTGTGTGCCCACTCCACCCAAACCCTGATTACGGCCAGACTCACCCCCAAATGAGGTTACTTGCTGACCTAGAGTAGTAGATGGTTGGGGCTTAGTGGCTACATTAGGCGTCGAAGATCTGAGGAAATCATCAATGCTTAAACCATCGCTACGAGAGTTTTGACTAGTCGAACCCACATTATTTTGGTCAATACCTGGTTCGAGTCAATCGCACGTGTTAAGATCAGATAAGGGGCCAAACCTATTACCTGTAGTAAAGCCCCAAGCAGATGGAGTAGCTAACTGAGCCTGCCCGTTGTGGGCTAAATTCCACAAAGGATGTGGGGTTATTGGATGAATCAAAGAAGGGTCCATTCTCTGCCACCGTGTTGGCATGATACCCAGTGCACTTTGATCGTACCCTAGTGCACCAGGCCCCCACCCGTTGGTTCCCAACCCATACTGGTGAACCGGCCGAATATTTTCCTCGTGCGGGTAAATGGATCTTCCTGACTCTCGCTGTGCTACAGGCGGGAACCGATCATTTACATATCGCAGGCCCCTAGCCCCTCCCCAGCTACAGTTGTTACTATACTTATTCTGCCTGTTAATTTTATGTATGGTAGCGGGTTGAGGCTCATTATAGAAAAAACCAAGAGTTAATGGGACTATGGAACCGTTGCGCCGCTGAGGTGGAAAGACATTGCTCAAGATTTCAGGAAGAACCTCGGCGTTTGTGAAATTTATGATAACACAGTCGCCTTGAAACCTTTTCGGCTTGCTGCCAATCCAGGGTACCCTCCTGGTCGAAACTATGTTTCCTGCCAGTTTATCAAGCCCTTCTTGCGCCATATGCATGTTGTTTGAGAGCCAATGTATGGCTTTATCTTTGAGACCCTGATCTGACTCTGTTTTGTCTTTTAGCAAAGGTGGAACATTGGCCAGCACCAGAACTACCGGTGAGGCCTCCGCGATAAATTGGACTGGGCTGGCCTCTTGGTGGCTTACCACTGTTACAGCAGTGGAGATGGTATGAGGGTCCCCAGTTACGCCATTCTGATCCGGAACAGTTAATATTGATGATGGGGGTAGGGGTAGCAACCCTTGTTGGGCGGGCTGTAAGTTATTTTCAGTAACAGGGGCCTCCTCGTCCGTGGATATTAGGTCCGCGATGAGGGAAGATAAATTCTCTAGCTCCTTAGTCAAGGTACTATGGACCCCCCCCAACTTTCTGACTTCGGCAGTTAATTTGTCCACTTTCCCGATCAGAGGTTTAATAATGGTCTTAATTTTGATATCAATCATATCTTGAAACCTGTTGAAGAGGTCATCATCAATAATGCGCTTGGACTCATGATCGACCTCGCAATCTAAATATTTGGCCAAACGCCTGGAAGGAGGTGTGGCAGGCTTCTTCCTTCCCAATTGTTTCCCCCCTCGTTTTGCTGTTTGTTTCCTACATGCTCTAACAGCACGAATAGATGGAGGCTGGGGCTGGAGATCCTCTTCCGTGGCTTCTATCTGAGTACTTGATTCAGAGATGGCATTGTCTGATAGATCGATAAGATCTTCTCTGTCTTCGCTGTTCATGGCGGAATCAGGGACAATGGTGGCCTCCAAGTGGTTGGCTAGAGGATTAGAGTCGGGATCAGTTAAGTTATGCTGTACACTTCCTGTCAGGGAATCAGACATAGCTGTACTTGCAGCACTTGTAGGTGGACTTTCTGCAGGCAACACAGGTGATTGGCTTAGGCCCAAGGATTGCCTTCGTTTGCTGTTAATACTACTCACCACTTGGACCAGGTATGAATCAAGAGTGTTCACAGGTTCAATAGGGGGTGGTACCAGCTTTTTCCCCATTCCTTAGACTCTTACTCTGAATGAACACGATCAACACTAGTGTTAGCAAGAAGCCAGGTCAGTGGCTGGTCGACACAAGAAATACTGTAGGTTTTGGGCGGGCTTTAAAAAGAAAAGTAATAAATATCGTCAGCAATATAGTACGTGCCAAGTAACAGGCCAATAACAGTACCTTTATTCCACACGATTGTTTCCGGGTGATAGCCTCTCCTCGCCTTTCCGTGCCTCGGAGGGCCTCAGAGGGCCCGCCCTTTGCCCGGGCTTAGCCCCGGGCGTCCCGCTCGCGTCCCGCGACGCTGAGGGCTTGCAGCTTTGTAGAGCCCCTCCCGGCGCTCTTGCCGCGTCGGGGAACGCGCCGCCGCTGAGCCTGATCGGAAACGTAGTCCCAGGCGGCGGCGCGACTGGTGGCGGGATTCCGGTGTTGGTGGCTGGTCCAGAACAGACTTTCTGTCTGAGCGCTCCCTCTCTCAGGCACAGGCAGGTAGGGTACTGGGCGAATTCAGCGCGTTTAGTGGCTCCCCCCGCTCCACCGAGGGCTTGCAGCTTTGTAGAGCCCCTCCCGGCGCTCTTGCCGCGTCGGGGAACGCGCCGCCGCTGAGCCTGATGGGAAACGTAGTCCCAGGCGGCGGCGCGACTGGTGGCGGGATTCCGGTGTTGGTGGCTGGTCCAGAACAGACTTTCTGTCTGAGCGCTCCCTCTCTCAGGCACAGGCAGGTAGGGTACTGGGCGAATTCAGCGCGTTTAGTGGCTCCCCCCGCTCCACCGAGGGCTTGCAGCTTTGTAGAGCCCCTCCCGGCGCTCTTGCCGCGTCGGGGAACGCGCCGCCGCTGAGCCTGATGGGAAACGTAGTCCCAGGCGGCGGCGCGACTGGTGGCGGGATTCCGGTGTTGGTGGCTGGTCCAGAACAGACTTTCTGTCTGAGCGCTCCCTCTCTCAGGCACAGGCAGGTAGGGTACTGGGCGAATTCAGCGCGTTTAGTGGCTCCCCCCGCTCCACCGAGGGCTTGCAGCTTTGTAGAGCCCCTCCCGGCGCTCTTGCCGCGTCGGGGAACGCGCCGCCGCTGAGCCTGATGGGAAACGTAGTCCCAGGCGGCGGCGCGACTGGTGGCGGGATTCCGGTGTTGGTGGCTGGTCCAGAACAGACTTTCTGTCTGAGCGCTCCCTCTCTCAGGCACAGGCAGGTAGGGTACTGGGCGAATTCAGCGCGTTTAGTGGCTCCCCCCGCTCCACCGAGGGCTTGCAGCTTTGTAGAGCCCCTCCCGGCGCTCTTGCCGCGTCGGGGAACGCGCCGCCGCATTGATTAATATAGCTCATGTGGTGACAAAAGAGAGAGCTATACTGCATTAGTAGTTACTCATAATTCAGAGTCTATAATACTATCAAAGTCAGTTCGGATTGTTCGTGAAATTAAGTATCACATCACCGTATTCCAAGGGATGTTATCGTTCAAACCAGTCTTATGGGTTGAGAGCCTGTACACCCATCTCTGTTCCTTCTCGAACAGGCGTTGGTTCAGATTGGCTCCTGGTTTGACCTGTTCAATAACAGTCCATTGCAGATCGTCCGGTGTGTGCCCCTTTGCCAGGTAGTGTTCAGTCAGTTTAGTTTTGGATTTTTTGCAACGAATGTTGCTCCTGTGTTCTCCAATGCGTATCGTGACCTTTCTGCTTGTCATACCTATATAGTGTAGGTCACACGGACAGGTCACTCTATACACTACGTTTTCGCTGTTGCAGTTAGTTTGCCCTTTGATCGTCCAGATCTTGTTGGGTTCAAGTTGTAGAGTCTTCGTGTTATGCGTGAAAGGGCATACGCTACAGCTCCCACATTTGTAGCGGCCTGTCACTTTCGGCAAACCCCATGCATTGAGGACTGTTTCTTGCTCTCTCATCTCTTTTTTGGGTCTGGTGTTGACTACAGCATCTTTTATACTTCGTGCTTTTCTGTAGGAGAAAAGGGGTTTCTCCCACCTCAGATTTCCTGTGTTCAATATGCTCCAATGCTTACCTATTATTCTGGTAACCGTGTTGGAGATGGTGTTGTATGTCGTTACACAGGTCAGTGGAGGCTCCTCCATTCTTGTAGTTTGATTCTCCAGAAGAGCAGTTCTCGGCTGATTACGGGCGCGTTTTTGACTTTTGTGCAGTATCTTATCAGGGTAACACCGACCCTGTAATTTGACAGTGAGGTCTTGGGCCTGTCTTTTGTAGTCAACAAGTTCACTACAATTTCTACGAATGCGCAGATATTGGCCGTAGGGCAGGTTTTCACGTAGTGGTCTAGGATGAAAGCTTTCAAACCGTAATAAGTTGTTTTTAGCAGTAGGTTTATAGTGAGTGACTGTTGTCAGCCTCCCATCCTCTTTTGTTATTGTTAGGTCCAGGAAGACCAAAGTGTTTGGATCTTTCACACATGTGAACTTCAGATGATCATCACATGTATTGATCCAATCGAAGAAGGACAATAAAGATTCTTCAGTTCCCTTCCAAATCGTCAGCACATCAATGTACCGTCTCCATAACATGATGTTTGCGCTATAGGGGTTGGTGTCACTCAGGATGTATTTCTCCTCAAAATCGTGGACATATAGACCCGCCACACTTGGGGCAAAGGTACTGCCCATCGATATACCCCCAATCTGCAGGTATATCTGCTCCTCGTACTCGAAATAATTCCTCTTAAGAGCCAGCCTTGCACATTCCAGGATGAATTCTCTGGGTGTTCTCGATGTCCACTCTTCTTTGTCCAGAGCCCTCTTAAGGACCTCGAGTGTGGCGTCCTGGGGTATGCTTGTATACAAGCTCTCGATATTGAAACTCACCAGGATGGTGTCTTCTTCCACGGTGAGTTGATCCAAGAGTTGCAACACGCTTTTAGTGTCCTGTAAATAGGTTCTTGTTTTTTGTACTAAAGCCTTGAAGAACACGTCACAGAACCGTGACAGGGGTTCCAAAAGGGAGCCAAGACCTGAAACGATGGGTCTGCCCGGAGGGGGTATTTTGTTTTTGTGCATTTTTGGAATTGTGTAAAAGTAGGGCACCTTACCTTCACTTTTACATAGAAAATCCGCCTCCTGTTTTGATAAATATCCTTCAGCTTCTCCATATTCCACGAGTGACGTGATCTCATTCCTTAGGTCTTCCGTAGGATCAACCGGGAGTCTTCGGTAATTCTTATGGTCTGCCAGTAGTCTTTGACATTCAGTTTGGTATGACACTTTGTCTAGCACGACTATCCCTCCGCCTTTATCTGCGGGCTTGATAACGATGGAGTCATCATTTTGTAGGTCCTTTAGTGCAATCCTTTCTTGTCTTGTGAGATTCATGTATGGTTTCTTTGGCGTGGCACTTTCCACGTCATTGAAGACGGCTTGTTCGAACGTGGAGATTTCCACTGGGATCATGTGTGGTGGTGGCATGAAGTTCGATTTGTTCCGTAGTCCAGTTTTATTTGTATCCGTACTTGCTTCAGTATCATTTCGTTTCTCAAAAAATGCTTTCAATCTTAATTTCCTAAAGAAGGAATCTAGTTCGCACTGCAGTCTGAATTTGTCTAGGTTTGCCGTAGGGACGAACCCTAGGCCCTTGTTCAGGACCGACATCTCATAGTTATTGAGGGGTCTAACAGAGAGGTTAGTAACTAGGTTCTCCGGTTGCTCGGTCCCGCCTGTTGTGGGTTGTTCCTGTTCTGGTTCGAATTTGGTTCTTCTGGTGCCCAGTGGACTTGGTTGCCTTGGTTTGAATATTTTCTTTTTCCCCGTCCTCTCCCGCCCCGGTGTAAAAAAGGGGGGGGTCCGTAAGGGTTAGGTGGATAGAACGGTTGTTGAAAAGGCGGTTGCCACCCGTACATTGGGAAGTTTTGTGGGTGGTTAAATGGATCAGGGAAGGCCTGCATAGGCATAGGGTTAAAAGAAGGCCAAGTGCCTCTCCCTCTTCCCCGTCCTCTGCCTCTCTGTCTGGGAGTTCCACCGCTGGAATTCCCACTTGAGTTGGAAGTATTGTTAGATGTGTTGCTTGAGGCATCGGAATTGTCATCGCCTTTGGACATCGGTGTAAATTCAGGATCAGAATAAGGGTATGCTTTTGCCATTGAAAACCTTTTCAGATCTTTTTGGAATTTCACCACTTTTTGCTGTGTCAGGTTATCCTTGTAGTCCGTCATCTCTTTATTCAGCTCGTCAAGTTTCTTTTTGAAACCGGTAATGGTAGTTTTCATATGGCCTTCTGCCACTTGTATTTCCACCTGGATTTTCTCGGAAAGTCTTAGGGCAGTCTTCAAAATCAAAACTATCCAGTCATGCGTGCAATGCCACGCTATGGCTGCCCAATCTTTTCTAAACAATTCATCGTCCAGAAAAATGCGGGGGGCATTGGTGACAAGTAACCCCTTGGGGGCCATATTGTTGCTCAAGTACTGTTTAAGGATCGTCCCATGCAAGATAGTCCTGATTCTATTCCTTTTGAGCTCCGTTAAGTTTTCCCAGTCTTTTCTTGCAGTTACTCTGAGCTATATTCCTGTCTGCAAATACAGAGAGATCATTCATAACCTCCTCAACCTCTTGCGCGGTGTAGGACAGGCCCTGGTTCTCGGCCATGGTTGCAGTTGGTAAAGTACAAGTGTACCTGGTGTGTGTATCTCTCGCAGCTGTGCGCTGCCTAATATGTTTATAACAGGGGAGAGAGTGAGGGAAGTTACACAGGCTATGTGAGGTGGGAACTCCTGGTCCCCAGGATAAATGTTTACAACAAAGAAGGAGTGCCCCCCGTAGGGAAAGAAGCAGACGTATTCTCTACTTATTTCAAAAGGCCCAGGTTAGCACAATGTGCTCCAACCCGTTACTGGACAATATATGTCCTTTGAGAAGACCCCTCACTCACCAACCTAGTTGGTGACATGCTTCATCATCGGGGTCCCACCCCATAGGCCGAGTGCCCATAGGGTGTGCTGCGACACCTGACTACAGTGGAGCGGGTTATTGTTTCTTTATTATATGTGCTTAAAATTATAGTGAACAGGTGTATTAAAAAGGGCCAGTACTACTCACTTCAAGACTTTATTTCTGAGTGCCTGAACCCCTATAAAACCAGTGTGGCACCTGTGCCTAATTAGGAAGGCTTTGGTGTCTAAAAAAGTGTAGTGTATTTATTAAAAATAGCGAAGTGTGCTATGTGTATATTTACAAAGAAAACTAGTGAGGTCTACATGTTTCAACCATCGTAAAAATTCTATGGTTTTCGTCAGGACCGTGGGAAATTGCACGGGGTGGCACGCACACGCTAAGGTGCGCCCAGCCCTCGCGCAATATGAAGACCACAAAATTGTGGTCTCACTTAAAATGGTGTGTCTTTTGTCCTTGTTCCGGAAAAAAACCTGTAAGGAAAAAAATGGGGAAACTGGGTTGGGATTACGTACATGGGCAGACATAAACGAGGGTGTACACTTAACATATAATACATAAAGTGCTGGGTGAGGTCACCCCCAATAGGTGACTGCCTATGGATTGCGAACGCATAGGTACAATGTTCGTGCAAAATCGAAATGTGCTCCAGTGTCAATTCGCATTTCGACAAGTGCCGTGGTGAGCGGCGAGGTTCTGGGCTTATTTAAACTGGCGGGGGAGGAGTGAATGATGATCGTTTTAGTGCTGTGAAACGAGATGCTCATGTGGGAGAAAGGGCTGCCGGAGGAGGACGGGACTGCGAGGCCCGGCAGGTTGTGCGTGTACCAGCCAGCACACCTGCCGCCTCTTCCCGTGTCTCCGCCCCACCTGCCTGAGCCTTCAAAACTCCTCGCGGCCCCCGCTCCGCGGGAGCCGCTCGTGAAGGAGTTGTGGACTTTTTGCTGGTGCTTTCTGTTTCCTGCCAGGAGCCCCGTAGGGCATAGAAACTGCTTTGTGGGAGAAAGGGCTGCCGGAGGAGGACGGGACTGCGAGGCCCGGCAGGCTGTGCGTGTACCAGCCAGCACACCTGCCGCCTCTTCCCGTGTCTCCGCCCCCTAATTACAGCCCCGTATGTATCTTGGAATCACAACGCGTTAGCGGGACGCGTGTGCGGGACAAAGCCCGGGACAAAGCCCGGACTAAGGGCGGACCCTCTGAGACCCTCCGAGAACCGAGGAGACCGGACTGGGCATATCCATTTGTCTACAGGTACTGACTGTTTGTGTAATTTTTGTATCATCTTCACCAATTGCTTTACCAACCAATCCCTGTTATTCACACATGGCAACCGTCAATGTTGAGCAGCATGTGCAGGACAAACAGGGTTCGTTGCTCAATGGGACCCTGGACAGTTATTTTTCTAAACCATCGCCTGACATCGCTAGGGAGATTGTCCTGGCGGAGCGGCGGGCAGACCGCCGCCGTTCAGTGGAAAGTATAAAGAATGGTTCCGCTTTACTACCTTTATCTCCCGTGACTGGACCCCTTGACACTGCTATTGGGATAATAGTCAACGAGTCGATTCCTTTATTAGATAGTATACTCCCGGATGTAAATACGGCTGTCCTTTCACCAGACATCGTATCTAGAGCGGATACGATTGACCTGTCCGTAACATCTATTGGAAGTAGCTCAACGACATTAAAGGGAGACGCTTTGTCCCAATCGCATGCTGCCCGCAATAAGGCTAAAAAATTAGCACCTACGGGGAAAATCTATGGCCCGCCACCAAACAAAAAACGACGGAAAAGGAGGGATCCGTTGCAACCCAAATTGAGTTGTTCTGATTTTGGCAAAAAATTGCCCATGGTTGCCAAGAATCCCTGTGTTGTTCAATCTGACTCCGAGGGGATCCATATTATATCTACACCCCCAGTTCTACTGAATACATCTGTAGACAAGGAGGACAGTATGGATACTAGTGTGAGAGATGATGTTCATATTGAGAATAAGGGTCCTGTGTCCCTACTTGATATTGAGAATCTGATTAGATCATACTCTGCATCTATTTTGGAGAGGTTAATGGAGGTGGAGTGTAGACTGTCAAAAATTGAGAATGCATTGCCCAAAAAAGATCTTGTAGGCCATAAAGGTGTTATCAATGCAGACAGTCAGGCATCTAACTGTGCACCACAAGTTTTGTTATCTACTGTCCAACCTCCTCTACCTACTTCCACCTATGTTGTTCCTACTCCTTCCTCAACTTCATCTGCACCCAAACTCGTGGGGAATACAGTATCAGCTATTGTTCAACACCATGCTTCCCCTAGACCGTCTCAAGCAAAAATTGGTGTTCAACTGCTGGGTACTGTTGCTAACAAAACCAGCGATATCACATATAAAAGTACTGGTAATACAACTAATTTAGCTTTGACAGATTTAACAAGGGAGGTGAGGGAAACTAGACGCACCTGGGGGAAACCAAAAAGGGTTCAGTTGCCTGAACTTCCACCGGAGGCATTACCCTATGTGGTAGTCCTAACAGGTGTGCCGGCCCTTGAACAAAATAAGAGGGAGGGTTTTTTTCAACTAAAAAATAAGATAATGCACTGGTTGAGAACACACAGGCCTATTGCAAATCATATTAACGGGGAAATAGTTCATGTTCGTCGCCTCGAATGGTTGGGGGGCAGAACTAAAGACATTGAAGGTGATGTAGTGGTTGTTAATTTTAGGGACCCGAATGCTGTCCACTTTATATTGAACTGGCAGTTGGGCAGCTCTAATAATACTATAATCCCAAGACCTCTAACGTATTTCTATCCAAGGTCAGTAGTGTTCCCATCTCAGTTTCCCCCTCCACATTGTACAACCCAAACTCAGCCACTTAACTATGCAATTGTACAGAATGTTGGGAGCAGTCAATATGCTCAGTACCCCCCGATCCAACAGAGTATGAGAAATATGTCTTGTGTCCCTTGCCCTGTGACAGTCTCAGACCCCTTGGGATGGAACTTTGTTCCAGTTAGACATCAAAACTTTCAAAACTTCCAAGATAGAAGGATGGATCATCTAAAACCCTTCACACCACTTGAAACGTCAAATCGATTTGATGTTTTCAGTGGTCTTGATAATTGCGATTGAAGGTTTCCTAGTGGGGGGGATGAGGGAATAGACATAAGGAACCAAACTGCCCTGGGAGTTGTAACTGAGTGTAATTCATTGCCAACTATTGTATCCCGATTTTTGGCAAAAAATGTAATATGTAACGATAATATTCCCGAAGAACAGGTAGAACCAACACGCACTTTAAGATACTTACCTTCTGAGGGAATATCTTCGGCAACCCAACAAGTGACATATATTGGTGATGAGACGCCAAGGGTTAATATTGCTATGTCTTCTGTACTAGGGGCGACGGTTAAGCTGGTTAGTTGGAATGTAGCCGGGGTTGCCAGCAATTTGAGGGATCCCGAGTGGGCTGCTTTTATGGAATCCTTTGATTTTTGCTTACTTCAGGAAACATGGGCAGTTGATACTCCCCACAGGGTGGGCTACAAGACCTATGGTATTGGAGCAACCCCCTCTAGAAGTGGTAGGCCGTCTGGGGGTCTCTTGATTTGGGCAAAAATCAATCTAAAGGTTAATATTGAGGTGATAGACACAAATTCTGTAGATATCCTAGCATTAAAAATAACAACCTCCAATGGGAATAAATTATTCCTAATAAATATCTATAATAGGCCAACCCCCTCATCAAAGGAATCTCCGACTGTTTCTAAGTTGGATTGCTTTCTGAGAGGGTTGGATCCTAGGGAGGATTTTGTCATCTTGGCTGGGGATCTGAATTGTAACTACGAACCTGTTTTGGGCATAAGTGAGATCTTTGAGGAGGAAGATCAGGCAAACAATATCCCCTTCCTCGGGAACATCAAATCGGTGAAATGTTCCTCTCTGGCTCTACAACTGATCAAATTATGTACAGAGCATCACCTTAGGGCTTGTAACGGGCGGTTACCGTCTGACATCTTAAAAAATCCAACCTTTGGTAGGAATACCTATAGGAGCAACTTGGATTTTGCGATAGTTTCTATCCCCCTTTGGTCGTATCTTATAGATCTCGAAATAATGGAGAGGGCCGAAAGTGATCATTTTCCACTAAATTTGTCACTAAACGCCGTATTATTTAGCGATCCTCTTTTACCACTCTCATCTGAGGAAGGTGCTGGTGATGGTAATGAGACTCATATTAGTAACAACAGGAGATCGCTAAAATGGCCATTTATTTTGGATCATGGCGATATCCTTAGCGAAATATACTCACTTTTTGCTGGGACCTTTGCTACATACCTTAGTTTAACCCCCGAGGAGGAAGCAAAAACTCCCTTTTTGACCATACACCAGGAGTTTTTCCTAAAATTAAAATCACTGGTGACTAAAATGCCTAAAAAACCTCAGCAGAAAACTCAGAATCTGTCTCACAGTAAGCCTTGGTATGACAGATCCTGTAGAGAGTCTAAGAGGGAATTGTTAATTGCTATCAAATCCAAGTCGCAATTGGATGTAAAAAAAGCTAGAAGCAACTATAAAACTGCCCAAAGGACATCGAAAATTGCGTGGGAGGAAGAGAAGTGGGCGGAATTGTTGTCAGCAGCAAGATCACACGACACTGTAGCTTTTTGGAAGTTGATAGCAAATGGGAATAAAGTAGGAAGGGTGGTCAAAGATACTTTTTTAGACGAGCAAACCTGGGTAACCCATTTTACCAATTTGTATAGGAAATACGACGACCCTTATATAGCATCCACTGCAGCAAGTTATGAAATTCCAGTAGAACCGCTTGTTTTTACCTTGGGGGAAACAGAGCTGGCTATAAGCCAAGTAAAAACTGGGAAAGCCCCAGGTCTGGATAAAATCCCCGGGGATCTTTACAAGCACGACCCGAAAACATGGGCACCATATATCAATTATCTATGCAACAAATTATCTTGCAGCTTAGAATTTCCTGAAAGCTGGAAAGGAGCTGAAATTGTTTTAATGTATAAAAAAGGAGACAGGAAGGATCCCTGTAATTATCGGCCAATAAGCTTAATGGACATCCTTCAGAAAATTTACTCACGCCATATTTTAGTACGTGTGAGCAACTGGTTGGATGAAAATTCATTTTTGACTAAATTTCAAGCCGGGTTCAGAACAAAAGTCAGCACTATAGATCAGTGCTTTAGATTCTGCTGCCTCTATTGGAAGTACGTAAAGATAAAGAAGGCCCACTTATATGTTGCCTTTGTTGATTTAAGGGCAGCATTCGATTTGGTCCCACGTGATCTTCTGTGGAAGACGTTGAGTGCAGCGGGTATGCCAAACAATATAGTAGCTCAGATTATAAAACTTCATGATGGGAACTTTGCGAGAATTAAATGGGGTCAAAATGGCGAACTATCACGGAAAATCCCAATTGAACGTGGAGTTCGCCAAGGATGTGTTTTGGCCCCCACGCTCTTTTCTATTTTCGTGAATGATATTCCCTCATATCTAGAAAGATGCAAAAATGATGCACCTAAATTGAATGGCGAACGGGTAGCATCTCTATTGTTTGCTGACGATACTATTCTGATATCCCAAACAAAAAATGGCTTGCAGACCTTATTAAACACTTTTAACGATTATTGTAGTCAAAAGGGGCTAGAGATTAATGTAAAGAAAACGAAATACATGGCCCTTAATCCAACCAAACCAGACAAGGGTTGCCTAACTTTAAAAGGAATAAAGTTGGAATCAGTGCCTCACTTTTCTTATTTAGGGGTGACGCTTGATTGCAACTTTACCTGGAAAGCACAATTGGAAAAAAGCAAATTGCTATTTGCTCAGAATGTCAAACCAATACTTAGAGAGCAAAGTTTAAGCACTAGTAAAGCGGTGCGTCCAGTTATGGAACTTTTTTAATTTAAGGTTCAATCATCAGTGCTATACGGTGCTGAATTGTGGGGGCCAGGGTCCAAGGAGACCTTTAGTATCCAAGATAATAACTTTATGCGAAGCTTGGTAAGGGTTCCGAGAGGAACCCCATTAGTACCTCTGCAATTGGACCTTGATTTTAAAAGAACAGATCATCACGTTCTTATTAGACCGCTTATGCTCTGGGTAAGATTGTGGCATGTCCCTGAGCTTCAAGCATACAGAGAAGGGCTGATAGAGATCATGGCGCTGGACAGCCACAAAAAAATCCCATGGCTTACACATGTTAGGACTTGGTTTAACACTATAGGCCTGAAACATTTTTGGGAGTATCCTGAGCTGTTACCATCCAATCCCAAATTAGTCCTGAAAAAAGCTTTTTGGTCCTATGTCGCAACTATGACTGTAAACACCATAACTAGTGGCTCATTAGTCTCAAAATTCTTAAATTTTAAGGACGAATCCTTATATGAGCCCTTTATGGACGAAATAGAGCCCCCACTTGCCAAAACACTATTTCTAAAATTTAGATATGGCAATCTATTATTAAAATCAACTTTGGCTCGTTGGGCAAGGAACCGTGATCCATCTGCCGAGGAATTGGACGAAGTTTGCTCACTTTGTGAAAATAATCAAATAGAGAATGAGCAGCACATTCTTTTCTTCTGTCCTATCTATGACCAAGAAAGAAAAAGATGGATTAAACCTATATGCCTATTATTAGGCTTGAGGTCCTGCCCTCAGGCTCTGAGAATTTTAACTACAAACACTTCACAACAGATAACATTCAGTGTTAGTAGATTTTTACTTTCCATTTGCTACCGTAGGAAAAAAATGGGCCATCAGCTGTGAATCGAGTTTCTTATAACTATGGTCTTGAACTATGGACTTGAATCTGTTCATAATAGCACTACTTAACTGAATTTGCTTAAAGAATTATTGAGGTGTCCTCCTGTCTCATATGTTTTTATTATTATGCTCCAAGTGTTCTCTAATATGTGTTGCACAGCTATATAGAATGTATTTTATCATCTTTTACTGAATGTTATTAATTTTTATTGAATTGTAATGTTTAAATTGTTCTTTTATGGCGTAATGCCGAAATAAAGATTTTCAAAATGAAATGAGTGACTGTTGTCAGCCTCCCATCCTCTTTTGTTATTGTTAGGTCCAGGATGACCAAAGTGTTTGGATCTTTCACACATGTGAACTTCAGATGATCATCACATGTATTGATCCAATCGAAGAAGGACAATAAATCAAATCAAATCAAATCAAATTTTTTTTATTTGTTTTGGTACTCAACTGAGGACCACAAATATTGTATAAAAAGACGGTTACAGGAAAAGGGATTCATTACAGGTTAATATAATGTTAAAAAGGGTTTTAAAAATTTATAGAAATTGTAACATACAAATTCATTAGGTGGTTGTTTGCACACAAGTAACAATTCTTTAACCGATGAAATTCTACATTTACGGTATATAGGATCAAGATGTCTTGACCGTGCTGTTACTACGTTTGCGTTTGGGCATATAAATAAAAGGTGCTCAATGTTCTGATTTCCCCCCTGACAAAGAGTACATAATGGGGATCCACCTGATGTCCTTCTTGATGTGAAAGTTAACACTGGTAAAATACCTAATCGCAGCATTGTAATTGCCCTCCTTGCACCATGTGTAAGGGAAAACCCTAGGTATGTCTGTACATGCTTGTACTCCAATGTCTCAACGTAGAGTTTATACAAAGATGATTTGCTACAGTGTGCAAGATCAAGTTCAAAACTCAATTTAGGAGTAAAACATTTTAAAAAAAGTTTCAGTTGCGAAGGTGACCAGGTAAGCAGAATGTCAGTGCTGATCTTAGCTATTTGAAATACCACGGTCATATTTCTGAAGAATATTTGATTTGAAGCGTCTCGATCAAAAGTCTCGATCTTTAGCAAGGATCGTAGTGATCCTTCTTTTGCATGAAGGAGATTGTAAGCCCACCTGATAACATTAGCAACAGCTATAGCATAGGAACTTGTGATTGAAAATTCAAGTCTTAGAGCTTGCACCGGTGTAGATTCAGAGACCTTCAAGATTTTCTTCAATATATTCCCTTCTTTTTGGTCCATATAAGACCACTGTTTTATTGGGATGTATTCTGTGGCATAGGATAAAACAGGGGGAATCTTTACTCTGTATACTTTTAGTAGTGAGGAGAAGTGCCTGTTCCCTGTGGCAGAATACAGTCTGGAGAGGGCCCCGGCGTGTAATTCTGATTTCCTCTTTAAATTGTTGATCTGCTTTATATTTTTCAGACTCTTTGAGAAGATCCTGCCGAGATAAGTATATTCCTCGACCTCTTCTACTTTTTCTCCGCCAAGCCTCCAACAATACTTAACACTTTGTTTCCTACCAGAAAAGGAAACGACTTTTGTTTTAGTTAAGTTTGGGATTAAGAAGTTGTCCTTAGAATATAGATATAAAATATCTAGAAGCTTTTGCAAACCAAAGGGCGTAAGGTCCAACATCACAATATCATCTGCATATAGCAGGGCGTGTATGCTTTGTGCAGCAATCTTTGGAGGCAAACTTGAACCTTGTTGCAGATGGAGTGGCAGGTCACTGAGGTACAATGAGAATAATAACGGCGCTAAAAGGCACCCTTGTTTGAGCCCGTTAGCCGTATGGATTGTTTTAGTCAAACCTTTTTCACACCCCATTTGGACTTGACACCATGTTTTAGTATGAAGTTTAACAACAATCTGCAGCAATTGTTCAGGGATACCTAACCTCCTTAATTTATTCCATAAAGTCGGTCTGTCAACACGATCAAAAGCAGTTGAATAATCAATGAATGCTGCGTATATTGACTGAGATTTCCCTACTGTATATTTATCGAGAATGGTCTGAAGTATTGAAATATTATCGGTGACAGAATGGTTGGGTCTGAAACCTGCTTGAAACATGGGTATTAAACCCTGCGAGAATGCCCAGACTTTAAGTCGATCCAATACTTCTGCGGCAAAGATTTTCCCGGTAGCGTCCATCAACGCTATTTGACGATAGTTACCAGCAGTGTTTTTGTTCCCCTTTTTATAGATAGGAATAATGGTACTCCCCTGCCATGACTTTGGTATTTTTCCGGTTTTGAAGATGTAATTAAAGAGGGGTGAAAGCACCTGGCTCCACTCCTTGGGGTCAGCTTGAAGGACCTTGATGGGTATTTGGTCAGGGTCTGAAGTGCCAGTGCTTCTTGCTTTTCAGGTATGCATAGCAATGGAGAATGCTGAGGTCTTAGTAATCGGGGTAACATTCCTTTCCATAGTAGTATCGGAGTCCTTTCCTTCTGATTTAATTGGGTTTGCTTTATATAAATCACTCAGATAAGTTTCCCAGTCCTGAGGTGAGACTGGGATAGCTTGAAGTTTCTTTTTTGTTCCGGTTATTTTAGCAATTAGAGACCAATATTTTCGCTGATTATATTGTTTAGCAGCTATTTGAATGTCAACCCAGTTGTAGTCCTGCAGCATTCTTTTATGGTTGTATTTCTCTCTTCGTAATTGATTTTTTAGTTTATTAATTTCTGCCTGAGTTGTTATTGAGAAATTCAAGTATTGTGCTCTAATGAGTTTATTAAGCCTTTTTGCAGTAGGTGAGTTCCGGGTATTGTTTTTATTGTTGTTCTTATTTTTTCCAGAAGTGACCAGTTGTAACTTATTTAAGAGAGCACACTTGAGATTGTTAACTATACATTCGAAATTTGTTATTGGATCGTCTGAATGTATATTAGTTAGAAGTTGAGTGTGTGCAATCAGTGCGGTTATGTTGTCCAAGGTAGATGAATTCCAGAAAATCCGCCTCTGATTGGTGTTGACTTCAATTGTGCTATTTTAAAGTGTTATCTGGCTTATAGGGGAAGGGGTGGCCATCCAGAGGGTAGTTAGATGTAAAAATGCATGATCACTCTCATCTATAAAGTTGGTATGCAAATGCGTAACTGTCTCCAATAAATCCATTCCACAGATTATATAATCGATAATTGAGAAAGTTCCATTTCCCCGTCTAGTATAAGATGCCGGTATATCTCCTTCCACATTGCCATTCAGGATTTTCCCATTTAAACTTGGCAATAATGATAATAACAATTTACCTCTCTTGTCCGAATTTTTACCTTTAGGAAATTTTGGGATGGACATTTCCAATGTTTCTTCTTTGTATAGGTTTACCCATTTTCCAATTTCAATGTTTGAGATTTTTCCGTTCAGATCTCCCATGATTAGGTATGACATGTATGATCGATCTTCTATTATATGAATGATTGCTTCCATGATATCCTCGAATAGGGCATCTTGGTTAGTGCCGGGTGGGGCATATATGTTAAAGAGCAGAATTGCCTTTTGGGGAGCTGTAATGTGTGTTTTCAGTGACACCTTGATACACTGAAAGTTTTTGGATTTGGTCTCGACGATTTCTTGCGCCCATAAGTATTCCTCGCTTAACAGGATTGCCAATCCACCCTTAGCGTGGCCCCGATTGGATTCTTTTGCAGGAATATCCTAAACATAATAGCCTTTCTGGCAAAAAGTTTTTGTTGCCCAAGTTTCCTGTAAAACCAGGATATCAGGTTGATTTTTAGTTGCTTCGATCATTTTATTAGTTGTTTTTCCGGCCATATTCCATGAAGTGATCTCCAAGCCATTGCTAAACAGTATATTGTTGGTGGTTAATAATTTTTTTACTGTTTAACGTCTCCGAGATCCAAGCCCAAGACTTTGTGGTTTTTTTTACCTCATTTTCTTCTAAGTCTTGGCTCCATACTACCCTTTCACCATTATTCACATGAATTTTTAGGGTGTCATTTCCTAAACAGTTTAATACAGAATCTTCCAAATTGATAGTGTTTTTATACTGATATTTGTTTTGTATGTCAGAATTTAAACTTGAAGGCCATTGTACCTTTTATTAGGTTTGTTTTCCTTTGGTTCAGGTCTTTCAATTACATCATAGCCATATTTGTGTAATATCTCCTTCTCTCTGAGTATAATCCCGGGAAGTACTGGTGACTAGAATGATACCATCGCTAATTTGCTGTTTTCTCTTTTGGGGAAGATCACCAAGTCTATTTCTTTACTTGTCAGAGATTGTAGAGGCAATATTTTTTGGAGAAGATTGATTATTCTTCCTCGATTGAGTAGCACGTTATCGATAGGGAAGAGTTCTTCAATTATTAGATGTTTTGACGATGTTCCTTCCCCGCGTAAAGATATCTTATCATCATCTTCTCCTGCTCCTTTAATTCTCAGCCCTATTTTTGAGAGTAGTGTGGCCGGGAGATATTCATCAGCTCTTGGATTCAATGATTTTGCATTCTGTATGATTTTTCTGTCACTGGTTGCCTCTATTGTGGTAGTATTGGGAATTGTAGTGACATTTTGACCCTCTCGGATTTTTAGAGGAGTGATTGGTTTTTGAAATTTGTGTTTACGCGCTTTCTTTTTATGAATTCTTCTTTGCGGCTTTCTTCTCCTTTTTTTCCCCCCTTCTTCCTGGGTTTCTTTTGTTTTAGAAATCTTGTCTCCTTGATCTGCATCAGGTATATTTTTAGTGATGGTTTCCTGATCATCTTTGTCACACACAGTTTTATGTGAATCTATTTTTTTGTTAGGATTCGAAAAAATGGAGTACTGTTTGAGAGTATTTGATGGTTCTTCTCTGAAGAGTTTCTTCAGGGAATATATGGTAGAGTCTTTGTGATTTTTCCGAGTTTCCTTTATTTTTCTTTCTAGTATTACTATTTCTGATGTTTGTGTACTAATATCACATTTTGTTAGATTCTGTGTATTTTTAGTGATATTTGTTATGTTACTATTCTGATCTTGCATCATATCAGATGTTTGTTGTTTTTTCGTTACATCAGCTGATTCTTTTTTTCTTTTTTCCTCTACTAGAAATTTGAGTATACCAATTTGTACATCTAGGGTTTGATCCGAATTTTCAAGAATGTGACCTAAGAAAGTAAGGACCGATTCCAAAATTTCCTGTAGAGAGAAAAGTGCCTTTGACATTGGTGTTACAGAATTTGTAGAATTAGTATTAAGAATGAAAGGGTCTGGAAAATATTCTAGTGCTGGATCATGTTCTAATGATTTTTTCAGAGAGCTAGTGAATAACTAATCTGGGCTTGACTGTAGTTCTGATTTATTATCCGCTGACTTCATGCTGTTACCATAGGGATCCTCAGTGCGGTCTGGGCTACCTAAACATTTTATTGGAGTTAAAGATGTTGAGTGTGACACCTCATGATCCAAGATTTGTAGATCCTCTGATGATAAAATTATCTTTTGATTACATTCAAGATCTAGTTCGCTTAAGTTTTGAGTGGATTGATGGTTCAAAGAAGAGAGCTGTTTTTCCTCCTTAGTTTCCAAAGGATCAAGGTTTTTTTCTACTTCCAGAGCGTGAGTGAGTGATTGTTTTTTTGGTGATAAGGCAGAAAAATAATTGCTTATTGCCGGGGTCCTAGTTATCGGGCCATGTTTTACTGCTTTATCAGAGGATTTCCTAACTGCTTCCTCGGTGCCCATTCGCTTCATAAATATTGTGCGAGATCTTAACTTTTTTAATGCCATTATACTTTCCTAAGATAGACCTGGTGGATGTGAGTTTTAACTCCTACTCCGATGATTTATTTGAGAAATTTTCTTTTAGAATTTGTTTAAAATCTTCTTGAGGTATGGGTACAGATTTCTCAGGTATCGATGACTGCTCCAATCTCCTTTACCCATGCCTCAATCTCAGTATTTCAATTATTATTACACTCCCCAACCTACCTTGCAAATTTACTACTTGACACCAAATTGCCAAGTACCAAGGATCAGAGATAGGAATGTAAATAGGATGGCCCGTCCCGTCCTTGTACGTCCCAGGACGGCCACAGACGGCCCGCCCTTTGCCCGGGCTTCGCCCGGCGTCCCGCGAGACGGGGGTGACGCTGTATTTCAGCGCCTCCTGGCGCGCAAATGTCGCGGCGGGTGCCGCTAAGGATGCTGGGTTCTGTAGTCTTTGGCCCTCGCACCGCGCTCCACTCGGCGGCCAGACCCCGAGATGGTAAAGGGGTCAGGCGGCGGGAGGCGGGTGGGCAGAGAACCAGGTTTTGGCAATCCTCGTCGTGCAAAGAGTTTCACAGATCAACAGGAGACACAGCAGAGTAAGTTGCAGAATACTCAAGATTCCCCCCCCTCGACAGGGGTGACGCTGTATTTCAGCGCCTCCTGGCGCGCAAATGTCGCGGCGGGTGCCGCTAAGGATGCTGGGTTCTGTAGTCTTTGGCCCTCGCACCGCGCTCCACTCTGCGGCCAGTCCCCGAGATGGTAAAGGGGTCAGGCGGCGGGAGGCGGGTGGGCAGAGAACCAGGTTTTGGCAATCCTCGTCGTGCAAAGAGTTTCACAGATCAACAGGAGACACAGCAGAGTAAGTTGCAGAATACTCAAGATTCCCCCTTTAGTGCAATCCTTTCTTGTCTTGTGAGATTCATGTATGGTTTCTTTGGCGTGGCACTTTCCACGTCATTGAAGACGGCTTGTTCGAACGTGGAGATTTCCACTGGGATCATGTGTGGTGGTGGCATGAAGTTCGATTTGTTCCGTAGTCTCCGTAGAAAGGATTGCACTAAAGGACCTACAAAATGATGACTCCATCGTTATCAAGCCCGCAGATAAAGGCGGAAGGATAGTCGTGCTAGACAAAGTGTCATACCAAACTGAATGTCAAAGACTACTGGCAGACCATAAGAATTACCGAAGACTCCCGGTTGATCCTACGGAAGACCTAAGGAATGAGATCACATCACTCGTGGAATATGGAGAAGCTGAAGGATATTTATCAAAACAGGAGGCGGATTTTCTATGTAAAAGTGAAGGTAAGGTGCCCTACTTTTACACAATTCCAAAAATGCACAAAAACAAAATACCCCCTCCGGGCAGACCCATCGTTTCAGGTCTTGGCTCCCTTTTGGAACCCCTGTCACGGTTCTGTGACGTGTTCTTCAAGGCTTTAGTACAAAAAACAAGAACCTATTTACAGGATACTAAAAGCGTGTTGCAACTCTTGGATCAACTCACCGTGGAAGAAGACACCATCCTGGTGAGTTTCAATATCGAGAGCTTGTATACAAGCATACCCCAGGACGCCACACTCGAGGTCCTTAAGAGGGCTCTGGACAAAGAAGAGTGGACATCGAGAATACCCAGAGAATTCATCCTGGAATGTGCAAGACTGGCTATTAAGAGGAATTATTTTGAGTACGAGGAGCAGATATACCTGCAGATTGGGGGTACATCGATGGGCAGTACTTTTGGCCCAAGTGTGGCGGGTCTATATGTCCACGATTTTGAGGAGAAATACATCCTGAGTGACACCAACCCCTATAGCGCAAACATCATGTTATGGAGACGGTACATTGATGATGTGCTGACGATTTGGAAGGGAACTGAAGAATCTTTATTGTCCTTCTTCGATTGGATCAATACATGTGATGATCATCTGAAGTTCACATGTGTGAAAGATCCAAACACTTTGGTCTTCCTGGACCTAACAATAACAAAAGAGGATGGGAGGCTGACAACAGTCACTCACTATAAACCTACTGCTAAAAACAACTTATTACGGTTTGAAAGCTTTCATCCTAGACCACTACGTGAAAACCTGCCCTACGGCCAATATCTGCGCATTCGTAGAAATTGTAGTGAACTTGTTGACTACAAAAGGCAGGCCCAAGACCTCACTGTCAAATTACAGGGTCGGGGTTACCCTGATAAGATACTGCACAAAAGTCAAAAACGCGCCCGTAATCAGCCGAGAACTGCTTTCTGGAGAATCAAACTACAAGAATGGAGGAGCCTCCACTGACCTGTGTAACGACATACAACACCATCTCCAACACGGTTACCAGAATAATAGGTAAGCATTGGAGCATATTGAACACAGGAAATCTGAGGTGGGAGAAACCCCTTTTCTCCTACAGAAAAGCACGAAGTATAAAAGATGCTGTAGTCAACACCAGACCCAAAAAAGAGATGAGAGAGCAAGAAACAGTCCTCAATGCATGGGGTTTGCCGAAAGTGACAGGCCACTACAAATGCGGGAGCTGTAGCGTATGCCCTTTCACGCATAACACGAAGACTCTACAACTTGAACCCAACAAGATCTGGACGATCAAAGGGCAAACTAACTGCAACAGCGAAAACGTAGTGTATAGAGTGACCTGTCCGTGTGACCTACACTATATAGGTATGACAAGCAGAAAGGTCAAGATACGCATTGGAGAACACAGGAGCAACATTCGTTGCAAAAAATCCAACACTAAACTGACTGAACACTACCTGGCAAAGGGGCACACACCGGACGATCTGCAATGGACTGTTATTGAACAGGTCAAACCAGGAGCCAATCTGAATCAACGCCTGTTCGAGAAGGAACAGAGATGGGTGTACAGGCTCTCAACCCATAAGACTGGTTTGAACGATGTAAATGTAAATGTAATGTATGTAAATGTATAGGCATTTATATAGCGCACTACTTACCCGTAGGGTCCCAAGGCGCTTCGACCGCTGCGAAACCCTTCCTGGCTTCCCTGAGAGATGGTCCCTTAATGGGTATCTCCAGGGTGAGACCAGGCATCCCCGGCGGTCTGGTGGGGCCGTTAGTGAAGATGAGGCAAGCTAATGCCCAGAGTTGCCGAGTGTGAACGCTGATCAGAGGGGGCACCGAGGCGAGAGAATTATCGAGTCCGCTGACCCTGGTCCAGAAACCTGCCGCGCCGGGAATCGAACCCTGGTCCTGGGCCGTCCTCTGCTCTCGGGTCTGCCGCCTCTAACCAGTGAGCCACACTACTTCACGATAACATCCCTTGGAATATGGTGATGTGATAGTTAATTTCACGAACAATCCGAACTGACTTTGATAGTGCTATAGACTCTGAATTATGAGTAACTACTAATGCAGTATAGCTCTCTCTTTTGTCACCACATGAGCTATATTAATCAATGTGGTAAACCGCTATTACTCCGTCGTCCCACAGAGACTCCTGAAACCCCTCTATTCCTGCCCCGGTAAATGACTCCCTTTCACTACCAACGTGTATGCTGACACGTTTCCAATTGCACAATCCCCAGTAGAAATGCGCGATCACCTTGGTAACCAGACCGCCACACGTCACACTGCCGCAGTCACGTGCACGGAACCCAAGAACAGGCACACCCCTGAGGCGCGCTAGGATTGGCTATTGAGACGTTGACGCTTCGCGCCACGCCCAACCAGGAAATACCGATCAGTCTATTTCACCAGCATCTACCGAAGCACCGATCACGCTACGGGGCTTCCGAAGCAGTAACCAAGTAGGTTTACCGCTAGATGACTGCATACCGCAAGTAAGTACAGACTCAGCAGGTCCGGGCACAACGAGATGTGCCTGCTCTGCACCCGAGTACCACGTTTGTGAGTATGACACGAGCTTTGTTACTGATCTGTATATGCTTGTGTTTCTAAACTTCCCCAGATGACGGACATTTGCCGTCTTGGTAACTAAGAAGCCCATGAAGCGACAATCATCGCTTCGAGTGTAAGCATCGCATGAGTTGGGTTTTTCTTACTAGCACTGAAAAGCTACTCGTAGCACGTAACAATGTATTTACGAGTCGAATGTCGATCGGCCGGTTACGAGTCTTGTATCTATCGGCTGTTATCATTTTTCATTGAGAAACTCATGAGCATCTCGTTTCACAGCACTAAAACGATCATCATTCACTCCTCCCCCGCCAGTTTAAATAAGCCCAGAACCTCGCCGCTCACCACGGCACTTGTCGAAATGCGAATTGACACTGGAGCACATTTCGATTTTGCACGAACATTGTACCTATGCGTTCGCAATCCATAGGCAGTCACCTATTGGGGGTGACCTCACCCAGCACTTTATGTATTAAATGTTAAGTGTACACCCTCGTTTATGTCTGCCCACGTACGTAATCCCAACCCAGTTTCCCCATTTTTTTCCTTACAGGTTTTTTTCCGGAACAAGGACAAAAGACACACCATTTTAAGTGAGACCACAATTTTCTGGTCTTCATATTGCGCGAGGGCTGGGCGCACCTTAGCGTGTGCGTACCACCCCGAGCAATTTCCCACGGTCCTGACGAAAACCATAGAATTTTTACGATGGTTGAAACATGTAGACCTTACTAGTTTTCTTTGTAAATATACACATAGCACACTTCGCTATTTTTAATAAATACACTACACTTTTTTAGACACCAAAGCCTTCCTAATTAGGCACAGGTGCCACACTGGTTTTATAGGGGTTCAGGCACTCAGGAATAAAGTCTTGAAGTGAGTAGTACTGGCCCTTTTTAATACACCTGTTCACTATAATTTTAAGCACATATAATAAAGAAACAATAACCCGCTCCACTGTAGTCAGGTGTCGCAGCACACCCTATGGGCACTCGGCCTATGGGGTGGGACCCCGATGATGAAGCATGTCACCAACTAGGTTGGTGAGTGAGGGGTCTTCTCAAAGGACATATATTGTCCAGTAACGGGTTGGAGCACATTGTGCTAACCTGGGCCTTTTGAAATAAGTAGAGAATACGTCTGCTTCTTTCCCTACGGGGGGCACTCCTTCTTTGTTGTAAACATTTATCCTGGGCACCAGGAGTTCCCACCTCACATAGCCTATGTAACTTCCCTCACTCTCTCCCCTGTTATAAATGCATTAGCAAAGTATCTTGATTGCTTAGCAAGGACATTCTGGACCACGAGAAACTTATGCTTGGTAACTTCCAAAGGGCCACCACCACTCACAAACTTTGTGAGGGTCCTATGGGTTCAAGAGACATGTAGTTTCCAAGGCTGTACTCAGGAGTCTTAGAAAGTGCAACACAACCAGTGAAGATGCAAAGCCTCTCTCCTAGTGGTGCCAACACTGTGCACACCTCAAGACTTTCATTCCTCTAAATCCGCTCACCCCCTGAAAGTTTGGAGTATCTCACTCCAGCCGCAATTCGTGCAGGTAACAGCAGTGGGACGGTGGGGCAGTGTAAGGGGGGATTCCGAGGGACAATGCAGCGGGAAAATTAATAATTTATTTATTTTCCCTCTGCATCGTCCCTCGGAAACCCCCCTTACATGGCCCCACCGCTGTTACCTGCTCGGACCGCCGCTGTCTCACTCATATGCTTGTTGAGCATGAAGATGTGAGAAGGAGCCGGAGATCATGAAATCCATGCCCCAGTACCTTTTGTATCTATCCCTTCATACAGGATAAACATATACCACGCTGGTCCCATTAAATTCCTCAAATCAAGCAAAAAGTTCTGTAGGGAAACATTGCATCAGGTTTATTAGAAACATTGCAATTTATCCTGTAAAAAGTCACAAGAATACCTACCAGTCAAGCAGAAAATCATGAGAAAATCTTGAAATATGAACAATGGTCCAAAGACCATTCTGTGTATATATAGCGTCTTAATAAACATCCACTGTATGTGTTTCAGACACAGATACCATCAACACCATCATGCTAGGGTGGGTGAGGGGCTTCTTGATGATCTGTCAGCATGGGGTGATTGGTTAATAGGCATTCACTTAGCAGAAGCTAAGTGCCATTCCCAGCATATGTCGGGTTATCACCTAGCAGTTGGAGGGTAATTTTCTCCTAATCTGCACAAACAACAAAGTGTCTTATGCCTACATTAAAAACTCAAAAGGTGATGGAGAAATACTCGCAAACTGTCTAAAACATTGGCAATCACTTTGGGTAGCATTTCAATCCATCATTTTTTGGCCGCTGTGCCACTCTGTACAGAGGCCTACTTATGCAAATCAGTACTGACCCTGCTACTCATGGAAACAGTCCACCCTGAACTGCTAGGCGAGGTCCCAATAAGAAGGGGACACAAGTAACCTCAGATTGGTTTCAACCTTGGTAGACTCAGTGACGTAAAGCTTGAATCCTGTGGCATAGCAAGCAAGGGACCCAAATCAGGCATATCCTTAACCACTCATGACATTACATCGAACACACAAAAGGCAATGGGAGAATTCTAGTAAATATTTTCAAAAACTGGCAGTCACTCTGGGAAGCACTGCATTACCCATAAGGAGCTGCACCGGTGATTCTTTTTCTTGGGCTGAAGCTTATCTCCTGTCGCTCACCACAGTGTACCTCTTGAGAACTGCAAATGGACATGCGAACCACCAATTTGGTGCATTTCTGTATTTATCTGGGTGTTTTCCTTCAGATCTTTTCCAGATGGCGAACTCTTTCTCTCTGGGGAATACTGTGTTCATCCTTATTTTTTTCACAACCACTCCATGCCCTGGTGCTTAGACGTGAACTCTCATTCACTCTAGTGTCCTCCATGTCCGATTCATGCATTTCTACCAATTGTGCTTCTTTCCCAAGAGCTTACAGGCTTCAAAACATTGAAGAGGAGATGGTATATTTGGCTCCAATATGGTCTCATTTCTTTAGTTTCTGGTTCTGTTTATTCAGGATCTTTCTTGGGGGTTGACCATGCCTGTTCCCCCTCCAGCTTACTCTGCTGTCAGTTGCAGTGCCACAGCAGCTTTATCCAATAATTTGGAGGCTCATCGAGTTGGTCTCAAGAGTATTGGTTGCTTCTGACTGTTTCCAATTAACAAGACTGACTGCCCTCAAGTCCGAAGCCCTGTGGGAAGCATGTTCTCGTTTTTTTCCAGACAAACCTCCCGAAGATGCTATGCTAGGTAGTGTGACTCTTCACATATTCTTTATTTTTTGCAGAATAATTCCTGCTGGGTCTTGCAATTTCGATTCTCCATGTGAAATGCAGAAAAAGTCAGGATTTTGAGGAGCCCTGGTCCGATTGGTCCTCCCTTCGACTTACCTTGTTTAAGTGTTGCTAGCCCTAAATCCATGGTGCATTCGTCTTTGCCTTATTGTCATTTGTTCCTGCTTCTTCGGACTCTGTAGGCTGCCAACTTTTGAACCTCTACGTACTGTTCCTCTGGACCTTGCCTTTGCAAAGTTGCTTTTACCAGTGTCCATTACCTGGCTCAAAGGGTGGGAAACTGAGCACTGTGTTTTGTTAAAAACATTATCTTGAGTTTTCTGGATTAGGTAGCTTTTTACCCTTTCCCTCCTTCCGTCAAAATGTTTACATTTGTTTTCATGTCAGACAAGATCTAGCTTTGCAACTTTTTGTTCTGATCACCAAACATCTACAGATTGTATGTTGCTCTGTGAACTCATGGCATCTTTCTTTCAGTTGGGGGCTGTGTTTGGTATGTTTAGCTGCTTAAGGAAAGGGTTAAGTCATACATGTATACCCTGAATCGCTTGATTAAACTGGCTATTTTGATAGCTTAAACCTTTTTAGAGGTCACCCTTCCAGACCGTGTTAAAGAACATGTCACCTCTATTATAGCTTCCTCCGAGCTGGAATTGTGAGACTTGCAAATGTATGACTTTAGTTGTGCTGGTAAGTGGGTTTTCCTTGCCACATTTGTGAAACGTTGTAGGTAAATGGTGGGCAGTCCTCACTCTACTGTGTTTGGTGTTGGATTCATGCTTCTATTTATTATTGACTTTCCTGTTTGTTAATAAACCTTCCCAATTTCATGTGATTTATAATTTGGATGTGGAATTTTACTGATTGAAACATCCTCACATGTTAGGACTCTGATGGAGAAGGTCGATGATGGTTAATAGCCTAAAAACGTTGCCCCCGTCTGGCATTTGTCATCAAAGTCCTTCTATCTTACTCTCCCTGGGCTCTGCATCCCAGTGTCTTTAGTTTGGTACCTACAAGAAGTGATGGGACCAGGAGGATGTTATATCTAAGAGCTGCAAGTTTATGAAATACATTTTTAAGAGAGGGGGCAGCGTATTGCCTGTCTCCATGGTGCGGACGGAGCCGGAGTAAAATGTTAGTTAAGATTGCAAAATTCATAAAACTTCTCAAAATTTTCTCTTCATACAATTTTTGGCATATTTTCCCACGGCAAACCCCTCCCAGGCAGCGAGTTGCCTCCCCTCCCTTAGTCATTTTCCAACTGTGCCCTTTAGACCTTTAAACACATCATGGACATCTTGCTTGGTGCAAAAAAAAGGTTGCAGTTTTTTAAACATTTTATACATTTGTTTCTCATGGTGATACATCACATTTTTGTTGCCTCATTTATTGATTTGCCATTTTGCTCATTCAGTCCATTTTTGGTTGTTATCTGCTTTTCGGACAGATCACCTTCTGGGCAGGGTCCAAATTCCACAGCTACTGTTGCCAAGGGGTTAGGCTTCAACTTGCTACCGACTTGGTGAGTGTCCGTCCGGACTTGCCCGGGCCGCAGGTGCCATCCCGCTTGCTTTCAGTGCCAACTTGGCCCCTCTCTGCTCTTCTGGTTCCCTGTCGTGTGGCATCCCAAGGACCCCCTTGAACATCTCATCCATCCAGCCTGTGGCTGAGTTCTACCTCTCACTCCTCTGGTACCCCTGCCATGAGGCATCTCAAGGTCCCTGTGGGAGCCTTCCATCTACTCTCTCCGTGACTACAGGCCACTGTTTGCTCCCTCAGTGTCCCTGCCGTGAGGCATCCAAGGACAATGCGTGAGCCTTCCATCAACTTTTAACAATTTCTCTTCCTTTCCTATCCTTCTAGGTCGTCTTCTAACATGCTACCTACGGTATCCCCGATCGGAGGGAGCTCCCCCCTTGCTCCCCTATGCTGTCCCATCGCTTGTGAGAAACCCATTTGCTCTAACACCCCCACAATGCTTAGCAGGAACATATCCATCCCCACCCCTGTTGGGTGCATGCCATCTTCCAGGTGGTAGTGGCGACCTAATATTTATGAAGTCGTGCCTTACGAATCCCAAGCTGTTGGCCCTACATACCTTTGTCATGGTAATGTTTAGCTTGTGTCTGGATCTCTCTACCGCCCCCATGTCCATCGCCCCCCCCTTACAGGACTTTTGTACTATTATCTCCAAAAAGAATATTTCGGCGGGTGCACCAGTTTTGCCAAAGCAGCTAAGTCCGCCTACATTGCCATTAGCAGGGTCCTCCTGCCCAGTGCAGCCAGGTCGTTACCTCCAAGGTCGGCTATTACCGCTTCCAGTTTGCCCCCTTTTCCTCGTGCTTCTTGCACTGCGGGAGTAGTTGGTCCCATTTCCTCCCAGACCAGCCCATCCAGATCACCTCGGTGTCCCGCAGCCATATTCAGCTGAATTCGGGTGTGGCCACTACCCACCCCTGTGCCTGTGTGGCATAGGAATGTCCCAAGAACCACACTGTTCTGCACCGCATGGTCAGACCTATACGGGGATGGAGAAAATCCAGGCTCAGTATGAGGTGGTGCGTATGTACCGTTTAAACGCACCCGATGCACAACACCCAATCCCCTTGATCAGTTCGCTGCCCAGGCACAGCCCCGCGCCCGTCGTCGCAGCCCAATCCTAAATGAATGGGAGCCGAATATCCTGGGCTGGAGCCCCGCCGCCCCAAGGGCCTTCCTCATCACTGCTATAATTTGGAAACGGGTAAGGAATGTCCCATCCTCATGTCTGAGTAGCGGCCCCTCTCTGACCTCTGCGGTTTCCATGTAACTCCGTACCAGACATACCGGGCAGCACGCTTTCTCCCTTATGCGATGTAGTCTGGTCCACCTCCCTTTGCCTGCTTGGTCTGTCTTAGACCTCCGCAGCAGGATGTCCATGTGGCCCTCCCCGAACCTAACATCAGTTTGACGTATGTATGCTTTTCCTGCGTCCCTTGCTGCTGGAGCCACCGGTTTGCTCACTCTGTATGCTCCAAAGAAAGCTAGTGTGAAAGCTGCCCTGAAAAGTGTGGCTTTGCTCTCTGATGAGCATAACTCCCCAAGGGCTCCTATCCTTTTCTGCAGCAGGTGGAAATGAATGGACCTTCTTGCATCTCGACTTGCCTACTGCATTATGCCCCATCCTTTCAATGCCGTCCTGTTGTGAAAACCCCTGGTGGGGACCTGCTCCGACGCCATCTTTGTGTAGTACGCCACTTCGCTCAAATGGGTCTGAGCCCAAGATTTTGTCCTACCGGCACTGAAAGCCCATTCAATGAAACCCAGGACCTTGCTCTGCCCCGCTGGCTTGCCCTTTGTTATCCCAGTCGCTGCAGTAAATGTCACCCAGCACTTACGGTAACGGTGCATTGTCTTTGGGGCCAGTGCATGTTCCAACATCGCTTCTAAACCAGCTCTGCCCATGCCCATACTTCCTCCAGCACTGGGGTCATCCCTTGGTCTGCATTTGGAGTGAGGTCTCGGAATCTTGCCCACTGAAAATGAGAAATGGAATCCGCAACTGAGTTGTCTATTCCCGGGACGTGTCATGCCCTAACCGCTATGTTTGCTCTCAGTTGACATTAGACCAACTTTCGTAACAGGCAAACCATGGATGCACATTTTGCCGTCTCTGTGTTGATTGCCTGCACTACTGCGTAGTTGTCAGACCACAGAGTTATCTGCCTGTTGGCTAGTCACTCTGCCCAAATGTGAAAGGCCACTACTATGGGGAATAACTCCAGCAGTGAAATGTTCGCTGTGCCCCCTTCTTGTTTCCAGGCTTCAGGCCATGCCCCTGCCATCCACGCTGTCCCTAGGATGGCCCAAAACCAAGGCCCCCCAGCTGTGTCCGTGTACAGCTCGAGCTAACTCGCTGGTACTCATGGCTCTTATTACATTAGGATGCCATTGAAATCGGACAGAAAAGATTCCCACTGTTCCAGATCTACTTTTACCCCTTGCGTTAAGCAGACCCTGTGGTGTTTTTGTGTCATGCCCCTGGTTAGCCATGCCAGCCTTCTTGCTAATGCCTGCCCTGCTGGGATCACCCTTGTGGCGAAGTTCAGTTTCCCCAGCAGCTGCTGCACCTAACCTATTGCGACCTTCTTTTGCAGCCTTAGCCTACCCATGATCTCCTTGAGCTCTGTGTTATGTTGGAATCTTACCTGTATTTACATCCTGTGCATGCTCTGTTCATATTCTGTATTCCTTATTAGAATGTCAGGCGTACGACACTCGATAGTTGGCAGTTGTCCTGCGCTGTCGTGGTGATCGGATGCCAGGTTGCTTCCTTGAATAAAACTTAACTTGAAAAGGCCTACTTTCTCGGCGTTGTTCCTTTCCTGTACCAAGAAGCATCATAACATTTTTGGGGACGGATTCCTGATGTCTTCTGATTTCTACGGACTCGACTGACTCGGCACACCGTCTGGAAAGCAACCTGGTGATCGGATGTCATCTCCTTCGGCGCTGTGTGTCCTGCAGTTCCCTGAAGTTTGACCCTTTGCTTTGTTATTGATTTGGCCTTCGTTTGAGGTACTTTTTCTTTAATTATATTTTCCACGCGCTTGTTGAACTCTCCGTGTTCCAAGCTTGACAGTTGCCCTCCGTCACTGCAACGCATCTGACGTCTGTGGAGCGCTCACGCCTAACCACGTGACTTACGTTCACGGAACACACTGAAACGCACACGTCATTTGAGCATTCTTACGTTTTGGAACGCTCTGCCTCCCGGTAGGCATTGTGCATGTCATCCTTTTTTCTGCCTTTCTGCCTTTCACCCGTGTTCTTCGTGGCTTCAGCGTGACATTTTACACCTGTTCCTGTCCTTCGCTTGCCTTACTTTGGGCAATTGTACTACGGTGATCTGCTCACCTGGTTTTAGCAAAAACTTACACGGTGATGTGCACACCTCATATAAGTCTGTACTGTTATTTGCACATCTGTTTTTGAGTATTAATTGTGCCTTTTATTTGTTTGGGTAATTTCAGTTTACCATCATGGCTTCAAACATTGTTATGCCTCCAATGTTATTATCCTCTCCAGGTACACCAATGATAGAGTGGGAAGACTGGGTTGGATAATTATATTGTCGCCCTGGATGGAAAGAATTTTCACCCTGATAGAAAGAAGGCACTTTTACTAAGTACACTCGGAAATGAAGGTCAGAGAGTTTTTAAATACTTACCAGTTGCTCTTGGTCCCAATGGTCAACCTATGGATGACGTTTATAAAGAGGCACTGAAAAGACTTGAAACCAGATTTGCAAAAGAAGTTAACTTAGTTATGGCAAGATACCGTTTTTATACTCATCCTCAAGCTGAGAATGAGAGTATTGACGATTTTGTTTCTAGGTTACGCGAACTTTCAATCAAGTGTCGGTTTGGTAACATGGCAGATGAGCTTATTCGTGATCAGCTCATCGTTCAATGTCGACACAGAAAAATTCAAGAAAGGTTATGGGCTGCCAAAGACCCTTCTCTAAAAGATGCAATAGACATGGCCAAGGTGATTGAAGAGTCACAGAAGTGTATTAAAGAATTGGAACGCAGGGGCAAGATTTCTTCACAGATTGGGAATGTTGAAATTGGTGATTGTGAAGAGAGTTGTAAAGTTAATGTAGTTTCGAAACGTTTTAACAAAAATAATCCAAATAATTTTCTTTCCAAAGTCAAAGGTAAAGAGTTTTGGCATTGTGGAAGCCAATTTCATTTGGAGGATTTCAAAAAATGTTATGCTTTAGACCAGACATGTAGGAAATGTGGTCGTAGAGTTCACTATCTCAGGATGTGCAAACAGGGTGAGAGTGGTGATAAAAACAAATCTGTTGATAGTCTTGAAAAACTCAAGTCTAAAGTAAATGTGATAAGCAATAGAGTTTCAATGATTAAGCAAGTTGAGTATGATCTTGTTAATGTAACTTGTGATTCTCCCAGATTAACAAGACTCTCCGCTCTTTTCACAGTTTGTGGTCAAAATGTTTCACTCATGGTTGACTCTGGTTCGTTGTTTACAATAATTCCCGAATCTACATTTTCTTCTTTATGGCATGATGTTTCTTTAACTGAAAAAGACATTAATCCAGTCGGATACCAAGGTAAACCCATTGATGTATTAGGTTACATGTTTGGTGCTATTGTTTTCAAATCCAGGAGTATTAATGGCAAAATATATATTGCCAGGGAGGATCCTCCAATTTAAGTTGGATGCACCAGTTCGATTTAAACATCATAATTAATCCTAATTCACCTGATGTTGTCATGGTAATTGAGAATGATATTCAAGTCAAAGACATTTTAAATGCTGCCCATAGAGTATTCGAAGATAAATTGGGTTGTGTCAAAAATTATGTTCACAAAATCGTTTTGAAACCCAATGCTTCGCCTGTACAACACAAACTCAGGAGGGTACCTTTATCAGTTAGACAGGATTTGAAGAAATTATTACAAGACATGTTAGTCTCAAAGATTATTGAACCTGTCGAAGCTTCTCCTTGGATTTCTCCAGTGGTAATAACTCTGAAATCCGATGGTCGTTTGAGATTTTGCATCGATCTCAGGTCACTCAATCGGGAGATTATAACTGATACCTTTCCTCTTCCCAATATCAATGAGTTGTTGCAATCAGTTGGTGGGGGAAGATTTTTCTCTAAAATTGATTTAAGAAGCACGTACCATCAAATTAGATTACATCCTGACTCCAAATCTCTGACTGCCTTTATTACGACCGAAGGTACGTTCCAATTCACTCGTATGCCATTTGGCCTGGCCTCGGCTGCGAGTGTTTTTCAACGTATGATGTCCAACATGTTAAAGGGATTGTCAGGAGTTGTCTATTTTCAGGCTGACATTCTTGTCTCAGGGAAAACTGTTAATGACCACAACTTGGTTTTGCGCCAAGTACTCTTCAAGTTAGAAGATACGGGTTTGACTGTCAATAAGGATAAATGTGTCTTTTTAACTGAAAGCATTGAGTATTTGGGTTATACCATTTCCAGTGGTGGAATTGCTCCCAAGAAGAATTTGTTAGTTGCCATTAGTCAAGCTCCAGCCCCTAAAGATAGGGATCAGCTCCGATCCTTTTTAGGATTAGTCGAATACTATTTGAAATTTGTCAAGGGTTTTGCGAATTTGTCTGAACCTCTGAGAGTATTATTGAGGAAAGGAAATAGGTTTGTCTGGGAACAACTGCAAGAGAATTCTTTTCAACAAATTAAGGACAACATTTGCAATGCTGGGATTCTCGCCCCTTTTGATCCTGCGTCTAAATCCTATTTGACTGTGGATGCTAGTTTGACTGGAATTGGGGTGGTGTTTTCACAGCTTCAACACGGCGTTGAAAAAACCATTGCATTTGCGTCAAGGACGTTAACTCAAGCCGAGAGGAATTACTCATAGAACGAGAAGCGTTGGGTGCTGCGTGGAGTGTTGAGTATTTTCGAATATATTTGTGGGGGGTGAGGTTTGTTTCAAGGACTGATCACAAGCCCTTGTTAAAGATTTTGTCAGGTGGTGGTGCTGGCAAGGGTTCAGCAAGACTTGCTAGATTTGCTGCCAGAATGCAAGAGTATTTATATGAAATTGTTTTTATCCAAGGCTGGAAAAATGTTCAGGCAGATTGTTTATCTCGTCTGTCTGTTGATTGGAAATTGGTTGATCAAGATCTGGAGAAATCTAATACTGATGAGGCTGTTGCTGCGGTTGGTGATATGTGTGAGTCTTCCTTAGGTGCGTTTTCTAAAGATCAGTGGTTGATTGAAATGGAGAAGGATACAACCTTGAAAGAAGTGGTTCTTTTAATAAAAAGAGGTGCTTCCAGAGAGAGTATGTTACCTGTTCCTGTTAGACCTTATTGGAAACTTTTGGATGAATTGTCTATATCTGGATCTGAAGTCATACTGAGAGGAGATCGCTTTGTACCACCTTTTGGTTTAAGGTTGCATATTTTCGAATTGGCCCATGAGGGACATCTTGGTCGAGGTATGACCATTAGGAGAGTAAAGCAAGAATTTTAGTGGCCGGGGATGGATGATGAGATCCGAGGTTGGGTGGAAAACTGTAAATGTTGTAAGGAGAGTGAGAAGAGGTTAAGAGTTGGTCTTCAAAGTAGTAAAGGACACATTACAGATCCAGGGAAACCTTGGTATAACCTTTGTTTGGATTTCATTGGTCCTCTTTCGGGTTTAGCTGCGGATATGCGTTTTGCAGCAGTTGTTGTTGATGTACACTCGAAGTGGCTTTGTGTCGAATTTCTTAAAGATATCACCACTAAGACCACTATAGAGGTATTAGAGAGGCTCTTTTCGCAAGAGGGTCGTCCTAATATGATCTTAACTGATAATGGCTCTCAGTTAACCTCGAACGAAATGAAATGTTTTTTTGAGAAATGCGGTGTCAGGCATTCTTGTACTTCTTTATACAATCCAATGGGAAATGGTATGGTCGAAAGGTCCAATAGGCTCATCAAAGGTACCATCCAACTTGCTTTAGCTAACAATTTAGATCCCAAACGGTTGGTTGAGGACATGATTTGGTCGTACAGGACCACTCTCCACAGTGTCACTCATAAATCTCCTTTTCTGATTATGCGTGAGCGTTCTGGTTCTAGAATGGTTCCAGCTTGGTTGAAGGATTGGGTACTATCTGATGGTTAGAGTCTTCCGCAGATTGTTGCAGGGAAAATTGTGGTTGGTGATTGGGTCAAGATAAAGTCTGGTAGAACTAAAGCTGGTTTGCATAAGTTTAGAGGGCCGTTCCGTGTTGTGGCGGTTAGCAAGTACTCCCTGATTGTTGAAGGTGGTGAAAGGTGGAATTTGAGGAATGTTGCTCTTTATCAGAAAGGTGGTTCACTCCATGTTCAAGCTTCCAAGGTCGATGGTTGTTCGGGTGCATGCCTGTCTCGGATTTCAGTGATTCTGACGCTCAACAATCTGTTTTTGAACCCAATGTTCTTCCCTCTAGTGTTATGCATGAGGTTGAGAAGGTGGGTGATGAGAGTTTGTGTGCTGGGCGTAGGGTTTGTAAACCACCAATGTATCTTAAACATTATGTTACTTTTTAATTTTCTTTCTCCTTATAAGAAGGATGGATTCTGTGTCAATTTATTTTAACTTAGTTAATTAATTTACCTTAGTTTTCAATATTTTTATTTTGTTATATTTTCTTCTCTAGGAAAGAGGATGTGTTATGTTGGAATTTTACCTGTATTTACATCCTGTGCACACTCTGTTCATATTCTGTATTCCTGATTAGAATGTCAGGCGTATGACACTCGATAGTTGGCAGTTGTCCTGCGCTGTCGTGGTGATCGGATGCCAGGTTGCTTCCTTGAATAAAACTTAACTTGGAAAGGCCTACTTTCTCGACGTTGTTCCTTTCTGTACCAAGAAGCATCATAGCACTCTGCTACCTTGTTGGGTTGTAATCTGCATGTCCCTGCAATTGTGTCTAGTTCTATCCCTAGGAAGGACAGTTTCGTGGTTGGGCCCTCTGTCTTGTCTTGTGCTTGCGGTATCCCTAGTTCCTGCGCCAATGCTGTGAAACTCTGCAGGAGGAGGGCGCAGTCACCTGTGCTTGCCTTGCTGACAAACAGGAAATCATCTAGGTAATGGACCCGACCCCCTCGCGGGGCCAGTCTCCCTACTTCCCACTCTAGGAAACTGCTAAATGCCTCAAAATATAAATAAGATATTGAGCACCCCATTGGCAAGCATTTTTCGTAATAATATTATCCATCTAGCTGGAAACCTAGCAAATGATAGCTGTCTGGATGGACAGGCAAGACTCGGAAAGACGACTTGATGTCAGTTTTGGCTAGTAGGGCTCCCCTTCCTTCCTGCCTTATCAGGTCTACTGCATTGTCTACTGATGCATAAGCTACTGAGCCATCGTTCTGTTCCGGCCAGTCGAGGACTGACTGTCCTTGCGTGTGGGACAGATGGTGTATTAGCCTGAATTGCCCTTCCTCCTTCTTAGGTACCACTCCTAGCGGGGAGACCTTTAAGTTCTCCAGAGGGGGGGGTTGCGAAAGGGCTGGCCACCCACCCCATTCAGACTTCCTTGCCTACTTTGTCCAGTGCTATGCTTGTGTTGTCCCTTACCGATTTCAGGTTCTGGCTCTCCCGTATCCCTTTGGGACCTTTGCAGGGTATTCTGAAACCTTGTGTGAAACCCTCTGACAATTTTTGTCTGTCTCTTGCCTTGGGATACTGGCCTAATAGATGCACCAGCCTTCTGGTTCTAATTGGTGTTGGTAGCAGCTGCCCTCTGTCCTAGGCTCCCCGACCGCGGGGGCCTGCTTGCTACTTCTTTATACCGGTTCTTTCTTTGCCCGCTCCTGCTCCCTGGCCTTGCTTGCAGCGGATTGCTGGGTGGTTTGCCCTCCAAGACCCGCACGCATATTTGAACCTGTATCCTGCCCCCCATTTACAATTGTCTTTGTTAAATTTCCAGCATGGTTTCCCAGATTTGGTGTTTCCCTGGCTCTTACCCTTGAACTCTTGGCCTTCATATTTGCCCTTACTCCCATAGGAGCGAAAATTGCTATCCCTGGCGCTTACACCTTCCCAGGCAGCCACCATGTGTGTTGAGAAACCCTCCATGTCTTGGCAGTCCCATTCAATCACTGGCCAAGTTTTTATCTTCTCCCTGAAACCCTCATCGTATTTCAACTATGCTTCTCCCTGATACTTCAACTGTATCAGGGGGAAGCACCTTCTGCTCATACAGAATGAATGCCGCAGTGCTATGGGGGAATTTTTCCACAAAAACACAAGACAGGGTTCTGAATGCTTTCAACCATTTCTCAATTGATCTCTCTACCCTGGGCTTGCGCCTCTCCCTCCTATCATCATCTTTCTTGTCCTGTACTGTCAGGTCCAAGCCTGTAAGGCGTACCTCTAGCAGGGAGAAGATGCCTATAAACTCCTTCCTCCATATCATTTCTTTTACGGCTAGTGGGATGAAATTGGCCAAGCCTAGAAGCTTTGTGGTTGTGGGAGGGTCACTCAGGGAAGGGCGCAGGTATGCACTGGCCGGCTTCCCTTTCTGGTCTGCGCCCTTCCCTGTCGCCCCACCTTCACCTGCCTTGCTGGCCCCGAGGGTCACTAGCCCCCCTTATGTGGCCTCCTCACTCTGTTGTGCAAGTTTACTTTTGCCTGCTGCCCTTTTCATGCCTCCCCTTGTGTCTGGCTCTCACTGGGCTCCTTGCTGCGTCCCTGGCTTCCTGAAGCCCATGGTGGGCCTGCCCCAAAGAAGGATCCCGCCCCCGGCCACTGCCACCATGGCATCCAAGCCAGTGGGCCCCAAGCCTCCCCTTGGAAACCTTGCTGGTCCCTCCCCTGCACTAGCTGCCTAGGGGGCAAAATATATCGATGTTACTAATCTCGATGTTACTAATATCGATTTTTGTACTTTTGTAATGTATTTTATTATATATTTAATATGTATGTGTTATATGTTTTTTAAGTATTTTACTTGTTTTAAATTGTATGTGTACTATTTTTATATATTAATAATGTTATTTTTATGTCAATTTTATGTTTTAGTAACAGAGCGGGTTGTGGGTTTATAGAAGAATAGGGTGGGAAGTAATTTAATAATAGTAAATTAATTATTAATTTTTAGGAGTTATTAATTATTTTTAATAAATTTTTGCACGTAAGTTCTGTAGCGGGAAGTGGGTTTATAGGGGAATTGGGTGGGAAGTATTTTAATTGTATTTAAGTAATATTTTATTTTTAATTTTTGGTATTCATAATTACATTATTTTCAATTCATTAATAATTGGCAATTAGATTTTTTAATTGTTAAGTAAGTTTTTTAATTGGTAATTAATGTTTGTAATTGATAATTAATTTTGTTAATTAGTAATTAATGTTTGCAATTGGTCATTATTTTTTTAATTGGTAATTCATTTTTTAATTTGTAATTATTATTTTTTATTTGGCAATTAATTTTTAATAATTGGTAATTAATGTTTTATAAAAAAGTAGATTTTGGTATAAAAAATAATGTTATTGTTCAATTTTTTTAAATTGCTAATCAATTTTTATTCATTAAAATCTTTTGTTTTTTAATATTTAATATTGTGTAATTAATATTTATTAATTAATATGTTAATTAATTTTTGCATGTAAGTTCTGTAGCGGGAAGTGGGTTTATAGGGGAATTGGGTGGGAAGTATTTTAATTGTAATTAAGTAATGATTTATTTTTAATTTTTGGTATTCATATTGACATTATTATCAATTCATTAATAATTGGCAATTACATGTTTTAATTGATAAGTAAGTTAATTGGTAATTCATGTTTGTAATTGGTAATTAATTTTGTTAATTGGTAATTAATGTTTGTAATTGGTAATTATTTTTTTTAATTGGTAATTCATTTTTTAATTTGTAATTATTATTTTTTATTGGGCAATTCATTTTTAATAATTGGTAATTAATGTTTTATAAAAAGTAGATTTTGGTATAAAAAATAATTTTATTGTTCAATTATTTTTAAATTGCTAATCAATTTTTATTCATTAAAATCTTGTATTTTTTTAAATTTATTATTGTGTAATTAATATTTATTAATTAATATGTATTTGTATTTATTGTTAATTTATTGTTAATTAATTATTCACTTGAAATTATGTTTTTTATAAATATTATTGGGTATTTGTAAATGATGTTGAGTTGTTTAGAAAGTAAATTATTATTTATTTTAAATACAAAAATTATTTATAAGTTTGTAATTTTTTATTTCTATGCTATCCAACGCTTTCTCTACTGTTGCACTCACTGGTGTGGGATTAGTAATGTTTACCCCTACACTATCCAATGCTTTCCCTACTGTTTCACTCTCTGGAGTTGAAATAGTAATTTTTACCCCTACGCTATCCAACGCTTTCCCTACTGTTTCACTCTTTGGAGTTGGAATAGTAATTTTTACCCCTACGCTATCCAACACTTTCCCTACTGTTTCACTCTCTGAAGTTGGAATAGTAATTTTTACCCCTACGCTATCCAACTCTTTCCCTACTGTTACACCCTCTGGAGTTGGAATAGTAATTTTTACCCTACGCGATCCAATGCTTTCCCTACTGTTGCCCCCTCTGGAGTTGGAATAGTAATTTTTACCTCTATGCTATCCAACGCTTTCCCTACTGTTACACCCTCTGGAGTTGGAATAATAATTTTTACCCCTACGCTATCCAACACTTTCCCTACTGTTCCACCGTCTGGAGTTGGAATAGTAATTTTTACCTCTACGCTATCCAACGCTTTCCCTACTGTAGCACCCTCTGGAGTTGGAATAGTAATTTTTACCCCTACGCTATCCAACGCTTTCCCTACTGTAGTGCCCTCTGGAGTTGGAATAGTAATTTTTAATCCTACACTATCCAACGCTTTCCCCACTGTTCCACCGTCTGGAGTTGGAATAGTAATGTTTACCTCTACGCTAGCCAGCGATTTCCCTACTGTAGCACCCTCTGGAGTTGGAATAGTAATTTTTACCCCTACGCTATCCAACGCTTTCCCTACTGTAGTGCCCTCTGGAGTTGGAATAGTAATTTTTACTCCTACGCTATCCAATGTTTTCCCTACTGTTGCCCCCTCTGGAGTTGGAATAGTAATGTTTACCTCTACGCTATCGAACGCTTTCCCTACTGTAGCACCCTCTGGATTTGGAATAGTAATCTTTACCCCTACGCTATCTAACGTTTTCCCTACTGTTGCCCCCTCTGGAGTTCGAATAGTAATTTTTACCTCTACGCTATCCAACGCTTTCCCTACTGTAGCACCCAATGTTATCATTCCTGTAGTTTTTTTGGGACGTTGAATAGTATTTTTATTTATTTAGCTATTTAATATTTCTATTATTATTTTTTATAATTTTGTATAATAATAATTTTAAAAATATTGATATATTTAATTTGTTTAATGTATTAAATATAATTATTTACTTTTTATTTATGTTATTGTTTGATGTTTAGATGTATTTCTATTTTATATATTTTTGTATTAATGTGTGAGTTATTAAAATAATTATTAAAATGTATTATTAAGTAAGTATATATTATATATTTTACGTATATGTTTAATTAATGTTATATTATCGTATATGTATTATGTATTAATTTTAAACATTATTAAATATTTTTAAATATGTTTATTTGTTTTATAAGTATTATTTACCTTATTTTACAATTTTGTTTAATTTAAAAAAATATATATTTTTTTAATTACGATATTTTTAACATCAATATTTTTTTTTTATATTTTTGTACTTACCATGTTGTAGATAGGATGTCGATATTCTTGTCTTCGATATTCCAGACTCGATTTTTCTGTAGGTCGATATTTTGTCCGTCGATATTCTGTCAGTGATCCGTCGCTAGAGGACAGCCTGTTACTTTTTAGCTGGTGCCGTGGGTAACATTCTCGGTGCTGCTCCTGGTTGCCGTCAGTATTGCTGCCCCCAAAGTCGCTTCTGCTGCTCCCGAATGACGCCTCACTGTACCAGGGTCCCGGTGAAGAAATCCGGATCGTAGTCGGCGGTGAGGTCCGAAGGCATAGTCCTTCGCTGCTGTTGCTCCATTCCTGCTCGATTCGATTCCTTCGCTTCCCGCTGTCTGAGGTGCTTAAATGCTTGAGGGGGCTGCTTGCCCCCTTCTTCTACCCCTCCGCAGCTTGTGGCCTTCTCCCCTGATTAGGGGAGGCCAATCTCCATTCGGTCCATGCGGTCGCCCCAGGGGGTCGGAGGGTAATGCTTCCCGCCCCCGAGTGGTGTTTGGCCCTGGCCCCCATTGGGTCCGGCCTTGCCTTCCCTGGCCCAGGCTCCGAATGCCTTGTGCAGAAAACACCTTATCAAGAAACATTATGGGGCCGATTCTGATCCGGTAAAATCACCGTCTGTATGACTCGCATCCGGAGCCGTTTCCGTACGACTCGTACAGACGCCGTACGACCCGACGAGTACGATCCCGACCGGGGTACCAGGACGCGAGTCGTACGGTCCACGTCAGGTAAGGGCGATTCGTACGGAAAAGCGCACAATCACATACACACCATATGGCGCGTACACCCCATGATCGCAGGGGTATGCGCCGTACCCCTGCGATCATGGGGGGTACGTGCCGTACACCCAGCGTACATGGGGTACGCACCGTACACCCAGCGTACATGGGGTACGGTGCGTACCTCATGTACGCTGGGTGTACGGCACGTACCCCCCATGATCGCAGGGGTATGGCGCGTACCCCTGCGATCATGGGGTGTACGTGCCGTACCCGGGGAGGGTTATTCCGTACCTGTTTCGGGGTGAACTCTGCTTTTACGGCTGTTTTCAGCTCCCATAGGAAAAGGGTTGTACGGTGCGTACCCAACACGAATCGTACTTGCCGGTTCGGAAGAACCGTCCGCGAACCGTACATATGTCGCGTACAGCGGGTTCCGAGGGAGAGTCGCACGGGGATTTCATTCGTACGGAGTACGGCTCCTGGTACGGATCGTACTTCGTCGTTCGTACGGGGGACGTTGTAGGGTACGATTTGTACGGGAAAAACGCTCCGAACGGCAATTCGGATCGCTTTTTATCGGATCGGAATCGACCCCTTTGTCTCCTGCACGTAGTCCACTTTATTTACTGAAAGCCAAATGTTATCATGTTATTATGAAATTTCATGACAAATGTGCATTTTCACACACCACTCTAAAAATTCCCTTTACAAGTTAGTAGTGTGACGATGAAGTCCAGACTAGGGCTCATAAAGATTGGTGATGTGCAATCCAGACATTGCTTCAGTACCATAAATGTATTTGCTTGATTTACACCCAGTGTTTTGTCAAACTGGACAGGCAATTTTCTCAAAGACATCAACATGATTATCTGTATTTGAGGAATAGTGCTTCTTAATACTGTGGCAGACCCTCGAGTATTGGTGTAGCGAATTCGTTTCCCATCAAAACTGGCATAAAACAAACAGTGTATTTGTAAACGTGCATGTTAAAATACACATTTGGCTTCAAATTTTAAAACATTCTTGAAGGAAAAATCCCCCAAAACACAAAGGGGTCCATTAGGATGACGGGCGGACTTTGCCCGCCCGTCATCCTATCGTAAATCTGGATCGCCCGCCATATGGGCGGGGGTCCCGGGGGTGCCATTTGGACGTGCCCGCCACAGTGGCGGGCACATCCTGTATTTTCAGCATTGTGGCGGGCGGTGCTCTCTGCACCGCCCGCCACAATGCTGAAAATGCAATTTCACATTGTCATTTGCAAATCGGCAGACACCGCGCGGTGCCTGCCGCTTTGCAAATGACAATGAAGGGGGTTACCACAGGTACCCCCCATGTGCACCCCCCCACCTGTACTTCACTCTGGGGGCCCGCAGTGGGCCCCCAGAGTGAAGACCGCATGGAAAGGCATCTAACACTGCCCATTGTAATATGGCTGGCGGTGTCTAATAGGCACCGCCACCATATTAAACATTTTCCGCCCCGGCCGCAAGGCGACTGGGGCGGAAAAGTGGCGGGCGGTGTTTTGGTCCACTGCGGTCCCCCCGCCATTGTAATATGGCGGGGAGGAAATCAGGGAAGGATGTCGGGCGGATTGCCCCCGCCAGGCTGGCGGTAGCCACCGCCAGCCTGGCGGGGGCAATCCGCCCGACATCCTAATGGACCCCAAAGAGTTTCATGGGCTTGCAGTTTATGCTTTTTTTAAGCAATTGACTTGGGGAAAATGTTTTATGTCAATGAGATTAATTTGTTTTGTCGTGAAATTTGCTCCAAATTTCTACCAGTTTTAATTTGCTCATAATAAATGTATCCAGATTAATTACATCTAAATTATAGTCATACCATTCCCATTAGCAGTAGAAATCTGATTTTAGAGACATCACAGGTATGTCCTTAAAGTTGACAGCAAAGTACCACAAACAAGGCTAAACAATTGACATTATTTTTATGTGCATGATTCTATACAAGTAATTTCTCTTTTTTTCTGCTGCTGAGCGGCCACTGCCCTCGTTCACAGTCAGTGGGTACAACTTGTTTAATAATAAGGATTAAAATCCGGTGTAGCATGGACATTTAGGAGCCAGGGGCTGCAAACATGACGTACTTTTCTACATGGCAAAGCACTTTCTATAAATTGTCCATGGCACACAAAATTGACTATCCGCTTAAATGGACATTAACTTTCAGTGTAAAAAGCAGACATTCATGCTCCAGCGGTAACACTCACTGAACACTTTGTAAAGACAAGGTGTACTGTTAATCCTCAATGGATTTTCCTTTTCCTTTTAAGCTTCTCAGAACATAAAAATACATATTTGGCCTGCCTCGTCCCAGTTAAATTCTCTGATAAACGGATTAAAGCTCACAGTTGCTCCTCCACTTCCAGAGTGAGGTTTAGAAAGATTCAAAATGGCGGATCGGGAAGGTGACGGCCCGACTTGGCTCATGACTCAAGCATCGCCAGTAGTGACATGGGCAGGGACGGTCACTCAATGCCACCTTCCATCCTGTGAATCCGGATCATTTTAAGCGTCCGTTCACAGAGGGATACATTAGAGCGTCCATCGGAGTGTGAAGTAATGTGTCTGCAGGAAGAGGATAAAGCGATCAGCTGCATAAAGAACAGCTTGGGCTTGTGGCTGACACTGAAACATGTCAAAGAAGGCGCTCAGGGGTCTCTGTCTCTACAGAATACAAGCAAGATTTACAGCAGCACAAATGCTTTAATTTCTCTGTGCTTTTCCGATTTTGCATGCGCATACAAAGTGGGAAAAGCTTTGCATCATGTCTAGGCATATTATTTTGTACAGGAAGGCTATACCCTTCTAGTAAAAAGCCTATGCTAGACTCATGCACACATCCCAGCACTATGGCGCTAAGCAGTGACGGCTCCTCGAGGAAGTGCTGCGGGGCAGCAGGGCAGGGGAGGGGCAGGGTGGGGAGTACTAAACTCCGACATACGGCCGAATGAAGTTAAGTAAATAAATAAATAAATGAAACGAATTACATTGCACACGCTGCAACACTAATCGGCGATGCAGCGCGTGCAATGTAATTTGTTTTACTTAACTCCATTCGGCCATATGTCGGAGTTTACTGCCCCTCCCCCGCCCCTCCTCACCACCTCAGCACTCTCTCAAGGAGCCGTCACTGGCGCAAAGGTGTGTGCCTGGCGCAGGGCTGCTGAAATCAGGGATCAAGGGAAAGAGGAGGGGGGAGACATATCTCTGAAGATATGGCGTTCTCCTGCAGCCTCTCTGTCATGCAACGCAGTGTAGTGCTCTTTTCCAGGTTTGCGCAAGTGAGAAAAAACATAAGAAACATAAAATATTCATAAATAAGGGTTAATACCCTTGACAGACTTTCCTCTTCTTCTCTGAATCTCACTTTTGCACAGGTGACATCCTTTATTCCCACTCCACATCACGCATCCTTTTCCTATCACAGCCGCCCATTCACCACTGAAAGAAAATCCGGATCACTTGCACATCAGTATCAAACATTTTAGTTTGCTTACATTTCAGTTATATAATGTTTAAGAAAATGTAATAAAATATTACCTACTTAAAAAAAATTGAGGTCCGTGGTGTCTGCCTTGAACCTGTAAAAAAGGGGGCGGTGATGGACGGAGCATCTGAACCAATCAAACACTCACACCCAGTCAAAAGATCTGGGTTTAATCCATCACCGTTCTTTAGCCCACTCTGCCACCCCAGTTCAGACATGGCTATATGCAAATCAGTCTGACCCTGTGCCTCATGGGAACAGTCCAGCCCGAACTGCCAAGCCATGCCTTCCCCAGTCTGACCCTGTGCCTCATGGGAACCGTCCAGCCCGAACTGCCAAGCCATGCCTTCCGTCCATCACCACCCCCTTTTGTACCGCTTTGGCCGCCATAAGTGTGGCAGGGTATGCTCAGACGTGAGTCCCTTGCTCACTTTGCCACTGGATTCAAGCAAGCCGGGCTGAAGATGGCTGTAATGCCAGAAACCGGTCCTCGGAAGCTTGTTTCCGGTCCAGGGAAGACATGGCTTGGCAGTTCGGGCTGGACTGTTCCCATGAGGCACAGCGTCAGACTGATTTCGATATAGCCATGTCTGAACTGGGGTGGCAGAGTGGGCTAAAGAACGGTGATGGATCAAACCCAGATCTTTTGACTGGATGTGAGTGTTTGATTGGTTCAGATGCTCCGTCCATCACCACCCCCTTTTGTACCGCTTTGGCCGCCATAAGTGGGGCAGGGTATGCTCAGACGTGAGTCCCTTGCTCACTTTGCCACTGGATTCAAGCAAGCCGGGCTGAAGATGGCTGTAATGCCAGAAACCGGTCCTCGGAAGCTTGTTTCCGGTCCAGGGAAGGCATGGCTTGGCAGTTCGGGCTGGACTGTTCCCATAAGGCACAGGGTCAGACTGATTTGCATATAGCCATGTCTGAACTGGGGTGGCAGAGTGGGCTAAAGAACGGTGATGGATCAAACCCAGATCTTTTGACTGGGTGTTAGTGTTTGATTGGTTCAGATGCTCCGTCCATCACCACCCCCTTTTGTACCGCTTTGGCCGCCATAAGTGGGGCAGGGTATGCTCAGACGTGAGTCCCTTGCTCACTTTGCCACTGGATTCAAGCAAGCCGGGCTGAAGACGGCTGTAATGCCAGAAACCGGTCCTCGGAAGCTTGTTTCCGGTCCAGGGAAGGCATGGCTTGGCAGTTCGGGCTGGACTGTTCCCATGAGGCACATGGTCAGACTGATTTGCATATAGCCATGTCTGAACTGGAGTGGCAGAGTGGGCTAAAGAACGGTGATGGATCAAACCAAGATCTTTTGACTGGGTGTGAGTGTTTGATTGGTTCAGATGCTCCGTCCATCACCACCCCCTTTTGTACCGCTTAGGCCGCCATAAGTGTGGCAGGGTATGCTCAGACGTGAGTCCCTTGCTCACTTTGTCACTGGATTCAAGCAAGCCGGGCTGAAGATGGCTGTAATGCCAGAAACCGGTCCTCGGAAGCTTGTTTCCGGTCCAGGGAAGGCATGGCTTGGCAGTTCGGGCTGGACTGTTCCCATAAGGCACAGGGTCAGACTGATTTGCATATAGCCATGTCTGAACTGGGGTGGCAGAGTGGGCTAAAGAACGGTGATGGATCAAACCCAGATCTTTTGACTGGGTGTTAGTGTTTGATTGGTTCAGATGCTCCGTCCATCACCACCCCCTTTTGTACCGCTTTGGCCGCCATAAGTGTGGCAGGGTATGCTCAGACGTGAGTCCCTTGCTCACTTTGCCACTGGATTCAAGCAAGCCGGGCTGAAGACGGCTGTAATGCCAGAAACCGGTCCTCGGAAGCTTGTTTCCGGTCCAGGGAAGGCATGGCTTGGCAGTTCGGGCTGGACTGTTCCCATGAGGCACAGGGTCAGACTGATTTGCATATAGCCATGTCTGCACTGGGGTGGCAGAGTGGGCTAAAGAACGGTGATGGATCAAACCCAGATCTTTTGACTGGGTGTGAGTGTTTGATTGGTTCAGATGCTCCGTCCATCACCACCCCCTTTTGTACCGCTTTGGCCGCCATAAGTGTGGCAGGGTATGCTCAGACATGAGTCCCTTGCTCACTTTGACACTGGATTCAAGCAAGCCGGGCTGAAGACGGCTGTAATGCCAGAAACCGGTCCTCGGAAGCTTGTTTCCGGTCCAGGGAAGGCATGGCTTGGCAGTTCGGGCTGGACTTTTCCCATGAGGCACAGGGTCAGACTGATTTGCATATAGCCATGTCTGAACTGGGGTGGCAGAGTGGGCTAAAGAACGGTGATGGATCAAACCCAGATCTTTTGACTGGGTGTGAGTGTTTGATTGGTTCAGATGCTCCGTCCATCACCACCCCCTTTTGTACCGCTTTGGCCGCCATAAGTGTGGCAGGGTATGCTCAGACGTGAGTCCCTTGCTCACTTTGCCACTGGATTCAAGCAAGCCGGGCTGAAGACGGCTGTAATGCCAGAAACCGGTCCTCGGAAGCTTGTTTCCGGTCCAGGGAAGGCATGGCTTGGCAGTTCGGGCTGGACTGTTCCCATGAGGCACAGGGTAAGACTGATTTGCATATAGCCATGTCTGAACTGGGGTGGCAGAGTGGGCTAAAGAACGGTGATGGATCAAACCCAGATCTTTTGACTGGGTGTGAGTGTTTGATTGGTTCAGATGCTCCGTCCATCATCACCCCCTTTTGTACTGCCTTGAACCTGTGACACCGAATAGAACCCTAGTAAAAGAAAGTTATACGCTGTTGTGCAATTTATTTCTACTAAAAGAACTACTGTTATGTTATTTTTTCAATGCATCATAGGTTTAGCAATGCAGGATGCATATTAGGGGTAGGCAAGCACGTTGAAGCTCTCCAACATTCCATGAGGTGTAGTTAAAGCTGAACGGCCTGCCACCAGGGGCGACTTCCTACCCAAGGATGTCCTGCCTAAGAGTGGCACCCACCTCATATATGGTCCTGTGGAAGGTGGCTTTGAGAAGAGGTTGGCTTCTGGTTGGTGACAGTCCACCTACTTTCAATGGCAATTGTTTTCTGCTGCTCAAATGATCACCAAAGTTGACCGCTTACTTTTTCATTTAAACTGTGTAAGCTTTACATGTAAAAATGCAAATTATCTGACTTTGAAACTCAGCGCATCCCTGTTTTTGCGGGGGTGAGGCGCTGTTTTTTGGAAATGCCCTAATATAGGATTTTGAAGTCCCTTATTTGTTTCTGTGAAACTCTTGAATCTAACATGTACAGTACATGACTATCCCCTGGAATGGCCTGTCATTTGAGACATTATATGGGGCTAGCATCAATGTGAAGGATTCCACCTTGCCTAGTTTCAATCAGTCAAGGATTTATAAAGGACGGTAAATCACCTGTGAGGTTCTTAAGGCACTGGAGTTGCTAACTCTCAGGATCATGTTGTCTTATGAGAAAATGTGGCCATAGAACTTGAGGGTGATTTGGTATGTCACACTTATCTTTAGTACCTGTGATGTTGATGCCATGCAGAGAACAGCAGAATTTCATACGGTATGATGGTGTTCCTGTCTATCTTCTTTTTTAGTCCCAGGCACACAAATGTCATCACTGTCACTTTAACTACTGAGTCTACCTATGCTTATTCTCTGTATTTCTACTTGGAAGACTTCAGCAGTGGAAGGCGCACAGAAACGGAGGTGCTCGTATCTGAAGAGACTCATGCGCTTTGTAAATATCAACAAAGATTATTCCAGCTTCAAATGATTCTAGCCTTGCTACAATTGAGATTAGGGAAGAACTGTGGGCCATTCAGTTGATGAATCATATCTTGGATGCATGAACGGTAATGACCCTCTAACTGTATGGTCTGATTTGGGGTATACAACCTTTACAACGAAACTTTTACAACGAACTACCATTACAACGCAACTTTTACAACGCAAACTATTACAACGCATTGCTCTGGGGGGCGCTCTAGGATAGGGAATAGGTTAATTTACTATCCAATAACCTTCCCTACTATCCACGGGGACTGGAGTTGGAATAGTAAATTAAACTATTCACTATCCAGCGCTCAAAAGCATTATGCGTTGTAATGGTATGTGTTGTAAAACTTACGATGTAAAGGTAGGCGTTGTAAAGGTAGGCGTTGTAACGTCATACATCCCTGATTTGGCTGGCACATGTCCACATATACGCAGATTTGTCCTCTGGACTATCTTTTAGGCACAAATACAATGGGAGTAATCCAGGAGTGGGACCTTTCACAAGATTCATGTATGTCTTGTTCTAGGAGGCTGTAGCTCCCTGCTTCCATTTTGTATCTGGGCGGTGGGCTTATAGTTTCACAGATTTATTCATCAGAAATTGAAATTGTCAATTTGTAGTATTTCAAATCCATTTCCCAGTTTTGCAAACAGCTTCTCTATGCCAGTATCTTCTGCGGATGTGACCCGCAGTCAGCCGCATTCACAGTAGGCTCATCTTCACAGAAGACTTAATGCTTAACAAACAACATCCATCAGCAGCAACTTCAAAGACATACACATCTGAGGCTTGCCTGTTCATTAAACACAGATGCTAGCCTCCCGGGATGTGTGCATTTATCTGATACAGATCAATCTGAACTCCCCTGGCTATTGGTAATCTAAGATGCATATTAATTATGTTTCAGTCCTGATGATGGTCCATTGATTCCTCTCCCATGATTGAAACATCAACAGTACACAATCAGCCTAATGAGAAATCCAAGTTCGTTTTTCAGTCATGTTAGATGCATAAACCATTTGTTGTTTGAACTGTTACTCCCCCAGACCAACCTCATTTCGTTTTCTGAACAGTGGGGCCCATTCGCTTCTTTACTAAATGTTTACTGTGTTATTATATGCAACATTTTACACTGAGTAAAGCACCACCCACATCACACTTGCATCTAAGGCATAGATATAGAGAATTTCATTGATTGTAACGGTATGCCTTAATTTTGGTTCTGTTTTCAGTATTCGCTTGATTTAAACTTGCATTGAATGCGCTATGTTTAACCAAATGTATATACCAATCGTATATTGAGTTCTTATATTTATTACAACCAAAGATGAAAAAATACTATTGTTTGTTGGCACATTCTCATCAGCGCCGGGTTCCGCTCTACGTTGGTTTGCCACGAGGCTATAAGTAACCCGAGCCTGTAAGGGACACTTTGGAGGTATATGAGCATATATGCACATTCGTTGGGTGCAACATACCATTCATCTGTATCTGAGCAAATTCCTTATCCACCATCCATCATTCTTATGGAGAAAACGTTGCTATGGACTGTACATCTTCATAGGTGAGTGTATATTTGATAAACTGTGACTTCTCTACTCCTCTGCCTTGACCTGGAAGCATGCTTCAGCTTGTCTGACTTGTGTAGCTGAAACCAGTATGGTGAGGAATCTGATTATTTAGACTCACTGTATCTATTGAACCTGCACATACTTTTGAACATGCCCCACAGCAGTAGGAAGAAGTCTGTAGGATAAAATGGTGGCTCAGCTTCTCAAGTGGGCAGTGGATTGCCTGAATGTCCTCGATGTGGCACAAATTGTCCTTCACTCCCTTTTAAGCCTGCGATGATGACCGGTAAATGGGAACCAGGCAGTAAGTTCTGCAGTAGACAGGGCAATAATGTCTTCTACACAGCAAGGTTCCTCCAGCAGCTTTTTTCAACATCCTGAGGATTCACTGCACAAATGCCTGCTTATAATTGTATTGGCTGAATGTTGCTTTCAGTTGCATAGCAAGGCTTGATGTTGTTACCATGGTTCTGATGTATTGAGGGAAATATGTACCATGCTTACCCAAAATTCTTCTGAGGCATAAAGGGTCCTTTTCATCAAATTCAAAAATAATGTTCCTCATGCAAGGCCTCTCACATGCAACATCAGACCTTTTAGACAGTCCTCACTATTATGTTCACTGTGTTGGTGATACCTTGTATGCAGTGACTGCAACAGCATTCCTAATACTGGATTCATCTAGGCAGAAAGTTGGTGGCACGCCTAAGGTTAAGGTTCTGGAGCCACAGCAGCAGTTGCAACACTAATGAGGGCCTGTATTCCTCATTCATGGGTTTACACAACCTGGGACCCTTCATCTGACTTCATTGCACCATGGGTTGCAAAGGGCAACAGGAAAGGGTACCAGCTCTACATGAGGAAACAGCAAAGTGGCCCATCAAGTATGAGAAACACAGCTGGAATTGAAAGGAACACTGACATCTTCTGCTTGCAACAGAATGAGTTTATTCATATAACATGAAAACTGCAAATATATCACCTGTCAGGCTGCAGCATCATCGTGGGTGAAAACGCCATGTCTTCAGAACATTTGTCATTTCTTGGAAGGTGACAGTGGGAAACTTCAGGAACACGTCTAGGTGTCTTAGCTAATGATGCTCTTTCTTTTCCCACCCACAGCGTCCTGTCTGCATGTCCTAGTAATTCACACACAGTTGTGTGCCTAGTTGTGTGCCTAGTTGTGATGCAAATGTGTGACACAAAACTGCAGATAGCATCTAAGGAAGCTCAGTATGCTGTTATGACTAGGGCTGAGCGTAATTTGCGTTTAGCGTAAATACACAGAATTAACTAATTCTTCAAGATTACATAGAATTAAGCAAGAGCAATTCTGCATTTACAGCTATTTAAAAAATGCCACCTTGCATCAGAGTAAGTATGTGGATGCATTTTGCGCTAAGAAATATTGCTAAATGCAACAGAAATGAGTAGCGAGCACATGCAGAAACTTGTAATTGGGTTACTAGTGGTAATTCCGCATCAAAGAGTGACACTGAACTACCAAAATTACTCCAATTTCTCCTGTGTCTTTAAAATTACGCCCAGGGCTAGTTATGACGCCCGCTACCTCCTCATTCAACCAATACCGAAACTGAAGATTGGCGATTCATGCAGTAAGTATATGCCTAACAGCAATGATGAAATTAGCAAACGAATCAACAAATTAATACGCACAAATGGTATGTCATCGCGTTAATTACATAACGAGGCTGACAACTACATAAGTAAGAAGTACTTGATCAAATGACTGGGCAGCAAAAATATTGACAGATGGGTCTGAGCTGCCAATCTCACCTAATAAGACACGTCCACTTTTCACTATGGCCCTACCTCTCCTTACCACCATGACACCATCCTGCAACAAACTCAGACTTCTTTTTGTCTGTTTCAAGGACAACCCGTATTGCGCTGCAAGTGCAGAGACAGTTATACCTGCCTCGCATGCGCATGGTTGTATTGTACATTTGCATTGACTGCTGTTCTGTTTTTCGATTTGTTTTCTATTCATTTTAAAGTATGCCGATCAGTATTCATAGGCACAGCACTTGTTCAGCAACATTAATAGCACGTGGTGGCTGCCTTTCATCTTTTTTTTGTACTGAACGTGGGCCTTTGTTCTGTTACTGGCCGTGTTGAATGGCCCATTCATCCTTCTCTGGTGCATTACCCGAGAAGCCCTCGTGATTGGCGAATAATACTTTCACGTGCACATAGCAGCCAAGCTCTTTGCATACAAGTGTAATATAATTACCACATTAGTCATATTAAATATGCAGCAGGGCCCGGTCTCCAAAACGAGAGAGGCATTCAGACATTCGTCTGCTGCAGTAGGCCCCTAGCCTTGGTGTGAATGTATGTAGAGGTACAGCGCAGACATCATTGAACTATTGTACTGCAAGGCAATGCGTCATTGCGTAGTATCACGTGCCAAAGTCACGCGCCAAATAACGAAGCGAAGAAGCATTCAGAAGCTTTCAGGCATTTCCTGTAATGCACACCATTCATAAATGGGCAAATGGCATATGGGCCACGTGCTCGCCTTTTCATTAAACACAGGCAGAAAACAAGCATCAAAGAAGCAAGCTGAGTGTCAGGCCGCTGCCAATCATGTTTTTGAAACCGTGATTGGATTACATTTCCACAGCTGCTTGGGGGAACGATCAATACGTAACTCTTTCCTGAGTGGGTCCGCGCGAGTGCCGCATTACCATGATGTTGTCAGTTTGCGGGAGCCATCCAAATATGTTGTTCCAGCTGTGTGCGACAGGGGCAACAAAAACACAACACATTTCATGAAGAAAAAAAAATGGTGCATTAAAAAAGAAATGGCCGCTGCGGCAGCTTTCGGTTTCCTCGTAGGACACAGCACAGCCTCTGCGGCAGAACAAACAGCACTTTTATGAGCTTTCATCCCAGAGCTTTGCTGGGGAGAGCAAAAACCGAATTGTTAATTACTATATCAGCCAATATTTTTTACGGTTTAATGGCCTAGTCTTAAAACGCCACGGTTAAACGCTGTAATATAATAGAAAGATAGGGCCAGGCAGTTGAGCAGACACATTTAAGGGATGTTATGAAACGTGCTACTGTGATTCTCCAGCAAAGCTGCTAATGTATTCACCACCGCAGCAGTATTCAAGGTTCAGCAGGCAGCCTGGCTCTTTTACTCACTTGGACCTTTTCCCCACAGTGTTTAGTGGGGTGAGAGTAGAGGCTCCGCGTGCACAATACGCAGCTGCAGCTGAATGAGAGGCCCGTTTAGCTGCAACAGCTGGCGCTGCCTGACCGGCCCTAATACCAGGTGCGTCACTGCAGCCTCCACCTGTGTCTTCCCTGTTTTGGGAAAAGTAGGGGCATATGTACAAGCCTCTATCGTTACAGGACCGTCACTTTTTCCGACGTTCCTGTGACAATAGCGGCTTTGCCTTATTTACAAGGCAGCCTTAAGCCACATAATGTGGCTTATCGCTGCCTTGTTAATAAGGCCCCCTTTAATGCTATGCTTAGCGTGAAAGGGGTGGGCAGTGAATGTTGCGGTGGGCGTTCCACAGCAACACCCATTGATTTTGACGCTGTCCTCTATTTACAAGGGTGGCATAAATAGGAGGCAGCCCCAAAATTAAGACCTGGGAAAACCTGGTCATAACTTGGCAAAACAAGGAGAAATGCTTTATGTCTCTTCATTTTTTGTTTTTCCATGTGTTTTGGGCAGCACACATGGAAAAAGCGAAACGCCTTGGTTTGTGTATGTGTAGGAAGGTGTCCCTTCCTGCACATAAACAATCTTTAAAAAAAATCACATTTTGTAACTTTCATGTGTGCTGCATTAACACCTTGGCTGCGGCGCTAAGTCTGCCGCGGTGCTGGACATTCCATTCTTGGGCGTGGTTCGGATGGCCCCCGGCCGTCGTGCGCACATGCCCACTGTGACTCATAACGGCCGGGGGGCCGTCATGAGCACGGAAGGGGTTAAGCAGCACACATAGAAGTGAAAAAACGATATTTAAAGATTGTTTATCTGCAGGAAGGGGGACCTTCCTGTACATAAACAATCTTCCCCTGCAGGCAGACACCCTTGCACTATGGTAGAAGGGTGCCTGTGTTGGCGCTAGGCAGCTAAGTGTAGCGCAGGGGAAAACTCAAGGCTGCACCATATTCTTATAAATATGGTGCAGCCTTGCGTTTCTGAAGTAGAGGAGTGAGGCGTTAAACCATGACGGCTAACGCCTCACTCCGACACTTCTTTGTACATATGCCCTGTAGTGTTTATTGAGTGAAGGAAGGTGGCAGGCGACATCCAGGAAGGAGATAGAGATTTGAAATGGGTCAGAAAATATAGAAAAGCTGGGACATTCCCTATATTATTGAAACTGACACTGTGGAAATCACATAAGTGGTGCTGGAACAAGTTTCAGAGTGGGGGAGGGGTGGTGCGGCTGCCGCCATCAATGTTAATCACTAATGATGAGGGATTGTAAAAATCCAAGTGTCACACAAAGAACAAGCATAGCAAACGAGTCATGCCCGTTCAGCAAGAGAGCGGTAACGGTGTGGTATGGCATGTAGTTAGTGGTGAACTTTGGAGCACACTGTCGCAAGTATATAAGTAAAGCATGAACTGTTCGCGCACTGTCATTCAGAGACTGCACATTATCCATTCAAATTGGGCACATTTTTCACAGACATGCAGTTTTACTGATAAAACTATATAGCACGCAAACGATCATGTGTGGAAATAGGGTTCCAGTAAATGTTAAAAATGTACATATTAGCAAGTATAGTGCCTTGATTTGTTTTGATCCTATTCAAATATTTGTTTTTATCACACTTCAGAATTACTTTATAGTCATTTTACAGGTATTCAAATGTTACTGTGTAATAGAAAAGGACTGGCATTCTACAGTGTTTCCTTTCACATTTCCTGCACTTTACAAAAAAAACCAATTTTGCATACAGCGAAAGAACAGTAAACACTAATCCCTGTGTCAAAAGAATAATCAACAGTTTGTCAGAAGACAGCCTGGAATTTGCCACCTGTCATAGAATGAAAAGAAAAGTGGCAAGAAAAAAAAATTTAAAGGCATCTTTATTGCTCAATCACCTTCTGAACTCCAGCATGTTCATTTTGATGGTTCTGCAGCACTCCCACAGGTCTACTTCCAGCATCTATGGTTAGAGTGATGGTCGGATAGGTCTAGTGTGCAGTAGGAGATGTGCTGTCATTCAGTTCTATTTATTTCTCACATGTTTGCCAAATTGCCCATCACCCCGCTTCAAACTGATGGGCCTTGCAAACGAGGGACTTATATTTATTTTAACATTATATATTTGATTTGCACCTGTAACATAGAAGGGGTAGAGAGACACAGAGGATTTTTGGTCCGCCTTCAAAATAGACCTGAAGCTCAGCAAACAGATTTTACCAGCAATCGCGCTAGCCATATGTATATGATATCACCTCCTTGTCCCAGTACTTACTCTATGAGTTGAAATCTCCTCTTACAACCACTGTCACATATTCATAAAGCCAGTGTTGGACTGGCCTGCAGGGTAGTCTGGCACAGCTTGAAAGGGCCATAGAGGGAACAGTTTTTTGGTTGCGTCATGACCCCCCCAAAAAACCCATAACACTGATGTTTTGAAACTGGCCATTTGGAAGTGCTAGACTTCCAGATTGCCCAGAATGCCAGTCCAGTGCTCACAAATCATCTTTCACTCTCTATGACATAACTTGAATGTTGAAATGCACCTATTAACTTCGCATATAAACTGTTTCAACCCTTCCACTTACTGTTTTGAGTCTGTTTCTCTTACATGGCTCCTTCCATTCTCTTTTGGGAGTAGTTGCACTGGGAGCTCTCCCTGTTTACAATTATGTGATAAAGATACTCGTATTTGTAAAAGAAATCCCCATTAGCTGTGCAGGGGCCAGTGCAGGTTTTAATTGGGAGCAGAGGCATGCATGCAGTGAGTGGAAGCTGCACTCTGACTTTCTACTAGTGTTGCTTGTAAGTTAGTTCTGAGGATGGGTGCTTCTGGGTCTGTCTGTATCACTGCCAACAGAAGAAAAAGAAGAATGGCCAAACCTTAAATATATCAATAGGATATTTGGAATTCTTACATTGTTCACCCTGTTCTCTGCCCTGCATTCTTCACGAGGATATAACGAGAAAGCGGATGGTGTTATGCCTTTAAAAGTGATATGTGAGGCAGTTTTGTGTTCAGGCACTTTTCAGCCTGCCATTTGTCTAGCTGCCACTTTCCTTTATATGCCTAAGCTTTCTACCTCTGGATCACAGGTGTTGGTGGTTCTTGCAGTAAATAAAGGGACACATTCTTAAAAGAGACATAACTTACCTTCCCATTGTCCATAAATACATTATGCTCATGGAGTTAGGAGTAGCATTCATAGGGATGTCGATTTATCCCCTATGTTTCAGCCATCCTTGCAGGCTTTGGTAAACTCTCTGTCTAGTGCACGCAACAGGCAGAGTGGAAATCCTTTCTCCCCTCTTGCTTTTCCTAACAATTCCCTAATGTACTTCTCGTGATCTTCTTTAGAACCATCTTTGTGCGCCTTCCCAGATTAGGGAGAGGAATAGATGGAATCAACAGGAGATTTTTCTGCCACTGGAAAGTTTATCCATAAAGACAATATGCAACCTGTGATTGCCCATGTAGCATCTAATCCTCAACTACCTCATGAAAATGAAAATCCAAGCAGTACGGGGGTTGTTTTAGACAACTCCACAGACCATACATTCCAATAGTTCCTGTTATTCTGGTGGTGCAGAATACATGCAAGCTGTAAAGGAAGGCTCCAGACAGCTCTTCAGTTGCCTGTTTTATGGAGAGACTGTATCACTTGGCAAGATGTGATTTGGAGCTTCTTATGTCTGATTGATTCTCTGTTTGCAAATTTGCAAATCTCACTGGGCAAAGTGCCCAGATGACAGAAGATGTAGTAATTTCATATCCTGCAGTTAACAAAGCAGACAGAGTCTTAAAAAGAGCCTTCTTTGGATAATGTCTGAGCAACAGAGCTGACATCTATGCAGTCCATATATTACACTCTTTAGTAAAGGCTTTCAAGTGGTTGGCATAAAGCATCCTGGAGAAAGAAGATTACTTGCAGTTAATTGCACTGATGGAGCTTCAGACACAGTTTCTTCAAGGTGTAACATTTGATGTGTTAAGAGCTTCAGCTATGGCATCAAGAAAAGTGGTAGCTTCTCATTATCATCTAGATTGAATGGGATGGAAAGTGGATGCTTCTCAGAAAAATGCTTATTAAGATTGCCTTTTTCTGGCAACAGGCTTTTTGGTGAAGAATTTGAGTCAGTTGTGCACAAATCATTAAAGAAATGAAAGCACACTTAGCCCTTTATGTCATAAATCCACATGTTTTGAAATAGGTAGAGAGCCCTTCGAAAAATATTGACACAAAATACATGACTTTTCATATAATGAGTCTAATTTCCAGACACAAAATATTGATTCATCCCGTACTGTGTCAGGAACCATAGGAAATCTGAGACAGTGCTTCTGACTATTCTGAGGTGCATGGAGATTTAGAGCAAGTAGGGGATCATTTGTCTCTTTTGCTAAACTAATGGAATAAGTTGGTTTCAGACAGATGGGTTCTGGAAATAGTGTCAAAGTGGTTCAGGAGGGAGTTTTGCTTAATCTCGCTGGGTTTTTATTTCGTTAATACCACGTAGCCCAGAGATCACATGAAGTAGACTCTGATAAACAGTATTGATTCACTTCTTTTAATAAGAGAAATCATTCTGGTACCTCCTCAAGAGACAGTACCTTGTGAATTAGTCAATAGTTTTCCTAGTAATGAAGGCTTCATGAGATTACAAGGTGGTAATAGACTTGAAGTATTTCATAATTAGCACTGTACAGTATTTTAGTCCATCAATCTCAAAGGGAGATATATTGGTAAAGATCTTCAGGACGGAAATCTTCATATCCCAATTGTTCACTCTTGTTCCTCATATTTGCAGTAGGAGACTCCGATTGCCATTTCTGTGTCCTTCCTTTTGATCTCAAGACTGCTCTTATTGTTTTCACAAAATTGTTTAACCGCAGTGTTAGCTCTTCTCCATTACAAGGGTCTCGGCATCCACCCCTATTTAGATGATCTTCTTTTTAAACCTTCATCTAGGGGGAGTCAGACTATATTGGATACTTTGGGCCAATTTCACAAAGGTAAAGTTAGACCAAAAGTCTAACTTGGACCAAAAGTATTGGCTTGGATTTGATAAATGTACTACTTTTCAGTATTCACAAAGGTAAACTGCTATTAGTAAAATTACTAGTAGCAAAGTTACTAGTAGTAACCTACCTTTCTGAATGCTGAAAAGTAGAAAAGTTAGGCTTTTGTTCTAAGTTAAACTTTTGGGCTAACTTTACCTTTGTGAATCAAGCCCTACGACTGTAATGTAGAATCGGAAAATTTGTTTTTTGACCAGTCAGTCAAAGTCTCAGCTTCTGCAATCACAGAGATGGACGTACATAGGGGCTAGAGTTAGGACAGATGTAGGAAATTGTGATTTTCCTAGGAACATGCAGGATCAAATTGCTGAGACACCTGAACAATCTATTTTTGAAGCAGAAAGCCTCAGCCAGTGAAAGGCTTCTGATCTGGGGAAATATGGTGAACGTTTAACCATGGGGCTTTTTTATTTGTAGAGGCTCTATTTTATTGTTTCAAGTTCTTTATTTTCCTTTCTTTTCCAGCTGGAAACCTATCTGTGATTCCTTAGCACTGATGCACCTGGGTAACATGCTCTTGCACTTACTAATGCATTCTTCTCCTGCTTTAGAGGAATACAAGACATTCATTCCAGTATGTAACATCATTCAGATTTAACTGCAGTGGTGGTTGATCTTGTCAACACTAGAGACAGGGAGCTGAATTGTTGCTCCAAACCCTATAGTAATATAATGGATGCCAGTCAGAAGGTTAGGAAGATACTGTAGGATCCAAAGGAACTCAGGGTCTCTGGCCCACTCGCAGAGAGGACTCACTCTTCCAACTGAAGGGAAATGAACATGGACATGATTAAGGGAGCTGCAGTGGTTGCATGCACACACAGCATAGTCATAAAAGTATATCTGAACCATTAGTTCAGAACAAGACCCCGGGCACTATATCTATTGACTTTTCAGATTTGTTCTTGGGCCCAGAAAAATCTGTTGACAATGAAGGCAGCCCTCATTCAAGAGATAGAAAAGGTATAAGCAGATTCATAAGGTGGGTTGCTTCCATTCTCCCTGAGCTTTTCAATAGGACTTCCTGTATTTCAGGAGCTCTGTCACATATTCAGACATCCAAAAGAAGAACACTTTGTGGATCATCACAACACCCTTCTACCCCAATTCTATTCAAAGTTTCAGAACTCCTCAGCTTAAGGCACATACACCCTGCCTAGTCCTTGGCCAAGGTAACTAATGTAGTCCTTTATCCTTACTCCACTCACTCACAGGTCACTAGCAAAAATTCTGGGGTACAAGTCTGAGGTGCCTGTAGCTCTAATTCATTGGTCGAGGCGGCCTTGGTTTCCTCAAATCAGGCTTATGGCATTGTCAAGGGAATGCATTTTTTCTCTCCTCCCTGCTCTCTATGTAAATCTCCACTTCCTTTACAAACTACCAGTCATCTGAAAAAATTGTTTAGGAGGTTAAAAGGTCAGGACATTTGAACTTTGGTTTGTACCCGATAGTCTCTCTCTTAATACAGATGGCTAGAAGAAATTCCACAAAGAAATCACACAACCATTATTTCAATTATTTTGTAAGATAGTGTTAAAGCAATGCATTCTCTTCAAAAGTCTTTTCCTCTGGGTCGATTTTCCAATTTTTACAGGATGGGATTGAAAAAGAATTTTCATATCAACCTTAAGATGGCAATGGGCAGCTATTAAAACATTTAAAACTCCAAGAAGTAATCTGTCTGTGATTGATTCACTTTTATCATGATTATTCAAGGGAGTTGAATTAATTAAACAAATGGTAGGGAATGTATTCCCAATTAAGGATCTGACTCTGATATTATCTCATTGCTAGGTTCTCCTTTTGAAGAACTGGAGGAGGTTTCAGAGAAGCTTCTGGCCCTTACGAGTTGTGGCCATTACCACAGCTAAGAAAATTAGTGAGTTGGGATCTTTTCTTTGTTGATCACCTTCATTAGGAATTTTGGAGGACAAAATGGTACTGAGATCGTGTCTTGGATTTATTCTAAAAATTAACTCAGCTTTCTATAGAAAAAAGGAGGAAGATTTGCCAAGTTTGCACCCAAATCCTACTTTACATTCAGATATAAGACTGCACCTGTAGAATGTGGTTAAATCAGTTAAGATTTAGCTGCACAGGTCAGCAAAATATCGGAAATCCGACAATTTGCTCATTAAGAATTGGTAGAAAGTCTTTCAAGAAAACTTTGAGTTGTTGAATATAGTCTGTGAATATTCAATCTTACCAAATTTCAGAAAATGGTTTTCAAAGTAAAATTCAAACTGCTGTATCAGAGGAATGGCTGTTTCATCAGCGCTATGGTCTGGTGTTTCCATTGTTGACTTTTACAGTGCACCCACTTAGGTTGACCGTAGACCTTCATTTTTCATAAGAGATTAAATTTAGCCTGTGAAAATGTATTGTTGTTTAGCCCAAGTATTCTTTAAACGGATTGGTTTGATGAGTGGTTTCCATGCTGTCACATTTTTGTTTTGAAGAATGTGGTATTTCATGGATTGCTCTTCACCTCCTGAGAAGGCCATATCACTTGTGTACATCCTCATTTAGTAAGGAATAGTTGAGGAAGGAGTTGTGGTACAAATGTCTGGATTACTTTCTGGCAATCTTCATTACTATGATTCTTCATTCCTCATTCCAGTACTTACAACTCTCTCTGCCTCAATGTTGCCCTTCATCACTGATCTGTGAGAGCTTTTGTAATAAACAGGACTTGGAAGGGGTTTGAATAGTTTATATGGAAGATGGTGGATGTCTTTGGACATTCATAGAGAGTGAAGGAGCTGTTGGGAAAAAGTAATTATGGTTATAGGTAGAGCCTTCCACTCATAGATTAAGTAATGAGATGAGAAAGAAAGACTTACAGTAATGGAGATTACCAGTAAGTATTTCAAACACTCATCACAGCAACCCTTAAGTGTCAAAATAGACGAAAAGTAACCCAGCAAGCACAAAACATTATGGAATAAAATGAAATATACACATGTAGCTGGGGGTGTCAGTGAGGAGGAGGAGGGTAAATAGCAAGAAAGGTACAAGATGTTATTTGTGGTGAATCTATTTTAAATCATTTGGATTATGTGCTTTATACAACAAATGGAAAATAAGCATCCAACTGAAATTCCAATCCCTTTTGCACCTGTTTAACAAGGGGCAAGTTATGGCTAAGCTAGGAAGCCCCAGCATGTTTCATGCACAATAAATATATAGCATGGGTTAGAGCCAGAGGGGCCATGGGGGTCCTGGGACTTGCCCAGAGGCCCCTAATGATGTGTGCTGTGGGTGCTTATAGTCATAGTTAATAGAGATAATGATAACTGCTGAATTTCAGTGTCTTTTTGAGTGTAAAGCGTTACATTGTTCCTGACATTTTCATCTAAGTATAACATCACTTTGGAGAGTCGTGGTCTCACTGAACTGCAAGATGGCCTCTCTCTAGAGAGATCTGCTTGCTGAACTTACAATCCGTACAAATATCCAGATCTATTAGGGCCACCAAACACTGAAAGATGCCAGCACCTAATACATTTACACTCAGGATCCAACTGTTGAAGTCTGGGGGTCGACAGTCACTCATGGGGCCCGCATTGGGGATCACAAAATTGGGCCTTTGTGTGGCATCTTGCGACCCATTCAGGGAGGTGCGTTTGGCTTGGTATGACTGCCCGGGGCCGACCTGACGCGCATCATCAGGCAGTGTGGATACGTCAGCCAGAGGCCACCTGTCAGTGCCTACTTCTGTACGCGCTGCCCTGGGTCCGCGCCCTGACTCACCTGCAGATTGGCAGCTGCCTCTGGCCAGGAGACTGCACTGGGAGGGACGGGCTGCAGTGCTCCGCTATCACGGTGGCTGGCATGTGGTCAGCCAGACACCCTCGTGATCTGGAGAGACTGGAAGCAGCTGCAGTGGCATCCGGATCAACACAGACAGGGTCAATTTGTCTGTGCCTCACCACAACTGCCGGTGAGTGCATTTGGCAGGGGGGGTCACCTGCCCCTCACCCCCAGAGGTTGCTGATTGCCTTCCAGCAGGTGCTGAAACTTGTTGAGGGTCGTGTCCCCAACTGTGCACCACCCTGACCCCAAGACGGGTGCGCCTACAGTCTATGGGGGACTTCATATGCAACAGCCCTGCCCTTGTGAACCCTGCCACATGATGTGCGGATGGGCTATGGGGTGACATTGGATGCCAGTGGGAGCACGCAGCTCGCACCGTACCTGACAAACAGTTTCTCGGTCATCGTTCATTACATTAGGCAACCTTCGCCCTGCAGTTGACAAACTTCTTGAACACCATGTCACACTGGGGGGACCCAGTCTGAATATTCCTATATCGTGGTGCTGAATCATTATTGGACAGCAGTTGCTCCACTGCCCTGTGAAGATGGGGCCCCAAGCACCTTATGTTTTAACACCTCCACATCTGGGAGTCCCTGGTGATGAGAGCCACACCTTATCCCTTGTCATCATCACCTTGCCTCGGCCTGCACTCCCTGTGGAGGCCCAGTGCCTGCCCTGTTGCCGAGCTTGCTCTTGGCTTCTGGGTGGTGGACTGCCCAGGGTGAGTAGGGCTTTGCTGTTCCCTGATTTGGGGCTTCCGCCAGCGACTACTGGCTGTTCCCAACAAATCTCATTGCCATTCTGATCGAAAGAATCTGCTTTCTTGCTCTCCTCCTCCTTACTGAGATCTTGCTTTTGGTTTTCCATGTTGATTGTGCCCCCTACCACACACTATGGGCACACACAACACAAAGCAGTCTGAACTCTCCTTCGAGAGAAGGAGCCTCACTCACCACAAGGAAAAGATCCTGAGCCCAGTGTGGCTCGCCCAGAAGAAGAGGACCCACAAGATATTGACCTTCAAGCGATACTTGCAGATGTGAAAACAAGTCTGAAAACTCTATACTCAAAGCTTGATCTATTCACCAGCCGCCTAGACCACATCAAACAATGTGTTGATAAACACAAAACCAGATTGGACCAGTTGGAAAATAGGGTTTTGAATAAAGCCTGCAGCATGGCCTCGCTGGAAAATCCAAGCTCTAAGAAAGTAACTATGTCCGAATATAGAAATCTTCATAAAGCAAAGGTGCCAAAAGTATCCTGCTAGTGAAGGACCTTCCTTGGATGCAAAATTCTAATTTCTCCTGTTCTGAGCTTTCCCACCAAAAGTCAACAGCTTTACTGGGACCTCATCTAGTGGCCCATCTTCAGCCACAACCTGTTTCCTTGCCTTGCCTGCGGAGGGTTTTTTACTTCCATTTCAGAGACTAAAGCCCATATATATCAAGGTTTTGTGCTGATAAAAAACATAAATGAGATTTATTAAGCCACACAAGGGCACCTTGAGTGGCCATGCATTGCTTAATAAATCTAGAGTAACGAAAGGCAGTGCAAATCGCTGCCTTGAATTAATATACTGCAGGGAGGGTTGTCTTGGGTGCTGAGTGGGTGTTCACTCGCATCCACCCATGCATTCTGACACATTCCCAGGCTTAGTAAGTATCATTACAGGGAAGGAGGAGCCACAAGTTGCTAGACCTCATCTCAGCTGCCTGGTATAAGACAACAAAAAAGGGCACTACAATCCATGCATCTTATTAGTAAACGAGTAACATCAATAACCGATTCCCATAACACTAACTATTGTTTCAAACACTGAAGCATAAATGAGCATATGTCCATCCAAAACATATGCACATAGATTTATGATATAAATACAAACCTCGCACTAGACAGAGGGCCGGTATCGGCTATTGCCGCAACATTTCACTCAGTTAGTTATTATTTCAGGAAGAGCTGCTAATTAATATTCTGTCCTACACATATGAGGATGGAGAATAGAGATACAAAGTAAAGGCAATGAAAGGCTGACCTAACAGATTATTTTCAAACAGAAGGTATCAACATTATTACGATACACCCATTGAACTGACTAGTATTCATCAATGGCACAAAGAAGGCTTAATGTGAAATCATGCTTATATACATGTCCCTAGAACCAGGACAGAATTGTCTACATTGCATGTTGTCTTTTTGCCATTTCAGCAGAAAACAGTGTTTTCTCTTTACCTGTAGTGTATCTGATCTGCACTACTTTAAACACAGGGAACAGTGTTCCACCTGTCGTAAGAAAAACCACGGGATCCCCCAAAAACTAACAGTCATGACGAAAGCCGCTGACTCTAACCATAAATGGTGTATATTAGCAGCATATGCTGGTCAGTGGAGGCACATTCCTATTGTCATACTCTAAAAATAGAAAAAAGTGAACAGAAGTTATTTATGTAAAAAGTGAGGGGAACCCAGAGAGTGGTGTCACTTTCTTAAAATGCTCAGTGGCTTGATTACTTACAACGCCAAGTATATCAGGCCACCATACTAACTATTAGGCCACCAAATCACCTGTGCCATTAGCTGGACAGCAGAGAAAATGCTGCTTTTCTTCATATCTGTCAGCGCTGTGTCTACAGGGTTTGGAGTGTGCTTATGACGTAATCATGGGAAGTGTAGTTTCTTCACTGTCATAGCGATAAAACAAGTGTGAATCTCCTGTCTTGGTTCCTATTGAGATTTCATGTCATGTATGGATGGCGGTATCCTCAGAGTGCTTACTGTCATGTTTTCATTGTGTAGGTTCTAATCAAGCCTTTTCTTTCTGAAATGCCAGGGGGGACATTTGGGAGGAGAAATGGGTCTAAATATCATAACACCCTTCTAAAATGTCTACCCTACTCAAAGTAATTATGGTTACCTCTCTAAATAGCAGCCAACTATCCGCATTATATTTGCAACTAATTGATCAGATTCCACAGGCTTTAATCATTCAAGCCATTTACATTGGTCTTAAATCTGTACACCCACCTCTGTTCCAATTCAGTTAGGACCTTGATTATCTCTTTCTCTGGATCAAACTGTATATCTTTAAGGATGTTGAAGAGATGTTTCATGTCCTTGAGGTATATCGGCATCTTGGACACCAATGGTTTTAGGAGCCAGTCAATGAAGATGGACAAGCGTTCTAGTACCGACCACATACCTGAAACTATAGGACGCTGGAGTTCAATTCTTATGAATTTTGGGACTAGAGTTAACAATAATGAGTTCTTGGTTCCTCATTAATCAAGAATTTTGCTTCTTTCTTAGTTAACCATTGTTGATCTTTTGCATTCTCAACCATGGTTCTTATCTCTTTTTGTAATTTCTTTGAGAGGTCCTCTGCAAGGATTTGGTAAATCCTTCTATCACTAAGAAGTTCAATACATGCCTTACTATAATCCTCAGTTGTATGGATCACTATTGCTACCCCTTTGTCAACGTTTTTAAAAAAATATTTATGACATCCCTACACCCAAGGTAATTTAGCACTCTGTGTTCCTTGGCTATGGGTTTATGAAATTGGACCTCATTAGCGTCTAGTGACTCAATATGCCTTGTAACTGCCTGCCCAAAGACTAAGGGGCATATTATCAAGGAACAGCGTTAAAATTATCGCTGCTTTAGCGGCAGAAAACTGCTGCTAAAGCGGCAATAATGGACTTGATAATATGCTCTTGAGAATTCAAATAGAAGCCCATATTCTGGTGTGAACATGGGCTTCTATTGGAATTCTCAAGGGCATATTATAGAGCCCATTATCGCTGCTTTAGAGGCAGTTTTCTGCCGCTAAAGTGGCGATACTTTTAATGCCGTTCCTTGATAATATGCCCCTAAATCTTTAGGTGCCACTGTATTTTCTGGGGGATTATAAAACGATTTATTTTCAGGTAGTGTGTGTTGTGGTCTCTGGTGTGTCCATGATGTCTGGAATGGGGGCTTTCATTCTTATTTTTCTAAAGACCTCTGCCAATTCACTTCTTAGGCTGAATTTGTCTGTTCTCTTGGTGAGTACAAAGCCTAAACCTCTGTTACGGAAACAAATTTAATCTCCTGTGAATTGAAAGTGTGTCAGAGTAACCACTAGCTCTAGGTGTTGCTTTTCCACAGTTGTGGCTATTGTTGTTCCCTTGTTTTGTTCCTAGTTACTACCCATTTCTGTCCTTCCCACCTGACTCTCCAATCAGTTTTCCTTCCCTTCCAGCCTCCTCACCCTAAAAAAAGGACAATTGTTTGAGTGGAATGGAGGGTGTGTCACTGTAAGAACTGGTCCATTTGGTTTTGGCCAAATGTACATATGTGGTAATGGGGTGGCGAAAGTGGGCCCGAAATTTGGTGCCCCCTATTATACCTTCTGCCCAATCTCTGATTTATTCTGTTTTTATTGCTTCGTGCTGAAATATCACTGCTTCATCCCTCTGTACCCGAGTTGGAGGATCCCTCACTATCAGATGTCTCTGTCTTTGTCTTTGATTGTGACCAACTGTTGGGATGTGTGATGTAATTGTCTGCTAAGTATGGGTAATCATTAGAATGTGATAATTGTTTGCCATCCTTCTGTAATTTAGAGACTTTTGGCCGGGATACAAAATCTTTGTAGACTACAATCTCTTTATTTACTTTGTCTACTTTTTTCTTGTACATTCTAATTTTTACCTGTGTTTTTAGGTGGTCTGATTAGGATCAGCCAATATCTACTGCATTTCCACGCTATCAAGGACCATTCTTCTTTTTTGAATTGATTATCATCTAGAAATGTCCTCAGGTCATTGCTAACTATAGGACGAGTCGGGCCCCATTTGATCTTAAATAGTCTGTTAATATGGCCCTCTGTAGTAATGTTCTAACTTGTACTTTCTTCAGGTTGCTGAGGCTGTCCTACCCCTGTACCTCTCCTAGGGCTTGTGATATATTCCCTTCAGTCAGTAGAGGGGGTTATGATAGAATTTGTCCAGGAAGCCTGTCAAAAGGGGTTATTTTGATAGGTCAAATTTACAGTTTAATACTGGACAGCCAAGCTATGAATGGTAGGCCTGCAGTAATGTTTACTCTGATTTTCTTTGCCTTCGATAAGGGGATGCCCATTTAACAGGATGCCATTCAATCCCGTCTCTCAGCGGTCTTTTGGTGCATGACGTTTAACCATTTGAAGTGCAACAACAAAAAGACAGAGGTGCTCAGTTTTGGACACAATTTTGCTCTTAATTTGGATGTCCACTGTCCTGCAGGGTTGTCTCCACCAGATACCAAAGTAGATTCTGTAAAAAACTTGGGGATCAAATTTGATAATAATATGTCTTTCCACCACCAAACTATCTTGGTGGCTAGCCTGTGCTTTGGCATTTTATGTATAGTGAAACAAATTCTGCATTTCCTTTCAGTTCTGGCTAGGATTACAGTGGTATTGGCTTTGGTTATGTCCAGGTTGGACTATGCCAATGCACTGTATGCTGGCCTGCCAAATTTTCTGCTGAGAAGACTTCAGACTTCTCAAAATGTGGTGGCTAGGCTGGCTCTTGGACTTTCTCAGGCGAGAGCACATTACTAGTCATTTGCGTAGTTTGCATTGGCTACCCGAGGAAAATGCACAGAGTGCTCCATCATTCAGAACCTTATTACTTATCTGCCAAGATTGCCTACTATAACCCCATAATAGTATTACAGTCCTCCAATAACCATCTGGGCAGGATCCCAAGAGATTGTCTAGTCAAAACTAGTGGACGTTCTTTTTCTTTTTTGGGCCCAATTGGCAGCCGTGGCTGCTGCAGCTCGAGTGGTGGGGCGGTGGGGGTGGTTGTGGGGGTGGGACATTTCGAGAGACGACCACAACGGAAAATTTAATAAATAATTATTTTTCCCTCGTGGCCGTCTCTCGAAATCCCCCCCCAGCTGGCCCCACCGCTCTTACCTGCAGCGACCGTGGCTGCCATGGGGTTGGAACTATCATCCTTTGTATTTGCGACAGATCAATGATGAAGCACTGTTTAAGAAGAAGCTCAAGACATGGCTCTATGTAGTAGATGTCTTCTACCTTTCTCCCTCTGACTGTAGTGTTTAGCGCCGGGATGCTCTTTTGGGAAGCTGTGTACTTTAGAAATCTTATTACATTAACCTTAAATTGGAACATTTAATTTACAGACCGTGGGTACACTTTTGTAACATATACTAGGGGCTCATAGGTAAATTAATACCCAATTAGGGGTATTCCAACTTCATCATGTTGAAAGGGGGCCACAGTCACTTTACTACTCGTTAGCAATGGTACTGTGCACATAGAACAACAGCCAGCACAAATATAGGGTCCAGCAAAAGTTGAAAGTCCGGTGTGACAGAAAGGGCAAATATTTTTTACACTATTAAATAGAAATAAGCACTTGGGGACAGATTTACAAGCATCTTGCGCCACTTTTGCGTCACTTTTAAAATGGGAAAATTGACGCAAAAGTGGCGCAAGGGGCTTGTAAATCTGCCCCTTGCTGTATATGGATACCAACTGAATGAGTTTGTTCAGTATGATGTGGAAATTGATGGTGTTGAAGTCCAAAAAACGGCCCACAACAATAAGAGACTTGACATTGTTCCCATCCACTATTATCATCAGTTGGTTAATTATGGCTGGGAAGACTAGCCTGAAAGTGCTGTGCTTTCTAAGGAATATCCAGTTTGTGCATTTATTTATTTATTTTTATTTATTTTGAAAGTTTTATATAGCGCGAACAAGATCTTTGCAGATATCAGAGCGCTTTACAAAGCAGGGAATACCAAACAGGAGAATGAAAAACGTGAGGGAGCATAATAGTACAGGTACATCAATAGTGCAAGTAAATAGTCAGGTAAGTGAAACAATAATAGAGGTACAGCACATATTCGAAGGATCTAGCAGAATAATACAGGAAAAACACATAGTATTCGTGATCGAGCTGGGTGCAGATACTTTACAGAACCAAGTTGAAAGCTCAATTGTATTCGGCCATGAGAAGAGCTTTTACTTCTTTCTTAAAAAGTATGACTGAGGAGATGAGCCTTGTTTCAGGAGGGAGTGAGTTCCAGATCCTGGGTGCCATTCCTGAGAAAGAGCGCTTATACGTTTTTTCCTTCCTGAATCTTTGAGGTTTTAGCAGTAGATTGTTTGTGCCTCTAGTGTATCTAGAGCCGCCCAGAGATTGACAGCTTCTGATTGAGGTATCCGGGAGAGCTCAGGTGTACAGCCTTGTGTGTCATGCAGGCGATTTTCAAATGTATTCTGGCTTCAAAAGGCAGCCAGTTCAGGGCTTTCAAGTCAGGGGAGATATGCGAGTGTTTTTTTGACCCAGTGATGAGTCTCGCTGCAGTATTTAGAGAGGCTCTTAGGGGTGCAGTAGTGGTTAACGGGAGACCGGAGAGGGCGATGCTGCCGTATTCAATTCGCGGGATTACTAGTGCTTGTACTGCAGTTTGGAAGTCTTTGGGTGGTAGGAAGGGTTTAAGTTTCCTCAGGGTATTGATTTAGAAGTTTGCACCCTTAGTAGCCTTGCTGATATGATGCTGCATGTTGAGATTGGAGTCGAGAGTTATGCCTAGAGATTTTGCTGAGTCCACGATGGTGGGTAGGACATTGAGTGCAGTTAGCTGTTTAAGCCACGTTTGAGTGGTAGAGATCTTCGCGGGAGGTGAGATCAAAAGGAACTCTGTTTTTTTAGCATTGAGTTTGGGATGATTATTTGCAAGCCAAGATTGAGTGCTTCTGATCGTTGTGTTCAGGAGTAAAATGTCATTGGGAGATTGTAGTTTGAGATATAAATGGGTGTCATCTGCGTACATGTGAAAAAGTACATTGGATGCTTGTAGCAAGGTGGTGAGGGGTTCCATAACTAGGTTGAACAAAGTTGGTGATAGGGAGGATCCTTGGGGGACACCTAACGAAACAGGTATTGGCGAGGACATCAAGTTGTTACTCTTGAATTTCTGCGACCTGTTGTGTAAGAAGGAGGTGAACCACTTGAGAACAGTCCCAGATAGACCCATTCTTGTGTTCAAAAGTTTGAGTAAGTTCTCATGTTTAACAGTGTCGAATGCTGATGAGAGATCAAGAAGGATGAGGAGGCAGGTATCATTTTGATCTAGCATTTGAAGAGCGTCATCAATTATGTGGGTCATAGCAGTTTCAGTACTGTGTCCTGCTCGGAAGCCTGATTGATGAGCGTTGAGGAGATCAAACTGATCAATGTGTTTAGTCAGCTGTAGTTGTGCGCATTTTTCCAGTAGTTTGGCGAGAGTGGGAATATTGGTAATGGGGCGGTAGTTGTTTAGGTCAGATGGGTCGGCAGTAGGTTTCTTTAGTAAAGGTGTGACTTGTCCAACTTTGAGGGAGTCAGGGATGAATCCTTGTTGGAGCGAGCTGTTGATAATTTTAGTCCACAGTGGAAGGAGCCATGGGGCGAAGTCTTTGACAGCGTTAGCCGGGAGGGGATCCGTGAGGTGATTGGACGGTTTCAAGGTGCTGAGCAGTTTGCCTATTTCTTCTTCGGAGTAGGTGTCAAAGGATGACCAAGTAGCATTGTTTTTTAGTTCTGTGGGTGTTATGCTGTTGGAGGTGGTGTAGAGGCTTGCGTCAATGCTGAGATCACTCTTTATGTTGTTAGTTTTTTGGGTAAAGAAAGCGGCGAAGTCTTCACAGGAGGGTGCTTTGTCCAAAGAGCTGATAGGTTGGGTTTGTTCCTTGGCTTGTGTTCTGATTAGCTCAAACAGTTTTCTTGGTCGGTTTTTTGCTTGGTCGAGCTGGAGGCTGAAGAAGTTTGCTTTTGAGCGCTTTATTTTCCTGAAATAGGCGTTTCTATTTTTCTTCAGGGTTTTCAGGTGCAGTGCAGATGGAGCTGTTCTCCAAGTGCGCTCTGCCATTCGCATGGCTCGTCTATCTTCATTGAGACTCCCGTCGTACCATGGATTGGATATTTTAGCGGAGACTCTTTTTAGCTGCATGGGAGCAGCCTCATTAATTATTGACGTCATGGCGTTGAGATAGTGGTCAGTCAGGGATTGGACATCTGTAGCGCCCGTAGGAGGGAGCAGTTGGTCACGGCTATTCGGAGGTAGGGAGTCTGGGTTGAGTTTTTTCAGGTCTCTTTTCCATATTTTAGGTCTGGAGGATTGAGTCGTGTTGAGTTTGATTTTTTCATTGATGAAGAATGTGACGATGTGATGATCTGACCAGTCACAGAGTTCGATAGATTCAAGTTGAATAGCGTCCTCTTTGGCAATGATGAGGTCGAGTATAGAACCTTTCTCATGGGTCGGGCTGTTGCATAGCTGTGTGAGGTCCAGGGCTTTGAGGACATTTTTGAGACTATTTACCACCGCATCATTGTGATCGTTCCAGTGGAGGTTGAAGTCACCAAGGTATATTTGGGTGAGCTGTCGTCCAGCGTTAGTTGAAATCATGTCCATGATTTGTTGGACGAAGGTGAGGTTGTCTCTGGGTGGGTGGTAAATGCCGTGAAGAGAGCATATTGTTTGCCTTCACTGATAAAGTCGAGGCAAATGTATTCGCAGGACGTTGAGGAGGGTAGGGAAGGTGCTGAGACTTTCAGAACAGAGAGGTTGTTCCTGTATATGCATGCAATTCCACCACCTATCTTGCCAGACCTGTCAAGCCTAACGATGTGGTAGTTGGGGGGAACCAGAATGTCCATTATAGGTGTAGAAGATTCAGTTAGCCAGGTTTCAGTCAAGATGATTAGGTCAAGGTCCAATGATAGGATGAGATCGGCGATGGCGGAGGAGTGTCTAGAAGCCGATCTACAGTTGAGGAGAGTACATTTAAGACGGGGTGTGTCAGAGGAGGTAGAGGGTACTAGTGAGAGAGGGACTTTTCTAAGGTTATTCGGAACGGAGCTTTTGTTGTTTAGTGTGGGGGGTCTACGGGGTTTTGAGTGTATCGTGGGAATGGGGAGGTGCGTGGCGGTTGTGTGGTTTAGGGGAGCTGGGTCGTAGGAGCGGAGGAGAGTGAGAATGTCGAGATCCGAAAGAGGGGTGCATGTGTGACGGGGGTGGTTGTTGCGATTGTGGGCGGGGAACGCCGTCCAATGTGGGCGGCGGGTGCTGTTGTTGCGATTGTGGGCATGGATCGCGGTCCTGTGTGAGGGTTGTAGCTTCGGTGCGTCATCGGGACGGGTGGGGAGCCAGTTGAGAGGGCGGGTGTTGGTGAGTGGGGTGTGTCTGGGGGTGTGATGAGTAGCTCTTTGATGGTGTGAATGTCTTCTTTGATGGTGTGAAAGTCTTCTTTGAGCTGGAGGAGGGAGGACATAATCTTGTCCAGCGTGGGATAGGTGTTAGTGCTGGGGGAGGAAGTCATGGGTGAGTGGCTGACCTGTGCATTAGCATGCGGGTGGGGGGGCGTGTTGGTGTTCATGCAGGGCTCCATGGTGCCGGCGTAAGAGTTGGTGTTAGGGAGGAGAGAGGGTATGGGGGCGATGGGAGTGGATGAAGTGCGGAGGAGGTTGGTGGCGTAGAGGAGGGCTTTGGTGGCAGGCGGAGAGAGCGGGGTGGAGGTGGAGTGTATCTTGGTGGTGATGGGGGAGCCTGAGGGGTAGTGAGGGCTGAGAGTGGGGGGAGGGGGGGAAATGGTGTTGGAGATGGTCCTGTCGTGGGGAGGGGGAGTTGTAATGATAGATGTGGAGTGCTCTGTATGGTTAATTAGCGTGTGGTAGTGGGGACTCAGAGTAGGGAGGGGCAGAGGGTGTGAATTGTCATTATGCGTGTTATTCTGGTGTTGGTCAATGTTAGCGGGCTTTTGGGTGGGAGCTGTGCTGTCAGGGGAGTGAGTAGTTGGAGTGGCATGTGTGGGGGTCCAGGTGTTGAAATTAGAGGGGCCATTAGTGTGTGAGGGGGAGACATTTGTGGCTGTGATTGAGGGATGTGTGGTGGTAGCAGTAGGTGAGTGGTTGACTGGGGTGTTGGAGGTAGAGGTGAGGTGTGTGTCGTTCTGATGTTGAGCGATGTTAGGGGGGTTGCGGGTGAGGGCTGAGATGTCAGGAGTGATAGTGCTGGAGGAGATATGGGTGGAGGTCCCGGGCTTGGAGAGGTGCTCTTTGAACTTGGGGAAAAGGTTGTCTAGTAGTTCCAGGTTCTTGTCTGTGGATTGAATTAGGACTATCCCGTTATTGTAGATAGTAATGGTGGTCCTGCCAGGGAAGAGTTGGGATGGAGTGATGGAGAGAGTTAGGCCATGAGCCGTTTTCCTGGTGGTGGAGACGGTGAGTAGGGTGAGGAACGCTTTTTTCCATTGAGCTCTACGTGAGGTGTGGAAGATGATATCGATGTTCAGGGATCCATTGACCGGTGAGAAGTAGGTGTCGGCAAAGGGGGTTTCAGGGTGGGACCTCAGGAAGTTGTGTTTAAAGCGTTTAGCGGCTTTTTTGGTGAGTGTGGATGGGTAAGTTATTCTATATGTGTGCTTGCCGATGAGATCCATGTTGGGATGGCTGTAGAGGTGGGTATGGCGGGGCGAACGATAATAATACAAATGTGCAAAAGATAACCGTCAACCGTAGGTTGCCTAGCACAAAAGTGACACAAGTGAATGGCCAAATAACCAAAATATAAGGGGTAGCACTCTGTGCAGTCCAGAAGTAGCGGTGAGTGGATGCAGCTTACAATTTTTTTTACAAGGTATAAGAAGTGGCAGCCACTTAATTGGAGGCCAAGTGACATTAGTGAATAACCAAAAAATAACCAAAATGTAGGAGGTAGCATCGGTGTAATCCAGAAATAAAAGTGGAAGTGTGCAGCTTACAAGACTGAGCAAAGTATATGAGGTAGCGATCAGTGTGCAGCTTACAAGAATGAGCACAATGTATGAGATAGCGATCGGTGCATAATAGGGATAGCAGTGAGCTGGGTGATATATATGAGGTAGCGATCAGTGCACTATAGGCGAGGAAGGAGTGACATAGTTATAGGGTACAAAAACTACAAAATACAGGTAGGAGTACAATACTGCAATAAAAGGCAAACACTTAATCACATATATATGAGGTAGCGAACGGTGCATTACAGGTGAGGAAAAAGTGACATGTGTGCAGGGTACGAAAATGCAAAGCGTACAGGTAGAAGTACAACAAATGTATAAAATACAAGTAGGCCTGCAATACTGCAGTAAAAGGCAGATACTTAATCCAATGAAAAGTTGATGAATGAAAGGATACTTTACAAATGAAAAGTGCCGAAGGGCAGGTTACACATGTTTACAAACTAATATAATAAATAAGTATACTGCTGCACTAAGAGGTAGCTGTGCCGTGGGTTACTATAAGTGTACAAATTGTCAGAATATAATACTGCACTAATAGGCACACATTAAGTTAGAGGAAGGAGTGTTTATAGGGCTAAGCAAAGTGCGCGGTAAATTAGCTTAGTCTGCAATGGTAAGTTTGCTTAATATGAACAGATAGTCAAACTAGTCAAGGTGACTAGTCCAAGATGGCCACCAAAGAGAGGAGGAATAGGAGTAGGCTAAGATGGCCGCCAAATAGGGAATAGTGCCCTTAGTCCTCTGTTAGTTGTTGTTCTTTTGTGAGCAGGGAAGGGCAGTTTCAGTTTCTATTCCAGCTGGCTCAGTATCATGCATACTGTGGGGAGTCTTATCTCTATTTTTGTTATCTTAGGAGGAGCTGTTGAGGGGCCTCGTGGGCTCTGGAGGTAAAGGAGGGGATTTATTGCATCGGTTTATGGCCCCAGCCATTTTGAACAAAGGAGTTTTTTTGTGCTTGAGGAAAAAAACGAGTGAGGCAAAGAAAGTACATTTTCCCGCTTTCTGCTCGGAAGGAGCTCTGTAGTCCCCAGCCTTAGGGAGCAAAGACGCTGTTTGCCTTCGTTTGCAGGTCTGCTCAAACGTGTAAATGGTGATCGAATAATCCTCCTTCCCAGTTGATTCTCCCCGGGGGTGTTGACGCCCTCGCTCGCCAGCGCTGTCTCCGGTCGCGCTGACTTGCCTGCTTTGTGGCTCCACTCTACCGCTGGTGGTGGTGCTCTGTAGTCCCAGCCTTAGGGAGCAAAGACGCTGTTTGCCTTCATTTGCAGGTCTCCCCGGGGGTCTCCAGTTGAGTCTCCCCGTGGGTGTTGACGCCCTCGCTCGCCAGCGCTGTCTCCGGCCGCGCTGACTTGCCTGCTTTGTGGCTCCACGCTACCGCTGGTGGTGGCTCTCCGATTAGTCCGATGCTGTCAGAGCGAGATGTTCCTGACAGCTGAGCGGGCAAGGCGGGGAGAGCACGCCCGATGTGGGTCGACTACCAGGACGGACCTCACGCTGCCCGTAGGCAAGCAGGGCAACACCTCAGTGCACTTCCGATGCTCGTCCGGCGACTCTTGCCATCACTCTTGCCACAGCTCACCTCGCAGCCACCACGAGCCTCCCACCGGCACTCCCTCTATCCCCCGTGCCGGATCTGTCAGCGTCAACTCCCGTCCGCTCGTCACCCGCCCAGGAGGCTCCAGTGACATTGATCACTTGCCGGCGGTGATTGCAGGCAAGCAGGGTAACTCCACACTCAAGAGGGCACTGGGATGCAGTCGTCTGTCAGGAACCTTCCAGGCTTCCTCAGCAGGTTCCGGTCTCAGGTCTCAGGTTCCTACCCTCCAGTACCGATGCAAGCGAGGTGATCTTCAGGCGGGTCGGGTTCTCAACTCGGCTCCCGTCCAGCCGTCCTGCGTTCCGCCGAGGCTGCAGGGGTCCCAGTCGCCACTGCTGCAGGTACGTGTTTTACGGCGATATTCCAGTTACTTTTAAAACCAGTTACTTCAGTTCAATCCAGTTACTTGTTACGATCCAGTTGCTCGTTTTTCTCGCCTACGGTGGTGCGTGCTATCGGGGATAATTCCCGGAAAGGGATCCCCAGCACTAGGAGCTCCGGACCCGAGCTCCTATCAGGCGGCCATCTTGCCTTCTAGCTAAAAAGAGAAATATAACCATAGCCTATTTAAATTCCCCCAGTACAATAGCATGTCTATGAACTTATTTGTAACCTGTAATAGTGTGTTTTTAGCATCTTAGCTAAGCGCCTTTACATGTATGGGCAGGATTGCGACCCTTGTATACTGGTTCCCTTTCATGCCTCCGGCAGCCTCAGTCTGTCCCCAGGACATTCTGCAATCTTTAGCTTTAAGAGAGAAGTTCTCCAGGGGAAGCAGGCTTAATCAAACAGCCCCCAACCCTCATGTTCCCGTGTTCAGCCGGAGACTAGCGCTAATAGAGCAACAGAAAAGGTCTCGTTTCAGAGATTGAAGTCCAAAAATGGAGACACTATCTTTAAAACTAAGGAAGGGAGGGAGAGAGGCAAAGATGGACAGAATGTTTCAGAACACCATACATGGATGTCTTATTATATACATCTGTTCCAGCCTTGCTTTTCTCACCCTGAGGTTGTAATGCAGGTGCTTAAAAAAGCAACACCAGCATAAAATCAGTAATAACCACTGAGAAAACCAAAGTAAAGTTCTAATACTTCTGTGTTCTTATATTTTCATCAGTGTATCTTTATTTCTGTTTAAGAAACATGTTTTAATGCAACAGATATCACAGTGAATCTTGCTCTGCCGAAAACTAAATTGTCACAACCCTGGTTCACTTCTGTCCCCTCACGATCAACTCTCCACTCCACTAACTTGTATTATTATCATTTTGCGTTTCCTTCTGCTGCAACTTTGCATTGGGGCGGGGCTTTTCCGATGAAACAGGAGCAGGGGAGAAGTGGTTTGCCCACTCCGAAGGGCACATGACTGTTTGGCCGGCCCTCTCGGGCCAGGCAAACACTCATGCACACTTCGCATCTTCTCCATGCAGGCTGCATTACAACCGGCCTGGAAAACATGCCCAGGCCACCATTCCCTGGCTGAGCGCCTATCCACGGTCCTCAGACCGATCACAATGCTGCATTCCAGCGTTGTGATTGGCTATCGGGAGGGTGGGAGCCGGATGCTTCCTGCTGCTTCCTGCATCCTGCTGCGGGACCTGAGTCAGGAAGAAGATGGAGTAGAGGTGGCAGTTAAGTGTTTCTTTAAAAAAACCTTTTTTTCGTCTCCCACCCCCCTGCCCGGACCCCACCCCACCTCCCGTGTCCCGTAGTTGCCGCTAATGGTTATGAACCACAAGGGGTTTTTAACTTGTTCCTAGGTAAAACTCAGCTAGAGACATTTGATTGGCCTCTAGTTAAGCTGATGTTTGAGGCAGGCAATAGAAAGCAATACACACCGCAGATAAAGACATCAGATAATCTAATGTTGTCCTTGACTGTGTCATTTTCATTGACCCTTTATTAAGATTTTGAAGCATGTACCATTTTTCTAACATGCAGTAGGAAAATACTTTTTGTCTATGTCATACTACTAAAACACTAGTCTCCACGGCCTGTTGAAAACATGAGGTTTTAAGAACATTTTATGACAGTCTAGAGTTAGAATTATCAATTATCTCAGTCTAAAAAATGTGGGGCTAGCCTACAAAAAGATAGATTTCCTTCAATGAGGAAGTTATCCAACCAAAAGGACCATGAAGTGGGACACCAAATAGTGAATTATGGAAATTGAATAATAATCATGAATTTCCAACATGGTATCCATACAGTGCAAGCCTTGGCTTGGCTTTCCTCCAATCATTGTTTTTGTTTAACAAACAAATGGGAAAAATAACTGGAAGACCAAATATCTATTTCCTAATTGTCAAGCCACAGGGTATCACAAAGCAGCATTTTTATATGTAACCTGTTTATGTGTAATGGAATCCTAACCAGAAAATGATACATAGCAATGCATACAGAAACCTATATTCCCCTTCTCCGTAAGACCTGCAATAGTGAGCGCAAAATGGTATATAGTCCTAGAGTGTTCACTAAGCACACAGAATGCGCCAGCACTAGAAGCCAAGCAGGCTGGAGAGCTGTAGGACAAAACACCTTTAGTAACCAGAAATAATAACTAGAAACAGTTTTTGTCTCATGTGCCTAGTGCTAAATAGTTTGTTTGCCATATATTTGAAGGGAAACATTTTAAACATTAGAGTTTCCCTCCTGTTATATAATAGCTGGTTCTTTGTTTAGATTGTCATGTGTATGATTGTATTATGATAAGCACACACAAGCTGTGCTTTTAAAAAATTAATACCAAATCCATATTTTCCTATGTGGAGTGTTAAAAGCTTGGGCTGAGAGGGTGTGAAAAGTGGGTGACACCTGTCAAATGTATTAATTGAGCAGCAGTCTGCTCATGGGAAGTGTAAATTCCACAGCTTCAACGCAAACAACAACATATCAAGTTGTGCCTCACTTGAGATGAAGCCGGAATGCATTGTGGAATAAGGTGCAACTAGCTGCTACTGGGATCCTGCGAAGAAGAGAATGGCAAGTTAGGACCCATGTCAGTGCTTTCCACCCTGCAAGGTCCATCTCCCAATACTGAGGGCCAAGAGAGATTGATGTCTCAATGTTTATGAACCTGCCCTAATGAGAAGTCCATTATTATTTCTGCAACCTTTCTCAAGGCATTACATGGGGGCCTAGATTTACTAAGCTTTTGCGATGGGGTTGCAGAACTTTTGTGGCACAACCCAGATGCAAAACTACTTTTTGGCATTTACTAAGACATGCAAAGCGTGATTTAGTAAATACAAAGTCATGGAACACAGCACATAAGGCTCTCTTGCATTACTTTGCATTGGGTATGCATTACATGGGTGGAGCATGAGAATTCATGTGCACCCACCCATGTATTTTGACACAAACCCAGATTTACAAAGACTTGTAAACCTTGGTTTGGGGCAAAATGGTGCACCTATCTGTCAGAGGCATAACAAGGAGTAATATCTTTAATTCTCTTTGTTACTTTCTCTTTCCGTGTATGCTGAATCCTGCATGTGCATTTGAATGTGTCTCTAAGGTTTGTTTTTGTACAAGAAGGTTTCCCTTCCTACACAGTCATAATTCTGCCTGTAACACAGGCACCCTTGCACTATACTGCAAGGGTGCCTGCATTGGCACTAGTCAGCACACAGTGCACCAGCATAAGGAGAGAACAGAAGAAATGCTCCATATCTTTGTAAATAAGGAGCATTTCTTCTCTCCTTTTCATGCAGCGCAGCTCAGCAAGTTCCCATTCTGTTTCGCATTGCGTGAAACAATAGTAAATGTGCCTTCATCTCTTTTGGAGCAGACCATGGATGCCCATGAGCTGTCACAGTGCGATCAGAAAGAATGTCCTTCAGGTCGACTTCTTTGAATAAAGATGTTCCTCTCTCTGTTCATTGGCAGAAGAACAAGACGTTTTGTACTAAATGGCACAGAGATGAAAGAAATGCATGGGAAGCAAGGACTTAGTTCACATAATGTATGCAAGAATGTACAGGTGAAATTCGTGACGAGAAGGATAGAGATTCAAGGTAACAATGTAGTGTACTTTTTTATGCATGTTTTAAGAGGCTTCATACACACACATCATAAATAAGAACAATATCTTGACACATGAAGCTTAGAAAATATAAGAGACGTTATGTGCTGTGTGGGTACATTATTGAGCATGGGCCAAAAGCATCCAAAGGCTGTAAGAGAAAGGTAAAAGGTTAAAGGACAAAGAGGCTATACTGGACAAGTGAAGGAGTATACTATGTAGGCTGATTGTTACAATTTTAGTGTATGGAACTGTGAAATCAAGGAACAATGTAGGATGGATCTTGTAAAGAATAATTGTACTAATGCAACTATCTCTGTTTTTGATTGTGTGTAAGAAAGTGATGTACAAGGCCACATGGTCTGGTGCAAAGTTTGTGATAGTACACTCTGTGATGGTCTTGCCCTCATTCCTCAGACCTGGTCAATGGGATACTGGGGTGGTGTGTGCATTTCAAAGAAGCATTGTATCCAATAGATTAAACTATTTAAGGGGCACATTATGATAGAGGAATTTCCGCATCCTCCGGGCCGGCGGAAGCCACCGCCGGCCCGGCGGATGCGGAAAATCCTCTGCGAAGCCACCAAAGACCCACCGCTACATTAGGATGGCTGGTGGGTCCTGGTTTAAGTCCGCTGCTTTTCCGCCACGGTTGGCTTACAACTGCGGCGGAAATGGCCTAATATGGTGGCGGTGTTTCTCAGACACCGCCAGCCATACTAGGATGTCTGAATTTCAATGCCTTTACACGGCGGCATGTCCGCCGTGCAAAGGCATACGGATTCTTGTTTGGGGGCCCGTTGCGGGCCCCCAGCGGTGAAGGGGGGTGGGGGTGCACATGGGGGGTACCTATGGGACCCCCCAGCATTTGCGTGCACAGAGCGGCAGGCACCGTGCGGTGCCTGACGCTTTGTGCATGCAAATGCACAGCTTTCATTCAAGCAGCACCCGCCGCAATATTAAAAATAGAGAATGTGACCGCCAGGGTGGCGGTCACATCTTAATTGCACAGGAGGGAACGCCGCAGCACATGCGGACGTTCCCTCCTACTCAGGGCTCGCGGACGGACTCGCGATCCTAATGGGCACCTAAGTTCGGGGTGGCTTGGATATTGTCTTTTTCATACATCTGTCGTGCTTTGCTAGACAATAGTGTTTTTGTACTGAAAGTGCATGCACTTATAGACTGCCTCTATACTAAACCATAACACACCATAGTGTAACAAAACACATCAAGAAGACAACATAACAGTACCAAAAAGTGCACAGAAAATTAAACAACACAACAAAGCATCTCGATACACCAGATCAGCAAACAGCTGAACCCCAAAACACAAAATATCATAACCTATACAAAACACAAAACATTAACATAACCCATCAATACTTCAGCACAAGACAGCAATAAATTGATACAGCACCCTACAAAGAGACTAACGCAAAACAACATTACAAGAATACTGCATAATATGACAACACACCAACACAATTCACTAACTTGTAAAGAAACATAATCCACCAACATTACACACCAAAAATAGGCAAAACACTAATTTCCCAACAAAATGCAACAAAGCAGCATAACAACAATATCGTTTTGTCACGCTGTTATGTTATGTTGCATTGCTGTGTTTGTTGTATGACGTTGCTGTTCTGCTTTTTAATGCTTTGTTTTGTGGAACTGTTCTGTTTTTGTGTAATTGTGGTTGTGCTGTGGTTGCGCTGTTGCATTGCACAGTTTGTTCTGCAGATAATGACCATGTTCACGTTCATGCTAGATAATGCTTAGCATGGAACTGCTACAGTTAAAAATGTTAGGAGCCACCACTGTATAGTCAGGTATCCAAACAGAACACTTACAAATCACAAGGCAGTGGCTACAATTCACGGATTTGCACCACTGCATTTTGATTTTGGAAAAGTGTACCATTGACCTTTCAGTACAAAAATATAATTGGACAGGAGCAACAAGTGCATAGCCACGGCTAGTTTAGTTGTCAGTGTGATGTTTTTGCACTGACAATTAGTGGCAGCCTTGTTTTTGCACTTGCCATTAAATGCAAATGCTCTAATTCAGTTTAAGCACTATATCCCAGTGGTTTGCAGTCAAAATTAAGAAATAAATTCCTGTCAGGTCCTCAAGTACTACATTACAAGTCATTGTATAATTTTCTAACGGGCTTAGGATGCAAATGAATGAATGAATTAGATGATTTTGTAAAGCGCGCATTACCCGAGGGTGTCTTAGTCTTAGGCTTGTCTCAAACATTTGCATCCTGCAGACCTGGAGTAAGATGCCAACCAGCGGCGGCCGGCTCAGGTAAGGGCAGTGGGGCAGGGCAGTGCGCAGCAGGGGGGGGGGAAGCTGACAGAGTATGGAATAGATATTATTTATTTATTTAATTATACCCATTCCTTCGTCTGTTGACTTCCCCTCTTCTTCCCCTGCCCGCCCCTTCCTGCCCCACCGCGTTTACCTGTGCCGGCTGCTGCTGGTGCCAACTCTAAATCATAACCACAGTTTTGTAGATACGGATGACTTGTGAGGAAGAATCAGCCAAGGCTAAGTGTTCATACACTTTCAAAATAAAGATTGAACACATCAGGAGCTGTAATCCATACTCTGCCTAGGTAGACCTGGCATTTGTTCATATATGTGGCTGTATCATATACTGTGCCCTCGAAGAGCGATGGGCGTGTGCTTGTTTTCTGCACCACTAGGACACCATAGTATTACAGACAGGACTGCAGACGCTTATGCAGCCCTTCTTTAAAAAAATAGCGCTAGCACTATCTTAAGGGGATGTTTCCTCATTTGCATGTTGGTGGGGCCCAATGTAAATGAGGTAAAGACTTTGGCTCAGATTTACTAACGCATTGCGTCTGGTTTGTGTTACTTTTGTAATGCAAACCTGATATTAAGTGTTATGCTGGGATTTATTATCCAATGCCAATTAGGTTTTGCAATGGATCATTTTCAAAAGTAACGCAAAGTTGCTCAATGCATCAAGAGGGCGTTCCCTGGATGGTACATGGTCATTCCGATGGAGACACCCAAGAGTTTTGATGGGAATCCCTATCTACAAGCATTCATAGACAGGGATTTGCACCAAAATCTTTTGGCTCCTCAGGGCAGGCGTAATGTGGAGAAATATTTTCATTTCTCCTCGTTTTTCTTACTTTTGATGTATTCTGCTTTGTACAGCACACATACAAAAGTATACAAAAGTAGGAACATTGTTAAAGGATAGTTTTTATACTTGAACAGTCCCCTTCCAGTAGAAGAACGATTCCATACAGAACGCACCACTGTTGCATTATGGCACAAGGAGGATGCCATTGGCGCATGAGAGACAAAATTGCACCAGTGCAGGAAGAGAGGAAACCAGTGCCATATCTTAGTAGATATAGCGCTGTTCTGCTCTCTCCCTTTCACACAAAACAGCACAGCAACATGCATAATTTGTTTGTACATCTGGGCCTAAGTCTCTGCACCAGCGGTGTATTGTGGATACAGATGCAGAAGCAAAGAAGACATCAGGAGGCTCACTGACTGTGGTGCACATTCAGTGTGCCCTCGAGAGAGTCACTAAAAAAGGGAAGATGGGTCCCATAGCAATGGGTGCAGTCATTCACCGCAACTACCTGAAGGGGAATTGCTGCCTCCACCTCCCCCCCCCCCACTTTGAAGTGTAGGCCGACACTCACTAACACGCTGCCCCCAGGACAGGTATGGGTTTGCGGTGACCTGGGGCAGTGCATTATCTGTAGAGGGGTGCATTGACTCTGCTTGCTCCAGGTGCATCTAGTTAAAGGTGTGCTGCTGAGCAAACAGGGCCAGTGTGCCCTAAGTATAATATGATCCCTGGTCTATCAGAATATTCAGAACGAATGTTGTCCTGCAGCATGGCAGAACAGTAGCTTTGAATATACTTTGTCCAAATGCTTAATAAATGTGGCACTGCTATCAAGGTGGGGTGGGCTTAAACGTCCCCATAGAACTAATGTGTGCCATGCTTGGATAACATTATTATATTGAGATCATAGAGAAAATCTTGACTTTTCACTGCCATGACTCACAGTACAACTGAGATTTCCATGTAGCAGGCACTGTGTGAGACTATTGTTGTTTCCTTTCTAAGGAATGTGATTTCTTTTTCCGCTCTGTAAAATCTCCAGCACTATCAGTGCTGGCGGATACATGATAAAGCACAGCAAAGGCTGGACAGTATTTTAGGTTGCCAAGGCAAACACTGAATGCGACAATCCAATCATGAAATTAAGATATGATGGAATAAGCATAACAAATTGCAAAATCTGTGGAACCCGCCAGATATAACTGTCAAGGCAATCACACCTTTAAAAAGAAACAGGAATCTTCCTCCCCCACACTGCATCAATACCACCAGAGCAAAGGAAACTAGCCTTAAAAACTAGCAGACTCCCCACCCCCGCAGTAGTTTCATTGTTCTGTGCACCATAGGCTGGATGATGTCTTTACCATCAGAAGAATATGAGCAGTGTTAATGTAACAACTTAGACAGTGGTATATCATCGCTTGCCACAGGATCTTTAAAGGCATGTGGGGCGTTTGGCTGGAAATATAACAGCATCATTTGCTAACCCATATAAAGTAAACAACAGAACATAACACAATGGCATACACAAGGCATCATGCACAAGACATTTAAATAATTTGCAGGGAATTTCACAACAAAACAGAGAAAAACAATGCAGCACAGCCTCAGTACAACACAACCAAATCCCATTGCAGTAACACACCACAAATAAACAGTGGCACCAAAAACACCACCACAACAAAATACGACACGACAAATATGCACAAACGTTCTTGTCACATATTACCACTTCCAGAATCCTGTTTTCATAATACGGTGGTATGGGGTGCTGGGAGAAAGCACAAGCTAAACTTACCAACAAGGATATAAAATAATGCTATTCTACAATGTTTCATGATCTGGCCCTGTGTCGTAATTTAGCACTCCCATTTCTCAGTTTGGGGCAGATTTATCAAGGCTGTTAACCAGTGCAAAGTCACAAAAAGTGATGTACACAGCTGAAAAGACTTGCTAAAGTACATACTTTCCATTGCAAACCCTATTTGTGATCGAACATTGTCAAAAAGCAACATAAAAAGTGTGTTACGCTAATTTGTGTTACTTTGCATCAAGGGGGCATTACATGTGTGGTATGTGTGTCCATATGTAACCACCAATGGATTTTTACACAAAGTCCTGTCAACTAACAAAGAAATACAGGTCTTTACACAAAAAAGCCTCCTCGAGGTAAGTATTAAAATGGAGACATCTTTTTATTTTTCCTAACCTTTCCAACATTGTATGTGGGCTGTACTGTACAGCACACATTCAATGTGGGAAAAGTTTTAAAGTTAGTCTAAGCACAGGGTTGTGTACTGGAAGCATACCCTCCTCACACAATCAAGTGGGACATTTGCTGCTCTGCTGTGCGTGGCATAGTTGTAAATCTGGTCCTCAATGTGCTATCGCCCCAAAAGTACATGATAACTTGGCCACAGACGTTTTTTTGCATCCAGTTCAGCGTATCTCTTCCAATGAGGCCTTTACCTGAGCTTTTGCCTGTGCTGCAAGTATGGACTCACACAATGCCGTACACTTGCTGGTGAGGTGTTACTACTTTTGATAAAATGGACAGTAGGGCAGAGGAAATAATTCTCCTGACTACGGGTTATCAAACAGTTTTTATTATTTGCTGTAGCAGAAATGTGGTCAAAAATACCTCATAATTCCCAAGATTTGTTGTCCTTTAGTTGGTCAAATATTAGCACACATAATGGATTGAACACATTGACATTTCATTATTTTTGAATCTCTATCATTGACTGCACCATTCAATCAATGTACTCCCACTTTAGCGAGCTGCAGTTTCATCAAGCAGCACTTATAATCACTAATCGATATTTCAGCGTTTTTTCTGTTGGCCCTGAAGGTGGCAGCAGAGTTACACTGCAGAGGGATGAAGTAAAAGGTAGGAGTAAGAGACATCCTGTTGCCCCCTGAGTGGATGTATGCCTACTGAGTGGTGTGATTGCTGTCTTGGTTCTTGAGTGTTGTATTGACTAAGGCAGTTGGTGAGAGCATGTAACTTCAGCAAGGAGAGCTAACAGCACACTTTTGGATGTATTTTCATTGGCATGCTCAAGGGACATGAAAACACTAGGCCTGGTAATCCCCATGCCTACTGGGAATTAATATTTATTGCATGGTTAATTCAAAACGAAAATATACGTAAATTAACTTGCAGATATTAAAGAATTAAAAGGACTCAAACAAACCATAAGTACATTTAAACATTATAGAAGCTTTGTAAACATTATGCCAACTGAGATGTCACCGTATCATCAACCAAGACTGCTCTACTTGACCATATCATTGATCATGGCCCTGTTGTACAGAATGAATAGTGATATTAGTTATGAGAAGCAATGCACAGCTAGACCCAGATTTACACACATGTTGCGCCGTGGGTGCCTCACTGTTTTTTGCGCAGCCAAGAAGTAAAATTCAGCATTTACAACGCCATGCAAGCTTGATTTTTGTGACTTTACTGGCTTTGTAAAAAACTAAAAAGTACCATATCACTGCGAATGGTGCTGCCTTGCATTACTTTCCGTTGGGGACGCATTACATGGATAGAGTATGGGTGGGCCTGTGCATACACCCATGTATTTTGAAATAAACACAGATTTACTATAGTCTGTATACCTTGATTTGCATTCAAATGGTGCACCTGCCCGAGGCTAACATAAAATATATTTATTTCTTCTCATTATTTACCGCTTGCATGTGTACTGCATTTTGAAGCGCACATACAAAGAGAAATACACTTATAAGAATAGTTTTTGGGCAAGAAGGTAGCCCTTCCTGCACAAAATTGATTCTGACCACAACACAGGCACCATTGCATTGTGGGGCAAGAGTGTCTGCATTGGCGCTAGGTTGCCACTAGTGGGCCAGTAGTGCAAGGAGAGAACATAAGTGTTCCATATCTTTGTAAGGCAGTGTAGCAATGCATGAAAGTTAATAAGCCTGGGCCTCCACAGAATCTTGGTTAATAAACAAAGGAGCAGATTTACTACGTTTTGGTGCAACACAGTATAGCCACTTAAGTTGCTGTTCTGTGATGAAACCAATACAAAGGGGGACCCCTGACGACGAATAATAGGCAGGTGATGCAGGGGAAAATACCATAGACATACTAATAAAGAAAACCACCTGCCTATATCATAGGATATATATATGCCCAAAAATAGGGTCAAAGCAATATAGGACACCAATGGGGCTGACAAACGGACATAATCAAAGAAATTACAAAAATAAATTAATTACAACATTTCTATATTTTATTATGATCATTTTTGAAAATTCATTAATTTCTATCAGACTTCATAAAATGCATACATAGATATAAGGTACAAACAACATTAATACATATAGGTCCCACACACAAAAATCAAAGCAATCAGTCATACCAAACATTCATTCACTATCCAAGATAGCATATACATTCATTCATCACTTACAATGCAGAACATTTACTTACATTCTTTTTTATGGGAGGGTGTCCCAGAAACAGTGACTGGCAATGTATGTTGCTAGACCTTCTCCAGGCCTGAGCCGGAGTACATTTACCACTGTTTTGGGGCCTTTTCAGCTGCAGTAACTTTGGAAATGCAGTTTGTGATTAGCAATGGGCATACTTTATAGTGGGTGGGTCACCGAGCCTCTCCCTAGCTGCCGCGAAGCCCCTTCTTACTCCTCCCTAAACACCTCCTATTCACTAGTAAGTATTCCCCCTTTTCCAACCACTTCCTAGTCCCTCTTAAATTTACTGCTAAATAGTAAACGTACGCATGTGAGTATCTCATCATATAAAATATAGGAGAGGTGGAGGTGAAGATTTACACTTATAGGCTTGTGAATTGCATGCTGTAGTAAGTAAGTAGTACTACTGTACTACTACTTAACGTACTGCACAATACTGTTTGTGAATCAGGACATTAGTGTTTCTCTGGGTACAGGACATATTACTTAATTTTCTCAACAATAAGGCATCTAATTTTAACAATTCTAATTTTGTGAACAAATGTATTTATTTTTCACCATTCAGAGAGGGGCGCAATTCAAAATCCCCATTTGTAGTAGGCCACAATTTTACCTAATTAATTACTATTCATAAGGTAGGTGGTAAATTGTGATTCACTCCAATTGGATGGCGTCTCAGGGACGGTGGCCTGCTGGGGTCAGGACCACCATGTCTGTTATTGCATTTTAAAAATGTATTTCTTCCCTGAAGGAAATTGGGCTCCAGTTAAAATAAGAAATGTAAAAGAAAAGGCCTCTTTTCGAGTTGGCATAGGTCTCCTGGACTACTGCTCACTCCCAAACCTTTTTTACATTCACATTTCCTTTGTGACTGGGTCAGTACCTCCTTGAAGGAGTCCATATCCATGGTTTGCAGTCAAAATTGCGGTTACAAACCATTGATACACACAATTTGGAAGGAACGTCCTAAACAAGTTTACTACAAATAGCAATTTAATCTAAACCCTTTTTGCCATTTAGGTACTTTTTCCCAAATCATGATATTTTTTTCAGTACATTAAACAAAGCCATTTTCCATTTGCAAACTCTGTGATTTTGCGTATCACAGATTTTGTGACCGCAAACAGGGCCGGACTGACTACCGGGCAGTTTGGAATCCTGCCAAGCTGCTGGCTGATTTTATTGCAGTGGGGGCTGATTTAGTTCATGGAGACCTGCGTGTGATTCGAAATAATAAACGCAAAACGAATTTCGTTTAGTACACGCAGGTCCCCATCAACGAAATATACCCCCAGGTCAGCAGCATTCCAAACTGCCCGGTAGCCAGTTCGGCCCTGACCGCAAATGTAATTATTTATTTATTTATTAATGGTTATATATACCGCTCTTTCCAACAGATTAACATTAAGACGACTTATATAGAACAATGAAAGCTATACATTTAAGTGTAATAATTCTGCTAATCATATGTCGCTCTACCAGATTCTATGAAGAACAATAAACATATACCAATGTAGTGATGCAACTGGTAGTGTGGAGAGAGTAAGCAGAGAAGAGAGCACAAATCTGAGAGGAAGTGAGGGCAGAAGGAAAAGGGTATAGAAAGAAGGTGAAACTTAGTGTTGAATGCCATAAAAATGAGACAAACTTATATATAGTCCCAGATCTGAAAATAAATCACCATAAGAACATTTGCTGGGTCAAATTAGGGATAATGAACAGTTCCCATAATAGAGGGCAGAGGGGTGAATCATGCCAAGGGTATTTGTGGTGGATCATGAATTTAAGTGTTTTATTTTCTTTATTCGGAATTTAGCAGATTGTGCTGATTTGTTTATGTGAGGAGTAAATGGCAAATCCTAAGGATTTGGCACTGGTGTTCTGTGCTTGGTTAGGATCAGCGTTGGGTCTTTTTTTCATTTGATTTGCGAGGTAGAAGCAGAAACTCGGTTTTTGGGGCTTCAGTTTCAAGCAGTAAGTAATCACCCAGTTGCGTATTGCTTTCAGGAAATTCTGTAAAATTTGGATATCATTAACATATTTGAGTGCAGTTGTCAGTCATTTACATACTGGTGTCGTTTTGTGCTTGAGTTCTCTAGTGGTAGGCTAGTGGTTCTGCACATAAGAGGAACACCACATGCTACCTTTCTTAGTTGAGACGTATAATGTCCCAGATTTATTAGCTGTTATCTGTCTGTCAGCATGGATTTGAACACGTTTGGCACAGTGTTCTGAAGCCTATTGTTTGGTGTTTAGACAAAATATTGGTAAGAAATATTGTGCGGATTTAATATTGTGTTAAGAATATCGAGGATAAAATTACAGCGGCGTCCAACACAGGTAAGCGCGGTGGGGCGGAAGTTGAAAGACAACAGAGTAGGTATTATTTATTTATTTAATTGTACCTATTCCGTCATCTGTTGACTTCCCCCTTCCCACGCTTCCCCTCCCCCACCCGCCCCATCGCACATACCTGTGCCGGCTGCAAAAATATTGTGAAGGTAAGTTCAAATAGGTAAGCAAAGCAAGGTTTTACTTGTACTTTGACACTATATATATATAATATATATTTATATATATATATATATACATATATATATATATATATATATATATATATTATATATATATATATATTATATATGTCTTTAAGTATGCAAATGTAGAGTTAAGAATAGTAAATCTATACTTACCTATTTGCACTTACCGTCTATATAATTTGGTCCTCAACATTTTTGACACAATATTCTGACTGCACGATATTTCTGTTATCGATATTCTCTATCAGTGATCCTATTCTTTGTTCTAAGGTCTTCAGAAGTGAATCATGGTCTACTTTGTCAAATGTATCTATTAGATCTATTAATACCAGAAGGCATGCTTCTCTGTCATCCACTTGTGGCGGATAACCCCCATTATTATAGTGTTGCTGTTTCAGTGCTATGCCCATCTCTGAAGCCTTACTGAGAAGTTGACATTAAAACATTGGAATAAATATTGTTGTTTAGCTGGATAGATATGCATTTCTCAGTGGTTCTTCCAAGTCAAGATAGATAGGCCAGAAATATTCCACTACTTCAGTGTCAGCATTAGATTTTTTTCGAATAGGAGGGATTTGGCCTACTTTTAGATTGTTGGGGAAGGACCCTTGTCACAATTAGGCATTTTTAAGGCAAACCAATATGGAGAAAATAGTTGGAAGTTTTCTTCGATTATTTTTGCAGGGATGATGTCTCTGGCATAGGAAGTGGTCGATTGTTTTTTTAGGTCATCCTAACTAAGGGGCATATTACCAACAACTAGCGATAATTTTTGTCTCTAACTTGTTTAGAGACAAAAATTATCGCCGCACATCGGCAATTTTTATCGCAGATAAACCTTGCTATTAGCAAGGTTTATCGCAAATGCGATAAAAAACGGCCGCAATGCATGAATATCGCTGAAAAGTCAGCGATATTCATGCATTATCGAGCAAATGCTCTTAGCCATGTTATCCACCTCCCATTGGATAACATGGTGAAGAACTGCTCAGGGCAGGTGTTAGCTTTTGGAGATATTCGCGCTTAGCGCGAATATCTCCAAAAGTTGATAATAGGAGATAGCGATGTTAGCGACTGTTTCCAGTCGCTAACATCTTGGCACGCCCACTTTGCATGTCATTAGTGATAAATATCACTGACATGCAAAGCGGGGCCCAAGATGGTCGCTATCTCCTATTAGCTGTCACTAACTGGTGTTAGCGACAGCTTGGTAATAGGGAGATAATTTTATCTCCGCTTTCTTGGCTTTTAAAGCCAAAAAAGCGGAGATAAACCCCTTGATAATATACCCCTAAATTTCCTCGAAGGTGCCGAAATGTTTGACATGTTTTCTGTGGTGACTAGAGAAACTACTAGTGCAGTCTTAAAGTCAGCTTTTATTTTAACTATTTTGTTGGAGAAAAATAATAAGAATTTGTTGCATTTTTCCATTGATGGGATAGAAGATATACAGCCTGATTCATGAAGCTAAATTGCACTCGCAAAGGACAAGATTCTCAGAATCTTGCCTTTTGCGAGTGCAATTTTTGCATTTGGGATTCATCATCCCAAATGCAAAATTCGCTTTTTAAAGAATTCGCACATTTGCGAATAATTGCATTTAAGGAATCTCTATTTGAGATTCCTTAAATGCAATTCATGAATCATTTTAAAATTGCGAAAATGCAATATTGGGCCGCTATTTACCGAGTGGTCAGACCTCTCGGTAAATAGCAAAAACTTAGAAAAATGCATTTAAATGCATTTTTCTAAGTTTCATGTTACACACACACATGTCCTTTGGACATGTGTGTGCGCAACACCTGTTTCAATTTGCATTTAAGGGGTGCTACAGGGTGTCCTTTGGACACCCCTGGCACCCTTTAAATCGCTATCTTATTTGCGATTAGCTAATTGCTAATCGCAAATAAGGAATACTCCCCATTCATTCCTATGGGCCTTTTGGCCCATAGGAATGAATGGGGAGTTATTCCTTATTTGCGATTAGCAATTTGCTACTCGCAAATAAGGAATGTGTAGGAATCGCTATTTATTTAGCAATTCCTACATGAATACCGTTTTGCGAGTCCTTAATAGCGATTCGCTATGAATCGCTATTAGGGGCTCGCAAAACGGCCCGTTGATGAATAAGGCTGTTAGTTGCTGGGGTTGGTGGTACAAAGCAAAATGGGGTATATGATCTGTTGATGGGGTGGATGATACAAAGCAAAATTACTTTTCTTATTCTTTCCAAGGTTCTTTGTCCGTTTAGATGTAGATGAAGAAAGATGTATGACTTCAGAATTTCAAACGCAAACAACGTCGCGTTTGCTATTCCCAAATGAAAAAGTAAGCAACGAAATCACAGAGAGCTCAGGAACAGAAAAATAAAAAAACAGCTCATTTTTTAAGGAAAACGTATGAATTAAATTGTAAAATCGAGGGAACGCTAAATAGACCCAAGGAGCTCTCAGAAGTGCAACACTTTGTGGGTGCAATCCATCTTTAGAAAAAGCTGAGTCTTTCAACATGCACGCTCTTCATAAACTATTTGGTATTAATGTTTCAATGTTTAAACTAATAGATGTAATACGTCATCCAACAAATAGAAGGGTAAGTGGAGATAACTGCCTCAGTTAATATAAACCTAGCAACAGAGTCACTCCGTTTTTCATATGTAATACTATTGAAATCTGTGAAAGTAAATTCCTCCTCGAAAACCTTTAGCCCATTAGTCAGGAGCATGACTCTTTGTTTGATCTTGTTGCGAAAACAAAGGTCTTAATTGTCACATACCGTTGAAACCGTGAACAACTCACCTCCCATGGGCATTATAACAGCTAATTTTAGGAAATCAGTACTTACACCATTGAAGAAAACCATCCCCGGATATATAAAATGTACAAAACTATCGCCCCGTTGCCAAGTTCCTGTAGGTATCAGAAATTCTGGAGAAAATAGTACCTTATCAGTTACAAGGTTTCTTTAAACAGCACCAGCTATAGCAAACCTATCATAAATAATGCACGACAAATCATGGGATCAAGGGCCAGATGTAGGTGGCCAAATAGCGTGTGCTAACGCTAAAATTCGCAGCATTTGGCTATTTGGCTGCGAGCAATGTAGGTGAGTTTAAACCTACTATCAAAATAAGGAATCGCAAAATTGCGATTCCTTATTTTGCTCTTCCATTTAAGAAATCGCAAATTTCGATTCCTTAATTGCAATGTAAATAGCACAAAAGAAAAGTGCACTTTAGCCTTAAGGAATCGCTAATCACCACCAACTTCAAGTTGGTAGTAATTAGCGATTTCCTTTAAAAAAACACTCTTTTGCTTTTTTTAAAGTGCCATGTGGCACACATTCATGCCCTCAGGGCATGAATGCGCGCCACATGTGCACACATGCACATTTCAGGGGTGCAACACAGTGTCCTTTTGACACCCTGGCACCCTTGAAATAGCACCTGCTATTTGCGATTCTCTAAGGAGAATATCTTCCCATTCATTCCTATGGGCCTCCTAGCCCATAGGGAGGAATGGGTAGGTATTCCTTATCAGTGAATCTCAATTTGCGATTTGCTATTAAGGAATATTAAGGGTTCGCTAATATTTTAGCGATTCCTACCCACATTCAATTTTGTGAGTCCTTAATAGCCAATGGGTAAAATTCGCTATTAAGCATTCCCAAATTTGGTTTTACCTACATATGGCCCCAAAACTTTAGTGGGGGTTCTGTTTGACGGTGTGATCGCAGTGGCGAATGAAGGTGACCTTTCTGAGCTTGTTTAGGTGACCTATAGGGTCATTGGAGGAATTGACAAACTAAGTGGATTCTAATGTAATGATGCCCATGACACAAATAAGCCTTTGAAATGGAATGGAAACAAATTAAAATGCACCACTCTTGACGATAGCGGCTCACAAGGCTCTGAGAATGGGTTGTCCATCCCTTTCATTGTGCTTTTGTTGCTTTGCCTATGGTGAGAGACTATGTTTACCAATCGGTTTCATGTAGGAAAGTTTTCTCTCGTAGGGGGTGTCGCGAAGAGATCAGTACCATGACACATGATGGACAGTCAAGTCTAATTTGAAAACTCATAAAAAGAGGATGCTGCATAGAGTGTGACAAAGCAATGTTCTACAATTGAGACACACCACATATCAGTCTTATGTAGTGCTGCTTACATTGCTGTATACAATGCAACTACTTTTAGTGTCCAACTAGTTTTTAACCACTTAGCCTAGTATGCGGGAAGACATAAATGAATCATCATCGTATTGAAGACCTAGGAGAAGATGCTGGGAAAGGAAACTATAAAGGAAATTAACCAACAGATGCTGCTCCTTGGTTTAGTCATAAACACAATGTTGAAACGGGCATATTTATAGAACTCTAAACACTGTTACAGCAATTGACTTTGCCAATGTTTGTTTTTCCCCACATGGAAAATGTGCGTCCAGACCTACATGTGGTGAAATCTTGGAATGATTTTTCTTTGTCTTGAAGAACATGCAGTCCAAGATTGCTGCTGTGCATTGGCATGCTTGTGAGGTAGCCATATTGGAATGGGGTTTCTTATGATTTAAGAGAAAAATTATTCCAAGCCCTCAGCCTCCAAACCAATGGGCACTAGTGGATAACGGTTGCTACTATTTTAAAGACACCAGCAGTGCCCAGAGAGAAAGAAGTTCACAAAGACAACATTATGCACCAACCCCAGGAGGTCACAATCCATTGCCTCTCCTGTACCTCAGCGCCTCACTCCATGGCCATAGAGATCAGTTTGCCTGGTGGGTATACCCTTGTGGATGTGAGAGATGGCATGTAGATTGGCCAGTATTATTGCCTGCTTTGTGATTCAAGTGAATGGGTCTTGTGAGAGCACGTCCGTGTTGATATCTGACGCATGGAAGTTCCCGCGTCCTTGTTCGTTCAGCATGGAAAGCGAGCGCGAATGACCACGGACGCTGAGAAGCAATTGGTTACTGGGATCGGTATCCTGCGACAAGAAGGGAAATCTCCTTCAGGTATTGTACCTATAGCCCGCTGCCTGTTAGGAGAACGCGGAGATGGAAGAACAGTGAGAGGCACTATACTTATATGGGCTATGTCTTTGTATGAAGCGAGGTGGCGGTTTCGGTCCATTCCCCCTAGAGACACTGGGCGATGACGTGGACGGGCTTGTAGTACACGAGACCCAGGTACCGTTTGATATATTTGTTTGGGTGTGTGGTAGGACATACAGATAGGCACAGGCCGTCTAGTGAGACAAAGGATTCCCCACACGTTGAGGTTCATTTCTTTTCCTTCGGTACCATTTCAGGAGGCTTAAGTATCTGGAAGAGGCAGGCAATTGTGTTCCCTGATGTTTGTTGACTGGATGACACATAGATTTTGTCAGGCCTGAAGAGCCGTTATCAGGTAACCCACCTTTTACCTAGTTCCACTTTGGTGGATGTGCGAGGTGTACCATGAGGATTGGGAACTGGCTGTGGTGTCGGCTTATGCACGTGTCCCCGTCTGATTTTTCTTTTCCCCCTGTCACTGGAGATGGTGGTGATTCGTTTCCCTTGGTGGAGTTTCTTCTCGTTGAGGCAGCAGAGATGCCTTCCAGCTCCTCTCACTCTGAACACTGCATGAGTACGGTTGGGATAGATGGGCATATTGAGAGAATACAATGTCTAGTTATATGTTCTAATTATTATTTTAGATACACACTTGTCCTGATGAAGCCACAAGAAATAAAAGGCTGAAATGCAAAATTAGGAGGAGTCCATACAAAATACTAAACTTTGTTTCTTTATGGTTAGGGCGCCTAATAATAGGATAGGAGGTGTGATACCTCAGGCGCTTAGTTGACTTACTCTTAGTGTAGAACTGTGAATAAGGAGTGTACACGTGCTTGTATAATACTTATGGGTTTTGTAATTGTTGTTGTATATAGCGTGTTTTTTTGTGATTCTGAATGAGATTAGATTTTTTTGTCATTGTGTTGTATATATCATGTTTGATATACATGTATTTACTATATATATATTTGTGTGTGTATTTAGCACCTTCCCATGATATGCGTACTATATAAAATTATGTTTATTTAGTTGTAGGAAATTTCATATGACAGGGTAATTGTTTGTGCCTTGTGCAGAAATAAAATGGTTAATTGATCCTTTCCTGCTTTTTTCCTATAATACATCTTTGATGTCCTTTGCCCAGGCAGAGGGGGGGGTGATTTGGGCATACCCCATTCTTTTTTGAGTTTGTGCTTCCAGGGCAGAGACAGTATTTGCCAGAGGGTTCAGTCTTACATTTCGTTTTTGTGCCAGTGGAGCTTGGAGAAGTGTTTGGGCTTATGTATGGCTATACTGGCAGTCTTGCCACAGATTCTGATCAAGAGATTTTTTTGTTTAATTCCGGTGCCTCAATTCCAGCAGGGGAATTCTTTTTTACCTTCCATTGACAGGACATGCAACAGCTGATTGTAGAGTAGCCACTCGTTTTCAAGACCTACTAGTGGGCAGAGCCATTTGGATCAATTCTAAATACCTGGTTTAGGTGGAAAGTATTTTCAATACTGTTTGTAAATCCACTAAAACAATGTATGCTGCTCAATCAAATGTATGTTTTCTAGCAAATTGACAATCACCTTTTCAGTCAGCATTCAGTTGTCAGCGAGTACACTATGATCAGTATCTCCTTAATCCTGTCCTGTCAATTTTAGTCTACTGCACTGTGGCAGCTGGGGTGCATAGTTAAACTTCTTTTTCATCACAGGCCTACAGCTCACAGCATGGCATTACCTTTAGTTACAAAAATACACGAAAAAGAGTATCTAGAACCAGCCACTTTCTTAGAAATGGACTACTGAAATATACATTTTCAATAAAATATGGCACCAAATTAAAAGAAAATGGTAAAACATCATTTACACACACTTTGTGCAGCAAAAACAACCCAAGCATGCACTTTGTTGTAAATGTAGCTTATATAAAATCCAGTTTTGTTCCAAATGCAAGATAAGCAAACTGTACACATGAGCTCATGGAAATCGTAGCATGCTGTATAAAGTGTACAACCCAGAAAGTACTGGGAACCTGAACTACGAGGTTCAAAGCAATTCTTTTTTGCTGTTCGTCACACTTGCAAATGCATTGTTCATTTTAGATTGTGTAAAGCATATAACCTTTTACATAGACCATTTATGTGTTAAAATAAGCATAATTTTTACTTTGATCTTTCATTCAGTTCCCAGGCTAAATCTTCGGTATTAACTTCTTTTCATTTTTCACTTAAATTACTTCAAAAGCTTTTTTTTTTAAAAAGTGCATTTTACATATAAAATACATAAAGGTAATCTTAGTTCAGTAGAGGTGATAACCCTTACTCTCTCTGAGTCAGCAACCATTTCTGTTCATGTTTTAGACCCAACCAATGAAGATTGATTAACAAAGTCAATAGTTCTGGCTTTAATTAGCTGACATATGCAAAGAAATACTTGCATAATTGTTGCTTGCATAAGGACGTAAAAGCCAAAGGTATTGACTGTACTAATGCTTGTTAAGAAAATGCACACATTTTAAAAGGAACTTGGGAAACAAATGCACTCGGGCATATTTAGAAGCCGCTTGCGCCGCACCTGTGCCGGAGTATGGGGCTCCATATTTACAAAGACACATAAAGCCACCCTGTGTAAATACGGCCCCTTTTCACGCAGTGCTTTGCCTGAAAGGAGCATTCCATAGGTGTTGCTGTGGGTGTTCCTATGCAACGACCATGGATTCTGCTGCATGCCCAGATTTACAATGTTTCCTATATCTGGGAATGCGTCTGAACCCTACGCCTTCGGAGGAGTAAGGGGGTGCAACGAGGAGAAATACTTTTATTTCTCCTCAAAAGAGGGAAATGCCTTTAATGATTGTTTTTGTGCAGGAAGGTGACCCTTCTTGCACAAAAACAATCATCCCCGCAACGCAGGTACCCTTGCACCATGGTGCAAGGATGCCTGCAATGGCGCATGGAAGCCAATTGTGCACCAGCACAGGGGAGAGCTCAGGGATATGTCTTAATGTAAATAGGACGAACCCCTTTGCTTCAGGAATAACGCAGCATGGCACTGGCAAACGGCTTGCAGCACCGTGCTGTGTTACTTCCTTTTAAGTATGGCCCTCCGTATTTAGCTCTATCTACATACAGTAAGGGAAAAAAATCTGATGTGTCACAAAAGTATATCCTCTACGATAAAACAGGAAACCTTAGGCAAAACACATACTGAGCTTAAGGGTAATGCTAAGCATTGACTCTACCAACACATAGCCATTTTCTGAACTGCTATGAACCTTTCCCAAAAATATATGTATTTAAGATGTCTCCCTTTCTTATTTTCATTAGGGCTTTCAACAAACACCTAAATATTCTTGGCTATCCCAATATTCTCCTCAGGGAGGGATCACTCTTCAAACAGATTTCAGCCATATTGGGTTTCCAATTAGCGAATATTAGAAAGTTATCTATTCTCTCCGCTCTTTGGCTCATATATGCCATATATTGAGGGCCTCATTTATAAAAAGTGACGCATCGCTGCGAGAAAACAGTTATGTGTCACTTTTCATATACCCTCCTTGTGACACCAATGATGCATCATATTTACAGTATGACGCATGATGTCGGAAGGAGTTACAGATACGTCAGTATTTCTGACGTATCTGTAGGCGCAAAAATTACGCATTGCTGGAGTATGTCACAAAAGTGACACAACTCCAGCAATGGGTCTTTACAAATGGGCAAGTCCCATGATAAATGTGCCTGCGTCAGTCTTACGCCAGCCATGAGGCAGGCGTAAGACATTGACGCAGTTGTGTCCTAGAAGTGGCGCAGTAAAATCTTATATGTTTCACTGCTTCACTTCTACGACCCTTTCTTGCGCCGGAACGCCCCCCTGTATACATTATACCTTGTGCATGTATAATGATGCACAGGGGTTTACAGAGTGACGCATTGTTAGATTTATATTTAACAACAAGGGGTGGTGATGGACAGAGTTTCTGAATTAAGCAGAATACTCTCACCCAGTCAAGAGATCAGGGCTAGATCCAACACCAGGGACAGACTAATTTGCATATAGCCAGGTTCTGAGCTGGGATGGGGCAGTGAGCTAAATAACGGTGATGGATCAAGCCCTGATCTTTGGACTGGGTAAGAGTGGTCTGCTTAATTCAGACACTCTGTTCATCACCACCCCCTTTTCTGAATCATTTTGTCCACCATAAGCGTGGAAGGGTATACTCAGACATGAGTCCCTTGCTCACTGCTCCATCAGGATTCAAGCAAGCCGGGCCGACGACGCCTGAAATGGCAGAAACCTGTCCCCGGAAGCTTGTCTCCTTTCTGGTGAAGAATTGGCTTGGTAGTTTGGTCTGCCCTGTTCCCATGATGCACTGGGCCAGGGACAGACTAATTTGCATATAGCCAGGTTCTGAGCTGGGATGGGGCAGTGAGCTAAATAACGGCGATGGATCAAGCCCTGATCTTTGGACTGGGTAAGAGTGGTCTGCTTAATTCAGACACTCTGTTCATCACCACCCCCTTTTCTGAATCATTTTGTCCACCATAAGCGTGGAAGGGTATACTCAGACATGAGTCCCTTGCTCACTGCTCCATCAGGATTCAAGCAAGCCGGGCCGACGACGCCTGAAATGGCAGAAACCGGTCCCCGGAAGCTTGTCTCCTTTCTGGTGAAGAATTGGCTTGGTAGTTTGGTCTGCCCTGTTCCCTTGATGCACTGGGCCAGGGACAGACTAATTTGCATATAGCCAGGTTCTGAGCTGGGATGGGGCATTGAGCTAAATAACGGTGATGGATCAAGCCCTGATCTTTGGACTGGGTAAGAGTGGTCTGCTTAATTCAGACACTCTGTTCATCACCACCCCCTTTTCTGAAGCATTGTTAGATTTGGCATCTTTATCATGATTTTCCCTGACTTTTTGCCTCTACCTCCTGTATTTTTGACGCTGTGCTGGATTTTGTTTTTGCTGGTTTAGATGCTTTGGGCACTTTGCCACTGCTGATCAGTGTCAAAGTGCAAGTGCTCCCTGAGTAAATTGGTATTGTAATTGGTTATCCATGATTGGCATATTTGTATCACCAAGAAGTCCCTAGTAATGTGCACTGATTGTGCCAGGGATCGTGATTCAAATGCTACTAGTGGTCCTGCAGCACTGATTGTGCCACCCCCATGAGTAGCCCTAAAATGGTGTGTCAGGCCTGCCACCGCAGTGCCTGTGTGCAGTCTGTGAACTGCCATGTCAACCAGGCCAGTGGCCCCACTGACCAGGCCTAACCCTTCCCTTTCTGTACACATTGGACACCCCTATGGAAGGCCAAGGTACCCCCCTGGGCAAGGTGCAGTGTATGTGAAAGGTAGAGCATGTACTAGTGCAGGTGACATGCTCTGGTAGTGTGTGGCGGTTCAGAAGGAGGGACTCGGACAACAGAGCTAGGTAAGTTTGGTTATATTTTTATAAACGTTTTTTTCTTTCTTTGAGTCTGTCTTTCACGTGCTAACGTGGCAGGGTCCAAGGTGTCAGCGAGGGCGCAGAATCTACGAGGACTGGTTCGTCTTCTCTCCTCCTCTGGAGTTTCCAGGCTTCTCTCTTGGGCCGGGTTCCAGCGCCACATGCAGGAGAGAGAGGAAGGCTTTTAGCGCTTTGTTCTATGGTCTACGATTCCCCTTGGGGCTCTCGGGAAGTGTGGACACCGGTGACTTTGGTGCTTTGCACTATAGTGGGTGTAGGGTAGGTGAAGGAAAACGTGGTGAGGATCGTAGGGAAGGGGGGGTCGTGGGAGAGACAGGGTCGGAACGTCGGGTCAGTAATTACACTATTTACACGGCGTTGCCACGCCGCCCCAGCCAACCCGTTACACGGTCACGCACCTGTGTGAGCCACACTCCTCCGTGGGTGTGGCTGGGCGGTGCTTGGGAGCGGTGGCCTCCAGGCACAGCTACTCCCGCTCTCCGCTCCTCCGCAATGTCCCCGCTCGAACCTTCTCCGTCCTCCGCAGTCTCCCTTCACTCTCCTCTCTTCCTCCAGGTGTCGAGACACACCGCCTTCTTTACTTCCTGCTTTTTGTTTACTCCTCCGGATGACTCGTCACTCGGGGGCGCGTACGGCTCCTCCAATGGGATAGCTCGGCATAACAGCACGTCATAAGGGGGAGTGCTTTCTCTTTCCTCCTCGACACCCTTAAAGGTACAGTTCTCCCTGGGTGCTTGTAATTGGCTCCACCATGCTTCGGACTCCGTTTCCCATGTGTCCTGAAGCGATGAAAGAGAGGGGTTATCTTTGTCGGCCGCCCACCAGTCTTTGTCCGTATCTGTCCCCACCACCCCGCTACACTCCTCCCCCCTTAGATTCTCCCGTTCGGGGAGAGAACACAGCCTAATAAGAAAATCAGCATTGCCATGGTCTCTGCCCTTTTTATGTTGTATGGTGAAGGAGTATGGTTGCAAGAAGAGGAACCACTTCAAGACTCTCTGATTGTGAGACTTCTGCCTGTACATCCACTGTAGTGGGGCATGGTCTGTGAAAAAGGTGAAGTGTTTTCCTTCGAGGTAGTATTTGAGTTTCTCAATAGCCCAGGGAATTGCTAAACATTCCCGTTCAATAGTTGGGTATTTTGTTTCTCTTGGGTGAAGTTTCCTACTTATATACATAAGTGGGTGCTCAAGTCTGTCTTTTCCTATTTGGGAGAGGACTGCCCCAATCCCTTTGTCAGAGGCGTCCGTAGCAGCGAAAAAAGGCTTGTCAAAATCTGGGGCTATTAAGATAGGACTGGTGGTAAGGGCTTCTTTCAGCTTTTGGAATGCCACCTTAGCCTCCTCAGGGGGCAACTGTATTTGTTTTGGGCTTACCCCCTTCTGAAGGAGGTTAGTCAAAGGAGTTGCTAACTCCGCAAAATTGGCGAGGAACCTACGATAGTAGCCAATAAGGCCTAGAAAAGCCCTCAGTTCTTTCTTTGTGCTGGGAAAGGGCGTGTCTCGTATGGCTTTCACCTTCTCCTCTTGTGGTGCTATAGCCCCCTCACCTAACATGTACCCCAAATATTTGACCTTTGAGTAGGCTGCTCGGGACTTCTTGGCGTTTATTTGCAAACCGGCGTCCCTTAAGGCTAGTAGTATGGTTTGCAGATGTTTCAGGTGGTTCTGCCAAGTATCGCTGAAAATCACGGTCATCTAGATACACCGAGCAGAACCCCCGAAAAGGAAGGAGAACTTTGTGCATTAACCTCTGAAACGTGGCTGGCGCCCCATGTAGTCCGAACGGCAGCACGTTAAACTCAAAGAGTCCTTCGTCAGTAGAAAAGGCCGTTTTGTGTCTGTCCTCCTCCCGTAGAGGCACTTGCCAATAGCCCTTTGTTAGGTCTAATGTTGTTATAAAACGGGCTTCATCGATACGCTCAATTAATTCATCTACCCTCGGGATGGGGTATGCATCAAAGGAGGAAATAGCATTGAGTGCCCTAAAGTCCATATAGAACCTTGTGGATCCGTCTGGCTTAGGCACCATGGCGATCGGAGATGACCAGCTGCTCCGTGACGGTCTGATTACCCCTAGGCGCAACATGTCCTGTACCTCTTTTTGTAAGGACTCCCTTCTAGCTGCTGGGATCCTATAGGGCCGTAACTTTACCATCTTCCCTGGCTCTGTGTCTATTCTATGTTCAATCAACGGAGTACAACTGGGTTGATCCGAGAATAGATCAGCGAAGGGTTGCAGGGTGTCATGCAGTTCCTGCTTCATGTCGGCACTAATCTCCTCATTGATAGGGAGGTCTGCTAGGGTGGTGGCACCCAAATGTGACGGTAAACTGAACTGGGCGTTTCGGGGTATGGGTCCTTTCCATTTCTTTAACATGTTTATGTGAAAACATTGTTTTCTGGCTGGGGATATTTGGAGTCGATAGGTCGTTGTTCCAAGTACTTCAACCACCTGATAAGGTCCCTTCCATTCCCTTTGAAATTTATGGGCTGTGGTTGGCAGTAGTACCAATGCCCAATCCCCCAAATCCAGTGTTCTCCACTTTTTCCCTCAGTCATAGGTTTTTTTCTGTCGTATCTGGCTACGTTCAATGTTTGAATAGGCCAGGTCCCTCAATTTCCCTATTTTGCTATGCAATGACTGCGTATATTCCAGAAGCGACCGTGTTTCCTCCTGTTCCTCTCTTTCCCAGGCATCTCGTGTAATTTCAAGCAGAGATCTGGGCTGTCTCCCATAGAGCAGTTCAAATGCGGAATATCCGGTGGAACTCTGCACTTGTGCTCGCAAGACATACAAAGCCAAGGGAAGTAAGCGGTCCCAATCTTGGTTTTCTAGGGACAGCATTTTCCTCAAGGTGGTTTGGAGGGATCGGTTATAACGCTCAACCAAGCCTTCTGTCTGCGGGTGATACGCAGAAGTCCGGATTTGCTGGATATTCAGTGACTTGGTGACCTCTTTCATCAATTTGGAAACGAAGGGGTTTCCTTGGTCAGTTATGACCTCTTAGGGGAACCCTACTCTTGCGAATAATTCCAGAAACTTTTTGGCCACGTTTTTGGTGGTGGGTGATTTTAAGGCGAAGGCTTCTGGGAAGCGTGTGGCGTAATCTACGATTACTAACGCGTAGGTGTTCTCTTTGGAAGAACGTGGGAGGGGCCCTATGAGGTCCAAACCCACCCTCTCAAATGGTTGGCCTATTATCGGCATTGGCTGTAAGGGAACAGCTGGGGGTCTCTGTAGGTTTTTCTTCTGACACACCTCACAGGTTCTGCAAAAGGAGGGTGCTTCTTTGTACAGGCCAGGCCAGAAAAACCACTTCAATATATTCTGTAACGTTTTTTCTGCCCCAATGTGTCCAGCAGTTAAGTGGGTGTGGGCGTAATATAGGACCTGTTCTCGAACCTCTTTTGGGACTACCAATTGTTTGGGATCGCCTTTCCTTCCCTCCCTGTACAGTAGGTCCTTGTCTATGATGAACCTGGGATATGGTGTATGAGGGTTACCCTGACATGAGTGAGCCGCCTCCCAAGCATTGAATAGTGTGGCATCGTTTGCTTGGGCAAACCTGAAATTACGATCCAGTGCCCACGGTTCGGCTGTTAAGAGCGTATTTGAGGTTGGTTTCTGGGCCTGAGTTGTAAACATAGCTACAAAGTCCGGGTTGTCAACCCCGAGGATCAGGTCTTCGGGAAGTGTCTCTATCGCTCCTACCCTCACCTTACAGGGATTCCTACCTACTATATGTATTACTATCTCGGCCATAGCGTAGGGTTTCACGTCCCCATGGACATATCTGATAAACACCTGGGAACCTGTCATATACTGTTGGGGCAATACCAGGGACTTTTGAATGACCAACTGTCGGCAACCCGAATCCAGTAACGCCCTAACCCACCTCTGGTTCACCATGACTCTAACGTAAAAGGAGGGGCCCATTTCAGCTGTATACATGACGGCTCTAGGGGCATAGCCCACTTCCATAGGTTCTTCAGTAGTTTTTTTTTTCGGGGACATTCGGGCTATGTGGCCCCACTCTCCGCAGTCGAAACACTGGGGCCCCCTCATCACATGATATTCAACTCGAGGCGGCTTTTGCTTTATGGGCTCCTGAACAGGCTTCCCTCTTCTCTCTGTCTTGTTTGTTAACGGTGTTTTTAGTTTTTCAGTTTCCCAGGGTGAGTCTTTGGTTGTGCCCTATTATACGTAGAGGCCATTTCAATCGCCAGGGCCGGGGTTAACACTGCATGTTGTTTTAACCACCTCTGGGTACCGTAGGGTAATGCCTCCATAAACTGTTCTAAATATATACAGTCCATAATCTCTTCCTTGGTTTTACTCTCTGGCTGAATCCACTTGTCAGCCGCGTTTTTCAAGCGAAAATACAACGTCTTAGGGTTTTCACCCGGCACTCCCTTTTCCTTGCGGAAGCAGACTCGGTAGGCCTCCGAGTCCAGACCCAGGTGATCCAAGATTATGTTCTTTATTTGCGCATAGGGAGTTGTTCCGGTGGAGTTCGCTACTTGGTACGCCGCCTGCGCTTCCCCGGATAATAGGGAGCCAAGAAGGAAGGCCACTTGTCTTCCGGCCATCCACAGGCTCTGGCTGCCCTCTCGAAGTTGGTCATGAAGGCATCGGGGTCCTCTCCAGGACTATACTTCTGTAGTGATACCCCAGAGGGATGTGGCAATGGCTTTCTCCTATCTATTAAGGGGACACTACCTGGTTCCTTCAGAGCTCTTTGTAGTCCCTCCATCTGGGCAGTCATAGCTGCCTTGAACGTCTCCCTGTCAGCTTGCGCTGACGTCATCTGGCGTTCGACCGCCCATTCAAGTTTTTCTTGTCCTTTGACTATATGGTTTATCAACTGATCCATCTCTGCAGACGGGATGGACGGCTCAGATCCCACTTCTGACACCAGTTGTGGCGGTTCAGAAGGAGGGACTCGGACAACAGAGCTAGGTAAGTGTGGTTTTATTTTTATTAAAAAAAAATTCTTTCTTTGAGTTTGTCTTTCACGTGCTAACGTGGCAGGGTCCAAGGTGTCAGCGAGGGCGCGGAATCTAAGAGGACTGGTTCGTCTTCTCTCCTACTCTGGGGTTTCCAGGCTTCTCCCTCGGGCCGGTTTCTAGCGCCACATGCGGGAGAGAGAGAAAGGCTTTTAGCGCTTTGTTCTATGGTCTACGATTCCCCTTGGGGCCCTCGGGAAGTGCGGACACCGGTGACTTTGGTGCTCTGTACTATAGTGGGTGTAGGGTAGGTGAAGGAAAACGTGGTGAGGATCGTAGGGAAGGGGGGGGTCGTGGGAGAGACAGAGTTCGAAAGTCGGGTCAGTATTTACACTATTTACACGGCCTTGCCACGCCGCCCCAGCCAACCCGTTACACGGTCACGCACCTGTGTGAGCCACACTCCTCCGTGGGTGTGGCTGGGCGGTGCTTGGGAACGGTGGCCTCCAGGCACAGCTACTCCCGCTCTCTGCTCCTCCACAATGTCCTCGCTCGAACCTTCTCCGTCCTCCGCAGTCTCCCTTCGCTCTCCTCTCTTCCTCCAGGTGTCGAGACACACCGCCGTCTTTACTTCCTGCTTTTTGTTTACTCCTCCGGATGACTCGTTACTCGGGGGCGCGTACGGCTCCTCCAATGGGATAGCTCGGCATAACAGCGCGTCATAAGGGGGAGTGCTTTCTCTTTCCTCCTCGACGCCCTTAAAGGTACAGTTCTCCCTGGGTGCTTGTAATTGGCTCCACCATGCTTCGGACTCCGTTTCCCATGTGTCCTGAAGCGATGAAAGAGAGGGGTTATCTTTGTCGGCCGCCCACCAGTCTTTGTCCGTATCTGTCCCCACCAGCCCGCTACATAGTGAATGACAGCCATTTTCGTTTGTTCACTGCTGTAAGGCTATCTTACCCATAGGTTATAATGGGGTATGCTGTGTAGAGTGGTTACCTGCATATCTTCCCATAGGAGTAAGATCGAACAGTCTGGTATTCCTGAACTCAGATTTTAATTACACATCTTTTAGGAAAGGTGGTTTTTAAATCCTGTATTTGAGAAAAGCACTTTTAGAAAGTGACTGTTCTCTTGTCTGACCTTTCTGTGTGCCTTGGCCTGTGCATTGACTGTCTGGTTTGTGAGTGGCAGGGGATGGGTAGTTCCCAGAGGCTGAGTGGGCCATCCCTGGGCTGAATAGCTCCATCTGCATCTAGAGTGGTGGGAGGGGGTAGCACCTGGGCCTGAATATGGCTGTGCCTGCCTTCCACAATGCTGGTTCCACCCCTGGCTGGGCGGCTGACGACCCTGCCCCTCTCTCTGAAAGGAAAGGAGAAGCCAGGAAAACAAAGTGCTCAAGGAACCCCGAGAACTGGTTCAGACCGGGCTCAGAGCCCTCCTGCACAAAGGGAACAAATACTTTTAGGGGTATAAGTATAGGACCCAGACTACAGAAAATTAGATCATCCTGTAATCAAGAAGGAACCTCTGCCAAGGAGAAAGCTGGAAGAGTGAAGAGGAAGGACTGTCCTGCTGTGTGTTTGTGGGCTGACCTGCAGTTGCTTTGCTGCCAAGGAGAGGGGAAGGACTTTGCTTTGTGCTGTGTCCCCTTGCTTGAAGAGATCTCCAAGGGCCTGATTAGAGCTGGCTCCCTGTTAAGAAGTCCCAGGAAAAAAAGGACTTCACCCCCAGCTTCCCCCTGAACTGTACAGAGAGAGTTCTGTCCTTCCTAGAGTGCTTGGACCAGTTGTGGTGCCTCTGGAAGTTGTACCTGTTGTTTTGGAAGCTGGACAAGGAGAAACTAAGACAATCTGCAAATGTTCACGCATCGCTCGCTTGTGGAGTGCATCCCCGTCAGTGCGAGGAAATTCCTGCCTCCGCGAAAATCGAGATCGTCGCAGCGCCTGTTGCCGCTGCAAGAATCGACTCATCCTTCGCTTGCGGAACACATCGCTCCGGTCTTGGATGAGTACCATCGCTGCGAGAATCACCGCAGAGCCTGTTGTCACTGGGTGAGATCGTCACACTGCTTGCTTGTGAACCACATCACATCGCTGCGAGAGCCATCGCAGAGCCATCGCTTCGAGCGGCGCTGCGCATCGCCGCCGCACCTGAGATCATCGCCGTCCCAAAGATCGCTGCATCGTACTTTTGCGAGACGCTTCCTACAAAACCTGCACACCGGAATTCATACAAGGTATCGCATCCCTCCCCATACACACCGGAGTCACCTCAACACGCCCGCTGCGTCCAGGGATGTTGTCGCATCGCCTCCCCAGGGTCTCAGGAGTGACGCATCGCTTGATTTTCAACGCTGCAGCTTTCACTTGAAACTTTTTGTCACATCTAAAGGTACTGTTGGCTAAAATGTGACGCAACTGTGGATTATTTTAACGCAACCTTAAGAACTCTTTTTAAATCATATCCTTGAACTATGTATGTTGGATTTTTGTCGTTTTGGTCTTGTTTAGTTTAGATTAAATGCTTCTATTTTTCTAAACTGGTGTGGAGTTCATTTGTGGTGTTTTCACTGTGTTACTGTGAGTGTGGGTACAAATACTTCACACATTGCCTTTGATAAGCCTGTCTGCTCGTGCCAAGCTACCAAGGGGGTGAGCAGGGGTTATCTAAAGTGTGTATCCCCCTTACCCTGACTAGAGACTCCGAATTCTAACACGCATCTACCTAGATGAGTCACTTTGTAAATATGGTGCAATATGGCACATTTTGTACTCTGATGGTGTGTCACAAAAAGTAACGCACCAGCGGCGCAAAAGTGATGCAAGGGCCCATAAATAAGCCAGTGAGTGCTTCTCTACTCCTTTTTAGGAGCTGTGACCTACAGCCTTGCCCCCTGATTAGGTGGGCTGGACCATGGTACAGCTTTACTTGTCGCTTTGGCTGGATTCCCTTTCTGAAATGATGTGGAGTTCATTTGTGGTGTTTTCACTGTGTTACTGTGAGTCTTGGTACAAATACTTCACATATTGCCTTTGATAAGCCTGTCTGCTCGTGCCAAGCTACAAAGGGGGTGAGCAGGGGTTATCTAAAGAGTGTATCCCCCTTACCCTGACTAGAGACTCCGAATTCTAACACGCATCTACCTAAATGAGTCACTTTGTAAATATGGTGCAATATGGCACATTTTGTACTCTGATGGTGTGTCACAAAAAGGAACGCACCGGCTGCGCAAAAGTGACGCAAGGGCCCATAAATAAGCCAGTGAGTGCTTCTCTACTCCTTTTTAGGAGCTATGACCTACAGCCTTGCCCCCTGATTAGGTGGGCTGGACCATGGTACAGCTTTACTTGTCGCTTTGGCTGGATTCCCTTTCTGAAATGATGTTTCCTTTTCTTTGTTGATCTCTCTCGAGGGCCTTATTTAATCGCTCTTACATCTGGCCCTTTGATCAGATCGGGTCAAGGCGCTGTAGACTTTAGCCTCATAATCTGAAACCTTTATTTTGAAAGTTACACTGTCTTGATCGGTCACAAGGCTTATTTTGTAGTTACTGTCGCACTTCAACTTAGAAGTATAGGTGTGAACCACTTTTCAGAGCACGAGCACTATTTTCACTTAATCACTTGTCAATATGTTTTTTATTGTGCAATGCAAGTGTTAAATTCTCTTTTTTACTTATCTGTACCAAGCAATGTATCTGCTCAATAGTGTGTGCCTCTTCATATGTCTATGTTTTATAATAGTACTCTACATTGTTTGTTTAAAATTTTTGTATCTAAAAGTAATACCTTTTACTCCTCAGAGGAACCACTGTTCTATTTTTGTAGTGAGTCCCCCAGATTTCTGGCCAGACTGTTGAGGTGTACCTTTGTTTTTCCATGTTAAGCAATAGTGCACAGCACGGGAAGAACTCAAGAGCAGACGCCAACAGCCATCTCCTGCTGCAACGTCCTGTTTGACATACAGGCATTTTAGATTTGACTCATATCTTTTGGGTCTTTTATTCTCGGAATCTAATCGAGGCATACGACGAATTTCGTGATTTCATCACCTTTTATATACGCACGTGTGCGTTCTTACTTAATCACTCTGGCAGAATCCATTATCTTCAAAGGCTTTTGCTATTTTGGATATAACATATATGCCATCCTAAGTTTCATGCTTACAATTATCTGTCGACTGATTGTGTCCCAAGGAACTACCATTGGACTCCCCTTGTAGTTGTTCTCTTTTAAAATAAGATTACTTTGTGGCTCCTGAAGAAGGCGTTCTTTTAACGCCGAAACGCGCGTCAAGTATATTAATTGCCCCTCTTTATTAATTAATATGGTTGTTATTTGATTTGTTTATAATCCATTGTATGTTTTTAACTAAATAGTGTATTCATTGATGAGTATTATGTGATATATGATCTGTTGATTTTATTATATATGTTTAATAAATAAGAACCCCTTTGATGATAGATTGTTTTTTTGCATGTTTTTCTATTTTGAAACCTTGTCCCTGCTACTGTTATGTTGTTGCCTAGGATTTGATACACACAAAATGGGTAACATATATGCCAGGATTTTCTACTTCCTACTACTTTCTACCTCCGACGTTGGAGCAGGAGATGCTACTAGCAAAACCCTGAGACAAAAAGCCCATATGTAAGCCAACATTTTGATGGAGAGGTGGAGACCCACGAATTAAACTGGATCATATACCCCAAATTCCATTTATAAATGAATATTGCAATTCACTGTTTGAGTATATTGCATCCATTTAGATCTTAAGACTGACCCGCCTTCAATCCTGTTTGAGTCACTTCTCCACTTAGGCAGATCCAAAGGAAGAAATGTAAGAGTTTCTAATAGTGGGACACCTACTGTCATGTGCCCGAGTTTGACCTGGTAGGAAATAGTGCCATTTACATGTGCAACGTGCTTTTCTATTGTTGCCTTCACTTTGTTACATCGACTTTTTACTCACATTTGCATTAGTGACACTTGGGTTCGTTTTTTGGAAACACCGACCTTGCTGTCACAGAGAACATTGTGGGAACACTATCACCCAATCTTGGCATTGTGTACAAGGCCCTCACATGTGTTACACAAATGTGTTTGCTATTATGCCAATATGGCAACACAGCTATCTGTGGAACACAAATAATGGAAGCCTGATCACAATCTCGGCCTAAGGCAACGATGCCTTTTTCTATATATAACCTTTTTGTTTCCCACGTATAATCAGAGGAGGCACATCGGCTGACTTCGAGGGGTCCCTGCATGCTGAGGCTTTTGCCCTGCAGCTGACTGACATCTCTGTGAGGGGTGTCCAGTTCATTACCAAGATGGATTTCTACATTGTTACCCACCAGGTAAAGGGGTTAGACACTCCAGAAGGGGTTTCTTGGTGGACATACATTTACACCTTAGACACTTAGGTTAGGGTTTACATCATAAACACTGCTCATCGCTATTGGTTCCTTAAGCAAGCAGACGCGGTCCACAAGATAAAAGTGCTTACAATATTTGAATGTCGTCCCAGCATATACATATATATATATATATATATATATATATATATATATATATATATATATATTGTCTAAACAAGATGATGGAACTCTTCATTTTATTCACTGTCTTGACACTCGTAACATTTGTCTGCGTCTGTCTATTGATCATTGCAGCACATATTTTCTGTACTTGAATCACTTTGATTCAATAAAGATTGAGAAACGTCCCTTTGTGTATTACTTGTATATTTCTCTGAGTGGAAGTGAGCACAAGTGTCTGAGTGAAAGGTTCTAGGTTTGCCGCCACTGTTACTGAGGGATCAGGGTTGTCATGTTCAGTAGTTGCCAGAACTGTTTGCTCCTTGTCTAGGTTATGGGGGGTTATTTTAGCACGGTGAGCTAGCTGGTCGAAGGGAAGACATATCCTATGGGGATGCGTGGAATCATTCTGGCACCATCCTAAGTTTATGTCATTCACAAACGTGCAGTTCCTACTGATTAGTGGAAACTACACAACACTACCATCTACCTAACAATAAAAAGGGTGGATAGGCCACTAGTGGATTGGCTGTAAATGATCTGGCTGTGTAAAGAAGATTATGTGTACCCTCACTCATTAAAAATCAAGGTACAAGTATTACAAGATGTGGGTCGGATGATGATGTGATAATGTATTTCAAGGAATTAAGGGCAAGATGTACAAAACATGTTTGCTGTCACAAATGGTCCAAGTTGCACATTCACTCTGGTCCATTAGTATAACACTGTTGCGGATATAGATACATGGAGGAAAGTTCTCATGTGAACCTTCTATGCCTGAGCTAAAGGATGTTCTATGTGTTTCAGTGTACAGACAAAGACTTGCTTGGAAAGCAGAGGTAAACTAACAATGCATTATGATGAAGCACACATAAATTGTTCAAATCAATATTTAATACATTAAACATAACACATGTTATTGTGCCAAAGTGATTGATCTAATATGAGGTAAGGAAGCAAACCAAGTCACATGATAGGAGTCAGCAATTCCTAGACAAGGTGCTGGTGCTAGGCAAATGTTCTGAATGAGTGTCTGTTAAGCCATGAGTTGAAATGAATAGCACTTCTAAGGCCTAAACTAAATTTACACAGCTACGGTTAATAGAGAGTTCAAAAATTGTCTCCACTAATATTTCATTATCTACACACTAAAGTACATTTTTCCCACATTCTTAAAGTTTGAATAAGACATTACGTATTTAGTTGTACACTTAAGAAAGATTTATTTTAGTTTCTTAGCATGAGAAAATTTTTCTGTGTGCAATTTTCAAATTAAAACAATTCTGCAGCAGCTGTAAATACATTCTAAAGGTATAGTTCTAACGTGGTTTACAAGTCAAATGCTTGTTGTTTTAATTAAACTTTATCAAATCCCTCCTTTTGATTATTTTAATTATCAAATAATCTGGTTTCACACACACATTTGAGTCCTAGAAGCACTTCCGTCTTCAGATGTGTCTCATCTTTTTCTTTTGATTCCCCTATTCAGTTTAAGTGATTTCTTTTGGTTTTCATTCATTATTCCCATTGATCCATTGTCTTTTTCATATTTAATTCTCTGGGATTTTTGCTGTCTCTAGCACATAAAGTACTTACAGCTCAAAAATAGGGCATAAAGGAAAACTAAGCAAACGTATTATCATTATTGACATCAGAATTGCTTTCATTATACACCTTCCAGCTTTTGAAAACCATTTTCCAATTGGTCTCAATCCTTTCCCAAAATGTTCATTTAAATCTGGTGTTTCCAAGTCATATAATTCAGGTTCAAGATCTGATATATTCTTAGCATAGCTTGGCATAGCTCTCTTTTTGTCCACTTTAGTCTGGTACTAACGAACAGCAGTGTGTTAATTTTAACATGTGACAGACTCCTCCCTTTTCAGCGAGTAAGAAATCTAAAGCAAGACTGTCTTGTAAAACCATAGACCTAATAGCTATTAATTCAGTGTTAATTAAGAGTAAAGCTCCTGGTGTGCGTGTGGCCATTTTGGCAACTACAGGTGCCGGCTTTCTGATCTTTTCATCATTTGGTATGATCCCCTCAGGTGGTATCACTGCTCCAAATATATCTCCTACTAAGGCAGTTCCTGTTTCTACACTACGTTTCTCTCTGTGCACTGGTACTGATGCTAATGCTTCTAGGCTTGTAACATGGCACATTTTTGGATTTGTAAGCTTAAATAACAAGCTTCTTCCCAATCAGCAGGTAATAGGAAGTAAGCATTCAGTCCACTATTAAAATATACTCCTGATATTGCATTGTTGTTTCCCTGTTAAATTTGCCATAATCCTCCCATCAATTCGAATGTATGTGCACAGCAACTGAGCGCAACATGTCTTGTCCTTTTCAATGTTTTACGTTTGTAAAAGCAGATTTTCCCCTTGTGTCTATTGTCTAGTCTGAGTTTTAGATACTGGTGGAGCAATTTGTAAAATCTATACAGGACGCTCAATTGGTAATGAATCTGCTTCCACTGGAGCAGTTGCTATAACGACCTGAATCGCACTATTATCTGTCCTTGGCATCTCCTGAATCAGTATCAGACTCATTCACTTCTGGCTTAGCCTTGCCTTATTCTTTTTCGTACTTCCTGATATGAAGACCGGATAGAATCTGGTTACTTCAATAGCACCTTTTCTCCATCTATGCTGTTCTTCATCCAGCAAAGCATTTCCAAAATAACGCATTGCTCTTCCTGCCCTTCTCTAATACTTTCCCTTCTCTTTCTCCTTCGCAACCTTCTCCCAAGCATTAATTGCTTCATATTGCATAGTTCGAGGCATTGGGTCATTTTGTACATTTTTCCCTTCAAATAATCTAAAATCCTAGTATTACATGTTCCATGTCTCTGAAAACTTAACGCATCATCATCCTCTGGAATTTTATCCCATAGTTTTAAACATAAACATATATTTAAACTATGCTCAGTAGTCATAATGTAGGCTCAATCCCTCAGGAGGAGCTCCCTCCCCTTTCCGCACAGGAATAGTGACATCTCCTTTACGAATTTCTTTAAATCCTTGAAACATTTCATAATTTCCCGTTCATAAGCATTCCGTTCCGTATACGTCAAATGTTGTTCGCCAATCAAATATCATCCTCTTTTCAAGCAATTGCTCATCGAATCCAAAAACAAATCTTATTTCGACAATGTCAAATTACAGCGTCGCACAGAAAACGTACTCAACCAATGACAGCGTGAAAGCACACCAACAAACAAATCCCAGCACGAAACACTATGATGCCAACTTCAGACCTCGCGCTGCTCACCCTCCTTCACAATTTTCTTTGAATTCACACAAATTCAACAAATATTTCTTAAACCACTTCTTATTTGCCCTTAGAATGAAAATAAATGTATTACAATCACCCAAGAGTATTTTCCCACATGCAAGTGACATCTTGAACAGCGAAAACTCAAGACAATTAATGCAGTTTCACCTGTTTATGCAATAAGGTTACTCTAACATTAACAAATATTAATCAGCCACAACAGCTTGTCCCCAACGTTACTTATGGGAGTGACGGTACCTCAAATTCTGCATCAACTCATCCCACAAACAAGTTTAAACTCTTATGATTATCTCATTATCTTTTGACTGCAATGAACCTGAAATCAACTTATTCTTCAACAACTTATCCAATGTTTCTTATTGCTCACTCATACAACCTGTGTTAAAAGACAAATGCAACCACTACTCTCATAACCACAACATGCCTTGCACGATTAAAACGCACACCTTCAAAATCACCTCCGCCAGATTGTAACCGCTTTGGCAGCCAAGTTTCCCCACAATTGCAGCAACAACTGTCAGCAATAGGATTATCTCTGCAGTAGTATCAACCTAAAGAAAAGATTTAAGAATTAAAGTAAGTCACCTTTAGCAGCAGCTGTCAGTAACTATGCAAATGCAACTCTTCAGGAGAAAAGGCACAAGTCAAGGATGATGGATCTGTCAGTACAGCATTCGGGCTCCTCCAAAGTTTCTTCTACACTACCTAGCTAGGAACACACATTATTATAAACGGGGATACATTTTAAGAACATTTATCGCTATGCATGGTTAGCGGCAATAATTATATCGCCGCACTCTGATGATTTTTACCGCTAAGATACCTTGATATTATCAAGGTTTATCTCAAAAGCGGTAAAAATCGGCCGAAATGCATGAATATCGCTGTAAAGTCAGCGATATTCATGCATTACCGAGCAAATGCTCTTAGCCATGTTATCCACCTACCATTGGATAACATGGCTAAGAACTACTCTGGGCAGGCGTTAGCTTCTGGAGATAATCGCGCTTAGCGCGATTATTTCCAAAAGTAGGTAATAGGAGATAGCGATGTTAGCGACTGTTTCCAGTCGCTAACATCTTGGCACGCCCACTTTGCATGTCATTAGCGATAATTATCGCTGACATGCAAAGTGGGCCCCAAGATGATCGCTATCTCCTAATAGCTGTCGCTAACTGGTGATAGCGACAGCTAGGTAATAGGGCGATTAAATTATCGCCGCTTTAGCGTGAAAAATTCCTGCTAAAGCGGCGATAAGGCCCATTATTTGTAAGTCGATCCTTCTAGTCCAATGATATTCTTCCATTCGATGGTGTTGTCAAGCTTCCGGCACCACTTCCCTCGATTCTCACTGTAAACATTCACGCTGGTCCAGTTGTATAACACTGTTGCAGATATGGATACATGGATAAAAGTTCTCATGAGAAACTTCTTCACATAAGCTAAAGGATGCTCTACGTGTGTTAGTATTAGGGCAAAGGCTTGCTTAGAAAGCAGAGGCAAACTAGCACTGTATTCTGAAAAAGCACACAGAAAATGATCAAATCATTATATCATATATTAAGCACAGCACTTTTTATATTGTGTTAAAATGAATGATCTAATATGATGTAAGGATACATACTCAGTCACATGATAGGAGTCAGCAATTCTTACACAAGATGCAGGTGCTAAGCAAATGTTCTGAATGACCGTCTACTAAACTATGAGCACGAGGTGAAATTAATAGGCTCTTCTAAGGCCTAAACTAAATGTACACGTTTAAGAATAATAGATCGGTTCAAACATTTTCTACACTAATATTTAATTATCTCCACACTAAAGTACATTTGCCCTATATTTTGAAAGTATTAATAAGCCATGATTTAATTAATTTTACATTTAAAAAGAATGTATTTTCGTTTATCTGAATGGGCACATTTTTCTGCATGCCATATTAAATGAAAACAGTCTGCGGCAGCTGTAAATACATTCTAAAGGTACAGTTCTAACGTGGTTTGCAAGATGACTGTCCGTTTTTTTAAATTAAACTTTATCTCTAACGTTTTGTGACAAAAATAAGGGGCCTATTAGGATGGTGGACGGACCTGCGTCCGTCCGCCACCCCAGAGGAGGAGGGACTGTCCGCAGGGGCAGCAGCGGTCCCTCCGTGCCAATTAGGACGTGACCGCGACCCTGGCGGTCACATCCTGTATTCTTAACATTGCGGTGGGTGCTGCTTGAAGCAGCACATGCCGCAATGTTAAAAAAATGCATGTTTACCTTTGCATGCACGAAGTAGCAGGCACCGCGTGGTGCCTGCCGCTTCGTGCACGCAAAGGCAGGGGGGTACCATAGGTACCCCCCATGTGCACCCCCCACCCCCCCTTCACCCCTGGGGGCCCGCAACGGGCCCCCGCAGACAACACCGTATGCCTTTCCATGGCGGAAATGCCGCCGTGGAAAGGCATATGACCACAGCTATCCTAATATGGCTGACGGTGTCTGATAGACACCGCCAGCCATGTTAGTGCTTTTCCGCCGCGGTCGGAAGGCGACCACGGCGGAAAAGCGGTGGACGGAAAATAGATCCCCCAGCCATCCTAATCTGGCGGGGGGTCTTTTTCCAGTCCGCAGTGGATAATCCGCATCCTCCGGGCCGGCGGTGGATTCCGCCGGCCCGAAGGATGCGGATTATCCGCAATCATAATCGGCCCCTAAGATCGAAAAACATTCATACCTTACCAGCAACTGAAAGTTGGTGTTACACCATTCGTAAATGGGAAGAGGGTTCCCGTAGCACCCCTTCACCTTTGAGAATGTTTTTAAAGAACTAGAGCAGGCACTAATTCAAACAGACCACTGCATACTCTCAAAAAATAAAAATGAAACATTTTATTTATATTTTTTAACACACCCCATTCACAATTAAGGAAAACGGACTGCATTTAAAAAAAGAAAGGATTGCTTTAATAAAACGCAATCACAGATATGGCCTGTCTCTAGACCATGCCTGTGATGGCAGAAAATCCTAGTGGACCACAATTTGCAAACTACCTCATTCATATTCATGAGGTAGGTCAATTTACGACCCACTACATATCACACTTTAGAGCATAAGGGCTAAATAACACCTTTGCACATTAGTAATAGTTATTACCAAATAGTGAAGCAGAAAATAACCCGTATTTTTGTAATCGCTATTACTACTGTTCGTACATCTAGCCCTAAGCTATTGCCTATCATAAGCAAAAATGATTTTCCAAGTCACTTTAAATTTCCTTGACCCTATTAAGAAACTCCTTTGTGATTTTCACTGAATTTACCCGAATACATCATCATCTGCTGCATAGTTGCAGATTAAATGTTTCTTGCTCATATGGATATACCATTACTAAAAATTCTGCCACAAGTGTTTCTAAGCCATGGCAGGTCCTTTGCAGAGGTTATCTGGTCAGCTTTCAGTTGCTGACAGTTCTGCATTTAGGTATTAAACTGGTACGAATGTGCCCATACCGTGTTGATGGAAGTAAAAATAAAAATATACTGAAGTAATTGTGCCAAAGAAATTGTTTAATTGACGCATAATTTAATCAAACTTGTAACATAATTTGGTCCTGCCCCATCACATAATTCCAGTGGCCCTGAATATGAACTGTGGTGACTTCAGTATGTGAAGTAAATTAATATGAGGCGAAGGGAATTAGAAAAAGATTACCTTTCCACTACAATAGTGCAAATAATTTTGCTACTATTATTTTTCGTAGCACTAGTTTTATCACTATTGATAATATTATTATGATTAATGTGCCTCAACTCTGGCATTTCCAATGAAGTGTTACAGAAAGCCCGCTTCCGTTTCTCTCTGTGCTTTACTCGCATAGCTATGTCTGAGATTCTTCTTGCATTATTTGCAATCTATACATTATTTATGCTGCAAGGCAGAAGGAGCTGAAATTTCATACTAAGTACATTCCCAGCAGTCTAAAGATTTCATTTATTTGCAAAAGTATCATTAGCTGGCATGTGCCTCCCTAATGGAATCGTGAGGGAATTATATTTTTGTTTCACTTTCAAAGCCAGTGCATGTACAAACAAACAAACCTAAATAAAGGCCTGATGGACCACTTAGGAGGATGTAGTTTCCTGCAGCCAACTGCTCACCGAGTGAAATCCAATAGGGCTTGGCAGACAAAATACCCTGGGCCTTTTCATCCTTAAGAAGGGTGGCATATCCGGTTTGAAGCATCTGCTGGAAAAATGCATTGCCATATGGTCTAGGAAATCTTCTCTCAAGGCAAATACGCATCCTATAGGAGCATGCATTTATAGCAAGCATTTAAACACTTAGGCCTAGATTCACAAATGTGTTACGCAATCCAGCGCAGCACTCTAAGAGTATGTGCTATGTTGCGTACAGGGAGAGAGCAGGAGAGCGCCATATTCACAGAGATATGGCACTCTCCCTAGCGCTGGAGGTGATTTGTGCTTCCGTGTGCCAGGCACACGACATAGCGCCATAGCGTTAGGGTGCATGCCTGAGTCTGGCATAGGTTTTGTACAAAAAACTATATAGTTAGACAAGTTTAAAACCTTTTCCTACTGTGTCTGTGTACTGTAGAGTGCAGCACACATGCAAAGTTGGAAAAGCAAGGAAAAATTCAAACATTTCTCTTTTTTTATTTATTTTTTGTTCAAAAAGGTTTTTATTGGAAACATTTCTCTTTTTAATACCTGCTTTTCAATGGCATTCGTTTGTGGCACTAAACCCTGTCAACTAAAGTTGATAGTTAGGATTTTGTGTCAAAAAGTATGGGCGGTTGCATGGAAACGCCAATGTATCACCCATATAATGCCCCTTGACGCAAAGTAATGCATAGCAGCGTTTCACTCAGATTTGTGTTACTTTTCCATGCAAACCAATGCGAATACCAATTTGCGTTGGTTTATTAATCCCCCAAACAGGTCTGGCGTTGGATGTGCATTAAAAAAAGTAACGCTAACCCAAAACCACATCTCACTCAAGCTCTTTATTGGCGGTTGCATATTAACGAGGAATGTAGAATCTACACACTGACACATGCAGTACATTCAGTTTCTGGTTCACAAGCGCAGGCAGTGCTGTTTTTGTAAACAAATGAGTTCCAGTGCTGAAGCTCTTCTCAGAAGCCCACAGTCAGTGTAATTAAACATTGGAGTGTCGAATACCAAAGATTTGTAGTCTTAAATCTGCATTTTTAACACACTACCAGACACCAGTGAAGAGATGTGTTGCAGTGGCCAGGGCAGCTGACTTCGGAGCACTGGGCTCATGGTTCAGTCCATGGCTCTGGTGGCAGATCAGCTCAGCACCATGTGACTTGGGCAATAGCTCGCTTAATTTCCATGATGGCCCCCAGTGCCTTGAGACCCGTAAGGGTGAGTAGTTCACGCTTTACAAATACCGGATTTACGATTTACACTGCCTGCACTTTTTTCTCACTCTTGCAGGTCTCTGCTTTTTCCCTTTAAGGCTGTTTTTCCATCTTTCTCTCTTGTCTTTCCAATCTGTATTTTCTTCTCTCTTGCTCTCGGTATATGTAGAAAAATAAGTGCTGGTACCCAAAAGTAAGTGCCGGTGGCTCCCGCTGCCAACCACTGGCTTAATTTAAACACTGAAGACTAGTTTTCAAGAGTCCAATCTCTGCTTCAGAAGGATGACTTTAACATTTGGAGTAGGTTCCATGTTTGAAGAAGAGTCACTAAGGATATCTATGACGCTAGCAGAGTAAACTAAATCAAGATTTTGCTCTTCCAGATTTTCCACCAGGATACACCATGCTATATTTGGCATGTACACAACTTATTTTTTCCCCCACAGGGAATCAATTTTTTGTTTGCAGAAACCCCTTCCTCTAGAACACTTGTAAATATGGGGGTGCACACTTCTTTTTTCCTCCCAGAAAGGGCGTTTTTCAAATATGTAAGCCTCTGTTATTCCAGCGTTGGGCACTACCTTCAAGAGGCACGTGAATACCTACAGACATACGAGTTTTTGTATGATAACCTAGTTCTGCCGGATGTAACACCCTAATAGATCTTGATCCTATTCCTAAATTTACGATGCTGCAAAGCTCACAATGTGGGTAGGTTGCACAATGTTCCAAGCGAACTTTATGATCGTCATTTTCCACCAATCTTGACACACAGATTGGAGATATGAAATTTATGACTGGACATTGTGTTTCAGCATGCATAAATCTTTTTTTAATTTTAATTTTTTAATTTGTGAGCAGAATTAAAACTTACAAAGAGCAACTTTAACAAGACAAGCAGTTATTATAACCTAATACAATTACAATTCAATATATCGTCTTAACTTATAGCTGGAATCAATTTCCCTCACTCATCATCACATACAGATACAAATCCTGCACCTATAAAAAGTGCAAGGTGCAAATAACGAATAATAAAGTGCTGTGCAAAACCATTTTACCATAATCAAGTTGTTATATTCAGGCTTGCTAAGGGTACTAGACCCTCATCTGTCCTAGATACGTAGACTAAAGTGCAGTGCATAGCAGCTTTTACATAATAAAACATAATTAATCCGTTAATTTCATTGTTACATATCTCATTCATAAGATTTCCAGAGGTGATAGCAGAGTTAGTCTTCCCACACTGTAGAAAATATTATAATACTATAAACGTTTCTCATCCCTCCTCAAACTAAAATACTGAGTCTTTTACTTTCTATCTTATCCATAAATTTCCAAACTGTCACGAATTTTCTAGTAGCCCCCACCCTTTTTGTATATGCTTCCTCAAAAGTTTTAGTACATTGCATTTTTCGCTGTCCTCCAGTTCTGAAGAATCAAGGAGCGAGCCACTAAAGCAGAAATCACTATAAATGCTTTCTCTCCTTTGGAGATTGGAGTACTCGAACTTTGCCTTATAAACCCAAATAATGCAATCTCTTATTCCAGTTTTAATTTTGTCTGTAAACTGAACTGGGTTAAAAACGGGAATTTAAAGAAAATATGTATCCAGCCCCCTGACCCATTTGCTGACAGAAAAAGCACTTGTCCTCTACTTCTTTATACATTTTATGTAAGGCCCTAGGTGTATAATAAGTCATCCAACGGGATAAAAATGCCATTCTTTTAAAATTAGCAGCTCTTAATGTTTTATTACCATGCAGCGAAATCTCCTGCCATTCTGATTCTGAAAAAGTACACTGAGTTTCTTGGGATATTTTGTCTAAAAACCTTGTTACTACAGGGCTTTCCCTTTGATCTTGATCTTGTAATAATCTATACTAGTTTCTGACACCCCTTAATTTAGCTCTATAAAGGGCTGGTAATAGGGAAACCGAAGCTTCGCTCAAAGAAAAGCAAAATTTCTTTACAAATTGGGTACTCTGGAGAAAACCAAAAAAATACGAATTGCAGCTAGTTCCACATCTAGCTTGGATCTCCTGCCATTTTAAACATCTCTCCCGACCACAAAATGGCCTAACTCCTTAAAGCCTTTACTTTCACAAAATCTTATCTGATTATTTCTGATATAAAGGCCCAATATTTTACACTCCATAAGTTTCAAAAACTCATACCCCTCTGTATTCGCCTTCATATGATAAAATGAACGTATTATTTCCCCAAACCCCTGCAGTGTCTTATAACGATTTTTTTTTGGGAAGTTTAGCCGTTTTAATAAAGACTGGAGTCTGCGATTCTGCTTCCTGCACCATCCTATCCACAAAAAAGCTATCCAACCATTCCTTACCATCTAGCATTCGAGCCATTAAACCCACAAAAGTTGCTTCATGGTAAGTTTGTATCTCGGGAAGTGCCCGCCCCCCTTGTCTAATATCGAGTTGAAGCACTGAAAGTCTCACTCGTGATGCTTCCTTCGTTCCAAATAAATTGTCGAATGATAACTTCCAACTGTTTAAAATATGAGATATTACTTTTTTAGAGGAACATTCGAGAATAGAAATATTAATAATGGTAGGATGGACATATTTATAAGGGCTACCCTGCCAATTATTATGAGTGGAAGAAGAGTCCATCTATCTAATAGATTTCTAATCTTGGTAGCCATTGCTAGATATTTTAATTTAAAAAGTTCCTCATAACTATTTGCAACGTAGATCCCTAGATAGCGAAGAAGATCTGGAGATTGGGCTTGCTGTTGCAAAAACTCAGGAAGAATTTGACTACTGCATTAAGTGACAACATTTCCGTTTTTTTTATGGTTAATTGTACACCCTCTAATAGCTTCGAAGTGGATAAATTCAATCAAAGGTGTCCTGATGTTCTGTTCCTCAGGCCTAAGGTAAAGAATAATGTCATCTGCGAACAGTTTAATTTGGGCATTCCTTCTAAATGTGCATGCATAAATCTGACGTAATTGTGCACATTTTTTTTGTTAATTGGGTCCTTCCTTCACATAAGGTTTCTCACTCAAACCATTGCTTCACTCCAACCGTCCAGCTGCTCGCAAACCTCTCACAACTAACGCCAAGAGACACACATACCCAAATACACCTAAACTTTTATCATTGCTATAAACTGAACAAAATAATATTGCGCTGCAAAATCAATTTTTTTTTACCGGATGACATGTTACTCAGTCATACACCAGGGGCCTTATTACACGTAGGGTGCACTTTCCCTGCTTGTGCCACAGCGCACCTTAAAACAGGGGCGCTGGGCGCGAACAGGGATAGTGAACCCTATTATATTGAATGCACTTCCAGCCATGAAGCTGTGATGCCCTGGGGGCAGCTTATTCAAGTGAACAATAGACTTGCTTTGAAGCAGCCGCTCTGTGTTTCACTGAGCATTGCAACCCACCTGCACTTTTAAGAGGGGAGAGAGATTCCCTTGCAGGCAGGTGCACCTGCACCTGCATGCAAGGGGATGTCTGAAAGTCCATAGGATCCCTTTTCCCCTCTACATAGAGCTGCCATCAGGGAGGATACTGACAGTGTGCCTCCTGACAGCTTCTTTGGTTCTGCGCAGGCGTCTAGGAGCAAAGGGACTCCCTCATTTGCATGGGGCCGTGCCTTCATTCAAATGAGGGAAGACCCTCTGGTGATAGCGCTGGTGCATTATGTGCACCAGTGCTCTCTGTATTACAGAAAGGGCCGCACGAGTGTCTGTAGCCCTTTCTGTAATACCAACGTGCTCCAGTGATGCAAAAAGTGGGCACACATGCAATTTTGCCCCCAGGGCACATTCCATAATACAGCCCCAGGTGCTACAAATGTGCACAACATAGGTTGCCAAAATTGTAACAGATTTTAAATTGTATAGCCCATCATGTCGCAAGCTATCCAAAACTGGTCACTGCCACCTGCACACAAGCCAAACCTGAAGAAGTGTACACAATTGGAGAACGGGCTCATCTGCTGGTGCTGCACAAGTACATGTAACTCACTCTCGAAGAAGGCTTCTTCCACTCTGCCCTGCGGGAAAGTCTCACAATCTCACTAAATACATCGGTGGTAATCACTTCTGGGTATGCTCCAAGCCTGAGTCAGATTTTGAGGTTATGTGTGAGTTGGTTGATATTTGAAGTTTAGGGATTTTACCTGGGATAGAAATATTGGATGATGGTCTATTTTTGCACATGTCAAGCAAATCTCAGGAGTGTTTTTTTCTGGATGTATTTTGCATGTGCTTCTTTGAATCGGATTGGGAATATTCCATATTGCAGTGATTTATAGAAGAGCGAGTGGAAGAACTGATGGAGAGATGTAGGCTAAAGACGTATTTTAATGTTGATTTTGGGTGGAGGTCAAAGGGATTAGCCAGCTATTTTTAGGGCGAGCAGAACTCGCATAATTCTATGCAGGATAATTTGTTATAATTACTAAAAAATTCAGCAAGTTTCTGCAGAATTACCAGAGGAGAGTAATTCCACATTTAGCACTATTTACTTAGCAAATAAATGTCCCTTAATTTCTAAAACGGATGCAAGAATTCATTTTACATGACAAAATAGCGCTAAATGCAACAGAACATGAATAGCAAGCACAAGCACCAATTTACAAAATTAGAATTTAGATTTAGGAAGACTCCCCAGGATGCTATAGGAACCCTCTTCTAAACATACCAGACCTCATTCACATAGACTTTCTGCCAGATGTTAGTTCTGATTTACAAGATCTTGCTATAATTCATGTGACTTGTCCTTATAGTACTCCTGTATTCCAGGAATATGTCAGGAGTACTCTTTCGTTTCGAAACCCTAGGGTACTTCTTGAATTCAGGAGTAAACCTGAAGTTCTAGAAGAGTAAGTTAGAGCAAATTCTTTATAGATGAGACTTGTTCTGTTTTTCTGCAGCCTTGGAAATTATATTTCTGATAATGTGCCAGGCATAACACATCTCAATTCATTGGGGAAAAGACACAGGGATTCATTACGTTTTTTCTATCGAACATCATGTGTTACTCCTCGCAATTCACACCCAATCTATGAAAAAGGTACAGCTACTCACAGAAAATGATTAGTCAAAATACAAACATTAGGCCGCACTCACAAAAAAAGTTTGAAAATTATGGGCAGAGGACCTCACTATGGATGAGTTCAGAAACATTTCCTGGAAGCCTGGAAAGCTGTGTCATTCACAGGTTTTTAACCATACATCTGAGAAGGTCATGTGATCTTCCCAGAGGGATCCTTTCCCCCCTATGTAAAGCCCCCCAAAGCGGGACAGTAGCCCCTATATAAAAGCACCGATCCCCCTATCGTCCTGGAAGGGGATTTTGGACAGCCGTGTGCTGAAGAACCCTTCTGACTCTTTCCAGAGTGGCAAAGGGATGGATCAGAGTTTGTGAATACCCACAGACACAGACATTTATGAGGTTCCTTAACTTGCAAGGAAAATCATGGAACACCCATTTTCTCACCCCTTGCATGCTATTCTACTTCCTTATTTTTCACAAACCACGTAGTGATTAACCACATATTCATAACTTGTTTTCTATTGCGTTGATACTGCAGGTCTGTTCAACTTAAATATTAGGAAATTGTGAGAAAAAATTGGGATATTGTTTAGTGAAACGCTGTATCCTGGTACTGCAGTTTTTTCACACATTATTTCCTTACTGCCTATTTATGGAATCTGAAATGGCTTCCATAGATGTGTGGGACTGCTTTTTCTATAAGGAAAACATGTAATTTAAAAGAAAAAATGTAAAACAATATCCCAAATAGCTTTCTTCGTTATCCCAGGCAGTTATTTTAAAACTAGAATACATTCAAATACGTACTACCATCATCTCGGCACAGCCTGTGGAAGGAAGCAAGGAGAGGCCTGTCCGCCTAGGAACACTGCTAGATTATCACAGCAGCTTCATAGTACAGTGGATGAAAGCATGCAGGGAGTGGATGTGGGTCATACTTAGGATTAGAAAAGGTGTTCTTTATTCCTTATTGCAACCTCTGAAGACTGAGGGTCTTATTTATGAGAAGTGTTGCATCGCTGCGACAAAGCAGCGATGCAATACTACTTCTCAGTGCACCCTCCTTGCGACACCATGGATGTGCCGTATTAACAGTATGGCTCATCATGACGCAAGGAGTTACAGATACAGCAGTATTACTGACATATCTGTAGGCGCAAAAGTGACGTACTGCTGGGGTGTGTCTAGAAAACAGACGCAACTTCAGCAATGTGTCCTTCCACGTGGGTCAAGCCCCATGTTAAAGGGCATGCGTCAAACTTTCCCCTGCCATGAGTCAGGCGTAAGGTTTTGACGCAATAGCGTCCTAGAAGGGTAACGCACTGAAATCTTATAGATTTCATTGTGCCCCTTCTACGAGGGTTTGATGCGGGGGGATGCCCACCCTGTATACATTATACCTGATGCAGGTATAATGTAGTGCAGGAGCTTTACGAAGCGACGCATCTGTCTAGCTGTGTAAGTTTGAAAATATGGCGCAACGTGGTGCATTATTTAAACCTCCGCAGAATCGCAAAAAGTGACACAACAGAGGCGTAAATGTGGCGCACAGCTTCATGAGTTTTGATAGCGCGTGCTTCAACCCACTGAGCAGTTTTCAATAAAAGCAAGAAAATGAAACACCACATTGTAAATAAATAGTTGTGGCTTACTCACTAATCTAAAAAGAAGTCTCGGTGTATCTGATGTAGTGAAAAAATAAGCTTGTGCTCCTTCTCTCTTTGGTACAGGACTAAAAATAGCATGAAAATAAATTAGGTGTAACTTTACAATGCCTGAAAAAGTCAAAAGAGAGCCTCCATAATTAATCGTTCTCTTAGACACACTTTCTTGTCCTGCTGTCTCTTTGCTGCATTGGGGAGGACTCACACAACACGACAGAAAGCAACAAAGCGAGGCTTTTCGTCCCACTCCTGTGGGACCGACCCAAAATATGTATGATAAATAAAAAAATATATAGAAATTTAACTCATGCACTTAGTTGCCCACCCTATCCACATACTCAGCGAGTCAGCGCCCCAACGTGCAGGTCATAAACCTGCCAGAAAACCGCATATTTAGGTGAAAAATAAATGCACTGTTTTATAAATGTAGTGCAAAACCTCTGTCCGCTCATGCATTACCGTTAACTCAGCATGAGTTGACAATTGGTGAGAAATGACCGCATGTGTGGTAAAATATTCACGAGGGCCTCAGAGCCGAGCTCTCCGCACCCATAAATGGATTAACGCCTGCAATGAATCCCGTTGTGAATTATCGTGGCCACGAAAAAGGTAAACTTGGTCGTAAACTAATGTTAACGATCAAATGTACCCTTGTGAATATGGCCAATCGATTTTGTTTTCCATTAAAAAGCACAGACCACTGCTAAAACAAAGGAAGCAATCTAGAACACCTTGAAAGTATGTAATACAATGTTAAATAGGGACTGCTATTTTCACCCATTTCTTTGTTGCAGCAACGAAAATGTGAAAATACATTATGCTGAACAAAATGTACGCTTATTACTGCAAAATTAAAGTGAACTAAGTAGGACGTCCTCACCATAAGAAATATGGTATTAACTAGCACCTTAACACAAATTAGCGTAAAAATATAGTTTATGTAACATGGTTAAATGCTAATAAATCAGCGGAAACCCACTATGATATGTTTCATACCCGTCGCCATTCACCCTCTTAATATCCAATGCTTAATTTGAGCTGGTGGTAGCTGGTGGGGCCCACCAGCACTCCGTTTTTGGAGATCACCACTTATTTTTACTCATCATATATTTAGCGGCTCGAGAGAGGGAAAAAATTAAAAAGTGAAAAGAGGAAGAGAAATACAGAAACAAATATCACAACTATAGAAAGCAGGGACCTGCAGAAGTGAAATAAACGGAGAGGGGCTGTCTGATAGTGGATTAAAGAGCCATGAGGTGGACTGAAGAACACAGCTTGTTATTTGGACCTGTGATATTTAATAACACTGGCGCAGGCTTCTGAGCAGAGCTCTGGACACCTGCGCATGTTCCTTTCCAAATTAGGTATTGCTTTATATCCTGTTTTATAAATTATACCGATGAATGAAAGCTTCAAAATTACACGTTCATGTTTACTAGGGGAGCTATACAATGTTTTCATACCACACAGATGGAGACAGTTTCCACCATGGGACGGACTGGGAACTGGCCCTGGCAAAAAGCACAGCCACCTTGTTGAAAATGGCAATGTATGTGTACATAAGCGGCGTTCATTTGTGTTCACTGTACCTCTTGTCGTAAGCAGAATGGACCTTGCAAAACACTGACTGTGTTACCCCGCCAGCATAGACACATGCACACATATATACAGCAGCCATTTTAGGTATCGTGGTCTCTCTGTTTGCGATCGATCACCAGCGCCCTTCCCTGACCCTGCAAGCTTCCCCCATGCACCCTGACTGCCCCCGCTCTCACATGCACAAGTCATGAGCCCTCCCCTCCCGCATGACTCTGTCTCTGAGAATCGCACCCCGTGCCTGACCAACACCTCCTTTCCCTCCATGAATACACCTCCTTTGATGACCTCTTCCTCCGAACCTAATTGTCTACATGGACCGCTGGTCACCCCTTAGCCTGAGGATACAGTTTATTGCCCACTACTGTATGCACTCCCCTCTCTTAAAAAGAGCCACTATTGATCATGACCTCCCCACCCCCGAGATTCGATCAGGCGCACACATTCCAAAGGAATCAGCAGAACACTCAGCTGCGTGACAGCCCCCTCCTATTGTATGGAGGATAAGGGCCCCTACTGTAGCCACGTGTTGGAATATCTTCGTACTTCACAATGTCTTGATTGTAATAAAGGATGCCTGTGTGCCACAAACCTGTGTATAAAAGACGAAGCCTCAGAGAAACTTGTTAGAGCACCTCCTGAAGACACCATGAGAGTGTCCGAAATGACATGCTCTCCTCATGAGAAATAAAAAACTCTGTTCTTGTCTTCCTGCCTTCAGCGCCCGTCTCTTTATTTGGTAATTATTCAAGATGGGAACTAAGAGTCGCCCTGCACCAGCAGCCTGGGCATCAGGTGCGATATGGGCTGACCTTTCCACAATTGGCGTCCCAACGCGGGGCCCATCAGCGACATAAGGTCCGGTAAGAGAGGTCCAGACGATGGGGTGAATATCTAAATGATTGGAGTATACCTGCCTTGAGAGGGCCCTCGTCCGGCTGCCGATTGAATGAACTTCACCGATTCCGAACGGACCTCTCTCAAGTGACCTATTGTCCTGACTGGAATCCCACAGGACTGCTGCGGTAAAAATATGGAGAAAAGAGAACGATCGGGCGCTGGAAAAAGGAAGGCGAAGAACTGTCCACACGGTACGTTCCGGGTAAGGTTAAGTAGGACGTCTTTACGTCTGATTGGTAGGATGGCTTTATCCATCTGATTGATTGATTGATTGTTGATATTGGAAACGGTATTTAGATACTGGTATTGTTCATTGATTGGTTCATTTAGCCTTGGGTGCTACTTGAAGTATTGGTTCTCTTGGAGACATTCTCTGTCTGCAAACAGCGACAGATAGGAACGTCTGTCTCCCTTTTCAGATAGTGAAGGATAGGTAATGCAGACTTTTGTCCCCATTGTAATCCGTCATGCCTATCTTTTCTCCCCATTGATTGTTTGTTAATCGGTTTTTATCGATTATTGCTTTTTGAGATATTCCCTGTCTACAAACGGGGACGAATAGGAATATTCTGTCTCCCTTTGCAGATAGTGAAAGATAGGTAATGCAGACTTTTGTCCCCATTGTAATCCGTCATACCTATTTTTTTCTCCCCATTGATTGATTGTTTGATCGAACATTGAATTGCTCGAAGTTGGTTCTCTCAAGGATCTTCTCTGCCTACAAACGGGGAAGAATAGGAATATTCTCTCTCCCTTTGCAGATAGTGAAGGGTAGGTAACGCAGGTTTTTGCCCCCATTGTAATCCGTCGTGCCTATTTCATTCCTCATTGATTGATTGTTTATCCGAACATTGATTGTTCGGAATTGGTTCTCTTTGGAGGTATTCTCTGTTTGCAAATAACATAGAAAAGAAATACTCTGTCTAGTCTTTGCAAGTAGTGAAGGGTGGGTAATGCGGACCTTTGTCCCCCGTTGTAATCTGTCATGCCTATCTACTCCCCACTGATTGATAAACCAGTTCCACCCGGACCATTTACTAGAGGTAGGTCATCTGGCCCGACCAGAGAGCACCCCTAGTGAAAAAGGACATATGCAATAATAACGAAGTGATCACTGTATCCTGTTAACAGAAACTTTAGCACGAAACAAACTAGAAAGAAAAGAATAGGAAAACGAAATCAGTAGGCCACTGATGATTTTTTTTTATTAAATAACGAATAAGGCAACGATAACAATACTTAATGATAAAACATATGATTGTCCTAGAAACAAGAAACGTTAGAAATAAGCCCGTAATTAGAAACCTGAAAACGATAAGAGAAGCCAAGCTTGACATTGCGACGGCCACGAGGCAACGAGGCTTCATCGCCCCTCGCTGCTCCAAACATGTCTGTCCCACCGCCTGCCACGCCCCAATAACGGCAACCTGGGAAAGACACAAGTCAGCAGACATCCGCCCCCATTCTGGAAACCCCCAAAGTACAACAGGTTTGCGGCCACGCCCAGCCGGAAGACGAGATCTTCAACACATGTAGGGCGGGTCCTGCTGCCAACCGTCGGCCGGAGATCATCACATGGGGTGGGCCTGAGGAGAGGCCGAGGCCGACGGGATCCAGCCGCGGTGGCGTCTACGACAACGCTGGAGAGTTGCAGGGGGGGGGATGTCCATGTCCTCGACCCCCCCCTCTCTCAGACAGTCTGGACCAGCTTCCCTAAGAGGCCTGGAGGTGGAGAGGCCACTGCGCAAATAGCCGGAAGGCAGCACCACGCGCCAAAGTCTGCCCCACCGGATGAACCAAGGGACCCGTTCCTGGGGCCAGAGCGAAGAGCGTCCGGCCGCCATCAACCGGAGGCCCGGCCCGAAACGTGCTAGGCGCCACTTCTTCTATAATGGCTGCGACAACACTGGGGGGGTGTCTTGCACATGCCTCCGACCCCCCCCCTCGTCCTCATCGCCTGGTCCGGCCATAACAAATGTCAAGCGAGACGCCGTGGGGTGCACCGGGAGGGAGAGGCGGCGCGAACGAGCCTCTCCCACCTCCCCAGGTGGAGGCTCCCCAGCTGCACCCCCAACGCTCCTCGCACCCAGCAAAAGGGTTCGTCCACTGTGGCAATGCTGCAACGCCTTGCCCGGCAGGTTGGAGCCCGTCCGCTCATTTGACCCCGCGATTGCCGGTAGCTGCCGAAATCTCAAAATGGCGGTCAAACTTGCAAGAGCGGGCCCAGCATGACGGAATGGCCCGGTTGCTTGCTGATTCCACCATCATAGAAGTTCTCCTCGACCTTGAAGATTCTAGAGGAGCCGCGGGAGTCCCCGACTCCCGCAGATACCCCCGATGGGGAATGACTGCCATGATTGCCCACGGAACGATGGAAATATAGCCGCAGGACATCGGCGCTCCCATGCTGTCGCCAGCCTCGGTTTGAATGACTAGAATCCTGCAGACTGCAGTTTTGGAACAGTTCCGGTGAAAACCCCAGTATGACCCGGTAGGAAAATTGTTGCCTCCCTCCCCCTTTGACTGATGGTTCAGACCACCGATCCTTTCTTTTGCCCTTTAACGGAACTTTTTGGACTGCCAAAAGGAAGCTCTGGGCCAACCACGAGTTAGTGGAGATTTAGACTATGCCTGGATCTGCCTGACTGCACCCAAAATGGCGCCGACGCAAATGAAACTCTCAACTCCTTATTGTACCCCGATTGCTCAGCCTTGGTGTCATGGGATATGTATGAAGTTTTTAAAACATATAGATTGATATAGGATGTGTACTGATTATATGTTCGGACAATGGATTGATATAGGATGTATACTGTCAGCTCGGACAATGAATTGATATGAGATGGGTACTGATTATGTGTTCGGACAATGAAGGACAATGAATTGACATGAGATGGGTACCGGTTGAACATTCGGACAATGAATTGTTGTTAAGTTTCGGCGCATCATGATTATTGAAAGTTCGAATTTCAATGCTTATGATACTTGCTCACACTAAAAGATTAGATATGATTTTTATTGCACTTGGCGGACTTTTTATGAAATTAACGACCACCGACTCCATTAAGTTTTCCGCTAATAAAAGTATCCCCACATCTACAGTTCCAGCCTGCTCCGTGGCCGGCCCACGGGGTTGTAGGCCCGTATTTGTACACCGACATTCTTATTAAAGATTTTTGGAAAAAGCAAACGTAGTTGTCACGCGTAAGTTGATAAGTTTCAAATGAATGACCACTATTTCCGATATAACTAAAATACAGGTGAAATGGCTCAGCTCGATTAGTTAAAGAGTTAAAACGTATAGTACACAGAAATAGTGCAAATATGAATAGTCCAGGTTTTTGTTGTATGCACCTTGCACATTTTTGTGCAGCCAAAGCAACCGCTAAAGATCCTGGTATTTAGCCTATACTTTACATGCTACCTGTATAAGAAGAGTCACACTAACGGTCCACCTGGGCTTGAACGCCCAATTGGCAGGGACTGTATCCCGTGGAGATAGGCCGAGTATGCAGTAAGTAAAAGCCTTTCTGGGTTAATGCACGCTAATGTGTCTATCAATGTAGCCCCTGTTCCCCCCACCCTTATTTTTCCCTCTCTCTGCAGGTCACATCGAAATATCGATTAATGTATGAAAACAGTGATCTAGCGGACGAAGAGACGGGAAAAAGGGTTTGATTATGGTACCTAACCGCAACAAGCAAACCATGACTATTTTTCTCCCTGAACTTAGCGCCTGGGAGGACAGTCTGAAGCGGGAACTACGAAATATGACGTCGCTTGGTACCCCAAATAATGCAACCAAAAATGACATACAATAATGAATATATTCCTACGTTTATCTAAATAAGGAAAGTTTAAGGAATATTCCGAGGTAAGGTTTACACAAGTATCCTCCGCCGGGAGGACTAGGAATATTGCCAATATTTAAAAACCTACTACCTCCTTTTTCGCATCCTCATAGACATGTAACTCAAAGCTGCCCCATTATTCTCCAATCAACACCAACTGTTGTCTCAGCCTAGAAACACATTTACTAAAATGACTCGAAAATACCACCGTGAGCATTAGCCCGATCAGGTTAGTTCATGACCAATTGCCAAAGGCGTAAGTGTGTACAATCAAAGCCACCAGTATAGGCAGCCGACGGTTAAAAGAGAAGAAAAAGGTAAAAAGAGCTTAGGATGCTAAGGATGCGCAGCATACAGGAAAAGATAATTTTGGCCAATAACTGTTCTATGTTTTGTCTTGGATTTTTGTACATAATACATGTACTGTCTTCCCCGTCTAAGTTTGTGTATACGTGATGCATGGATCTACGTCATCCCTCTGCCTGTGTTTCCGTAGTACTTAATCCCTGTTGTTCTGTGGTGTGTGTGCGCTGAATGGCCCATTATTGTACACGTCTCTCTCTCTCTCTCTCTCTCTCTCTCTCGCTCCATGTCATGCGTGTACAGAATGGACCATTTAGAGTGCAATCTCTCTCTCTCTCTCTCTCTCTCTCTCTCTCTCTCTCTCTCTCACTCTCTAAAGCCCCCCCCTGTTCCCTCTTTCCTTGTATGGTAACGTTGTGCCCCCGGCACAACACCTAATTGGGTCTCCTCGAACACAAAGGTGTTTGGAAAAATTGACAGGAACTAAAACGACTGTGACTTGCCATATTACTACCTCTCCTTTCTGCAAAACTATAGGACCCGAGTTGGTCATGAAAGAAAGGATGGGTCAGACGACTAACGTCCCCTAATCTGGCCTTTTATGGGGGGACTATAACGTCAATGGCTTTCTGTTTCTCGGTTCGCTAAAAATGTAATTCCCGATTCACAGATTACTTCGCTCCTCTACACTTAAGTGCGGATGCCCAGAGTACCCCACTTCTCCCGATCGACCCCAGCTCCTTGTCCAAAGCGTCCCCGTTTCCCCCGATTAACCCCAGTTTCATGTCATCTACCCTCGAAAGCGAAATTGATTACCTTGACTAACGGCAACTCCCCAAGAAAAGCATGTTTTACATCTGCCCCCTCCCCCTTCTTCATGACGATAACACCCCTGCTTACAAGAGTTAGCCGACCCCGAAGGGAAATGTAAGTTTGTCGATACTTGGGTTAAAGGGAAGGGCGAGTCTCTACATAAGGACTCGATTTTGAGTTTTTATAATACACTGTGTATAAAGGTCCAAATTTCTCTCCACGTACGTCACAAATGAGCACCGAACAGGGTTATGAATTCCATGGCAATGCACTCCTACAGACTCCATACGTGACGACTTCTGACTATGACCGATGAACTTTTTCCCCACCTACATAGGATTGGGGACGGAATTGAAATGTATAAATGTCTTCTCCTACCAGTTTTTCTAAAACTTGTTTTTCTGTACTCATTCAAAGATACAATCACCGGAGGAGAGGAGCTGGACGTGACGCACGGCCTGGCCACAGATCATGAAGCACGTGTGACCGCGACCAAAGGTGGAGCCACCGAGCAACGAGACGCGGGACGAGGCATCACTCTCAAACTCGTCAGATTAAGGAATAAAGGGCTGCCTTGAAGCCCTCGATTTGCTGCCCCACTCGTGCCTGAAGTCCCCGTCCTTTTTGAGCCCGACCGATGGGCCTGCCTGCTCGTTATCCTTTGCTCCTTTTGGTCCCTTGATGTGCTCAAAGATCTGATCCCACTCCGCCCTCTCTTCCCTCGATTATTCAACAAACTCACCCTTTTCGCACAAACTTTGACTATAGAATTAGGTTTTGCCACGAAAAGAAGAAAGACACGCAGGTGCCCAGCATAAGGCACCCCTAAGAAAATAAGTTAGGAAACAGGACTGTGATCTAACAGCAGAGGACTGATCGCACCCTGCAACGCGTAAGGATGATTCCGAGCTGGACCTATAGCTCCACCGCCGGTGCTCAGCAGCGCCAACAAAAGAAGATGGACTCTGTTAAAAGACATTGCGACAAAGACCCTCCCCCTTTTTCCAGAACTTTCTACCCACCCCTTGACTAGTTGTTTACATTAAAATTGCATTCCTCCCTCAATTTTTTGCTTTCACAAATGTTTCATCGGTCACCCATGTATCTAGCTTTCCAAAGCACTGATAAGGCCCGAAGGTATCAGATTACTCTTGATTAATGTCACCGGAGAAAAAGTCTGAACTTGATTCTACACCGACTAAATATTATGCCGATCTCTAGGCTTGTATGAAGAACCCAACAAATGTAAATTAACATGTATTGCATTCTGCCTGTAGCATCGACTAGGTAGAAATTGAACTTGCTTATGTAAAAAAGCGGCGACTGTTGAAAATGGCAATGTATGTGTACATAAGCGGCGTTCATTTGTGTTCACTGCACCTCTTGTCGTAAGCAGAATGGACCTTGCAAAACACTGACTGTGTTACCCCGCCAGCATAGACCCATGCACACATATATACAACAGCCATTTTAGGTATCGTGGTCTCTCTGTTTGCGATCGATCACCAGCGCCCTTCCCTGACCCTGCAAGCTTCCCCCATGCACCCTGACTGGCCCCGCTCTCACATGCACAAGTCATGAGCCCTCCCCTCCCGCATGACTCTGTCTCTGAGAATCGCACCCCGCGCCTGACCAACACCTCCTTTCCCTCCATGAATACCCCTCCTTTGATGACCTCTTCCTCCGAACCTAATTGTCTACATGGACCGCTGGTCACCCCTTAGCCTGAGGATACAGTATATTGCCCACTACTGTATGCACTCGCCTCTCTTAAAAAGAGCCACTATTGATCATGACCTCCCCACCCCCCGAGATTCGATCAGGAGCACACATTCCAAAGGAATCAGCAGAACACTCAGCTGCGTGACAGCCCCCTCCTATTGTATGGAGGATAAGGGCCCCTACTGTAGCCACGTGTTGGAATATCTTCGTACTTCACAATGTCTTGATTGTAATAAAGGATGCCTGTGTGCCACAAACCTGTGTATAAAAGACGAAGCCTCAGAGAAACTTGTTAGAGCACCTCCTGAAGACACCATGAGAGTGTCCGAAATGACATGCCCTCCTCATGAGAAATAAAAAACTCTGTTCTTGTCTTCCTGCCTTCAGCGCCCGTCTCTTTATTTGGTAATTATTCAAGATGGGAACTAAGAGTCGCCCTGCACCAGCAGCCTGGGCATCAGGTGCGATATGGGCTGACCTTTCCACAACCTGCGGGGGCAAGGGGTTGGGGGGGAGGGGTACAGGGTGCTAGTGGAAAGCACCACTCCCATCTCACTGCTGCTGCTTTTGTTACAGTGGCTGATATTGCAGAACTGGTCTCAGTAACAACAACTCGCCCCCCCCCCCCCCCCCCCCCCCCCCGGGACCAAAACCGTATCCAACCCTTGCAACCCACCGGTGAAAAGCCCAGTGCCTGCTACCACCAGTCAAGCCCTGTTTCCACTGCGTTCACTCACTGCACACTTTCCAGTGGCATATTGCAAAGTGACGGCGCTTCCCCTGCAGAAAATGAAAAGGGGACCTTGAGTTTCTCATCTCTTACAAATATTCATAGGCCTTGGGCTGTACAAGGCCACGTGAGGGGCTAGGGGCCCTTCCTCATTGGTTGGGGCCCCGTGTGCTGCAAGGCTGTAGAGGCCTGCCTTACATCCTTGGCTGGCCCTTTAAGACGGTTGTTGCGGCTCCTTTTCTCTGGGTTTTCATGATATTTTATCACAACTCCTAAGTACTTCACTGTGCTATAAAAAGACTGTCTATTTACAAAATAAGTTATTTATTGTGCGGCTGGAAGGATCATTGGTTGTGGCACAGGGGTCAGAGCGTCGTTCACCTGCGGGTCACGGCAATATGTGGCACGCACTGAAAGTGACAAGTCGTTTCCGTTTGATGGCCTTACGCTGATCTATGTGCTGGAGGCGAGTGGAGGGCGTTAAATCATTATTAGAATGATTTGCGATAGGGAATTCCAAGGGAGGTATTAATAGTATCCACTGCAAAACAAAAGCCAACGCTGTTTGCTTTACTCAGCAGTGCGTGCAATCTATTCTCAAACACCAGAAAATATCCGCCTTGGGAATCAGGCGATTCGAGGGTCTAATAGAAATGTTAGTGGATGCCGCCTCCGCCTCAGGTTGTTGTTTATAAGTTTGATTTAAGGCGTTTTCTGCTCGTGCATTTGTTTACTTTGTAACTTTGAGACTCACAGAAATTCGCAAAGCTTTCTCTTATTTTTATTTCCAAAGGTTTTGCTTAAAGAATTCTTATGACCGACATGTTTTCCTGACCTAGAACCCAGTTGGAGCCAATAAATAGGTCGAGATGTGTCGTTATGTCAGATTTGCTGTGATTCAGGTAGATATGCATTTTAATTTCAATCATAGGTCACCAATATGCCAAGGGTAATAGAAGTGACATCATGCACCCAGTATCTATTGATGACATCATAGATAAGACCACTCACCCCACCCTTAACTGTACAATCGCCTCAAAAGTGCAATTGAGGAACTAGGGCCAGCAGTGGTGTAACACAAAATGATGTGCCTCTGCAGAATGTTACCCCCATAGTTTCCCTTGTCTCACAGGTATTAATTGGCCTTAGGCTGAAAGGGAGCCCCCTGACAGTTTGCCGCCCTGCCCCCGGAGGGGCTGCAGGGGCCTGTGTTACACACCTGCGGACCAGGGCAAGGAGCAGAGCTACAGATAGGGTTGTGAGGACCCTTTTACTTTCTGTTCCTGCTGTTGTCGCCATAAGCCTTGAAACCTGGTACAGCAAGGGCCTAACCAGGGCACCAAGAGGTAAGTCAGGAGAATAACCTTGCCACCATGAATTGAAGTCCATGATTTCTAGGTGCTGCGGACATGTGCTGTTCCTCAAAATTGACTTTTCTTCACTGCATCTGGAGAGATTCTCAATTCTAATGCAGAGCAGTATTCACAAATGTCAGTGACTGCTATTTTCTCTATAAAGAAAATGTGCCTGCGTCCTGTTTGCAAACTCGTTTGAATTGGCCGTGTCATGATGGTTGTGGATGAGAGTGTTTATCTGCCCCGTTTGCAAACTCTCTATCTGTCCCCAATATGGAAGCTCTCTTCAATTGTTGGTGGTATGATGGTTGTGGGTAAGACTGTTCATTAGGATAATATAAACTACAGATTTTTCAGTGGCAGGAAAACCACATTATCAGAGACAATGTGCAAGCAATTCTCACATTTTTATTACCAGAGCCTAATGCAATGTTAGAGAAAATTGTTAATGAATTGTTCTTACGGGGGGCGTGACCAACAAGATGGCCGAGCAGCAGCACTAAAAGTGTGCTCTGGCCCTGAAAATAAGATCCTATTGCATGATGCCACCCCTGGGTCCCCACGATGCCTGAAACTGTGTTGTCTTATAGTGGTGCATAAGGGAGTGCTCGACCCCAGGGACAATTGAGGTCTGAGCCGCCAATGCAGCCGGGATGTGCAGATAACCCTTTGCCGAGTACTAGATGCCCAAGTTGCGCTCAGGACCCCAAAACGAGAAGCAGTGTGCTGGGCGTGAGTAGTGACAGTGGGCCTGATTAGTGGCGTGAGAGGCCCCACCCTCCCACCCAGAGTGGAGGCAAGCACCGGGGGTGCCTGAGCTGAGAAATCTGACCCCGGTGTGTGCCACTTGGTGCTGACTGTGGGCGTGACTAGGGCTCTGTGCTGTGCTGCTGGAGCCAGCTTGTGGCGAATGAGGCCGGTCCAGTGAAGGTGATGAGTTGTGCATATTCTGGGAGCTTTCTCCCTTTTTGCCTTGCAGTGTGGGAGAAGCTGTGGACCCAGCCAGATCCAGAGACCAGAGGTGAGTGGCACTGGATCTACATGCCTACGCGGACTGGCTAGCTGAGGATTCTGCTGTTCTGGGCAAAGCGAGCCGGCATGAGCCGGATTAGAGACTGCCCTAGCTGGGCTTGAGGATGTGGAGGTACATGGTGCAGGGGACCCCCCTTGGGATGCTTGTAGGCAATAGGGGCCCACTCTGCATACCTTGGCTGTAAGAGGAGCCCTGGAACTGCCAAAACCACACAATAGCAAGTTGGTGCTCTATATGGGGAGAAGGCATGTGACCTGGTGTTAGACCTGGCATCCTTGGCGTGGTATCCCCTGACTTTTTGCCTCTACCTCCTGTATTTTTGACACTGCTGGATTTTGTTTTTGCTGGGTAAGATTCTTTGGGCACTTTTCCACTGCTGATCAGTGCCAAAGTGCAAGTGCTGCCTGTGTAAATTATTATTGTGATTGGTTATCCATGATTGGCTTATTTGTTTTACCAATAGGTCCCTGGTAAAGTGCACTGAGTGTGTCAGGGCTGGTAATTCAAATGCTACCAGTGGGCTTGCAGCACTGATTGTGCCGCCCACACGAGTAGGGCTGAAAAGAGGTCTCAGGCCTGCCACCGCAGTGCCTGTGCGCAGTTTGTTAACTGCCATGCTGTCCTGGTCAGTGTACACACTTGCCAGGCCTGACCCTTCCCTTTTCTTGCACATTTGACACCCCTATGGTAGGCCCAAGGTACCCCCCTCGGCAGGGTGCAGTGTATGTGAAAGGTAGGACATGTACTAGTGTGGGTAACATGTCCTGATAGTGAAATACTGCAAATTTCGTTTTTTACAATTGAAAGGCAATCTTGCCCATAGGCCGGAATGGGAAATGCTGTGTGACATGTTTACCTGCATATCATCCCATAGGAGCAATATAAAAAATTGGAATCTGGTGTCCCTGAACTCAGAATTTACTAACACAGGAAGGATAGTTTTTAAATTTGGTGTTTGAAAATAGCACTTTTAGAAAGTGGCTATTTTCTTGTGCAACCTTTCTGTGTGCCTCTGCCTGTTTGTGGATTAACTGTCTGGTTTGAGAGTGAAAGGGGCTGTGGAGGCTCCAGGAGTCTGGGTGAGTCAGCACTAGGCTGAATAGACCTATCTGCATTTGGTGTATCAAGAGGAGTAGCACCTGGGCCTGAATAGGTCTGTGCCTGCCTTCCACAATGCTGGCTCCACCTCCTTTGGTGCGTCTGATGACCCTGGCCCACACTGACAAAGGAAGAAGTTGTGCACTGGCAGAGTGCGCCCAAAACTGGTTTGGACTGGGCCCAGGATCCTTCACACATAGAGAACAGACTTTTAGGGTATAAATATGAGCGCTGAAACTCCTGAAAGTTACACTACTTGGTGATCGAGAGATATCCCTGCCAAAGCAGATCAGCTGAAGAGACTGAGGAGAAGTACAGCCCTTGCTGTGTGTCTGGGGTTGACCTGCAGTTTGCTGTTTCTACTGAGGAGAGGACTAAAGGATTTTGCTGTGTTCTGTGCCCTCTGCTTGAAGAAGGACTTTACTGTGTGCTGTGTCCATCTGAAGAAAAGTCTCCAAGGGCCTGAGAAAAGCTGGCCTCCTGTTTCTGAAGTCCCAGGCACAAAAGGACTTCACCCCCAGCTTCCCTGAACTTCCTTGCTGGGAGTTCCAGTCTGTCAGGAGGGCCTGTAACTGTGTTTGAGGCCTTTTTGCTGAAGGGAGCTGGAAGCTCGATGCAACGAGAGAAGCCTGACGCCGCCGCAGCAGCCGCTGTCATATCATCGAGGAAGTGTGTCGCCGCTGCCGCTGTTCGCCGTCGCATCACCAGAGAAGTGTGCCGCTGCAAAGTGTTGCATTTCATTATCTACAAGTTTATTTTTGCAACAACCTTCCTAAAAACATTTTACTGAGCTTTTGTATGTTGGATTTTTGTTGTTTTGTTCTTGTTTAGTTTAGATGAAGATATTTTATTATTCTAAACTGGTGTGGTGTCCATTTGTGGTGTTGGTACAAATACTTTACACATTGCCTTTGATATAAGCCTGTCTGCTCGTGCCTAGCTACCAAGGGGGTGAGCAGGGGTTATCTAAAGTGTGTATCCCCCTTATGCTAACAAGAAGCAAGGGTCCCTATTTAGTCAAAGGTCCCTACCTCTGCCAACTAGAGACCCCCAGTTCTAACACCTGGGTAAACCGGGAGCGAGGCCAAGCTGAGCCAGTGAGGTGAGGCAGTGCTGAGGCCTATGATGCCCAATCCCTGTGGGGCATGAACTGTTTGAAACCAGTCAGTGGACGTTTCTCTCCTACCCAGCTGGAAGCGAATCTCAACTGCCAGGTGCCTGGATTCTCGGCCCTGCTCGTTTCTACTTTGACAGGAGCACTTTAATTTACTGCTGGGCTGGATGGGCTTGGAGAGACCAAGGCTGAGGGGTGTATGAGACTCCTGATTTTGTGGTAGTCGACGGCTGGGGTTGTTGGTCTGCCGTGCCCCCCTGTGAACACTATTGGTGTGGGCCAAGATCCTGGAAACTGCATAGCCACCGTTACTATATGCGCTGTATAACTCTGCTGCTAGCTAGAGGTTCTGGTTGGAGGAATGCGGTTGACGGGTGAGGATTGCATCTGCAGTATCCACGATGGGCCTACTCCCTGGCACAGGACGGGCAAGAAAAGGCAGACTTGAGGCACCCAACAAACAAAAATGGATCAATTTACTGCCCCGGGTACAGGCGGAGTTCAACCAGTCGGGGAGAATGAGCCTCCCTAAGGCACTGCAGAACTATCAGGTGCTAAGATCCTGGTGGCCATTGAAGTTTCGGGCCTCACAGTAAATGTAAATGTAAATGTAGGTATACTTGTAAAGCGCACTGCCACCCCATCTTGGGGCATCCTGGCGCTATATACCGCTGTGGAACCCTTCCTGGCTTTCCCTGTGAGATGCTCCCTACTGGGCACCCCCAAGGTGAAGCCAGGCATCCCAGCGCTATTGGGGCCGTTGTGGAGATTAAGCAAGCTATTGCCCAGAGTTGCAGAGTGGGACCCATGATTAGAGTAGGCACCGAGGCGAGAATTATCGAGTCCGCGGACATTGAGCCCAAGACCCTGCCGCGTCGGGAATTGAACCCTTGTCCCGGGCCAGACCTCTGCATCAGGGACTGCCGCTTCTAACCAGTGAGCCACACTTCTCCACAGTACAGGCAACATCCGAGGCCACGGCGCTTGACATTAATCTGCCCTGCTTTATGCAAGGCTACTCTGCACCAACCTGCATAAAGTGGCAGTAAAATCAGTGGAAACAGAAATCTAGGTCACAGAACTGTGGGAGGCGCTCTTCCACCTGAAGTCAGTGGTCACTGAGCTTGAAGCCTGCTCAAGTATGATGAGAGCATGGCTGGAGGATATGGAGGGGCGCTCTCCTAGGTGTAATCTCAGATTTGTGGGATTTCATGAGGGTGCTGAGGGAAGTAAACTAGAGGTGTTCCTAGAGGAGTGATTGCGACAGCACTCCCAGATGCAAACCTGTTAAAACTCTTTGCAGTGGAGAGGGTACACAGGTCCTTGGCCCCACCACCAGAATCAGGGGCTTCCCCAGGACTGTTATTGCTAAATTCCTAAAGTACAGGGGTCGTGGCAAAGTTCTTCAGATGGCTCAAAAGAAGGCAGACCCAAAGATCAAGAACCATGTTATTCGTATCTTCCCAGATTATACCATGGCTGTTCAGCTGCAATTGCAGTCCTTCAGCGGCGTCAAACAAATGCACAGAGCAATGGGATTAAAATATATGCTGCAGTATGCCCCAAAATTGAAAGTGATCCTAGGTGGCTGCTCACACTTGTCAAGTCAAAAACCACTTTATTCGATTTAGTTAAAAATCATAAAAGCATTCTACAATCACATCAGAAGAAGGGCAATACAAATTCATAAGGAGTTACAAAAATCATCAATCAATAGTATTTACATATGCATAATAAAAAGATGATATGAGAAAACATCAATAATAATTAATTAATATACAGTGTAAAAATACATCGTAAAAAGAGTAAATACTCAATAAGATAGATAATTAAATATGCACAGCATTTCCATTTCAGTCTTCTCTACAAAACCCTAATGTAGCATTATTAAGTCTTCTCCTCCTAATCCTAACAGCAGCAACAAGATAATTGGCCACGCTAAACATGGCCAACGCAGAGTCCAATAATTGGAGATAGAGGAGGGCAGGTTTTGCCTGGTAAAAAGCTTTGTCCTTTAATAATGGTACCAGGTATTTCTGTCTGGGCGCAGTGAAAAAATTACAAAACAACATAAAGTGCATATTATTTTGCGTAGAAAAATTATCGCAATTACAGACAGGGGCGTCCTCCTCCTTAAACCAGCCTTGACTATCACACAAAACTGTGTAAATCTGATTAAACCGGAGTTTAACCAGAAGCCACCTATGGAAGGGGATAGTGACGATAGTAAGGTACGGTTGTATAGTAAGGCAGGTGATGGTCAGGTAATGGGCTCTGACCGTGGGCTTAAGTAATTGGCGTTCCTCCCTCTCCACATTTTTCAATGTAATGAAATTGGCCTTCACCCAATCTAAATCAGATTTCTTTAGACCCTGGGGGACCAGAAAAATGTCAGGACGTCCCAGGTCCAGAGAACACTTTTGTATGTAAGAAAGCCAAGTAATGTTTTTGTAATTATCCAGATTTAAACAGTCCACCAGTATTTTATGATTCAGACCCAAGTTTTTGTTGGTCCAGAGCCTTATCCATAACAAGATAGGGGCCATGAGAAGGATGTCAGATATGAACCCAAGGCCAACTTCCTGGTGAACTGAAAACGTGGCTGTAGATTGGGGAAGCCCTAAGGTGGAACGCAGGAACTTATTTTCTTCCCTTTGTACTGATTCACTATTTACATAGCCCCACAAACCTGAGCCGTACCTGGCTATTGCTACTGATTTCGCCCTGTACAAGTTAAGTAAGGCACCAGTTGGCTTCCCGCCCAGTCTCCTGGAAAAACTTAAAATAGCGGTGGCCGAGCTCCTGACCGCTTTGGTTTTAGCTACAATTTGCGGAGCCCAACTCCCCTTAGTGTCAAAAATAACACCCAGGTACGTGAAAATTTTGACATTAGTGATCACGTCATCATTGCAGTAGAACTGTTTAGAATTATTTTTACCAGCCCCAAAAGCCATGACGTGAGATTTGGAGTTGTTTATCACTAAGTCTAATGATGACATAAAATCATTAAAAGCATTTAAAAGTTTTTGCAAACCTATCGGGGTCCGAGCTATTAAAGCTGCGTCATCCGCGTACAGGAGAACAGGAATACGAGTGTCCCCTGCACGCGGAGTATCCAAGGTAGCAGTTAAAAGAGTCTCCTCAAGTGAATTTATATACAAAGTGAACAGCATGGGAGCAAGAATGCAGCCCTGCCGCACGCCCCTACTGGATTTGAACCACGCAGTACAATTACCTTCTTGGTCCATTCTAATTGAGGCTTTTAAATCTTTATGTAGTTCTGCCAAAAAGTATACAAGGGGAGGATCAAGACCCAGCTTTAACAGCATGGTCCACAGCCGGGCTCTATTCACCAAATCAAAAGCCGTGGACAGGTCCATAAAAGCAACAAAAATTGACCCTTTTTTAACAATTGTGTATTTCGAAATTAACAAATGAAGATTTAAGCATTGGTCCTCAGTCCCTCTACCAGCACGGAACCCATACTGGGCATCTACTAGAATATCATTGTCTATGGACCAGGTGTTAATTCTAGCTAACAGGACTTTGCCCAAAATCTTCATAGAAGAATCTAATAACGAAATTGGTCGAAAACACTTAGGGTCGCTTCTTTGACCCTTTTTAAAAATGGGTACTATAATAGCACAAGACCACGTTTTTGGCAAACCCCCCTCATACACACAGTTAAAAACATTAGCTAAAATCTCAGCCCACATCTCAGAATTAAGTTTATATAGGTCCAGGGGTACCCCATCCGGGCCTGGGGCTTTATTTGCAGCAGAGCCTAAAATTGCCAACTCTACTTCTGATTTGGTCAAATTTAATTTAGAGGGAGACGATGGGGAGTAAGGTATATTAAACGCCTCGGCTATTTCATTTGAACCATATATATTGGAGAAATGGTTAATCCAGTCAGCTTCAGAGATATTTGTTTCAAGATCCATGTTGTTAGTGTGGGAGAACAAAGGATTATTTATTATGGCCCAAAATTTGGAGCTATGTTTAAGAGTTATAGGGTCCATCAAAGAGTCCCATGCTTCATCTTTGATGGCTTTTTTCCGAAGTTTAACTGCCAAAACATATTGTCTTCTTAAATGTGCCACCAAAGACCTATCTCTAGGAGATTGTTTAAGACCCTTCAGCAAAGCTGAGTGAGCCTGTGAGCAAGAGCGGTCAAACCATCTACACGCTGGAGCAGAACCCCTCCCTGGTTTAGCTCTAAGCTCTTTTTCTACTCTAGCACAGATAGCTTCAAAGGCACTCACAACCTCCCCCTCCCTCCTCTCTCCATTCCTACATTTCTCAATTTCGACTAACATATCTTGTACAATAAGACCATGAAAATCCTCTGGGCAGACTTTACACCATTTAAGGCGTCTTCCCTGATCTTTACTCCTTACGTCCCTTGTAGAGCTAGCCCTTAATTCTCCTTTATGCAACCCAGAGAGGGCGTCCAAAACCAACAATACAGGATTGTGGTCACTAAACCCACTTACAATTGCATTATAAAACAATACGTAACGAAGGAGCCCTGGAGACATAAAAAAGTAATCGATAATCGATTCACTGCCCCTTGCGTTATACGTGACCACACGGTTTATTGGATCTGAAAACCCCGGTTCATATAAGTCATTTGATGATAACAGGTTTTCCAATGCCACACCTTTAGGGCTATGTTCAAAGTGTGGCAGCGAAGTATAATCAGGACCGGTATCATCAATGATCTGACAATGGGACTTACACGCATGAACATTAAAATCACCCATCATTATAAACTGGACAAAAGTGGTTTGTTTTGACATATATTTGGTTAAAAAGGCCGATAAACCATCTAACACAAAATTTGGGGCCCCCCCCTGCATAGAATTATAACAATTTATTAATACAATCTTATTCCTGTCAGCCAAGCAAATTTCCACCAGCTGAAAATAATGCAAAGCACTGGGGATTTCTCTAACATTCCCTGCAATTTTAACTGAAACAAGGAGTAGCAAACCCCCTCTATCCCTTCCTGATGTAGAGCTCTGGGCATCAACAAAGAAAGAAATGTATCCATCTACCCAGAAGCCTTTATCTTTCGTCCAAGTTTCTTGTAAGGCAACTATATCATGGTTCTTCACTGATTGTAACCAAATCAGATCGTCCTGTTTTGCCCGTAGGCCCGCAATGTTCCATGATAATATCCGTATGTGCCCTCCACCTATTTGTAATGGGTCATTTATAACAGTTTCAACTCTGTCATCAGGTGGGGCCACCTCAGTATTGCCTGTACATAGGCGAGTCAGGTTTTCCTGTTCAGGTTCAGGTTCTAGTCATTCAATGTCTATTCTATCAGCTAGAGCCGAAAACATGTTTGACAATGGAAGATCATTAGAGGGTGTGTTTCTTACAGCATTTACCACCCCATTACCTTTGGTTGGCTTAGTCATCCAGACATTAGTAGGCATAGGTGAGATAAGTTTATCCTCTGCCCAGGTATTATCAGTAAACTGTAACTTATTGATCTCCATAACACCTGGTCTATAAAGACGAGGATAAAAAAAGCCAAGGGTCATCGCCCGAACCCCTTTACTTGCAGAATCCAGAGGGGAGTCATCCCAGAAAAGTCGACTAGCGACATTCTTGGATTTGAAATTTACAATGACGCAATCTCCAGATACCTCTTTCTTGCTTCTGCCCACCCAATTTACCCGTCTACTTGTTACGATATTGTCTGCAATATTACTTTCTCCCGTGCAGTTAGCATTACACCATTTTTTAACGTGCTCATGTTGTTCCACCACCCCGTCTTCAAGTTTGGGCACGTTAACCAAAATTGCAACAAATGGTGTTGCATCCGGAGGTAAATTTATTGGGGGAACTTTTTTTTCCACTGCCCCCCACTGGCCTCTAGGCCTTGTGGAGGAACTTGCACTGTTGCCAGCCTCTGTTATGGGAATATATATCCCATTATCTACTTTCCCTTTTTGTGGCACAGGGTTAACAATAGGCAGAAGAGGGATAGCAACCGGCCTGATTGTGGGTGGGTCACCAACTTTGGGGGCAGACACCTGCACAACTGAAGGACATGGAGCCAAAGGCATAAAAGAAGAAGGGGCCCGAATGCTAAGAGTATCATTGATGCGATCACATTTTGCCATAAGGTTCTTAACACAGTCCTTCAGAGTTTCATTAATGTCCGAGGCAATCTGAATTAAGGCAGTCTCCAGTCTTTCTGTGAACAGTTTTTCCAATAAGGCTGCCCTCCTCCGTTACAAAAGTTGGCTGGGTAGAGCCAGCCATAGTTAAAGCAGACCTTCCAACCTCCCCGGGGTTCATAGGGAAGTTAGGTATCACAGTTTCAGTTACAGCCGGACATGGAAGAACTGTGGCGAGTTGGGATAAAGTAGGTCTACAAGCCTCAATGATAACCCGAGGCTCCAACGGAATACAGTTTATAGCAGAGGAATTGGATGGATCAACAATCCCAGGGCTAGGGACAAGGCCTAGTTCACGCTCGGACTCAGCGATCTGCGATGATAATTCCCCCACCTTTGTTGTTAAATATGTCAGTATGCTGGTAGTATACTTTGGCACCTTCGCTTTTGCTTCATCTGCCGCTGATGGAACCAATTTACGCTTACCCATGAATAATAATGTTACGCGACGCGGAGGAAGCTATCGCCTTTAGTAGCGCCTCCTGGCGCTTGTGCAGGAAGTGGGCGGAGGTAACTGCAGGGCTCGCTGGGAGTTGTGGTCTGCTCCGCTCCGCGGCCGTGCGATGGCGCTGCACAGCGGCGGGGGCGACCACAACGTCAGGGACCCAGCGGTGCTGTGTGGCAAAGGCGATGTAGGCAGCGTCTCTGCGACCCCTCCTGGAGCCGGTAAGTCTTTGGTTTGGACCCCCGCTCCTCTCCGGGAGCTGTCGCCTTTAGTAGCGCCTCCTGGCGCTTGTGCAGGAAGTGGGCGGAGGTAACTGCAGGGCTCGCTGGGAGTTGTGGTCTGCTCCGCTCCGCGGCCGTGCGATGGCGCTGCACAGCGGCGGGGGCGACCACAATGTCAGGGACCCAGCGGTGCTGTGTGGCAAAGGCGATGTAGGCAGCGTCTCTGCGACCCCTCCTGGAGCCGGTAAGTCTTTGGTTTGGACCCACTTCTTTGCTGCATCTGAGCACACGTGGGATTGGCTAGAGCTCCGCAGAGGAGATACATGACTGTGGTGCCATCAATGTGAGACCATGAGGCTCCCAAACAGGAAAGTGGAGGTGAAGGACCTACCCCCGAAGGAGAAGTAGATGCCAATGACATTTGTGGTAGGGTACGAGGGTGGTGGTGAAACCGGATGGAGTATTGGATTTGGAGATGCAGCGCCAGGAAAGGGAAGAGGCCTGGGCACTGGTCGAGACTGTCACCTCAGCTATGTGCTCAAGTACAGAATCATATTTGTTGTCTGATGCTGGCCAAACTGCAGAAGATACAGACACAGCTTGAGCGACTCCTTTGTTGCTCCTGAGGCGAAAAGCCGGGAGATAGCGCGTGTGTGTGGCTGCAATTTTAAAAATGTGTAAACTGTAAATGCCATTATTTTCTTTGCGTCAAATTTTTTAAATCGTACCTGATTTTAAATAATAGCAGTCTACACTGAACCTGGTACATCGATACAGCCGATTGAGGTGCTGTATCCAGAAGTCGCCCAATCTATTTTGGCGGCCATCTTAGGGGAACCAACGTTCATAGCGCTCTAGCGCTTCAAACTGCAGTATAAAGCTAGGGAGAGTGAAGGCTCGCGAGACTCCTTTTGTTGCTCCTGAGGCAAAAAGCCGGGAGATAGCGCGTGTGTGTGGCTGCAATTTTAAAAACGTGTAAACTGTAAATGCCATTATTTTCTTTGCGTCGAATTTTTTAAATCGTACCTGATTTTAAATAATAGCAGTCTACACTGAACCTGGTACATCGATACAGCCGATTGAGGTGCTGTATCCAGAAGTCGCCTGATCTATTTTGGTGGCCATCTTAGGGGAGCCAACGTTCATAGCGCTCTAGCGCTTCAGACTGCAGTATAAAGCTAGACAGTCATGACTTCGCGCAGCGGACGCGCCGCAGCCGCGCCGAAGTCGCACCAAAGTCCAGCCTGTCTGCGCCCGTCCCGCTGAGGACGGGCTGGAGGACGGGCTGGGGGCCAGGCAGGACACCCAGGTAATACATCTCTCTAGACAGGATATTTTAGCGCTTAACAATCCTGTATATACTAGATGCTCTCACCCTCTTTATGTAGATAAATGGGTGGGTCCAATCTGTTGCTATGCATGTAAACATACAATAGAACCCCATCAATCTCCCATTAAGGAAGAAAGCCCTAACAACTTAAGATGTGGCTTAATTAATGCACGATCCATGGTCAAAAACTCCCTACACATATATGACCTCATCACGGAAAACAATCTAGATTGCCTTTTCATTACTGAAACATGGCTCCGTGAGTCGATATAGCTCATGCCCTTCCCTCGGGTTTCTCTATATGCAGACAAGATCGCATAGAACAGCGTGGGGGCGGCTTAGCTATTGTCTATAAGGACTCCATAAAATGTGTTATGAAAGAACCGCCTGACATAAGAGGCGCCGAGAGTCTAAATTTCTGCATACAAGTCTTGGACACCTTTACTTTTGCAGGGATATTGGTATACCGTCCTCCTGGATATCCTGCCCAGTTTCTTGAAAATGTGGGGGAAGTGTTAGGCGACCTGACTCTCAGATACGCCAACCTTACCCTGCTGGGAGATTTTAATCTCCACCTTGACGATCCCACTGACTGCTTCGCATCAAGTTTGATAGATACATTACAGGTCATAGGGCTAAAACCTCAAATGCTCAATGCCACACATAATGCTGGGCATATCCTTGATTGCATTTGTTCGAATTTATCTGAGATATTAGCTAAGCCCCCGAAGCCCCAAACCTGGACGGACCATCACTTTATTGAATTTTCTGTTCCCCTGAAGGGAAACAGAATAAATTCAAAGGTAGCGGTAAAGAAAGGGAAAAATATCCCCTGTTGGGGGAAAATCTTGGAACATCCTGACCTTGTCAACTGGACTAAAGGGAACAAACCCATTCTATCAGGGAATACTCTAGAAGACAATCAGAAGTTTGAGGATTGGATGGCCACTATTGGAAACAAGATTAGGAACCCAGGTACTAAAGGCACTTTGAACAAAAAGAGATTGTCTGCCCCCTGGTTTTCCAACAGACTTAAAGAGCAGCTAGTCGGAGTTAGACACTTGGAAAGTAAATGGCGTAAGACATATGAGAGTGGAGCGAAAGAAGACTACAAGAACGCTAGGAGACTGTATCATGCAATGATTAAAAATGCAAAGAAAATCTATTTTACCTCCTGCATTGAAATGTCAAAAAACAAACATAAGGACATTTTTAAAATAGTTAACAGTTTTACCAAACCTAAAGCCCTATTACGAGAAATACCACCGTCCCAGACCTTATGCAATGATATTGCTAATTATTTTTCTCTGAAAATTGACACTTTAACTAAAGACTTCCCCAAACCGGATCAAAAAGACTTGGAGGCTAAATCCGGTATTTTCTCAGACCATTCGAAGTGGACAACTTTTAGCCATATTAGCCTGGAAGATTCTCACCAGAAGATACTGGCTACAAAATCTGGCTCCCCATTTGATCCCTGCCCTCCTACGCTTCTGAGAACTATAATACAGGAGGTCAACCCCTGTATTAATTCCATTATAAATGCGTCTCTGCAGTCAGGGGATATTCCCCCACAGGTAACTAGACATAATATCGACTCCACAATATCGAATGGACAAAATATCGAGTTAAAAATATCGACAATAATAAAATATCGATAACAAAAATATCGTTGGGAAAAATATCGATTAAAATAATGATAAAAAAATATCGAGTACAAAAATATCGACTCAAAAAAATCGACAAGACAAAATATCGATAAATAGTCAAAGTAAAAAATATCGATAATATGTAAAAAAAAGGTAAAAAAAAAAAAAAATTTATTAATAGTAATATAAATTGTAGTTAATGTTTAGGAGCGGGATGTTGGGTTAATAGGGGATAAGGGTGGGGAGTAATTTAAAATAAATAATTAATTAATATATGTTTGTAAATATTTTTAATTATTAATTAATTGGTAAATAATTAATATTAATTAGTTAATTAATTAATATAATTTTGTACATATTTGTTATTAGTAATTAATTGGTAATTAATTATTATTATTTAGTTAATTACATTAAATATAGTAATTTTTATATATATAATATTTTGTTATTGTTAAATAATTAATTGGGAAAAAATAATATTAATTATTACATTAAATTATTTACAGCTAATGTGCTAATATATTAACTTCTTTGTTATTGTTATAAATTGTAGTTAATGTTTAGGAGCAGGATGTTGGGTTAATAGGGGATAAGGGTGGGGAGTAATTTAAAATAAATAATTAATTAATATATGTTTGTAAATATTTTTAATTATTAATTAATTGGTAAATAATTAATATTAATTAGTTAATTAATTAATATAATTTTGTACATATTTTTTATTAGTAATTAATTGGTAATTAATTAATATTAATTAGTTAATTACATTAATTAGAGTAATTCTTTTATATATAATATTTTGTTATTGTTAATTAATTAATTGGGAAAAAATAATATTAATTATTACATTACATTAATTACAGCTAATGTGCTAATATATTAACTTCTTTGTTATTGTTAATTAATAATTAATTGGTAATTAAATAATATTAATTAATTTTGGGTAAAGGAGTATTTTTAGGGTTCAGGGTCAGTTTTGGGTTTTTGGTTAAAGGGGTATTTTTAGGGTTCAGGGTCAGTTTTGGGTTTTTGGGTAAATGGGTATTTTTAGTGTTCAGGGTCAGTTTTCAGTCTTTAGGTAAAGGGGCATTTTTAGGGTTCAGGGTCAGTTTGGGGTTTTTGGGTAAAGGGGTATTTTTTAGGGTTCAGGGTCAGTTTTAAGTTCTTGGGTAAAGGGGTATTTTTAGGGTTCAGGGTCAGTTTTCAGTTCTTGGGTATAGGGGTATATTTTTGGGTTCAGGGTCAGTTTTCAGTTTTTGGGTAAAGGGGTATTTTTAGGGTTCAGGGTACGTTTTCAGTTTTTGGGTAAAGGGGTATTTTTTGTGTTCAGGGTCAGTTTTGGTTTTGTGGGTAAAGGGGTATTTTTTAGGGTTGAGGGTTAGTTTTAAGTTCTTGGGTAAAGGGGTATTTTTAGGGTTCAGGGTCAGTTTTCAGTTCTTGGGTAAAGGGGTATATTTTTGGGTTCAGGGTCGGTTTTCAGTTTTTGGGTAAAGGGGTATTTTTAGGGTTCAGGGTCAGTTTTCAGTTCTTGGGTAAAGGGGTATTTTTAGGGTTCAGGGTCAGTTTTCAGTTCTTGGGTAAAGGGGTATATTTTTGGGTTCAGGGTCAGTTTTCAGTTTTTGGGTAAAGGGGTATTTTTAGGGTTCAGGGTCAGTTTTCAGTTCTTGGGTAAAGGGGTATTTTTTGGGTTCAGGGTCAGTTTTCAGTTTTTGGGTAAAGGGGTATTTTTAGGGTTCAGGGTCAGTTTTGTGTTTTTGGGTAAAGGGGTATTTTTAGGGTTCAGGGTCAGTTTGGGGTTTTTGGATAAAGGGGTATTTTTAGGTTTCAGGGTCAGATTTGGGTTTTTGGGGTACAGGGATATTTTTAGGGTTCAGGGTCAGTATTGGGTTTTTGGGGTACAGCCGTACAGGGTAAATATAAAAGAAATGTATATTAAATCAATGAAATGAATTTAAAAAAAAATACGTTAAATTATTACGTTTTTAATTTATTTTAAATGTATATGTATTAGTTTTAATTTTTTAAATATGTTTTAATGTTTTTATTTAATATTTGTAAAATTTTATGTATTTTACAATTATTTTTACATTATTAATAATACTTTTATATTGAAACGATATTTTTGTACTCTATATTTTAGTAGTCGATATTTTTGTAGTGTTAGGGGTAATTTCATTAAAAACGATATATTTGTAGTCGATATTTATTAAGGCGATATTTATGTACTCGATATTCTAAAGAGTCGATATTTTTGACTCGATATTTTTGTAGTTGGTGTAATAAGTATACAAAGTCGATATTTTTGTCGTCGATAATTTTTCAACGATATTTTAGCAAGTCGATAATGTGACCGTCGATAATATTTCAGTGATCCTCCCCCACAATGGAAATTGGCTGCTGTAAGGCCATTACAGAAGAAATCAATACCTGATCCTTCGACACTATCAAACCTGCGCCCTATTTCCCTTCTCCCCGTAGTCTGTAAAATCACAGAAGCTTTGGTAAATAAACAACTGATGGCACACATGGAAAGCAATAATATATTGCATCCATGCCAAGCTGGTTTCAGGGCTCACCACTCCACCGAGTCAGCCCTATTATCATCAGCTGAAACCATTCGTGCTGCCTTGGATCAGGGCAAAATGGCAGTCCTGATCCTATTAGATTTATCTGCTGCCTTCGACACGGTATCCCATGCTATCCTTTTACATCGCCTGACTAACGCTAGCATAGCAGGAACCGTGTTCGAATGGCTTAAGAACTATCTGAGGAAAAGCTCTTGACCTCTGGGGTACCGCAGGGCTCAAGTTTGAGCCCAACCCTTTTCAACCTTTATATGGTACCCCTGTTGGAACTTATTTCCACATTTAACATCAGCACAATTGCCTATGCTGACGACACCCAACTGGTTCTGACCCTTGATAAAAATCAAACTGATGCCGAACAAACGCTGAAACAGTGTCTATCAGCAATATTTGAGTGGATGACCCAAAATCACTTAAAATGTAATACAGCAAAAACAGAGATTGTCCCATTTGGTCTCAATAACTGTTTTTCACCACAGGACTGGTGGCCGGAAAATGTGGAAGCCCCTCCTAAGACAATTAATGCTGTTCGTAACTTGGGGATCAAGTTCGACAACACTCTGTCTTTTAATTTACAAGCCAAAGAAGTAGCAGGGGTCTGTTTCAGAACTATTAAAAGCCTTAGGAAATTCTTTGATTTTCTCCCTTTGAGCGCCAGGCGGACAGTGGCTGTAGCGCTTATAATTTCTCGACTAGACTATTGTAATAGTCTGTATGCAGGGCTGAATAAATCAGCCCTGCACAGACTACAAATGGTCCAGCATGCAGCCGCTAGGCTTGTTCTTAAACTGCCCAGAAAGTCCTCGGCATCGGCAGCACTGGATGCATTGCATTGGCTTCCGGTGCACAAGCGCATTCTTTTTAAGGTACTCACCATCACGTACAGAGCCTACCACCAACAGGGCCCACTGTACCTGAGGAAGTATTTCAAACTCTACCAGCCGAAAAGAACCCTTAGGTCATCCACAACCAATTTATTACACATTCCAAGATTCAGGTTGACGACCAAGGGAGGGAAGTCATCGGGTCAAAAGCCTGGAATAACCTTCCCCTGTCTCTGCGTCAAAAGACAACTGAAAGCAGTTTCAGGACAGCCCTAAAAACCTGGATCTATCCTCTATCGGAATCAAGCTACAAAGCGTTGCTATGACCCCCCCCTGTGTTTCTGATCCTTCAACAGCAGGATCTCTCAGTATCCATCTGACAATTAGGAGTGAAGCGCCAAGATACTCCGTGGAGTGGTAGCGCGCTATACAAGAACCCAATCACAATCACAATCACAGGGGAGTGGTAGAGCAGACTCGGGGTCTTGCTGGGAGTGCCTTGGCCACAGACTTCTGAGAGGAATGCTGACCGACCTCTGTAGACAAGAGCGCTGGACCTGGTACTGTGCAAGGAATAGGGTGCATGCCACCTGGCAGCAACATGGGGTCTTTGGCCGAGTTTGTTTGGATTCTGGGGGTTGCTTACCCTCTGTTGAGACTGACAGACAGAGACAAATTTGGACTCAGGGGTGCATTATACATGAGGCCTGGAAGCATATAATAGTTGGCCCAACCTCTCTTTTTCCCACCCCCTTTCTGTTATTCTGAGCTTTACTTTTGTTGTTTGTCTTGTCCATTCTTGTGTGGTGAGTGAGTGATGGTGAGTTGAGCAGTAGCGTTCATAGGGCATAAATGAGCGGAACAACGCACAATACCATCGTGGGAGTCATTAGCTAGACCGTCCTTACTCCTTAGAAATATTACAATTTTAAAGCCCTACACTATCTCTCACACACAAGCTTAAGCCTTACGGATGCTGTTAGATTGGGAGGGAGGTCTAGTTTCCATGACTGGGAAGACACTATTTTTGTTCTGGGGTGGGCAATGGGGAACTGTTTAGAGGTTACAATTTACAGTTTAATACAGCAGCAATCGTATATCATATTTGTGGGGCATGGGGGAAGTGGGAGGTTGGGGATAGGGCTGGAAACACTCTCGGGATGACTGATTTGGTGCACATGCTCACATGGAATGTGAGTGGATTGAATTCTTTTGACAAACGGTATAGCACCAACACATTCCTTAGGAGGATGGGGACATGCATCGAGTTCCACCAAGACACCCATCTTTTGGAGGCAGAAACTCCATCAGAAGTGGAGGGGGTAATTATATTCCTCCACCTCTTCCTCCTATGCCCGAGGAGTGTCAATATGGGTGGCCCATTTCTATTGAGTTGGCATGTGGCTGACGTGGCTGGGAGGTATGTGCTGCTGCATGGTATCTTAGATAGACAACAGCTCTGCATGCCTAATGCATATGCCCCTAATCTGGATGACAAAGAGTTCTTCGGGGCCCTAGAAACTGAGTTACTACCTAATGTTGGTCTGCCTATTATTTCAAATGTTTGTTAGACACTCCTTTATACCGCCACCTGCCCCGGATGGGTACAAAACCTCGTATGGTGGGGGGATTGCACTAAACCATGACTAAACATCAACTTGTGGACATATGGAGGGAATATCATCCTGCGGTAAAGGAATATTCTTGTTAATCACCCACCCACGGGGCATATCGTAGGTTAGATCCATTCCTCCTAACTAATGAAGGTGCCTTTAATGTACTGAAGGTTGACTATCAGGTGAAGTTCCTATCCGACCACACCCCTTGTTACTGAAATATGGAGTAAGAGGACACAGGCCTAATATTCTTTTATGGAGGTTTAGACTCGAAGCACTAGGGGACACAAGAACATACTTTTGCAATGGGAGAGGCACTCCAAGGCTTCTTTGCTACTAATTGGAATACTGCTTGCAAGCATGGCGCGGAGTGTTGAGCATTAAAGGTAGTTTTCTGAGGTGTAAGCCTTGGCAAGACTCATGGTATTTAAAAAAGGTTAGAGCGAGAGTTGTGGGAAGGTGAGGAAAACCATGAGAGTGTGCAGCGGTGGGCCTTGGGAAGGGAGATGGGTGATGAAGCATTGACAGAGACACATAGAAAGGTAGCGTCTGTCTGAGTCAGCTTGAACTGTCATGTTTGGTGCGACTATAGACAGCACCTACTTAGAGAGGATAATCGATCAGACCACATGTTGGCATGACTGTTGAAAAGAAAATGACCCCGGCACTTATTTTTGCACTACATAGGTCTAATGGCTTGGCAGTCATGGGTCAAGTGGTGATTACCCAATCATTGCACAACCATCTCGTTCAGGTGTATACAGCACAAACACATAAGTAGGCCCCAAGAATTGAGGAGTCCTTGGTGCAGGTAGCTATGCCCCAGTTGACAGAGGATCAGGTGGAGGTACTAGTGGAAATCAAAACGCTTGAGGAACTGGGGGAGTCCCTCTGAGGCATACCCAGTGGAAAATCTCTGGCACTGGATAATCTCCCTGTTCAATATTATGAGGCAAATTTCACCACCGTACTACCAGCACTGTTCAAGACCTTGCTGGAGGTCTGAGGGACTGGCAAACTCCCACCCCATATGCAGGAAACTATTAGAGGCCCAAGCCAGACAGGGACCCTACTGATCTGGGAGCATAAAGACCACTTCCAATGCTAATTGTTGATATAAAACTGCTTGCCAAGGTTCTGGCTCAGCGGTTTAGACGGATTATTACATGCTTAGTTCGAGATGATCAGTGAGGCTTTATGTCGGGAAGAGCAACCCATATGAGTTTATAATGCCTGTTGCATGTAATGAACAAAACTAGAACCACAGATATCCACAAAGCTGTGATAGCCTTAGATATAGAGAAGGCATTCAGTATACTGTCCTGGATGCATCTCTGGGAGGTCCTCAAATAAATGGGACTCGGAACTGTATTACTGGCGGGGATGCAATTATTATACACGCCACCTACGGTGAGTCGTGCGAGTGGGCACTAAAGCATCCAAAGCTTGTTGTATTGAGCGAGGTATGCGGCAGGGTTGTCCCTTGTCTCCACTTCTGTTCGCCATCGCTGTGAGCCGCTGGCAGCCTAACTCAGGGATAAGATGCAGGATTGGTGCATAAGGGTGCGCAATAAGACCTATGTTTTGTCCATGTATGCAGATGACATGTTGATTTATGGGAGAGACTCAGAGAATTAGATGCCTCTCTTCTTATGGCTGATAACATACTTTGTACCAGGTCTCAGGTTCTGTGCGATTAGGACAGATGTCCGAACTACAGAACAGCATTAAGACATGTGCCTTCTACAATTTTGGGATTTCATGTTCTTGGTTGAGTATGCACCTGCATGCATAGGGCGTGGAGACTGGTGGATTCTTGTGTCACATGCAGAGAGTATGAGTCATGTGCATAGGGATGGGTGGGCATGGGAAAAGGTCTGTCAGTGTGGGACAGTAGCACTGCAAGGCAGCATCTCCTATGTCTGACAAAATGTGATGGAGAAAACATGAACATATGGAGCATTTTATGCAACACAGACAGAGTGATCGTGACTCTTTGAACATGTATCAGGAGGCACGTGGATCTTGATGTAGATTACAAAAAACGAAATATATAGCATGCTTACCATTATAGGTGGCTGTGGAGATGTCAACAGGCATGTGTTAACAAATGGAATCATGAGACAAGAGTGCCATGTTATATGATGTATGTCATATTTGCAGAATGATCAGTTTTGCTAATTTTTTATCATGGAAACAGGACATCATGTTTACATGGCAGGTTCACTAAGGTTGGCCCTGATGGGTGGTGAATGGCTACGGCATGGCCACCAAGAATGTACACGTGTGACATGCTTGCAAACAGTATAAACACTGTGGTTTCTTCATGGCATGGCTTTTCAGTTGGCCTGCCGCAGGTATGTACAGTGCCCCAGTGTAGATTGCAAATATTCTTCGGATCTGAGGGTTTGGATATTCTGGAGTGATAGTGAAATTATAGAAGAATACCCTAATTCTTACTGTTGGAGTGACATAGCATATATGTTATTGCATTTTAGTAATCTACTAAATTCTCATATCATTCATTTGTATACTTAGGAAAAGGATGACCATGGAAATAATTTACCTTTGTGTCTGGTCAAGGGATGTGCCCTACCTTGATTGCTGATAAACTAATCTACTAATGTTTCATTTCGTGATACTAAAAGAGTCTTACAGTAGCCAGGTCCGTCAGTGATAACCTTTAATTAAGTAATGCTTCTAATACAGAGTTTCCCAAACTGTGTGTGGCAAGCCGATTTACCGTGGGTCACAAATGTCCAAGCAATAAATAAAGATGCCATTAAATGATTTTTTTATCTCGTCATATTTGCTGCGCTTACAATAAAGAGATCAGATGTCAGGTTATGTCTTCTGACAGATTGCTGCAAATTTTCTGAACATGGGGATAGGGGTTTACAAACTCTTCTCACTTTGCAGTCAGAGTCAGAAAAGTGAGGAGAATTATGTGACAACCTTGCAGGTTAACAGGGAGTGTGAAAGGAAAGGCAGTAGGATGTCATTTTGTTGTAACACACAACAAACTGAAAATACCTCTAAGTGAAATGTACACAATCAACAGTTAAGTTAGGAAAGGAAAAATGAAAGACTTTATTTTTAAAATTCTGAAGTGTGATGGAAACAAATATTGTATTATGATCAAAACAAATCAAGACACTTTATTCGGTAATGCATAAATGAAAAATATTCACTGCAACGCGATTTCCAGTCATTATCATTTGAGTGCAATATACTTTTATCACTTTTAAAACGTTGTGTCTTTGCAAATGTAATGGTCATTTTATTAGAAAATGTAATGTCTGTAAATTACCGCAAGATGCTGAGGTACAATAAAAGATCACCCGCCTCATATCCATTAAAGATAGAAGTGGCGTGAAAGATTCTTGTTCAGAAAATTGAGTTGTGGTTCTAAAATGTTTAGGAAGAAGGAAGAACTGCTGTAATATGATACCCACTGTTTCTGTGCTCTAGCATATATACAGCTAGTGGTTTCCTGCAACTCTACTCTCTAAGTGTGCAGTACTGAATATTTTACTTGATAATAGTTTCTTGCATCCACCAAGTTATCACCTGAACTTTGCTTCGGGGATAAGTCAAGTAAAGAGTGGCATTTAAATCCCTGTATATTACTAATATAGGTGTAAAAACCTTGCAAATATCCATAAATCACAGAAGAACCACGGCAATTTCACATGGTACTCAAAATCTCCATGTCAAGTCAGGCACAAGAAAAACAGTGAGAAAAATTGTTACTCAGGTACATAACACCCACAGGTTCCCTAAATACATGCTGTGAGAACAGGATCAAACTTCCGGTTTCAAAGTTGGTTTACCCAATGCCTTTTAGTCATGTTGTAGCGCTTCTTACTTTTGTTGTTTTTACCCTATCTGCTATCTATATTGACAGTTTAGTTACTTACACTTACAACTGTACTACTCTATGCCACTCTGTTATGTGCTACTCCACTCTATGCCACTCCTCTCCATTCTATGCCGCTCTACACCACTCCACTCTACTCTATGAAACACTATGCTACTCCACTCTCCGTCCCTCGACTCAATGCCACTCTACGCTACACCACTCTACACCATTCAACTACACGCCACTCTATTCTACACCGCTCTACTCTACGCCATGCCATTCTAATCCATGCCACTCCATTTTACTCTACGCCACTCCTCTTCACACAATTATACTCAATGGCACTTTACTCATCTCCACTCTATGCCACTCCACTCTACCCACTCTATGTCACTCCACTCTACACCACTCTACTCCACGCCACTCTACTCCACTCCACCCCACTCTATGCCACTCTACTCTATGCCACTCTACTGTACGCCACTCTACTCTAAACCACTCCACTCTATTCCACTCTACACCATTCCACTCTATGCCACTCTACTTCACACCACTCCATTCCACTGTATACCATTCTACTCCACTCTACTCCACTCTACACTACTTTACTCCACTCTATGCCATTCTACATCACTCTAAGCCACTCTACTCTATGTTACTCCACTCAATGCCAACCTACCCTACACCATTCTTTTCTGTGTCACTCCACTCTACACCACTCCACTCTACTCTGTACAACTCCACACCACTTTATGCCACCTTAATCCACACCACTCTACTTCACCCACTCTATGCCACTTTACGCCATAATATGCCACGGTCACTGTACTCTACGCCATTACACTCTATGCCACTCTACTCTACTCTTTACCAGTCTACTCTGATTCAGATTCAAAATCGCCATTCAGCTACACAAGCAGCCATAAAAGTACACATATAAAAATAAATAAATAATCATGTTGGATTGTTCTTGAAAATTGCTGTGCGGCCACGGCAATCAATGACTGCTTTAGAGTTTTAGTTGTATACTGATTTTGAGACCTATTGATTTGTCTGTTTAGGAAGATAATTATTTAAAGTGTTTGTATGTTACCACTCTACTCTATGGTGCTCTACTCTATGCCACTCCACTCTGCACAATTCTGTGCCACTCCACTATTGGCCACTTATGTCAGTCCACTCTATGCCACTTTACTCCAGACTATGCCATTCCATGCCACTCTATGCAGCTCTATTCCACTCTATACAACTCTACGCAACTCTGTGCCACTGTACTCTATGTTACTCTTCTCTACACCACTTCACTCTACACACTCTAGCTACTCTAGGCCACTCTACACCACTCAACTCTATAACACTCTGCTCTATGCCACTCTACACCTCTCGATTGAACTCTATGCAACCCCACTGTATGCCACTACACTTTACGCCACTCCATGCCACTTTACTTCATGCCACTCTATTTCACCCCACCCTATGCCACTCTACTCTACACCACTTCTCTCAACTGTACACAAGTCTACTCTTCGTCACTCTACTCTACGCCCCTCCATTTTATGCCACTCCACTACATGCGACTCCACTCTATGCCACTCCACTCTACACCCATCCATACCACTCCACTCTATGCCAGTCCACTCTATGTCACTCTATATCATGCCACTCTACTCCTCGCCACCCTACTCCATGCCGCTCTATGCTGCTCCACTCTACTTTATGCCATTCCATTCCACTCAATGGACTCTACATCACTCCACTGTACGGCACGCTACTGTATGGCAGTCTTTGTATACTATGCCACTCAACATCACTCTTCACCAATTAACTCCTATGTCACTTTTCCCTTTGCCACTCCAGTCTATGCCACTCTGCACCACTCTACACCATGCCAATTTACTTTATGTCACTCTATTCTATGTCAGTCTACTTTATACCACTTTACTGTATGCCACTCCACTGTATGCCACTTCACTCTGTGTGTATTAATATATATGTACTTCTCCCCCCAAGCCATTTGCTACTTTCCAACAGAGCTGACAGATTAGGCAAGGCTGTTAAAAGAGAGAGGGGCATATTTAGAGATTGGTTGATGGAAGATGTCTGCCATAGACTGGCAGGTGTCCCACTCTGTCAGTCTTAGGTCCCCTGCCTCATTCAAACACAAGGCGTTTGCTGGGTTTTCCAGTGGAGCTTCAGCTGGCTACAGTATCGGAAGACGTTGACTGGTGGCCCGCCCTCCACGTGGTTATTACCCACACCGAGATGGATACCTTTACTTTCCCTTTTATGGGCCAGCCTTTCTACATATATTTTTCATATTTACAGCCACCCTGTACAACATGGTGGTTATGAACATGGAAATGAAGAAAACCTGCCATGATAAGGTTAAAAAGAAAACTTCTAGCAGAGGTATTTTTTTCAGTTTTATTAAAAAAAAAAAAAAAAAATCTACTGCTTTGGGGGTTAGTTTATAAAATCATTCTTAGCCGGCTGCCATGATGTGTAGGCCCCCCTGGCATTACATAATCACTGGAAAGTGTTTTGCCACAGAGATGGCTAGCTGAAAATATGGAAGGCGGTTTTCGGAGCGCCCTGCACATAGGTGTGGCCGTTTTTGAGATAATTTTGAAACCATGGAATAATTAATACAGGAACATGACATGTGTTTCCTGTATTACGGCACATGAAACATGGACAAACCCAGTTTCTTTACTTTTTGACTTACGAGGCAGTCCTAATGATCTGCCACAACCACCTTCGACCTGGCTGACCTCTATCGGATATTGCATAGGACATTAAACACAAATTATGCACCCACACAGCTGCAGTAAGAAACTAAAAATGCCTTGAAATTCTTCAACCATTTCATCTTTGCACTTAGTATGGTAACTTACTTGCCTGACACACTACTCTGAATTAGAATCCCGCGTGATATATACGGACAGATTGCTTTGTCAGCAAAAACTATAAAGTACCACAGTACAGGCCTGGCAAGAATAAAAGCTGAACAAACACATCGGTAAATCACTGTAATCATATTTACAATACTTTAAAATTCGAGGCTGTGTAATGTTTATTGCAGCCATTGCGTTGTTGAATTTTCTCTCGTGGGTGCAGTATTTTTGATGTGCCATGTAAGAGCAAATAAGCGAGTGATTAAAATGTTGACTGAGTAAGCGAGTCAGTGAAGAACCGCCATGGCGCCTATCTGGATGCAAGAAAAAAAATATGTTATCGCTTGGTAAGCAAGAGAAAGACAATGCTTTATTTTACATGAAATTTATTTCATCCATAGACAAAACTACAGGGAGCACATTTCACAAGGTAATAGTAATACCGTTTGTTAGACTTTACAGTCCATGTAAACAACAATACATAAAAGATTCAAGTTAAAAGTGTTACAAATCTCTAAAATACCTTCTTAATGACAGAGCAATACCAGAAAAAGGTTAATGGAGTAACATAGCACAACTCCACTTCAAGAGTTGTAATAGAGTTTGCACTAAACAATGGACCATAATACATCACCTCCTCTTCCATTTTCCTGAGACCAGGTCTTACTTAAGTGAAAACATTCAACCTCCCGGGACAGAATACCGTCACCCCACTAACTGGGAAAAAAGACTTTCCCTTCACCTTGGGTAGTCGCTCATCGCTATCCATTACCGACAAATAATTTGTATAATTTGTATTATTATCATTATACAAAAAAGACTGAGCTGTAATAAGTAGTAGTTAGTCATGTCGGAGCAACACAAAAATGTATTAGCATTAAAATTAGTAACTGGTAGGTACAGATTACTGATTCATACACGCACTGATAAAGTTCAGTCTACACACACATTATCACTTAAGAACAGTCTAATGACAAATTACGAACTGAAATGTATTCATTGCTGGCTCATAAATATACCAATAAAGTTTAGCCAATATGTGCATTAATTAAGGATAGTCCACCCACTACCAATCAATATAGAAAGATGACAAAGGATTTAAGTCCATATTTATATATTGCACTTCATCAGTGACATGCCGTCAGTATCAGTTCTTACTTGTGTTACGTAGGATAGTGTTCCAGTCGTTCATAGTGTTCAGTCCATGTTGAATGGAATCACAGCATTGTGTCCATCTACACTCCAGTGGGCACAGCAGCTGTTGTAAGTTTCCACTTCTGTGCCGTACCTCCAATAGGCCAGTGACTTGCAACCTAATATCGTTTTCTGAATGATTCATTTTATGAAAATGAGAAACCAAAGGGCCTCTGTTTTTTTGCCAATTGACTCTACTGATGTGGTGCACAATTCTTGTCTTAGTTTTCTGTGTGCTTTGTTATTTGTAAATCAACTTGCAGGCACACAATATTGCAAATACATAAGTCCAGTTACAAGTTGCTAAATTTGTTAAGTGTGTATTATATTGCATTGTATAAAAGAATTGGTAGTGTATATGCATTTGCAGGCTACAGTTGGTGGAGGGCCCAGTAAATAGTAATTGGTTGTTTGTTAGGCCTAAAGTTACAGGTCATAGAAAAGAGTCCTTTATATTTTGTCCATGGTTAAATGGAAACATAGGAGGTGCAAAACTACTTCGTAAGATATTCCAGTGCGTTTTCATTAGTTTCACAATTGTGTTGGTGACTGGAGAAAAGGTGGTTGGACAGGCGGTCCTTCTGGGCAAGTAGTGCTTCGCATGGGCACTACCATGTATGCTTCATAGGTCTTTTTACTAGGCGTGTAGGGTAACCACTCTTGGGTATGCAGACTTTGGCCTGCGTTAATTATACAGATGGACATTTAGTAGCCTGCAGTGGAGTGCTTTATTAAGCAGTGCTGTAGGTGGCGAAATGTATGTGAGAAGAGTGAAGAGGGCAGCGGGGGCATGGGGAAACCCTCCCGTAAAAACAAAAAACAGCAATAACCGCGACACAAACAACCGACGTCAAGGGTGTCGGTGTTTGCCCATGCTGAAATGTCTGCAAATCTCTCTCTTCTAGATTTTAACAAGGATTTTCTGCCTCCCTAAAGTATTGATTCTCCATTTGAAGTTTCTGCAGATAAGCAAAAGCTGTCCCAATGAAAGGTCTCCTTCAGAGGCATAGGGGGGGTTGCTAGTGTACTATGAGAGAGTATCGTATACTGTAGATTTAGTTCACAGAGGGGTACTTATAAACCCCTGCCATAGGTTTAATTATACATTCTAGAAAATAATTGGCAGTGTTACTGAAGTTCATGGTGAATTTCAAATTTGAATGGACTGTATTGAGCCATTCAAAAAATGCTTTCAGATAGTTTGCATCACCATTTCAAAGCTTAAAGCTATCACCAATGTATGCTGCCACATACGCATGTGTATGAGGAATGGGTTAATGGTGTTAAGTGTTGTATTGCTCTCAAAACATAAATTTATATAATGGCAAAGTCAGGGTGAATCCTGCATCAATGGAAGTCCCTTGCACTTGCAGATAATAAGCTACATCAAATTTGAAATAGTACTTGTAGCGTCCTCTCCAGTCTGGGAGCATGTAACAGACATTGCCACACACAGAGCTCTGGTGTGCACGTTTTTATTCTTCAGCATGCAACCATTAACTGAACACACTGCTCCAAAAATTGTATTGACCACACCAAGCCATACCCCACAGATTAAGTAATCCTTGTAAGGAGTCCACTCAAGGACAACTAGAGGTCTCGTACATACAAACACAGAACATGACATCTTCCCCTTCGTTAATTAAAAAGTACAAATAAACATGTACACACATACACATTATAATTCCTAAAAAAAGTCATTAAGGTTCTTGCACCAGTCTTCCAGATCTAGTTGTATGGGTTTGAGGAGGGGCACCTTCATCTGGCATCTCTGGAGAAATGTTTGATGCTTGACTTGGTCACTCAGGTGGACTTGCCTCACTCATGTGGTCTGGAGCTGACAAACATCGAGGCAATGCTTAAAGTGCGATGAGTCTCCGGTTATGGATTTTCCAGGTCATTGGGCAGTTACCTTATTTCCTTTGCTCGCCACAACTCTAAGCGGTTGAGCATCAAACAGAACATCATTCTTGCATGTTCGCTATTGCTTGACAAGAACTTGTTCTCCTTTCTCGAAGACCATGTGTCGAGCCCCTCTGCACATATCGGTGTAAGCCTTCACTTTGCACTTGTGAGAGGTGTCAGTGACACAAATCTCGTCAGCGTCTAATGACTGACTGGTGGTCCATTGTGGTACCTTCGTTCCCAGATTTCTCCGGAACAGCAAGGTGTTAGGACTTTCTCCTTAGGTGGAATGAGGAGTGGAACAATAGGCACAGAGAGCTGGGCATAAAGCTGACTTGAGGTTGATTCCTTCAAGAACTGCATGCTGAACCACCCTTATCAAAGTACTCATGAATCGTTCAACAACGTCATTTGCCTGTGGCCAGAGAGGTGTACTCATCTGATGTTTGATGCTCAAATGATTAAGAAAGTCTTTGAACTCTCTGCTATTGAAGGGCAGACAGTTGTCAGATATGAGAATGGAAGGAACAACCCATGCTGCGAAAATGTCATCCAGCCTTTGAATGAATTTGTCATGTGTGGGTGGTGATAAGTCTTTCACAAGAGGAAAACGTGAGAACTCATAGACAACTACCATGAGATGATGTACATTATTGACGGGTTTGAAAAAGTAAAGTGCAATACACTCTCAGGCCTGGTTAGGAAGAGGAAGGGCAGACAGTTGCACAGATGACAAGCTTTCAGTTCCCTTTCAACTATTTCATCAAATTGTGGGAACCAAACTCGATATCTGAGGGCTGTGTCCTTCGGGGCCAGTTCAATAACTTGTTGCCTCAGACTTTCAGGCATAACTATTCTTGCCCCTCTTAGTATGACACCATCATGTGTAACAGATAGTTATTTCTGAATATTATTGAATTTTGTGGTACCCAACATCACCTGTAAGAGGCTGAGTATGTGTCCTCCATGAGTGCATTTCAATGACTTTTTAAAGCTTGAGCATGTCTTTGACAGTACTGGTAGCTTTCAGAATGTGTTCAATAGAAAGAGCTACAGGCGCACTTGACTTTAATATGAAATTAATGTAGGCTTCACCTACTTTGGATATTGTACTGAGATGCTTTAGCGGCACTCTTGAAAAGGAGTCTGCAGGTTTTGATCCTTCTACTGTTTGTGCGCAATAGTGTAATCATACTCCTGCAGATGTAACTGCCACCTCTTGACCTGAGGGAGCGTTTTGGCTTTCGCATTTCCAAAACATGGTGAATAACAGCTGATGATCCATGACAAGGGTGAAATGCTTTACATATAGAAACACATGGAAGTGTTCACATGTCCATACTACACCTAAGCTTTCTTTCTCAGGTTGAGAATAAGCACGTTCAGTCTGAGATAGACTCCGGCTAGCATAAACCACAATGTGTCTCTGAGCATCAGGCTGCCTATTGTGTTGGGCAAGGATCGCGCCCAACTCCACCATGCTTGCCTCTATCACAATTTCTGTATGCAATTTCAGATCAAAGTATACCATTTAAGTTGCTTTTTCAATTTCGTCTTTTATATTTTTGAAACTTTGATAACTTTCAGATGACCATTCAAACAGAACCTCTCTCTTTGTTAGTTCTTCTTAGAGTGGCAGTCACAGTAGCAAATGTACCTCCAGCAGTAGCTGGCCATGCCTAAGAAGGATCGCAGCATGGTCACATCTGGAGAACAAGTATATGACAATGCTTGTACCTTTTCGGGCTCAGGAGTAATTCCTTTTTCAGAGAAAATATGCCCAAGGAATTTAAGTCTGTTTTGTGAAGCTCACACTTGTTTGCATTTAGTGAGAGACCTGCATCAGCAAGGAGATGGCATACTCGTGTGAGTGCTTATCATGTTCCTTTTGTGTAGCCCCAAACACCACTATATCATCACTGTAGTTAAAAGCATGTATGACCGGCTGAAATATTCAACAAATGATATTTTGAAAGATTTCTGCAGTTGACGACACACCAAAACTAAGTCCTTTATATGTGAACAAACCAACGTCAGTTAAAACAGTAGTAAGGTACCTACATTTTTCTTGTAGTTCAAGTTGAGGGTAGCCTTTTTTCAAATCGAGGAAGGAGAAAACTTTGGCACCATTCAGCTGTGTGATCATGTCCGCATTGTGTGGACCTGTATGGCTTTCTCTTTTAATTACTTTGTTGGCCTGTCCCATAGTAACACAAATGCACACTGAACCACCACTGTTCTCTTTTGGCACCACCACAATGGGTAAAACCCACAACTTTGAACCAGTAGAGCACTCTATGACGTAATTCTTTAACAGTATCTCTAGTTATTTTCAACAGCTTCTTGTAAGTGAAAAGCAATTTGACGGTGTTGCTGTGCAACAGGACGAATGCCTTCATTGATGTGAAGCTGCACCTTCATTGCATTAAGTTACCCAAGACCATGAAACAATGTTGGGAATTGACTCAGTATTTCAGAATGGGCATTCAAGTTGTAGTTAATAAAGATCAATCCCATGTCAGCAGCAGCTTAATAAGCATGCACACTATGACGTACCTTGGAGAACATGACATGCCGTTTGTACTGTCATTTTCTTGTGCCGCATGGTTGCTACAAAGGATCCTTGACTTTGCAAAGGTATAGAAGCTGCCCAGGTGTACACCTTTGTTCTCAAGGGTGTGAGATGTGGTATCAGTGATAGTTTGTTATACTATTCTGCCAGTATGATGTTTATCAACGCACTACTGTCTATAATAGAAGTTGTAGCACGACCATTCACCATGAGCATGATTTCAAGAAAATGTCCAAATGAGTTTTGTTGCTTCGTATAGCAATTATTTTTAGATTTGTGCTCTTCTTTGCATGTGGCCAATCCTACATGTACATGTCGGTCTGTGACTGACACCATCATCGCACACTCACCTTCCTCGCTGTCACTCGATGATGACGTTAATGAACCTTTGGAAGATTCATTTGTTAAAGATCAACTTTGTTTCATTTTGTAATTATTGCTACGTGGCCTTCGGGTAGTAATGCGCTTTACAAAACCCACTTTCATTTCATTTCATTTCATTGTATTGTAATTAAACTTATAATGCGCACAGCTACCCGCATGGGGTCTCCCGGCGCCAGCTGGAGGTAGTAGTGATAAGGGTCAGGCAGTCATCACTGAGGGAAAAGCAAGGTTTTAAGCTTTTTAACGAGATTTCGTCAGGGAAGGCTTGAGTTTCAATGCAGCTGGAAGAGAGTTCCACAGTTTGGGGGCAAGACAGGAGAAGGAGCGTCCGCCCATTCTTGTCATTTTAAAACGTGGAATCAGAAAATTCCCTTGGGACGAGGATCTAAGAAGGCGGGGAGGAGAGTAAAGTTGGACAAGAGACTGGAGGTAAGCTGGGGCTGACCCCTGCTTGATCTTGTGCATAAAGCAAAGGGCCTTAAATTTGATTCTGCTTTCGATGCGGAGCCAGTGTAGATCTTTAAGATAGGGGGAGATGGGGATCTCCAAGGAACTTTGCAGAGTAGACGAGCGGCCGAGTTCTGAACAAGCTGGAGTTTCCTCTGAAACTCCACCGTGACTCCAAGGTAAAGCACATTACCGTAGTCCAGGCGCGAAATGACTAGATCCTGGACTACAGTGCGCCTTGTCGAGTCCGGGAGCATCCAGAGGATTTTGCGAAGCCACCCTAGGATGGAAAAACAGGTGGCTGCCACTCTGACTACTTGGTGCCGCATAGATAGCGAATCATCCAGGACAAAGCCAAGGTTCCGTACCTGCGTAACAGGCAGGGGTAGTGGGCCCATTTCTGGTGGCCAATGTTGTGGGCCCCAGAGATGTTTATGTTTGCCTAGGATGACTACCTCCGTCTTGTCTCCATTTAATTTCAGGAGATTAGTCTGCATCCACTCCGCCACTCGGCTAAGCCCTAATTTAAGAGCAGACGGGGCACACGCCTTAGCCGGGGAGAGGGGAAAGATGATTTGAGTGTCGTCTGCGTATGAGTAAAGGGAAAGACCAGCGTCTTCCACGATGCTTGCCAGGGGCCTCACGTAGATGTAAAAGAGCATAGGGCTCAGTGAGGACCCCTGGGGCACCCCATGCGCAGATGAATGAACAGAGGAGGATGAGTTGAAGGAGAAGACCTGGAATGAGCGACCGCTCAGAAAGGAGGAAAGCCAGGCCAGTGCAGGGCCAGTCACCCCGGCTGCCTTCAATGCTTTCAGAAGGACAGGGTGTGAAACCATGTCAAATGCGGCGCTTAAGTCTAAGAGAATAAGCGCCGAGGTTTCGCCCTGGTCGAGGCGGGAACGCAAGTTCTCAGTAACCCCCAGATTGAGGCGGGTGTAAGAAGCCTGTAGCCTCGACGTTGGAGGTAAGGAGTGTATTAATATGCCTCTCCAAGATCTTTGAAAACATAGGCAGCAAGGAGATGGGGCGGGAGTTAGAAAATGTCTTGGGATCCCCGCCAGGTTTTTTTAGGAGTGGAATCACCATGGCTCTTTTCCATTCATCTGGAACAATAGATTCTCATAATGAGGAATTCAAGAGCTCTTGAATGACCAAGAGTAGGTCTGAGGAAAGCTGTCGGAGAATATCAATGGGAATTGGGTCAAGGGGAGAGCCTGAGTTTACCTTGGCCATGCAGTCGCGAAGCGAGCTCTGATGAAACTGGGGCCACTCTGAGATCTGTGCCACCTGAGATGAAGGGCCAAGTGTGCCCGGGGTGGGAGGATCATGCGGTGTCCGAGAGAGAGCGGAAGAAAGCGATTTGTAGATCGTATCAACTTTAGAGATAAAGAAATCGGTGATTTCGTTACATTGGGTTTCCTCCAAAGCCGGTGGGGTAGGGGAGGTATTTGAACCTGCTAGCTTCTTCACCATTGAGAAGAGAGCTTTCGGCCGGCTAGTGGCACTGTTGATGGACTCCGAGACTTAGGAGGCTTTCGCCTTTCTGCAGGCTCGGTGGTACAGCCTAAGTGCAGAATGATAAGTCAGTTTATCACTTAGGGTATACGTCTTTCTCCAGGATCTCTCCTGCTGTTTACATTTGGACTTCAAAATTTTCAAGTCGTCCGTGAACCATGGAGCTGGAGGGAGATGAGTGATGGGGCGTCTGGAGTTTAACGGCAGATGGCTGTTAATGTTAGAAGACAGCCAGTGAAAGACTTCCTGGTTCAACGAGGTACACATTAACTTGGAGTTAGGGCGGCTGGCAAGTAGTGTGGCATTGAACGCAGGAATGTTTAGTTTGGACCAGGCTCTATAACTGCCCATAGTGACAGGGAGGGACGCTTTCCTGATACTCTCTACGGTCAGGCTAAAGAGGATGGCAAAGTGGTCTGACCATTCAAGGGGAAAAGCAGGGGCACTGCAGTCAAGCGAGATGTTTGAGATAACTGGGTCAAGTAGATGACCAGCCTGGTGAGTCGGACCATGAGTATGAAGTATTAAGTTAATAGCCTCACAATCAGATAAGAACATGCTACTTGAGCTGTTTTGAGTGTCTTCTAAGTGGAGGTTTAAGTCCCCCAGGATCGTAAAATTGGCTGACTTCAATACAAGCGGGGCTACTCATTCAGCGAACGATGATAGCCATCGGATAGATTTATCGGGGGGGCGATAAATAAGTATTCCCGAAAGTGTCATTTGGGAGGAGACTGCCAGTTTAAATAAAGCGGCTTTGCGATCGGGGAGTGGAAGAGCTTCCAATTGACAAGAGTGAGTAGCCTTGAAAATGATCGCTATCCCGCCGCCTTTCCCAGAGTCCCTGTCTTGTCTGACAATAACATAGCCGGGTGGTAGAGCACTAGCCACATCCGGGCCAGAGCTGGCATGAAGCCAGGTTTCCGTCAAGAACAGCGCATCTGGCTGGCCGGAGGTCAGAAGGTCAAAAATTTGATCTTTATTTCTTGTCAGAGAGCGGCAGTTAATGCTCCAAAACTTGTAAGGTAGGGTCAGAGGCACTGTGGACACAGTATCATGACTGAAAACGAAGTTACAGTGAGGGCATTTTGCCAAGTCGCTTGCTAATGGGTCAAGGAGCGAGCAGGTAAGAGAGTTGCCTCTGATCCGGTGTAACTCCTCGGATAAGTAGGTAACTGGATTACAATGATCTGCCACAGTTTGGACAGGGTTTATGGCCACTGGGCGCTCCGGGGCGCGGACGGGCGCAGACGGGCTCGCCTTTGGCGCGCTGCCGGCACGCCCGCTGCGCTCGTCCGCTGCGCCTCCGGGAGGGGAGTACCATTTTATACTGTGCAGGGTGGGAGGGTCGAGCAAGTAATCTGCTCGCCCTCTGACTCACCCAAGATGGCGACGGCAAGAAGTGACTCGGGCCGATGCAGCGCCTAATCGGCTGCTGTTGGCTTCGGGTTGCCGTGCAGGCGTGCGCAGGGGTAAGGAGGTGAGTGGGTGAGTGCCCAGAATATAATATTTAAAAAGCAGAGTCCGAAATTGGAGAAAACAAAGTGCAAAATGCAATTATTTTAAAACGAAATAACACACACTGTTCCCGGCTTCCACCTCAGGAACCTGATACACACTCTCCCTTAAGCAGGCCACGTTCTGCCTTATTCGATTTTGCCATCTGGCTTTGTGGGAGTAGCTACAGTGCTTCTAGAACTCTCTGGCATCCATCTTCTCATCTCATTGTGACACACTTACTTTCTCTTTCACTTTGCAAACTGTTATGAAATGGTTTTCTATTGTGTATATTAGGAAGAGTGTAGGGAACTGAAGTACGGGGATGTTGATTATTCAGAAACAAAAAGTTGTTGGATCAAAATCCCATCCTCTGAGGCATTAATGGTAATCCTAGAGAGTTCTTTCCATATATTTTGTATTGGGTTCTTAGTAAGTTTGTGTTAAGGAGAATGGTAAGAAAGTGGTTGCATACCTTCTGCCTTGTATGTATTGGCAATTTGTATCACTATACCCACACTTTTATGGGCTGCTTTTATTGCAATCTGGTGGTAGTTTTAAGATCTTTGAGCGCAGGTCTTTCAGTTTTGTTGATGTTGTAAGACACATATTGATGTAGATAGTTTTTCTGACAAGTCCCCTTTAAGATAAGATTTTTAAAGACCAAAACTTCAAGTTCATGGGGGAAGGTGGGAGACTAAAAACAGAAGGTGGCCGAAGTCACATCCTGTTGTGAGTGTTGGCACTACTATGTTCAGCAAAGTACATTTTAAGTCTGAGTATCCTGAAAAACGGCAGTATTTATGTTTGTAAATTTTTTTAAAGTATTTCCTCTCAGTTCCGATTGTGTCATTGTTGCTGTAGTAGTGACCCAACTTGGGTCCTCTTCCTCACATATTACAGAATCGCATCCACACACTCATGCTCCTCTGAACAATATGGATAGTCCTTGTATGACATAATCCGGTCAAGATGCAACTTCTCGGCTGGGAGGCAGCTCAGTTATGAGGCCCAATCGTGGGTCCCATCATACAGCTCAATGTATACTCATATTGAGCAACATGGTGAGATCTCATTCACAATTACTGTAAACTTTGCAAAACAACTCTTGAGAAGTTTCCAGTGCATAAAGAAAGAAGCTTTGTGCTGGGTAGAGACTTGCACCAGTACTGAACTTGTAAAAGAATGAGTGCTGGTGCTCAGGGCTCTGCTCAGAAGCCTTTGGCCCATGCAATTAAATGTCAGTGCACCGATAACCAAGGTTGAATTGTTCTAAAGCCACCTCATGGCTCTTTAATCCACTACCAGACACAGACACTCCCTGCCGGATTATCTCACTTTTGCAGGTTCTTGCTTTCTCCTTTTGTGACAGGTTTGCAGTCTTTCTCTTCCACCATCTTTCAATTTTGTATGTTTTTCTCTCTTTTGCTCTTCTAAATGTCTGATGTGGAAGAACGAAGTGACGGTCCCCAAAAATTAGTGATGGTGGTCCTCAACAGCAAACACCAGCACGAACAAAGTGCTAGTGGGCTCCTTGAATATCGACCCCTTGAATATCGTTGAGAGAGATTATCGCGGACAAAATATAAAAAAAATATTCTTATAAGTATGTCTAGATTTTCTATACCTAATTCCACATATATGCACCTATGCTGGAACATATGTCTCCAAGATACATAGATGTGGACTTAAAATAGTAAATCTATACTATACCTTTCGATATCTTGTCCTTTGATATTCTGTCCTCGGTATTCTTGTATAACAATTTTCTAGGATGTGAGATTCAGTAGTACAAATTCTAGCTTGGTTGGAAAATGATGGCAGAGGCTCTTCATGGTTGAAGGCTTGATTTCAATTTCTTAGTGGGAATCTTCCTTTACAGTTTGCATTCTTCTAGACACACTCAGTAGGTGGTAGAAATAGTTATGGACGATTTTCAAAAGTGTGTACATTTTGGAATGGCAGAGTTCAGCCATATTCATTGCCAACTGATGCATTCAGAGAAAAAAGCAAGCCTCATTTGCTTTTAGGGACAACTGTGGTATCATTGCATTGACCATTGCCTGCTAGTTATTTGTGTTTAAGGCTTTATACCAAAGACTTGTTCAGTTTTATTTATCCTGCTGGATTACGAAGTCTTTCACATACAACCAAAGCAAATATTTGGGTTACTGTCAATCTTGCTGAGAAGAGATCAGAGAAGAGAAGTTCCCCCCAATTTAGGTGAAGGCATTAAGACAACCTAAAAATAAACTGGGCTAAGGAAAGGATTGCTCCAGAACAAATGTAAATACCAACTTTGTGAATAGAAAGGATAGAGACTTCCAGATACCAAACAAATCTTCTCGAGGTACCCACTGCCGAACTGGGAACCTAAACTGGTCCTGCCAAACACCTCAGCTGGCCCCCTGCGGGGGTTCTAGCTTTTGTTACAGGAGGCCGAAATGCTGCAAAACCGGCCCGGGTAACAAAAACCCACCGGGGAAATGCCCGCTGCCCACTACGGTCAGTCCGGCCATGGAGGTGCCCCACTCGTGTATGGGAACCTACAGAGAGGGAAGGCACAAATCCATAGTTAAGGGAAGATTCACAGCCTCTTCAAACACTTGATATCGAGGCACGAAGTATCAATAAACTACACTAGCTCAGTTCTATTAACAATTGCATCACAACTATAATCGATCTGCTCAAGGCCAGCCTTCTCCCTTCTCCTATCCCACAAAGGGTAACACTATGCCATAAAGCTCGTGGGTGGGCATCAGCCTCATGAAATGAATAGTCCAGAATCCCCATACCTTTCTGCTCGAACCCTAACCATCATCAATTAAACATGGTGTATCTCACTACCAGGAAACTATTGCTGCCTGCTGCAAGACGTACACAACCTAGCTCACCAAGCAAGTCAAGTTTCTGACACTGAAAGCTTGACAGGACCAACCAGGGATCTATTGTATTGAAGAAATAATTTAAAGCATGTCAGCAGTGCACACTTTCAAACAACTATGATTGAAAGCAAGGTTGTTAAAACTCCCCTGATTTCCTACATGCCTGATGCGATTATATTTGATGTCACTGAAAAACAAACTCATAGAATACTACTTCTGAGAAACCATTTCACGTACATTGTTCAATTAAAATGTTCAAGATGAATGCCATTAATCTTCAAAATTTGTTCTTCCATAATGTGTTTTTCTACGAGCATTGAATAGATGCTTTCAGGTTCGGGCTGGGAATGAAAAGCAATCCTGGAAAAACATCTTCAAATCAGCCCCTCTCCTTCCCAGCTCAATGTCTCTCTTTCCATTCATTATTTCTATCTCTCTGTTTCCTGTTTCTATGATTCATCCTACCTTTCATTTTGTTCTTTTTCTTTCATCTGTATTTCTATTTGCTCTTCCTCTCGCTGTCTCTCTTTTTCTCCTCATATACCCACATCGTGCTTGCTGAAATATACCCTGGGGTGAGAGCAACAGTGGTGCAAGACACCAGCCTTCAATACGTACAGCTCTTCAACTCACCTCCTGGGGAACTGTCCGATGAGGGAAGTGAATAGTACAGATCCAGATACTTTCTTCGTTGCCACATTTTGTCACTGGAGAACATTTCACTTAAAAAAAACTTCTGTTCTGAAGGAATACATACAAAGCACGCTTCCCACTTTGCTCTACTTTTTCTATACCAAGTTCCTTACTCTTCACCCCTCCTCCATTTCACTCCCTTTGGCCTAGTTTTATTTAGCCCTGCCAAACCTGTCCTCATTTTTAAAACTGTGTTTTCCCCTCCTTGTGCACTTCACAATCCCTCTTTAGGTCTCGCCTAGGCAGCGCTTGCAGTATATTCTATAGCGTGGAAGCTTCGTTTAAGCTCCCACCCACTCTCTGCCCATCTTTTGCATTGGCTTACGTCCTAAATCCAGCCTTCCCTTTGGTTTTAGGCTTGTTAGTCCCTCCTACTGACGGCCATGTTGTCAATTGTTTCCTTCCTTGGCTATTGGTACCTTTCCTGTAAACACAATTTTGTTCCGTGTCTCAACCCCTCCCCTTTCGCAGTCCACGAATTTTCGGGACACCACCACCCCCTGCACTCCCGTTTGTGCCTTTTTGTCCCCGTACTCCCTTTTAAAATGCAATAGGACTTGTAAATGTGAGTTCTATTGCATTGCAAATGCTTGTTTTAAAGTAGTGCACATTAACATGTGTGTGATGCCTGGATCCGGGAAACCCACCCCGCATGTTGGTGCCTGCTTGGTACAGCAGGAGCCTACCCCGCATTTGCGTGCTGTTAGGAATCCAGCGGCAGCCTAGCCTAGCCCGCATTGACGATGCCCCGGTGAAACCCCTGCTGAGAGCTGCGAAAAAAGGATGTCAGGCGGACTGCCTGACCAAGGGCGGAGCTAGCCCCAGGAAGTCTTCCTGAGGGTGACCGAGTCAGCCTGTTCAAGGGCGGGAGCCTACCCCATCTCCACAAGTAGTAGCGTGAGGCCAAAGCAGCGGCCGGAAGTCAGGCAAGCTTATGCCTGCTTTTAGGCGGGGTGCTCGAGTACCGGTAAGAGCCCCACGAGGTGTGTCCTGCCAGCAAAGACGATGCAGAGCTTCCCCCGCGTTGGAGAAGTCCCAAGAAGGAGATCGCAGGAGGCAGAGAGCAGCAAATAAGGACCCCGTTGAGTGACACTCACAGTGGGCATTGTGGCGCTGATGCTTCATCTTTCCAGCTGCACTGCTGATTGCGGGCAGCTGCAACGACGGGGAACTTTGTATTGCTACCTGCTATAAGGATCACAATGTAACTTTCAGGCGCCTAAGAGGCCTCGGCTGATAGTGCATCTGTGGTATAACTCTCCTGTCTCAGACGAGTGCTTCTATCGTAGAACTAGAGACGTATAAACTTCTTGCCACAGATTGGAACCCGCACAGCATCTCACAGCGCCTTCAGCAGCGCTTTGTGTGACCTTCAGTTAACAGGCTAGGGGCCCGATGTAGGAGCCCTAATACCGGTCGGAAACGGCCGATTTCGGCCGTTTCCGACCGGTATTAGGGTTTTCTAATGTAGGAGCATGCTTTACAGAATCGGTATTTTACCGAATCTGTATTTACAGATTCGGTAAAATTACCGAATCGGTAAATACAGACTCGGTAAAAATACCGATTCTGTAAAAGCACATGTAGGTAGCACATTTTTGAGTGCCGCAGGCCTTTCAGATTCGGTATTTTACCACCCAATCCAATTGGGTGTTAAAATACCGAATTCAGGTGTGCATGCACATTTGTGCATGCACACCTAGCCATGTGACAGACAGACATGCCCTTAGGGCATGTCTGTGTGCCACATGGCGCACATGCCTATTTTTGGGGTGCCAGAGGGTGTCAAAGTGACACCCCCTGCACCCATGCAAAATTCGGTATTTACCGATTCTGTAATTACAGAATCGGTATTGCCCATTGATTCCTATGGGCTTCAAGGCCCATAGGATTCAATGGGCAATACCGATTCGGTATTTACAGATTCGGTATTTACAGAATCTGTAATACCTACATCTCCCCCTTCATATTTACCGACTCTTAAATACCGAATCGGTAAAATTCGGTATTTAAGAGTAGGTAAATATGAATTACCTACATCTGGCCACTTGTTCTTAGGGAGAGCGTGATGGAGCGAGATAGAAAACAAAATTTTGTTTAAACTCGCGAAGTCACATTTCCATAACATGAATAATAATATTAATGATTTATGATATGTCATGCTAATACAACTTAGATTAAACTTTACACATGGGGGGACTAACATGTGTGTTCATAAACGTGCATAAATGTTGCATCTTTTTGTTCGTGCAAAATAATAAAATAATTTATTGTTTTCGTTTTTGTCATTACTAACTGCTGCAAACTTAAAAGAAGCATGTGCTTGTTTTGCTTTTCCTTGTCTGTGTGATGTCTTTTCTACTATTCTAGGTGCATATGAGTCTCATGGAGTAACGGAGACTGGTAGATATAAACGCTGCTTTATTTGTTTGCAATGGCTAGGTAACATTTTGATTAATCGGGTGGGTTAATTAATTAATAAAACTTGGGGTGGATACAGAATCTACATTATTTCTTACATTAATACTTTTCTTGTGTTTGTTTTATATTAGAAATCATAAGTTGCCTGCTTTTGGGCCTAGTCACTTGAGCCGCAGAAAAGAGCTGACATGTAATTCTGCAGAAAGTCACGAGACGCCCATTCTGAAATAAATTATTCGTCAAAAGCTGCGTTCACAAAGCAAAAACTAATGTGCTGTCATCATTCTGTCGGACATGGCCAAGGTCGAAAAAGAAAATTTTGTCAGTCCTTAACTTGGCATCCGCGGAAGTATAATGAAAGTCAATGGACGCTGCGAGAATGACTTTATACATTTGTTGCAATATGAGGAAGCTTCTGGCTTCACGTGGAAGGGACAATGGTCTCTATGAAATATGATTTAGTGGAACTTTTTGAAAACTGGGTGACATGTCACTTGTCACTCTCAGCCAATGGGACGTCGAAGATTTCTGAAAACTTTCCTTTGCGTAGTTTAGTTAGCATAGAAAGGTATAAAAAGTCATGCCCTTAGGGATGGGCTGGCTGCTGCTTTCTGACTTTCCGATGAGGGTGATGTGCTGTTGGACTTTGCGTGGAGCACGTAAGAATCCTCAAAGAACTTTACTTTAATTTCTATCTATTTAGCTCAGTTAGGGAATTAGATTTTAGAAATGCTAAACTTTAAATATTCACTTTGATTTTGATTCACTTGCTTAAATTGTATTTTCTCATATTTCTTTACAATCATGCTTGCTTTATTGCAAATAAAATTCATTTATAAAACTATCAACTTATATACCATAATTTAGTAAATAAAATCTTACTTTTGACAAACAAGCTGGTCTTGGTTATTCAAAAGTGTAGGTTACTATTAGCTAGATCACGTCGCCAATGGTGGTCATTTAAATGGTCAAGTTTTATTCTAATGACAATATTCTTTCCGCAGATGTATAAAATGTATATAGCTTGTAGATAATGTGTATATAGATTTAATCTGACCACCTGATTCAGTAGGCCCAAAATATATCAGGTTTATAAATGGGTCCATATTTAGTATAGAATTTTGTTTATAGGTTATGAAGTTGGGTAGCGTTGTTTATGATATATTTTCTATAGGCCGCTGGATCAATTCTCTTGTAGCAGAAATTGATGGTTGCTAAGGGTAACCAAGGTAATATGTTGGTTGCTAAGGGTTACTAAAAGTGTTATGGTATGGAAATAGGATCGATGTTTTAACACATGTTGAGTTCGTTTTTCGTGCTATCTGTAAACTATACCGGTATAGATTGTGTGGCGAGAAATTAGTCACGCAAGCCATCTGTTCTGTTTGTAGTGATATCGCCGAGTATCACAAGAGGTATCGCCGTGTACCATAGTGTTGTCGCCGAGCAGCACAGTTTTAGGGCTAGGTCTGAATCTTGTATAGTGAGGGTTTTCTAAGAAATTAGAGCAGCATGAGAATAGGGACAAAGCGCCTTCCATAAAACTCACTGTGATAAGAGTATTAGTTATATCCGAGCTTGAGTGAAGGGTAAATTAGCGTCGGTACATGATTATCTATAAACAGGTTAGAGTCCTGTACGGGTACATGTTTCATATCTATAAACAGGTGAGAGTCCTGTACGGATAACGTCGTTATTTTGCTAACGGTGCATGATTTCTATAAACAGGTGAGAGTCCTGTACGGATTTCATGTGTACTTGAAATTAGGGAAATTTCAGTGTGAAAGTGCGAGTTTGAATTGTATTTTATGTTCAAGTGAAACTCTTAGAACTTTCACTTCGCGGTGGGTTCAGAGCAAAGCAAGTTCATAATTATACGTGTTAGAAGGGTGGGGTAAGGTTACTCTACTGACAATTGAATATTATCCTTAGTGTGAATAGCGCCGTCTATTCCGAAGTGTGGATACTTGAATGTATGTAAACTATCCTAAATAGTGAAACGAACAGATGTTGTCTTTATAGTCATTGTTAAGAATTAATTTACACTGAAAAGTGTTCTTAAAATGGCGCTGTGAAAAGATTTTGTGAAGGAGGGGTAAGCGCCAGGAGTGAGAAACGAGAAACCGCAGCTGCTGTGTACGTCACAGAGCCGCGCTGGGATTGGGTGACCTACGTCACAAGCCATATTCTGATTGGCTCTTGAGTCTCTGACGGCCTGTGAGCTGATTGGTCCTTCGGAAAAACTCCAAATTTATTGGTTGAGCAGAAAAGTGACGTAGCTCAACTGTCATTGGCTTGTTGGTGTGTTTCGCGCACGGATTGGTTGTTGTACGGAACATCCCGGAAATATTTTACGAACGATTTTGTGAATTAGATTTAACTCTTAAAAATGAGTTATTATTTTAAACATGTTGAGAAAAAGTCAACATTATTTCAGAAGTTCAAGAATTTATTTTCACCTGACAAGAAAATCGAAACGCGAGGTGGTAAACTACTTCATAAGTATAAAACACCTGCAGCGTATATGGAAGGTGAATATGGATATCATACTGTCTTATGGTTCGATAATTGGAAACGTTATACTAAAAATGACGGTGTTTTAACTTGGCCTGATGATGGTTCATTTAATGTAAGAGTCTTAAGAAATTTACGAGAGAAAATGAATGCTCTTGTTCCAAAACCGAGACCAACTCAATTTGAAGCTTTAGTTGAGTGGGAAGACGAGATGTATCAGTTACAAAGAGAAGCTAGTGGAATTAAAAGACCTTCTAAAAATCCATCTTGGAAAAGAGAAACTCATGAAGATAGATTGAGAATGTGGAGACAGGGAAACATGAGTGAAGGATTGTATTTAATTCATGAAATGGTAATGGGTACTCCTACAGGGAAATCTATGGAAAGTGAATCTGAGGATGCAGTTATGGAAGAAATATATACAACTGCTAGAAAGAATCAGCCTAATCAGCCTTTGAGACCTCCTAGATCATGGTCTACTCCGGTGGTTTCTACTGAAACTTCACCGAGTGCACCTCCAATTAGTGAAGCTCCTAAACTTTATCCAAATAATTGTGAAATCATTGAAACTGCTAGAAGACCAGAATTCGAGAATGCTCGAAATGAAGGTAGACATTTTACAATGACTCCAAGAGCAAGGGAACCTCCAAAAGATTATACAAGAGAGGCAAGAAATGTTGAAGATGTTGATTATAATGAATATATAAGATCAAAGGAAGAACTAATAAAAAGAATGACAAAAGGCATGGAAGCTGTGACAGTTCCAGTAACAATTGGTCCTGTTCAGCCTGTATTTGACCAAAGGGAAACAAACAAAACTGGATTAACTATTCCTTTAAATACAGAAATTCAAAAGGCTGCTGAAAAATTTTATTCAGATTTATCTGAAATAAACACTTCTAAATCGAGAATGCCTGATTTAACCTTTAATGAGGATTTATCTCCAAAAACACCAATGGGTGCTATATCAGATATAGGGAGTCCTGAAGTCAGAGTAACCACACCAAAACTTGATGTGGCCAAATTAAAAGCGAATATCGAAGAATTAATAATTGGAACAATTGGTCCAGATAGTTTAAATTACTATCGAGATGATGAACTACTGTTCATTTGCAAAAGCATTCAGTGGAAAACGAAAAATAAATATGATCAACTAGAGGATCTAGCAGCAGAACTTGAAATCGATGTGAGTAAACAAAAGAATTTTGCAAAGCATTACAGATTAGACTTTTCAGAAAGTGACATTGAGAGTTTGAACTCAATGGGAAGAATAGTTCATATTAAAGATTTGATTGTCTATATCAAAAAGCTAGGAGAACTGAATAAATGGAGAGTGAAATGGACGAAAAAGAAGGAAGATGAAAGATTGGATAAATTGTCAAAACAATTTCCAATGAGAGAAATTGCAGGTGGAGGATATGTTCATGTCCCTTGGTCGAGACAGGACATTCTGTTATTTACAAATGACTTTCCAAAATTGAGGGAAAAACCAGTTGAGTGGTACAGGCAAGTCGATAGGTTTATCAAAGTGTCAAAAGTTCTGTGGATTGATTTAGATGGATTTTTTGACATTGTCGTTCCATCTGATCTTTGGACAGAATGCAAAATATCGATTAGTTGGCCAAAAGCAGAACCTGAGCGAATTAAAGAAACAGGTGCTCCAAATCCACTTGTAATGGATTTTTATGAGAAAGTAATTGTTTGGATGAAAAACAAAATTCCACCCAAAGAAGTTGATTGGGTTAAAATAGAAAGAACAGAACAGGAAACAAAAGAATCAGTTCATTCTTTTTATGAAAGACTACTGTTAATTTTTAAACAATACAGTGGTTATGAAAAATTAGATGAAAAAGACATGAGTCATTTTGTCTATAGATTTGTTTATGGACTAAAACCTGAAATTGGAGAAATGATCAGAACTAGTATTGTCGGATGGCAATCACTATCTGTAGATGATATTCTAAGAAAAGCAAAGTATTGTAGCGATGAAATAGAAGTAAAACAGAAGAAGCTGAAGGAGAAAGCCATGTGGGCTCAGGTAAAAGTGGCTGAGCAACAGATTGCCAGCATGGGAAATAAGAACACTAATTTTGTTCAAACTGGAAATACAAACCAGATACAAGGAAAGTTTAAAGGTAATAATTTCCCAAAGAAATTTAGCCCAAAGATTGAGGAGTTAAAGCAAAGATTACCTTGTTTTAATTGTGGCGAAATTGGACATTGGAGAGACGAGTGTCCTCATCCTCCTAAAAACTTAAAGAATCCCTTATTGAATCCACAGATGCAGAATGGTGTTGACCTGCAGCGACAGCTACAGATGCAACAGGGGTTAAACGAATTTAATATTCAGCGACAGTTACAGCAACAGCAACAACAACAGGTGAATAATCGTCAAGACCAATTGCCACAACCACCTTTTCCGAATTGTGGGGGAGTTCAAAAATATAATCCAAATGTGGGATTTCAGGGAAGTGAACAGGTAATAAAACCACAAAAACAGCAAAAGCAGCAAAGGGTTAAAATGCAAAATGCTTCACAACAATTTTTATTAGCAGAAAATCAAGACAGCGATTCTGATGATTATTGTTGACGGTGCCCGAGAGAGGAGGAAGAGTGTGTTGTTGGAGCCACTCTTGAGGTTGACCAGTCTGGTCCTTTTGTAAACGGGAAAGTTAATGATGTAGACATCACTTTTCTAGTGGACACTGGTGCTACCCGTTCTACTGTTAGATCAGTGGAAATTGAAAACCTACCTCTCTCTGGGGATACCATCCAAGTTGTCGGAGTAAGTAATCAACAGATTAAAACTGACTTAACTGATCCAGTACCAGTTGAAATTGGAAATTACAGAGATAAACACAGATTTGTGGTTTGTAATAGTAGTCCAGTAAATCTATTAGGCAGAGACATCCTATGTAAAATGAATTGTAGAATATATTGTTCTCCTGATGGAGTTGAATTACAAACAATGGAGGAAGATGGTTTATACAGAATGACAATGATGATGATAGAAGCAGAAGAAACAAAATTGTTTCCTGCATTTGAAGAAAAAGATCTACCTGAAGAACTCAAAGAAACAGTGAAATCTGAAATATGGGATTTTAGTGGAAATGAAATGGGTCTGATGAAAAACGTAGATCCAGTAAAAATTACATTGAAACAGGGAATAGAATTTCCAAACACTCCACAATATAAGATGAAAACAGAAACAATTGAAGGTATTACACCTATAATTGAAAAATTAATCAAGCAAGGTGTATTAAAGGAAATGAAGAGTAGCTCTTGTAATTCACCAATTATGGGAGTTAAAAAGTCTAACGGAACATTTAGAATCGTACAAGATTTGAGAAAGGTTAATCAAATTGTTGTTCCATGTTGTCCTGTGGTTCCAAATCCAGCAGTAATTCTATTTCAGATTCCACATGATGCTGAATGGTATACAGTCATCGACCTTTGCAATGCATTCTTTACTCTTCCCTTACATCCAGACAGTTATGAAATATTTGCTTTCAGATTCCAAGGTAAGACCCTCGGATGGTCAAGAATCCCTCAGGGCTATACAGAAAGTCCTTCAATATTTAACGAACTGTTAAAAAGATCATTAGAAGACCTAGACTTACCTGGTAGGTCTACGTTAGTGCAGTATATTGATGATTTGTTAATAGCTGCAAAGACAAGAGAAAATTGTGTAACAGACACAATAATCCTGTTAAATCGCCTTGCAGAAGAAGGACATAAAGTGTCCCCAGCAAAACTACAGTTTTGCAAACAAGAAGTAAAATATCTTGGTCACAGGATTGCAAAGGGAAAAAGACAAGTAACAATAGAGAGAATAAAAATGATTCAAGCAATGTTACCACCAAGAACACAAAGACAGGTCAGAATGTTCTTGGGAATGGTTGGTTACTGTCGACAATGGATAAGTGGATTTTCAGTAATTGCAAAACCACTACAAAGACTGACAAAGTCAGATGTAAAAGATCCAATTATTCTCAATGATGCTGAGATGGAATCTTTTGAGAACCTGAAAAAGAGCTTATGCCAAGCTCCTGCTTTAGGTATGCCAAATTATGAGAAAGATTTTGAACTGTATTGCAGTGAGAGAGAAGGATGTGCATTATCTGTGTTAATTCAGAGACATGGAAATTTAAAGAAACCTATTGCATACTTCTCTGCAGTTCTTGATCCAATTGCAAAAGCATTACCAGGTTGTTTGAAAGCAGTTGCAGCTACAAGTATCAGCCTCGAACAAAGTGAGGGGATCATTATGGGATTTCCTGTAAAAGTTTTTGTGCCTCATTCAGTTGAAATATTACTGACAAGAGGTAAGACTCAACACTTAACAAGTAGCAGATTGACAAAGTATGAGAAAATCATACTGGGAGCAGATAATGTTTCAATTTCAAGATGTTTAAATCTGAATCCTTCTACATTACTGCCTGATTCTGAAATTGTTGATGACATTGAAACAGAACATGAATGTTTAGATGTCATGGAATTCTGCACTAAACCAAGAAAAGACATCAAAGACAGACCTTTGTCTGAATCGGATTTTGTCTACTTTGTAGATGGGTCAGGTGTTTGCCAGGATTTTCACATCTTTTACTTCTCGTCATCTTCTTAATACGGCTCTGTTCTTGTGCTAGCTATGCGGTCTCTCTTTATGCTGTTCATACATTGTATTCATTATGCACATCATCTTGAGGAGTACAGTAAGATACCGATGTGTGTCCGTGTGTGCAACAGCTCAGCGCTTATAGCAGGTGTGGTAGAGTATTGTAACTCTCTTCTGGCCGGTCTCCCCAAAACCCATCTCACGCCCTTCAAATGATTCTACACTCAGCAGCGCGGTTCGTCTGCGGGGCCGAGAGGAAAAACAGCATTACCCCCATGCTGACAACTCTCCAATGGCTGCCAACTGAAGCAGGGGCTGTCTACAAGTCAGAGTGAGCCAGAAAGCTGTGGCAAAAACATAAATACCCAATTAGAAGGATCCTGTTGTGAGGTACATTAATTCATGCTAAATGCTATTAAGGTCTCCTATGTCCAGCTTTCCACACCATACTACCTTTCCACCCTTACTACCTACCTCCTCCATGGCCGTCTGCCCACACAGAGATTGGTCCATAGAAATTGTCTTCCACGCGCGCCCGTAGATAATAATATTTTTTGTATTTTGAGTCATGTGACCATAGAAGGCCCTGATTCTATATTAAAAACTAGACTATACCATTTCCCGCTAAAAGACAATATTTCTCTCCATGTGTTCCCATACCTGGAGTGTCACGCAGTTTGGTGCTCACTTTCCCTCCATATTAAAGAACAGTACATGTTTCAGCACCCAGGCTAATATGCTGCATTGCTAAATACAAATAAGGTCCCAAAGGCGAGACCGATGCATAGCAAATGCTTGTTTTTGTGGTGATTCCTTCTGTAGCAACATTCCTCCTTTAAACCATTTCCGTTTCTGCCTCCTTCTACCTTTACCTCCTTACCTCATTTTTTGGAATTTAACATAAAAAGTAAGTTTTCTAACCATTCACTGTAGGGCAGCAGTTCTTAAACTTTTGACGTCTGCTGACCCCCATTGAATCACTACTGGAAGCCAGGATCCCAAGGCTCAGCAATTTCTAGAATTTGACCCTGAAAACAATACACAAAAATACAGAAACAAGTATAGTTAGACCAAATGCACACATTATGACTTATTTTTTTTAATTCACAACACAAAAACTATACAAAAAGTCGAAATTGTAATTTTGATGGAAAGATTGGAGCTATTCAATATGTGGTTTTATTTCTAAAAGATGAAGCAATATGCTATACTCTAGCATACTATTTTGTCTTTTTTGGGCTTAAAGTGTGCCCCCTTTTTGTTCACACATACCAGTACTTCACTTGAGGCCAGCAATTGTCCATACTAGATTCTCTTTACAGTACATGCACTGCTTCCACAAATCATGCTAAGAAACCAAATTAATTGTTATTCTCCAATCTCAAAGTCTAATTGTTTTAATACTTTTAGTTTTGCTTTTGTGTTTTATTATGTATATACACTGTATTAATGTGTGATTTAACTTTGCACGCAATTGCCGACCCACTGAGCAGGTGCCTCAGGCCCCCAGGGGTGCGGGGACACCCAGTTAAGAAAGACTGCTCTAAGGTACATGTTTTTCATTTCATAATTGGGTTTAAAAACAAGAGTTATCCTGTAGTTAATTAATATTAATGTTTACCTGTGATGGGCTTTTATCTATTATTTTCAGACAATCTTTACTCCAATCAATTTGTTTTCCACTAAGTGGGTTTTAGACAATTTAGGTTCTCAGAAATACATTTCTATTATTTGTTTTTTCTATGAATTTACATAATGCAATCTGATTCACTAGGGTGAGAGCAAAACAAACCCACGTGTTGCATTTATGTTTTCTGCCAGAACCTTGAACGGATGCAGGCTTGCTCTTACATCTTCCATTACCAACTATTCATTCATCACCAACATGTACAATAAAGACGCAGAGATGCTTTGAACAAATAACTACTTATTGGACAGTAAATGCAAATCTTCTACATTTAAAGCTGCCACACAAAAGGGGAGTGAATTGGTCCATATTGAAAAATTATTAGTTCAGCAATTTTAGACTCAAAATAAGGCTAGAAAGCAACTTTGTTCAACTGGAGCAGACTTTATCTGATCTTATGACTAAGGAGTACTGAAGTTCAAAGATACCTGCTATATTCTGGAATATGCTTTATCATCCCACTTCTTGCCCAAAACTAGAAGGCATTCTCTTAAATAACTAACTTCATTCTTCTCCAAGCTGAAGCTCAGTAGGTGTCATGCTGAACATCCTACTGACATATTACTTTTTAAAGGTCTACATCCAGAAAAGACTCCAATATTCTATGACTGACTCTGCTTCTTCTCAGTCTACACCTGACCTCTTGTTAACCAACTACAACACCCTGATAAGAAATCATGAGTAAGGTAGAGGTTGGGAGCAGCTGATATATTTATTTTGTACCCTATCCTGTCATGTACTCAAAGGTCTAGTCAACAAACCCTTACACTACTTCAAACTTCATCTGACCAAAAGTCTTCTACTCTTTCATGAAAATTTAGGCCACTTTTAAAGATTATATAATTGATTTATAATTAAATAGGCAGTGACTTTCACATCTGAGCAGACAACATCTCTGTGACGTCTGTTCAATGCATTGCAGAAAGGATAGGGGCATATTATCAAGGACAGGCGATACATTATCGCCGCTTTTATCGGCAGGAAACTGCCGATAAAGCGGCGATAATGGCCTTGATAATATGCTCTATGAATTCCAATCGAAGCCCATTTTAGATGTGAACACATCTAACATGGGCTTCGATTGGAATTCATAGAGCATATTATCAAGGCCATTATCGCCGCTTTATCGGCAATTTCCTGCCGATAAAAGCGGCGATAATGTATTGCATGTCCTTGATAATATGCCCCATAGACTTTTGATTCACCTAAAAAGCCAAGAAAGTGAGACACAATAGAGACAATTTTTTAGATTTGATATTCTCAATCCACAAACTTCAAAGCCCCTCAGTATGATTGCCTCCCCTTTAAGAGTCATATCCTCCTCAGATCTGATGCAAGCAATGAGGCTTTGTTGCTACTCTGTCTTCTCCTCTGATGAGAAACATAAGTAACATTCAATCAGCTGTCTGTCTTCTAGACTAATATACACCATACCCAAGAGCCTCACCTCTGTCAACATGGCAGCGACCACTGCCGTTGAACAAATGACATCTGTCAAAAACATTCATCCAGTTGTACTGTGACGATTTTTGCCTATGGAAACCAAACAGAATAATACTAAAGAGATGATGGAAAAATTCTCAACAGTTTTTTATTTCTTTTATTTATTCAGGTCAGCAAAAAAGAAATACAGATTTACACAATGCAAATATCAATATTACACTATTTTCATAGTACAGTTACATTTCACAAATTGACATGCACATCCTACTCTGTTGGCTCTTCTTGAGCACAGTACCCAAATACGTCCTTATAGCTAATCACTATTTGTCCCCAAGCTTCCTCAGCCTATATGTTTTATACTTCCCGACACCCATTTGCAACACCTCCCTTTACCGCGGTTGTTTCCTAGAAACTTCACATTTCAATGTTACTAGTGTGCTGAATTATACATTCTGTGACCGGCAACATTCATGTTGTGACTGACTGAAGACTGAAGAAGGATGGTTCCAGAACCCTTCTTGAGACTTTATTTATATTGCTAAATATACATTCTGGATCTTCCCTAACCGCACTGGCACAAGAATCTAACTCAAACCCGCACAAGCGGCTTGCTCCAACTTGAACTATCATCATCCTGGAACCCTACTACCCAGTCTCAGCCCTCCGGTACGTCATCCCTCGTACTTGCACCCAGATCTTTAATAAATGGTTCCGCGCCGGTCATTTTCTATCTTGCCTCCATAGGCAGCTTGGCTATTAACCCAGGCAATTAAGTCATATGTAAACAGGCATACTTATTGAAATGTCCTGAAGATGATCCCAGTATTTTCTTAAGGGATCAAAACATAGTCGACACCTTGTACACTATATACGCTTGTTTAAAATGTCCTAATTTTTGTGTAATGGTGTCTACTGTTTATTCTGTTTGTTCTATGAGAAATGTGCTGAAAACAAACATTTTCCCTTGCCTGAACCCTTCACTTTATGTTGTACGTCATTCTTGCTAAAGTTGGATACAGGCTTGTGTCCCACTTAAAACTGCTTCTTGTTTTCTCTTTGTATATATTGAATTGATTGAACATTAAATGTCTGTCTGGCTGGACAGGTTTCTATAATATAGTACTGATTGGGTCTAAATTTAATGTCTTTCAACAAATGTTTGTCTAGGGACTGCTGTCTTTTGAAAAAAGTACAATTACCCAAAGGTCCCTGACCAATTACGAATTGGGTCTCCTTGTCCTTTTACAATAGTATTATACATTCAGTCATCAGTTTATGTGGATCAGAGGAATTGTACAAATGGTTCCCAGAAATCCCTAGGTCTAGAGGCCTGTGGCAATTCTTCTGCATATGTCTCCAGTGTCTCTTTGCAGTATGTCATGTCTGCGATCCTGTCCTGGTATCTCGGCGGGTGCCTGCTCCCCCAGCGTAGAGTTATGCGTCTTTTGGCTAACAGTAGTGCCACAGCCAGAAACTTACATCTCCGGGCCAGCTGGATTTTGTGTATCCCCAACAGAAAAACTAACGGCTCCGTGGGTATCTGTTCCAACACCATTATAGCCAAAGTGTCAGTCACCTCTTTCAAGTATGATTGAAGCTGGAGGCATGCCCACGCCATGTGCAAGCAGTCCGCACCGTGCGCCACATCTTTGGCATTTCTCGTCTGTCCGTAATCCATATTTGTACAGTTTGCCGGTGTATAATAGACTTGTGTATAAATTTGAAGTGTATAATGCCCAGGTTGCAGTTCAGTGTAAGCATCTGCATCTGTGCGCACCCAGAGTCCCAGTCCTCTTTAGTGATAGCATTGCCAGTTGCCTCCTCCCATCTCTGTAGCATTTTATTTTGTGCACGGACCTGTTCACTCTGGTCCGCATTGTACAGTCTTGTTGCTAAGCAATGGCCTGTAGATGACGTCAACAGGATCTGTAGTGCATTAAGTGTCGGCGGTTCGCCTGCAAATAATAATAATAATAATAATAATGAGTTTTGTAGAGCGCGAACAGCTACCTCACATGGAGGTGTCCCGGCGCTGTGAGAACAGACTAACCATATGCCAGGTGGCAAATCTTAGCGTAGTGTAGTGAAAAGCCAGGTTTTTAGCAGTCGTTTAAAGCAAGTTTCAGAAGGGGCCTGTTGTAGGGCAGGAGGGAGAGAGTTCCATAACCCCGCCACATTGGCCGAGAAGGTTCTTCCACCCAACCGCGCTCTTCGCGCTCGAGGGACCACGAGCTGCACCCGCCCATTGGAGCGGAGGGTTCTCGACTGATGATACCTGGGTAGCCTGGCTCTCAGGAAAGGAAGGAAGGTTATAGCTCCCTCACTGCCATACGCAGGCGCAAGTACGCAAATGTCTTTAAGGGTGCGCAGTGTGCACTAAGGGAGACATCAGACTGCGATATGAATTGGCCATTAGGGAATATATTTTTCATAGTGCTTAGACCCATTCCCCCCAGTAAGGACCTCATGTTCTTTTCTTGCATTACTGTTAATTGCAGGTGGTGGGACATGGGCAACGCCGGTGCATATACTGGTAGTTTCTGTTCACGTTTGGCTATTACATACCATGCCTGCGATGTTCATTGCACCGGATAAATTGCAGCACTCGGGATGATCCGTCTTGGGTTTGATATAAAGGTGATCAATGGAGTCGGCTCTACACTTGCCTGTTCCACTGCTATATGTGGTATATGGCCATGCAGGTGTAACCAGTAATGAGCATGTTGCGTCTGCGCACAGTAAAAGTATAATTGCAAATCCGGTGCTCCAAAACCCCCTTGAATATATAGTTTGGTAAGGACGTTCCATCCCACTCTCGCCTGCTTCCCTGCCCTCGTAAGTCTTAACATGGCAGTGCGCAGTTTAGTGAATGTCACTTGTGCAAGCCATATCGGTATGTTCCTAAATAAGTAGAGGAATCTTGGTAATACAACCATCTTTTGTAATGCTATTCTGTCAGCTAATGAAAGCGGTAATTTAATCCATCCCTCTATCTGGTCCTCCTACTTGGATATATTTCTGCCATAGTTATAGCTCTGGCATAGTTTTCACTAATCACCAGGTCTCGGTGTATCCAGATGGCAAGATATTACACTGGTTTGGATTGCCATTGCAATGGGTAAATCCAACTGTGGCTGGGTTGTGACCGGGGGTATTGGTATCACCATTGATTTATCCCAGTTTATATTGAGTCCCGAGTAGCTTTAGAATGTAACATGTTCTCTAATCAGTGTATTTAGGATAGTGTCTGGATGATGTGTATAGAGGACGATGTCACCTGCATACATTGAAGTTCGAAGCGGGAATTGCAGTGCAGTGTCTGCATGCTTTTGGCGTATTTTACATGCCAGGGGTTCCCCGCTAAGGTGAAAAGAAGTGGGGACAATCGGCACCCCTGCCTAGTCCCACAGCCTATCCTAATCGGATCCAATGTATTTCCCTTGACTCGTATGCCTGCACTCAGCTCTGTATACAGTAGCGCAATCCAGCTATGGGAAACGCATTCTACTTAGTACTGTGAACAGAAAGGACAATTCCACGGAGTCGAAAGCCTTTGTTGCATCTAGTAAGGCTGCATCAGCTGACAAGTCTGGATTCAAGTGGTGAAACATTGCAAACATTGTCCTCAAATTTTGCGTAGTGGATCTTGTTGGTATAAAGCCAGCCTGATCTGGGAAAAACAGATTGTGCAGCAACGATTGTATCCTCGTTGCAATAATTTTGGCAAAAATGTTAGCGTCTATGTTTATTAAGGACAGGGGACGATAAGATTTGCATTTTAGTGGGTCTTTACCTGGCTTGGGGAGAGTAATCAACAGCGCTTCTCCCAGAGACGCCGGTAATATACCTTCTTCATAGGCCTCCTCATACATCTCAGCCAGGTGTGGGATTAATAAGTCTCTGTACTCTTTATAGAACTCCCCAGGAAGTCCGTCCAAACTGGGGGTCTTCTTATTTGGGAGAGAGTTAATCGACTCTCTTATCTCGTCCTCAGTAATGTGGTGGCTAAAATATTCACGGTGTGCATTCGACAACCATGCAAGGGTAATGTTATCTAGATATTGGTGTATTTCAGATGGGGGCATGTTAGACATTGTTGAATATAGACTCATGTATTATGCTGAAAAACAGTCCAGAATCAATGTGGTGCCATATATAGGTTGACCCTGCCTCTCTGATATTTGAGTTATGAAAGACTGCGTGTGCACAGGGCGTATTCTGTTTGCAAGCGCCCGTCCTGGTTTCCCATCCTCCCCATAATTCTGTGCTGTATATCTGCGTGAGATATACTTTATCTCATCATCTGCAAATTCCTGATAAGTATCTATTTTCAGCTTAATGACTGCCAGTATCTTGGGGTCCTGTGTCGTTGTGAATTCCACTTCAAACTGCTTAATATTGTGCTCAACCCTAATCAACTGCTGTTGAATGTCTTTTAAAATACCTGCATGTTTGCCGATACAGTGACCTCTAATCGTGACTTTGAATGCTTCCCACAACATCCCTGCACTTCTCACAGATCCCTCATTGTGCTTGAAATAGTCCACTATGACCTGAGGTAGTTCGGAACTAAATACTTGGTCCAGCAGCGCACTTTGTTGCAATCTGTAGCAAGCTCAAGTCGAACTGGTGCATGGTCTGATAGTATCTTAGGCATATGTTCTATAGACGTGGTCCACATACAGCTCTCCTGTGTAGCTATTTATAAATCAATTCTTGACTCAATGCTGTGTGCGCTAGGGTACGCAATTAAGCCCAGATTTGTGCAAAGAAATCTGGGTCGTCCGTGTTTGGCCCATATGTTGTAACGATAGTCAGGGCTGTAGCCTCCGAAATTTCCCTGGACTATAATATTCCGGCCTTGTTCATCTTTGATTGAGCCAAGTAGTGCGTAGGGAGTGCCTCGTCTAATAAGAATACGCTCCTAGCATATGTGGAATATGAAGATGCCATACAACAGGATGCCCATTGCGCGTCTATTCTAACTCTGTGTAATTGGTAAGATGTGTTTCCTGAATACAGGCAATATCCACCTTGTGGCGGTCTAAATACACCAGGATTTTCTGCGGGTTTTGTAGGCCACGGACATTCCATGTCATAAGTGTCAATGGTCTTGTTTTAGACAATCTATTAGCCATCCTTTAAGTGCGTTGGTCGAGTGGACATGTCTGTATCTTGTGAGCGTGTCACACCTGTTGCCTGTGGTATCTAGTATACTGCTGCCAACCATTTTTTTTTATTTTTGCCCTCCCTCTTCGCTGTCCCAATTCCAGCAAAGACAACCCCCAAAAAACTGTGGCATTCCCGCCTCCGCCTCCCCATCCCCTAAAAGAAATGTTAACTTTGTGTTGTGCACACTGATCGGTGGTAGTTGCCAGCCGGGTCCCCTGGTGAAGAGAAATCACACAGGTGGTCACTTTATTAAGCACTAGCAGCCCGTCCCGACGTTGTCCGGGTATGAAATAGAATGTGTGTAATGTGTGTATTTGGCAAGGGCAATTTATTTTATAATCTCGCGTAGACAACATTTTTTGTTTCATTAGATTAGGGACGAAGAACGCCCAGCTGCAGCCCTGGTTGATGTTAGCAGGTGCGTGTAATTGGTGTAGTGATCCGCCGCCTGAGCCCGGCTACAGCCCTGGTTGATGTTAGCAGGCGCGTGTAATGTCGTTGAATGAGAGAGTTATCAGCTGCGGGTAAATCCGTTTAATGAGAGAGTTGAGTGACAGCGAGTAGGATGAGGCTGCAGTAATTGTCCCCGCAGACACGCTCATTTGCGAGTTCCCCCGCTTTAGGCCCAGATGCAGGCCTGTTTGATGTTAGCAGGCGCGTGTTCCCCCGCTTGAGGCCCAGCTGCAGCCCTGGTTGATGTTATCAGGCGCGTGTAATTAGTGTACTGATCCGCCGCCTGAGCCCGGCTAGAGTCCTGGTTGATTGTAGCAGGCGCGTGTAATTTCGTTGAATGAGAGAGTTCAGTAACAGCGCGCAGGAGAGGCTGCAGTAACGTTACTTACCAGGCCTCCAGGTGAACGCGTTTGTCAGGCCCCCAGCACACGGCCACAGCAGACGATCTTCTGATTAATGTACGACCCGCATGGCATGAAGGGCGGAACGTAGCACACGCCTCCAGCGTTTCTCATGCCCCCAGCGTGCCACTTGATGCGGAGCAATTGCGTTCACATGGCATGAAGGCCGGACACACGTCCCCAGCGTTTCTCACGCCCCCATAGTGTCATGCCCCCAGCGTGCCCCTTGATGCTGCGCAGCAACGTAATTGGTGCTTGTATGTACGACTCACATGGCATGAAGGGCGGACACACGCCCCCAGCGGTTGTCACACCCCCAGCGTTTGTCACGCCCCCAGCACACGCCCACAACCCACGATGTGATGGCCGTACCACACGCCCCCAGCGTTAGTCACGCCCACAGCACAATGTAGAAACGCCCACAAGGGACTACTTTGCTGGCACGGTTCTTTTACCTTTTAAATGTATAGAGGAGTTGGCCTAACGGCTAAGGTGCTCGACCTTGGACCTGGGAATCTGGGTTCGAGTCTTGGTAACGATGCCAAACATCCTGTGATTCTGGGCAAATCACTTAATCTCCCCGTGCCTAATAAAAATGAATGTGTGTCCTCATGTAACGTAACTAGTGCTATGTAAAGCGCTCTGATACCTGATTCAGTTCGGGTCAAGTTCGCGCTATATAAAACTCTGGAAAAAATATATATATATATGGTGGCCGTCTGCATAGCCTATGTCCTTCTGCTGCAACTGCCCTTTCCAACGCTGTATTGGGTGTTGTGATTGGTGCTGTGGTTACTGAGATTACCCGCCTCAAAGGTGTGGGCTCTCTCTTTATAATATTAGTATGGATAAAATATATTGCACATTTTAACCTGCAACTAATAGGCGGGTCATGGGCCCTCCCAGTTTTCTCATTTTCCAAAATTGTACAACTTACTGAAACGTGTTAAAAGTATATTTTACTTACGTAAGACAATGATTATGTGATTTTTTTCAATTTCAACCCTTGGCCTATGTATATATTGTGTATACTTTTTTCTTCTTTTTAATTAATGTTAATTCTTTTTTGATGATGTAATTTTTCTTATGTGATCTGATGTACTTTTATGGTTATGAAATATAATCGAATAAAGTCTTTTGATTTGATTTGATTTACTGAAACGTGTCTGTACATAGAGCACTCTATCATGACGGTGTTAATTTAACCCCAGCGACACATTTAACACGTATCTGTCTCTTGTAGGTTGCATACTTTATTCTTACAGTCTACTTCTTGCATAGGCTCGCGATCAGTTCAAAGAGCGCAAGTTTGTTAGTCAATATCTGAGGTGCCCGTATGCTCCTCCGTGTCTCCCCTCTGTGATTTTCTGTAGGTACTCTGGAAAGTTCCCTGATTTAAATACTTAAGCACGTCCTTAGGCTCGTTGTAAAAAATTCTCAACTGATAATGGACCAGATGGTGTGCCAGATCCATCACTGCAGAAATAACCACTCCATACTGAGAGCAAACAAGACATATTTCCAAACATGTATGTCTGATGCCAACAACCTTTCAAAACAGCTTGTCAGAATTCACAAGCTAGTGACAGAGAGCCACACTCAACCCACAATAGTACAGGTTCCTGCATAATCCCTTTGCTGCAATCTGATGGACTTCTATGATTACCACCCTTCAGGCAAACATCCTGCCAAATTGTCCATGCTATGGATTTATCACACTGAATAAGCTCCCTCACTCAGTTTCCTTCTGAGACTTCTTTGGTTTTCCAAGTATAAAATTATGAAAATCCTGTCTACCCTGAGTAGACCAGTGTAGTGTGCTTCTTTATCCATGATGAAACTCTTGTGAGCGCATTGTGCACGCACTTCATGGAATCAGATGTTATTGTTTAATCTTGGCCCGTGAATGGAGCGGACACCTGCTTAGGGTTCAAAAGACATATGAGATTGTCAGTTGAATGCTGAGCCTGGAGGTCGATCCATGTCGTGGGTGGAACAAATAAAGAAATCATAACTTACCAGAACGTGAGGACCGTTTTCATCTTTAATATCTGGTGACGAGTGGGAGTGTACACCCACCGACCATCGTAACCCACGCGGCAAATCCAATTATTGCTCGTTGTCTGACAGAGAGCATGTGTCCGGGACAAGTTCATTGAAGTTGGTGTGAACTAGTCTCTTTGAGCAGGGAGAAACCGACCAACCCCGGCGATTCCAGGAGTAGCGGGCAGGTGCCCTTACAGCAAAGGAGACAAACAGAGCTGTTCATGACCGTAGAGGAAAGTTTTGGGAGGAGCGTCAGGAATTCACATGATGCATGATGTCACCACGACGGCCATGTTGTGGTTGGCCATGTCTGATTAGAGGTGTTTGACAGCGATACACCTCGAGGAAATTATATTGCTTTTGAGGAATTCATGGAACATCACGAGACAGCGGTGAGGTTGACAACTAGTAGAAAAATCCTGGTTTGCTGTGCCAGCTTGGACATAAAGGTGAGGAATATTGGTTTAGGATCAGCTCAAAAGAGAACTGCTGTGAATATATATTCTGTCCAGTTACAGTGTACTGAACAATTGATAAAGTTGAAACCAATGTTCGCATACTATCTATTTGGACACTGTGGGAGAATTTTTTTTAGCGTCATTTTATTTTAATTTTTCAAACTATTTAATTATGGACAATACCCATTTGATGACACAGCCACCGATGTTTCTTAGCAAACCCGGCAAATGCCGAACAAATAAAGAAATCTTAACTTACCTGAATGTGTGGACCATTTTAATCTTTAATAACCAGCCTATAATTTTTGCCTTTGTTACTTCCCTTGTCACTGCCTTTCTAGCCACAGATGGTACCACAAACAATCTGTAGTACACTTTCATCAGAACTCCACTAAACTAATTTGGTGCACATCTGGTCATCTTGTTAAACTGTATGTAGAAACAACAGGAGAGGAAGGGTTCAGGGACACTCCTATACCCCAGTCAAAATATCCGTTAAACAACAAAGGAGTGACTCAAACATAACAGGATGAGACGTAGAGAAAGCACGTGGGTGTGTAAAAAGAAAGAAAAAGAATCGCAGTGATTTTTTATAAAACCCTCACTCACCCAACTATTGGGTGACATGCTTCATCATCGGGTTGTTCACCGGGTATGCCAAGTGCACGCCCGGTGTGCTGCTACACCTGCGACTGCAGTGGAGCTGGTGACTAGAATAAAAGCAGTGCAAAAAGTGATAGTGAGTTTAAAGTGTCAGAATAAAAAGGTGTGTGTTCCAACCTGTACTCAGTTTTAATAAAGGTTGAAGCATGCACAATGTTAAAAGGTTTGGCGGACAGGCTTGACCATGAATTTGAGTCAAACGGTCCTATTTTTTAGTTCATATGGTCGACATGTTTCTGCTCGTAGCGGCCTCTTTAGCCGAGCTTTCTTCAGGACCAAACTATAACACTGGGCGGTATACGCACGCTAAGGCGTACCCTAACCTCAGTGTACTGGAAAAAGAAAAAACTCACGGTTGTTTACCGGAATACCCTGGTATTTCCAGGATGTTGTAATCTGTGGAATAAAGACAGAGAAACAGGGCCAAACATATAATCATGAACATGAGAAAATGCATGGGTTCCTTTATCCACCACAAATTATTTAGTTACACATCACCGAATTATGTGCTCTTCAAGAGTTTCATTCTCTTTTTTTTAAAAGGAATTATTTCAAATAGGGTTAATTTGTATTTTTTGGTCGGGTTACAGAAGGGAGTTCCCTCTTCACTCTCACAAACAAACCACTGTCAAGGGCGTCAAAAAGACGCGTCTACAACTGTGTTTATATAACTATTTCAACACAGTGTAATTTAATGAAATATCACGATCACCATACTCGGTTAATCAAGGAATTGTGCAATTCTAAAAACAATCATCAAATTAAAAACACACTACTCGCACAAGGGACCTGGGGGAATATCGCGGAGGAAGGAAAACAAAAAGCTGTTTGTAATTACGTGAAGATGCAATTGACTTCACTTCATAGGTCGGTGGGGCGGGTTTTCTTCACACCGGAAAACTCTAATGAAGAGAAAAGAAAAGAACGGCGGTGTCACAAGCCGTCTAGGTCTAGAGAGCGGGTGAGAGTTAACTACGACAGTATCTGTTCGTGGCTCACCTGCATTCCGGAGACTCCCCGTATTTCAACCTGTTCAAGGCTATACCACCGCCTGAATAATAGAGGAAGCGAAGTTCTGACCGGAGGATATCGTGGTGCCTGGCACACGTGGCAATTCCACCGAATCAGCAACAACGTCCTAGATGATGTCAGGCGTGCTGGTTTGTTTACCAGGGGAATTAAAGGGGAAGTAGTCAACTGTTCCCGATCATGAAAACTTTATCAGTCATTATTGACTGGACAGACCTTCGTGTTAACAGTTGGTTACTGTGCTAGTTGGTTACTATGATCGTTGGTTAATGTGCTCAGCTGCATAGTCTACAGTATCAGAACAAAAAATGACACTGCATTCTGGATTACGACGAAAAACGGGGCACTCGCTAATTTTTGGAGCTCATTTATTTTACAGAAAAAAGGATGCTGCTTTGTATATATGATAACCTAGTTATCTCAGGCAATCTCAAATGAAAGGGGTTAACGATGCCTTACACTACCCCAAGGGATATTATCATTAAGACCCTGTAGGTGTGTCGAGAGGCGATACACCCATCGTTGCTCCTTCTCAAACAGGGATTCCTGTGTCATCGTGGCAGTCATTACCTGTTCCACTACAGTCCATCTGATGTCATTGGGGCTGTGATTCTTTTCTTTGTAGTGTGTTGTAAGTTTTGTCATATCTTTAAGACACCTGACATTACTACGATGTTCAGTGATCCTGAGTTTTATACGTCTTGTAGTCATTCCTACATAACGTAGTCCACAGGGGCAAGTTATGAGGTAGACTACGTTTTGAGAATTACAATTAGTATGTTGTCTTAAATGCCATGTTTTATTTGGTTCTAGAGCCAAGGTTTTTGTGGCAGATGTCAGGTGACATACACTGCACCCACCACAAGGGTAGTGGCCTAGAACTGGTGGGAGCCCCCACGCATTGAGTACTGTATTTGCAGGTTGCAACATTTGTTTCGTCGGCCGTGTGTGGACTAAAGAGTCCCTCAGACTTCTTGCTCTCCGGTAGGAGAAGAGGGGTTTATCCCACTTGTGGTTGTTACTCGTAAGGATCGACCAATGTCTGTTTATGCATCTACTAACAGTGTTGGAAAGGCAGTTATAAGTTGTGACGCATGTCAGAGGGATTTCATTGTTTTCAGGCTTCGGATAGTCCTCAAGTAGGGCCTCACGTTGCTGATTTTTAGCCCGTTTACAGCTTTTTGTCAGGATTTTTTGAGGGTAACCACGTGCCTGGAGTTTCTCTGATAGTTGTCCCGCCTGGTTACTGAAATCTTCAGTCTCACTACAATTGCGCCTTAGGCGTAAAAATTGCCCATATGGGAGATTTTCCCTAAGGGGTCGGGGGTGGAAACTGTTGAAATGTAGGAGATTGTTTTTGGATGTGGGTTTTTGATAATTTTCGGTTTTGAGATAATTCCCTACTCTGGTGATAGTCACATCTAAGAAGACCATGGTGTTGGGATGGTAATTATTTGTGAATTTAAGGTGGGTATTACACGTATTGATCCAACAAAGGAACTTCAAAAGAGTGGCTTCAGTGCCATTCCAAATCACCAACACGTCGTCGATATAACGACGCCAGAAGGTGATGTGGCTCAGAAATGGATTAGAAGCATGGAGGATATGTCTGTTCTCAAAATTATGAACATACAGCCCGGCCACGCTTGGGGCACAGGTACTGCCCATCGAGGTCCCCGTTATTTGGAGGAACAGATCATTTTGGTACTGGAAGAAATTTCTTTTCAGAACAAGAACTGCACAATCCACCACAAAAGAGGGTGGAGTTTTATAACTCCATTCTGAGTCATTCAACGCATCTGTAAGGACCGTCAGTGTGTCATCCTGTGGGATGCAGGTGTAAAGACTCTCTATGTCTAAAGAGACTAAGAAAATGGGACCCTCTGGTAAGATGATTTCCTTGCGCATGGCTAGGAGACTTTTCGTGTCTTTTAGATAAGTAGCCGTTTGTTGTATTATTGGTTTTAGGAAGAAATCACAGTATTGGGATAAAGGCTCCAGCAGCGAGCCAATCCCAGACACAATGGGTCTTCCAGGAGGAGGGACCCTATTTTTGTGTGTCTTGGGTAGGATGTAGAAATATGGCGTTTTGCCATCGGATTTTGTCAGAAAATTCGCCTCATTATGCGAGATCCAATCCCTGTGTTCTGCTTCCGACACTAGTTCGATGATTTCATCCCTCAGAGCATCTGTAGGGTCTGTATCTAAAGGTAGATAGTTAGTTCTGTTGTCCAAAAGCCGTTTGCATTCTGTATCATAGGCCACTGCGTCAAGTATTACTATACCTCCCCCCTTGTCCGCAGGTTTGATTACAATATTGGTATTAGATTGTAAAGACTGTATGGCCTGGTACTCGGTGGCTTTCATATTTTTAAAGGGTGCTGGTTCTTGTAACTGGTCAACCTCGTTAAATACTGCCTGCTCGAAGGCAATTATTTCAGGTGGAGTCATGTGGGAAGGAGGAACAAAATTTGATTTAACTCGTAACCCCGTGTCATCCTGTACACGTTGTGAGTCTCCATCGTTATGTTTTTCCCAAAAGTTTTTCAAACGTAATTTACGGAAGAACTCAGACAATTCACAGTGTAGTTTAAAGCGATCTAGTCTCGCTGTTGGGACAAATCCTAACCCTTTTTCCAATACAGCTATTTCATCCGGTTTCAGGAGTACTGTCGAAAGATTGGTAATCAGGCTCTCAGGTTGCTTGGACCCGCCCGTGGTTCTGTTGTCTTGCTGCGGGTATTGTCCCCCACTGTCTCGTTCTGGACCCAGTGGACCTGGTTGGCCCCTCTTCTCCTGCCCCTGTTCCCGCGACCTTGCCCTAAAAAAGGCTGTTGGTGCATATTTTGTGGGTATTGAGGGAAACCCATATTTGGTGGGTTCCAGCCCATCATTGGTGGAAAAGGTGGTTGGAAAGGCATGGGGTACGCTCCATGCTGTGGGAAAGGGTACCAAGGTTGTTGTATATGGGCCCTTCTGGCTCTACCTCTGCCCCTTTGTCTAGTGTTTTGACTTCCGTTACTAGACCCACTGCTATTGGAGTCGTTATCTCCAGATGTATCAGGGTCTTCATTCTTACGGCTAGGTGGTACATATTCCGCAGAAGAGTAGGGATACACCTTGGTATAAGACCAACGTTTCAGGTCTTTTTGGAGTTTTTGTGTTTGAGATTGTGCCAGCATGGCCGGGCTGTATGTTCATAATTTTGAGAACAGACATATCCTCCATGCTTCTAATCCATTTCTGAGCCACATCACCTTCTGGCGTCGTTATATCGACGACGTGTTGGTGATTTGGAATGGCACTGAAGCCACTCTTTTGAAGTTCCTTTGTTGGATCAATATGTGTAATACCCACCTTAAATTCACAAATAATTACCATCCCAACACCATGGTCTTCTTAGATGTGACTATCACCAGAGTTGGGAATTATCTCAAAACCGAAAATTATCAAAAACCCACATCCAAAAACAATCTCCTACATTTCAACAGTTTCCACCCCCGACCCCTTAGGGAAAATCTCCCATATGGGCAATTTTTACGCCTAAGGCGCAATTGTAGTGAGACTGAAGATTTCAGTAACCAGGCGGGACAACTATCAGAGAAACTCCAGGCACGTGGTTACCCTCAACAAATCCTGACAAAAAGCTGTAAACGGGCTAAAAATCAGCAACGTGAGGCCCTACTTGAGGACTATCCGAAGCCTGAAAACAATGAAATCCCTCTGACATGCGTCACAACTTATAACTGCCTTTCCAACACTGTTAGTAGATGCATAAACAGACATTGGTCGATCCTTACGAGTAACAACCACAAGTGGGATAAACCCCTCTTCTCCTACCGGAGAGCAAGAAGTCTGAGGGACTCTTGAGTCCACACACGGCCGACGAAACAAATGTTGCAACCTGCAAATACAGTACTCAATGCGTGGGGGCTCCCACCAGTTCTAGGCCACTACCCTTGTGGTGGGTGCAGTGTATGTCACCTGACATCTGCCACAAAAACCTTGGCTCTAGAACCAAATAAAACATGGCATTTAAGACAACATACTAATTGTAATTCTCAAAACGTAGTCTACCTCATAACTTGCCCCTGTGGACTACGTTATGTAGGAATGACTACAAGACGTATAAAACTCAGGATCACTGAACATCGTAGTAATGTCAGGTGTCTTAAAGATATGACAAAACTTACAACACACTACAAAGAAAAGAATCACAGCCCCAATGACATCAGATGGACTGTAGTGGAACAGGTAATGACTGCCACGATGACACAGGAATCCCTGTTTGAGAAGGAGCAACGATGGGTGTATCGCCTCTCGACACACCTACAGGGTCTTAATGATAATATCCCTTGGGGTAGTGTAAGGCATCGTTAACCCCTTTCATTTGAGATTGCCTGAGATAACTAGGTTATCATATATACAAAGCAGCATCCTTTTTTCTGTAAAATAAATGAGCTCCAAAAATTAGCGAGTGCCCCGTTTTTCGTCGTAATCCAGAATGCAGTGTCATTTTTTGTTCTGATACTGTAGACTATGCAGCTGAGCACATTAACCAACGATCATAGTAACCAACTAGCACAGTAACCAACTGTTAACACGAAGGTCTGTCCAGTCAATAATGACTGATAAAGTTTTCATGATCGGGAACAGTTGACTACTTCCCCTTTAATTCCCCTGGTAAACAAACCAGCACGCCTGACGTCGTCTAGGACGTTGTTGCTGATTCGGTGGAATTGCCACGTGTGCCAAGCACCACGATATCCTCCGGTCAGAACTTCGCTTCCTCTATTATTCAGGCGGTGGTAGAGCATTGAACAGGTTGAAATACGGGGAGTCTCCGGAATGCAGGTGAGCCACGAACAGATACTGTCGTAGTTAACTCTCACCAGCTCTCTAGACCTAGACGGCTTGTGACACCGCCGTTCTTTTCTTTTCTCTTCACTAGAGTTTTCCGGTGTGAAGAAAACCCGCCCCACCGACCTATGAAGTGAAGTCAATTGCATCTTCACGTAATTACAAACAGCTTTTTGTTTTCCTTCCTCCGCGATATTCCCCCAGGTCCCTTGTGCGAGTAGTGTGTTTTTAATTTGATGATTGTTTTTAGAATTGCACAATTCCTTGATTAACCGAGTATGGTGATCGTGATATTTCATTAAATTACACTATGTTGAAATAGTTATATAAACACAGTTGTAGACGCGTCTTTTTGACGCCCTTGACAGTGGTTTGTTTGTGAGAGTGAAGAGGGAACTCCCTTCTGTAACCCGACCAAAAAATACAAATTAACCCTATTTGAAATAATTCCTTTTAAAAAAAAGAGAATGAAACTCTTGAAGAGCACATAATTCGGTGATGTGTAACTAAATAATTTGTGGTGGATAAAGGAACCCATGCATTTTCTCATGTTCATGATTATATGTTTGGCCCTGTTTCTCTGTCTTTATTCCACAGATTACAACATCCTGGAAATACCAGGGTATTCCGGTAAACAACCGTGAGTTTTTTCTTTTTCCAGTACACTGAGGTTAGGGTACGCCTTAGCGTGCGTATACCGCCCAGTGTTATAGTTTGGTCCTGAAGAAAGCTCGGCTAAAGAGGCCGCTACGAGCAGAAACATGTCGACCATATGAACTAAAAAATAGGACCGTTTGACTCAAATTCATGGTCAAGCCTGTCCGCCAAACCTTTTAACATTGTGCATGCTTCAACCTTTATTAAAACTGAGTACAGGTTGGAACACGCACCTTTTTATTCTGACACTTTAAACTCACTATCACTTTTTGCACTGCTTTTATTCTAGTCACCAGCTCCACTGCAGTCGCAGGTGTAGCAGCACACCGGGCGTGCACTTGGCATACCCGGTGAACAACCCGATGATGAAGCATGTCACCCAATAGTTGGGTGAGTGAGGGTTTTATAAAAAATCACTGCGATTCTTTTTCTTTCTTTTTACACACCCACGTGCTTTCTCTACGTCTCATCCTGTTATGTTTGAGTCACTCCTTTGTTGTTTAACGGGCATCTTGTTAAACTACCAGCCAATGCCCTATTTTCCAAATATTGCTCACACTTACCATGTCCATTGACCAACTGTGAACTGTCAAACTCAAGGGTCCCAATTGGAGCAAAGCTTTAGCAAACCAACCGTAAATTTATGACATCTGATCACTGACACTACACAGGCCAATGCTAAAGTGATGATAGAAGAATAAAATGCCAAAGGACCAGATGGTGTGCTACATCCATTATTGCACATACAAATATTCCATACTGATGGCTTCGAAATATATATTTATGACCTCTGATACCAGCAGCATCTGTAAAGAGATATTCAGAATTTTCTGTGTACTGGCAGCGAACCTCTATCAATCCACGATCTCTCCTGTCCTTCAATATCTCTTCGTGACAATCTGAATTGCCTCTATTCAGAATAGCAGAACTTCCTTCTCTGATTCCTTTCATTACCTCCTTTTCTCAATGCCTTTCTCAGCACATGTGATCCTACAGAAGCTTTGGCATATTTCTATCACCACATCCTTAAGATAATTGGTGAACAACATTCCTATTCCTGAACCCCCCCCCCCCAGTATTTTTAAGATAACACAGTCATATATCAAATAAGCGCACACGTTGGGGAGCAAGTACTCTTTTTGGTGAATCAATCCAGTGTTTTCCTTGCCATACGAGTGAAATAAATCTGCAGAACATGAGAGAATTAATCCCTCTATTTTTTTAGGAAAGCCATGCGCCTTGACACTATTCAACTTCTCTGTGCCAGGTCTTTAATACCACCACCTTCATGATATTGGTACATTTACACGCCTGAGGTGGCAGGGGTAGGATAAAGCCTAGTTTTGTTTTATGGTGTTCCTAAGAAAATGTGTTTCCATTTCTCCCTGTGATCCTGTGCATCACCTCTAGGGGTCCCAGTGTTTAGTGTTCTCATCAATCTTCTCCATTGTTTAGTTGATTCTCCTGTTGCACATCTTGACCAACTAAGAGATCAGATTTCACAAGTATTTCAATGTTGGGATGGAAATGTCCTCAGCCTGGTAAAGATTGTAACCCTCACCTGAGTGCCCAACTGTACTGTTATCTGGATCCCTATTTCTGTCATAGGTGAATATGGATCGTTGCCTCTCAGCTGGTTGTGGTTGCAGCGAAACATGCGCGGTCGCTTTTTCAAATGTATTTCCTGCTCTCCTAAGGATAGAGCCCATTTCCTCTCAGTGGTTCATGCTGCAATTGAATTGAGAGTCAGGATTCCTTCTAGCATTTCCGTGCTTGAAAGTAGTGGTTGTGAGCTTCTTCACCGCTGCTCTGGACTTTGCATATATGCCATGAGATAAAGCTGATTATCCTACATTCGGCCCATTTGTACTTTCATGGGAAGAGGCCAGCTTACACCCGGCGTGGGGATTCCATTGCCCACAGTCCATTGCTCCACCACGAGGGAGGAGCAGAGCAGCAGCCTTGCACTCAAAAGTACGTTCTAACACCGGTGGCGTGGGAAGAAGCCAGCTTGCACCCGGCGTGGGGACTCCATTGCCCATAATCCCTTGCTCCACCAGGAGGGAGGAGCAGAGCGGCAGCCTTGCACTCAAAAGCACATTCCAACACCTGCCCTTGCCTGTCAGTGACCGGATGAGGCTGGGCCATCCCTCTATCACCTGCCCCAGAGACCCCGACTTGGACTCGGGTAAATCCCCTTTTGCTGTACAGGTACTGTGTGTCTTATTCTATTTTCTCCTATCCTGGGTACCTATATGAAGGACTGAACCGGTTCCAGATCTCCATAGACTTTTTTGACACTGACTATTGCCTTAATTGTGGTGCTGGATGTTTTCTCTTTGCCCAATCTCAAGCTAAACTGTGTGTACTAATTGAGTGACAGGTGGAGATAAAATGGGAAGAAAGGTAGGACTAAGTAGAAATAAAATAACCAACGCTCCCTCACTTCCCCCAAAATCAATAGATAAAATGCTACAGAGGGCTATTGGGGTGGTGGACACTGAAATTGAGCTTACGGAATGGCGGCTTTCACTTACCCCAGACATATTCATCCAAGCGCCGGATCCGTCCACATCGACAAGCACAACTCAATTACAGGTAGTTGAGCCCATCATGTCACCCTCATGGGATGTCCCACCAAAGAAAGCATTGCGCAAGGGTAGAACATGCACAAACATCCCTAAGAATGGTAAACGTAAACTAACAACTGATGTCGGACCCATGAAAAAGAAATTCTGTGACGGCACCACAGCTGACCTCGAGGGGGGCATTGAACAAGAACACAATCGGGATAGCCCTCAATCTGTCAGTGTAGATATGACTCATCCACAGTGGGCACGGAATTTGATGGCAGCACTTGATGATAAATTGAGAGCCACTATTAAAGAGGAACTAGCCCCCCTAATTTGTCAACTAGATACATTGGAGAAATGACTGGCAGCAGTGGATGTAGGGCCACCAGCTCAACTAGATTATTTTACCAACAAAGTGAGAGGAGGGATCGAAATACGTTGCCAGGCGGACATTTCAATCACAACATACCCACCAGCTGGGGGGGTGCATACCACGGACGGAGGGTTCTTCGACTTGCCAAGAGATAGGGGAAGCGAGTATCAGCAAGGAGAAGGGAAATAGAAGTGATAGACACGAGCCTAGCGTTGAAACCGCACCCTCTGCTTACTGAAGTAGTGATAAACCTCACCCCCAGTCCTGGATGCTACTAGAAAAAAGAGCAGGCAACCAGTTCAAGGCCATCATGTAGAGAGGAATGTGATTGTTGATACCTACTTGCCCAACATAAATCTACCCCCCCGGCATGTGCCCCATATGTACTTATATTGACAGCAACCACGTCAATCGCACCCAACGCAATGGAAACCCAAAGTGAACTCAGAAACAAATGCCTGTTTTTGCTTGCAAGATATAAACATTTTGAGCCCATTTGTACTTTCATGGGAAGAGGCCAGCTTACACCCGGCGTGGGGATTCCATTGCCCACAGTCCATTGCTCCACCACGAGGGAGGAGCAGAGCAGCAGCCTTGCGCTCAAAAGTACGTTCTAACACCGGTGGCGTGAGAAGAAGCCAGCTTGCACCCGGCGTGGGGACTCCATTGCCCACAATCCCTTGCTCCACCAGGAGGGAGGAGCAGAGCGGCAGCCTTGCACTCAAAAGCGCATTCCAACACCTGCCCTTGCCTGTCAGTGACCGGATGAGGCTGGGCCATCCCTCTATCACCTGCCCCAGAGACCCCGACTTGGACTCGGGTAAATCCCCTTTTGCTGTACAGGTACTGTGTGTCTTATTCTATTTTCTCCTATTCTGGGTACCTATATGAAGGACTGAACCGGTTCCAGATCTCCATAGACTTTTTTGACACTGACTATTGCCTTAATTGTGGTGCTGGATGTTTTCTCTTTGCCCAATCTCAAGCTAAACTGTGTGTACTAATTGAGTGACAGGTGGAGATAAAATGGGAAGAAAGGTAGGACTAAGTAGAAATAAAATAACCAACGCTCCCTCACTTCCCCCAAAATCAATAGATAAAATGCTACAGAGGGCTATTGGGGTGGTGGACACTGAAATTGAGCTTACGGAATGGTGGCTTTCACTTACCCCAGACATATTCATCCAAGCGCCGGATCCGTCCACATCGACAAGCACAACTCAATTACAGATAGTTGAGCCCATCATGTCACCCTCATGGGATGTCCCACCAAAGAAAGCATTGCGCAAGGGTAGAACATGCACAAACATCCCTAAGAATGGTAAACGTAAACTAACAACTGATGTCGGACCCATGAAAAAGAAATTCTGTGACGGCACCACAGCTGACCTCGAGGGGGGCATTGAACAAGAACACAATCGGGATAGCCCTCAATCTGTCAGTGTAGATATGACTCATCCACAGTGGGCACGGAATTTGATGGCAGCACTTGATGATAAATTGAGAGCCACTATTAAAGAGGAACTAGCCCCCCTAATTTGTCAACTAGATACATTGGAGAAATGACTGGCAGCAGTGGATGTAGGGCCACCAGCTCAACTAGATTATTTTACCAACAAAGTGAGAGGAGGGATCGAAATACGTTGCCAGGCGGACATTTCAATCACAACATACCCACCAGCTGGGGGGGTGCATACCACGGATGGAGGGTTCTTCGACTTGCCAAGAGATAGGGGAAGCGAGTATCAGCAAGGAGAAGGGAAATAGAAGTGATAGACACGAGCCTAGCGTTGAAACCGCACCCTCTGCTTACTGAAGTAGTGATAAACCTCACCCCCAGTCCTGGATGCTACTAGAAAAAAGAGCAGGCAACCAGTGCAAGGCCATCATGTAGAGAGGAATGTGATTGTTGATACCTACTTGCCCAACATAAATCTACCCCCCGGCATGTGCCCCATATGTACTTATATTGACAGCAACCACGTCAATCGCACCCAACGCAATGGAAACCCAATGTGAACTCAGAAACAAATGCCTGTTTTTGCTTGCAAGATATAAACATTTTGAGCATGCTAGTGCAGGGGAGATCATAATGGTCCGAAGAGTAGGGTGGTTGGGAAATTGCCGGAAAACAGGTCCAGGGGAGTGTGTTGTTATTAATTTAAAAAATCCTAACACCGTTAAAAACATACTGAACACTACCACTAATTGTCACAATGTCCCAACAGGAATTAGACTCCATCCCTTAGACTTTTAATATCCTCAACAGCAAATAATCATAAGAGATAGTGTAATACCTGTAATCCAAATGATGGGGCCAGGGACTCTAATGGAGGGAAGCTGGAACACATACAACAGGCGCCCTCAATTCAATATCCCCGATGAATAATAGATTTGAAAGTCTGGAGGAGGTAGACTGACTGGGGGAGGGGCCCCCGGATGGGGATAATTCTAAAATGTTGGAGCAGGTCCAAAGGGCAGAAGCACAGCGCAGTGGGAGCCGATCAGTCGGGGGCAGTAGCTCGGACAATGCCCAGCGGTTCAGCTCGATAAGAGTCAGGACACAACTGAGTCCAGTCTCTGATGCCTCTTCCTCACTTCCTCTGATGGGTAAAATAGAGAAGGTGAACCTGGCGGAATACCTGGCAGTCATCTTGGGGCCAAACCAGGTGATCTTCCGCCCCACTGTGGCACTGCCTCTGAGGTATCGAGTGGGTTAAGAGCACAGGGTGATGGCCTTCGGATCTTGTCCTGGAGCTTGGCAGGACTCAAAAACAAACTGCCCTGCCCAGAATGGGGGCGTTTTGCGGATAACCAGGATACTTGTATATTTCAAGAGCGATGGGCGAAGGATGAATTCCAGAGCGTGGGTTTTGCGTCTTTTAACATCATGGGCACTACGAGGGGGAGCCCCTCTGGTGAGTTGACTATCTGGGTAGGCACACACCTTGGCCGTAGAGCAGAGCAGACATTTCCCACAAAGACAAAAATAGCCTTAATTAATGTGCATTCCAGACCCATGAACAACAGACAGGAATCTGTTGTCATATATCATTTGGAGCGTTTCATATTAACCTTGGATCCAGTGATCTTGTTGATCATAAGAGGTGACTTCAATTGTCAATTTGAGCCACTTGCCGATCCTAATCTTTCCATGCCCACAGAAGAAGATCTGCATTGGTCAATATCTGACCCGCAGATTACTCCGATCAAAGTATGGTCACCACTGGCTCTGCAACTCCACTCACTTACTTTGGCCCTCTCATTGAGGGCATGTAACGGGAGGACTAAATCCGACAAGCCGGGCCAGTTTACATTTAACAGAGACGGGAAGGCCTCTTAGTTTGACTACATCCTGGTGGAAACCAGATCCTGGGAAAAGGTCTCCGACTTCTATGTCCAGCAGAGACAGGACAGTGACCACAATGCGTTAATAGTGATCATGAAAATAGGTAGGTCCAACCCGGCATCCCTTACTACAACTGAGACCATCACATTAACACTATCTAATAATAGAAGGAGAGTTAGATGAAATCATATCCAGCTTTCTCTCCCAAAACTGGCTAAAATTTACCAGCTAGCATTACCTATGTTAATTGAAATGTGGGAGGTAGGACAGGCAGAGGCTCATACATGGGGTCGAGATAACGCACGCAAAATACATGAGGAGTTAACTGCAAAATTGACTGACATATTCTACCCGATGTCGCAAACAAGGGAACACAAATGTCCCAAATGCTTGTGGTTTAACGTCAATTGTCGTAAAGCCAAACAGGATATACTGGATGCGGTGAAGGTGAAGGTTAGGCCACAAATTAAACTTGCCAGGGCCAGGTATAAAGGGACCATCCAGCAGGAAAGGAAAAACTGGGAACTAGACCGGTGGGAAGCCCTTAGGTCAGCCCTGAACAACAAAGATTTGAAATCATTCTGGGCAATAGTACGTTCAGGGGACAGGGAAGGACGACCTGCCATAGAGCCTAACATAGCGCCCGAAGTCTGGGAGATGCATTTTGGGTCATTGTATGATGGGGAAGATGGTGTAAGTGTTATCATTGGCTACCAGAGCTTACCCGTGGAGTTGCAACAGGAAGGGATGTGGGAGATCACCATGACTGAAGTGGGAACTGCCATCAACAATCTGCATTGTAACAAAGCGCCAGGTCTAGATAAACTTCCAGGGGACCTCTTACGGAATGACCCCAAAATGTGGGTCCCCGATCTGTGTGCCCTATTTAATGTTATCATGAAGGGCATGGATCCCCCCGACACCTGGCTCAGAGCAGAGATAGTTTCCATATTTAAAAAAGGCTGTCCTCTTCTACCATCAAATTATAGACCCATCAGTCTAATTGACATCACCCAAAAATTGATGGGATGGGTCCTTTTGAACAGCTTACAGGGTTGCATAGAGAAGGGGGAGATCCTAAGTCCCTATCAGGCCTGCTTCTGAACAAATATGTCAACCGTAGACCAGATTTTCAGATTACAACTAATGTTCTGGAAAACGGTGACCATAGAGGGTGGCAGTCTCTATCTTATATTTGTCGATTTGAAGTCGGCACTTGACCTTGTACCCAGGGAGAAACTCTGGAAAGTACTAAGTGACCATAGGATTCCACAGTACCTCCTCAATGTGCTAGTGAGGCTTCATTTAGGGAACTATGCCCAAGTAAAATGTGGGAAACACAGAGAACTTTCTGCACGTTTCCATTCCAAAAAGGGGGTACGCAAGGGATGCATTCTCACCCCCACTCTATTTTATCTTTATATCAACTGGCTCATAGACCACCTAAATAACATCAAGGATAATGACGCCCCATAGCTAGTTTCGGGGAAAGGTCCCACGTTGATGTTTGCGGATGATACCCTGCTACTGTCCAAATCGCCAACGGGTATACGACGCACTCTTGATGGCTTTGCAGAGTTCTGTAACATGAGGGGCTTGGAAATCAACCTAACTAAGACAAAATATATGGTCTTCAATCCCCCCAAAACCACTCATCCAAATCCTTCCGTAAATGGTACACTCCTGGAAAGGGTGAGGATATTCGAGTATCTGGGCATTACTCTATCAGAGCACTTTGAATGGGGGTCCCAGATGGCCAAGGCGAGACTTAAGTTAACTCAGACCGTGGGTGGGATTATGAAATTGCACCAAACTTTTCCATTCAAGCCAGCTGCCCCTGTTATGGAAATATATAAAGCCCAAGCAAGGGGGGACCACTCTATATGGGGTGGAACTGTGGGGCCATTGCTCTTCCTCTAACCTTAAGAAAGTGGAGAACAACTTCATGAGGCAGTTACTGGGCCTTCCTTGTAGCACTTCCCCCCTAGTTCCTCTCCGTATGGATTTGGGCATGAGGCCGATTGACGAAGAGATTGCCCTTAGGCCTATTACATTCTGTTACCCTGTGTGGGTGACTCCAGAGTTGTCCTTCTACAAAACCGAGCTCAAGGAGATCCTGCCTATTCGAACTACTAAGCCTGGCTTAGTAGTTGGATTTGCCACATAAGGGATCTCTTTGCTAGGCTAGGCAGTAAGGACCTCTGGAAAACCCCTGAGATATCATGCACATCGATTTCCAGGCTGGATCTAGTGCAACACTACAGGCAATCCAACTTAATGTCCCTACAAGAAAGCACCACTGGCGGTCGGATGACAGTAGAGTTCCTACAAGTAAATGATGTATACAGTAAAGAACAATTCCTGGATGTGATCTATCCCCCACTGGCCAGGAAATTATAGTTACAATATAGACATGGGAACCTTCCACTAATGAGCCACACTAGCAAATGGGCCACAGAAAACATGGGAGATTGTCCAGCATGCAATTACAGGGTAGAGTCTGAAATCCATGTATTGCTTTTCTGCCCTGCATACCACCTGCCTTGCAACCGCTGGTTAATTCAAATATGTAGAAATCTAGCGTTTGGGTGTTGCTTAGAGGCCTACCAAGTCTTGAAATATGATACCCACCCTCCAATTGTATTCTTTGTATCACGCTTTTTAAACACTATGTGGTCCATACAGCGGGGCTTCCTAAAGTAACATTCTGGGATGTTTTAAGTAATGAAACTGTAAATGTCACTACAGTGTTCAGTAAATAGGGAACCTTGCCTCAGCCTTCCGTTTTACTCATTGTTTTTAATTGTGAATATTTAAGTCTGTCATTAACCTAATGGTAGCTTTTTAATGGATTTTAAGAGAAGCAGAGGAAGCCTTGTTTTAATATGCGTGACTGTAGATATATGATTGCGAGTGTGCACACCTACTTTTTTATTGTCTACGATGTTTTTGTAATGATGCACTTTTATGGTCCTAGTGGCCAAAATAAAGTTATTAACTGACTGAATATGGATCATGCCATGTGTGCCATGACATAGGCCTGTTGCATGGATTGTGGTCCAAAGCACTACCCTCATAGTGGTGGACGGCTACTGCCTTCATCAGGAGTTAAGCAGCATGAGTGCTGTGGTGGCCAAATCCACTGTAGTGATCAGTAGTAATCAGCAGGACCTTTTTACCCTGCTTCACTGGAGTGAGGTCTACAGGCTCACTCACCTTTTAAACGTTCCACTGCTGTGTGCTTATCTCCCCCATGGCCTAGCTCAAGTAGATGTTGAGTGCTGCGTGGCGTAGGAGTAGTGACATTATCTGGTTGTATGCCTGCATAGGAAGGGTACAGTTCAGGGATATAGCAGTACTGTACAGGGCATGTGTGGTTAGTGCATGTACTGGGTGTATGTATGCCTGTAAGGAATGCATGACATTAACCCCTCCCATGCCCATGACGAGCTCAGCTCGTCATGAGCCACGGTGCTCCGGTGTTCATGATGAGCTCAGCTCGTCATGGCCCGTCGAATGCTCGCACGCTGAGCTAATTCCCCTGCTGTGCTGAGTGCTCCATTTAACGGGCGTGGTCGTGACGAGAGCACCGGAGCACCGTGGCTCGCTCGTCATGAGCATGGGGGCGCTGTGCGTGCCCCCCGGTACAGGAGGGGAATAGCCCCAGCAGCCAAGGGGTTAAAGTTGCAGTGCTGTGAAGTGAGTGCACAATAAGAGCATGTGCTGGGTGTATGTGTACTTGCATGAAGTGCATTACATGAAAGGTAAAGCATTGTGCAGCGCACATGATGAGTGTGTGTGTTGACAGTGTCTTTGTGTTTGCAAATATCACACCTTGATTAAAGATAGAAAAGCTTCAGTGCTGAACAGTGCTCGCAGACTGAGTGTGTGTACTGAATGAATGTATACATGTAAGGGAACAATTCATAGCGGTAACAGTGCTGGGCCAAAAGTGTGCCTGAAGTGGTACATTACATGGAGGACCCTGGATTCCATTTTGGGAAGCTCAGGTCTGCCTGGTGAAGACATGATTTGGAGAGGAATCCGCCCTGCCAGATTTTTGTATTTCTGCATTCCTGTGAACTGGGGGGGCACATTCGAGGGAAAAGGAAGAGATTCCCTTGAAATTTCAAAAGCCTGCTCTTTGATTGAGTGATATATCACCAGGAAAGGACCTTGCCAAATCTCAGGAAGGGAGATGGGGATGATAAGGGAAGCATAAGGCATAGGGCTAGGGGTCTAGGATTACACTTTTGATGCACATGCTGACATCCGGGTGTGCATCTGGTCACTCTCATGGGTGGTGATGTGAGGAAATAGGTTTAGGAATGTTGCCTGCTCTGACAGACATCTTTCCTGAGGAGAAAGAAAAAAGAGAAGTGTTCATTTCAAAAGAAGCAGAACCACAACAATAAACTATAAAAACTCCCCCTTACATACTGCATCTGGTTCCCAAGGAGGTCAGTGCTCACTTGACTCCCCTTTTAAATGAGGTCACTATTTCAGGGGTCTTCCCACACTCTTGGAAAAAGGCCTGTATCAGGCCTATCTAGAAAAAAGGTACTTTGGATCCCATGGAGGTGAAACATTATCGCCAAATATCCTGTCTTCCTCTACCTTCAAAAATTCTAGAAAAAGCTATAAACTTGGAACTGACAGATTACCTAGATTGCAATAACATTCTTGACCCCACCCAACAAAGCTTCAGATCCCGGCATTCCACTGAGTCAGCCTTGATCATGGCTACAGAAGAGATCCGCAAAGTGATGGAGGGGGGGAAGAGCCGTCCTCATCCTGCTTGACCTGTCCACGGCATTTGATACCGTAAGCCATGCGGTACTGTTATGGCGGTTGAAGGCAGCAGGTATCAGAGATAAGGCTTTAACCTTACTAACATATTTCTTGGCATCTAGGGAACATCTGATCCATTGGAACTGCCTTAAGTCAGGTAATTTCTGCCTCCCGTGTGGAGTCCCACAGGGGTCGGCCTTGTCCCCGACACTGTTTAATTTATATGTCACACCCTTAGCAAGACTAATTAAAGACTATGGTCTTATGCTAGTGTTGTATGCGGATGACACCCAGTTAGTGGTATCAGTCATGCAAAGTGTGGACATTACAGCTGTCAGGTTCCATAACTGTCTCAATGCTGTGATGGCATGGATGAACTCAAACTTTTTAAAGCTTAACACCGAAAAGTCTGAGGTCATCGTGTTTGGTCAGAAGCTTTTTCTATGCAGCCAGCTATGGTGGACCCCTGAGGCTGGGAACTGTCCTGTACCAGTGACCAAGGCCAGGAACCTTGGATTTATGTTTGACGATGACCTAAAGCTTTCTCAACAATTTAATAAAGTATCTTCTGCTTGTTTCTTCATGCTGCGCAAAATTCTGCCGTTTAGCCCACTAAGGAGAACCAAGGATGTGGAAACTGTTCCTCTGGATGTCTCTCACCAACTATTTAGTGGTGATGGGGTTGGTCTAAGGGCTAAAAAAGGAGGAAGTGGGATGGAGGGATCCTGCTTTTGCGGAACTAGGGTCCTCAATCACACAGTAGGCTAGGTGTCATGCTTCATCATATGGACCTGTTCCTCGTTGGGCCAGTGCTGCAATGCTCAACGGGCACCCGCGAAGTGGCTCTTTGTCAGAGATCTTTTGTTCCTTTGCCGTATGATAAAGTGGGGGTGTGTGGCCCGTGGGTTGTGTAGATATAATGTGTTGCAGTGAGTGTGTGCTTGAATTAAAAGAGGTTGGATAGTCCAAGTCAAAAGTCTTTATTCAGGCTGGTAATCCACCTCATTAAAAGTAAATCAAGTGGAGTGGCACTACCCTGGCAAGAGCTATTCAATTTTCACTGTGCTCTACTATCTGGGTCAACATGTTTCTTGCCCTGTTGGTTCATAAGGATACCGTGGTAATTCTTCAGGACCGATTAGTGTAAAAAACTGTGAAAAGGTGTCTAATATCTACACTGAGTGGTGCTTCTATTGATGTGCTCCCACTCAGGACTAACTACATATCAAGCCTCGTGTAGTCGTTGTATGAGGACCTCTCTAATGGGAGATAGGTGCCTCAGCAAGGACGGGCACGTTGTCTGGGCGCCTCTTTAGTAGGAGCCTTGTCTCAGTGCAGTCCACACTGGGTCACCTACCCTCGCGCTGTCCCTGGTACGCCCACTAACCCTCAGAAAAACGGAAGTTGGAGCCCTGGTTCTGTCTAGAGTCGATTACTGCAACGCCTTATACTTGGGAGCAGATAAAGGTTAGATCACCAAACTTCAGTCATTGCAGAATGCGGCTGCTCGGGTGCTACTTGATCTCCCCAGACATCACCCTTGTCTGCCCGCATCAAACAGCTCTATTGGCTCCCAGTTCGGCAGAGAGTGGATTTCAAGGCCCTCTGTCTTGTACATAAGGTTCTGTATGGAGGAGGAGCTGCGGATATTCAACATCTATTCCCCCAGTATTCGCCACAACGCTGCCCCAGGTCAGCCAATACAGGACTGATCCTGGTCCCCATGATAAAAAGAGCCAGATGGGTAGGAAAGGGCTTCTCGTATCAAGCGGCCAAACTGTGGAACTCCCTCCCCACTCTGATCAGACTACAGGCAAACAGGGCTCTTTTTAGAAAATTGGCAAAGACCTAACTCTTTCCCTAAGCTTGAGAATAACTAGCATTAGCTTCGGTATCTACTCACCTCAGCGCCAAGACCCCTCAGCAATAGTGCGCTTTATTAGATCTCCGTCAGACCCTAAATCACATTTGGTGTCTGGAAAAGGATTATAAGAAAGGAATGCTGAATCCCCAGAAAAGTGTCTTATGCCAGGCAGCCAGACTGATTGTGTGAGATGGGCACGTTCTGCAAGACTTCTGCCTGTGACCAGGACAGGGGGCAGAGGCCGTCCTGCTGGGAGACGGGATATCATCCAGGGAAACCAAGATCACCTGTCCGAGGGCCTGGAGCACCAGAACCTGCCTGCCTGCCAAGACCAATGTGTCCTGTGAGATAGAGCAGAGTGTTGAAGGGAGCGAGATCCAGTAGGGAGCCCTACCGTGAAAACTCCTTGTGAAAGGTGTGTGGATTCACCTGAGCACCGATATGTCCATAGCCAGTGTGCAAGGTTGTTTTTGTTGACTCCATATGCCAGGAGAGGCCTGAAGTAGACTGAGACCAGTGTTGAGCACTGTGCTGGTCTTGCTAAGCCTATACAGCCACACTGCAGTGATCTTGTATGCCAGAGGGGGAAATGGGTAAAGTTAGTACTTTGAGGAGTGCCAAGACTTCGGACTGTCTGGGCTAGTTTTGCTGGAAGAGCCTGCGCCTGTATTATCACACACTGTGATAACCTCATATGCTAAGAGGGGCTGCTGGTACCACTGCTACCACAGGATCCCGACCACCGCCTGAAAGATAGACTGAGGCTGCAATCGGCGGTTGGACCTGTACTGTGAGGGAACTGCCCCGACTCACTACCGATGACTGCCGGAGACACTGTGGAAGTTGTTGCACCCTCACTGGCTCCATCCGGGAAATGAAGAAAGGTTTCCCCTCCCATAGGGTAAAAACCAATTTACTCTGCCTTTGCAAATTGGCAGCTGCTGCAACAACTGAGAGTTCTCCGTCAGCGTTGCACAAGAGAGAGCATGCGCCGCCTGGTGCTACCATGTGTGCCGTGAGAAGCTGAACTTCTAAAAACTGAGTTGGACTCACAGGTGTGTGCTGAAGGCACCCGTTGCATCACTGACCTCTTTCATGCTGTGAAAGTGAGTAAGACATGAATTGGGCCAGTTAAGCATGGGATAACTCGCTGCTAACATGCTGCGGCACCATAGACACTTTTGAATAAGATCCTGAAGAATCAAAGGAGAATTATTGAATACGGCCTAATTGTAAGCATTCCCTGGATGTGGCAAACAGAATAAGATTAAACTTTTCAGACACTCACCCCAATCACAGTTCTGGGTTGAATCCATCATCATTCTTCTTCTCACTAAGCCATCCCAGCGTGGACCCAACCATATGCAATTCAGGCTTGACCCTGCTCCTCGTGGAAACAGTCCAGCCCGAACTGCCAGGGCAGATTTTCCCTGGACCGGAAACAAGCATTCTGGGATGTGTTTAGGGGTACATCTCCTCATCAGCCAGGCTAGTTTGAATCCAGTGAGCAAGGTACCGACGTCTGGGCATACCCTGGCCACTCAGGGCAAACATAGCATACACCATACAATGATAAACGGAGTGCTGAAACTTTTCAGACACTCATCCCCAGTCACAGATCTGAGTTGAATATATCATCATTCTTCTGCTCACAAAGCCACCCCAGTTTGGACCCAGCCATATACAAATCAGTTTTGACCCTGCTTCCAATGGGAACAGTCCAGCCTGAACTGCCAGGCCAGGTCCTCTCTGGAATGGAAACAAGTATTCTGAGACCGGTATCAACCCTCATCAGCCAGGCTAGTTTGAATCCAGTGGCAAAGTGAGCATGGGACCAACATCAGGGCATACGCTGGCCTCTTAGGGCAAACATAGCAAACACAATATGGTGATGGATAGAGTGCTAAAACTTTTCAGACACTTACCTCCAGTAACAGATCTGGGTTAAGGCCATCATCGTTCTTCTGCTTACTAAGCCACCCCGGTTTGGACCTAGCAATATACAATTCAGTTTTGACCCTGCTTCCAAAGGGAACAGTCCAGCCCAAACTGCCAGGCCAGGTCCTCCCTGGTACGGAAACAACAATCCTGGGACCGGTTTCGGGGTATCAGACGTCATCATTCAGACACGCTTGAATCCTGTGGCAAAGTGAGCAAGGGACCCTCTTCCGGGCATAACCTAGCCACTTAGGGCAAACATAGCAAACACAATATGATGATGGACAGAGTGCTAAAACTTTTCAGACACTCACCGCCAGTAACAGATCTTAGTTGAATCCATCATCGTTCTTCTGCTCACAAAGCCACTCTAGTTTGGACATAGCCATATACAAATCAGTCTTGACCCTGATCCTCATGGGAACAGTCAAGCCCGAACTTCCAGGCCAGGTCCTCCCTGGTTCAGAAACAAGCATCCTGGGACGGATTTCGGGGTATCACTCCTCATCAGCCAGACTAGCTTGAATCCTGTGGCAAAGTGAGCAAGGGACCCACATCTGGGCACACCTGGCCATTTAGGGCAAACATAGCGAACACAATACGATAATGGACATAGTGCTGACATTTTTCAGACACTCACCCCCAGTCACAGATCTGGTTAGAAATAAAATAATACTTTTTCATATAAAAGCAAGTATTTGGTTGGATGATGATTTATTGTTCGTACTGATTGCACTTCGTTTAATGAGTTGTAGTCACTGAAATGTACCTACAGTCCCCTCGAGGGAGCCTTGACTGCTCGACCACAGTTACCACTGAGAGTCAAGTGCAGAAGAAGTACTTGGCACTGTCGCTGAGGATCCATAGTAGGCCGGGCCCGAGAACAGAGGAATGAAAGGCCTCAAACACCAGAGTTGGGCCCAGTAACCCCTTCGTGCCCCATGGAACTCCAGCCGCGGCCCATGGAGGGAGTTCGGTGGGTCAGGGAGGCGGTGCGAGGGAGGGGCAGAGTGGACAGTGGTAAACAACGGAATATGGATATTCCGCCTCCCTGCCCCACTGAACTCCCTCCACGGGCTGCGGCTGTGGAACTCTGATAGGGGTTGTTACACCCAACAACAAACAGGAAAATCTAGAAATACCCTATCATTGAAGACGTGTATTTCGATTGGACTTACCCATTCATAGGTGTATCAGAACAAACGTTTTCCTATGCCTTCTAAGAGGAGGCCTTGTTCCTAGACCAAGTGCCCCCGAAGATCTCCCTGGCGAATGTATCCTTGCCCTCCCTCATAATGAAGGTGAATGAGCATGGGGTTCTCATTTATTCTACTGACCGTTCCTCGTGTGATTGCCTTGATTTCAGAAGTCTTTATAACCTCCCTACACGATGACAACTCAATTTTTTTAATGTTTACATGTGAACATCAAAATGCCTGGAACATACTGCTCACATAGTTTTTGTTCTTAGACAAAGCCATCTCATTTCCCTGACATGAAACTCCTTTTCCTTGATTGTGAAAGGATGCAATTTCAAATCCTCTGTTCGGGCCCACTGACCACAGACCTTCACAAATCCAGATCAGACTCTGCATCGGGACATGGTCCAAAATGTGCTCTACTGAAATGTCATATTGTACGCTGTACAAGGACTAATTACCATTTAAAATAACTAAAACATGTACCATAGGGATCCTGAAAATATTAGCAAAGTATATTAATATTTGGAGATGACAGTACGGCTAAGGCTAGCCGAGAACAACCTACTCACCATTTAACCAGGCAAATGCCATTTGTTAAGTGGAGATTTTGCCAGACCCAGAGAAAAACAATATGACCCCCCCCTCCCCACCCCAGGCTCAACGTTGTCTTGAAACCTTTTTCAATTGCTCCCCAACCCTTGTGTTGTTAGTGAGAATGGCGTACAGGACACTTTTGCTTTGTCACAAAGGTGCCATTATTCTGCAGCTTACCTTGTGACCTATTTAATGACAAGTAGCAAGTAGGGTTCGAGGCCTTCAACATAAGCATCCCCAGATCAGCGACAGTTGTTGCTGTAATGCAATTAAATGGTGCACAAGTTATCAATAGTGCTAGGATAAAACGCTCAATCGGCCATCTAAGATTCAAAACTGGGTCTGCACGACACTCACTGACCTGTGCATCGACTTATGATCCTATTGAAATATTGGGGGTGCTTAATTTGAGCCTGTGGTTTCTGGTGCTGGTGCTTGGCACCTTCACTTAATTGTCAACACTGCACTTATGACAGTCTGCCACATGGGGGTGCTACTCTTCTAATTTAAAGATGAGCAAAACAACGTTTTTTTATGAATGCAGTTTACATTAACATACCTTCCTCCCCAGTCATTCCTTCAACTTTGGAGATCTGGAATAATCTCAATTGTCGCATTTGCAGGCGAGAGACGTGGTTAGTAGTTGTTTTGGTACCGCCATTGGCAGAGATGACAGGGGCAATGGGTGGTGCACCCAGAAGTGGCCTGACACTTATTATTTTACAAATGTGGCACTGGATATTGTACTATGTACCGTTGGTTTTAATGGCAAAACAACACACCTGAAGAACACTCCGAATTTAGCTGGGATGGTCACTTGCTGAAAAGCTTCAATCAGGGAATTTGTTCCTACGCACTTTCAGGGATGTTTGTGCACCACATCCCTGTCCCTCAGAACAGCGACAGCCTGGCCTTATTTTAAACATCTGTCGGTGTTGGCATGAGCTGCTCTTGGTTCAGGTGACACTCATGACAGAAACCTACAGACTCCCAGCACCATGTGCTCCTTTTGGTGGTAGCTGTGTATGAGAACTGTGACATGGATGGAATGCTGGGCAGGTGGGTAGATGGATGGATGGCTTTGTGTGTGGGCATGGATGGATGGGGATGGGTGGATGGATGGATGGATGGGTGGATGGATGGTGGATGGGTGGGTGGATTGATTAATAGATACATGGATGGATAGGTGGGTGGGTGGATGGCTCTTTGTGTGGGCAAGGGTATGGATGGGTGGGTTGAATGCAAGGGCATGTCAATGGATCGATGGATGGGTTGAGTGCATGGGCATATCGATGAATGGATGTTTGAATAAGTGCAGGTATGGCGTGGTCAAAAGATGAATAGAATGCCAAAAGGAAGGACAATGAGCGGGAGAAAAGTTGAAACGATAAGACTAGTGAAAGGCGGAATGGATGGGTTGGTTGCTGCGAGGATGAGAGGTCGGATGCATGGATGGTTTGATGGAAGGATTGTGGAAAATGACTAAAATTAGGTATACATAAGCGGCGTTCATTTATGTTCACCACAGCCACTGTTGAAAGTAAAGCGAAAATCACGAAACAGTGGCCACGCCATCTTGTCCCTTTTAGGCCCCTTCACAAATGAAGGTGGCAGCCATTTTGTGTGTCCTGACCTCTCTGCCCACTGCCAATAGCCTGCGCGTCTCTCCCCCTCACTCCCCAGCCTCGCAAGCATTCCCCCGCGCCCTGACAGCCCCCGGTCTCTCCTGCTTGGGCCATAAATGCACCTCTAAACGCGACCCTGTCTCAGAGCCACATCCCGTGCTGAACCCCCTAACCCCTCGCTCTTTTCATCCCATTCATAGAACAGGCCCTTTTTGGCAACCTCTTCCTCCCTGCCCGATTGTCCAGCCTGACCCCAGGCCATCACCTAGCCCGACAGATGCAGTTTATTGCCCCCTACAGTAGGACGTCGCCTCACATCAAAGGAGCGGTGGTTAATCAATACCCTCACACCTCCAGATCCGACCGATCACCCACTTTCCCGTTCCCAGCGGAATGTCCAGCTGCGCGACAACCACCACATGCTGAGATTGGGGTGGGAACTCTACTGTAGATGTGTGTGGGAACGGGCCTGGACCGGGGATTCCGAGGATGTCTTTTCTGGCCTTCAAAGAAACATTACGGATGCAATGTATGTAATAAAACCATAAACCTGTGTATAAGAGGCCAGGCCTCAGAGATGCGGTTAGAGCACCTCGAGAAGATACCCTGTTGTCTGATTTGACGTGTTCTGCTCCGTCGGAATAAACTCCTGTTTCCTGCCTTCCTGTCCCCAGCGCCTGCCTCTTTGTTTGGTAATATTGAATGGTATGAGAGGCGGCTAACGCCGGGAAAACACTGAAGGTTCTTGGTCGACATCTGCCCTACCTTTCAACAGGATGAGAGGTCGGATGCATGGATGGTTTGATGGAAGGATGAGAGGTCGGATGCATGGATGGTTTGATGGAAGGATGAGAGGTCGGATGCATGGAATGGTTTGACCTCTTTTAATGGCTGATGGACTCACTTGTTTCTGTCGCTCTGTGGATTTTCTGCTATTCGCTTGCAGATACTTTCTCAGTCCCAGACAGTAGCTGATGGGTTTTCTTTAATATGGTGTCAAATCATTATTTTAATATCAGGCGTACCTGCCCCATTGTGATTTAATTACAGCAATGTATTCAAGTGTTTTCCAATGAAAAAAGCTAACAATAGCATTAATTCTCAGGTATTAAAAATAGAACATAACTTTTTGTGCCAACATAATATAAATCAAAATGCATTTGGATTGATTCGACAGAGCTGAGAAGGCATCTTTGTGAACCCTGCATGTGAGGTGCGACCATGGGTGCCACACTTTGCAACCTGCATCTCTATTCAACGGATGCTCGACAGCTGCCTGCGAATTAATCGGCCATGTAGGCGGACTTTTTTTATCAATTGAGAAGTGCCACAGATCGCAGGTTCTATCACCCCCTCCATCTTCTGAACCGCTAATTAGGCACTCACCTGACCTGACCTCGCTATTTTCATTTTCTATTAATACTGTCGAAACTGGGAAAAAGCAAAAGGGGCGGGGGAGGGGGAGGCTGTGTAATTCAAGGAGATACCTTCTGTCACAGATCATCTGCTCTCGCTTTCTCTTCCACACGATAATTTATGAGGACCAAAATGTAATTATTTCGAATTCTTTTTTTTTACAATCTACATTATATCAGCACAGTATACATTTTACTTGCATTTCCATACAAAAATATTAAGCTAAATATCTCAGGAAGAGGGAGTTAATACTTAATTGATGACTTATTTTTGATCTGTAAATATCTACAATTTCTCAGTCAGGTGACGCCTGCTATGGGTGAAAAACAAGTGTTAAAAAGTTTGGGGCAGATTTACAATAACTGGCGCATCCCCAGGGTTGCGCCAGTTATTGTGCGCCGCAGCTCCGCCACCCATGGTGCGCCGCATTTACAATGCGGCGCACCATGGGGCAAAAACGGCACAGATGCGTCACGCATCTGTGCCGTAAAGGTGGCGCATTGCTGGAGTTGCGTCGCAAGCGCGACGCAGCTCCAGCAAGGCTCGGGAGTGCCCTATCTGTCCAATGCTACGTCAAGCTTTACGCCTGCTTCAAGCAGGCGCAGGGTTTTGACGCAGCATTGGCCTAAAAGTGACTGAGTGAAATCTTGTAGATTTCACTCAGCCACTTTTAGGAGGCGTTCCTGCGCAGGAACTCTCCCCCCTGCGCCGGAACGCCTCCTTATGGCGCAGGGCTTTACAACGTGACGCATCTCCTAGATGCGTCACGTTGTAAATAGGGCGCATTGTTTGCGCCGCCATTGCGTCAAAAAAAGTGACGGAATTGCGGCGCAAAGAGGTGCAAGGGGCTCGTAAATCTGCCCCTTTGCACTTAGTAAGCCTAGAAATTGCGACTGTTTCAGCTTTCCAGGTTTACTTATGGAAAGTTTTCCCATCATTTGCCGAGGTGAAATTTTCCACCATGTGGAAATTCCGCTTGAGTAGAATTATACGGATTGGTATACAGCAAATTTACACCGTCAACGATGTGTACAGCACTGTGGACATTCTTTGTGAAATCTTCCAAACAAAAGTAAACCTACAGGGGTAGAACGAATTCCTGTGTGTTTTTTTTTAATCTGGCCAACTGTTCTGATTATATAGTTTATGTTGCTCACTGTGAAGGAGGTAGTAGACATGCAAAATAAATACATAGCACATTTATTGCTACTTCTTGAGGCTGGTGTAATTGACTTGTATATCACATTCGAGTTAATATTTTATAAATCCAATAGCTTTTCTGCTTTTAGGGGCATTTTCACACAGGTAAACGTACAGGGGGGTGGCTTCAGCGTGCCAAAGATAGCGGCTTGACTCTGAGGCTCTCAGCTGACAAATCTCAAAAGGAAGATGTTTGTAGGTCACGATTTATTTATTTATTTTTGGGTTTGTATAGTGCTGGAATCGACTCCCAAAGGAGTATCTCTGCGCTTAGGTGGGAACTAAAGAGGGTTGTAGGCTGACATGATTAGTAGGAGAGAAACAGGAAAGTTTTTAACAGTTTCCTAAATGTCGAATGTTCGGTACAGTGTCTAAGAGAGTCAGGAAGTTTGTTCCATAAACGAGGGCCAAGATAGGAGAGAGCCTTCCCTCCCATTCTTGTCCTCTTGATGATAGGTACTTCAAGAAGGTTTTTACTACTGGAGCGCAGGGGACGCAAGGGAGTGTAGGAAACAAATTTGTCGGCCAGATAGGTAGATGCAATATTTTGACATATGAGTGATGTAACGCATCACAAGCATGTTTCTCCTCACTAACATGTCACTACTAAGCATCGGCACGTCATGGTTGCCATTTTGAATGCATTGCCAGTGATTTCCCTTTATCACAGTGGCATGTGATTGAGACATCTCGCAGCTATTGGCATTTTCACATAGGAATAAATAAAGTTATGACTAGGGGAAATGAGGGAACTGCAATTTCCACTTTTATTGGGGATTACTTCATGTTGTGCTGCTTATCCTAAGGTAAGTGAGGTACTGATCTGGAAGGCCGTAGAGGTATAGTTTTGAATCTTTCTATATTTTCACAATGTTTGATACAGTAGTCAGGCATACCATCTCAATGACTGTCCTGTCCTTCCTGGTGTGGGTGTACTTCTTCATTTAATGGTCAAACAGAAAATATTTAAACATCTAAACAACCTAAATGCAATCTCCATGAGTAATCTGTTTACCGTGGGACACCCTCAGCCATTGGCAAGTGGTGCAATGGCAGATAGTGCGCCTACATTAATCAGAGGGCCAAGTATCTACTCATGCTGAGCTACTTCACGGCACCCAAATGTCTATGTCTTGTATAAAGCTGCCTGGTGGCGGTACTAAAAGACCAAAGAAATCCCAGCATCACCTATAAAATCCCCACCATCAATCTCCTTTGAAGATTAAATGGATGAGATTAAACACCTCATACCCTTCATAATGGAAATCAATAATACTCTCCAAAGAATGGAAGACTGGAGGACGAATCTTGAATCAAATGTTTCAGCTTTCGTGCAATGCATTTGTGCTACAGAATACATTATTAATAACATCAATTCAGTGTCTACAGAAATACAGAAATAAGCTGAGGATTTAGAAAATAGGAACTGCCATAACAATCTCCTAAAATGTGGTATTCGGGAAAGAGCAGAAGATTCTGATATTGTTGCAATTTTTAAGGTCCAACCTTTTAAAACATGTTGGTCGGTTGGAAAGCTTTGTTCCAAATAACAATGGGTTGATTCAATTGTACCTAATTGATCTCATCCGCTGACTCAACTCAATTCTTGAAGCTTCATTGTTCTCTTCTTGCAGTTTACGGACCTCATGTACGTTTTTTCTGCTGCAAAACATTGCAAACAGACGTTATGGTTAGGTCAGAAAGTCTTTTTATCCCAGGATGAATCCAGGTCTAGAGCAAACTGATGGAAGGAATTCTTGAACATGTGCCCGGCTTAAGATCAATGAACACTCAGTTCAATTTAATACATCCCTGTTTCTTCAAGGTCACTTATAAAGACAATACCACAACTTTTGGGCATCCAAATCAGCTAAAAGAGTTTTTACATCTATACTAAAGAGAGACGATGGATACCTGGAAAACATTGCTGTGGTATAATTTTATTTAAACCTTCTTTAGTCTTTTGATTATGTTAATGGTCCGATGTTGCATAGTGTTGTTCTTGGTTATGCTTGTTTCTAAATACCACCATATGTTTTCTTTTCATTCGTATTCACAGAACCCTTCATGCTGTCTTGCTGCACCATCCCACACCCTTTTAATATTTTTCTCTTGCTGTACTTTTGTGGGTTTCCCCACATTGTTACTTCTCTCACGTCATCTAGGTTGGGTAAATTTATCCTTTTGCAGATTTTTGATGATACTAGTTAATGTAGGCCGAGATCTCTGTACTGGGGTGAATGTATGACATTGTTCTGCATTCTGTCATCAATTGTTCTTTTTCCACTAGTTAATGTTTGTACTGTATATTTTCCTTTTTTTATATAGATAATTATTTTCTGGCCATATCTTCTGAGTTGAAAATATTTTTTCTTTTATCTTTTTATACTTTCACTCTGGGAGCTGGGGTCCATTGTTGGAGTCTGGTTTTGCTACAGCATCTCACCATCTCCACTTATAATGTTGTTCTTCTTTTTTAACTATAGTATTATGGGTAAAGTCTTGTCGACTTCTTACCATCGATTTGTTCCTTACCATGTTGGTTTTGGTTTCAAATCCTATCTACTCTTTCCTTTCTCTTTCTTTTCCTTGGTTCGTTTTGTGAACATTCTCACTAATTATCCTGTTGCACCCTTTATTATTCTCCTTTTCTCTCTATGTTCCTACTGACCAGTAACTTTCATATCCACACTTTTATTACTGTTGACATGACAAATCTAAATTTAGTGCCATGGAATGTTAAGAGTGTGAATAATCTTATTAAATAACAAATAATTATTTCACATATTTCCAAATTACAATGTAATATTGCATTGTTACAAGAGACACATCATTTCGAAAAGGACATCAACTTTCACAAGGCAAGTTGGGTTGGCCAAGTACTCCATTCTTCTGCTATAGGGAAATAATATTATTGTGTTTTTTCATCAAAATATTCAGTTGCATATAGAAAATGCTGTATCTGATAACAAACGCAGTTAGTTATGTCTCAATGTCAAGTTAAATAATGTTTGATTTTCTGTTTTAATAGCTATGGTCCTAATCGGGTGTATTTACACTTTTAGGAAAAAAAATATCTGCTAAATTGATGTCCCGGGTTTATACTAACCTTATCGTAGGAGAGGATCATAACATATTAATAGATCCCAAATTAGACAGATGTCCAAGCATTAAATATATCCCTAATAAGTTACAGAAGACTTTCCAGAAGACCGGTAAAAGAATGGTGGATGCTTGGAGAAAATGTAATCCGGATACTGTGGAATACACTTTTCATTTACCAGACCATCATACCAATTCTAGTATTGATTACATATTCTGAGATAAATCTCTTACCCAATCCGTAGTAGATGACCAAATTGGTTTGATTCTAAGTTCAGATTACACCCCATTCATAATCAATGTGGATATCAATAATAAGAATGGAAAACTTGATTGTTGGTGTTTAATAAATCCTTATTATGGGATAAAGGTTTTATCGCCAAATTTTAGTATTTTGCTACTGAATTTTTAGATTTTATCAACCGTAAGGATTTTTAAATTAATTTAATTTGGGGTGCTTCAAAGCTACTACATGTGGATATATTATTAACTATGTAGCCAACGAAAATAGGGTCCCATATTCATATACACAAAAAACACTCACATCCACAAATACACACATCCAGCGCTGGATAACCTTGTGCCTCCAGATATTCACAACCTTCCACTGAGAGGACGCACGATAGTTGTTTCTGTTAATATTAATCCCTGGTATAAAACCCCCAATTACCTTGGATCTTGGATGACATTCCCCATGATGAACTGCTCTTGAGTGGTTAGAGTGTATGAGTATGTGTGTATTTGTGGATGTGAGTGTTTTTTGAGTATGTGAATGTGGATCCCTATTTATCTGTTTTGTGTTGTATTAATAAAATCATGTATTTTGTTACTGTCTTGCAAACTTTGACAAAATGTTGTTGATATCAAAAATAATTAACTGAAAAAATATATCTGTTTTGTTATACACATACAAATCTCCTCTATTTTTGCTTGAGGATATTTGTCTTTGTTAGCTCAGTGAGGCATCTATTTTGCTGTGACCCTGGAGGGCACTTTATATTATTGCTAGACAGGTTGGGTTATTGAGTATTATTAAATCAAATATAATATCACTTAATAAATATTGTTTTAAGGAAATGTTTACAGACACATATTCTACTTGGTATTTTATATTTAATTTGAATTACAACACTATGTTGATTAATTCTAACACTATTAAGCAAAGGTCAGTTCCGTATTGGAGAGATGGCCATCCCTTTTTATATCCTAGTGGATCATCTAGATACAATACAAATTATGATTTTACATAGTATTAATTTTGCTTCACCTAATCTTCTAATTGAAATTCCTGTTTTGTGTTTTACATCCATTGATTGCATGCTTTCAAAATTTTGTGGCATACAAATAGACTCATATTTCTCCTCCTACTCGTAATCATTCTAAAGCCAACAAAAGTGTTAATTTTCTAGATTTCATAGATTACCACTCAGCTTTTATAATTAAACAGATGTGGAATTTATAATCTGCTACTCTCCCTCCAAAACAAAATATATGGCAAAAACTGGAGTTGTCGCTTATATAACCTTTCATTGTTTTAAGACTTTGTGCGTTTATCGTAGAATATAAAAACATTCTCAAACTCAGCAGTCAATTAGTCAAGTTTACTGGTTCAACCTTTTCTTATACATAATCTTTTAGATCACTAAGTTATATTTCACTGCCCAATTTGGTATAACCTCAACATTAAACATGCTCATTATGTTTTATATTGGAAGAAGAGGGTAGAAAAAGGAATCATTTACATTAGTCAATTAGTCACTGATTCCCATTGTATGCCCTTTAATGAGTTAAAAAATACATTTGGGGCTTCTGAGAATTGTGAATATATATATATGATTTACTATTGTCAATCATTAAAGTCTTATGATCTGCTTCTTTTGAAATGTTATTGAATAGAGATAATACAACAGTATCACCATATACCTTTAATATTCAGGCTACATCTGCTTTTTTATAGAAAAGATTAATGATGCTCCACATGGACAGCCTTATAACTTAGGTTGAATTAGCCTAGGAAGTACAATTTGGCTGAATATTATCTATTTTAAATAGAAGAAGCCTTGGTCTAAAATTCCTTGCACCTCATAAGCTGCATGTACCACACAAACCTTATATTTATTTCACAACAAATTATTGTTCATGCCTTGTTCTGTCTTCAAAATGAAGTTTCTTAATGATAATACATATTGGTTTTGCTATGGTGATTATATTCTTATTTTGCATATGTTTTTTCAATAACCTCATGTTCTATTGTTTTGGTACCAAGTTTGGGGAAAAAGTTAAGACATCTGATATTTAAAATGTCTTTTTGGTATGGTAAAATGCACATTTTTCTTAGTAGCCTTTCCCTTATTTTGGAATCTAATCATCTGGCTGGACAATTTGCAGATCTCTTGACAGCTATTGCTTTATAGGGTATGATTGGAATTAGAATGACAAAGGTAACATCACCTTTATTACATACTTTAATGCAATATGTTGTAATCACAGGATGGACACAGTATGTAAACAGTATACACGTGACTGCCAAAAAGCCAATTTATGATCACCTTTGACTTTCTTTTTATCCAGGAGTGTTGCTCATCAAAATATTTCTGATGAAGTACAGAAACCTCCTTAGTAACATTTCTATTCTGATTATATTGTACTAACTAGTATTACACTCTCTGGTTTCTGTTTTCATTTATTCTTGAGATGCCACACATATAAAGACAGCTTGATAAGGTGCTTTCCTTCTTTCTTTCTCTCCTCTTCCTTTTTTATAATTGTTTCTTTTGTTCATATACATTGAACACAAACAAATACGTGAAATGGTTTCTTCTTTACCGATAAAGTTAATGCTGTTCTTTTTTGGATGTTTTCTGCTCTGTTTTATAGCAATATGCATTGTGCATCATATATAAAATTAACTTGTACAAAAAAATTTAAAAAACCTAAAAACACCATATTGGTATCAAACATTTTATCAATTTCAACTTTCACTTTGTAGTTTATGTGATTGCTTGTAGTTGCAATATAATATATGTTGGGAGCATATCATGTAGCTTAAATCTGCAGATACAGGAGCATGCGAGGGCTCTGAAGAATAGTGACAGCAGATATCCCACGCCTAATCTTTTTAGGATGGAGCATCCTAACGATTTTTGTTTTTGATTTGAGGAGAATGACCATGCCATAAATAATACTCATGGTGGTAAAAAAGGAACTGATCCTCAGGCAAACTGAGGCCAAGTGGATCTGTCATTTTAAAGCAACACAGTTGGGACACAATACTGACAATGAGCTTCACCATTTTTTGGGCTGACACCAAGATGACATGTCTAGAGAACCATTATTTTGTGCCCCACGGTGTTCACTTTGAATACTCATAATCTACTGCGGTGACTCTCCCAGCACCCATTTTCCTGAAAGCATTGCCTCACAAGAGGCCAGTAGGGGCCGCTTCATTTGGGCGTCGGAGCGCCGCCCCAATGCTTTCTCGCAGTGCGAGAAGCAGAAAAGAAAATGGTATTTTAAATTCCATTTTATTTTCTGCTTCTCTTGCTGTGAGAAAGCAGAAGGCAGGGGTATGCCTGGTTAGGGGCGGTTGGGAGGGTATGCCTGGTTGAGGCCGGGCGGCTTGCACCACTCTGAGTGCCCTGACTGTTTGGTATGCCCTGGGGTCGACCAAAGCAGTTATGCGCAATCTACATTTTCTCTATGTACACTGCATGCAGCCTACATAGAGAAAATGGCCTCTCTACATCCCTACTATTAAACTATGAAACTGTTAACATTGATTGTGTATCCATTGAATGGTCGTTTTCTGTAACAACATTGAAACCTTGTTTTTATGTCACAAAAGTCACAATTGATACTCATAGCTTTCACGCTTTTTATCACTTGGGACACTCAATACTGATAAACTTATAACAAATGTGTGAATTTTCATATATACAAAAGCTTGTTTCTCTATACCTCCTGTGTTACATGTTCTTCTTTCCCTGACATTGATAGAATCCCTGTTAACTGTGATTGTGCTGACAATTATATTGTAATATTAATCATTGAGTGTCCACATGAACCACCGTTTTTGTTTAAATTGTACTGTATGCTGGTTCCATGTGAGTAGGGTGTCCCTTGTGTCTTTTTTAACATAAGTGCTCAGGTGACGTATTGATCCTGCGGCCTATAGGAAATATGCCATAAGCTACGCTACCCAACTTCACAATATTCACCATTAATCATAAATCAATCACAAGGCCCATAAACTAACATGACATATTTTTGACCAACTGAATCATGTGACCTAATTAACCTATTCACAAATTATATACATTTATATACAACCGCGGTAAATGAATTCATCACACTTTACAAACCCTACAAATTAATGTAGCCACTGTGGCGATAAGATCTTGGTAATGGTAACCTAAACTCATGAAATAACAAGACCAGCTTGTTTTCAAAAGTAAGATTTTTATTATCTATTTGTTTATTAAATGCATTAGAAATCTTTATTAAGCATTTTTATTAGATTCATTGCAAAAAGTTATCACAGTTTTGTATAAATCAAAAATATTATTCAAAATAGAAAATAACAGTTTGACATTATCAAATCCTAAGTCCCTAACTACACTTGCTATATTAAAGAATAAAAGAGTAAAGTCTTTTGAAGACTCTTACGTGCTCCAAGGAATGTCCAACTGCACGATACCCTCATCAAAGGTCAGCAAGAAGCAGCTTTTCTCCTCCACGGGGGAAGAGTTTTTATACCTTTCTACGCTAAGCTAATCTAAGTAAAAGTATATTTTTCTGCTAAAATCGGAGTCCCATTGGCTGTCAAGTGACAAGCTTCATGTCACCACATTTTTTTAGAATATCAGTTCCGTCACTTTCTTAGAGTCCATTGTCTCTAGTTTTCGAACAACGAGGCTTCCTCCAGTTTGCAACATTAACCGAAAGAGTGTCATCGCTTCCTCGGATATGAAATTGTCACACGCTCCTCTGCCGGTTCCGGGCCTTGGCCTTGCTCGACTAAGAAACAGTCAGCTCATCACGTTCACAATAATTTGTTTCAGCAGAAGGAATTTTTCCATCATGGACTTTTTTTTGCTCCGAGCAGAATTTAGCAAACACGAATGCACTAGGCCCAGAACCACTCTTCGAAAACTATCATATAAACAAACACAAAAGAATAATTAATGCGAGAAATACAGTTTGTTCTGTTGCCACCCACCATTGCTAACAATTAACCCATTAGTCTAGATTACCTAGCTGAAGCACACAAACAAAGCAGCATTTATATCTACCATTCTTCATTTAATCCAGCAGGATTCTCTATGCACCTATAAAGAGTAAAGTGACACCACATAGACAAAAAGCAAAATAAGCACATGCCATTCTTTTAAAACAGCCGTTATTAGTCATGACACAACAATAGACAAGATTAATTTATTATTTTCCACATACAAGTAAATGCAACATAATGCACGTTTATGAGCACATATGTTAGTAACCCTCTTGTTTTCTTATGTATGCAACTTTTAAAACTAGGTTGAATTAATTCACACACAGCACAAATCATTAGCATAATTAATTCTTGTTATGGAAGTGTGACTTCACGAGCTGAAATGAAAAAATTTCTGAATCTCGCTCCATCAACTCCCTCATCTGGTGATTTCCAAATCACCACACCACACCCAAAATGTAGCAAATTTTATCTTAAACGAATAGGGTTCGATTTCACTGTGTTAGTATTTCTAAAGACTTGTTTCAGCAAATTCTTTGCAACTGTCATATTGAGCTCTGCGTAACTCCTCTAGCTCTACCTCTCTCTCCTGTTCCTTTCTGATTTTGTAAATTCTTCTCTTTTCCTTCATGTGCTTCTTTCTCTTGTGTAACATGCAACTAATCTTCGTCAAAACTATCACAAAAATTATTACAAACAAAGGTGTTAAAATCTTGCCAAGAACTGAACCACCAATTTCTTGAAACCAGGTTTTGATAGCCTGAAATCTTTTTGAAAGGCGTTCTGAAAAATCATCCTCTTCTAAGGGAACTATCTCTGAATGCTTCTCTGTGATGTTTTTAATGTACATTTCAATATTCTTACTCTCGTCTGGGATATAAGTACAGCAATGCTGGACATGTAAAATGCCACAGACTCCTCCCTCTTTTGCTAGGAGTATGTCCAGGGCAAGGCGATTCTGCATCACCATTGACCTAACCGCAATGACCTCGGTATCCACTAATTGGAAACCACCTGCTGTGTCAGTGGACAATCTGTCAACAATTGTGGACAATTTTCTGATTCTTCCTGCATTCAGGGTTATACCTACTAAGGGTATCACTGCCTCAAAAATGTCTCCCAGAATTTCTGAAAAACTTTCTCTTTTGTACCTGTTTACATGATTACTGATTTCAAATAAACCCTCTGCATTTCTGTCAACATGAAATATTTTTGGAAAAACAAGACCAACAAAACATGTCCCGTACCAATGGTCCGGGAGATTATAATAAGCTTTGTCTCCACAGATAAAATAGATCCCAGGAAAAATTGGATCTCTGCCACCTTTGAATCCCCAACCCCCCATGATTTGGTAAGTGTCCTCACAATTGCTAGCTCCTGCAAAGTAATTATCAAAAAGAGTATTATCTCTCCTAATGCAAAGCTTGCCACTAATTGGCTTGTCTATGTGAATTGCAACATTGTCAAAAGACTTGCCATTAATCTTTTCATCCTCCTTCTGCCAGATCAAGCCCTGATCTTTGGACTGGGTAAGAGTGGTCTGCTTAATTCAGACACTCTGTTCATCACCACCCCCTTTTCTGAATCGTTTTTGGCCACTATAGGTGTGGCAGGGTATACTCAGACATGAGTCCCTTTCTCACTGCTCCATCAGGATTCAAGCAAGCCGGGCCGAAGAGGCTGAAATGCCAGAAACCGGTCCCCGGTAGCTTGTCTCCTTTCTGGTGAAGAATTGGCTTGGTAGTTTGGTCTGCCCTGTTCCCATGATGCACTGGGCCAGGGCCAGACTAATTTGCATATAGCCAGGTTCTGAGCTGGGATGGGGCAGTGAGATAAATAACAGTGATGGATCAAGCCCTGATCTATGGACTGGGTAAGAGTGGTCTGCTTAATTCAGACACTCTGTTCATCACCACCCCCTTTTCTGAATCGTTTTTGGCCACTATAGGTGTGGCAGGGTATACTCAGACATGAGTCCCTTTCTCACTGCTCCATCAGGATTCAAGCAAGCCGGGCCGAAGAGGCTGAAATGCCAGAAACCGGTCCCCGGTAGCTTGTCTCCTTTCTGGTGAAGAATTGGCTTGGTAGTTTGGTCTGCCCTGTTCCCATGATGCACTGGGCCAGGGACAGACTAATTTGCATATAGCCAGGTTCTGAGCTGGGATGGGGCAGTGAGATAAATAACGGTGATGGATCAAGCCCTGATCTTTGGACTGGGTAAGAGTGGTCTGCTTAATTCAGACACTCTGTTCATCACCACCCCCTTTTCTGAATCGTTTTTGGCCACTATAGGTGTGGCAGGGTATACTCAGACATGAGTCCCTTTCTCACTGCTCCATCAGGATTCAAGCAAGCCGGGCCGAAGAGGCTGAAATGCCAGAAACCGGTCCCCGGTAGCTTGTCTCCTTTCTGGTGAAGAATTGGCTTGGTAGTTTGGTCTGCCCTGTTCCCATGATGCACTGGGCCAGGGACAGACTAATTTGCATATAGCCAGGTTCTGAGCTGGGATGGGGGCAGTGAGATAAATAACGGTGATGGATCAAGCCCTGATCTTTGGACTGGGTAAGAGTGGTCTGCTTAATTCAGACACTCTGTTCATCACCACCCCCTTTTCTGAATCGTTTTTGGCCACTATAGGTGTGGCAGGGTATACTCAGACATGAGTCCCTTTCTCACTGCTCCATCAGGATTCAAGCAAGCCGGGCCGAAGAGGCTGAAATGCCAGAAACCGGTCCCCGGTAGCTTGTCTCCTTTCTGGTGAAGAATTGGCTTGGTAGTTTGGTCTGCCCTGTTCCCATGATGCACTGGGCCAGGGACAGACTAATTTGCATATAGCCAGGTTCTGAGCTGGGATGGGGCAGTGAGATAAATAACGGTGATGGATCAAGCCCTGATCTTTGGACTGGGTAAGAGTGGTCTGCTTAATTCAGACACTCTGTTCATCACCACCCCCTTTTCTGAATCGTTTTTGGCCACTATAGGTGTGGCAGGGTATACTCAGACATGAGTCCCTTTCTCACTGCTCCATCAGGATTCAAGCAAGCCGGGACGAAGAGGCTGAAATGCCAGAAACCGGTCCCCGGTAGCTTGTCTCCTTTCTGGTGAAGAATTGGCTTGGTAGTTTGGTCTGCCCTGTTCCCATGATGCACTGGGCCAGGGACAGACTAATTTGCATATAGCCAGGTTCTGAGCTGGGATGGGGCAGTGAGATAAATAACGGTGATGGATCAAGCCCTGATCTTTGGACTGGGTAAGAGTGGTCTGCTTAATTCAGACACTCTGTTCATCACCACCCCCTTTTCTGAATCGTTTTTGGCCACTATAGGTGTGGCAGGGTATACTCAGACATGAGTCCCTTTCTCACTGCTCCATCAGGATTCAAGCAAGCCGGGCCGAAGAGGCTGAAATGCCAGAAACCGGTCCCCGGTAGCTTGTCTCCTTTCTGGTGAAGAATTGGCTTGGTAGTTTGGTCTGCCCTGTTCCCATGATGCACTGGGCCAGGGACAGACTAATTTGCATATAGCCAGGTTCTGAGCTGGGATGGGGCAGTGAGATAAATAACGGTGATGGATCAAGCCCTGATCTTTGGACTGGGTAAGAGTGGTCTGCTTAATTCAGACACTCTGTTCATCACCACCCCCTTTTCTGAATCGTTTTTGGCCACTATAGGTGTGGCAGGGTATACTCAGACATGAGTCCCTTTCTCACTGCTCCATCAGGATTCAAGCAAGCCGGGCCGAAGAGGCTGAAATGCCAGAAACCGGTCCCCAGTAGCTTGTCTCCTTTCTGGTGAAGAATTGGCTTGGTAGTTTGGTCTGCCCTGTTCCCATGATGCACTGGGCCAGGGAGAGACTAATTTGCATATAGCCAGGTTCTGAGCTGGGATGGGGCAGTGAGATAAATAACGGTGATGGATCAAGCCCTGATCTTTGGACTGGGTAAGAGTGGTCTGCTTAATTCAGACACTCTGTTCATCACCACCCCCTTTTCTGAATCGTTTTTGGCCACTATAGGTGTGGCAGGGTATACTCAGACATGAGTCCCTTTCTCACTGCTCCATCAGGATTCAAGCAAGCCGGGCCGAAGAGGCTGAAATGCCAGAAACCGGTCCCCGGTAGCTTGTCTCCTTTCTGGTGAAGAATTGGCTTGGTAGTTTGGTCTGCCCTGTTCCCATGATGCACTGGGCCAGGGACAGACTAATTTGCATATAGCCAGGTTCTGAGCTGGGATGGGGCAGTGAGATAAATAACGGTGATGGATCAAGCCCTGATCTTTGGACTGGGTAAGAGTGGTCTGCTTAATTCAGACACTCTGTTCATCACCACCCCCTTTTCTGAATCGTTTTTGGCCACTATAGGTGTGGCAGGGTATACTCAGACATGAGTCCCTTTCTCACTGCTCCATCAGGATTCAAGCAAGCCGGGCCGAAGAGGCTGAAATGCCAGAAACCGGTCCCCGGTAGCTTGTCTCCTTTCTGGTGAAGAATTGGCTTGGTAGTTTGGTCTGCCCTGTTCCCATGATGCACTGGGCCAGGGACAGACTAATTTGCATATAGCCAGGTTCTGAGCTGGGATGGGGCAGTGAGATAAATAACGGTGATGGATCAAGCCCTGATCTTTGGACTGGGTAAGAGTGGTCTGCTTAATTCAGACACTCTGTTCATCACCACCCCCTTTTCTGAATCGTTTTTGGCCACTATAGGTGTGGCAGGGTATACTCAGACATGAGTCCCTTTCTCACTGCTCCATCAGGATTCAAGCAAGCCGGGCCGAAGAGGCTGAAATGCCAGAAACCGGTCCCCGGTAGCTTGTCTCCTTTCTGGTGAAGAATTGGCTTGGTAGTTTGGTCTGCCCTGTTCCCATGATGCACTGGGCCAGGGACAGACTAATTTGCATATAGCCAGGTTCTGAGCTGGGATGGGGCAGTGAGATAAATAACGGTGATGGATCAAGCCCTGATCTTTGGACTGGGTAAGAGTCGTCTGCTTAATTCAGACACTCTGTTCATCACCACCCCCTTTTCTGAATCGTTTTTGGCCACTATAGGTGTGGCAGGGTATACTCAGACATGAGTCCCTTTCTCACTGCTCCATCAGGATTCAAGCAAGCCGGGCCGAAGAGGCTGAAATGCCAGAAACCGGTCCCCGGTAGCTTGTCTCCTTTCTGGTGAAGAATTGGCTTGGTAGTTTGGTCTGCCCTGTTCCCATGATGCACTGGGCCAGGGACAGACTAATTTGCATATAGCCAGGTTCTGAGCTGGGATGGGGCAGTGAGATAAATAACGGTGATGGATCAAGCCCTGATCTTTGGACTGGGTAAGAGTGGTCTGCTTAATTCAGACACTCTGTTCATCACCACCCCCTTTTCTGAATCGTTTTTGGCCACTATAGGTGTGGCAGGGTATACTCAGACATGAGTCCCTTTCTCACTGCTCCATCAGGATTCAAGCAAGCCGGGCCGAAGAGGCTGAAATGCCAGAAACCGGTCCCCGGTAGCTTGTCTCCTTTCTGGTGAAGAATTGGCTTGGTAGTTTGGTCTGCCCTGTTCCCATGATGCACTGGGCCAGGGACAGACTAATTTGCATATAGCCAGGTTCTGAGCTGGGATGGGGCAGTGAGATAAATAACGGTGATGGATCAAGCCCTGATCTTTGGACTGGGTAAGAGTGGTCTGCTTAATTCAGACACTCTGTTCATCACCACCCCCTTTTCTGAATCGTTTTTGGCCACTATAGGTGTGGCAGGGTATACTCAGACATGAGTCCCTTTCTCACTGCTCCATCAGGATTCAAGCAAGCCGGGCCGAAGAGGCTGAAATGCCAGAAACCGGTCCCCGGTAGCTTGTCTCCTTTCTGGTGAAGAATTGGCTTGGTAGTTTGGTCTGCCCTGTTCCCATGATGCACTGGGCCAGGGACAGACTAATTTGCATATAGCCAGGTTCTGAGCTGGGATGGGGCAGTGAGATAAATAACGGTGATGGATCAAGCCCTGATCTTTGGACTGGGTAAGAGTGGTCTGCTTAATTCAGACACTCTGTTCATCACCACCTCCTTTTCTGAATCGTTTTTGGCCACTATAGGTGTGGCAGGGTATACTCAGACATGAGTCCCTTTCTCACTGCTCCATCAGGATTCAAGCAAGCCGGGCCGAAGAGGCTGAAATGCCAGAAACCGGTCCCCGGTAGCTTGTCTCCTTTCTGGTGAAGAATTGGCTTGGTAGTTTGGTCTGCCCTGTTCCCATGATGCACTGGGCCAGGGACAGACTAATTTGCATATAGCCAGGTTCTGAGCTGGGATGGGGCAGTGAGATAAATAACGGTGATGGATCAAGCCCTGATCTTTGGACTGGGTAAGAGTGGTCTGCTTAATTCAGACACTCTGTTCATCACCACCCCCTTTTCTGAAACCTTGGAGTCAAGCATTTCTAATATTAGCAATATGGCGTGAATTTGGGAATTAATTGCATATTACTTCACTTGGGTATCATTGTCATGTCATCTAGGTTAGTGTTTTGCCTTACTTTTTTGTAATTGTGTTGTACGATTTCACACTGAGCTGGTTTGAATGATAGGTTCACCCATCAGTACTGCTGTTATGGCCCTATAAGTGGCAATGGGTTCAGGACGTTTTTGGTGATTTCGGGGGGCTCAGTACATGCCCTTGAACATTTTTAGACGGAGTAAGTGTCCACAGGTTTGTTACACCAGCAGACTCTTTTAGTCGGGTCTGGTAGCTCACTGGACTAAAGCAGCCACTGCAGGGGCCTGTGTTCATCCTCATGGTCACAGGTTCAAATCCTGGCGGGTGCACTCAGCCTTTCATCCATTTGAGGTCAATAAAATGAGTACCATTGAGTTGGGTAACAATAAACATCTGTTATTCAGCACCAGGACACCTTCGGGTAATCGTGTGCTTTACAAATACACCTGTTATGTTATGTTATTTTCCTGTTTGTGAAATGGATTGTATGAAGCATTTACTACCACCGGTATTTATCACATTTGTTAAATTTTGCATGTGGTCACGCAGAAAATCTCTCTATTGGTATTTGTCACGTGATCAGTTTTCCATCGAAAGATTAATCGCCTGTGATCATTAACTGTAGTGGTTTTCAGGTTAAAATCAGAAGACGTATAAACACAACCAAACTCATGCACGTCGAGGCATGTGGCTTGTATGGCCTGTATGAATGAGCCAAGGTCAGGCCCTAAAAGGAGATTCTTATTGGTACTATAAGACAGGGCCTCATTAAAATATGTTTGGCTGTGATATATCGTACTGGACGTTTCAGCGGAACACACTTCAGAAGCTGACCAATCAGAATGTACCTAACATTCCACACCATTTACAATGTTTTCTTAATTCATAAAAACTTGAATTTACAGGCAGTAATTCTATTCAAAGAGCTCAGTTTGCGTGTTGGAAACTATGCAGGTGGCACCATTACCAGCCACGTGAATGTTTGGATATGGTATCCAGGTTCTTCCTGCAAATGACTTGTGATCAGCAACTCCTAAACTTCCTAAATTCTTCTGCTATGAAGCAAAACACATTGACTGAACTGCAACAGATATCCAAAGAGACGGAAACCAAACTTTCTGCCCAACAAAGAGACCATGGTAAAGAAAAAAAGTTTTTCATATAAAATGTATTTACCTAAAAATTATTCAAGCATACTGATATGTTTTGTTGATTCAGGTGATACAAATTTTCAACTGGAGCCCATAATACCGATAATTTATTTTTATCTTTCAAAGCTATGAACTATTTGCAGGAAAACCAATCAGTGGAACATTTAGCATTTTATGACCCTCTTCTTTTCTAAGGTCTTACTCCCAATAACAGGTTTTTTATGTTTGTCCTTGCAAGGAAGCATTTGCAAAACAAAACAGTGTAATGTCCAAAAGACTAGCAAACCCTGCCCACCTCAAACCATGGCGGGCTTTCATTTAGTTTCTACCATGCCCTCGTAGGGGCAGCTGATGAAGTTATGAGCGTGGCTTAAAACTGTTACGCTACAAATCTGTACTTAGCATAGTGTGCTGCCCCACTGGTATTGTGCTTCTTCTGTCATTGCCTCCAGATATATCATACGACTGACATTAAACCTACAACCAGCCAGGACTATAGGCTTTGTCAAAGGTTGTTACTTGCATAAGATAAATTAGAACAAACTGCAGCATTTTCATTAATATATATAAAGAAAACATAGGTGGTTCATAAATTTGTTACAGGTGGGCAATACTTAGAATGCCTGTTTCAGTTGGTTGTATGTGCTTGGCTTGAAGGTCATTTTGCAAGCAGACCAGTTTGAGGATTGGGCCCATTTTTAATTTAATGTTTTCTTCACACTTGCGCTTCCAAATGCTATATTTGTACCCCCTTTATTAACAATTTGCAGTAAATATGTGGTGTGAAACCCACCATTTGAATCCATTTTTTTCAAAATTGTCTTGCAGGGGGAGTACCCCCCACACCCTCCTTTTGCATTTTGGGCCAGCTCGCTTATTAAATTAGGGTACAACATTTTTCTCCCCACCACTTTAAAAATCAACCGGCCACCACTGCAAAGGGTTTAGGTGCATGTTCTTCCCCCTTAATCTTGTCTCTTTTTATCACTCAGCAAAAGGAAAAAGTAAAGAAAGTTAAAGAAGGTAAAAAAGTGGACAAAAGGGAGAAATATATATATATTTTTTTAGGGGCTAGTGCTCTCTTTAGATTATTTCTGATTATTTTGAATCTCAGTAGACTGTGCGTTAAAATTTTTTTTATCTAGACCGGTATACATGGAAGATTGGTGCTAGGTTTTTTTGTATTAAATGTAATGCCTTTACTTTGCTGAGGGATCACCTTGTAGATATTAGCACTCTCTTAAGGCCAAGGTTCATTGTATGAGATCCTTTTGGACTATTTTAGACATGGGCTTATATTCACACCTCTTGAGATGTTTATTGATGCCATTTTGGTGCGCATATTTGGACATCAAGCAAGTTGTTCTGATCCTCGTTTCAGCACAGACCTTTTTGTTAATGAGGATTCGTCAGGCCAGTCTTTTGTGAGCGCTGAGTGTGCTCCTCTATACAAGCATTCCTCACATGCTGAACATCTATGCTGTGCCTTATGGCACATTGTTTGTGGATGCTGGGGATCACCTCTTTGGTGACATGTATGTATTGTAATAAATGTGGAGGTCTTTGTGACCTCCAAGTTTGTGAAACCAGTCAAGATTCTAAACATACAGGGAACCCAGGGGTTTTCTTTTTAAGTTAAAAAATCATTTAAATCAACTAAAACTAAAAACAATGTAGTTGAGTGCATAAGTCAGTTAAACATAACTTAAAGAGCAAATGACAGAGATATTCAAACTGATCGGTGTAAGTAAAAGAAGGTTACAATCATCCATAGAGAGAACTTAATACAGAATGCAAAATGACCAAATCATATAATATTAACATGTGGAAAGTCATGAAGATTTAGAGAACTCTTGTTGCACGGGAGTCAAATAGATGAGCGTCTAGCACTAGCATCAATGAAGAGTGTAATAGGTAACCATACATTTGAGCGTTTCATTGCCATATGAATAAGGTATACAAAAAAGTTGTATCTAACCTAAGGTTATAACAGACAGCATACTACCATGCTTGATAAGATAATTTGGTAAAATCTTTCCAATTTCTAGTTATCTGTTGAAGAGCAACTACTAACAATAAGTCTATTATTTTGATATTAGAATCACAATCCGCCCAGATAGGGGATAAGCTACCCAAAAACATGTGAGAAGCAGAAAAAGGACATCTGGAATAAAAAATTTAATTAATTTGAGACCGTAAATCTTTCCAAAAGTATGAACAGGCAGACATGTAAAAAATAATTTGTGTCAATCTGCTTGTGGCGAGGATCATGTCCAGCAAGCATCTGAGACTTCAGCATGTCTTGCATTTAAACTAACTGGGGATAACAAAAGTCTATTATATATAAAGAAAAGTGTCTGTGTGGTGTTCGCTGTTCTAGATTTTAATCCATATTTTGTTCCACATCGCTGAAGACCAACAAACCTCAAAGACTTTTTCCCAAGAGAGCTCTACCTTAGTTTTTTCTCGTGTGGTACATGAAGTATGTAATATATTTATAAATAACAGAGGCCTTGGGGTTGATACGGAGAAGTCTATGCAAATTGTTAACAGGAGAGGATACAAGGTCAGTGGTAGGGTTTGGGAGTATGTACTGGGCATGAGCATTTAGAATGACCTGTTTCAGAAGGAGGTATTTAGGTAGGAAAGATATAGGTAGACCACTAGCTTGCGTAAAGGACAAAGGGGCTGATGTAGGTAAATTACTTTAACCAACTCTAAAATACCGAATTTTACCGATTCAGTATTTTAGAAATCGAAAATGGTATGTAGGTAAAAAAAACGATAACAAATACCGAATCAGTAAAATTCGGTATCTCTGAATCGGTAATTCCCATTCATCTCTATGGGCATCCTGGCCCATAGGGATGAATGGGAATTACCGAATCGGTATTTACCAAATCGGTATTTACCGATTCGGTAAATACCGAATCGGAGATACGAAAATCAAGCATTTCAACTAAGAACCAATCACGTGCCCCCACCCCTCAACCAAGCAACAGAGGAACCAACCAATCCAGTGCCTCCACCCCACCCCACAACCAAGCAACAGGGGAACCAACCAATCCTGTGCATCCACCCCACCCCACAATCAGGAAGTGGCCACACCCATGCAGGTACAGACCAACTAAACATCCAGTAGAGCTGTGATACACTGACTGGCTGTACTGAGCGGAGCTGTGCAGAAGTGCAGGATGGATTCACAAGACTCCCAGAGGGAAGGTGCTGACAGGAAAAAAGTTCAGCACAGGTGAACTGCAGGTGCTGGTGGAGGAGGTGCTAAAACACCACACCCGGCTGTTTGGAAGACAGTCTCTGCAGGTAGCAGAGGCTGTGAAGAAGAATACCTGGCTGGGGATCCAGGCTAAAGTCCACTCCATAGGGATGACAACTAGATAAGTGGACGATTTAAAGAAAAGATGGTATGATCTAAGGATCATCACTAAAAAAAAAATTGGCTTTACAAAGAAAAGAGGCCAATGCTACTGGTTGTGGAAAAACAGGGCACCTGCTCTTACGGATCTGGAACAGCTTGTGGAGTCCACCCTGGAGCCAGAGAGCATAGTTGGGATTGGTGATGCTGAAAGCTCAGACCGAGCTGCATCAAAGAAAGGTAAGGGAAATGTCCATAATTCTTCCCCCCTTGCCTGTCTCCCTCCCCAAATGTGGCTGTGTGTTTCAAAACTCCAGTACAGGCTTCAGTATCCACCAGCAATGCATTATGGGAGTGGTAGTCATTTCAACTTACATCAGTGCAGTCATCATGAAAGTATGTCAGGCATGCCACACACTACAATTAGAGACAGCTGAGGACCATAATATAGTGTGACTGAATTGTGATTTAATATAGAAATACACGGTGAAAGCACCACTAAGCCACTGTCCATATCTGTCCACAGACGAGACTTCGCGCAAGACTTTGCATGAGAGGGAGAAGAGGGCACCCCAAAGGGAAAGGAGTGAGGAAGGATCCAGGAATGCAGGGCCCAGCACCGCAAGACCTCCAGCACCCAGTACACAATCAGTTGCCACACCAGAGGCAGGCACCATGCAACAGCCATCATCACCTCTGCACCATGACTCTCCACAACAGGACCCACAAACACATTCCCCATCAGCAGCCTCAGAGGTGTCGGAAATCTTCAGGCCCAGGAGGCATGATGTTCCCCCGCCACAAATATTTTAAACATCCTCTGATGAGGAAAGGGTGGGTGAGATGCAAAATGAGCCAGTGGAGGCAAACATAGCTGGTCTTCCGTCCACTCCTGTTACTGTGCACAGAAGCATAAGACGCCATAGGGTCCGTGAGGGAAGCACAAGTGGCCATGGTGACGGTGTCTTCTGTGACCTGGAAACCACGATGGTGAAGGTGCAGCGCCTGCAGGCAAAAGCAATTACTGCAGTTCAAAGACAAATGCGCCACCTGAATAGCAACACGGAGAACATGAACAGGGGATAACATCAATGGCGGATAGCATGAGGGATATGGCAGATGGGGTGAGGGACATGTCTCAGTGTGTGATGTCACTTTGTGACGAACTGCATGAAGACCGCACATAGAGGCGCAGGGAGAGGCAGTGCATGCAACAGCAGACAAAGGCCATGAACCGTCTAGCAACAGCAACTTCACTGTTATGTCGCCGTTCTGTTGCAATGCAGGAGGGGCTGGTGCACTGCTGCACAGATCTTACCAGGGGGATGGAGAGAGTAATAACAGCGATGGAAGTGCTGCTGACAAACCAGTCAGCCACCGCAGGAGATGAAGGTGTCGGGGACACTGATGACACCACTAGCGGGAGCAGCACCCCTATACCAGACATTAGGAGGAGCAGCAGACGCCAAAGTACAGGCCCTGGCTCAACAGACAATGTTCAAACCCAACCACAGGCATCCCGCAGTCTTGTGCGTGGGCGCAGACAGTAATGCTGCCAACATTCCAGTGGACATGTGAGGGTGAGGTATCCCGTGTCCGCCCAGTTAGGCTAGGCACACTTCGGACTTGACAGATGTGTCTTTTGACATTTACCATAGTGCCCATTAAACTACGTCTTTAACATTGAACCCCTTGCTCTGTCTCTTTACTTACTTAAAAGTAGTTGTGTGTGATCTCTGCCCATCTGTGTCTGCCATCTGTTGGTGTGGCAACTCCTACTGTGTTGGGTTCAGGCAGTGCATTTTCATCATCATGGTCTTCATAGTCGCTCAATTCCACCTCGGTGCCCTTCTTAGTAGCAAGGTTAGGCAACATTGCACAAGTTACAATAATCTTACAGCAGATGATTGGTGAGTACTGCCGTGCCCCTCCACTTTTGTGCAGGCAGCGGAACCTGCACTTTACAGCCCAAAGGTGCGTTCCACAATGTTCCTGGTTGATTTGTGTGCCACGTTGTATCGTCTCTGGCTGGGGGTTGAAGGCTTGAGGTAGGGTGTCAGGATGAAAGAGCAGACGGCATATGCACTATCCCCTATGAGAAAATGAGAAAGCCATTACTCACAGGCACACATACACATACCTCTGCATTATCAAACAAGGGAGTGTCACACAGTAATTTACCTAGCAGATATCCTTCACTAAATTCCCCCGCTGTCAGGCGTGTGTAGATCCCACTGTTTTGAAAGATGTAGGAGTCGTGGGTACTTCCTGGGAACTTGGCCACTATGTCCGTGATAATGTACTTGGCATCACAGATTACCTGTACATTTATTGTGTGGGTTGACTTCCTGTTTCTGTAAATGTACTCTGTGGCAGCAGGTGGGCAAATTGGGATGTGGGTGCCATCACTACAGCCGATGACGTGTGGGAAATGTGCAATTTGGTAAAAGTCAGTCTTGGTCTTGAGCAGTTCCGCGTGTGTTTCAGGGAAGCTGATGTAATGATGCATTCTCTGCATCATGGCCTCTAGGAACTTCCTGAAGAAACGGGACAGGCAGCTCTGGGACACCCCACCTATCGCAGCAATTACATTCTGATAGCTCCCAGAGGCAAGCAGGTGTAGGCTACACAGCACCTGCACATGGGGTGGGATGGCGTGCGCCCTTGGTGTTGGGTGCTTCAAAAGTGGGTGCAGGTCCCTGATCAAGTCCAGGATGGTGAGGGGGTGTAGCCTGTACCTTTGCAGGATCTCTGCCTCAGTTAGTTGGATTAGCGTAATCCTCTGCCTGTAGACCTGCTCCTCCCTTCTCCAGACCCTCTCTCCTGCTGCCTGTAGCCGTAGCCACCTCCCTATCACGTAGAATGCTGCCATTCTGGTCACACTGTTGCATTTTGGGCCCTTTTTTATAGCCGGCACCTGGTTACCACCTGCTTTCAATACATGGTAAATACCGACTCTTAAATACCGAATTTCATGCAAATTCGGTATTTTAGAGGTCACCTACATCTCAAAAGTCTTTTTTTTCCATTTCTTATTTACCGAATCGGTAAATTTACAGATTCTGTATATTTTACCGATTCTATAAATTTACCGAATCGGAAAAATTTCTGATTTCGTAAATTTACCGATTCAGTAAAGTTACCGATTCTGTAAATTTACTGAATCAGTAAATTTACCGATTCGGTCGTTTTTGGTGCCCCTACATCTCAATATCCGAATACCAGTCGGTACCGGCCGAAAATACCGATTTTCGGCCGGTACCGATTGGTATTTGGTTACCTACATCTGGCCCATAATCTCATTTTGTTTATACAATTGATGTATCCAGATTAGACCTCTTTGCATCCAGGACTTCCAGTACACAGGTCTGCCATATATCAATATCATATTATTGTGCCATATTGTGGATCTAGAGAAAGAATTCCAATTCATCGTGTCTAGCGAAGAATTAGTTTTCAAAAGTTTTGATGTGTGTTTGATTACAGGAGTAGATAAAGATTGTGGTTTGAGAGAAAAAGATAAATATTCTTGAAATGAGAAAGGGGAAATAAAAGTTAAGCTCAAAGAGGGCAATCCACAAGAGACTCAGAGAGCCGTCTTGACGCTTGACGAAGTAAAAAGGATTTTTGGTATGTAGGCAAATCATGGAAATTAACACCACCTTCTGACTTTGGGCGAGTCAATTTCGATATGTACATACATGAATTTTTTTATTGCTTCATAAAAAAAGAGGACAATATAAAATTCATTTTCTTAAACAATCTCAAGGAAATAGATACTGGGATATTCAAAATTGTGTAAAGAACTATAGGGGTTCAAGGTCATTTTTATGGTATCCAAATGGTCCCACCAAGATAGATATAGAGGGTGCCATCTAGTGGTCAAAGAGGAGATTCTCTGTATGCAATTTTCCATACAACGTGAGATTGTACCTGGAATAGAAGGAGTAAACTATAAGCCTAAGTACCTAATATATTGAGGACTCCATGTAATATTTGAGATGGTTAAATCGTCTTTAAAAGTATATTTTGTTAATGATAACATTTTGCATGTGTCTTTATTTAATTTATATCAGGAGACAGCTGCAAAGGAATGAACTTCTTGTAGGAATGTGGGGGGAGAAGACTGAGGTTGTGAGATGAATAAAAATACATGATCGGCATAACCACCAATTTTATTTGAGTATCTTTAAAATCAAATCCACGTGTGTCTTTATTTTGACGGATTCTTGACAAAAAAGGCTCTAAGGCTAAATTGAAAAGAAACGGGGACAATGGACAATCTTGTCGGACACCTCTACCTAAATTAAAATAAGAAGCTGTACCACCATTTGCACACACTGACGCTCTTGGATTAGAATACAGAATTGATATGAAAGAAATAATTTTAGGTCCCAAGCCAAACCACTTAAGTGTGTGAAAAAGGTAAGGCCATTCCACTTTATCAAATGCTTTTTCTGCGTCTAAAGCTATTGCTGCCAAGGAATGTGAGACATGGAAGGATTTGGATAAAATATAAAAAAATAAATGCGTAGTGTCCATAATAAGGTGACCTTTAACAAATCCAGATTGTTCCATTCCTAATATGTCAGGCAAATAGGATTCTAAGCACATGGCCAAGGCCTTTGAAAATCCATTTTAGTCGATATTGACTACGGAAATGAGCTGATAATTTTTACAATACCATAAGTCTTTACCCTCCTTAGGAATAAAACAAATTAGGTCATCTGAAAAGGAGCCAGAGGATTCACCTGATTGTAGCAAATTTGCAAATTGTGTACAGAACTCAACAGTGAAACCTTTTGGACCTGGGGCTTTATCTTTCTTGAGTGTCTGTAATGCGGTAAGAAGTTCCTTTTGTGATAAGTCAGACTCCAAAAGTGTAAAATCTGGTCGAACAACAGAAGGTTGTTAAATCTCAGACAGAAATTGCGAAATGTGATGTTCTGATGGAGGAATTTCTGATGTATATAATGTCTTATACAATTGGAGGAATTCCTTTAAAATATCATTGTCTTTAAAATTCAATGTTTGATGCTCATCCATAATGGATTCGATATTGAGTTTATTATGTTAAACTTTCAAATAAATGGCTTACACTTTCCCAGCTTTTTTCTGGCTGCCATCAAATTTTGCAATAGATTTTAATAAATATGTTGAAGCATTATTTGCTGATTCCTTATCAAACTGAAATTTGACATTTATGAGTTCTGATAAACAAGCTTTTGACTCGGAAGAGTATTAAGAATGCTCCGATCTCTTTATCTTGGTTAGGAGGGTTTTTACATTTTTTAGAACCATATCCAATAATAAAAACTCTAGTTATTGAATTGAAAGAATCCTACACCACGTGAGATGGTAAAGTATCAGATTGATTAAATAAAAAATATTAATTGAAAAAAGAAACAAAAGAGGAGGTAAATGTTGAATCTAAAAGTAGAGCTTTATTAAAACGCCAAATCCAAGGTGTGTTGGGTTTCTGTAAAATGTCAATCTAATTGGTAATGGGAGCGTGAATGGATATAAGAATAGATCCAATATCCACCACCACTAACGACTGAGAAATATTGTGTGAGATAAAAAAATGATCTATTCTTGATTGGGTATGATGGGCCAGAGAATAATACGTGTATTCCCTTAGAGTAGGATTACAGAGTCTCCAAGCATCTATAAGCTTGTATTGTTTAATAGTTTATGTGAAAAGTTTATGGGCTTTATGAGAGACAAAGGAGACTACTGAATTGCGATCTAAAAAGGGTCTAGAATTTTAGTGCAATCACCTGTAAGGATAAAGTTATCATCAATACAATGTGAAATTTGTTGATCCAGGGTTGTCCAAGAAGAAGATGTCCCTAGCGGTGGGTGCATAGATGTTAAGTAAAGAGACTGGAGCATTTCCCATCAGCAATGTAGTAAGCAACCATCTACCATTTTCATCAGAACACTGTGAGAGCAATTTAACAGGAAGCGATTTATGACAAAGGGTTAGAAACCCATTCCGTTTACCATCCTCTAGTGAATAAAATACCTCCCCTACCCAACCTCTCTTCAATTTCATTGATTCTTCTGCGAATAAATGAGACTCCTCTAAACAGGCTACATCCGCCCCCAATTTGGCTTGATGTGTTAACACCCTTTGCCTTTTAATAGGCAAATGTAAACCCCTGACATTCCATGAAACAAGTTTTAAAGACATAAGACAAATATGAAAGTACCCAAAGGACATCAATCAAAGCAGATGATCAGACAACAGAAAGCATATCTAAGAATGAACCAACTATATGAAAAGTGTTTTAAACAGATTAGGAAAAAAGAAAAAGAAATATAGAGAATTAAGTGTACATGCGACATTTGAAATACGAGGGAAGAACAATAAAGAAACATGAATGTATGAACGAGAACAAGATAAGGTAAGAATATGACACAAGAAGATGAAGAAATAAGTAAGGGAAAAATGCAAAAGTACAGAAGAGGAAATAAACCTAGAAAGTTACAAGTAATCCAGGACATATGAAAGGTGGAGGGAGGTGAGGCCACATGGAACAATGACAATGAACAAGATCTTGGATATTGTCAGGGATTTTCCATCGAGCTCCCCAATTCCGGCTAGCCCGGACAAAATGAGGACAGATGCCTTGACATCCAGGATCTCTTGCTTGGAAACATTTGCACAGGTCTCTTTGGAGGACTCATACCAAGCCATTTCGGCTATAAAATCTGGTTCCCCATTTGACCCATGCCCGCCCATAGTCCTTCGAACTTTGGTTGCGGATTTAAATCCAATAATCAACAGTATCATTAACTCCTCGCTGGCTACTGCTGTAATCCCAGAGGATTGGAAATGCGCAGCGGTTATGCCGCTGCAAAAGAAAGCCCTGTCAGACCCAACCACCTTGTCTAACCTGCAACCAATTTCCCTACTGCCGGCAGTATTCAAACTGACAGAGAAATTTGTCAATCATCAGCTGTCAAATTTCCTAGAGGAGAATAACATTCTTCACTCCAATCAATCAGGGTTTCGGTCCAAGCACTCGACTGAGTCCGTCCTTTTGTTCTCGGCCGAGACATTACGTACGGCATTGGACCAGGGGAAGAAGGCCGTCTTGATTTTACTCGATCTATCGGCGGCCTTCGATACGGTCGCCCATCCAATCTTGACCGACCGTTTGAAGAACGCAGGTGTAGGTGGAACGGTGCTGGCATGGCTTACTAATTTCCTATCTCTGCGTCGTCAGGTAATAGTACTAGGTGACTATAAATCTGAGGAAAAGACCATCAACTCAGGGGCTCCACAGGGCGCCAGTTTGAGTCCTGTCTTATTCAATCTTTATATGGTCCCCTTGTTAGAGTTGATTGTGTCTTACCAGATTGAAGTCATAGCGTATGCTGACGACACTCAGCTGATGTTGGTGCTGGACAGGGAGCTGCCGGGGGCAGAAGAAAACCTGAGGAACTGTCTCCGGGCTACATTTGAGTGGATGACTAACAATCACCTCAAGTGTAACTCGGGGAAGACAGAAATCATATCTTTTGGCCCTCTTAATATGTTTTCCCCCTCACAATGGTGGCCTGAGGGCGCTGAAGCTCCCCCTAACACTATTGCCTCTGCACGGAATCTTGGAGTCAAATTTGATGCCCAACTTTCTTTTAAACCGCAGGCAGTAGCTGTGGCGGGCTCGTGTTTTCAGATCATCAGATCACTGAAAAAGTTTTTTGATCTGCTGCCCCTGGCGGCCAGGAAGACTGTTGCAGTGGCCCTTATAACATCTAGATTGGACTACTGCAACAGTCTTTATGCAGGCACCAATAAAGCGGTGCTGCATAGGCTGCAGATGGTTCAGCATGCTGCAGCTCGTCTGGTTTTATGCTGGCCAAAAAGATCATCTGCTTCGGCAGCACTAAAAATTCTACATTGGTTGCCAATCCACAAGCGAGTTCTTTTTAAAATTCTTGTGATTGCTTTTAGAGCCTTTCAGTCCCAAGGCCCTAAATATCTTCAGAGAGGTTTTCAACGCTACACGCCAACGCGATGTTTGAGGTCTGCTGGCCAAAACCTTTTAGCTGTCCCCAGATTTAGATTAGCCACTAAGGGAGGGAAGTCTCTTTTTGTGCTAGGATCAAAAGCCTGGAATAAACTGCCAGCTCAGCTCCGTGGTATAGTCAAGGAGGCTGATTTTAGAAAATCATTGAAAACATGGATTTTTTCGCTCTCTGACGTAGCTTGCAGAGCATTGGTGTAATAATTGTACAGTGTGTTACTGCCTTCTGTCTACCAACTCATTATTATCAGGGTTGGGTGTGGAGCGCCAAGATGCTCCTCGGAGCGATAGCCGCGCTATAAAAATGTGTGCTTACATTACATTACATTACATACTCCATGCGGGAAGGCAGGAAGGAAAGCCTAACCGACGAGCAGTAAAACACAAGGAAAATACAACAAGGAGATATAACCTGTAAGGAAAAAATGGAGGTTAATAAAAAATAAAAGATATTGAAGAAAAACTGTGTCATCATTTATCTGTGAATGCAAAAATGTGTTAACATTCTGAAACAAGTGGCAAGAACAACGGCATGACAAGAACAGAAGAATCTACTTGTTATGCGATATGGATGTGTCCATAGGATCTGCATGACAAGAATTGAGAAAGCTTTTCTGTTTCATGGGGTCTTCATATGTGGTAGTCTTATTGTTGATGGTCACCTTGAACAGGCATGGATGAATGAGGCCGTAATGCGCCCGTAAGATGCGGTCAGTGTATTTCAGAAAATATAAGATTATCCATCTCGGTTTCATCATAGTAAATGAAGACATTACAGGCGCAGGGCCCAGTCGGTGGGCCCTCTAGATGTTAAGACGGGTATCCTCTGGTAAATTAGGAACTTTTGGAATAAAAGACTTGAAGAAAGTGATTTGGTCTGAGCATTCCAATAATCCATATGTGTGAAGATTGTTTCTTCTATTCCCGTTTTCAAGATCTTCAACCTGTTTTTGTAGCGTCAACACCTGAGAATGAAGAGCATCTACTTTGAATGCAGAGGAATTTAGAGATTCAATGTTTTGTTCCATTGTGGTGACTCTATTTTCCAGACTTGACCATCTGTCAGTTAGAACTTGCAATTTAGAGTTAGTTTCCTCAATAAATGGGCGTAGAGCTCTGATTTCTTCTAGTAATAGGTCTAACGAGACTGAAGAGGGTTGTTTTGGAGGAGAAGGAGGATCCTTCTTCAGACGTTTATTTGACGCTTTATGTGTACGAGAGGCTATAGTAATAGACTAGAAACATTTGTTGGGTCTTCCATTGAGAAACAATGAGAGTGAGAGTTAGAGCGAGTTGAGAGTCTGCATGTCAAGGGGCTTGATTGAGACAACCCTTTAATTAGTTTGCCTAAACAAGAGTGTAGCAAGTAGAGCAACTTCAGTATAAAGAGAGTTATGTCTTGACGTATCCTTTACCTATGCTGAGATGAAACCTCAATATCATGGAATTTAGTAAGTATTAAGACGATTGCCTGAGGCTTTACTAATACGAGAGAATATAAATGACTTGCCTTTAGGTGATGAGTTTGTTGAGTCTACTATTGAGATATGACAAGAGTGCAAACTTAAACTAGTTGAAGGTTTGTGCATTAAAGGCATTGAATAAGATGAGATTTTAACTAGTTTGCCCATGGACCTGAACAGGAAGAAGCACATCTAACAATTCCAGTGAAGATAAAGTTCTATCACTGGTGTAGTCCATGTTATGTCAAGGTGACTCCTTAAGATATTTTAATTGCGGGAACATAAGGAAACAGAAGCACATATTAACACATTCTCACCAGTGTGATATGAAAGGGGAAGCCACTATCTACCATGACAAACAGTCTCATATGAATGCTACTATACGTAAACCTTATATGACATAGTAAAAGTATGCCAGAAGGAAAGGTGTCAAATATCAGCCAGATACAGGAGATACGCTGGAGAGAGTTATGGAAAATATCCCATAGCAACAGGGTAATAGAGGTTGTCAAAAAACACTCTCCTGTTAGAGAGCAATAGTAATGGTGGCTGAGGTGTCAGAGAGCAACAACAATTACGCAGTTACAGGCAGCAAAAGACAATAAAGTTGCATTGTGGCACCAATAACCCTGCTCACAGCTTGATATGATGTATATTCATGAATTGTCAGTAGTGAGGCTTGTAGAGAAGCTGTTGCACATGCTGTTTCAATCAGGTGAAATTCAAAATGACGGCCGTCCGACAGGGCCGGACTGGCTACCGGGCATTTTGGAATGCAGCTGAGCTGGGGGCTGATTTAGTTAATGGGGACCTGCGTGAGCTGAACGAAATTCATTTTGCTTTCAGTATTTCGAAACACACGCAGGTCTCCATGGACGAAATCAGCCCCCAGTGCAGTAAAAGCAGGCAGCAGCTCGGCAGCATTCCAAACTGCCCGGTAGCCAGTCCGGCCCTGCCGTCCGATGACAGAACCGCTCCGTAGTGCAAAAATCAAGAAAACACTGCTTACGATGCGCCGCGGAGTCCAAGAGTCACCTGGGCATGCGCTGCTCCATTAAACAAGATTACTCTGTCATTTTGGGTCTCTCACAGGCGGTGAGTAAAACGTCAGGTCCGCTGTTGCCTTTGCCGTCCCGGCAGAGTCAGGGACCAGCCGCTATCTTCCGTGGGTGCTAACCATGCCCCTTCCGCAGGGGGTTTCTTTGATCCAGAAACCATATCGTCGGGGTCCTAATAGAAGGTTAGGAGTTGATGGAATTAGTGGTGTTAATCAAAATGTAGTGTAAAGTGGAACAGCGAAGGACATTATCAGGAATTCTGGTCCTTGGAGTTCGTTTCTCTAAATATCCTTTGAACTTGATTGTCAATTCATGGTTGGTTTAATTTCTGATGGAATTGTGACATGAGTGGGCTAAAGAACGGTGATGGATTAAACCCAGATCTTTTGACTGGGTGTGAGTGTTTGTTTGGTTCAGATGCCCCATCCATCACCACCCCCTTTTGTATCGCTTTTGGCCGCCATAAGTGTGGCAGGGTATGCTCAGACGTGAGTCCCTTGCTCACTTTGCCACTGGATTCAAGCAAGCCGGGCTGAAGACGGCTGTAATGCCAGAAACAGGTCCTCGGAAGCTTGTTTCCGGTCCAGGGAAGGCTTGGCTTGGCGGTTCGGGCTGGACTGTTCCCATTAGGTACAGGGTCAGACTGATTTGCATACAGCCATGTCTGAACTGGGGTGGCAGAGTGGGCTAAAGAACGGTGATGGATTAAACCCAGATCTTTTGACTGGGTGTGAGTGTTTGATTAGCTCAGATGCTCCGTCCATCACCACCCCCTTTTGTACCGCTTATGGCCACCATAAGTGTGGCAGGGTATGCTCAGATGTGAGTCCCTTGCTCACTTTGCCACTGGATTCAAGCAAGCCGGGCTGAAGACGGCTGTAATGCCAGAAACCGGTCCTCGGAAGCTTGTTTCCGGTCCAGGGAAGGCATGGCTTTGCGGTTCGGGCTGGACTGTTCCCTTGAGGCACAGGGTCAGACTGATTTGCATACAGCCATGTCTGAACTGGGGTGGCAGAGTGGGCTAAGGAACGGTGATGGATTAAACCCAGATCTTTTGACTGGGTGTGAGTGTTTGATTGGTTCAGATGCTCCGTCCATCACCACCCCCTTTTGTACCGCTTTTGGCCGCCATAAGTGTGGCAGGGTATGCTCAGACTTGAGTCCCTTGCTCACTTTGCCACTGGATTCAAGCAAGCCGGGCTGAAGACGGCTGTAATGCCAGAAACCGGTCCTCGGAAGCTTGTTTCCGGTCCAGGGAAGGCATGGCTTGGCGGTTCGGGCTGTACTGTTCCCATGAGGCACAGGGTCAGACTGATTTGCATACAGCCATGTCTGAACAGGGGTGGCAGAGTGGGCTAAAGAACGGTGATGGATTAAACCCAGATCTTTTGACTGGGTGTGAGTGTTTGATTGGTTCAGATGCTCCGTCCATCACCACCCCCTTTTGTACCATTATCATGATTAAAGCACCAACCTTTTGGGTACGACGCTCATGTCATACATACTTTGACAGATGCCTTTCACTAAATAGCAGTAATTACGCTGCACTGGCTGGTTCTTTGGTAACCTTGTAGAATACTGCATGTAGTTTGGATCAAGGGCACTTTGCTTTTGTTTTTGTTTTTATGTTTGTTTCATATTTTTTTAGATTTGCAGTTAATTGTCTAAGCCCACGGGATATGTGGGCTTTGACGGAAATCATATATGATGGTCAATTCAAGATGTCTGCCTAAAAATAGTGACTATTTATGTGCCATTTAGGGAGAGGTTATATTTTTATATCCCCCCGCACAAATCCTACCAGCACATGTGTACCAATTTACAACAGGGCGTTGCAATTGGGATTATAGGTGCAGTTGCTGCCCGTGTGGTTCATTTCATCAAAGCTTTTCTGTCGGGACAGTAGGCTGAACTAGCAGCACGGGGCACAGATTTCTGGTAAACACACTCGACTGAAGACATACTCTGTCTTATTTTATATGTCGAGGGGAGGGGGCCTCTTGCCTTAGGTGTGGGACATGGCTTCATTATATTAGCTTTCAATCACATTCATTTCATTCTCTATGAATCTGATTGCGGTATGGATTACAATGCACAATCTGTGGTGTTTGCAGTTTTGGACTAGTGCATTGTGGGACTGAGAGGCTTGAACCTGTGTACCATATACTGTTGAGAGGTAATGGTGGGCATATTTTTCTTCTAGATTTGTTTCATTGTCAATCCATTAAGGTACTCAATATTACACATTTGCGTTATTGACACATTTTTTGGTCCCGTGCTCCAGCTAATTTTGTTAGAAAAGCAATAGAATAATGGTACACTTAGCCATGGGCAATAGCATATCCCTAGAGGTTACGATCATATGGACTGCGTTTATCATTAATATGATGTTAGATGTTTCACTTGGCAGATAAGTCATGTTATAAATGCACCCGCTTTTTGCTGGCAAACTTGGCTAAGGTTTTACTTGTTGTGATGTAAAAATGTTATTACGTTACATATAAAATGGTGGTTTTTGGCAACATAGTAAAAAAAATGAATATATGAATGGTAGGATACCCTTTGCTACATGTATTTTCAGGATGAGTGGGAGCTTCATTGATAGACTCGAACCTGAGTGCTTCTGTTGTAAGCCCTTAAGTGCTCTTGGCCAAATTTCCCAGAGAGACACTTGCCGCAGAGTGAGGTGTGGTCAGCAACTCCCATTGACCCTCGGCCCACTCTGTGATGGGGTAAGTAAGAACCCCCATTAAATGGCTGATCTTTGATAAGGTCAGCTGATGAGAGGAGGTGGCAGAATCTTCCTCCCACCAGGAAATAAGAGAGGCTTCCCGCACGCCACTAAAGATCCCCGCTGCAGTCCAGTAAGTACTTATTTAGGGCTCGCAAGCGGAGAGAGCGAAAAGCCCTTTTACTAGGGTTTCAAAAATGGACCTTGAAATACCACATAGCTCGTGCATGTGCATTTCAAGGTCCATTTTGATTGGGCTTTGCATGCGTGCTGTTTTATAACAGAACACACAATAGGCCATATACAGTCGCGTAGCTCCGCCTATGGCATATTGGTGTCTGTTACACGGACAAAAGCCCATATGTTTTCAATTATCGCGTCCGGTGTGATAATTGAAGACATATGCCTGGCGCGTGCGCACCACTCGCTGTCTTGTAATAGGATCGCTTTCGCGATCTCTTGTTTAATATTATCGTCGGAGGCACGAGGTGCCAAATATCAGATATCGCTAATTTCAGAGACAGTTATAAGTCCTTGAGGTTACTTACTACCTGTTAAAATAAAGCAAGTTTTTCCTTTCACACGGGCACCCAGCGCCAACCAAACTCCATAACTCCCGAAGAAAAATGTGTTCGACCTCACTGGCCAGAGACAGACTATTTACATTGGTGGCAGAGAGCAGCTGGGAAACGCGCACAGAAACAGCAGGCCGAATGAGGGTCTTATAATCAGGAATGTGACTCAACAATGCCTTCTTGAAAGCGCCGTGTAACAACGTGCCCCGCATACAGTAATGCGGTGGGTGCTCCCAGGAATTCGCAGCACGCAGGCCATCGGAGGCCTATCTTCTGTGAAAAAAAACACACCACGAAGCCTCACGCACGCTTCGCCCTGTCGGGTCTGCTTTGATGAAGGGTCTGGAGAGCTGCAGCACCGGAGCGAGGGGCTTCAGACAGCGGCTGCTGAGAGGAGTGAGCCTGTGCGCGAGACCTGCACCGCCTCGGGAAACAGCCACTACAACGCAACCGTTTCCACTAATGCATTAACCACGCATGCATTACAACGCAATGCATGGTTAACACGAAGGCCTTTACCATGCATACCTTTACTACGAGGTATGTAGTAAAGGCATATGTGGTAAAGGTTCAAAATAAAAAAGGGGGGCTTGGGGGGGTCTCCCCCCCAAACAAAAACCTCACCTGAAATCACGTAAGAAAGTGCAGGAAATCGGCGTCGTTTAAGAGAAAACGGAAAGAAACTTCCGCTTCCTCTTAACGACGTACAACGTCACCACGCAAGAATTAGAGGAAAAAGTTACGCGTGGAAAAACGATTCCGTTGTAACGCATGCGTGGCAAAGGCACGCGTTGCAACGGAATGCGTTGTAAGAACATACAACCCACCGCCTCCGCTCGCCATCCACTGGGCGAGAAGCCTTCCAGCAGCTGCTGCTGCCAGCCCGAGGAGGACAGGGCAGGAGTCGGACTGCAAACCACCTCGGAAAATAGAATGGCTTTGGGCAAGGTGCACACGCCCGCGACCTGCAACGGGTCGAAAACCGAGCACCCGGACCTTGCCGAGGAATACGGCCAAGAAATACATACGAAAATGTGCAAAAAGATCACCCAACTCAGCAAGGTAAGAAGAATGGGGCGGGGTCACCTCTGTGCATTTATAGACTGGACAGTAGAAGTGGCAGTGCAGGGTCGAGGCGAAGGTAAATGCTGCATGTGAGCTGTACTGTGACTGCACCGTCCCCTCTGGTTGCACAGGTTGCACCATCGGATCCTGCACTGCACGAGCCGTATAGGACCTGCCTGTGAAAGAGAGCAGCAATCTGCCTTTGCTGCTGCACCACTCAGACCCCTCACTCGTCATCTTGCCCACCAAATTCCCTCAGCACTGATGTCGACACAGGGGAGTAAATATGAAAACCTCCTCCTCCCCGAAAGCTCTTTTCATCGCGCGCTGCCTATTGCAACCCGTCGCTTCTTTCCTGTTTTCCATCAGGGTCCTGCATTACTACACCCCGTATATCATCAGGACAGTCAGCTAGTACTAGTTTGTTTCATTTGTAGTGCCTTTGCTGATGAACAAGGAGCATGCATAGGGACTGGCTGAGACGAGTTAACTTTTCAGCGCTATGCATGCAGTGCAGGCTGCAGCATCTGGTCTGCAAAGCAAGTAAAGTAAAGGTCCTTTCCCCAAGTGCAGGACAAGGAACATTCCCCTTTCCTTTCATTGGCTGAATAAACATAGCAAGCCCCACCCCTTGTGTAGAATGCGAGTTGGCTTGTTTGCCTTGAAATAGGCAGCGCTGTATTTGCACTTCAGTTCGGCACTTCACCAAGCTTGTTCCTGTTGAAAGTGCTCCATGGGCATTCCGGTCAGTGTAATAAAACAGCAACAGTGAGTTTCTGAACCCTGGGGTGGATTCACAAGACTTTTCAGAAAGTCATGGTCTTGCTAGTTTTTGTCCTGCGAGCTCTGCTCCCAACAAAAAAGTGTGAATCTACAAATACAGGAAATTTGACCACGTTTCCCCTGCCCTGCTCACCCTCCATTGGCTTCCCACTTTCCCAATTCAAAACCGCCTGCATTACCCTCAGGGCGCTTCACTCCTGTTCACCCCAACATCTAAACGAGAAAGTGAAAATCTCTGGGGCAATAGGGCAATTCTATCACTTTGAGACTGCTAGATTTATTTGCTTATTTGTCCTGCCCGTTTGCACACTGTCATTTACTCAAGCCCAATCCCTGCTCCTGGACCACCCCACCTTCAGACGAGAACGGTACATGAGACAGTCTTCCTCTGCTAGTGCCACAAGGATTTGGAGCGCTCCCTCTGCCTAATCAACTGCCTAGTCACCTATTTGACACATCGTGCTCAACCATACTTAAGTACTCTCTCCACCAGGATCTGAACCACCTCGTTATGTGACTCCTACCATCTAAATCGTGCTTCATCTATGTACGACCTTTGACCAACTGCTTCAAATGTCTCGTGGCAACTCCTGCTCGCAGCTACCGATGTAAACGCCTTATTTTATTTGCTGTAACTGGAACACGCTGTAACCCATGTATCCTGCTACTCTTGTAAAGTGCTCTGAAGCCTTTGGGCAATTTTGGCGCTATATAAAATTATCAAAATAAAAAATAGATGGCATGTCTTTAGAGTAACCTTTCTTTTGTGCCCAGTCTACGTGAATCTGTATCTTTGGGGTGCTGTGTTATACTTGTTTGACTTATAGTTACCAAATTCCTCGGGTGCAGAAGTAACATTAGGAACCATTTTACTCCCATCGTCACGTCATTATAACATTGCCACCTTGCCTTTGCTTTAACCCATCACACATAACCACACACACAACACACACACAACCACACACAACCACACACACAACCAGGTGAACAGCCTTTACAACAAAACTTTTACAACGCACTACCATTACGAAGCAAATTTTACAATGCAAACTATTAAAACGCATAGCGCTTGGGGGCGCTCTAGGATAGGGAATAGGTTTAATGTACTATCCAACACCTTCCCTACTATCCACGGGGACTGGAGTTGGAATAGTAAATTAAACTATTCACTATCCAGCGCCCAAAAGCATTATGCGTTGTAATTGTATGCGTTGTAAAAAATGCGATGTAAAGGTAAGCGTTGTAAAAGTATGCGTTGTAACGTCATACATCCACACAACCACATATACAAACACACACACACAACCACACACACACATGCACACAACCACACAAACCACACACACACAACCACACACACACACAACCACAACTACATACAACCACACACAAAACCACACACACACAACCACACACACAACCACACTGTCAGTGCACACTTTCACCAGGCACAGATACCATAAGTCGTCAGTGCATGCTTTCCCCTGGGCACAAACACCACCAGCCGTCAGTGCAAGCTTTCACCGGGCACAAACACCACCAGCCATTTGTGCACGCTACCACCAGGCACACACCGCCAGACGTCAGTGCACGCTTCACCAGGCACACACACACCACCAGCCGTCAGTGCATGCTTTCACCAGGCACACACACATCACCAGAAATCAGTGCACGCTTTCACCAGGCACACACCAACAGCTGTCAGTGCACGCTTTCACCAGGCACAGACACCACCAGTTGTCAATGCACACTTCCTCTAGGCACACACACTACCATCCGGCAGTACACACTTCCACCAGGCACACACACCTCCAGCCATTAATGCACAATTTCTACAAGCACACACACCGCCAGCCATCAGTGCACACATCAATTGTTAACGCATCCACAATCAACTATTGTAGCAATCGCAGTATGGCGCACTTTACTTTTAAACATATTCATCTCAAGGGCAGCATGCCACTTTGCTACAAAAATAAATACAAATTTTTTTGGCCTACAATTTATAGACTTTTGTTGCAATTGGTGTTGCAATATTTAGCAATGCCAATAGCTCAAACTTATTTAATGCGAGACCTATTGCATTACAAATGCTTGTTTTATGTTAGGTGTGTGCATCTGTGTATGTGTGAATGCCTGTTTATCTGTGCATGAGTGCATGGTGCGAATGAGTGTATGCGTATGTATGTGCTTAGTGTGAGTATGTGTTTTTATTTGTGAAAAGAGTGTGTGTGTTTATGTGCCTGCCCCACCCCTGCTTAATCTTCAAGCTGCCACTGTATTTTGGGCTGCATTGTTCCCAACGGAGCAGGATCAAGACTCATCTACAAATGGCTGGTTCTGTCTGATGTAGAATAGTAGGCTAAAGATAGACTCGGAAGCAGCCCCAAATCATTTCCAGTGGCTGTGATTAATTCATGCATTCCATGTATCATCTTTTGTTTTCTTCATAGTTCAATCATCAGCCCCCATATTCCATCCTGAGACACCATTGTCCAAATGTTGTGGTTAATCCATGTCTGGTGCAAATATTTCGATACAAAAGGGGATGATGGACGGAGCGTTTGAGCAAATCAAGCACTCACCCCCAGTCAACTGATCTGGGTTTAATCCATCACCATTCTTTAGTCCACTCAGCAACCCCAGTTCAGACATGGCTATATGCAAATCAGTCTGACCCTGTGCCTCATGGGAACAGTCCAGCCCGAACTGCCAAGCCATGTCTTCCCTGGACCGGAAACAAGCATCCTGGGACCGTTTCGGATTCATAATCCTCATCAGCCAGGCTATCTTGAATCCAGTGGCCAAGTGAGCAAGGGACTCACGTCTGAGCATACCCTGCCACACTTAGAGCGAACAAAGCGATACAAAAGGGGATGATGGGCGGAGCGTTTGAGCAAATCAAACACTCACCCCCAGTCAACTGATCTGGGTTTAATCCATCACCATTCTTTAGCCCACTCAGCCACCCAAGTTCAGACATGGCTATATGCAAATCAGTCTGACCCTGTGCCTCATGGGAACTGTCCAGCCCGAACTGCCAAGCCATGTCTTCCCTGGACCGGAAACAAGCATCCTGGGACCGGTTTCGGATTCATAATCCTCATCAGCCAGGCTATCTTGAGTCCAGTGGCCAAGTGAGCAAGGGACTCACGTCTGAGCATACCCTGCCACACTTAGGGCGAACAAAGCGATACAAAAGGGGATGATGGACGGAGAGTTTGAGCAAATCAAACACTCACCCCCAGTCAACTGATCTGGGTTTACTCCATCACCATTCTTTAGCCCACTCAGCCACCCCAGTTCAGACATGGCTATATGCAAATCAGTCTGACCCTGTGCCTCATGGGAACAGTCCAGCCCGAACTGCAAATATTTAACTTGTAAACATCAAATGTGCATGCTAATGTTGACCTTTTCGAGGGATCACCACAAAGATATATGTTTTGTAAAAAGACAATATAAACCTGTGGAATGTAGCCTAGCATTATGTACATGCTATCTTGCTAATGCCTCTGCTGAAGCCTATACATTTCATGGTCCAATACTGTCCTATTACAAGCTCATGTCTCAACAATAAATGTCCACATCAAGAAAACATATCCATGAACATGTACGTAGTTGTTGATGCCCTTATCATATTTTAACTCACATTTATATATTTATTATTTATTAGCAATTTTTAACATTCGGTTTCAATATATAACAACACACTCTCACAAGATTGAGAAACTAGCATGGATCTGACACTACATCAAGACCACCACAATATAATGACAACTATATTGTGGAATACTACATCAACTAAGGCAAGTAACACAAAAATAAACATAATTCAAAGGAAATAAATTAATACTATGGGTTAATCATACAATAGGTGTATACACATCTAAAAAACTATGGCATTTAATTAAGAAAAAGAAATACATAAATACTTATGGTTAATTTTTAAATAAGTACATAAAGCTAAAAGAAAGTATAAGGCATCAAATAAATGTGAAACTACATTAAAAAACAATTGAATAGGCTGACGTGGACCTCCTTGTGTCCACTGTATAGTCTTAATTTGAAATTAGTCTGTAAAAAGAAAGAAGGATACTTTTATACTACAATTAAAATTACATTTAACAAGAGGATGGAAGAAGATTTCACACAGAATATATTACTGTGATTTTCTACTTTATTCAGGCAATTTACATTCACTTGAAATACTTTTAGAATAATTAAGCACTGGTGTTAATGTAATGGAAACATTATGAAAATGTACTAACATTGCTAGAATAATAATTAAAAAAAAGAAAAAATATTGAGAGTTAGGATTAGTATTAGTGCTCGGCTACAGTTGGATAATAAATTCCTTTGAAAGTTGCAATTAATAAGGGATTACATTAGAAATTGGGACTAGGTTGGTGTTGCGGACAATAAAATATATAAAAAATAAAAGCTATTTAATAGTATGAAAATTAAGTTAAGTTTTAGTGTTAGCTTAGGATAACAAATTAAGCAATATCTAATACACATACATAAGAAAGAGTTGCTATTTCTGTTAAGAACAATAACTAATTTAATGATTATATTAAGTTTAAAAATGTATTTAGAATAAAGGCAAATAGGTCAATAGAGTGGGGTTGTGATAGTGGAACAATGCTTATAAACTTACCTTGATAATGTGGTTGCCCTCGATGCAATGGTAGGTCAATGTAATGGATGAGGTAGCAACCTGTGTAAAATCACGTCTACACATTGTAAAATCCTGAATGCAGTCTGACTGCTCGTGTTTGCATATATCTTTGAATCTTTGTTTCGTATTTTCTTGATGAATTAAGGTCAAAGAACCTGACACCATGGGGAGATCGTCCCAAATGAAAAGGAATGTCATATCCCAGTCCACACCACTGCAGAGGAGGATCTCCGCAATTACTGCCTGACCTGCACAGAAAGCGCCAAGGGTATGAGAAATACAAGGTAGTCTGTACCGTTTACTGTTCTTGAATTTGTAATATTTGCTTCTGCTTTGCTGATCAGTGGTTCATATTTTATGTTTAAGCACTACAGGAATTTGACCAAGATTATGACCATGTTCAAATAGTATCACTTGAGGAAGAGAGCTTTTGCTAAACTTTACTTAGCTGATATTTGGATGTGTATGTTCCCTGCATGGCATACAAGCATGTACCCCTGACATGGTGGAGAAGTGTGGCTCAATGATTAGAGCGGCAGACCCTGATGCAGAGGTCTGTCTCGGGACCAGGGTTCAATTCCCGCCTCGGTGGGTCTTGGGCTCAATTTCCCCAGACCTGATAATTCTGGCCTCGGTGCCTATTCTAATCATGGGTCCCACTCTGCAACTCTGGGCAATAGCTTGCTTAATCTCCACAACGGCCCCAACAGCGCTGGGATGCCTGGCTTCACCTTGGGGTGCCCAGGAGTGGACATTTCACAGGGAAAAGCCAGGAAGGGTTCCACAGCGGTATAAGTACAGCGCCAGGACGCCCCGTTGCTGGGGCAGCAGTGCGCTTTACAAGTACAAATTCATTCATTCATTCATGCGTACCTGCTTACATTTAAAACTAGCATCCTGACTTATTTTTTCATCCTGGCATTATCCTAAAATAGCACAAGCACAGAGGCCTAGGTTTGTCCTTAACGGTGACAGGCCCAGGACCTGTCTTGTGACTTAGAGGGCCGCACAAGGCATGTCCTCAAAGTGCAGAGTGGAGTACTGCCAGGTTCTGTCTGTATCATGTAAAATCGTGATGGCAGCATACCATCTTTTGTGATCTATAGTGTCGTCAGACCTTTTTCTGTGTCAGTTGACAGCATGGCCTACTCACTCCCCGTTAATACAGAACCTACCACTGACATCTTGTTTGCATATTGAGTGTCTGTACATGTACAATAGGTACGTGCCTTGGTGTGTGTGAAATTTGTGTAATTTGCTTTCAAGTAATTATGCTACATTTCAGAAAAAATACACAACATTATGCATAATCATGTTAAATGCAAATTCCTCCTTTAGCATCATATTTTAGCATGGTGTGTCCTCGCATCAATTCACACACAATTTCTGGTGAAAGAAATTGCTTGAAAAACACAACTGCCATGAACATCAGCTTGTGGATATTAATGGAAACAACCAAGTGTCTATTTATTGCATTGTTCTCAAGCTATAATTTTGCTGTGAACAGCGGTGTAATTATGCAACATGTCCTAATGGTGTAAGTTGGCGCAACATGTGCAACGCGAAATTCCTGAAAGTACACTGAAATAATTTACATTTTGTATGGGCCTGCATGTTATACACATATTGTATCAGGATCCTATGTCCATGAGTCTTAGTACTGAGGTCATCAGGATCCATTTTGGATCCCTCTGGTTGATGCATTTCCCAAGACCGAGGGGGAGGTTACCTTCCCCAGACAGAGGAAGTGTATTGACTTCATTCCCATAGCTGTAGGATGAAGGTCTAGATTCTGAAGTGAGGAGGGTGGAGATAAAGCTGTCTTTAAAAATTCAATTAAGACTTCTTGAGTACTGCCCTTTGATAGATCGTAGGGGTCGGACAGCAGTTTCTGTACATGTTGAGGAAGATTCTAGGCTGGCCCTGCCCTTTTGTCTGTCTCTAATTGCTTGTTCGGTAAGGCTGATGACAGTGATCCCACACTCTATTGTTGGTGCTCATGCTAGGAACCAGCCTATTGCCACATGCTGTGAGAGCCATTACTTTGATCAACGGTTGTCTGGAGAGCAGTATGAAAATTGCATTTAAAAGGGAACCAACCCAAAGCAGTTCTTTTTTTTAAGTTTGAGTTTATTGAAGAAAGTAAGATCAGAAACAGAAAATGAAGAAACAGAAAAATGCATATGTCGTTAAATTACACACTAATAAGAAAAATGCCATAGTGATAAAGTTGAAATAGATAAATAGATAAATAAAGGGCAAAAAAAGTCACATAAGTAGAGAACGAAGCAAGCATAATAATTTACAAAACAAAAATACAATAAGCAGTATACAGATGCACAATAAGTAACAATAAATAATTGATAATAAGTAAAAAGGCAATGGGAGAATCAAGGTGGTTTTCGTACTTCAATAGAACTAGCATCGGGGGTGGTGACTGAGGGAGCAGATGAGGAGAGGTAATTCACCAAAGGAAGCCAGAGGAGATCTCTTTTAATTGCCAAGGAAGTGGGGGAGACATAGTTAGTGTCTAAGCGGTGATGAAAACATACTGCGTTCCACCACGAATGGAAAGAAACGTTGGTGGCTTGTTTCCAGTTGGAGGTAATAGGGTGAAAGGCAACAGCTATCAAATGGTCAATGAGTGAGTAATGTTGAGGAGGTTGGGGAAGGTTAGGGGACAGAGAACCTAGGAAAATGTGGGAATGAGAAAAGGGGATTTGAATTTGGAAAATCTTTTGGATTTGAAGCCAAACTAGGTTCCAAAACTGGAATATACGAGGACAGTCAAATAGCATGTGTTTTAAATCAGCAGAAGGACAGGGGCAGGACCAGCAGTTAGAGGGAGTATCTGGGGAGAAAGTTGACAATACTAGCGGAGTGAAGAGAGTTCTATTATAAATAAAATATAGAGTTTGGGTAGTGTTAGCAGCTCTAGAGGTTTTATGAACTTTAGACCAAATCCTTTCCCAAAAGGAAATCGGCCAAACAAGTGAAAAGTCACTTTCCCAGGCTAATTCAGTCTTAGTTTTGGATCTATCAACAAGGAGACGAAAAGAATTATAAAGAAATGATGCGGTATCAGAAGACTCTAACGCTGAGGATATGGATTGATGAGCGGAAGGAATGTCATTGGAAAGTGGCAACGATTGAAGGTATTGAATGAGAAAAGGATGTAACAAGTTATACTGTAATCGAGAACTGGAGGGTAGAGAGAATTGGGATTGGAGATCCGAAAAGGAAAGAGGAGTGTTAGAAGAAAGGAGTTGAGAAATGCAACGGAGGCCATGAGAATGCCAGGTCTTCCAGAAAAAAGTACGATCACGTATTTTGAGCTGTTTGTTATACCAAATAGGCTGTTCATGTATCGAAGGGAGGGATGGATAAGATGAAGACAAAAAAGGAAGAAGGAGCTTGCGAGAATGAGAAATGATAGGGTTACCGAGAAGAGTCAAATTGGCCGAAAAAGATAACATTTCGCGAAAGTCAAAGGGTAAAATAAAAGAAGACTCTAATTTTAACCAAAGAGGAGAGTAAACTGGAAGATCAGTTGAGAGCCAGCGGGATGATTGTTTCAAGGAGAAGGCACGATGATATGCCTTAAAGTCGGGGAAGCGAACTCCAGCAAGAATTTTCTCTTTCCTCAAGGAGGCAATAGCGATACGAGAGTGCTTACCATTCCATAAAATGTTCAATAAAATGGAACCTTTTTAAAATAATAATCCGGAATCTGTATGGGGATCATAGAAATAGTATATAATAGGAGAGGTGAAAGCATCATTTTTATAGAGCTTAAACGGCCCCACCAATACAAAAAGAGAGGGTTCCATCGGGTAATGGCTGCTTCCAATTTCTTAGTAATATATTCAAAATTTATTTTAAGAGTATCAGATAAAAGAGGAGCAAACCAAACGCCTAAGTACTTTATCTTAGTTGATTGCCACAAGAAACCGGAAAGAGGAAAAAAATATGTTTTTGACATAGAGCATTTAAAGGGAGAATTTCACATTTATCAGCATTAAGACGATATCCAGACACGGCGGAAAAAGAGGAGACCTGATGAAGAAAAGAAGGAAGAGAAGAGAGAGGATCTGAACAATAGAAAAGGATGTCATCAGCATAAACCGAAAGTTTAACCTGGTGAGAGCCGAATTGGAAGCCAGAAATGGTACCATCCTGACGAATCCTAGTAAGAAAGGGTTCCAAAGCTAAAACAAATATTAAAGGAGATAATGGGCATCCTTGTCGAACACCCCTTTGGAGAGTAAAATAAACTGAAAACATCCCGTTAACAAAGATCGATGCTTGAGGGCCAGAGTAGAGTAGTGAGATAATAGAAATAAATTTGGGAGGGAATCCTGCCCAAATAAGGGCCTGGAACATGAAATCCCAACTGATCCTGTCGAAGGCTTTCTCGGCGTCCAGGGAAATAGCAGCTATAGGAAGATCGAGGGAAGATGCTTTACTGAGAATGTTAAAAAAGACTCGAGTATTATCAGAAGAGACTCGGCCTTTCACAAATCCAGATTGTTCCGGGCCAATTAATTCAGGTAAGAGAGGATCCATCCTTAGAGCTAAAATCTTGGCTAGTATTTTGTAATCCGTGTTGACCAAGGATATGGGTCGGTAATTCTTACATGAGGAGAGATCTTTATCTTCTTTAGGGATCAAACATATTAAAGCTTGTTGAAAGGAGCCAATTGAGGAACCAGCATCAAGGAAGGATTGAAATAAGAGTAAAAGCTTTGGTAAAAGAAGAGAAGCAAAGTGACTGTAAAATTCAATAGTAAACCCGTCTGGGCCAGGGGCTTTACCACGACGTAGTTTTGAGACGGCATGAGAAATTTCTGAAAATGAAATGTAAAGATCTAAAGGGTCAAAATCTACATGGGACGAAGGAGGAGAAGGAATGGATTGAAAATAAGAAAGAAGATCCACTGAGGTAGGAACATGTTCCGGGGTGTAAAGAGTTTTGTAAAAAGTGACAAATTCAGTAAGAATATCTTTGTCTTTAAACTTAGATTCACCAGATGTAGTCTTAATTGATTCGATCTTGGTACGCTCCTTTCTAACCTTCAAATAATTGGCAAGTAATTTCCCTATTTCGTTTTGACCACCATAGTATCGTGAATTACACTTCAATAGAAGGTTATAGGCGGCGTTAGTGGTAAATTTGTTAAAAGAAATGTTGTCGTCAATAAGCTCTTTAAGGGAGGATTCAGAATTAGAGGAGTGGTAAGCAAGTTCGAGTTGTTTGATATCAGCAAGAAGCTGAGTAGATTTGGCTTCTCTGATTTTCTTCCCCCGCGACACATAATTCATGATAAAACATCTAGAGGCTGCTTTAAAAGAATCCCAAACCATAACAAAAGGGGAATAGGGGGTATGATTAAGTAGAAAAAATTCAGAGGCAAAGGTAGTGAATTCAGTACAAAAAGTGGGGTCGAGAAGTAAGGAGTTGTTAAATCTCCCTCTGCCGGAGTGAGGAGTGAAGGGAAGAAGATCGATATCAACCAGGACGGGAGCATGGTCTGAAATTAAAATGGAACCAATGTCAGATCGGATAGCATGCTGAGATAATGATTTGCTAAGGAAAATATAATCAATGCAGGATTGTGAGTGATGAGAGGGTGAGTAAAAACTATATTCTCTGAGGTCAGGATTACATAACCTCCAGATATCTACAAGTGCATTGTTCTGAATAGCTTTGGTAAATTGGGAATGCATCTTAGATGGGAGGAACTTAACTTTGGAGTGACGTTCAAGGAAAGGGTCATAAAGTTGATTGCAGTCACCACCAAAACTGACATAATCTTCAGTAATTGTAGCTAACTTATCAGAAATGGAGGGCCAAAAGGATTTATCAATTCCGGTGGGGGCATAAACATTGAAAATCACAAGAGGGATATTATCTGTAAGTAGTTTAACAATTAGCCATCGACCGTTAGTATCACATTCATGACAAACTGAAGAAACATTCAACTTTTTATGAGACAAAATCAAAACCCCATTTTTCTTATCAACAGGGGGAGAAAAGAATACATGACCCACCCAACAACGTTTAAGTTTCAACGCCTCCTTTTCTGAGAGGTGGGATTCCTGAAGGAAGGTAACATCAGTTTTAAGTCCGGAAGGTTTGGGATAACACCTGTTGCCTCTTAATTGGATTATTCAATCCTTTAACATTCCATGTAGTGACACGGAAGATAAAACAAAGAAAAAATAACTATCAATAACATGCTCACTAAGTTCAATGAGAGAAAAGGATGAAACATGCTGCAAAATAGTACTATGAGAGAATGAGAAACAAGAAAAAAGAAGAGAGAAAGAAAAAGAGAGAGAGAGAGACAGAAGAAGAAAAGAGGAAGGAAAAGAAAAGAAAAGAAAAGAAGAAAAAGTCAATGATGTGGAAGAGAAAGAAAAGAAAGGAATAGAGAACACAAAGACAGTACAAGTCCAAAACAGATGACTGAAAAACATACTTACGAAAACAAATGTGAGACAGGGGTGACGGCGTCAAAAGACGACGGCGAAAACAAAACGAGAGCGGGCAACCAGACCTCCGCTTACAGGACTTTAGAGAAACATCATAGACCAAAGTGACACATCGGGATAGTTTGGATGAGGAAGTACCTAAACGAACAGGAAAAAACAATAAGTTAAAGCATTCCTAAACATAGGTCAAAAGAAAGGTTAAGGCAACAATCAAGAAAAAGACAAACAAGATGAGATCAGGATCCAAAAGTCCAGAAAGTTATCAGGTCCATTCAGGTGGCTCTGGAAGTGTCCATAACATCTGCTCCATGGCGACAAAGAAATTCTTGTAGATCTTCAAATGTAGTATTTTTCTCCTTGTTATTGACTTTGAAAAGGCATGGGTGGAGTAGACCATATCTGGCGTTAAGAGCTCTCAACTGTGGACGCATATCAAGATATTTCTTCCGACAGTCAGCAGTGACCTTAGCGACATCCTGTGACAGATAAAGACGATGACCCTCCCAGATAATTTGCTTTTTGATCTTGGCGGCTGAAAGAACCTGAAGTAGATATGTATATTTTAGAAACAACATGATGACCCCACGAGGTTTAGAGGATATTTTAGGACCGAGGCTATGTGCTCTTTGTATGTTGACAGAAGCTAAGGCAGGTGCGTTTAACATTTTTGGAAGAAAAGACTGGAAATAAGCTGTAGGGTTGGATCCTTCTGAAAGTTCAGGGAGGCCATAAAGGCATAGGTTATTCCTGCGATTTCTGGTTTCCAAATCCTCCGCTTGCTTCTTAAGGTAAAGAATCTTATCTTCCATAGTGGGAATACGAGAACAGGAGTTTTGCACAGACTCTGATGACTGCTCTAGAATTAGAACACGAGAATCTAAGGATGACCATTTATCATGCATAATTTGTAGAGTTTTAGTTGTCGTTTCCATGAAAGGTTTGAGTGCTCGCAATTCCTCCAGAATAAGATCCATAAATGAAGAGGATGAGGTATTATCTGGAGAGGGAGGATCCTTCTTGAGGCGTTTGGAAGACGCTGAAGTTGTCGGCAATTTACCACCATTATGAGATTTAGATATTGCGCCCGAAGACATCTCAGACTTGGACATCGTGCCTTCCTCCAAATCCTGTGAGGGAGAATCAGAGTCGGAACAAGTAGGCACCTTGATAGCAGAAGAGAGCTTCAAGTTACGAATCTTTCCCATGTAGGAGCACAGAGAATTGAAATAAGTAGAGCGTTGACCACCAATGTCAAATATTGAGAGAAAAGTCAGTTAGACATAGGAGGTAGTGGATCCAAAAAAAAGGAGAAAAAGCGGTTATGAGGCCAAACAAAATGGCGGTAAATCTGATAGTAACAGAAAAGTCATTGAATGGGAAACAACAAGGCCACAGGGTAAAACAGGGCAGAGGAGTAGGGTCCAAAAAAGAAATGCGACATATTGGCGCTACAAGTAATGAAATGCGCGTTTTCAAAAAAAAAAATGGCGTCCGGAATCTGAAAAAGCAAGCCGCAGTTGTAAGAAAGCCAAAAATACACTGAGGTTGTACTGTATTGAGGGTGCTGGGCTCACCTCATTCTAAAACCTGAAAGGCATCCTTTTGATGACGGTCCAGTAAAGCCTGAAGTACGACAATCAGAAGCACTTCAGAAAGTGAGATGCGTTTCTTCAGAGAAACAAAATGGTGGTCGCGATAAACAGAAGCCAAAAACACAGTGGGAAGTTATTGTAGCCAGGGCGCAGGGCTCACCTCATCCTAGAAGCTGTAGGGCAACAAATTGGCAGCATTACAGTCCATTAGGGTTTAAATTTGATAGACATTAGCGCTACAGATGTGGAAACGCGCTACTGCCAAAAATAAAATGGCGGCCGGGACCGGGAGCTCCGAGTCGCGGCCGAAAGAATGCCAAAAATGCAATGAAAGTGAAAAATAATGAGGGGGCTGGGCTCACCTCATTCTGATATCCAGATGGCAGTGTTTCCTGGTCAAAAGCTTCCGTCGAAATCACCAAAAGTTACAGAAGGGCGGAGGTCGGAGCAGGAGCTCCGCCGCATCGCCGCCATCTTAGGTGACGCCGAAGCCATGCCCCCTCAACCCAAAGCAGTTCTGAAGTTTTAAGGCAGTGGATCCACATCCTCTATTTACAAACATGTGTATAAAAGCGAGATACAAAGCATCACACTTTGTTCCACTCGCAGGTTTTTCTTGACAAATAAAGGGGGAGCTCCACAGAGAACTCAAAGTTCAGCAATGCAACCAGGACTGATGTGTCTCTTAAACCCAGTCTCCCTGAGGTAAGGGGGCATCCACTGAAATCAACAGTATTTGTTCTAGGAGCAAAGCACCTGCCTGAAATGCATAGATGCCTGCCTGCTGAGAGAAGGAAGCAGTGTGCTTGGCCTGGAAGAGAGACTGTACTGGTGGAGAGGTCTAGCATGTTTCCAGCAAGAAGAAGCTGTCAATCCAGAGAGTGATCCAGGAGTGACCAAAGCTGTGGACTGGTCCTCTGGTGCATCAGCACAGTTCTTGCGGAGCTGTAACTAAAACTGCAGTAAAGTGTGTAATTCTGTGGCGCACAATCCAGATAGCTGACATTCACTTTCTTTTTCATAAAGGCGACCATTGCGCTTGACATAATGTTGTTGTGTCTTTCATTTTACTATTGAGTTCTGAGCTCTGGACGTCTATCTACCTCCCTGAGAGGCCTGTGACTGCTTGCTATTGCTAGCCTCAGAGTTAAGTACGATGATGTTTGTACATGGCTAAATCTACTGAGCCTTAGTTGCAGTGGTGGATCGCTGAGGGAGTGCTGCGGGCGGTGGGGTCGGGCGAAGGAGGGGCAGGGTGGGGGGTAGTGGACTCCGACTTACGGCAGTTAAAAAAGTAAATAAATAAATAAAATAATTTACATTGCGGGCGCTGCATCGCCGATTTCGCGATGCAGCGCGTGCAATGTAAATCTTTTATTTATTTATTTACTTACTTAACTCCATTCCTCCATAAGTCGAAGTCCACCACCACCACCCTTCCCCTCCCTCGCCCCGCCCACCACCCCGCAGTGTTCCCTTGGCGAGCCGTCACTGCTCAGTAGGATGGACACCATTAGCAAATGACCTCGACTACTACACGAAATTCCTGCTGCCTACATTAACCAGTGCTTGGTGAGTATGGGATCAGAATATTGTAGTTTGATACCATTATTGTGTCTACAACCTATAAAAAAAAAGGAGCACACAATCCCTAAGCTCAATTATTTAATTAGGAAAACCTCACAAACAAATCCGGCCTATGCGTTTCGTCCAATATGGACATCATCAAGGCTCCGTACTTCTCATAGAACACATGTACTGTATTGCCAATTTCGGCTTAGATCACAAGCCCCGTGTTAAGGTCCTTATCTGGAATTGTACGCGTTGTTTTCGATGCGATCTCTTCTGATGCGTACAACAGGAATTTCTTTTCTGACGCGTACCGGCGGGATTTATCAAACCGGCCTGATACAGAGACGCGTTGGAAGAGAACATGTATGACTACAAATAAGGACCTTAACACGGGGCCTGTGTTCTAAGCCAAAATGGGCAATGCAGAACATGCGTTCTATTAGAAGTACGGAGCCATGATGATGTCCATATTGGACAAAACGTGTTGGCTGGATTTTTTGTGACGTTTTTCTAATGAAATAATGGATTTACTAAATAAAATAAGAAATTGGAAATACGTAAAGACTCCCTATGGACTTTCTTTGAACTGTGATGCTAAAATAACTATTACGAAGCACCTTGCTTGTGAAGAGCTTAGGGATTGTGCCCTCCTTTTTGTATAGGTTGTAGTTTGATTTTAAGTGGCCCAGTGGCGGTGGGACCACATTAAGTTGAGCAGTAAGAGCATATTGACAAATCACCTATATTGCATGCCTGTGCGCACGTTCTTTAGCCCTCACCGCTGGAAAGTTGTTTGAGATATTATTGTGTCCTAAATATCAACTCATTGTAGTTAATAATTTGTTTAATCCAATTCAGGAAATAATATCTGTTAGACAGAGGGATAAGGCATGTATCAAAGAGTGAAGACCTCGATGTGTGATTACTCTCCTCAGGCCTGCTGTATTTCGTCATGTTGAATGTAGCCACAAACATGTAATCAATGTTATACTATGTCACCATTGACATCAGTGGTATATTTGAGCTCGTCAGGAGGCACGGCGGTCTGGTGCTCACAGCTGCACCCGTTGTCATGGAACTTTCAGCACAGCAGGGGAATTATCCCCGCATGTGAGCGTTCCACGGCTCATGACGAGCTAAGCTCGTCATGGGCACCGGAGCACCGTGCCTCATGACGAGCTCAGCTCGTCATGAGCATGGAAGGTGTTAAACTGATTGCCTAATATATCCATCAAATTCAAGATTGAGAGGCACGGTAACCAGCTGGTAGCTGGATGTTCAATTATGTGAAGTGTGTCTTGTTAGAAACTGGCAAGATAGGGACGAAAGAAGTCAGGATGTAACGTATATCCTGCAAGTATGTTATTTGGAAGATCACATGGAAGCTACGTTTTCCAAATATAATTTGGGCTGAGCACAGTGGAAGTCCTCATAGCAAACCCATGAGGGCATGTCTGCTTTTAGAAAGGATGTACCCTCACAAATGCTACAGTACATTAATGGAATTATCCAAGCTGCATGATTATATTTGATTAAAACGTGTGCAATTGTTATATCTTGTGCAAGAGTTTTCTTACACTCGTTTATTTCTTCTGTGCATGATTATGTTACTGAGCAAAGATATATGGTCGATTATGGTGCTGCCATCTGTGACATGCATGCTTAGGTAAATATCATCATAGACAGAATGGGACAGTAGTGTGGATGTGTGCCTATTTTGCCTGGTACATTACAGCACATGAGCTATTTTAGGGATTGAAATGCACTACAAGTTGTAGCTTGTTTACTAAAATTTCACTCATCGCAGCACAGTAAGTGAAGTTACTGCGCTGTGTTGCATGATGGGGAGAGAGAGAAGAATTGCGTGATTTTTTCAACGATATGGCACAGTTCTGCTCTCACCTAGCATTGGAACACCTGTGGCTGTCTAGCACCAACGCAGGCACCCTTGTATCATGCAGGGATGCCGTTGTTGTGACCAGGATCGTTTTTGTGCAAGAAAGCTATCCTTTCCAGTTAGTTCCACTTTGTATGTTTACTGCAGATTGAAAAACACAAGAAAAGAGGAAATTACATGAAAAATAAGATATTTCATATTAAATCCAAATTAGTAATAGTCTGCAAAACTATTGCCTTATTTTGTTACAAAGATGAGGGAAGCCTGTCGTCTTTAATTAGAGAGCAATGTTTTTAGTGTTTTAGCACATGCTTAGGGAATTAAACTTTTAGCATAGCATAAGGCGTCGGAGTGTAACCACCCAGTATTTGAATGCCACATATTCAAAAATGGGAAGCCATATCTAACAAGTCAACAGGCACTATTTTGAGCATTGCACACAAATTGAGGAAATCAGGTCCAAAAATGTCAGCATTGTCAACTTTAGAAAAAGGTTACCCAATATTTGAATGATGCATTCTCAAAACCGTACATCACATTCAACGAATTTCGAAAAAGTCCGTATGGTAAATAGGGTTTTAGAAGACTAAAAACCACATATTTGAGCATCGCAAAATAGAACGCTTGGTCGTTATCATGGACTACATATTTGAGCATCATTTTGAATATGGTAGCACATCGTAAGATGATTAGTTTCAAGTGTGTCAGTGTAGCCAAACACCTGGCAAAAGAGCCACATAAAGTTCTAAATCAGAAGCCACTATTTCTAAGCTTAAAAAAAACCTGAAATAATATTAAGATTTTTTTTATCAAAGCAGAGCTATTCATAGAAGTAGTCAGTTATACTCCATTTTGTAGTAATTAGCAAAAGTAACTTGATCAGATATGGTCAGTAGAATTTAACAAAGCAAAGACATTTGAGTTGAGGTCTGACCACACATCTTTGATTGATATCTTCACAACAAAGTACGCAGGCAGAGCCACGCCTAGAATTGCTAAATGGCTATATCTTCTTCAGAAGTACGATTTCCCGTATATGTCCCAGGACTCATCAATGTGAATGCTGATTGCCTTTCATGTTTACCCTTTAAGGACCAAGGAGGGAATGACCAGATTTGTGAAGATGAAGAGTGTTTGGTGGCAAGTGCAGTTGAAGCGTGTGAGGGTGCAGTGAGTAAAGAAGATTGGAAACGTTCTGTGTCTGAGAATGACATATTAAAACAAATGATCCTCCTGGACTTGGTCAATAACTACATGTAGAGGTCAGAAAGAAATATGATGAGTACAGCATGGTATGGTCTGAGTCATCAGCAGTAGATGTTATTATTAGGAGGGTTCGTAAATTGATTGTACCCATGAGCCTGCACCCCAGATTGGTGGAATTATTGCATAAGGGTCACGGTGGTATGTCTTGAATAAAAAGACGTGCTAGGAGTAATTTTTGGTGGCCGGGTATAGACAAAAATATTGAAAGGCATGTGCAAAACTGTGAGGAATGCATGTGCAGCGATAAGTCCCACATGTCGGGTAATCCCCCATCACACCCACCAAATTGCCAGAAAGGTTGTGGCAAAAAGTAGCTATTGATATATGTGGTCCCTTTAATGTCAAAGGAATTGAGGGCAATTATGCCATTGTTTTAATGGATTATTTTTTTAATGGGCTGAAGTAGTGTTTGTGAGGGAAGTCAAGGCATCCACTATTGTAGGATTTTGTGAGGAAGTGTTTCATAGAGAAGGATATCCAGAATGCATGATAAATGACAATGGTCCACAATTTACAGCCGGTGAGTTTCAAAAATATTTAACCATCTCTGGTGTGTCTCAGATAGCTATTGCTGTACACAATCCCAGGGAAGATAATTTAGTAGAAAGGTTCAACCGCATTTTGAAAGAATGTTTACAATTGGCTGAGAGATCTGGTGCTGACTGCATCGATGCAGTTAAGGAGATGTTGTGGAGTTATCATACTGAACCTCACTCTGCCACAATGGAAACTCCTTTTGTTCTTCTCCAGGGTCAGCAGGCGTACACCTCGGTAACCCCTGCTTGGATGGGCAGGGCTACTTCGATGTAGGCAAAGACAAATTGGTTCACAGGATCCCGATTTATCAAAACTAATAGGAGTGTAGGCATAATGATAAGCTTAAGAAAAAGATGCGACAATTTAAGGTGGGTGACTGGGTGAGAACTTCACTTTCAGGAGCCCAGAAAACTAACTTGTCAAAGTGGTCAAAGCTCAATGAATTGTGGAGGATGGTAAAAGATGGAATTTATGGAGTGTTACATTGTGTAATAAATTAGAGCAGGAAAAGTGGGAAAAGGGCAAGATCACAAGGAGTAGTTCAACATCTGGTGGTCAGACGGATTTCAGATGGGAAATCAACAGTGCAGAGCTCAATAAGTTCAGGCCAGCATGGCAGAAAGATTTCATTTGCACGTAATGTCTTTTTGCTTATCGTTAGCAGTTCTAGTTATGTTAAATATGTATCTTATTGGTTTGTTGTGTAAAAAAAAAGGGGGGAAGATGTGTGTTGCATCTTGACTCCTGGCAACCTCCCTGGCATTCTGATCATCATCTCCACTGGGTTCTAGGTTGTGGAACCACAGGGGCAGAGGACAGACAGTTGCCAGTGGTGCTGGGTCTCCCTTGGGTTGTTACTATGGATGTTATTAAATCTCCTATTAAATACTCGCTCTGAAGTCAGGATCTTCATTTTAAAAGGGTGTTTCCCAGTTTTGGCCAATTTTCACAGTATATCCTGTAACTGTCCACTCTATAGAATGCTTGACAATGAACATAAACCTGACAGACACATTGTTGGGCTCTATCTGCATTCTTAATGTGAATATCACAAAACTCCCTCAAATGTTGTTTACAATGAAATGCAGGATTTGCAACACTGTAACTTTGTTGAAACCACACTAAGAATGAGACATTCGATACACATTATTAAGAGGTTATAATGCGTATTATTAGCAACATGTCAGTGACCAAAAACCTAATGAGAAGAGAGTTCAAGGGGAAATATTCAGCATCAAAAATTCTACTGAACACCCACTGTATGAAGCTGCCGCTGTATATACTATACCAAAGTAAGGTATAGTGTGCACGGAGTTCAGTGGATCGCCAGAGGCTTACAGAGGCTAAAGTAAATAATACTAAAAGCTCTATTTGTGGTAGTGTGGTAGAGCAGTTAGGCTTATCAAAGGGCTGTGTTAGGCATTTACTGTACACAATCAGACAAAAATGATAGCACACACTCAAAGACTGAATCCAGACTAATTGTTTTGTATAAATAGTTACCTGGTTGTTTTATTTCTAGAGGCAAGAAGTTTCAGGTAAATAACGTTAGAAATGCTTTACAGTCTTGGAAATACTTTCTTATTGTCAATCAAAAACAGTAGCAATTAGTACTTGAAAAAGATAGAAGGTTCTATGCAATAGATAGAAAGCAATGCAATCCTATTAAAGGAAAACAATGTTATTTATTAGCAGGCAAGGACTCAACTTACAATCCCATTGTTTGGGTGTTGGGACCTACACGGGGCTAGGGTCAGTTCAAGGTAGGTATTGCACCACCAGTAGCACTGGGGCGGCCGGGTGCAGAGGTCACTGGGCCCAATGTTAGTCAAAGGAGACTGGGGGTACCTCGAAGAGGCACGGTTTGCAGGCAGATACCTGCAGTTTTAGGGCATAGGCCTGGGGGTTAAAATCAGCACAAAACTGCACCAAATCGGAATCACACTAGCAGAACAGTGGGGGCCGGGTGCAGGGTGCAATATCAGCATTGGGCGCCAATGTGTTTCAATGGGGAATCTCTGTCGCACAAAGAAGCTGCAGGCTCGGACCAGGAGTCTGGATGCAGGTGGCCACCAGCTGGGCAGGTAAGTTGGAGAGTTGAGGGACACCTAAGCTCTGTTGGCTTCCCAAGGTCGGGCCAGAGGATGCAAGAGGGCCTTTTGGTGTGGGGTTTACTTTAACGTAGCAGGTCACGGTCGGGGGGACCCTTCGGGTTGAGGCTGCAAATGACTTTGTGGGATCAGGGAGAGGTCAGCCACTGATGGAGACAAGGTCAGGATCACTGGGACGTCTCCCCAGGACAGGTGAGGCACTCGAACTTGGGCCTTGGGTGTTGGGTGCAAAGTGGGCAAGGGTCGCGGATCAGTCTGGACCTGGAATCCTTGAAGATGGAGTTTTTCTGGACAGGGCCACTGTACTCCGGAGATCTAATCTAGGCTGAAAAGTGTCAGTCTTCTTGGGTTTCTTGGAAGTCACTGCGAGAAGTTGGCCTGGCATATGCTGTCCACTATTCTAGTGGGCACCTTGCACCAGTCCAAACAACCCTTATTGATGGCAGGTTTAAAGACAACTTATATATAAAGCTGTCCTAGTGGTAGCTGTGGAGAGCAGCCTTCAGGCTAAATCTTGAAGGAATGTAAAGCAGCATGTTTTACCAGTCTATAATTTCATGTAATGACCACTGTGAAAGGAGAACCAAACCAGGTATATATAGAAAATATATGTATTTAATCTAAACACATCCCTCTAGTCTCTTTATGAAGCTAGAGGCAAAAGTACATACAGTAAACTTATTTAGCACACAGTAAATTAGCACAATATATATTTAGCCCTAGTGGCGTCACAAACCATATACTAAAAAAGTGGTATAAGTACCACTACAGTTAGAGAGACAAGGCTTAGGGCCTGTAGAACCACTGGGGCAACCAGGAACCACCCAAGGTAGGGACGCAGGTAGGGACGTAGGAGACCCACGGGGGACACGTGCATTGTCTAAACACAGCCACGAATCACCATTGACTTCTATGGAGAAAGTTGCAGTTAGAATTTTAAAGATTAGGGACACTTAGGAGTGGACTAGGAGCAAACCCCTTGAGAACTGGACATTTGGAGAGTCAAGACCCACGGGAGCACCAAAGTACTTGTGTTGCTTCACCCAGGAAAGCCGGGTGCATAGGTGTCTTTTCGTGCCGGGTTTCGTCGTTATTTCCTATGGAGAGCTGCAAAGAGTGCGGCAGGCGACCTGGTGAAAAGTGTCCGGATGGATCCAAGGGTGGATCGGAGATCTGAAGAACCTGAAAGCAGAGGGGACAGAGTCTGGGTCACTAGCCAGTGACCAGGGAGGCAAAAAGAAGATGCCCGCCGATGTCGGGCGATTTCAGGTGCAGAAGGTGAAGCTTGACTCTTCAGTCAAGAGGACCAGGAGGAGTTGACGACAACCAGGAGCTGTATTCGAGCTGTCCCACGTTAAATGTCGAGTGCTGTGGTGTCAGTATCCAGATTGGACCCAACAAGCCTTGGCAACAGCAACCCACGCAGAATGCAAAGATTGGCTTCGGAGCAGACCAGCAAGGTCTGAGGGACTCACCCATTGGAGGGGAGTCAGGGCACATCTGGAGTAACCAGGGAAGCTCAAGAAACAAAAGAGCTACTTTCGTGGGGACCCACCGGTCGACGGACCAGGGATCGCAAATGGGCCTCGAGCAGAAATGCTAGAAGCGGGCCCAGGGAGTGTAGGCCCCCGATCTTCAGTGCAGATGCTGCTTGGGCTTGGACTACAAGTATCCCAATGCACAACTTCAGGAAAGCTCGGGATGTAGATGCACTTGCAAATTTGCACGATGTCCAGGAGTTCCGGTCCCATGTCTCTCGTGATGGCTACAGCTTTGCTGTGATCTTGTGTCAGCCTCGGAGATGTCTGGAAGTCTGTGTCCTGTGTCACAAATCCTTCGGATCCGGCGGGAGCCTTGGAAATGCAGACCGGCAAGATGCTTCTTTGGTGCCTGTTTGAACAGGGGAGTCACTCCTTGACCCCAAGGGAGATCCTTCCATCTTCTAGTCGAAATAGAATATTGAAGTTCCATGATGTATGTTGCAGAGTTTCGTCCAGGGTAATCTAAAGTCCTAAGGACTCGGTTCATATACTTATACTAAGTTTAGGGGTTGGACTAACTCTAAGGTCCCACCTATGGGAGGACTTGGGGAAGGGGTGGTTACATCCCTTCCCCTTTGTCCAGTTTCACGCCAGAGCAGGGGCTGAGTTCCCCTGCAACCGGTTTGAACTGGGGTATGCACAGGGACACCAATTGTGCCCCCAGCACTGTCTGAAAAGCATTCACTGAATGCACCCGCTCAGCCCCAATACACTAAAGCCTGTCTGGGTAGGTGGTTACACCTCCCTGTGACAGGAAACCTATTGTCCAGGCCTCCCCTGCCGAAGGTTAGTCCAGCAGCAGGAGGTCAGACTCGTGTCTGTGGCAGCAGCATCCATTTTGTGATGCTGGGGCTCTTTTAAACTATTACCGGTCAGGTAAGTGTGTACATGTCTTCTCCCTCTAGAAGGGTGGAATTCTACCCCCGCCACCAGGACTGGCGGGGGGTAGGATTCCAAAGTGTTTGACACCAAACACAGCATGTTTTGATGCAGCCATTCCAAAGGTAGCATTTACTGCGAGGTTATAGTGCACTTAAGAGTGTATGGTATGGCTGTATCACAGAACAGCTACAGTGAAGTGATTCAGAAAGCTGCAGAGGGGCTCAGCTCTTGCTTGGGCACCCTCTCACACAAAACCAAGCACTCTGCGTTCATGATTGCTAAGGCCTGCCATAGGAGCGACTTATAGGTTTATATGTGTCTGAATTTAAATGTAGATATAGGTAGCCTATATCTTAGTAAGGGGTGCAAGCACCACCTTACCCAGGCTGCAGTAGCAGACCTGTGCTGCCATTTTGGAAGGCTTCCCAGGTGTGGCATAATACATGCTTCAGCCCCTGGTAGGCCTCTGGGGTATCTATGCCCTTGGTACCTAAGGTACCATATACTAGGGACTCACAAGGGTGACCCAGTAACCAATCTGGAGTGTACCTAAAGTACATGCAATCAATTTAGAGAGGAAGCAGCTAGGCTGGGGTACTAGTTAGCAGGGCCCCTGCCAGACTAAATTCGACAAATCAGTGAAACACCAGCAAAAAATGGGGGTAATCATAGTAAGCAGATCCTACTCTCCTACAGTCACTGGCCACGGGACAGACTTTGTCTTCTTCGCATGGTCCCTGAATAGGAGAAAGGCCGGTAGGGCTGGGGCCAAATCAGTAGTCGTCTTCCAATCTCGGCTACACGTCATCTTCATCATCTTGGGTCACAGGAATCTGAGGATCACGGTTCAGGCGTGCCCCTAAATACTGAATTTTAGGGTGTTACGGGTACTGGCAGATGGTAGGCAATGGGCTACTTGCCTTTAGGGTGACTACACCCATTTACTATCCCCTACCTTTGGGGAGGGGCATCTGTAGTATTCTCAGGTTTGTAATATGTTCCTTTACTCCTCTACATCTAGCTGCTCAGCCAGTGTGAATGTTCCGGTTAGAATGTTGGTGTGATTGACTTGAATGTGATGCTTGGGTGCCTGGTGTTGTCAGTTGGGAGATGGGCTGAGCAGCTAGGAGGCTGCTCCTGGTGGGGCTGCTTATTCCAGATCTCTGCTTCCTGTTATCCTACTTAAAGAATGAATAAACCTACAACTTAACTCTACAACATCTGTCTCGGCTACATCATTACCTGAACTTATGGACCAGCTTACTACATATTTTGCGACGATCTTGAGGAGACTTACCTGCGTTCAACGTGACATCTGACAGGAGTTGGAGCTCATCAGTAACTATTGTGGAACTAGCAACAAGTATATCAAGCTGCTTGGGAAGCCCCAATGATGAAGCATGTCACCTAAGGGCAACCTCTGGTGAGTGAGGGGTCTAAAGAAAAGAATTTTCTTTTCGAAGCAGGTATACCAATTGGTAAGACCTGCCCCATTTTTTAGATAGGCTAGTCTCTCACGGCCCATGAAGTATGGGTTACATTATGATACTGTGGAATCAAGAGGCAGAGCCTAGCCTTAGCCTCTTTCTCCCTCCCTTTTTTGATAACTGATCTCTGTGTCTTCAACAACCAGAAATTCAACATCAAAGCTGTCTACGTTTGTCAGAAGAACCAACTTCTCAAAGAAGGTACACGGTGCAACAACCAACGTAAAGGCTCCTACTAATAATGGACAATGTACCTCTGTAAACAAGGTAATTGTTGACTGCCTGTGTTTTGGGAACAAGTGCGATGTTTATTGACTCTGAACTACTTTGCATGTTGGATTTCTAAATAATTTCATATGCTCCCTTGTGTTATCGCTGAACCTATTTGAGAGTCACTTGTGCCACTGACTGTTTGTTTTTATACTGACTGTTGTTACGGTTCACTCCACAGATTTTCTGCAAGATAAAGAGGTTACTTGCACTGTGACCATACAGAGATTTAATGACTAAATTAAATGTTTTGAAGTTGGTTGCGGGGTCAGTTGCCAAGACGGTTGTGCATCGTTTAAAGATTTAAATAGGCTCGCGCAACTTACTGTGATCAATGCCTCGTGGAGCCTCTCTTCAAGCTTCTATGACGTCTTCGGCATTTCTGCTGTTTGATGCTGCTTATAGGCGTTTGGGAGCAGGTGCAAACTTTTAGCCACCTGGCATGCGTCTCGGTGCGTCCCGCCATCTTGTGGTTGGCGGATAAAGGTATTCTACATTGTTTGACAATGTAAATTGTGAGTGTTTTACGATATCTAGCCAAGCTTTGTCAATAAAGTTTATGCTCTACGCCTGAGTCCACCTTTGCAGCGTCACAACAAGAGGTTTTTCCATGTCAACATTAAAGTAGCCTCGTTTTGCCTCTAATTTATGCCTCTTCAGTCATCGTTCCTCAAAGTTCACCAGACACTTGACAATAGCCTTTCTATTCAACGTGCATTTTCAAACACAACGTTTGGGGAAAGTGTTCTTCTTGTGATGCCAATGGACATTCTACACCGGATTGGGCCTCTTATGCTTGCGGTGAGTTTGGTTTGTGCCAGGTTTCTTCTATATCTTCTTTGAGAATGATGCCTGCTACTCAGAGCTTTCTGCTACCAAGCACTGATATTCGAAGATCTTCTATTGGCACTGTATCACTTGAAGAGTACTTTCTTTTGGGTTGTCTCCACGAGCTCTTTCACGCCTATCTATCTTCCCGGTGACAGGCACACCTATGTCTATGGTTAATCAACATGCATGTTTTTGGATTTAATGTATGTACCAATTGGTTATGGTGTCAATCATTTAAGATATGAGTGTGTTCTCTCTGACATGTCATATTTACGCTGGTATCATATTTCTTATGTAGGGTTCTCTCACACTCATGACTGTACTACAGTGATGTGTTTGTGCATGTTCTTTTTAGAGTCCATGTATCCCTGTTTAAGAGATGGGAGTTAGTTCTCTGTCCCACTTTCCCTCGCTTCAGTTTTTGCAGTCCTGCATAAGGATGGGGGTGGGTTTTAGTCCCATGTCCCCACTTTCACAATTTATGTCAATGGAATTGGAATGGAATTGGTGCCCTCAACCATTTGAAGGTCAAATCCATGCTACTTTACTGTTAACCCTCATGCTTGGATTACAGGGTGATTATCTCTTTTCTAGATGTCATGATCATTTCACCATTTACTCTGCTGTTAACCCTCGTGCTTGGGTTATGGGTTGTTAATCCCCTCTCTACATGTGTTGGACACTTTGTTGTACGTCAGTTGCATGCATGTCGCCCTGTGCGTCTCTTTCTCTTGTGTCGAGTGTGTAAGCCGCCCTGCGCCTCACTTTTCATGGTCGTGTGTAAGTCACCCTGTGCATCACGTTCTCTTGTGTGTGTAGTCGTTCCATTGCTCACTTTGTCTTGTGTGTAAGCCACCCCGCGCATCACCTTGTGCTCTTACGCTGTCTTGTGTGTGTAAGTCACCCTCTGCTTCACCTTGACTTTATGTGTGCTATCGCCACAATGTGCTGCACCATCTCATGCTGCGTGTGTTCTTGGGTTTCTGTCCCATGTTCCACTATCACTTATTTTTGTCATGGGTTAGCCCTATATTCACTCAGTCCCTCACCTGAGGGGTGGCGTTTAGGGTTTCTTTTCCTTTCACCACTGTCTCCTTTCGTGAAGACTTCCTCTTCAAGTTGGGTCATCTTCACTTGTTGTTTGTGAGTTTTTCCTTCACTCGTTATCATTTTATTGTTCACTAGTAAAGGAGGAGGATAGTGTTAGTGTTTTCTATCTCTTTCTTCCTTCTTTCTTTTCTTGTTTGTCTGTTTTCTCTCTCTTGATGTGGTGTCACCCTCATTCCTAGGGTTTACAGACATATTGCTACAATTGTATATTTAAACTGTGTATAGTTTTTCTCTTCATTGTTATTTTGTCTTTTGTTTTTTCAGAAGAGGATAATGTAGTATGCTCAGGTTTGTACATATGTTCGTTTACTCCCAGGGCCGGACTGACTCCGGTCAGTTTGGAACGCTGCCGAGCTGGGGGCTGATTTCACTGCAGTGGGAGCTGATTTTGTTCATGGAGGCCCCCCATCAATGAATTCAGCCCCCAGCTCAGCAGCATTCCAAACTGCCCGGTAGCCAGTCCGGCCCTGTTTACTCCTCTCCATCTAGCTGCTCAGCCAGTGTGAGTGTTCCGATTAGAATGTTGCTGTGATTGACATGAATGGTATGCTTGGGTGCCTGGTGTTAGTGTTGTCAGTTGAGAGATGGGCTGAGCATCTAGGAGGCTGCTCCTGGTGGGGCTGCTTGATCCAGATCCCAGCTTCCTGTTATCCTACTTAAGGATTGAATAAACCTACAACTTAACTCTACTACATCTGTCTCTGCTACATCATTACATGAATGTGTGGACCAGTTTATTACAGCATCCCCCTAACCTGATTGGGTCGAATCCTTCCATTCAAGATGAAGGATTTTCTAGGGAGGGGTTAACCTCACTCCAGGGCATCTTAGGGGTGGTCCTGAGAGAGAGGGGGAACACCTCTCCTGACTACTAATTTTCCTGCCACCCTTTCTGCCAAAGAGTGGGGCATGGTCAAGGGGGTGGGTATATAAAGGGCAGGAAGCCTTTGAGGCTCACCGCCCTGAATGGTGTTCCTGCTAGGGGGTAGGTGTGAAGCACATCCAACCCAAGCAACCTTTGTCCCTGACCCACGAGAGCACAAGGTCTCCCACCTCAGGGGGTGAAACATGTAGTGTGTGGCAAGCTGGGATAGACCAGTCAGCTGAACACAAGTGTGTTAGCTATTTTTCAGAAGGCTTATCAAAGAAGCCATATGAGTGCATTAAATCCAACACTGGCATGACTGTGGATTCATTATGCTGATGAGTTTGATATCAAACTCCTTAGCATTCATTAAAGCCATCATGAAGCTGTAGAGTTTGTAATGATAAACTCCAAGCCCCTATACTGAATATGGTGCAGCTGCACTTAGAAGGTCTGTGAACGGCACGGACTTGCAGTGGCACATTACTCATGCAGGTGTGCCCTCACCTGTGGTATTGTGCACCCGACCTTAGGGCGGTGAGGCCTGCTAACGGGGTGGCTTACCTATGCCACAGTCAGTGGTTGCTGGGCATGGCACACAGGGATGTGTGCCATGTCGACTCTTACATTGTGTCTGCACCAAAACACGCAGTCTGCAGTTGCAGTGTCAATTTGTGTTTGATGAGAAGTCTCTGAGGATGGCACAATACATGTTGCAGCCCTTAGACATCCTCACAAGGCCCTGGGTACCACTGGTACCTTTTACAAGGGACCTGTATATGAGCAAGAGGTGTGCCAATTGTGGAAACAAAGGTACGTTTTGGGAAACAACACAGGCACTGGGAACCAGATTGGCAGGGGCCCAGTGCACACTCAGTCAAAGTGCATCAAATGGCAGGCAAAAAGTGGGGTATAACCATGGAAAAAAGGGGCACTTACCTACACCTGACAGACATGGGTTATAAGTTGTCTGTGCAACATATTCCATTGGTGCCATGGAAAAACCAGCACCATTGGTGTTACTGGCATGTGACAATGACTGCGGCAATAGTGGCGCTATAATATAATGCAAAAAAACAGCATATTTGCATTAGACAGTGCTTGTATTTTGTTTACGACCTGAAAGCTACAGCTGACTTACAAACTACGTTTTTGTGATGGCTGGGAATCCATCTGAATATGTTTAGGGTGTGTGGATCTGCCAGCAATGCTGTAGAGTTGCCTAACTCCCCAGTTACCTGTGGGTATGTTTCCTGTGGGCATTTATTCTTGTGCAGAGCAGACCATCGCCCTTCTCAGGAAGGTAACAGGATTCAGCTGGGCTGGATTTCCAGCATGGGGTGACCTCAACAGCGCCAGCAAAATGCTCCTCTGTTTAAACAATGGAGTGAACGTGTTTATATAATAAACATCACCCATGTTACCATACTGGAGATCAAGTCAGGCCGTTATTATTTATTCTACACTTGCAGAGCTGTCACAGAGTGGACAATAACAAATATAAACATTTTGCACAGTGAGCTTCGTCCCGGTATAGATTGCTCAAGGCTCTGATAATATGCCTATGAAGAAGTGTAAATATATGCAAATCTATTTCAGAGAATATTATCCCATAAGGGTGCACAAGCAAATGTGTGTCAAGTAGCAGTGTTTAAGAAATATGTCAACTTAAAACATGAACATTGATGGTGTTTCCTGCCTGAGGTCTATGTACCCACATGACACCCACTCCTTGGACCTAAGGCGACTAAAAAGCTTCCTAAAACATATGCTAAAATCTAAGTTTAAATATATCATTAAAACCTAAAATTTTAAAGCAATGTGCTTTTTTACATAAGAGGCCTAAAGAAAGCCAAAAAGATATTTTAAAAAGCATGAAAAAGCTGCATATAAAAGCAATTTTGCATGTAAACATTATTGCTTAATTAAAAAAACTCTTCACTGCTCAAAACTGCCAGATTGTTTAAATGTTCAGAGAACCTGACAAAACACTACTGTTCCCAGACAATGTTACAGTTGGCACCCCTCTCACAAGTTCCAATGAACAAGCCTGAACAAATCCACCCTCTCAGCAGCTGCTGAAGGTATGACAGTCAATAGTGCATCCACAGAGGATGAGCCAGCATCCAGAATTCCAGAAGCAGAGTCATTTGAGGAAGGCTCATAATGTGTTTTGTAGCAACGGCAATCACACAGGGCAACTTTACAAGTACGTTTTCAACAGACCTACCAGGGGGCATATTACCAAGGGCCTTATCGCCGCTTAAGCAGCACGTTTTGCTGCTAAAGTGGCAATTTTTTATCGCCTGATCGCCTTGCATGCCAGCGATAATTATCGCTAATGACATGCAAGGTAGGATTTCCCAACTAAAAGCGACTGAAAACAGTTGCTAACACAACTTACTCCTATTAGCAACGCAGGCGAAGCAATGAAAAAAGTCGCGCTAAGGGCGATTATCGCTAGAATTTAACACCTGCTAAAAACATGACTTACCTGTTTCTTGAATGGGAGGTGGATTGTCAGGCTAAGTCCACCATGGCGTTATTGCGTGAATATCGCTGGATTTACAGCGATATTCATGCATTTCGCCTCTATCACTGAATATTTTATCGCATTGGAGATAAACGTTGCTAATAGCGTGTTATATCCACGATAATATCCAGTGATAGGCTGCGATTAAAAAAAAACATGCTAGGCTCATTTTGCGATAATTATCGCAAGTTGTTGATAATATCCCCCCATTAGTTTTATGTCACAAGATTGGACCGGATGAATTCCAAGGAATACATCCAGGGCACACTGGAAAGGGCACTGCAGACAGCGGCACATAGGCTGCAAGCAATATAACCAGATAGGCTGAAAGGACAAGAACCAGTTACCATTGAGTTCCTGAAGTAAGGGTGCACCAAAATACTATATCAACCTTTCACAACACAGTAGCATATGTGGAAGTGCCATCCCTATTTGGCTGTGTGATGGAACATACATTGAGAAGCAGATAAAATAAAAACAAAATCCCCACAATGAGGAAGAGGACAGTGGTAAGCTTCCTAAAAACAATTCCAAGCACGGACTTTATGAAAGATGGAATTACTCCGTAGACAGTCTGGAAGGTACTAAGAAACCCAGGTACAGTTGTTTTAAAACTACTCCTGCAGTATTTGAAGCATTAAAATGTGGCGCACAAGCTCTCTGAAATGGTGTGGGAGGTTAGCGCATTGTAATGACTGTGTATCAGAAGCAGACCTTTCAACTTGAAGATCAAACATGTTCCATGGAGACGCTAAGGCAACTTCCTTCTGAAACAATAATGATTTTCGTCTGCTTAAACCATCAAAATTCACCTTTACTATTGGAACTGAAGGCCAAATTTTACCTTTCATAAATGTGCAGACAGGTGGAAAAAGCACTTATGTTCAGCAGGTCACGACCCGAAAAACTGTCACCAGATATGATATTCATAGTTTCATCCCACAACAACCTTGGTCGTTCTACATCAAATAACTCCCATTCAAAAGCAATGTGAATGCCGGACGATATACAGCCACCAGGGAACCCTTCAGATAACAGGACAAGTTTGTCTTGGATGCATTACATGCTTATGAAGTTTGACATCCCTGCAAACTAATGAATGCCCTAAGTGTTTTCGCAGTCTGCACTGCTAAGAAAAACCCCAGTACCCCCACATCTACACCTGTAAGTGGAAGGTAGAACCCATGCCTCATGTACAAATCTCTCTCCTAGTGCTTCGCATCTGCCTACTTGATTGTGTTTTATGCAGTTCTTAAGGTGAAAGTTTGAAATTGGCAGATAAATAAACCTATGTATTATCTAATCAGCTGATGGTGTCTCTGCTACAGTAAATAGTAAGTTCTACAATTTTCAGTGTGTAGCATCGTGTATGTTGCATCTTTTCATGCCATGTTTTTTTTGGTAAGAATAGATTTGTGGCATTTGAATGCTTCCATGGAATGAGACCATTGCGCAAAGTCTGCAAAGTCCCGCTCAAAAAGATGATAGAAATAATCTGTGTTTGTTCAGCTTGTAAAAGGGACATGTCACTCTGTATAAAGTCAATAGCGGATGACTCAATGTTGCTTAAAGAATAAATCCTAGTGGATAATTGAGTCATACCATTATCACCCACTGCTAGAATCTTTTCTAAATTTGCTCTGTCAAATTCACATATCTGTTCAGCAGCTTCCTGTTGTGAAACCTTCCATACTTCATTGTATATTGCATACAAAAGGCGCTTTTGACATGGCTTTCTAGGACCTAACACGAAACCCTGTAAATCCATGTCATCAGAAAGGAGAGTCAAGTGGAGTTTCACCTCATCTAATAATGAATGTTTAGGCAATCGAGGCACAATTTTCCAACACTATGGGCCAGATGTAGGTAGCCTAATACCGGTCGGCAACGGCCGAAAATCGGTAATTTCGGCCGTTACCGACCGGTATTTGGACATTGAGATGTAGCTCGCCCAAAAATTACAGAATCGGAAAAAATACCGATTCGGTAGATTACCGGCTCGGTAAATTATCCGAATCGGTAATATTACCGATTCGGAAAAGTTACCGATTTGGAAAAAATACCGAGTCGGTAAATGTTCTGAATCGGTAAAATTACCGAATCGGAAATTATACAGAGTCGGTAAATGTTCCGAATCGGTAAAATTACCGATTCGGAAAATAAGAAATGGAAAAAACAACACCATCGAGATGTAGGTGAGCCATAAATTACCGAATTTCACCCAAATTCGGTATTTATGAATCGGTATTTAACATGGATTGAAAGCAGGTGGTAATCAGGTGCAGCCTATAAAAAAGGGCCCCAAAATGCAACACTGGAACCAGAATGGTGGCTTTCTAGGTCATAGCAAGATGGCTAAGGCTACAGGCAGCAGGTGAGAGGGAATGGAGAAGGGAGGAGCAGGTCTACAGGCAGAGGATTACACTCTTCCAATTGACAGAGCCAGAGATACTGCAAAGATACAGACTGCACCCCCAAACCATCATGGACCTGATCAGGGACCTGCACCCTCTCCTGGACCACCCAAGACCAAGGGCCCACGCCATCCCACCCCATGTGCAGGTGCTCTGTAGCATACACCTCCTTGCATCTGGGAGCTACCAGAGTGTTGTTGCTGCGGTAGGTGGGGTGTCCCAGAGCTGCCTGTAGCATTTTTTCAGAAAGTTCCTGGATGCCATTATGCAAAGAATGGAGCATTACATCCACTTCCCAGACACTGATGCGGACTTGCTCAGGACCAAGACTGACTTTTACCTCATGGCAAATTTCCCACACGTGATTGGCTGCATTGATGGGACCCACATCCCCATTTGCCCCCCAGCTGCCACTGAGCACATATACAGGAACAGGAAGTCATCACACACAATTAATGTACAAGCAATCTGTGATGCCAAGTGCATTATCACCGATATAGTGGCCAGGTACCCAGGAAGCACCCACGACTCATACATATTCCAAAACAGTGGGATCTATACCCGCCTGACAGCGGGTGAATTTGGGGAAGGATACCTGCTAGGTAAATAAATGGGTGACACTCCCTTGATAGATGAAGCAGACGTATGTCAATGTGTGCCTGTGAGTAATGTATTTTTTTCTTTCACATTAGAGGATAGTGCATATGCTCTCCGTTCCTTCGTCCTGACACCCTACCTCAACCCCACAACCCCCAGCCAGGGACGTTACAATGTGGCACATAAATCCACCCGGAACCTCATTGAGCGCACCTTTGGGCTCCTGAAGAGCCGGTTCCGCTGCCTCCACAAAAGTGGGGGGGCACGGCAGTACTCACCTGTAACATGCTGTAAGATCATTGCAACCTGTGCAATGTTGCACAACCTCGCAACTAAGAGGGGCACAGAGATTGAATTGGAGGACTATGAAGACCATGACGATGAGCAGGCACTACCAGCAGCCAACACAGTAGGAGTACCAACACCCACAGACGGAAGACAGAGACGGGCAGAAATCACACACAACTACTTTTGAGTAAGTATAGAGACAAAGCATGTGTTGTACTTCAATGCACGTAGTTTATTTGGCACTACGTTGAAATTACATAAGCCACACATGACACATACTAGTGTGCCTAGCACTACTGGGTGGACGGGCGTTACCTCACCCTCATATGTCCAACTGAATATGGCAGACTCACTGCTTGCGCCCATGAACAGCCCCGCGTGATGCCTGAGGTTGGCTTAGTTCCAAGTCTGCTGTGCCAGCGCCGGCACTCTGGCGTCTGCTGCTCCTCCTTATTTCAGGGACAGGGGTGCTGCACCTGCTACTAGTGGTATCTGTGTCCCCTACACCTTCTGCTCCTGTGGTGGCTGACTGGTTTGTCAGCAGCACTTCCATTGCTCTAGTGACTCTCCCCATCCCCATTGTGAGATCAGTACAGCAGTGCACCAGCCCCTGTTGCATCGCAACTGAACGGCAACACAGCAGTGAAGTCGCAGTTGCAAGATGGTGCATACCCCTTGTCTGCTGGTGCATTCGATGGCTCTCCCTGCGCCTTTGTGCACGGTCCTCAAGTAGTTCCTCACACAGTGTCATCACACACTGTGACATGTCCCTGACTCCATCGGCCATGTCCCTCATGCTGTCTGCCATTGATGCTATTCCCTTGTTCTTGTCAGTGAAATTGTGTTCAAATGACACATTTGTCTGTGCACTGCACTAATAGCTTTTGCCTGCAGGCACTGCACCTTGACCATTGTGGTCTCAAGGCCACGGAAGACACCCTCATCACGGCCACTGACGCTTGCCTCCCGGACCCTACGACGTCTTGTTCCTCCGGATCGGCTGACAGGAGTGGATGTAAGACCTGGTGCATTTCCTGCCATTGACTGTATTGACTCCTCACACTCCCTTTCCTCATCGGAGGATGTTTGTAGGATCCTTTGCGGGGGACCGTCATTCCTCACGGGCCTGCAGATGTCTGACACCTCTGTGTCTGCTGGTGTGTCTGGTCGTTGTGACTCATGTTGTGGTGAGTCAAGGAGCACTGGAGATGCTTCAAGTTGCATGGTGTCGTCTGCCTCTGGTGTGGCAGCTGCTTGTGTGCAGGGTGCTGTAGGTCTTGCAGTGCTGGGCCCTACATCCCTGCCTTCTTGCTCACTCCTATCCCTTTGGGGATGTGTCTTCTCCCTCACCTGCAGTGACTTGCGTGATGTCTCCCCTGTGGACAGATATGGACAGTGTCTTAGTGGTGCTTTCACCGTGTAATTCACTATTAAATCACATTATTATATCACTATTTCCTGCTCCTCCCATGTCTCTGATTGTATTGTGTGGCATGCCTGACATCATTTTATTGTGTTTTTATCCAGGAGCCTAACTCGATATTACTATTTTATGCCCTTGTTCGGTTATAATCAATAATATCCCTATAACGGCATAGAAATCATATCCATATTCTGTCGTAGCACATGCTGTCACATTAAGCAAGGCTACTTCCCCGGCCCCCTAGAAAGCACAACGAGTTCTCTAAACAATCCAAACCTCCAGCAACCTGGGAAATCCCCCTTGCTTTTGTTTTGATTTCATCCGAGAACTCCTGTAAAGCACTGTAAGAACGGCCAGTTCTTAGTGACATCTTTATTGACGTCTTATGTCCAACCTTACGTCAAACCCGGCACCTTTCAGGTATAAATATACCAACGTTGCCCTAAGCAAACACACGGTGGTGATTGTGGAAGAGAGCAGCTATCTACTTGCCCGAGAGCCCAGCTGATGCGAGAGCCCACGGACGCTGCCCCTCCTCTTTTGACGCACTGAGAGAGACGCTGTCTTTTCTCCTGCCGAGAAATCCAGCTCCGGTGTTTCCAGATACCTTCGTGGGTTACTGGGATATCGAGTCCTGAGAGAGAGATACCAGACCTCCTGCTTTCTAATACCCAGGTACGGAGCTGACTAAAACCTTAGAGAGAATTCTTGAGTCAGATTCTTGTCAAAACCAACTTAACTTAAACTGCTACTTACTTACTCCTTCCCACGTATTAGGCTAAGGTCAGGTACACCGGGGTAGGCGTATTTAGAAGCACCAGTTGAGTACGTTAGTCAATGTATATAAGTATGTATATATTTTATCTATTTTAAAGTATCTTATGGCTAAGAAACCATATCAATGCTTTTACAGTATTATTTTATAATCCTCCTTTTACTGTACGCACTTTACTTTACTATGAGTATTGCAATTGTGGCAATTCATTTCTCTTGTATGAGGAAGAAGACTGCTCAATAAATTACACCTTTTATTGAAAATGCCCGTCTTTCTTTTCTCTGCACTTTGGTGAAACTAAGTATGCACACTTGACTGATCGAAATAGCTGTCTATTGTTTTCACACGACTCTAGAGATACACTCTTATTCTGAGAGAGCAAAGTTGTCATGTTATATTGTTGTCAGAAGCTAATCCCTTCTTGTCTATCCAGGGAGGTTAAAACTCCTCCTCGTTTATTCGAGAAAGTTTCTAGTGACCTCTGAGCTAGCTGGCAAACAAAACTTGAGTCTAATATAGTCAGTAGAGACCTAGTTGAACTGAGTCCTACGTCTACACTGCTGAATATATTATTCCAATGCGCAGAGCCTATTGGGACTATAGGAACTACACTACATGGTGCCCAATGTTTGGTAAGGCGATAAATCTAACGCAAGACGTTAGAGTAACTCAGTCGTGCTTTTTCACACAGACCCTTTTTCCCGTAAATACTCCAAAAGACGTCTGGAGTGGGTAAAAGTTTAAAATCCGCCGGAACTTAGTAGAAAGAGATTTCTATGTATAGTTTTTGGTATAGTCAACGTTGAAGGATACAGTGTTCCAAAATATTGTGCACCTAATCTTTGTTTCCTTGAAACCTGATCTGCAACCAAAAAAATCTTCTGTCAGTAAAATGCCTGACGGAGACGAAGAAAGAGATGCTACAGTGTCTCAACTGTTGCTGGAAGACACAACTCTCCAACAGAATGACCCGAATGCTATACTCATTCCGGTCAACATAAGAAGAACTATAACTCTTAAACCTATAGAAAATGGACTAACACCAAGAGGTGGAATAGTCGTATTCGTAATTGAGGCTCATGAATATCGGCAGACAGAGGTATTCTATTTATGGATAAACTTTCCAGCAGCAAACGCTGTCCCACACAGCGTTTCACTATTACAAAATAGAGGTCCCTCCGGATGAATAACCCCTTTCGAGGAGGTGGAAATCCCACTAAAATACCAAGAGCACCTGCTCTGGTTTAAAGGCGCCCTAAAACATAATAATCACATCACCAGGCTCGGTCCACTAGGTAGACCAGGAGCAACGTGGCCGGTTCTAGCCAGCTACACACCACATCCAGACATCGAAAAAATGTCAGTACCAGAACTTTTAGCACAGCTAAAACAACTGATTAAAGTACATAGACAATTAGTCCAATATGTAATGCGGACTTCAACTGTCCAACCAGATATTAACATTCAACAGCTGACCCCTCATCAGGGGAACACAAACAAAATTACACCACAGAACATACAATCCTGTCTTGGTAAAGTACCCGCAAAACGGGAACAAATTCCATTCTGGTTAGCACAAAAAATCACTCAAATAGAGGCAGTATTTCCGGATACTACCCCTACTGAGAAACACAGAATTCTGACTATCTGTCTTCCAATGGGGATCGCACCACATGTGGAGGACTGTGACACTTGGGGCACAGTCTTTGCTTCCATCTACGCAAAAACACATGGTGTTCCGTCTATGGCGGTAATACCAGATATGCTAAGACAGATTCAAAATGAATACGGTCCAGAACCTGCTTTAACTCTGGGTATGAAATTACTGAAAGACTTCAAGCAGGTCTCGGCTATATTATTAGCCAACATAAAAGGAGAAGCAGCATCTGTGGCGATCCGCCAGAAATTGAAAGAAACAGATATAGCAGACCAACCAATTGAACTTGCCAGAGTCATAGAAAAATCCTATGAAGAACTAGGAAGAGATAGTTTGGGTGGGAAACCAGTAAAACCCCAACTAATTGAAAATCCAGAAAAAATATTTATTAAAAATAATTTAAACACTCCAAAAAAGAGCTGGGATGGAAATAAACAATCCACTCCCAAAGAAAAAAGATTCCAGTCCAGAGGAAGGTCTCCTCGGCGGAGAGAAAGATCTCCGGACCAAGGACACAAGTCTCCCCAGAGGGAGCCCTCTGAGAAAAGATGCAACCTTAGAAATAGGGATAATCTGAAGAAACCTGATAGATATAAAGATATTGATACACGTCCCTCTCGATCTTTTCAGACTTCCTCGCAGAAATCGGAAAGAAGAGGACGGTCAGAACACAGGGAAGAGCACGTCAAGTCCAAAGACAAGGAACCTGTTCATCAAAGTAAAAATTACAATTTCCAAAAAAGAAGGTAGCCAGTATTAAAATAATCAAACATGCCGACGATACTGAGGACACAACTGAAAAACGGAGAGTGGGCCCAGACAGTGCTAGACAGCGCAGCAGAAGTGACCATAGCTCGCAAGATCCTGATGAATCATCTGGAGACAGTGGACACGAATGAATACATTCAGGTGGAAACTGCGGATACCAGAGTTAGCAAACCTCATAAAATATACGAGATAACATTACGTATAGAGGGAGATAAGACTAGGAAAGTAAGGGGTCTATTTTGGGATTACCTTTCCAAAGGCTATGACATCCTTTTAGCTGAGAAAGACTGGACACCAGAGTTTGTCAGGGAGTGCCCTCATGGCGAAGAAATGATTATGCCTGCCTTCTCAAATCATATTCCAATTCATAGAAAATATACATATGCAAGAAAATGGGCAGTAGCCCAAGCTCCTGCATTATACAAAAATCATGTAGGATGGGATGAGGACTCTCCTCCTCACAAAATCCAGTTAAAATGTCAACCAACTGCACAAAGGCAGTACCCAATTAAGCATGAAGCTAGAAAGAAAGTCATGGAGATCTTAGATCAACTTGAATACCAAGGGGTGATTGAAACATGCACCTCTCAAATGAACAATCCTTTGTTTCCTGTCTCCAAGCCAGATGATTCATATCGTCTAGTTTTGGACTACAGACACCTTAACTCATGTTGCAAGACATTTGCAGTACAAAACTCACATAGTGCGGCACTAATGAATAATATCGTGCGCAAAAAATACAAAACAACATTAGACATCTCTAATGGATTCTTTTGTCAAAACATTGCACCTGAAAGCAGGTATTTGACAGCTTTCTCAATAATGGGGTCGCAGAAAAAAACTTCTGTCGACTCCCACAGGGATTCAAGAATAGCCCAGGATTATTCTCAGCAAGAGTAACAGAGTTACTACAAATATATGACGATGAGGCATTATCTTGTGTCGATGACCTCTATCTGACAGATGATGACTTGGGTACTCACTTAAAAAGAGTGAACACCATAATACTTGGGTTCGCAGCAGAGGGTTACAAATTCAACTTTAAAAAGTCACGAATTGCCCATCTAACTGTCCTGTTTTTAGGATATGAATTATCAAGTGAAGACAAAAGCCTAGCGGACACTTTCTTAGAGAAATGCGCTGTCCTCCAAGCACCAAAAGCGCTGAAGATCTTACAATCAATACTAGGTTTCCTGAATTTCGGAAGAACTTACATTCTAAATTACGCAGAGAGGGTTAAACCTCTCTATGAATTAATAAAACCTGATTTTAAACAAATCAATTGGACTCAAAAACACACAGAAATTTTGAGATCATTGCAAACAGACATGTTAGCTAAAACAAAATTGCAAACTCGCGATAACACACGCAACCTTGTAATCCGAGTCATCCCAGGAAGATGCGGATTCACGTACCTGACCTCTAATGAGGGAGAAAAGGTACCAATAGCTTACAAATCACATTTGTACACACAAGCTGAAATAAAATTCAGTTCTACTGAAAAAATTCTAACTGCGGTTCAGACTGCTGTAGCAAAAGAAAGAACCCTAGCACAAGATAAACGAATAATAATCGTTACACCAATACCAGCCCTAGAAGTGGTAACAAAAGCAAGCATTCCAAATGCTAAGGCACTACATCCGAGATGGATACAATGGGTTAATTCTCTTGCTGCAACAGGCGTAGTATATGAATTTGATCCTAATTTAAAAACACAAGAATTTCTACAATATGAATATGAATGTCTTCTGCCGACTGAAATCCTGCCTCTAGAACACTACAGCTGTATAATATATACAGACGGATCAGCACAACCCGCAGTTGGGGGTAAACAAGCTTACAGTGCTGCGTGCGCGATTGTTAAAGGTCATTGGCACGAAGGAAAATTTAGACCACTGGTCCCTAAAGCCCAATCTCTAGGAGATTGTACAGCTCAGCGAGCTGAACTACTAGCATTTAAGTCGGCGCTTGAAAATACCGATCGCGAATTCCCCACACTAATAGTGTGCGATTCATATTACTGCGTTCAGTCTTATAATGAATACTTGCAGAACTGGGTTCAAAACGGTTTCAAAGATGCAAAAGGTGGCACAATCAAGCATAAAACGCTTTGGGAACAAGTAGTTACTTTACAAAAAGAACTACAAAAAACTCACGTGATACATACACTGAGTCAACAACGTGATGGCGTTCACGTTGCGGGGAATTCATTGGCTGACGATGCCGCGAAGGCAGCTGTGCAAACGGCTTCCTTAGCTGCTATCACCCGGTCAAAAACAAAAATAGACAGCGATATAATGCAAGCTGTCAGTGCTACGGTAAAAGATTATATAAAATCACTCCCGAAAGGCTTTCCAGTAAAGTACTCATACATAACTGATGCGAATAATGTTCCATTTGCTCGAATCCCTGGAGTGGGGGATAGGGCAATTCCAAACATGGAACACAGGTTAGGACTAATTACAGTGGCACACGAAGGTCTCGCTTCTGCACATGCTGGTGTTTCCGCCACAATATCTTTATTAAAACAGAGATATATGTGGCCGCGCATGAGAAAACAAACTAGGAACTATGTTCTAGAATGTGAAATATGCCAAAGAATGAAAGTACCAACAGTGAAACGACCAGCACAGACGCCCCTTCTAATCTCAGATAAACCATTAGCGTGTGTTTACCTGGACCACTGTGGTCCCTTACAAAGGGTTGTCAACTATAAATATATCATGGTCGCAGTGGATTCCTGCACGAGATTCATTTGGATGTGGCCCCAGCGCTCGGCTGACGCCAGAACTGTTATAAAAGATTTGCGAGTCTATATCGGCACATACGCAATTGGCATGCTACATTCTGACCAGGGACTTGCTTTCAGCTCTCGAGCTTATAAGGAGGCCATGACCAGCATGGGCATTGCATTGCGGTACTCTTGTCCCTTCCATCCTGAGGGAAATGGGATTGTGGAAAGAAAAAACCGAGACATAAAGCAATCTATAACGGCGAGGGTATTAGGTTCGGGTGATGGGTGGGTCCAACATTTAACAAGTGCCCAACGTAGTCTTAATAATCTGCCAAGAAATTCTCTGAAAGGGTTCAGCCCGTACGAACTATTGTTCGGGACTAGAATGCATATTCAGGACTTAGATAGTCAGACTTCAGTGGTAGAAGAAAAATGCTTTGATATCAAAGATCGTTTGGCTATTTTACAGGACTTAAATGAAATAAGAAAAGACCTGAGCAACGTAACGTTAAAACAGCAGCCAACAGCCACTGAAGATAAACCACCTGTCCCAGCAAGGCCTGTCTGGATTCCAAAAATTGGGGATCTGGTCAGAGAGAAGATCGCGGTGAAGAAGGAATTTGGGCCTTCTTACAGAAAAGCAGTACCTGTCTTAGCTGTCAGCGGAACAAGATCAATTGTACTACCGCCCCTTGCTGGTAAAAAGGAGAACCGAGTTGTATCAATCGACCTGGTAAAACCACAATCATGTGGCCAATAATAAGTAGTAGGCCCAGTGGACTCCCAAGAAATAGCAGAGTACCAAAACTTGCTACAATACAAGAGGTCCAAACTGAGAGACTAATCACATTTGATAAACCTGCAGTGAATAAAAAAGGACTATGCAACAATGCCATGAAACTTGTGCCTCTTGAAACCCAAATTGCAACAGTTCGTCAAGAAACACCTGTCTACAACGATGTAGCCTCAGACTATGCTAATGAAACAAAAAATGCAAAAGCAGATAAAAATCCCGAAGCGATTCCAACAATTGACAGAACTGCATCCGGCTACTTCATCAATTTTGATGACTTTTCAGAGGATCCAAGCGAGCCTGAAGAACAGCCAACAACAAAAACGTTTAAAGACAAAGTAACAGAACTCTTTCATCAACTCAAAGAAACCTATCTGATTTCTCCATGGATTGAATTTTGGATTGTGTTAGGGGTACTTTTCCTCCTGCTTTGGCTCATCATCGTTCTTTGTTTGGGAAATTTTATTAAAGGAAAATATAGTACAATGGACACAGCAAGTCAGAACATCAACTTGGTCCTAAAGCCACACAAGTCATCTCACATCTAGAAAAGAGAACTATCACCAGTGAATGTCACAGCCAATCCAATACCCGGCGGGGTAGCATAGGGACAAAACGGATTACGAAATCTATGGCCCGGTCGAGCTCTTGAAATATCCACACCAGTACATTCTCTGATGATTGGGACTTTGAAAGCATTAATGATATGATGTCAGATTTAGTAATGTCAGCAAAATTTTACGAGAAATTCCCATACTTCTCAGGGTTTAACACAAGTGATGCAGAAACATTTTATTTCAAACTGTTAAATAAGACAGGGATGAAAACAATGCTGATAAACACTAATTTGATCTATTCGGAAACATTTTTTGAAAAATTAACTGCATTTGGTTTTGATTTTTGGAAAAATAACATTGGAACAAAAACCATCTGGGGTACAAAAGAATGGCAGGTCCAAGGTTTAGAAGCATTATTTAGAGCCTGCATGATCCCAGAAAAAATTATATTCTTGAATGACACAATTCAACAGACAACCTGTCTTGGCCAACCTGTCTTAGCCAAAATTAAAGACTTAAATAAACCGTCTATTCCAAAGCCAACACCTGACCGTAATAGCACTACAGATGTTGAAATAGATGTATCACATATTTTTAACCAAAACAGAACACATCCTGATTGGAAAAAATGGTTGATCTGGCCCACCGACACAAATAACAGTCAAGACAGATTCCTGAACTAAATACAGGGGTTAAAAATGAACAGACCAGACCCTAGATACACCCAGAGACAACATACAGGGATAGTTACAACATACAGTGTAGGAAAACTCTGCCTCGAATGGTTACAGACATCCACACTGGCAGAAATTAAGCAACACTTGACTTTACTTAAAGACGGTGCTGACTTGCGTGATTTCATAATGGAACCCCGCAAACAGCGTCAAAAAGGTTTCATAGCGGCCGGTATATACGCTACTTACAACGAGGCTTGGAAAGTGATGCAAATTAAAACAGCAGAAAAAATACGAGAAATTGATCGTATTAATTTGGAAAAATCATTTTCTGTTGTGGACAATGGGTTAATGACTCTGTCCTCCAGAATATATTCACTGGACAGTATTGTATCCTCTGCTATTGATATCATAGAACAAGACTTACTAATGTTACAACACGGTCAGTCCCAATTACGTTCTATTGTACAGCTTGGCTGGACGTTGCAAAATCTGCGTTCAGGCTACGTGCCCTGGCGTTTAATCAACACAACGTCATTATTCTCTATCTTTAACCTTACTGATACTCAAATCAGTTTGGCACAGAAAGGAGCAGAATATACGATTCTGAGCATTGAAAAACTTGAGAGATTACCATTGACAATGTCAGAAAGACCGGTCATTGAATGGATAATACATGGAATAATAACAATTACGATAACAACTTTCCAATTTAAATACTGTCAAGAGTATATACCAGCGGGCCAGTATGAAAGGTTGGGTAAAGGGTACATTAAGTCATCATGGAAATTACCTTACACACACACATGATATAGTGAAAAGAAACAGAATGTATTTCTAAGTGGGAAAAATTGCAAACAATCACTAAGCGGTATACTTCTGTGTCAAGGTATTGACCTGCATGGGGCCTGTGAGGGGACTTCAAATAACCTTTCATGTCACCAGCATGGCACACCTGCAACACGAATAGAGCCATTCTTTAGACAGCTTTCTAACGGGAGCTATATTCTAATAGTGGACCACAGCTGTTGTGGCATGGTGCCAGGAAAAGCTTATCTTGTGAGCGTTAGTTCCATGGTCACTTGCTGTATGCAAGTATTGTATCCAAACATCACTCCAGACATGGAGGCGAAAATTTGGCCTTTTTTGAATATCTCTACTATTCGAATTGATACTTTAAGCGGAATGAAGTCTGTTCTTTTACAGACAACTATGCACTTGACGTCATCAAAAGAAACGTATGATCTGCAAGTTGCAAGGACAACGGCAAAGATACATACCCTTTTATCAACAAATTGCCCCGTGCATTTTGTAGAAATGCTAAGCCAAATCCTAAATATGTCTGATACCAGTGGTATCCCACATGTATTTAAGACAATTTTTTCGGGACTGTTAACACCCTTCAAAACAGTTCTGGGCATTTTTCCTAATTTTGTCCATTCTGTCTTTGGCGGCCTACCACTTCTGTTGGGACTCGTAGCAGGCATTTTATTTTTGATACTTCTGCTTCGATATGGCAAGCCAAATCGCAGACAAGACTCCAGCAACGATGGAAGAAACGATCCTAGCTATACGCTATCGGGACCGCATAACTAAAGTCCTTGGATTAGCCCGGCTAAGAGATCTGAATATGACCTGGTTTCTTTCATTCAGTCCCATCTGGCAGAATTGCATCTTACCTGTGCTTCGATGTATGCTATGCGGAGAAGAATGTGTGTTGGACGTCTGTCTTACACTACCATCAGCAGTACCAATGGATATAGATACTTTGCTAAGTCCTGTAACGGCTCATGCATCATGTTGTCCCCAGCGGTTACCCATCCTGATGACGGCATTCGTTGAGACTTCGCCACTACGATTAGGTAGTAGTGAAGCATGAGATGAGAGCAGCATCACCCAGGTACGACCTTCTGTGACCATTGCTGATCCTGCCATCGATGATAGCAATCATGCTCGAGACTGCTCAGTTGCGGCATTTTCGAACTTGATCGAACTTTCACCTGAAGCCGTAGACAACTTTTTTGCGAGTCTGTCTGAAATGATGTTCTCCCCTGAACAGAAAGAATAACTTTTTAAGCAAACGAGCACACAGCGTTCCCTGAACTCTGAATTCGGCCTTCAGCTTTGAAAAACAAAAGCTACTGAAAATATTTGGAAGTATTTTCTCCCACTGAAAGCAAAATAAATATTTTCTTCGATTCCAAAATATTTACCTTTTTCCTGGCACTTGTACTCTGCTTAAAGTAGAACTATTCTTCGAGAACTGAGCTTCTATTTTTAGTAACTCTAGAGACAATATTTTACCTCAGCCTCTAGCATAGGTACAGAACTTGTATTATTATGTGATGGAATGGTCTCGACCTTCTTTTCTGTATTAAGAGCCATTTCATGTGTAAATTTCGCAAATCGTTCAGCTAATAATATATATGCATTGTTTTTAACTGAATGATTACACTGCTTGAAAAGCGTACAGTACCAATATAATTTTAATGAATTTCGCATACACCATTTCAAATGCAAACAATTTTTTTTGTGGTGGGTTGGAATACACATGCACCTATACATGTTTACTATTGCTTAGTTTTAGTAATGATGGACATTAGATCGTGGAGTGGGTATTGTGTTTTTATCCAGGAGCCTAAATCGATATTACTATTTTATGCCCTTGTTCGGTTATAATCAATACTATCCCTATAACGGCATAGAAATCATATCCATATTCAGTCGTAGCACATGCTGTCACATTAAGCAAGGCTACTTCCCCGGCCCCCTAGAAAGCACAACGAGTTCTCTAAACAATCCAAACCTCCAGCAACCTGGGATATCCCCCTTGCTTCTGTTTTGATTTCATCCGAGAACTCCTGTAAAGCACTGTAAGAACGGCCAGTTCTTAGTGACATCTTTATTGACGTCTTATGTCCAACCTTACGTCAAACCCGGCACCTTTCAGGTATAAATATACGAACGTTGCCTTAAGCAAACACACGGTGGTGATTTTGGAGCAGAGCAGCTATCTACTTGCCCGAGAGCCCAGCTGATGCGAGAGCCCACGGACCCTGCCCCTCCTCTTTTGAGGCACTGAGAGAGACGCTGTCTTTTCTCCTGCAGAGAAATCCAGCTCCGGTGTTTCCAGATACCTTCGCGGGTTACTGGGATATCGAGTCCTGAGAGAGAGATACCAGACCTCCTGCTTTCTAATACCCAGGTACGGAGCTGACTAAAACCGTAGAGAGAATTCTTGAGTCAGATTCTTGGCAAAACCAACTTAACTTAAACTGCTACTTACTTACTCCTTCCCTCGTATTAGGCTTAGGTCAGGTACACCGGGGTAGGCGTATTTAGAAGCACCAGTTGAGTACGTTAGCCAATGTATATAAGTATGTATATATTTTATCTATTTTAAAGTATCTTATGGCTAAGAAACCATATCAATGCTTTTACAGTATTATTTTATAATCCTCCTTTTACTGTACGCACTTTACTTTACTATGAGTATTGCAATTGTGGCAATTCATTTCTCTTGCATGAGGAAGAAGACTGCTCAATAAATTACACCTTTTATTGAAAATGCCCGTCTTTCTTTTCTCTGCACTCTGGTGAAACTAAGTATGCACACTTGACTGAGCGAAATAGCTGTCTATTGTTTTCACACGACTCTAGAGATACACTCTTATTCTGAGAGAGCAAAGTTGTCATGTTATATGGTTGTCAGACGCTAATCCCTTCTTGTCTATCCAGGGAGGTTAAAACTCCTCCTCGTTTATTCGAGAAAGTTTCCAGTGACCTCTGAGCTAGCTGGCAAACAAAACTTAAGTCTAATATAGTCAGTAGAGACCTAGTTGAACTCAGTCCTACGTCTACACTGCTGAATATATTATTCCAATGCGCAGAGCCTATTGGGACTATAGGAACTACACTACATGGCGCCCAACGTTTGGTAAGGCGATAAATCTAACGCAAGACGTTAGAGTAACTCAGTCGTGCTTTTTCACACAGACCCTTTTTCCCGTAAATACTCCAAAAGACGTCTGGAGTGGGTAAAAGGTTAAAATCCACCGGAACTTAGTAGAAAGAGATTTCTATGTATAGTTTTTGGTATAGTCAACGTTGAAGGATACAGTCTTCCAAAATATTGTGCACCTAATCTTTGTTTCCTTGAAACCTGATCTGCAACCAAAAAAAACTTCTGTCAGTAAAATGCCTGACGGAGACGAAGAAAGAGATGCTACAGCGTCTCAACTGTTGCTGGAAGACACAACTCTCCAACAGAATGACCCGAATGCTATACTCATTCCGGTCAACATAAGAAGAACTATAACTCTTAAACTTATAGAAAATGGACTAACACCAAGAGGTGGAATAGTCGTATTCGAAATTGAGGCTCATGAATATCGGCAGACAGAGGTATTCTATTTATGGATAAACTTTCCAGCAGCAAACGCTGTCCCACACGACTTCCACTATTACAAAATAGAGGAACCTCCGGATGAATACACCCCTTTCGAGGAGGTGGAAATCCCACTAAAATACCAAGAGCACCTGCTCTGGTTTAAAGGCGCCCTAAAACATAATAATCACATCACCAGGCTCGGTCCACTAGGTAGACCAGGAGCAACGTGGCCGGTTCTAGCCAGCTACACACCACATCCAGACATCGAAAAAATGTCAGTACCAGAACTTTTAGCACAGCTAAAACAACTGATTAAAATACATAGACAATTAGTCCAATATGTAATGCGGACTTCAACAGTCCAACCAGCTATTAACATTCCACAGCTGACCCCTCATCAGGGGAACACAAACAAAATTACACCACAGAACATACAATCCTGTCTTGGTAAAGTACCCGCAAAACGGGAACAAATTCCATTCTGGTTAGCACAAAAAATCACTCAAATAGAGGCAGTATTTCCGGATACTACCCCTACTGAGAAACACAGAATTCTGACTATCTGTCTTCCAATGGGGATCGCACCACATGTGGAGGACTGTGACACTTGGGGCACAGTCTTTGCTTCCATCTACACAAAAACACATGGTGTTCCGTCTATGGCGGTAATACCAGATATGCTAAGACAGATTCAAAATGAATACGGTCCAGAACCTGCTTTAACTCTGGGTATGAAATTACTGAAAGACTTCAAGCAGGTCTCGGCTATATTATTAGCCAACATAAAAGGAGAAGCAGCATCTGTGGCGATCCGCCAGAAATTGAAAGAAACAGATATAGCAGACCAACCAATTGAACTTGCCAGAGTCATAGAAAAATCCTATGAAGAACTAGGAAGAGATAGTTTGGGTGGGAAACCAGTAAAACCCCAACTAATTGAAAATCCAGAAAAAATATTTATTAAAAATAATTTAAACACTCCAAAAAAGAGCTGGGATGGAAATAAACAATCCACTCCCAAAGAAAAAAGATTCCAGTCCAGAGGAAGGTCTCCTCAGCGGAGAGAAAGATCTCCGGACCAAGGACACAAGTCTCCCCAGAGGGAGCCCTCTGAGAAAAGATGCAACCTTAGAAATAGGGATAATCTGAAGAAACCTGATAGATATCAAGATATTGATACACGTCCCTCTTGATCTTTTCAGACTTCCTCGCAGGAATCGGAAAGAAGAGGACGGTCAGAACACAGGGAAGAGCACGTCAAGTCCAAAGACAAGGAACCTGCTCATCAAAGTAAAAATTACAATTTCCAGAAAAGAAGGTAGCCAGTATTAAAATAATCAAACATGCCGAGGATACTGAGGACACAACTGAAAAACGGAGAGTGGGCCCAGACCGTGCTAGACAGCGCAGCAGAAGTGACCATAGCTCGCAAGATCCTGATGAATCATCTGGAGACAGTGGACATGAATGAATACATTCAGGTGGAAACTGCGGATACCAGAGTTAGCAAACCTCATAAAATATACGAGATAACATTACGTATAGAGGGAGATAAGACTAGGAAAGTAAAGGGTCTAGTTTGGGATTACCTTTCCAAAGGCTATGACATCCTTTTAGCTGAGAAAGACTGGCCACCAGAGTTTGTCAGGGAGTGCCCTCATGGCGAAGAAATGATTATGCCTGCCTTCTCAAATCATATTCCAATTCATAGAAAATATACATATGCAAGAAAATGGGCAGTAGCCCACGCTCCTGCATTATACAAAAATCATGTAGGATGGGATGAGGACTCTCCTCCTCACAAAATCCAGTTAAAATGTCAACCAACTGCACAAAGGCAGTACCCAATTAAGCATGAAGCTAAAAAGAAAGTCAGGGAGATCTTAGATCAACTTGAATACCAAGGGGTGATTGAAACATGCACCTCTCAAATGAACAATCCTTTGTTTCCTGTCTCCAAGCCAGATGATTCATATCGTCTAGTTTTGGACTACAGACACCTTAACTCATGTTGCAAGACATTTGCAGTACAAAAATCACATAGTGCGGCACTAATGAATAATATCGTGCGCAAAAAATACAAAACAACATTAGACATCTCTAATGGATTCTTTTGTCAAAACATTGCACCTGAAAGCAGGTATTTGACAGCTTTCTCAATAATGGGGTCGCAGAAAAAAATCCCACAGGGATTCAAGAATAGCCCAGGATTATTCTCAGCAAGAGTAACAGAGTTACTACAGATATATGACGATGAGGCATTATCTTATGTCGATGACCTCTATCTGACAGATGATGACTTGGATACTCACTTAAAAAGAGTGAACACCATAATACTTGGGTTCGCAGCAGAGGGTTACAAATTCAACTTTAAAAAGTCACGAATTACCCATCTAACTGTCCTGTTTTTAGGATATGAATTATCAAGTGAAGGCAAAAGCCTAGCGGACACTTTCTTAGAGAAATGTGCTGTCCTCCAAGCACCAAAAACGCTGAAGAACTTACAATCAATACTAGGTTTCCTGAATTTCGGAAGAACTTACATTCTAAATTATGCAGAGAGGGTTAAACCTCTCTATGAATTAATAAAACCTGATTTTAAACAAATCAATTGGACTCAAAAACACACAGAAATTTTGAGATCATTGCAAACAGACATGTTAGCTAAAACAAAATTGCAAACTCGCGATAACACACGCAAGCTTGTAATCCGAGTCATCCCAGGAAGATGCGGATTCACGTACCTGACCTCTAATGAGGGAGAAAAGGTACCAATAGCTTACAAATCACATTTGTACACACAAGCTGAAATAAAATTCAGTTCTACTGAAAAAATTCTAACTGCGGTTCAGACTGCTGTAGCAAAAGAAAGAGCCCTAGCACAAGGTAAACGAATATTAATCGTTACACCAATACCAGCCCTAGAAGTGGTAACAAAAGCAAGCATTCCAAATGCTAAGGCACTACATCCGAGATGGATACAATGGGTTAATTCTCTTGCTGCAACAGGCGTAGTATATGAATTTGATCCTAATTTAAAAACACAAGAATTTCTACAATATGAATATGAATGTCCTCTGCCGACCGAAATCCTGCCTCTAGAACACAACGGCTGTATAATATATACAGACTGATCAGCCCAACCCGCAGTTGGGGGTAAACAAGCTTACAGTGCTGCGTGCGCGATTGTTAAAGGTCGTTGGCATGAAGGAATATTTAGACCACTGGTCACTAAAGCCCAATCTCTAGGAGATTGTACAGCTCAGCGAGCTGAACTACTAGCATTTAAGATGGCGCTTGAAAATACCGATCGCGAATTCCCCACACTAATAGTGTGCGATTCATATTACTGCGTTCAGTCTTATAATGAATACTTGCAGAACTGGGTTCAAAACGGTTTCAAAGATGCAAAAGGTGGCACAATCAAGCATAAAACGCTTTGGGAACAAGTAGTTACTTTACAAAAAGAACTACAAAAAACTCACGTGATACATACACTGAGTCATCAACGTGATGGCGTTCACGTTGCGGGGAATTCATTGGCTGACGATGCCGCGAAAGCAGCTGTGCAAACGGCTTCCTTAGCTGCTATCACCCGGTCAAAAACAAAAATAGACAGCGATATAATGCAAGCTGTCAGTGCTACGGTAAAAGATTATATAAAATCACTCCCGAAAGGCTTTCCAGTAAAGTACTCATACATAACTGATGCGAATAATGTTCCATTTGCTCGAATCCCTGGAGTGGGGGATAGGGCAATTCCAAACATGGAACACAGGTTAGGACTAATTACAGTGGCACACGAAGGTCTCGCTTCTGCACATGCTGGTGTTTCCGCCACAATATCTTTATTAAAACAGAGATATATGTGGCCGCGCATGAGAAAACAAACTAGGAACTATGTTCTAGAATGTGAAATATGCCAAAGAATGAAAGTATCAACAGTGAAACGACCAGCACAGACGCCCCTTCTAATCTCAGATAAACCAATAGCGTGTGTTTACCTGGACCACTGTGGTCCCTTACAAAGGGATGGCAACTATAAATATATCATGGTCGCAGTGGATTCCTGCACGAGATTCATTTGGATGTGGCCCCAGCGCTCGGCTGACGCCAGAACTGTTATAAAAGATTTGCGAGTCTATATCGGCACATACGCAATTGGCATGCTACATTCTGACCAGGGACCTGCTTTCAGCTCTCGAGCTTATAAGCATGGGCATTGCATTGCGGTACTCTTGTCCCTTCCATCCTGAGGGAAATGGGATAGTGGAAAGAAAAAACCGAGACATAAAGCAATCTATAACGGCGAGGGTATTAGGTTCGGGTGATGGGTGGGTCCAACATTTAACAAGTGCCCAACGTAGTCTTAATAATCTGCCAAGAAATTCTCTGAAAGGGTTCAGCCCGTACGAACTATTGTTCGGGACTAGAATGCATATTCAGGACTTATATAGTCAGACTTCAGTGGTAGAAGAAAAATGCTTTGATATCAAAGATCGTTTGGCTATTTTACAGGACTTAAATGAAATAAGAAAAGACCTGAGCAACGTAAAGTTAAAACAGCAGCCAACAGCCACTGAAGATAAACCACCTGTCCCAGCAAGGCCTGTCTGGATTCCAAAAATTGGGGATCTGGTCAGAGAGAAGATCGCGGTGAAGAAGGAATTTGGGCCTTCTTACAGAAAAGCAGTACCTGTCTTAGCTGTCAGCGGAACAAGATCAGTTGTACTACAGCCCCTTGCTGGTAAAAAGGTGAACCGAGTTGTATCAATCGACCTGGTAAAACCACAATCATGTGGCCAATATTAAGTAGTAGGCCCAGTGGACTCCCAACAAAATAGCAGAGTACCAAAACTTGCTACAATACAAGAGGTCCAAACTGAGAGACTAATCAAATTTGATAAACCTGCAGTGAATAAAAAAGGACTATGCAACAATGCCATGGAACTTGTGCCTCTTGAAACCCAAATTGCAACAGTTCATCAAGAAACACCTGTTTACAACGATGTAGCCTCAGACTATGCTAATGAAACAAAAAATGCAAAAGCAAATAAAAATCCTGAAGTGATTCCAACAATTGACAGAACTGCATCCGGCTACTTCATCAATTTCGATGACTTTTCTGAGGATCCAAGCGAGCCTGAAGAACAGCCAACAACAAAAACTTTTAAAGACAAAGTAACAGAACTCTTTCATCTACTCAAAGAACCCTATTTGATTTCTCCATGGACTGAATTTTGGATTGTGTTAGGGGTACTTTTCCTCCTGCTTTGGCTCATCATGGTTCTTTGTTTGGGAAGTTTTATTGAAGGAAAATATAGTACAATGGACACAGCAAGTCAGAACATCAACCTGGTCCTAAAGCCACACATGTCATCTCACATCGAGAAAAGAGAACTATCACCAGTGAATGTCACAGCCAATCCAATACCCGGCGGGGTAGCATGGGACAAAACGGATTACGAAATCTATGGCCCGGTCGAGCTCTTGAAATATCCACACCAGTTTAAGGTTTCATTAAGTGACTTTGTAAAACAGAGTACATTCTCTGATGATTGGGACTTTGAAAGCATTAATGATATGATGTCAGATTTAGTAATGTCAGCAAAATTTACAGAACTTTCAGCCTGATTCATGTACGGGCCGTTTTGCGTGGCCCTAATAGCGAATCATAGCGACTCGCTATTGAGGACACGCAAAACGGCATTCATGTAGGAATTGCTAAATAAATAGCGATTCCTACATGTTCTCTATTTGCGAGTAGAAATTTCCTACTCGCAAAAAAAGGAATAACTCCCCATTCATTCCTATGGGCCAAAAGGCCCATAGGAATGAATGGGGAGTATCCCTTATTTGCGAGTAGCAATTTACTACTGGCAAGTAAGATAGCGATTTTAAGGGTGCCAGGGGTGTCCAAAGGACACCCTGTAGCACCCCTAAAATGCACATTTGAACAGGTGTTGCGCACACACATGTCCAAAGGACATGTGTGTGTGCAACATGCAACTTAGAAAAATGCTTTTAAAAGCATTTTTCTGAGTTTTTGCTATTTACCGAGAGGTCTGACCTCTCGGTAAATAGCGGCCCAAATTAGCAAAATCGCAATTTTTGAAAGTGTCATGAATAGCATTTAACCACTTGGATGCTAAGCATATTTTTTGATTCCCATTGAATTTCCATTGAAATCAATGGAAACTCCATGACGAGTTACCCTTGTCATTAGCACTGAAGGGGTTAAGGAATCTCTAATAGAGATTCCTTAAATGCTAATCCTCGCATATTAGCTAATTCTTCATTAGCGATTTTTGCATTTGGGATTGTGAATCCCAAATGCCAAAATTGCACTCGCAAAAGGCAAGATTCTGAGAATCTTGCCCTTTGCGAGTGCAATTTAGCTTCATGAATCAGGCTGATGATTACTTACAAGGTTCATCTAATTATGAAGAAATGTATTGTTACAACCACTTTGCACATCACTATTTGCATAAATCTTCTCAACCTAGAAATGTTTTTAATTATACTCAATGGGAATATTGTGCAACTCCACCAAAAGGTAGTTTGAAGACATTTTACGAGAAATTCCCATACTTCTCAGGGTTTAACACAAGTGATGCAGAAACATTTTATTTCAAACTGTTAAATAAGACAGGGATGAAAACAATGCTGACAAACACTAATTTGATCTATTCGGAAACATTTTTTGAAAAATTAACTGCATTTGGTTTTGATTTTTGGAAAAATAACATTGAAACAAAAAACATCTGGGGTACAAAAGAATGGCAGGTCCAAGGTTTAGAAGCATTATTTAGAGCCTGCATGATCCCAGAACAAATTATATTCTTGAATGACACAATTCAACAGACAACCTGTCTTGGCCTAGCCAAAATTAAAGACTTAAATAAACCTCACAGTAATAGCACTACAGATGTTGAAATAGATGTATCACATATTTATAACCAAAACAGAAGACATCCTGATTGGAAAACATGGTTGATATGGCCCACAGACACAAATAACAGTCAAGACAGATTCCTGAACAAAATACAGGGGTTAAAAATGAACAGGCCAGACCCTAGATACTCCCAGAGACAACATCCAGGGATAGTTACAACATACAGTGTAGGAAAACTCTGCCTCGAATGGTTACAGACATCCACACTGGCAGAAATTAAGCAACACTTGACTTTACTTAAAGACGGTGCTGACTTGCGTGATTTCATAATGGGACCACGCAAACAGCATCAAAAAGGTTTCATAGCGGCCGGTATATACGCTACTTACAACGAGGCTTGGAAAGTGATGCAAATTAAAACAGCAGAAAAAATACGAGAAATTGATCGTATTAATTTGGAAAAATCATTTTCTGTTGTGGACAATGGGTTAATGACTCTGTCCTCCAGAATATATTCACTGGACAGTATTGTATCCTCTGCTATTGATATCATAGAACAAGACTTACTAATGTTACAACACGGTCAGTCCCAATTACGTTCTATTGTACAGCTTGGCTGGATGCTGCAAAATCTGCGTTCAGGCTACGTGCCCTGGCGTCTAATCAACACAACGTCATTATTCTCTATATTTATCCTTACTGATACTCAAATCAGTTTGGCACAGAAAGGAGCAGAATATACAATTCTGAGCATTTAAAAACTTGAGAGATTACCATTGACAATGTCAGAAAGACCGGTCATTGAATGGATAATACATGGAATAATAACAATTCCGATAACAACTTTCCAATTTAAATACTGTCGAGAGTATATACCAGCGGGCCAGTATGAAAGGTTGGGTAAAGGGTACATTAAGTCATCATGGAAATTACCTTACACACACACATGTTATAGTGAAAAGAAACAGAATGTATTTCTTAGTGGGAAAAATTGCAAACAATCACTAAGCGGTATACTTCTGTGTCAAGGTATTGACCTGCATGGGGCCTGTGAGGGGACTTCAAATAACCTTTCATGTCACCAGCATGGCACACCTGCAACACGAATAGAGCCATTCTTTAGACAGCTTTCGAACGGGAGCTATATTCTAATAGTGGACCACAGCTGTTGTGGCCAGGAAAAGTTTATCTTGTGAGCGTTAGTTCCATGGTCACTTGCTGTATGCAAGTATTGTATCCAAACAGCACTCCAGACATGGAGGCGAAAATTTGGCCTTTTTTTAATATCTCTTCTATTCGAATTGATACTTTAAGCGGAATGAAGTCTGTTCTTTTACAGACAACTGTGCCCTTGACGTCATCAAAAGAAACGTATGATCTGCAAGTTGCAAGGACAACGGCAGAGATACATACCCTTTGATCAACAAATTGCCCCGTGCATTTTGTAGAAATGCTAAGCCAAATCCTAAATATGTCTGATACCAGTGGTATCCTACATGTATTTAAGACAATTTTTTCAGGACTGTTAACACCCTTCAAAACAGTTCTGGGCATTTTTCCTAATTTTGTCCATTCTGTCTTTGGCGGCCTACCACTTCTGTTGGGACTCGTAGCAGGCATTTTATTTTTGATACTTCTGCTTCGATATGGCAAGCCAAATCGCAGACAAGACTCCAGCAACGATGGAAGAAACGATCCTAGCTATACGCTATCGGGACCGCATAACTAAAGTCCTTGTATTAGCCCGGCTAAGAGATCTGAATATGACCTGGTTTCTTTCATTCAGACCCATCTGGCAGAATTACATCTTACCTGTGCTTCGATTTATGCTATGCGGAGAAGAATGCGTGTTGGACGTCTGTCTTACACTACCATCAGCAGAACCAATGGATATAGATACTTTGCTAAGTCCTGTAACGGCTCATGCATCGTGCTCATGCTCATGCATCGTGTTGTCCCCAGCTCCAACCACTCCAGAACAAATTTAATTGGTATGAGCCCACCCGGTCTCTTCGATCCTCATCTCTAAACTTCATTAGCATTCCTAGGATCAAGAAAGCCACCTGTGGGGGACGAGCCTTCAGTATAGTTGCAGCCCACCTATGGAACAACCTCCCTATCGACATCAGAAAGACAAACAAATTTATGACCTTTCGTAAAAAGGTGAAGACATGGCTTTTCCCGAAAATCCCCAAAAAAACCCTCCAAAATAAAAAAATCTAATCTGATCAGCACCATGTCCATTGTCCTCCCCTGTCCCCACAGAGTTTCTTAGCTATATGTACTCAGCGCCAGGATGCCCGTAGGGTTACAGAGCGCTTTACAAATGCTATAAATAAATAAATTACCCATCCTGATGACGGCATTCGTTGAGACTTCGCCACTACGATTAGGTGGTAGTGAAGCACGAGATGAGAGCAGCATCACCCAGGTACGACCTTCTGTGAGCATTGCTGATCCTGACATCGATGATAGCAATCATGCTCGAGACTGCTCAGTTGCGGCATTTTCGAACTTGATCGAACTTTCACCTGAAGCCGTAGACAACTTTTTTGCGAGTCTGTCTGAAAAGATGTTCTCCCCTGAACAGAAAGAATAACTTTTTAAGCAAACGAGCACACAGCGTTCCCTGAACTCTGAATTCGGCCTTCAGCTTTGATAAACAAAAGCTACTGAAAATATTTGGAACTATTTTCTCCCACTGAAAGCAAAATTATTTTTTTCTTCGATTCCAAAATATTTACCTTTTTCCTGGCACTTGTACTCTGCTTAAAGTAGAACTATTCTTAGAGAACTGAGCTTCTATTTTTAGGAACTCTAGAGACAATATTTTACCTCAGCCTCTAGCATAGGTACAGAACTTGTATTATTATGTGATGGAATGGTCTCGACCTTCTTTTCTGTATTAAGAGCCATTTCATGTGTAAATTTCGCAAATCGTTCAGCTAATAATATATATGCATCGTTTTTAACTGAATGATTACACTGCTTAAAAAGCGTACAGTACCAATATAATTTTCATGTATTTCGCATACACCATTTCAAATGCAAAAAATGTATTTTGGGGTGGGTTGGAATACACATGCACCTATACATGTTTACTATTGCTTAGTTTTAGTAATGATGGACATTAGATCGTGGAGTGGGTATTGTGTTTTTATCCAGGAGCCTAAATCGATATTACTATTTTATGCCCTTGTTCGGTTATAATCAATAATATCCCTATAACGGCATAGAAATCATATCCATATTCAGTCGTAGCACATGCTGTCACATTAAGCAAGGCTACTTCCCCGGCCCCCTAGAAAGCACAACGAGTTCTCTAAACAATCCAAACCTCCAGCAACCTGGGATATCCCCCTTGCTTCTGTTTTGATTTCATCCGAGAACTCCTGTAAAGCACTGTAAGAACGGCCAGTTCGTACTGACATCTTTATTGACGTCTTATGTCCAACCTTACGTCAAACCCGGCACCTTTCAGGTATAAATATACCAACATTGCCTTAAGCAAACACACGGTGGTGATGTTGGAGCAGAGCAGCTATCTACTTGCCCGAGAGCCCACGGACGCTGCCCCTCCTCTTTTGACGCACTGAGAGAGACGCTGTCTTTTCTCCTGCCGAGAAATCCAGCTCCGGTGTTTCTAGATACCTTCGCGGGTTACTGGGATATCGAGTCCTGAGAGAGAGATACCAGACCTCCTGCTTTCTAATACACAGGTACGGAGCTGACTAAAACCTTAGAGAGAATTCTTGAGTCAGATTCTTGGCAAAACCAACTTAACTTAAACTGCTACTTACTTACTCCTTCCCACGTATTAGGCTTAGGTCAGGTACACTGGGGTAGGCTTATTTAGAAGCAGCAGTTGAGTACGTTAGTCAATGTATATAAGTATGTATATATTTTATCTATTTTAAAGTATCTTATGGCTAAGAAACCATATCAATGCTTTTACAGTATTATTTTATAATCCTCCTTTTACTGTACACACTTTACTTTACTATGAGTATTGCAATTGTGGCAATTCATTTCTCTTGTATGAGGAAGAAGACTGCTCAATAAATTACACCTTTTATGGAAAACGCCCGTCTTTCTTTTCTCTGCACTCTGGTGAAACTAAGTATGCACACTTGACTGAGCGAAATAGCTGTCTATTGTTTTCACACGACTCTAGAGATACACTCTTATTCTGAGAGAGCAAAGTTGTCATGTTATATAGTTGTCAGAAGCTAATCCCTTCTTGTCTATCGAGGGAGGTTAAAACTCCTCCTCATTTATTCGAGAAAGTTTCTGGTGACCTCTGAGCTAGCTGGCAAACAAAACATAAGTCTAATATAGTCAGTAGAGACCTAGTTGAACTCAGTCCTACGTCTACACTGCTGAATATATTATTCCAATGCGCAGAGCCTATTGGGACTATAGGAACAACACTACAATTTCATGTTGACTGCTCTGATGGGTATTCTTATGACTACCACTCCCATAATGCATTGCAGGTGAATACTGAAGTCTGTACTGGATTTCCTCATCACATAGCCACATTGGGGGAGGGACACAGGCAGGGGGTGTGGGATGATGGACATGTCCCTTACCTTTCTTAGCTGCAGCTCGGGCTGAGCTGTCTGCATCACCAATCCCCACAACGCACTCTGGCTCCAGTGTGGACTCCACAAGCTCTTCCAGGTCCGTGAGAGCAGGTGCCCTGTTCTTCCCTCCACCTGTAGCATTGGCCTACTTACTTCTTCCTGCCAATTTTTTCTTAGTAATGATCCTTAGATCGTACCATCTCTTCTTGAGATCGTCCACTTCCCTGGTGGTCGCTCCTATTGCGTTTACTTTGGTCTGGATCCCCAGCCAGGTGTTCCTCTTGACAGCCTCTGGTACCTGCAGGGACTGCTTTCCAAAGATTTTTGGGTAGTGCTTGACAACCTCCTCCACCAGCACCTGAAGTTCACCAGTGCTGAACTTAATCTTCCTCTTCCTCTCTGCACCTTCCCTTTGAGAGTCTTGGGGATCCATTTGTTTGTCCTGCTGGGCTCTGCTTCACAACAGCCTGTCTCTGTGTAACTGCTCTCCTGTGTGATCACCTGCATGGGTGTGGCCACTTCCTGGTTGTGGGGTGGGGTGGATGCACAGGATTGGTGTTTTGCTCTGTTGGTTGGCTGAGGGGCGGGGTGGAGACACGTGATTGGTTGATACTTCAACTGCCTGATATTTTGTATTCCCGACTCGGTATTTACCGATTCGGCATTTACCGAATCGGTAGATTCAATGCATTCCTATGGGCATGTGAATTACCGATTCGGTATTTGCCGTATCGGTAAATACCGATTCTGTAAATACAGAGTCGGGGTTTCCGAATTTTACTGAATCAGTATTTTTTACCGATTTTTGACCTACATCTCATTTCCCTTTTCTAAAATACCGATTCGGTAAAAATCGGTATTTTAGAGTCGGTAAAAATGAGTTACCTACATCTGGCCCTATATGTTGTTACCACCCCGAGTGTTGTGTCTGCATGTAATATGGTTCTGGTCTAGTTATCTTGAACCCCTTCGTGTTGTTAAGAAAAGGTGCATTACATCCATTACTGTCTAATGGCCACACTAACCAACCCTCTGGACTGGAATACAAAGAACTACGTGTATCATTCTTAAGCACGTTGTTGAATGTTTCCTCTGTGTAGTTTGTGAATTGCTGCCAATTCTTAAAATGTGAAAATGTGGGAATATTTGGTGTGTCTTGCTAGGCTGAGACAGGACATTTGCTTCACAGTTTTGTTCAGGAAATTTATTTGTCGTGGTATAAGGCATTCTTTAAACAAAGCCTCATTGCCCTGAACTTGCCAGTCGTTAGTTCCCCAAACAGATTTTAAATCAATATTGTCTTTCCAAAAGTGATACTCTTGTTGTGTTGACAACTGGGGAATAAAGGCAGCCAAATAAATTAGCTGGGTGTCAGCATATTTTTCTTTGCTGGTGAACAGAGAAGCTTATTGTAATAAGACTGGGTCTACCGCGTTGTAGCCAGAAAAATATGCAAACTTTGTTCAATTGTCTTGGAGCTACCTACTGGTGGTGTAGAGCAGTATTCTATTGTCCGTGATTAAGAACTGCTTTAAAAACTGCACGTGGAGTACTTGCTTTATGTAAATAATGATGTCAATAGTAGTGAAAACAAAACATTTAATTATAATTAGATATACCAGTATACATATCTTCACTTTCAAATACAGTATAATACTCTAAATCATAAAGCATTTGTTTTAAAATTTAAATCATTTGTATTAGTCTCATTCAATAGCCCTTAGTGCACTAGTAACAGGCATATGATACAGATTACAAATGATGTGCACTACATATACAGTAATTTGCTTTAAAAAGGTACACAGATAATTATAATAAATTAAAATATAGCTTAAGAATGAGGACGGAAAAAGCTGGTAATATTACACTTTCCCCTAGTGTTCATTTCTTACAAATTCATATCGCCATTCTTTTTTAGAAAACAGAATGTTATAGCTGAATGACAAGTTCTCCTAAAAGAGAATGTTGATACTAGGTGCTGTATACCCCTCCATATGGGGTTGTAAATCATGCAATTGACTTAGGACACTTAACCTCTGGTCCAGTGTTTACAGCAGGACGTAGTCAATTCTTGCTACTAGCGCCAGACACTGCATAAGAATCGTGAGAACTAGTCACAGGACTAATTCCAGGCATCACTAATAGTGGTTGTGCTTGAACAGCCCAGGCTGGAATTCCTGTTATTGCTTTGATAATAGATTTTATTATTCATCTGTATAGTATAACTGCATCTGTGTGGAGTATACGAAGCACTGGAGCTGTAAGGTTTGCTATATCTGGATAAGATATATAGCCGGCTAACACTGGCCATGTTGCTCCCACATTACTGAGGGGACACCGTCTGACATTTTTTAATGTATGTGGTAGGGTGCCTAAGAACCATTTCATGTGTTCCTGATATATTTATGGGATTTCTACTCCTCATATGTTCTATAGTTATTTATTACTGCTACTTCAGTGTATATGTGAAAATTCCCTGTGTTGGCATTTGCTGCCGGGAATGTAACCCATGAATAGAATGCATTTGATCTATATGCTTGATGGGTCTCCACCACAATGGTAAATCCCCTCCTGTTTGTGGGAGCCCATGTTGTATTAACATTTTTGTTAAAACATGTCTACAGTTTAGTAACAAAACTTGGTCTTGGCTTAGCCATTTAAATGTGTGAAATTCAGGGACTGTAACTATTGTAGGGTGATGCTTTAAATATTCAAGCTTGAACAATCTTCAGTCAGAAATAGGGGTTACCTATTTTGCTGAGGATGATTTATCTGTTACACCAGGAACATCTATGGTTAATTTGTGAGTAGGACTTTTGGCACTCAAAAGAAATACTACTTGGAAGACCCATTAAATTATTACCCAAGCCCAACAGTTCACAACATTGGGTTACACACTGGTGAAAAGAGAGGTGGCTTGGGTTTTGGGGGGACAAAAACACATCTCGTGTCACCCTGTGGGGCAAAGAAATGGACCAGTGTATGGCAGAGACGGAGGTCTATAAGGCGAGATAGTGCCCTAAGAAATGGGACAAGAAGTGGTCACATTGGAACAAACACAGAGGAGACATATGTGTGTCGCCCACAATTGAAATGGAAATGCGCAGACAAGAGAGACTGATAGGAGATGTGTCTTGAGTACTCTTGACTGATGTTGACTTGTAACTTTTTGATGGTAATGTGCAATATGTCGTTCAATCATGTACTGTGCTACTGTGATTTCATTCAATAAACAAAGTTTAAGAATTAAAAAAAAAAGTTTTATAATGTATATCCTTTTTAACTGAATATATGGAATAGTAAACGAGAGCATTAGCAAAGATGTTTGAAGTCACTTGAATAAAAAAAAACTGGAACAAAAAAATTATTATCCAAGCTAGAACATTGGAGGTGCCATGTCATACTGTTTCAGTCAGACTGCGTTTGGACAGCATAAACTTCAACACTATGTGGGACTGAGTCTCTGCATACCCTCAGGATTTATTTACCTTAGTCCTGGCTAGCTCACAATGCGCCTTCTGAACCTCTAAACTTTGGAAGGTACCATATGGTGTCTGCAACCTCAGAGCATGTTAACCCTGACTCCCCAAGGAAATAGTGGAAACAGATCTAACCCTTCCATTAGTACCTCAGGCATGCCCAAAGGGAAACACAAGAAATACTCAAATTGGCATTTCAAACATTTATTGAAGCAATAAAATTCTTGTGTAAAAAACGTGCTCTGCAATCAAGATTACGAGAATGGTAAAGGAAATAGAACAGTTCAACCATTGCACTGTTACATTCATTGAATGACTACATATAATTATATCTACACTCCTAGCCAGTGCTTCCTATCCTAATATGCATAGGGTGTCAAGATCTGCCAGAATATTGTAAAGTGATCTAAGTCCCCAGTTACCTGTGGATATGTTTCATCTGAAGGTCGTTTTTGTGCAAAGCAGGCCGTTGTTCTTCTCACAAAGGTAACAGGATTCAGCTAGGCTGAAATTCCTGCATGGGGCAACCCCAACAGTGCCAGCAAAATGCTCCTCTGTCAAATGATGTAGCTAGATAATAAACATCACCTATGTTACCACACCGGAGCTCTAGTCAGGCTTTTATTATTGATTCTACCCTTTAGAGCTGTCGCAAAGCAGACAACAACAAACATCAACATTTTGCACTGTGAACTTAGTCCTGGTACAGAATATGCAAGGACCTGATAATATGCCTACGAAAAGGTGTAAATATAAGCAAATCCAATTCACAAAATACTATCCCATACAGGTGCACAAGCAAAAGTGTATCAAGAGCCAGTCTTTAAGAAAGATGTCAACTTAAATGTGAACCCTGCCTGAGGCATACATAACCACACAACAGTTCCAATGAGTCTGCAAAGTTCAGAATTTCAGTTACTGAGATTGTTATTTTGGATATATTTGGCAACATGTTCATTATCAAGGGGTAAATATATATTTTTTAGAAAATAATTTTTGATGTGTGCGTGTGGAAATAGGCCACATGAGGCTGATTTGTGGGAATGCTGTTTTGATGCTGGGAGACATTTGCAGCAGTATGGATGCAAAATTGCATTTGGGCAGGTCCTGTCCTGGCTGCATGACCATGGGATCTGGAATGGAAAAGTCATGCAGCAAATGGAGTAAGGGGGGGTGCATATTGTTAATGATGCTTGGTGGATGCCAGGGACTTTGAGCCATCATCCATGTCGCCGCCAGGCACAGCATTTGCCAACTGTAACCCAGTTAACTTCACCTCCACACATCCTGCCACAGTTACGTTATGCCCTCCATGGTGTTCCAATTCCTGCATTCATAGTGTTGCGCAAAATGTTTACATAAAACAATTTTATGCTTTGTCATATAGCTTTAATATTATGTGTGCCACAATGTTAGTAAAGCGAAAAGTCGTACCCAGTAGCATTACAAATACATGCATACCTTGCCAACCTATGATCTGTTCTTTCAAATTCAAATGAGATATCGTACATCTTTGTCTCTCTGTACTCACAATATTAGATGTATGTTGTAGGAAACTGGGTTACTATGCAGAAAGCACGCACAGATGGCCCGTACACAGTCAACAACTTCACGGTCACCATCTTCTCCTGTTATGTTTTGCAATGTACCCCAATATAGGCCCGGGTAGTCCCCTAACCTTTTACCTACATTTCCCTTCCATTGTACTATATAACGGTTTTTGGTATTGACCGTTTGCCTAGTTAAGGTGCTGCATAAATGTTGTGTTATTTTCCCAGAAAAATAGCCTCATTTATTATCCATGAGGATTCTCAGAAGCGCACCAGAATTACAATCTTCTGCATAATAACTATGTATAAGAGTCCTCCCTTCCATCATCCTCGGCCGACATGACACAGCAAGGTAGAACTACTGAGGGTACCTTTTGGGTATGTTTACACCATATCTTTGCTGGGGCAGGCAGAGGGGAAAGACTTCCATGCTGACACACGGACATGAGACGTTGAGGATTCTGCACGCAGACACTCCAGCACGCAGTGGTCTGACATCCCTCGAGGGGTGTCCATCTTGAGACCAAGACAGGGTAATTTATGTACTCAAACCGGTACTCAGACAAAATATCGAAAATAAAATATCGTGAAGACAAAATATCGAAGTTAAAATATCGAAGGTAAAAAATATTGGGAAGCAAAAATATCGGATACAAAAATATCGTAATAGGTAAGTAAGTATAAATATCGATAATAACAATATCGTATGACAAAATATCGACAATACAAAATATCGTGTAGTAATGGAAAAAATAAATAGTATAGGAAAAAATATAATAATTGTACATAAAAAATTGATAAAAAGGTCTATATTAAAAAATGTAAATATATTTAATAATTTTTTTTTTTTTAAAACATATCTAGTTTTAGGAGCGGGTAATTGGGTTTATAGGGGATAAGGGTGGGGAGTGTATTAAAATGTATGGAAAAATACATAAAATAATAAAAAATATGAAAAAAAAGATAACATTTAAAATAATATTTAAATTATTAATATTAATAAATAATAATAGATATCAAGTTTTAGGAGCGGGTTATTGGGTTTATAGGGGATAAGGGTGGGAAGTAATTGAAAAATAATTAATAAATTAATATATGTTTGTTAAATTTTTTTATTAATAATTAATTGGTAAACAATTAATATTAATTAGTTAATTAATTAATATAATTTTGTACATTATTTTATATAATAATTAATTGGTAATTAATGAATATTAATTATTTAATTACTAATTATAATTTTGGACATAATTTTAAATAATAAATAATTGGTAATTAAATAATAATAATTAATTGGTAATTAATTTATATTAATTAGTTAATTAATTAATATAATTTTGTACATAATTTTAAATAATAATTAATTGGTAATTAATTATTAATAATTAGTTAATTAATTAATATAAATTTTTACATAATTTTAAATAATAATTAATTGGTAATTAATTAATATTAATTAGTTAATTATATTAATTAGCTTCATTTAGTTAAATATATATTTTTTACTTATTATAAATTAATTTGGAAAAAATAATATTAATAATTAAATTTATTTATTTACAGCTAATGTGTTAATATATTTACTTTATTGTTATTGTTAATTAATAATTAATTTGTAATTACATAATAATTATTATTTTTGGGTAAAGGAGTATTGCTAGAGTTCAGGGTCAGTTTTCAGTTTTTGGGTAAAGGGGTATTTTTGGGGTTCAGGGTCAGTTTTCAGTTTTTGGGTAAAGGGGTATTTTTAGGGTTCAGGGTCAGTTTTGGGTTTTTGGGTAAAGGGGTATTTTTAGGGTTCAGGGTCAGTTTTCAGTTTTTGGGTAAAGGGGTATTTTTTGGGTTCAGGGTCAGTTTTCAGTTTTTGGGTAAAGGGGTATATATAGGGTTCAGGGTCAGTTTTGGGTTTTTGGGTAAAGGGGTATTTTTTGGGTTCAGGGTCAGTTTTCAGTTTTTGGGTAAAGGGGTATTTTTAGGGTTCAGGGTCAGTTTTGGGTTTTTGGGTAAAGGGGTATTTTTAGGGTTCAGGGTCAGTTTTCAGTTTTTGGGTAAAGGGGTATTTTTTGGGTTCAGGGTCAGTTTTCAGTTTTTGGGTAAAGGGGTATTTTTAGGGTTCAGGGTCAGTTTTGGGTTTTTGGGTAAAGGGGTATTTTTAGGGTTCAGGGTCAGTTTTCAGTTTTTGGGTAAAGGGGTATATTTTGGGTTCAGGGTCAGTTTTCAGTTTTTGGGTAAAGGGGTATTTTTAGGGTTCAGGGTCAGTTTTCAGTTTTTGGGTAAAGGGGTATTTTTTGGGTTCAGGGTCAGTTTTCAGTTTTTGGGTAAAGGGGTATATATAGGGTTCAGGTTCAGTTTTGGGTTTTTGGGTAAAGGGGTATTTTTTGGGTTCAGGGTCAGTTTTCAGTTTTTGGGTAAAGGGGTATTTTTAGGGTTCAGGGTCAGTTTTGGGTTTTTGGGTAAAGGGGTATTTTTAGGGTTAAGGGTCACTTTTCACTTTTTGGGTAAAGGGGTATTTTTTGGGTTCAGGGTCAGTTTTCAGTTTTTGGGTAAAGGGGTATTTTTAGGGTTCAGGGTCAGTTTTGGGTTTTTGGGTAAAGGGGTATTTTTAGGGTTCAGGGTCAGTTTTCAGTTTTTGGGTAAAGGGGTATTTTTTGGGTTCAGGGTCAGTTTTCAGTTTTTGGCAAAGGGGTATTTTTAGGGTTCAGGGTCAGTTTTGGGTTTTTGGGTAAAGGGGTATTTTTTGGGTTCAGGGTCAGTTTTCTGTTTTTGGGTAAAGGGGTATTTTTAGGGTTCAGGGTCAGTTTTGGGTTTTTGGGTAAAGGGGTATGTTTAGGGTTCAGGGTCAGTTTTCAATTTTTGGGTAAAGGGGTATTGTTTGGGTTCAGGGTCAGTTTTAATTTAATGTACGCTGGATTTGGTATAGTAATAATTAAATTATTAGAGTCCAACATATACTCACATTTAATATACAGTGCAAAATTTCTAATAAGATTGTTACATTATAGTAAGATAATGATACAAATTGTTCAACATGATTGTAGAAACATTATTTTTATTTTTGTTTCACAAATAAAATGTTATTTCATAACAAAAATCTTTTTATTACATTTGGTTTTATAAACATATTTTATAAACACAATGATAAGCAACTATACAGAAGCATTATTATTTTCATCCTTTTTGTACAAAAAAGAAAATTATTTATTATCTCTTTTACATATTGTAATTTCAGAAAGAAATGTAGAAATAACAAAAGTATTTTTTCCACTTCATTTCAATACATCAATTATTTATTATATAATTCACTCATTTTTTAAACATTTTTCAATTATTATAATTTGTGACAATGTACTTATATTTCTAGACATTGTTAACATAAATATTATTCTTTTTTTAATATGTATTTATTACATTCATTTATATATTTGTTAATCAAATCATTGTAGGATTAAAGTAAATATTTCTTTACAATAATAGAAACTTAATGTTTATTTTTGCCTATTTAGTTAAGTATAGATATTATATTTTATACTTGGGACTATTTTATTGCATTTGGGTGCTTTATTTTGTACCCGGGTTAGGTCGTTTTGGGTTATTTGGAAGAAGGGCTGATCGCGGTTGGGAGACACTTCACGTCGCTTCAGGTAAGGTTTATTTTATATGTTTTATGTGTATTTTAATGATGTTTTGAGATTAGTGACCTTATATTTTGTGTTGTTGAATGTGAGGGAGTTATGTTTTAGATTTCGAAAACAGATAATTACTTATGGTATATACACGTAGTGTTAGTTAGTTAAATCATTATATATAGAGTGAATTTTAGTCTTTTACGGTATATCTACAAGTGAAATCATCAATTTTAATATGTTTGTACCTAATTACTAGCTAATTAATGTGGGTGGGAATGTCTGTTTTCTATGTTTTTGTCATAGGTGTACGCTACATCGGAAGTTCCGTTTTTTTTTTAAAGGAAGTGTTTGTTTGTTTAATTCAACACTGCTTTACAAACACTTCTTTACATTTTTCGGTTTTGCTGGAGCGATTCTTTCTATTTTTCCAATTTTTCGGGTTTTTTATGGTTATTCGATGGCTCTGGACAACGTGGATGTCTTAATTTTGGAACAGTTGTATTTTTACATTTTTTTTTGGGTTAATTTTGCACTACCTGGATTACTTTGGTGGAGAAGGACGTTATTGGATTGACAACATGATTGGTAAGTCCTTGCTTTCTTATTTTGTGTGGGTGGGTAATGTTATTTTTATTATGGAATTGTTTTTTACTTGTTATTTAGTTTTAATGTGTGCATATATTATAATAATATCTCTATATATTGCATACATTAAATACTTTAGAAGCTCACGTTACATATTTTTGCATACTTTTTGGGAATTAATTAGAGTAGTGTTTTGGCAATGATGTTTAGGTATTCTATGCCTTTTGTACTAGGGTAAAGTTTAACTTGTTCTTCCAGGTACTTGTGCATTTGTTTATTTTGCTTTGATGTTTTAGGGACAAGTTCAGTTACAGATTGGTCCATTCTAAATTCCTGGTAGCTCTGCTCTTTCTGTAGGCATTTAATGAAATGTTCTAGAGTTTGTTTGGTTCTGCCAGTTGATTGTACAAATGCATTGTACCAACCTTCCACTGCATTGTTAGTTTTTGATTCTCCGTTAAGGGTACTTCTGTAAACGTTCCACCAGGGTATGGGGAATTTGGGATTTCGTCTGTGGCCAGATCTGTGGAGTCTGCCTACCCAGGTGTCTTCAAAGTAGTCGAGAAATGGACTTAATTTAGCTTCATTTTGTTTGTAGAAGGGGCTGTCTATAAGAATGTTGTAGTGTTCAGCTACGTCTGTTTCAGGGACATAAGCAAGTGCAATGAGTTTTTTAATTTGGAAAGCAAAAGATGAGTTTGTAGCATATTCAACACTTAGGGTAGTTTTTTGAAGGTGTCTCCATAAACACTGGTTTAAATGATAATAGCAGCCTTGAATGCAGGTATGGGGGTGGATTTTTAGGATAGTTGAGAGCATTGCTTGCTCAAAATCAAGAATGATTTTTTCAGGAGAAAAATCATTAGTTTTTTGTTTAATTATATTTATTAATTCCATATATGTGGAATTATTTTTGTTTGGTAATAGTGCATATAGCAAAGGTATGTTGCAGTTGTGGTAGAGGCCATGTATTGTGTATAATTGGAAAAATGGTTTGGGACAGATGTTAAATGTTCCATCCATCATCCAATGTTGGCTTTGCTGCAGTTTAACTAAATTCATATTGGTACCAAAAATTATAAGCCTTTTGTCATTGTTTTCGTTGTCGTAAACTATAAATGGTTGTTTATTTAAAGTTATTATTTGGTTAGCAGTTAAATTTATATCCTGATATGTTCTGGGAGATGGCGTTGTAGCAGTAGTAGCTTTTTTAGTTCGTGCTATAGTTCTTTTTAAGGAGAGGATATTTGGCATTTGAGTTGTGGCAGTTTTGGGGATTTTAGGAATGGCTTCTTTTAAAATGAAATTTGTTTGCTTTTGGGAACCTGTACTAGCTTCTTTTATATTTTCCAAAGCTGTTCTAACTTCTATTTCAGTAACATTAGGTGGATGATTGTGTTCCCTAGTATACAGTACTGTAGCTTCTCTAGTTGTTGCTCTGCCATAGCACTTGTTAGAATAATATTTACAACATTTCCAATTAACTTTCATGCCATATTGCTTTTCTTGTGTATAAGTGTAACCCATGTAGCATAGTAATAGTTTTCCTTTCTGGCTGGTCACAAATTCGGCTCCTTCGGTCATTTTGTACTTTGTATATCTATAAAATATATATATAATAGTTAATGTGAAATTAAATGTGATAAATAATCTATGTTAGTGATAAGTAGGAATGTTTATACTTACGTGTTTTAGAATTTACAGCAAAATTAGGAGTTGCTTGCTTCTTTTGTTGGGGATAATTGTTTGTGATGTTGTAGCTGTTATGAAAAACATGAAAGTAGTATATTATTAATTAATGTTTCGGTACATTTGCAATGTTAGAGCTCATTTCTACTACAAAAGTGTATCTTCATGATTCACATTGTGAAGATACTTACATATTTTTTTAGGTTGGTCTTTGCCAGTATAGTTGTTTCTTCAGCTTCTGGAGAGTAGTTTGTAGTGTTATCTTAAATAAAAAAGGAACATATGTGTTAGAATAATCACCATGTTGGTATGTTTTTTAATAGATTATCTGGTAATTATGTTCTTTAATATACTTACTTTGTGATTAGTATCTTTATTATTCAGAATGTGGAGTTCTGTATTATGTCTGTATATCTATTCGTTGTGTTTGCTCTGTAAATAAACAATATATAATAGAAAATAATTAGAACAGTTCTAAATGTTTGTTTTGTTTTTCCACATTTATTTCAGTTGCATAATACTTACTTAGTAAAATGTATTGGAGAAATAGTACTGATGTCCTTAGTTCATTAGTAGTGCAGTTTTCAGTAGTAGAATCTACAGAAAAAAAGAAATATGTGGGGCAAAAGTCATTATTTCTGTGTGTTTAGATTTATGTGCACATAATGAAACAATGTGAAATTACTTACATAGTTATTAGAATCTGTATTCCTATGCTTTGTTCACAGTTATTTTGAGTAGAATATTCAGTAGTCGTTGTATCTAAAAAAAATAGTTTCATATAATTATTTAGCATGTTAAGTAGTATGAATAGCAAAGGGGCACTGGGTATTTAGCAGGTAAGTAAGTAGTAGTAGCAAATAATGCAGTTTCTATTTTATTTACTTACTTAGAAGATGTGATAGTAGGTTGATAGTCTGGTTCTTCTAGTTGTTGTGCAGCAATTCGGATAGAGATAAATCTCCTTCAGTGACTTTTGGCAAGTAGTTTGTGCTTAGATTTTAATTGTTTATATAGGGGAGTGTCAGTAGTAATTACTTTGCTATTGGTTCATTTAAAAAATTAGGTTTGTGATTGGTTAGTTAGTATATTTGAATTTCAGTTGTGATTACTTTGTAATAGAAGTGAAAAACCAAAAAAAATAATAAAATTATACAAAGTAGTATAGAATATTTTTATATGTGTAGGTGATATAATTATACCAATAGGATATTTTTGACAAATTAATTGTGTGTCTATAGTATTAATTTAAGTATTGTGTGTTTATTTAGATGTGAAAACATATAAAACGTTAATGAATTATGCAAACAGATGCATATAAAAAGTCGATATAGCTGATAATCCGATATTGAAGTGCACGATATTTTTGATGTCGATATTATAGTTATTATTATTATATATTATATCTGATTTTGTAGAGCGCTCAGCTACCCGTAGGTTTCCCGGCGCTAAACGAACAGAAGTAAGAGAGGACAGCGGAAGATAAGGAATCGGTTACAGAGAAAATAACCAGGTTTTCACACCTTTGCGGAATTTGATGTAAGATGTTTCAGACCGCAGAGGGATAGGAAGTGAGTTCCAGAGCGCAGGTGCCAGGTGGGAGAACGAACGTCCGCCGACTCTGGCACGCTTAAAGCGGGGAACAGAGAATCTGCAATGAGTGGAAGACCTAAGGGTGCGAGAGGGACAATATTGCTGGACTAAGGTGGAGAGATAGTGGGGGGCTTTTCCAGCTTTGATGCGGTGCATAAAGCAAAGTGCTTTAAATTTGGTCCTAGATTCTATGCGCAACCAGTGAAGGCTGCGCAGGGAAGAAGAGACTGAGGTTGTTCTCGGGAGATTACAGAGTAGACGGGCAGCCATGTTCTGAACTACTTGGAGCTTCCTGGTAACCTCCTTACAGGCACCCAGAAGAAGTACGTTGCCGTAGTCCAGCCGCGATGTCACTAGGGCCTGGACCACTGACTTCTGGGTATCTGGAGGCAGCATCCATGTGATCTTCCTCAGCCACCTGATGATGGTGGTACAGGTGGCCGAGACCTTGACCACATGTTGTCTCATGGATAACTGATTATCAAAGAGGACCCCCAGATTGCGTGCTGACGTTACTGGGACCGGTAAAGGTCCCATTTGCTGAGGCCAATGTTGCGGGCCCCAGAGAGCGGAATCCGGCCCAAACAGGAGAAGCTCTGTTTTATCGCCGTTCAGCTTAAGCTTGTTAGTCAGCATCCAGTTGGCGATATCAGTGAGTCCAGCACAGAGAGAAGAGGAAGGGGAGTGTTGATTAGAGGAGAGAGAAAAAATAATCTGGGTATCATCAGCATAAGAAAAAATAGAAAGTCCCGCCTGTTCCGCAAGAAAAGCAAGAGGTCTAACATAAAGGTTAAAGAATAAAGGACTAAGAATAGAACCTTGGGGAACACCATATGGAGAGTTGTGAACAGTGGACACAGAAGAGGGGGAAAAAACCTGGAAAGTGCGATGAGAAAGAAAGTCAGAAATCCAGGCAAGGGCGGGGCCGCAGATACCCACAGACTTCAGGGCAGACAAAAGGATGCTATGGGAGACGGTGTCGAAAGCGGCACTCAAATCCAAAAGGATGAGTGCCACTGTCTCCCCTTTGTCTACCTGGCACCTAACTGTCTCCGAGACTCCCAAAAGGGTGGACTCCGTAGAGAAGCCTGCACGGAAACCAGACTGGGAAGGGTGGAGGACGTTTGCTGATTCAATGTAGGTGGTGAGATGACGGTTGATATGTTTCTCCAACACCTTTGAGAGGCAGGGGAGCAAGGAAATGGGCCGGAAGTTGGCAGGATTGCTGACATCCGCATTGGCTTTTTTCAGCAATGGAACCACCATCGCATGCTTCCAGATATTAGGAACCACTGCCTCAGTGAGGGATGCATTCAGAAGAGCCAAGATGCAATCCAAAGGGGCAGTGTCCAGAGTACAAAGAATCTGGGGAGGCATGGGATCCAATGGAGAGCCGGATTTAATCTCTGCCAACAATTTCTGGAAGACGGGCATGGAGATACATTCCCATTTATCTAGTCGAGGAGAAGAGAGTCGTTCAGGATCATCCTGTGAGAAGAGTTGGTCCTGTGGCTGGAATGGTGGCCTAATTGAGACGGAAGGAGAAACGCCAAAGCCTGCGTAGATGTTATCAATTTTAGATGTAAAGAACTCTGCCAGGGAATTGCATTGATTGCTATTTAGGCAGGGGGCTTTGGGGGCACATGACATACCCGATAGTTCCTGAACTGCCTTAAAGAGGGCTTTAGGACGATTCTGGGCTTTCAGTATCGTGTCGTTAACATGATTAGCCCGAGCAGTGTTACATAGAGTGTGGTATTTATGTAATGCAAGTTTGTAGTTCTCTTTATCTGCCAACAGGTAGTTGGATCTCCAAATGCGCTCCAGTCTTTTGCAGCGTGACTTTTCCACTTTGAGTTCTTCATTGAACCAAGGGGCAGGAGGGTGCAGGAACTTTTGTGTACATTTACGTACTGGAAGGCAGGACTCAATGGCAGAAGTAAGCCAGGTACTGATCTTGCCCACGTCATCCATGGTGATATTAGCCGAAAGGGGCAGAGTTTCTTTTAAGGAAAAATTAAGTTGCTCCAAATTCAGTTTATGCCAATTCCTTCTTGTTCCAAGGGAAGGTGGGCTGCCAGGGGGGCCAGGTGCAGCCGTTGTCTTGATGTGAAACTCTACAATGAAGTGATCCGACCAAATAATCGGTTTTGGGGGTAGGCAGGTAACATTATCTAAATTAGCAAAAATTGGATCAAGTAAGTTACCGCCTTTATGCGTAGGACCAGAGTTTAGGAGATTTAGATTGAGGGCGGCCAGGTCCTGTGTGAGATGGGTGCTGGTAGGGCATAGGGTGTCATTAAAATGTATATTTAGATCACCTAATAACAAAAAATTGTTGGATTCCAGCACAAGGGGAGAAATGTATTCCGGAAGAGCGGCAGCCCAAGCGCCGGCAGCGCCAGGTGGGCGATATAAAAGGGCACCGGAGTTAATGTCATTATTTTTTGTAGATAGCGATATTTTTGTTTTCCGATGTTAATGTAGTCGATATAAAAGTAAACGATGTTTTTGTATATCGATATTAAAAAATCGATATTTGTGTATATATCTAGTTAAGTATAGGAAGCCGATATATTTGATTTCGATATTTTTGCTCCGATATTTTTGTACGTCGATATTGTGAATGTCGATATTTTGTCAGACATTCACTCAAACCATGTAATGGGGTTTGGTTCATCCTAGGGGTAATGGGCTTTGCTTCATCCTTGGCTCTACACCTACATGCATGCTAGGTCCACTTAGGTACATTTAGTTAGAGTTGTATCATAGGAGTACGTATTATTATTACTGTCATGTATTTTTATGCTTGCATATATTCATTGTTTTAGCACTATGGTAGAAATCTACCATCCATTTACTCTATTGGTGCTTATAATCATTTATATCTGTTTCTGTTGGGAAACAACCTTTACAACGCAGTCATTACATCACACTACCTTTACAATGCAGTCATTACAACGCAACATCCTTTACATCGCCTGCCAATACAACGCAGCCATTACATCACATGTCACTACAACGCATGTCATTACAACTCATGTCAATCCAACGCATGCCATTACAACGCAATATAAGATTAGTAATGGTGAATAGTAATTTTTACCCATACACTATCCAACACTTACCCTACTGTTGCACTCACTGATGTGGGAATAGTCATTTTTACCCCATACTATCCAACATTTACCCTACTGCTGCACTCACTGGAGTGGGAATAGTAATTTTTAGCCCTACACTATCCAACACTTCCCCTACTGTTGCACTCACTGGAGTGGGAATAGTAAATGTTACCCCAACACTATCCAACACTTATCCTACTGTACCCCTAAAAGGAATGTGCGTGGTAATGGTACGCATTGTAATGGTATGCGTTGTAATGGAATGTGTTGTAAAGGTAGTTTTGAAAAATGCATTGTGATGGCATTGTAGTCGTGGGGGTTGGGCGGGCCGAAATAACAGGCGTGGAGGCCGTATAAAGTGAGCAATGTCTTTGCAGATTTTTATTCAGGTACATAAAGGTAGGGTTGGGGTAGATGTAGAAGCAGAGGGTAGAGATGAAGGTGGTCTTCTGGGTGGTCGCCGTGGGATGAGGGAAGGTCCGGGTAGGGTCTTGCTGGACGCCTCGGGGTTACGGGTGATCCTTCCTCTCTCTTTACTGGTCCGGTAGTCCTTGGAGTCAAGGGGAGAGAGAACAGGGCGGTTAGTCCTCAAACACAGGACTATCAGTGGCCTGTTACCGACACCAGGATTGTGTTAAGGGCAAGACAAGAGTGAGGGAGGGGACGGTAGGGAGGAAGATGGGAGAGAATACAAGCAGGGAAGGAAGACGGTGCACTAGGTGAGGATTCCGGTGAGGGGAACACTACTATAAGTGTTTTTGGGTCGTGATATATATATTTATATACAGTGCTCATAGAGGTGCCATACGGTGAGGGTTTAGGTATTTTACATATATACACAGGCTCGCCTGGAAGCCAGGAGACAGGGTACTCACATGCCCCGCCGTAACTCTCCTTTGAGTTACAGCCGCTCTCCAGCGTCCTCCACCGGACTCCACAAGTCCTCCGTCCAGATTTCGTCCTCTTCTCCTTCTTCGCCGTTCTGGGTCACCGGGTCGCCGCCGTCCGTCTTCTGCCACGAGTCGGGGTCTCTGACAACAACGCTGTGTGCTCTTCCGGCTTTTTCTTCTTCCGACGTCGGGTAGTGGGAGGGACTTCCGGGGTCACTCGGGAGTCCTTCCGGTTTCTCCTCCTTCCGGTTTAGATCCTGTAATGAGGGAGAAACAACAGGAGTTTGGGTTGCCAGGGACGCCGCCGGAGCGGTCCGCGAGGCTCGAGAGCTTGAGGGAAGCGACGGGTCGCGTAAGGTAGGGACCGCTTTCCGTTCACAGGCATGCAATGTAAAATCATGCTTTGTAAAGGATGTTGCAATGTAAAAGCTGTGTTGTAAAGGCATGCATTGTAAATGTTTGCGTTGTAACATTATACAATAGTTTCTGGCTTATGATTGGTTCAGCACACCTATTTTACACTAGAATGAGGCTGGTTCAATAAATGCTTATTGAAAACTTCCCCACCCTTTTTTCTGTGTATCTCTCTGAGACAAAGTGAGCATGAGTGACCGAGCGAAAAGTAATGTAGTGTTTCCACAATCCCTGATGGCACAGGATTGTCATATTCAATAGTTGACAGGAGCCATTCTCTCCTTGGTAAGAGGAGTTTACACTGGCACTTTGAGCTAGCTGGTATACAGGCGAACATACCCTGTGGGGGTGTCTGGAATCACTCTGGACACCAATGCTACAGTCTATGTTGTTTAAACGTGCAGCTCATATATAGATTTAAAGGGACTACACGACATGGTACCTAACGTTGGTTTGGTTCTTATTTAACTATCAAATCTGAGCAGCTCCGACGTGCTTTTCTCAGAGACCCCTACTCACATCTACCCAGAGACATCTGGAGTGAGAAGGGAAAAATCTGCAGCAGCTGAGTAGGCATATCCTATGTATTGGCTGTAGGTTTATTCAAGCTTGAAGGATAAATAGTTCCCTATTGTGCATAAACCCTATCTCAGTTTCTTTGAAACTTTTTCAACAATGACTGAAGAAGAAAACACTGCGGCACTACTTGCGAATGCAGTGGGGGAAGGGGAGCAGGAAGGTGTTAGAAACACCTTGAAAAATGTCAGAACTGCCCTTACTTTAAAATTAGCAGACTATAGATTCACAGCAAGGGCTGGGACAGTAACCTTCGTGATTGAGGTATACGAGTCATACATCGCAGAGGTATTCTATTCATTGGTTAAATTCCCACCAGCACATGCACGCACACATACATTTAATTCTTACACTGAAGATGAAATCCCAGAAGAATACTGTCCATATGAGGACATTGAAGTTCCACTCTCCTACCAGAAGCACATAAACTGGTTTAAAGACGCCCTCCCATATGCAACAGATAAAGTGAGACTTGATCCACTTGGAAGAGACAGAGCCACTTGGCTGGTTCTAGTGGCTTACACACCCCATTCAGACATTGACAAAATGACCACAGCAGACTTACATCCACTACACAAAGAAATAATAAAACTTTACAGAAATCTGACACAATTTGTTATGAGAACAGTCATACTTCATCCAACAAGGGCCACACCAGCAAGACAAAATCAGGGGTCTGCATCTAAAATAACTCCACAAACGCTGAACGCAGTTATGGGTAAAATGTCCACTAAACGTGAGAAAATATAATTCTGGATAGCTCCGAAAATAACACAGTTAGAGGCAGTGTTTCCGCACACCAGCCCTCAAGAAAAAACATTGAATGCTAACAATCTGCATGCCAATGGGGATAGCTCCCCAGATAGAGGATTGTACCTCTCGGGGTATAGTTTTCACTGCCATCTTTACCAAAACTAATGATATGCCTTCAATAGCAGTGATACCATATGTATTAAGACAAATACAGAATGAGTATGGAGCAGAACCTGCTAGGAACTTAGGTATGAAATTGTTAGGAAATTTTGCCCAGGTATCAACTATTATATTCGCAAACATAAAAGGGGAGGCAGCAGCAGTGGCAATACGCCAACACCTGAGGGATTTCACTCCTATGCAACATGAGCATGAATTACCTAAAATTATTGAAGATAAATATACCAAATTAGGTAGAGATAATTTGGGAGCTAGAGCATCAAAACCTCAACTCATGGGTGGTCCTGAACCGGATAACACCGAGTAAGTACCTGATTCTTCCAAGAAGAAATGGGATAGTAAATAACAAAAGAATAGAGAAAATAGATCACAATCAAGGGGTGGGTCTCCTCAACAGGAGCCCTCCGAAAGGAGGTACACCCTGAGGAATTGTGATACAATTAAACAACCTTACAGGTTTCAGGATACTGATACACGTTCCTCTCGTTCCTGTCAGGGTTCATCAAAAAACTCTGAGAAGGATGGACAGTCAGAACACAAACAAAAAGAACTAACACAGTCCAGAGATACACATCAAACTTTGGACTATAATATCAAAAAAGAAAATAAACAAAATTCAAAACCTCAATTTAAAAAGAAGAGGGTAGCAGGTCTTAAAGTAAGAAATGCCAAGGATACTGAGGACTCAACTTCTGAATAGGGAATGGGCTCTGACGATGCTAGAGAGCGCAGCAGAAGTAACAATAGCCTGCCAGAACCTTATGGAATTTTTGGTGACAGCGGTGTTGAATGAACACATCACAGTGGAGACACCTGACACTAGGGTAAGTGTCCCACACCCGTTATATGAAATAACACTCCAAATCGAGGGAGAAAAACCCAGGAAAATTAAAGGTCTCTTTTGGGAGAACCTGACATATGGCTATAACATCCTTTTGGCTGAAAAAGATTGCCTGCCTTAGCTTGTTATGCAGTGCCCAAAGGGAGAAACAGTAATTTTACTGACCTTTTCAGACCTCGTTCCAGGCTACAGGCTGCTAGCATCAAATTGTTAGGACAGGAAATGCTAACTTTCTAAAAGTTGGGAACAAAAGGGGTTAGGTCCTTAATGTGGTGAGGGCTAGACCTAATAACATTAGTAAACAACACAAAATGCCCAAACCACAGTTACTCAATACAATTTTTTGATATAGGGTAAGAAACACTTTATTATCGCTTCCCTGGACACCATTATTTTGTGTCAATCATTTTGTATTTTCGAAATACAAAATGATTGACACAAAATAATGGTGTCCAGGGAAGCGATAATAAAGTGTTTCTTACCCTATATCAAAAAATTGTATTGAGTAACTGTGGTTTGGGCATTTTGTGTTGTTTACTAACTTTCTAAAAGTGGCATTTTCAGAACTGACCACAATTCCAACTATGCCATTAAAGAGCGCTTTAAATTGCAGTCCTTTATAGGCTAAACACAACTTCCATACCCGATCTCAATAGTTAACTACATATTAAGTGTAATAAGATAACCCAGTGTTATCCTATCAGTGAGGAAGGCCTTGCAGTATTGAAAACGGATTGTTAGAGCTTCTCACTACCAGAACATGTAAAAGTTAGAAGTACATGTCCAACTTTTTAAATGCACTGCACCTGCAAGCTATTTAGGCCTATCCTAGGGCTGACATGTATTAAAAAGGAAGGTTTAGGCCTTGTAAAAGGTTCATTTTGCCAGGTTGAAATGGCAGTTTAAAACTGCACACACACGCTGCAATGGCAGCCCTGAAACATGTTTAAAGGTCTACTTAAGTGGGTGGTGTAATGAGTGCTGCAGAACCACTAGTATAACTTAATTTACAAGCACTGGGTACCTGTAGGAACACTTTACTAGGGACTCACAAGTAAAGTAAATGTGCCAATTGGATGTAAGCCAATTTCAACATATTTAAGGGAGAGAGCACAAGCACTTTTGCACTGGCTAGTATAGGTAAAGGGTACAGAGTCCTAGAAGCTCAAAATCTGAAGGGGTTCAGAAAACAGCAGGGTGGAGGCAAACAGCTCAAGGATAACCCTGCAGAGTGTGTTTTGTGAAATCAAATTTGTAGTCTTAGACCATGATAGATGTAAAATATTATGCATGTGTAATAATGTGCTTAAAGATCTCCAATTGAGAACTGGAGAGAAACATTTCTACCCCTGTGCCCAGTTCATCAAAATGAGCATAACACTGATTTCTGTAGGTTTGGATATTCTTTAATCAATCAATCAATTAAAACACTTGTAAAGTGCACTACTTACCCGTTAGGGTCTCAAGGTGCTGGGGGAGGGGGGTGCTGCACCTGCCCGAAAAGCAAGGTCTTGAGGAGTCTTCTGAAGGTCAGCAGGTCTTGGGTCTGCCGTAGGGGGATGGGGAGGGTGTTCCAGGTCTTGGCGGCGAGGTGGGAGAACGATCTGCCGCCGGAGGTCGCTCTTTGGATGCGGGGGACTGTGGTGAGGGCGAGGTCAGTGAGGCAAAGCTGGCAGTTGGGGGTGTAGAAGCTGAGTCGTATGTTAAGGTACGCTGGTCCGGTGTTGTGGAGTGCCTTGTGTGCGTGGGTGAGGAGCTTGAAGGTTATCCTCTTGCTGACGGGGAGCCAGCTCAGGTCTTTCAGGTGGAGTGTGATGTGGCTGCGGCGAGGGATGTCAAGGATCACGCATGCAGAGGCGTTCTGAATGCATTGAAGTTCGTTTAGGAGTTTGGCCGAGGCTCCTGTGTAGAGGGCGTTTCCGTAGTCCAGCCTGCTGCTGACGAGGGCCTGGGTGACCGTTCCTCTTGTTTCTGTGGGGATCCCCTTGTAGATCTTGCAGCGCATTAGGAGAGTTTTGAAGCAGGAGGATGAGACGGCATTGACCTGCTTTGTCATGGAGAGGGTGGAGTCGAGGATGAAGCCTAGGTTGCGTGCGTGGTCGGTGGGTGTTGGAGCGGTCCCCAGTGCTGTCGGCCAACAGGAGTCATCCCAGGCCGAGGGGGTGGATACGAGGATAAGGACTTCAGTCTTGTCTGAGTTTAGCTTCAGTCAGCTGTTCATCATCCACTCGGCAAGGGCTTTCATTCCTTCGTGGAGGTTGGTTTTGGCGATGTGGGGGTCCTTGGTGAGGGAGAGGATCAGCTGGGTGTCGTCGGCGTAGGAGATGATGTTGAGGTCATGCAGTTGGGCGATGTGGGCGAGCGGTGCCATGTAGATGTTAAACAATGTAGGGCTGAGGGTACGCCGCAGATCTTGGTGGCTTCAGGGTGGAAAGGGGGCAGGCGGACGCTCTGGGTTCTGCCACAGAAGAAGGAGGTGGTCCAGTCCAGGCCCTTCTCTTGGATCCCAGCATTGTGGAGGAGTGTGTGTGTAGGGTGCGGTGGCAGACCCTGTCAAAGGCAGCTGAGAGGTCCAGGAGGATGAGGGCCCTGGTTTCTCCGTTGTCCAGCAGGGCCCTGATGTCACCGGTGGTGGTGATGAGGGCAGTTTCGGTGCTGTGGTTACGGCGGGACCTGGACTGGGACGGGTCCAAGTTGCTGTTCTCCTCGAGGTAGCGGGCTAGTTGCTTGTTGGCGGTCTTCTCGATGACCTTTGCTGGGAATCTTCTGTTGTATCTAAGAAAATCAATACAAATCCTAGATTTCCTCGCAATTCCTTGATGCCCTAAAAGTACTCCCGATGACTGCGTGCAGTGCTGACAATCTGCCAGAATAATGTGGCTTCGATGTTTATTACAACATTTTAGATTTTACCTGTTTTTAAATATGAAAAAGATACTTCTTTTACCCCTCAGACTTGTGCCTGGGTGGGTACTTTTTTACACACAATTTCCAACCTTACTCCACTATTTTTGTTTAACACTATGGTTAGTGCGTAAATAGGGCATTAAAATCCATTGGTAAAATTGCTAACAAAGCAATTTCTTACTAAGGGTCAGATATGTGCCCCTAACAATTTGTGCGTCGCAAATCGCACACCCCTTCCTATACCCTATTTTCCGAGTCGGTAATAGGTTACTGAGTCGCAAAATAAGATTTGTACATGGGGCAAACCTATTTTGCAGACGCAAACGGGCCGAGTACCCGTTTGCGACTGCAAAGACCAGTTGTACATCTGACCCTTAGTCATTTCCCACCACATTTCCAGTAGCTATTACTGTGCCCTCCAGGAGAACACCCATGTTCTTACCATTATCCTTAGGGTCTATGTTTGTTTTACTTGTTAATTATCTACAATAGTAATGTCATTTGCAGGTGTAAATGTCTGTAAATCCCGATTCTATTAGTTAGATTTATCCACTTATTTTTAACTGCCAACACTTTCTGCACAACGTGAGTACACAAGGCTCTCCAAGTGTTCCTTTCCCTCTCACCGCTTCCCTTTTGATTGAGTTTTAATCCTATTATTAACTGCGTATCTGTAATTTGTTACTTGGATTTTGAAAGAATTGCCTTTATTTCTACCTGTGTTTTTTAGTGAGCTCGGATACCGCCAAGGCAGGACTTTTGCCACACTAGCATTTTCTAAATGGGTTGCAGGCTGGGGGCTGCTGTCACAGCTGGAAGAGCTGCAATGAGATGCAATGATCCCACTCTAGTCACAGTTTTCTGCAGCGTGGGATTGGTTTGAACATTTTTGCCAGACAGGGTTGATTTTAGTTTGTAGTCCGACACAGGTCGCCAGTAATTGCTTTGCATGCTCAATAAAAAATAAATTAACACATAAATGTGGGAGCTGGGCTTGGTGGGATTTTGAAGATACATTTGACTGCATAGTGTAATGCCTCAATTAATTTTGTTCAACTATTTATACAACAGAATCTAGATAAAATACATTTCTTATCAGATATCGGTCAATGGAATTCTGAAAAAAACATGAAATTATTTTTTCAACTCAAATACATTTTCTTCAGAGACATCTATTTAATAGTCAGTCAGTCAATTCAGCTTTATTTGCCTTAAAACAAACCATAAAATCACACAAATAAAAGAATAAAAATCATATCATCAGTAATAAAAAAAGAATGTATCTGATGTAAAAAAACAAATACAGCTACTCCATAGATTTTCCTAACAACCAATGCCCTTCTGATAAAATTCAACTTTGCCACACAGATTCTAGGGGAGCTCAATTGCTGCAGGAAGACTAATGCTGATGTATACTGTCTAATGTTAGCGTCCTTCAAAACAGTTACTAAAAAACATTTCCGAATGGACCTAAAAAGTGCGCAGAAGAGTAAAATATGAACTGTATTCTGATGTGTAGCATTGTTCCAGGGACATTTTTGTAAGTCTGCCAACCAAGTGCCTTGCATGGAAAATGCCACTAAAGAAAGGATCATATTTAATAAAGCTGAGTTTAAAAGGAATACCTATTGAGGGTTAGAAGTGAAGGAGAGATACAATTCTAGCCTTGATGTCAATTTAGTTAATTGATAGTAGCTTTCACACTTTGTGATGCCAAATTAACTCATGCAGATCTCTTGTTGGCTATTAAAAATGGTATCCTTCACCGAGACCCTGGCCTCTCTGCCTATCCTTTCCAGGCTAAAAAAAGGTCAGGGAGCCCTAGGTTTATAAAAGCTGTCTTCACATACACAAGCCAGTGTATCACCGCCATTTTGACAGTCACAGATAATCAGCCTAGAGAGCCTGGCTTCCAGGTTACCCCTGCCCTGCAACCACAGTATTAGTGCTGATTTTGTATCCTCTAATTGCTCCAACCCACACTCTGGGTGGCACATTAGGATAGATGAAGACTGAGGGACAGCATCACCCTGCACAGAAACTTGTTTTCGGTTGGTACTTATAAATATACACCCAAATCCCCGCATCAAAACAGCCAATTGCAAAGCATTTGTTCTTATAAGCATGAATCATGTGTCTATCGGTTTACAACCAAATTTGGATGGAAACAAATGTAGACTTGGCAGACCTTTGCAAGTGGAGAACTCTGTGCTTGACGAAGCAATGCCAGTTTATTGTAAAGTCAAATTGGACACGTAAATATGAAAACGTATGCACTTTCATTACCTCTACCCCATTGATTAAAAAGGTCTGAGGGGCATATTTACAAGCCCCTATCACGACCACAACATCACTTTTCTTGATGTTGTGGTGGCGATAGGGGCTTCACCTTATCCAAAAGCGACGTTAAGCCACTTGACGAGGCAGGTAAATTAGCGCCAGCGCAGGGGGAAATGCAAAGCAGCACCATATTCTTGTAAATACGGTGCAGCCCTGCCTTTCAGAAGAGGAGGAGCACGGTTTTAAGCCAAGGAGGCAAAAGCTACGCTCTGCCACTTCCTTGTAAATATGCCCCTTAGTTTTTAAGTTCTTTGGCCCACAACTCATAATCAATATTTTACCTTGATATTTGTTTTTTGATCCAGTTCAAATTTGAAGCCTTTTGGCCGTTCTTGAAATTAGAATTCCATCATCTGCAATAAAGGCTACTGGCACAGAGAGATTTCCACGACACAGCATATCCTTATCAGCTTTGCACAGGTACTTATCTAGACTGCTTATATACAGTAAAAACAAAAAAGGTAGCAACACACAACCTAGGAGGACTCCTCCGGTAGAATTGATACTGGGAGAAAGTTCAATATTTAGTACCATAACATATCTTAGCTTATGTGTCCTAATGCATGCAATATTACAGGTCAATCAACACATAGTCAATGTCCATCCCCATCATAATATCCCAATATTTAGAACTAATCACAATGTCAAAAGCACAGGTGAGGTCCATAATAGCGCTATCGATAGATGCTTTCCTGGCGTTGACATATTTCCCAATAATGAGATGAGGTTAAGGCACTGCTCATTTATGCCAACACCTGACCAATACCCGAACTGTGCTTCTGACAGTTTTTAATTCTCTGCTGTCCGCTCCTCAAATATATAGACTAAAACCCTACTTAAATCTTGAAAGTGCTGTCCAACAGAGATATGGGCCAATAGCAACTAGGGTGGTTCTATTGCCTTTAAAAAAAACTATGGCCACTAATGCCTCAATCCACAAAGGGACCAGAGGGCCTACTATAGCTGCTCTTATCACATGCTGCCCAGAGAGGGAAATGTTGCTTAATTAAATCAGAAAGAAACCCATCAGGGCTTGGGACCTTTCCCAGTGGAATTCTCTTCATTGCAAGCTCAAAGTCTTCGAAACTGATAGACTGGCTCAGCGTTATTGCAGGCTCCTGATCGGCAGAAGCTATTTTCACACTTTCTAAACTACTATCAGAGCCCTCAGGATTAAATATTTTCATACAATGGAAAATTCAGGTCTGCACCATGATATGGGACTCTATTTGAGGCCTTTGTAAATTTTTGAAATGGGTAATTAACCACTTTCCAGAGAGCAGAGCTATCCTTAAGTGTCCCAGCCCTCTCTAAGCCCCCCATGCCTTCTCTCCAGTCTCTGACTTTCTTGCCTACAGAATTCCTTTATAAACCTTCCTTGCTACAAGTATCTCAGCCTTAGCTCATAAGTAGTTACTGAGAGCCATTTTAAGTTTTGTGTGGGCAGCAGTACAGTCATGATCAAACCATCTCAGGGAAGGATGGCTTTTGGCCCGCTTATGGACATGAAACATGGGGTAGATAGAAGCACAGAATAAAATAAAAGCTTCTAATGTAATGCCTGGATCTCGCTCTATAGAAGCAATATTAGGAAAAAATTCTCCTTGACAAGATCTTGTATGAACTAATCCTTATTTATTTTCTCCCACTTAATGCTGACCCCTTAAATGTGTACTGTAACTTCTGAAATACTGTCTGGGTAGGTGCTTCAAATAGGCTTAAACCAGGGGTAATTATAAGTGGATTGCGATCACTAATGCTGATAGCTAACACATTGAACTCTGATTAGAGAGGGGACAAATTGGAGAGCACAATTATAAAATCAATAGTGCTGCAGTTCCAATGATCCTTTAAGGTCAGAAGATATGTAGATGCAATAGGGCCAAAATTGCTTGCAAGTGCCAAATATATAGACATTATTATATAGTTTAGAGCATCTCCATAAGGCACATTCTTAAAGTTAGTATGCTCATTTCCATCGACATCCTCAAGACCACATGGCACATGAGATCCTAGGTTACACAACTGAATATAAAAGTGGTCAACGCATAGCATACGTAGCTCCTTTTCATGCACATACATCAATTTTGTTAACTGTACATCTAAGCCTTCAATAACATGGGCAGTGCCAGCATCAAATATATTGTGGTAAAAGTTAACTAACAGCAAATCCTAAAATTCATTAAAAAAACTACTAACTTAGTCAAATTCACTGAAATCAACATTACTAAGCCACCTTTTGCGCTGCCATCCCAAGACGGAGATGCAGCTGTGCACCACAAAGGTATCCTGATCGCTAGCCTAAGTTTCTTGACAGCACATTATGTCATAATTCTCTACCAATGAAAGCCAATCTGGGTTATTCAATATGGATTGAATACCACCCACGTTTCATGAGAGCAGTCTTAACGTTTTGATTGGGTCAGGCTGATGGGGGTGGGGGGTGTGGGGGTGTGGGGGGTTGATGCAACAAATATTTTCCCAATGGGAGTTGTAATTAGAAAGCTCCTAGGAAAACCTTTAGGATCTGCAGTTGTTTGAAGTTCTGCTGAGTGGGATTGGAGTGGAGTCAGTCCAATTGCTCCATGGACGAAAGGGCTTCATAGCTGCTCCCTGTCTATACATTAGGGGGCAGATTTACAAGCCCCTTGCGCCACTTTTGGATCACTTTTAACATGGAAAAAGTGACGCAAAAGTGGCGCAAGGGGCTTGTAGATCTGCCCCTATAAGTCTGTTTCCCAAAATCGCCCTTTGTTTTCTCTGTCAACGAAAAAGGTACACATCCTTGAGGTTGTAGCCTCTAAAAATAGCTGAGTAGAAAAGCTATAATAGTCAGGTGTTGAATTCTAGGGCTGAAGTTGTTGGAGAATGGAACTATCCACAAAATGTCTTCTAAAGTTGATGGTTACACAGTTACCCTGGAATTCTATTGCTCGATTTCCAAGCCATGCTGTTATGTTATGTTATGTTATGTTAAACTAGGTTAATATAGCGCACGGCTACTCTAAAAGAGTGTCCCGGCGCTTTCCACATGCAGCTCAATACAGAACAACATAACAATAAAAGCAAATACAGAAGACAGACAAAGCAGGACCCACCCTACAAAAACTAAAGATTAAAAAGCCACGTCTTCAAGTTGTTCCTAAACTGAAGCATATTGGGGGTACTGCGTAACGCCAGTGGAAGAGTGTTCCATAACTGGGGGCCTTACAACTGAAAGAACGGCCCCCAGTGCGGGCCTTCCTCACACGCGGGACCACAGCTGTGAAAAGAGATTCAGACCGTAGCGATCGGGTTGGGCGATAGAAGGCCAATCTACGCCTTAGTACCCAGCCCCTGAGCCAAAAAGTGCTTTGTGCATCAGCGTCAGGGATTTAAACATAATCCGCTTCCGGATAGGCAGCCAGTGGAGCATTTGCAGCAGCCAAGACGCTCGGGCTCGCCTATGCAAACCAAAGATAGCACGGGCAGCGGAGTTTTGAGCCACCTGCAAGCGCTGGACAAGGTAGTCAGGGAGGCCAAGAAAAAGGGCGTTGGCGTAGTCCAGCCTGGATCCGATAAGCGCCTGGACGGTTATCCGCCTATGCTCCGCAGAAAGCAGTGGAAGAAACTTGAGGAGCATTTTCAGAATGCCGAAACAGGTGCCGACCAGACCCAGGACATGCGCTCTCAGCGAGAGCTTATTGTCCAGTTTAACCCCAAGATTTTTAGCTACCACTGATGAGTGGGCGGGAGGGCACATTTCAGACGGCCACCATAGCCGCCACTCAGGGTCAGTGGCACAGCCGAAGAATAAAACCTCCGACTTACTGGAGTTAGCCTTCAAGCTGTTCCGCTGGAGCCAATCGAATACCATGCCCAGGCAACCCCGGATATTCTCTCCATCAAATGCTAGATCTTTATCGCATGTGAAGAGAAGTTGCGTGTCGTCGGCGTAGGAGACGATCCGGGCCCCATAAGCCTCCACCGCCGCCGCCAGAGGGGACATATAGATGTTGAACAATGACGGGCTCAACACAGAACCCTGTGGAACCCCTACTCCCAAAGGCGGCATCTCGGCGGAGCTCTGGGAAGCCCAGACCGTCTGGCGGCGGCCTTCCAGAAAAGATGTGAACCATTTGAACGCCGTCCCCCTGATGCCGATGTCATAGAGCCTGGCGAGGAGCGCCTCATGGGGGACGGTGTAAAAGGCCGCCGACAGGTCCAACATGACTAGCATGGCCTTGCCACCAACATCCAAGGTCTCCCTGATGATCTCAGAGACCTCCAACAACGCCGTTTCCGTGCTAAAATTAGAACGGAATCCGGATTGGGAAGGATGGAGCAGATTGTTAGTTTCGAGAAAGCTCGACAAGACGCCATGGACATGTTTTTCAGTGATCTTCGCCAAAGCCGGAAGAAGTGAAATTGGCCTATAATGGGCCAAAACATCGGCGTTAAGGCCAGGCTTTTTCAGGAGGGGGATCACCATCGCCCTTTTCCAGGTGCGAGAAACGCTCCCCTCCCTCAGAGAGGTATTGAGGATGGGATTAACCAGGGGATTCACCACCGCCGCCATCTCTGCCAAAAATTTGGCAGGGCAGGGGTCAAGTGGCGAGCCTGATTTGAGGCTGGCCAGCAACACCCGGGACGCCTCGCTAGAGACAGCTGGAAAATCTGCCAGCACTGCGACAGGCGTGGGCGATGACCCACGCCTGACACCTGTTCTGCGAACTGAAAGGTTTTCAGATGAATGGTCATATACCCAGCCAGCATTCTTTCTGAGCCAATACATTGTTTTGTTCTTAAGAGCAAAGTGATCTTCCCTATGTGAGTGTATAGCATAGGTACATTTTGTAGAACGAGAAATGTTTCTCTGGATCTAGGCTTGAGTGCTCTAGTCAGCACAATATGCCCCAACCTGTTACTGGATAATGCATATCCTTATAGAAGACCCCTCACTCACCAACCTAGTTGGTGACATACTTCATCATCGGGGTCCCACCCCATAGGCCGAGTGCCTATAGGGTGTGCTGCAACACGTGACTACAGTGGAGCTGGTTAGTATTTTTCTTTTATGTGTGCATAACTATCAAAAAGTGTATTAAAAAGGGCCAACACTACTCACTTCAAATATTGTATTCTTGAGTGCTTGAACCCTTATTAAAATATGGTGTGGCACCTGTGCCTAATTAGGTAGGCTTTGGTGTCATAAGTAGTATTGAGGATTAAAAATAGCAAAAGTGTGCTATGTGAAATGTGAAATTTACAAAACTATTGATTAAAAAGGTCTACATGTTTTAACCCATACATCCATTCAAGGGTTTTCGTCAGGACCGTGATATTTTGACCTGGGTGGTCTGCACACGCTAAGGTGCGTCCTGCACTAGTTCAAATAGGAGACCGCAAATTACGGTCTCGTGTAAAAATGTGCGTTTTTCCTTAATCGGGAAAAAACGCTTAGATGCGGCACCCCGAGGGGCACGTCCAGCAGGAACCAAGTAGGTTTTCCGCTTGATGATCAGAAGTTGCAAGAGACGGACTCTTGCCGTCTTGGAAACGCTGGTGCCCATGATGCGGTAGTGCCGCATCTAAGCGTTTTTTCCCGATTGAGGAAAAACGCACATTTTTACACGAGACCGTAATTTGCGGTCTCCTATTTGAACTAGGGCAGGACGCGCCTTAGCGTGTGCGGACCACCCAGTTCAAAATATCACGGTCCTGACGAAAACCCTTGAATGGATTTATGGGTTGAAACATGTAGACCTTTTTAATCAATAGTTTTGTAAATTTCACATTTCACATAGCACACTTTTGCTATTTTTAATCCTCAATACTACTTATGACACCAAAGCCTACCTAATTAGGCACAGGTGCCACACCATATTTTAATAAGGGTTCAAGCACTCAAGAATAAAATACTTGAAGTGAGTAGTGTTGGCCCTTTTTAATACACTTTTTGATAGTTATGCACACATAAAAGAAAAATACTAACCAGCTCCACTGTAGTCAGGTGTCGCAGCACACCCTATAGGCACTCGGCCTATGGGGTGGGACCCCGATGATGAAGCATGTCACCAACTAGGTTGGTGAGTGAGGGGTCTTCTATAAGGATATGCATTATCCAGTAACAGGTTGGGGCATATTGTGCTGACTAGAGCACTCAAGCCTAGATCCAGAGAAACATTTCTCTACCTACGAGGGGATACTCCTCTATTGTTTTTGTAAATTGTTCGGGGGACCAGGAGTTCCCACCTCACATAATGCTTGTATAATTTCCCTCACTCTCTCTTTTGTTATTAACATTTTGTAGAACTACAACGTAAACGGTGCATTCATGGGGAAAGTTGGGGGAAAGACACAATTTGGTTTAGAGGATAGTCTACTCCCTTGGCCTGCATAGGTCATATGTGTGCAATTGGCCAGGCTATTCCCAACTGGGCGCGTTGTCTGTGGGCCTATGACTTGTAGTGGACCATGTATAAACACAGCTGGGTTTAATAGCGCAGGTTTTCTCATTTACGAAAGAGAATATTTTCAGACCTTTCTTCATTTTTTCTTCCAGGTCATTTAGCTTTTCCAACATTAGAGTGTATATATTTTTAACCTGCTCCTCTAAGGTATTCAGACTACTTGAGGGATGAACTCGTTTTAGGTCAGTACCATAATACCACAATTGTAAAATTCCCTCTAGTCCAAGAAGCACCCTTGCACTGAAGGGTTGAGTGTCTTGTAACATTTACCACAACAGTTGAGGAATTAATAGTCAATGCTCTGTTGTTTTTAGCTTAACACTTTGTGTCCCACAACACCAGAAGACACATTTCATATTAAAATAAAAAAGAATATCATAACAGAGCTTCAGCCAATTCTCATTGTATATGTTTGTTTAGTGCACCCCATTATAAAGTGTTTTCTTTTTACTCATCCTGCCCTATTGTAGGAGAATAGGATCTGATCTTATGGTTACCCCTACCTTTTGATGATGTTTCACTGTTTTTTTCTACTTTAGTCTGGCTGGGGCCCTGCTATCTAGGACCCCAGCCTAGCTGCTTCCTCTCTAAGTTGATTCCAAGTACTTTAGGTAAACTCCAGTGCGGTTACTGGGGTACCCTCATGAGTCCCTAGTATAAGGTACCTTAGGTACCAAGGGCATAGGTACCCCAGAGGCCTAATAGGGGCTGCAGCATGTATTGTGCCACCCCTGGGAAGCCTTCCAAAATGACGCCACAGGATTGCTACTGAAGCCTGTGTAAGGTGGTGCACGCACCCCTTACTTAGATTTAGGCTACCAATATCCACCTTAAATCAAATCAAATCAAATCAAAACAAGCGTTATTCGATTTTGAGCATTAAAATCATAAAAGCAAACATATAAAAAGAGAAAATACATTATCATATGTTACATAAAAAAAAAGAAAAATTCATTAATACACGGCTATCAAGCAGTAAGTTCTTATAAGTTCATGATGTACTTGTAAACATAATGTGGTTCCCTTAGGTAGACATTCCGATACAGATTTCCAAAAACTCAGTTGTTAATAGCTTTCCTTTACCTCAATGCACTTTTTAGGAAGCCCTACCTTAAATCACTACACACATAAACCTATCAGTCACCCCTATGGCAGGCCTTATCAATCCTCAAGGCAGGGTGTTGGGTTTTGTGTGAGAGGGTGCCCATGCATGAGCAGGAACCCTCTGCAGTCTTCAGAATCTATTATCTGCGGCTGTTCTGTGATGCTGCCAGACCATACACTCTTAAGTGTATGGAGAAGTGTGGCTCAATAGTTAGAAGCGGCAGATCCTGAAGCAGAGGTCGGCCCGGGACCAGGGTTCAATTCCCGTCGCGGCAGGGTCTTGGGTCAATGTCCGCGGACTTGATAATTCTCGCCTAGGTGCCTAAGCTAACCATGGGTCCCACTCTGCAACTCTGGGCAATAGCTTGCTTAATCTCCACAACGGCCCTATCAGCGCCGGGGATGCCTGGCTTCACCTTGGGGGTGCCCAGGAGGGACCATCGCACAGAGAAAGCCAGGACGGGTTCCCCAGCGGTATACAGCGCCAGGACACTCCGAGATGGAGTAACAGTGCGCTTTACAAGTATACATTTACATTTACATTTACAAGTGCATTATAACATTGCAGTAAATGCTAACTTTGGAATAGCTGAAAGGAAACATGCCGTGTTTGGTGTCAAACACTTTGGAATCATACCCCCGCCAGTCCTGGCGGCAGAGGTATGGTTCCACCCTTCTAGAGGGTGAGACATGTCCACACTGGTACACGCAGTACCAGTTTAAAAGAGCCCTGGCATCACAAAATGGATGCTGCAGCCACAGACATGGGTCTGACCTCCTGCTGCTGGGCGAAACTGCAGCAGGGGAGGCCTGGACAATAGGTTTCCTGTCACAGGGAGGTGTAACCACCTCCCAGACAGTCTTTAGTGTATTGGGGCTGGGTGGTTGCACTCCAAGAGTGCTTTGAAGTCTGCACTGGGGGCACATTTGCTGTCCCTGTGCATAGCCCAGTTCAAATCGGTTGCAGGGGCTACCAGCCCCTGCTCTGGCGTGAAACTGTACAAAGGAAATTAATGCAGCCACCCCTCTTTCCAGAACCTCCCATAGGTGGGTCCCCAGAGTATGTCCAACCCCTTCCTTGGGTATAAGAAAGGAAGCCCTGACTACAGGACTTTAGATTACACCTGGATGAAACTCTGCTACACATATCCTGGAACTTCGACGATCTACACTACTAGATGACTAAAGAATCTCCCTTGGAGTAAAGGAGTTACTCCCCTGCTTGGCAGGCACCAAAGATGCATCTGACCGGTCTGCATCTCTGAAGCTCCTCCTGCCGGAATCCGAAGTAATTGCAGCCCAGGAGGTGCATTTACAGACTTCCCCGAGGCCAACCTGAGTCCTCAGCAAAGCTGAGACCCGTAGCCTTCGTGGGTACTGTGGAACCGGAACCCCTGGACACTGTGCACATTTGCAAGTGCATCAGCTTCTTGACATTCCTTGAGGCTGTGCATTGGGTTACTTGCAGCCCAGACCCGAGCACTTTTTCCACTGAAGATTGCTGCCCTACACTCGACGAGTGTTCCGTGAGCCAGCCCTTTGTGTTTTTGCTTGAGATACTTTCGCGAACCCTGGTCTGTTGACTGGTGGGTCCCTGAGAAGGCAACTTTGACTTTAATTGGGTTTCCCTGGTTGCTCCAGATGTGCCCTGACTCTTCACCACTTTGTGAGTCCCTCGGACCCTGCTGGTCCGCACCAAAGCATTTCTTCTCTTTCTGCATGGGTTGCTGGTGACAAGGCTTGTTGGGTGCAATCTGGTCACTGATGCTGCCACACTCAACATCCTTTGTGGGACAGCTTGAATCCAGCTCCTGGTTGTCATCGACACCTCCTGGTCCTCGTGGCTGCAGAGTCAAGCTTCACCTCTTCAATCTGAAATCACCCGACATCATGAGCATTCGTCTATCGTGCCCCTGGACACTGGCAAGGTACCCAGACTCTATCCCCTCTGCTTTCAGGTTCCTCTTATCTTTGATCCATGTTTGGATCACACCAGACACTTTCCACTTCAACGGCAGCAGTACTTTGCAGCAGATCACCATTGAAATCAACGACGATTCCCGAAACCAAAAGACACCTATGCACCCGGCTTTCCTGGGTGAGGTATCCCGAGGACTCCGGTGCTCCCATGGGTGTTGGCCCTAACACTCCTTAAATCTAAAGGGGTTTGCTCAAAATACTCTCCCAAGTGTCCTTAATCTTTAAATATCCAACAGCGGCTTTCCCCATAGAAGCTAAGTCTCGCAGCTGTGTTCTCACACTGCACGGGTCCCCTGTGTCACTACCTTGGGTGGTTCCTTGTGGTCACAGTGATTCTACAGGCTCTAGTCCTTGTGTCTAGTCAAGTCGTGGTTCTTATACCACTTTATTAATATATAGTTTGGTTTGCCCCTAGGGCTCAACGTATATTGTGCTAATTTACTATGATATATTAAGTGCACCGTAAGTGCTTTGACCTCTAGCCTCATAAAGAGACTAGTAGGGTGTGTTTAGAATAAATACATATATTTTATATATACCTGGTGTGGTTCTCCTTTCATTTAGCCATTCAAGAGATTATAGACTGGTAAAACAAGCTGCTTTACATTCCTTCAAGACTTAGCCTGAAGGCTGCTCTCCATAGCTACCACTAGGATAGCTTTCAAATAAAGTTGTCTTTAACCTATCGCCTCTAAGCGGTTGTTTGGACTGGTGCAACTTCTCACACCTATCTACTGCTGAAATGGAGGACTCCTAAACCCACCAGACTACCTTCGTGCCTTCGCCCTCTGAGCTAATGTAACTGAGAAGATGGTCTCAAAAATATGGGGCTGCATGGGTAAATTAGGACCCATGCATGATGGATACTGCTTGGGTACATTGGAATCCATTGTTCCTCTTCTTCCATGTAATATTTTTTGTACAATCAGATGGCAACCAGTCTCTGGACCTTCTATGGTTTTTTTGGGAGCAATTCTATCTGCTCATGACTATGCACCCAGGAGTTTGACTGTGAAGGAAAGCTTGTCATGCTGGAAGCTTGACATGGTTGCTTATTTTTCCTACAGTCTTCTGTTGCCTCCTGAAGAGGACCAACAGGGTGCTAGTGGTAAGTGGTTCTGCCTGTTTCACAGACCATCAGTTCCAAAGCACCTAGTAAATCCTGAGGTCAGTGACTTTCTTTTACGAGCGTGGAGGGATTTTGAGATAGTGGTACTCAAGTTCATGGGTCACGTACATCCTCTAGCCAAAAGGGACATGGAAATGTACAGTTTAAAACGCTGCATCCTATTTTGGTATAATTGAGAAAACATGCTGCTGTATCCACTCATGTTTGCAGTTTGCAGTTGACAAGAATTCAAATGCTATCTTAAAGTATTCATATGGTGTTTGATCCTGCCTTTGCAAGCTGGTATCGTTGTAGAATGATTTTCAACCTTTCCCATTAGCCATGCAGGAGGACGAAGATTACTCTTAGTTGCTGGTCCACATAAAGGCCACTGCAAACTTTCTGTCTGATGTGTCCTTTAATGGTCTGACAGCATCAGGGATTGTGGCTTGAGCATTTATATCTAGCCAACAAAATCATCATTTGCATTGCAGATCTGCGGATCTGTCACAGAAAGCATGTCTTTTGAAGATGCATTTTTTCTTCACCTAAAGGTATTTTGTAATGGACTAGAATCTTTTCTTCCGAAATCATTTAAGAAACAGAATCATTCACAACCATTGACGCAGTGTGCTGAGCATCTTGACAAGTGCAACAAACCTTATGAAATATTCAAGTCTTCTTCAAATGACTCTTGCTTCATTTTCATTCGCTGAGATTATTGCAGGACCCTCCAGGAACAAAATAACAGTGGTAATAATCATGCAGTTTTCCATTGGATAAGGTCAACTTTCTATATTTCTTCTCCAGTGGCACCAGTTAGTCTCTGTCCAGTCCTCGGCCACAGAAATCCGCAAGGAACTTCTTGATATAAATATATATATTTAGATCCCCAGGATGATCGTTGCTACCTGTATCCAAAAGACTCTGTCATCAATGATTGCTAAGGTTGTGTAGGATCTCAACATTGTTGTACAAGGCTTTGGCTTTGATCTGAAAGATTTCCTCCAAGTGTTCACCAAAGTTTTGGCTCTTCACATGGTAGTTTGCATTCAAGGATGTGGCCATGATTCTGATACAAGCCTCCTCTAAGCTTCTCCAGCATGCCTACTTAATGGTGCAGTTTCTTTGAAATCAAGGATTTATCATAAATCAGCTTAAGTCCCACCTCAGTCCAAGTAAGAATATGGTCTATGGCATGCCGAAGCTTTGTGTCGCTGATTAGGAAAAAAGTATCTGATTGAATCATGAAACCAGCTGTTAAAATCAGAAGAGAAATGTTTTAAGATGTTTTTGAACTTAAGAAAGCTTAATTCTACATGAAGATGCAGAAGCACAGTGATACAGGCCTAGGTGGCTATGGGGAATGCTTTTCCCCCATAGGTGGCAGTTTGAAGTCTAGGGACCATGAGTAGATGTTATTGGAAGGCAAGAAGGGTCTGATAGCAATATACCAAGCAAACATCTTTAAATTGTTTAAGTAGATGGGAAATATATCTGTATTTTGGCAGCCCAGAGCTGGGATGGTCAACAGTATTTTGTCCATGCTGAAGTTGGTGCTACTGAATGTCATAATGAAGTACAATTTGAATTGAATCACAACACTGAAGACAGGCATGTGGAAATGGTTATCACTGAAAGGTAATAGGGATGCCAGTGTTTTTATTTGACAACAACAGGTTTTAGAATTGGGATGGAAAGTTCCCTTGCATGGTGATGAACGTGCACCTGTGCCCCACGTGCCCCAATTGCAATGATATCTGAATCAGTGGTGCTAATTTTTGTTGTCATAGATGAACACGTATCATGCATGTGTGCCATGACTTAGGTGGTCTTAATTGGACCTGGAAGGGCCCTCAACTTGTTATACTCATAGAGGTGAAAGGCTACCGCTTTGACCAGGAATTTAGTAGCACAAGCGCTGTGGAGGCAACATACGTGTAGTGATTAATAAACAGGCCTTTTCATCTATAACGCTGAAGTGAGGCATACAGGACTACTCATGTAAACTTCTGCTGCTGTGTGCTTAGCTCAGCCTTGCCCTACATCAATTCAATGCAGCCTGTGTGCTGTTCCATGCATATGCTGAGTGAATGTGTGCTTCTGAGTGTGCTTATGAGTGTTAAAAAACTGGAAAACACTAGTTTCCACTTTCCAAGACCCAGAGCTGACTGGAGGAGCATGAGGAGATAGAGGAATTCTCACAGACAGATTTCTGAATTGCTGCATTCATGTGAATTGGGAGGGACAGATAATGGAGAAAGAAAGAGCCAGACTTGTCAGTACACTTTAACGGTATTCAGGGAGAGGTGACTAGAAAGGGCTCTGGGTACATCTTGGGAAAGAAATGGAGTTGATAGGAAATCATAAAGAGTATGTCTGGGACCCTGTAGTAATCTTTTGATGCACATATGACTGCGGCTAACATCCAGGAGTGAACCTCTAGTCACTGCATTGGTGTGTGTTGTAGGGCTGGCAGATTTGGAGTCGCTCCTGCCGGGACAGACTTCTTTCTGGAGAAGGACAGGGCAGAGCGGTGGATGCTTCTAAAGGAAGCAGACACCCAACACAGACTTCAAAAACTCAGATCCTAAATCACATTTGGTGTCTGGAAATGAACTATAAGAAAGGGAACTTGAGGCCAACAAAAATGGTAAACTGTCAAGCAGTCATTCTGCCTGTATGTAGAGGAGGAGGAGCTCTGCAAGATTTCTGCCTGTGACTAGGACTATTGGCTAAGGTCTACTACTCGTCCATTTGGAAGTGGGAACTCCAAGACCACCTGACCTCGAGCCTGGAGTACCAGTGCCAGCCTACTCGCCAAGACCAGTGTGCCTTGTGAGGAAGAGGAAATCTCTTTGGGGGAGTGTGGTCCACTAAGGAAGCCAGGTGAGTGGATCCTCATAGTGAGGTGTGAGAAAATGACTGATCCACTGATTGGTCAGTCACCTATGTGCAGATTCAAATCAGTGACCCCAGGATGCCAGAAGGGGTTGCTGATAAGTTAACTATGGCTGCACCGATCGGGCTATCACCTTTGTGCAGGGTAAAGTAGGTGAACTTGTCTGCACAAGGGGGCTGCCATGAAGATTGCCTCGCTGCAGTGCCGATTGGGTTGAAGCCCATGTGCAGATTAAGTTGGGCACCCCATATGCCAGAAGGGGCTGCCGTGAAGATTGCATTATTGACATGCCGATTTGGGCTGCAGCTAGAGGTGGGGGTAACTTCTACTATTGCCAATTTTTGCAAAAATAACGGAGAAAACTGAACAACCAACTCAAACGTTTTATCAATTCTGATGATTTACTTCTTCCAACTCAATCTGGGTTTAGGGTCTCTAACTCCAAGGAGTCTGCCCTCTTTCTCACCACCGAAACTTTGAGATGGTGTGCGCAAATGAAGGGAAAACAGCTGCTCCGGTGTTATTAGACCTAAGTGCCGCCTTCAACACTGTATCGCACAACCTACTCCTTCAGAATCTTGGGCAATGCAGGGTCAGTGGTATAGCATTACGATGGATGACTTCTTTTCTCTAAACAGGGAGCTTTCCGCTTGACCAAAACTTGCATATGTCAGATAGCATCTCTCTAATGCAAGGGGGACCACAGGGCTCAATACTGGGCCCAACTTTATTCAACTTATATATCTGCACCTTAGTGGAAATTGTGGAAAGACACATTGTCCAAATTGGGTCCTATGCGGATGGTATGCAGCTCATTTGAACTTTATTGCAAGATGCAAATGCTGTTGTGGCCCAATTTTCCATTTGCCTAGAAGACCTATTCTCCTGGATGACCAATAACTGCCTTAAACCAAACGGCAACAGAACAAAGGTAATGATAGTAGGTATAGCACCTTCTATTTGCTCATCTGCTTGGTGTACTGAGGTTCTGTGCCAAAACCCCACCCCTAAAGTTAAAATCAAAAACTTGGGTGTATGGTTTGATCCCAAACTCTTTTTTGAGAGTCAAATAAGGAGTGTAACCAGAAAGTGCTTTGGGACTCTTAAGATCCTGAGGAAACTCCTGGACCTACTACCAATAACGGCCAGGAAAACTGTTCTACATGCCCTAGTAATATCTCAAATAGATTATTATAACATCCTTTACCCTGGGGCCACCAGAGGGAGCTTGATAAAACTCCAATGCATTCAAAATGTGGCTGCTCACTTGGCCCTAAATCTTCCCAGAAGAACATCTACCTCAAAAGCCTTGACTACTCTACACTGGCTCCCAGTGGAGAAGAGGATTATTTACAAGGCCATGTGTTACTGTCATAGAATCCTGATAGACAAAGGCTCTAGATATCTACTATCCATGGTAATACATTGCACACCTTCACGGAACTTAGGATCTGCAAGGGATAACCTCGTAAGGGTGTCACGAGCACAGAGGGCCAGGTCGGGAGCACGGTTCTTCAAATATCTGGCAGCCAAAACTTTGAACTCCTTACTGCTGAACCTGAGAGCCGGACCTATGGAAAGAAACTTCCACAAAGGACCCAAGACATGGCTATTCAGTACACCAGTAGGCACTGCATAAGCTCTGATACCCCTGATCTTTCTTGGTCATACCCGGTAATCTGGCTATCCTCTCCCCTTTCGCCTGTCCGATTGAGGTTTGAACTGCAGAGTGGGGAAACACCGGTGGTTGTAACCATGCACTTTCCAAATGGAAATAAGTAAAATATTCCGTGTAGTGGAATTACCCAAAAATTCCACAAGATTAACTGGCATTATGCAAGAAGAAGAATGCTGCATTTAGTGCTATTTTCGTAGAGCAAGAATTCCCCTTGTTTCCAAAATGGACATGAGGACACATTTTGTGCCGATAAATAGCACTAAGTTCCAGAGAACATGAATATCAAGCGCAAATGTACACTTTGGGGTAGGACTTCCCTTCAACCTACTTCCATCATTTAGTACTATTTTCTTAGTGCAAAACGCAACTTTACATCGAGAATGGATGTGAAGATGCATTTTGAGGCAATAACTAGTGCTAAATGCTTCAGATCATGATTAGCGAGCACAAGCAGCCATAATGTACTCTAGTGGTATGATTTTGTCCCCCCAAATTACTCTTAATTATTCGAGCATGCATAATTGCATAGTATCAGTAATTTTGCATTCAAGAGTATTATGGAATTGCTAAATTTACTCTGATTACTCATTCTTCCCAGACCTAGCCATAGCCTGTGTTTGAAGTAAAGTCAGTGACCATGTATACAAGAGAGGGACATGAACATTGCATTATCCATGCAGGACGGGCCGTAGACTGTGTGCGGAGTGAGGTCAGCGACCCCATATGTCAGAGGGCCATGCATGGTAAGTGGTTGTTCGCAGGGCCCACACCCAAGCCCAGCGGCAGGTCAAACCCCCCCGACCTGAACGAACACCAACCCCACTCTGTTTTTCCAATTTCTTTCCCAAACTTGTGGAACTCTTGTGGGAGCAAAGGAGCCTTGCTGGCTCCCGTGAGACTCCAGCAGGAGTCCTGGAGCCTGCACTGGCTCCAGCTGAACTGCTGCAGGAATCGTGGCACCCCAATTAGAAAACTTTTGTTTAATTGGGGCTGATATCCAATCAGAGAGTGAACTCCCACATGACTCGAGGAGAGGAACAGCCGACAGTGGGAAAAAATCTCCTTCTACCACTCAGATTGCTCTATTATTTGAAGTTGTGTACCTACAGGACTGTTGCTAGAATCTCACAAACACAACTATCCAGATACGCATACATTTTGAACCTTCGTTTCTCTAAAACTACTAAATTAATTTATACCAATTCCCAAAAGGTACACTTTCTGGGTAAAGATCTACCTTTCAGCCAAATTTGGTGTAATTCTGTTCAGCCATTTTAGCTGTAGCTCTGTTCAGAAATCCCTATAGAAACTGCATGGGAAAACTGCATTCCGCCCCCCCCCCTTTTTCTTTGCTCCCCAAAAACGTTCGAAACAAAAGCGATGCTGGACGAACTTTACTGTTGCAAAGTGTCTTGTCTTTAGTAGGCCCGAAAGCCATTTTATTCAGTGTAGTGCATTTGCACATTATTTAATAGAATAACCTCATCTGTGTTGTTGCCAACTGAAAGCAGGATTTGGGGAGAAGAACGAGCCCAGTGTTGTATTCATGAATTATATCTTTTCAAGGATATCTTATGTCTCCTCTCAGAGAAAATCCTGCCCTTTCCTCATCGACAATGTTTTGCTAAAAGTAACAAGTGTCTGTCACATGATATGCTGTATGGACTTGTATTGAGAGAAATCATACATGCACTGCCATGAATTTCATACTTTTCAGCATCATGAGCTACCTAACTCTTTTCTAGAGAGAGCTTCATTCATTTTAAATCACTATTGACTTTTAATAAGTTGCTTGCTATTTTGCATCAAACCCAAGTTAGAATTTGGTGCTTCCCAATGTTTTGTGTTTTAATTTGAACAGGAGTGCAGAGCCTAAAGGAAAAATGTGCCAGTGAATGAGATCAGATGATATACCCCCAGATGCATCAAAGTTATGTTTTGCCAGTCCTTAATAGTGAATTTTAAGGATTCGCTATTAAAGACTCGCAAAACGGGATGGATGTAGGAATCGAAATATTATTTGCGATTTCTACTGATTCCTTATTTGCGATTCGCTAATTGCTAATCGCAAATAAGGAATGGCTTTCCCATTCATTCCTATGGGCCTAATCAATCAATCAATCAATCGAGCAATTTGTATAGCGCGCTACTCACCCGGAAGGGTCTCAAGGCGCTGGGGGGAAGGGGTCTGTTACTGCTCGAAAACCCAGGCCTTGATTTGCTTCCTGAAGGAGAGGTGGTCCTGGGTCAGCCCTAGGTGGATGGGGAGGGAGTTCCATGTCTTGGCCGCCAGGTAGGAGAAGGATCTTCCTCCGGCGGTGGCTCTGCGGATGCGTGGTACAGTGGCGAGGGCGAGGCTGGTCGATTGCAGCTGGCGGGTGTGCGTGTAGAAGGTGAGGCGGTTGTTGAGGTACTTGGGGCCCAGGTCGTGGAGAGCCTTGTGTGCGTGGGTGAGGAGTCGGAACCTGATCCTCTTGCTGACGGGGAGCCAGTGCAGGTCTCTCAGGTGGGCGGAGATGTGGTTGTGGCGGGGGATGTCCAGGACGAGTCGTGCGGAGGCGTTCTGTATGCGTTGAAGTCTTTTCTGTAGTTTGGCCGTAGTTCCCGCATAGAGGGTGTTCCCGTAGTCCATTTGGCTGGTGACGAGTGCCTGGGTGACCGTCTTCCTGGTTTCGGTGGGGATCCATCGGAAGATCTTTCAGAGCATGTGCAGGGTATTGAAACAGGATGATGAGACGACGTTGACTTGTCTGGTCATTGAGAGGGCGGAGTCCAGGATGAAGCCCAGGTTTCGTGCGTGGTCTGTTGGCTTGGGGGTGGTGCCCAGGGCAAGGGGCCACCAGGAGTCGTCCCAGGCGGAGGGGGATGATCCCAGGATGAGGACTTCTGTCTTGTCGGAGTTCAGTTTCAGACGGCTGTTCTTCATCCACTCGGCGACGTCTTTCATTCCTTCGTGTAGGCTGGCTCTGGCGGTGGCGGGTCGTTGGTGAGGGAGAGGATCAGTTGGGTGTCGTCGGCGTAGGAGATGATGTTAAGGTTGTGTTGGCGTGCGATGGCTGCGAGGGGGCTCATGTAGACATTGAAGAGGGTGGGGCTGAGCGAGGAACCTTGAGGTACGCCGCAGATGACTTCGGTGGCCGCGGATCGGAACGGGGGGAGGCAGACTCTCTGGGTTCTTCCAGGCGAGGAACGAGATGATCCACTCCAGTGCTTTCCCTTGGATTCCGATGTTGCTGAGGCGCTGTATTAGAGTGCGATGGCAGACTGTGTCGAATGCTGCAGAGAGGTCCAGGAGGATGAGGGCAGCTGCTTCCCCGTGGTCAAGCAGGGATCTGATGTCGTCGGTGGCTGCGATGAGGGCGGTCTCGGTGCTGTGGTTGGCTGGGAAACCGGACTGTGAGGGGTCGAGGGATCTGTTCGTCTCGAGGAAGGTGGCGAGCTGTATGTTGACGGTCTTCTCGATGACTTTGGCAGGAAAAGGGAGAAGCGAGATGGGGCGGAAGTTCTTGAGGTCGGTGGGGTCCGCTGTCGGTTTCTTCAGGAGGGCGCTGAGCTCGGCATGCTTCCAGCTCTCCGGGAAGGTGGCGGTATTGAATGAGATGTTGATGATGTTCCGGAGTTGGGGTGCGATGATGGAGTCGGCCTTGTTGAAGACGTGGTGGGGGCAGGGGTCGGTTGGGGATCCAGAGTGGATGGTGTTCATCGTGCGGGTGGTGTCTTCGGTACTGACCAGGGTCCAGTTGCAGAGGGTGGTGGTGGGGGGCGTTGTTTCGGTGGTTGGGTGCGTGGTTGGTGCGCTGAAGCGGTTGTGTCGGCGATCTTGCGGTGGAAGAAGGAGGCGAGTGAGTCGCAGAGGTCTTGCGAGGGTGTGATGTCGTTGTTTCTGGCGCTGTGGTTGGAGAACTCTTTGACGATGCTGAAGAGTTCCTTGCTGTTGTGGGTGTTGTTGTCCAGACGTTCTTTGAATGTTGTCCTTTTGGTGGTGCGGATCAGCTGGTGGAGTGTGCGGATGGCGTTCTTGAGGGCGGTCATGTTTCCTGTGGTCTGATCATGGCGCCAGGCTTTTTCGAGGGTGCGGCAGTTTTTCTTGGATGTTTTGAGTTCGTTGGTGAACCACGAGGCTTTTTTGCTGCGGTGTCTGCTGGGAGGGTTCTTCAGTGGTGCGAGGTCGTCGGCGCAGTTGATGAGCCACTGTGTGAAGATGCGGGCTGCTTCATTGGGGTCCATCGTGTTGGTGGGAGGGTTCTGGCTGAGGGAGGTGGTGAGCTGGTCGGGGGTGATCTTGCTCCAACTCCTGCGGGGAACCTGTTGCGGGTGGTGGTGGGTCGTGGTTCTCTTGAAGCTGAAGTGGACGCAGCTGTGATCAGTCCAGTGAAGTCCGGTGGAGTGGCTGAAGGAGATGTGCTTGCTAGAGGAGAAGACGGGGTCAAGCGTGTGGCCGGCGTAGTGGGTGGGGGTGTTCACCAGTTCCTTGAGTCCGAGGTTGGCGAGGTTGTCCAGCAGGGTGGTGGTGTTGCTGTCGTTGTTGTTCTCCAGGTGGAAGTTGAGGTCCTCTAGGAGGATGTAGTCAGAGGAGGCGAGGGCGTGCGGGCTGATGAAGTCTGCGATGGCTTCGCTGAATTGTGTGCGTGGTCCAGGGGGTCTGTAGATGAGAGTGCCTCTGAGGGTGGTCTTGGGGTCGGTGTGTATTTGGAAGTGGAGGTGCTCGGCTGCGGTGAGGGTGCCGTCGGAGTTGGTCATGATGCGGATGGTGTTCCTGTGGACAATGGCGATGCCTCCTCCGGTCTGGCTAACGCGATCCCTCCGGGTGATCTTGTATCCATCCGGGATGGCTATGGCGATGTCGGGGGCTGAGGAGGCGTTCATCCATGTTTCCGTGAGGAAGGCGACGTCTGGTGATGTTGTGTCGAGCAGGTTCCAGAGTTCAACGGCGTGTCTGTGGACGGAGCGGCTGTTGAGCAGGATGCACTTGAGGTGGTTGTTGCTGGTGCCTGGCCTTTCGGGTGCGGTGATGGCCCGGAGGCAGGTGAACTTGCAGGCTTGGCAGGTGAAGGGTCCGTGGGTGCGTTTCGGGGTGGCTCGGTAGCAGGCGGGGTTCCGGTCGGGTTTGAGTGCGTTGAGGGTGGCGGCGTCGTAAGTCCGTCGTGTTGGCTGGCATCGTCGGGGGCCAGGGGTCCTGGCGCTGGGCGCGGTCCAGGCGCGGACGGGCATAGACGGGCTTGCCTTTGGCGCGCCTTCAACGCACAATCGGCGTGCCCGCTGCGCGCGGCCGCTGCGCTTCCGCGCGGCGACCTCCATAAATGTCGAAGTGGGAGGGAGGAGCAGCTGGGAGGCGGGAGCGGGGTGGCCAATGGGCAGTCGACGGGGGGTACAGAAGAGAAAAGGGGGCGGGCCACAGGGGAGAAGCGGCGGGGAGCGGGGAGGGGAAGAACGGCGGGAAACAGACACGGGGAACAAAGACTTTGGAGAAAAAGTCCCATAGGAATGAATGGGGAGTCATTCCTTATTTGCTATTAGCAATTAGAGAATCGCAAATGTGCCACAATTTCAAGGGTGCCAGGGTGTCCAAAGGACACCCTGTTGCATCCCTGAAATGGTAATGTTCACTGGTGTTGCGCACACACATGTCCCAAGGACATGTGTGTGTGTAACATACAACTTAGAAAAATGCACTAAAGTGCATATTTCTAAGTTTTTGCTATTTACCACGTAGTTTGACTTCGCAGGATATAGCGGCCCCAGATTGCGAATTCGCATTCTTGGAATGGTTCATGCATTGCATTTAAGGAATCGCAAATTGCGATTCCTTACATGCAATCATAATTTGAGAACTCGCAATTATTTGCGAATTCTTAAATTGCGAGTGCATGAACCCTTGATGCATCTCAAATGCCATTTTTGCGGGTGCAAACGGCCGAATTTGTGCTCGCAAAAATGCTTGATGCATCTACCTGATAGCTACCTTGCCCATTCATGAGCCCTTCGGGTGACGGCTGAAGGTCCATTAAACTCAAGTAGATCTTTGGATGTAAGTGCACAACCCTTTCCCCCCTTCCCTCCATACGATCATTTAGAAGTAACAAAACTGAAGAGAACCCTATCAAATTGGGAGCTGCACAATCTAAACTTAGCGAGCCTCCACCGAAAGGGACTCCTGCCGATACTGTGTACCAACAATATGATAAATGCATGTGCAACTATTTATGCGAGTGGTTGGGACACATCAGTGAGGTTGGGAAACCCTTTCAGGAACATTGTACCTTTGATATACAAAGATGGGTTTTGAGGAGATTCTTCCCTCCTTTGATGTGGAAGCTTGGTTGCATTTAATGAATGTAGCATATACTGCAAAATGTTACCTTCATCGGTTTGCTGATATTCAGAGGTGTGACAGCCTCTTTGATAATGTTCTGATGAGGAATCAAGTCTGGGTCAATGAAAATGTTCAGTGATTTCCCTCTCATGCAGCCAAGCTAGGTTGTCCTACCCCAATAGTGCTGGGATCATTCACCAGGAGGGAAGACTGACTCTGGGCAGAGTTTCAGGGGAGATCTTCAACTTCAGTCATTTGCACTGCAGCAACATGGGCTGCTCTAGCCACTTTTGACTCCCATTAGAAACTGAATGTAGCACAGTACTTTGAACTGGAATTTGGTACTAGGGTCTTAACGTGTCAACAGGGGTATGATTTGCATTATTTTTCTGTGTGTTTTCATTTCTTAATGGCGCATTAATAAATATTGGTTATTTATTACATCTGCCACATGGTGTGTATTTTGGATGCATTGCTACAAATGAATACATCTTCATAAAGCAAGGAATGTTACTTGGAGGCGATGCCGCAGTAATGGTGGGATTATTCAACACGAATCTCCGTTTCTCGATTCTTCCTTGCCGTTCCTTTTTTTTTTGTTGCATGTTTATATAACGCGAAATCGACCCAAAGGTATCGGAGCGCTTTACATGAGCACTGGTTACTTACACATTCAGGCACTGAGAGATTGAGGGGCATATTACCAAGCAATAGCGATAATTATCGCTATTGCTTGGTTAGAGACAAAAATTTACCGCTGAGCTGCGGCGATTTTTATCGCAGATAAACCTTGGTATTACAAGGTTTATCGCAAATGCGATAAAAAACGGCCGCAATGCATGAATATCGCTGAAAAGTGGAGAAGTGTGGCTCACTGGTTAGAAGCAGCAGACCCTGAAGCAGAGGTCGGCCCGGGACCAGGGTTCAATTCCCGTCGTGGCAGGGACTTGGGTCAATGTCCGCGGACTCGATAATTCTCGCCTAGGTGCCTAAGCTAACCATGGGTCCCACTCTGCAACTCTGGGCAATAGCTTGCTTAATCTCCACAACGGCCCCATCAGCGCCGGGGATGCCTGGCTTCACCTTGGGGGTGCCCAGGAGGGACCATCTCACAAGGAAAGCCAGGACGGGTTCCCCAGCGGTATAAAGCACCAGGACACTCCGAGATCGAGTAACAGTGCGCTTTACAAGTATACATTTACATTTACATTTACAAGTCAGCGATATTCATGCATTATCGAGCTAATGCTCTTAGCCATGTTATCCACCTCCCATTGGATAACGTGGCTAAGAACTGCTCAGGGCAGGTGTTAGCTTTTGGAGATATTCACGCTTAGCGCGAATATCTCCAAAAGTTGGTAATAGGAGATAGCGATGTTAGCGACTGTTTCCAGTCGCTAACATCTTGGCACGCCCACTTTGCATGTCATTAGTGATAAATATCACTGACATGCAAAGTGGGACCGAAGATGGTCGCTATCTCCTACTAGCTGTCGCTAACTGGTGTTAGCGACAGCTAGGTAATAGGGAGATAATTTTATCTCCGCTTTCTTGGCTTTTAAAGCCAAAAAAGCGGAGATAAACCACCTTGATAATATGCCCCTAAGTGATTTCCCCAAAATTAGAAGATGTGGACACGACCCTAAGGATCGAACCATGGTTTCCAGCACCAAAGTCGGCAGTTGCGTAGTCAGACCACATCCTCTCCCTTAACATACAGCCCACCCTCCTTCTGGTGGTGCTTTGCCTGCAGTCCATGTTATGAATGGTATGTGCAGGAGACATCCTTTATGACAGGTTGAACAGAATTAATAAAAAGAAAAGACTGTAGTGTGTGGTGTCAGTGCCTTGATACTTAGGCTAAGTACAGGGATAGTGAAGAAAGAATTAGAGTAATGAAGATTACCAATAAGTAATCCAGGCATTCCTGGTAGTGTGCTATTGATGATTTGTTTAGCAAAATAAGCTCTTTGAAAAAAAATAACACTTCTCTTTTTGGATCGGAATGTGGCATTAAAGATAACTATCTTGTACAGGTAGACCACAGATGGGGGGGGGGGTCTGCATCGTCTTTGGGCTAATTTCCCTCTGTTTCATGATAAATGAGTCTTTTTCTGTTTGTGTGACATTGACGTGATCAGATAGACTGTCAGTTTCTAAAGTTAGCACAGGGATGTAACACATTTCATGGTGCGAACGTCTTCCTGTAGCAGTCAGAAAAGGACGGGACAAAGCACGACAATTATAATTAGATTTGCCATTTTCACAAAACGATCATGGAAATTTAGTAGAAAATACTCTTTAGCAACTGAACAAAAATTGATTTCTCTGCTAGTGATAAAATGGTCTTATCACTTTCCAGATGGAATCCTGTGTGGACCTTCAGCTATTATTTAAATAAGACAGACAGCAGTCCTGCTCTAATATTTATCTCGTCAATACCTCTAGTATTTCCTTGCTATAGTAAGTTTTGAACTATGGCTTAATACTTGATGATACTGTTCCCATGGTTTTGTTAAGTCAGTTGGTCCTTTATTTATGCTCTTTCTGTCAGCCCCAAATATATTCTTGGGCACAATGGAGCAGGCTACACGAAGGTGATAGCACACCTAAGTGCCTACTATGGAATTCGCCATTACATTCACGAAAAAGGTCTCAGTCCATGATAGCTATTTCTGTAGCACTTATATCTGGGATCATGTGTTTGTGGAAAATCCAGTTAAAAAGGAAACTGCCAGTAAAGCGGAGATAACGGGCTTGATAATATGCCTTTGTGAATTCCCATAGAAGACCAGGTTGCATGTAATTCACACTAGAACCTGGACTTCTATGAGAATTCACAAGGGCATATTATCAAGCCCATTATCGCCGCTTGATCGGCCGTTTCCTGCCGCTAAAGCGACGATAATGTTATTGCTGTTCTTGATAATATGGCCCATAGTTGTTGCCAGTAATTTCTCTACTTTTCTCCTGCAGCCTAATGCTGCTAGAAACAGATTTGATAAGTACCAGATGTGCAGCATTTCCATGATTCATCTCAGGATTACTTCTCCCTCTCCTGGTAATACCAAAGATGCATATATAATAGTGCAATAAACGAATTACCGGGCATTTTACTTTTGCTTTGCACCAGTACAGCCACCAACATAACTAGGGATGCAGTCCTCAAGCACAGTAGTAAAGGGTGTTTCCTCACTTTCAAAGCAGCATTCGTCAGTTAAGGCTTGCTGGCCCTAGTCAGTGGCCTAATAGACAATGTTCCTCAAGAGCAGTGACCTCACCGGAGCACCCGTGCTTTTAGATCAAGCATATGACAGCGCATGTGCTGCTTGTGCTGTCACTTGCGAGACGCTTGAAACCTGCCCTTTTCTTACCATTTGTGGGCTTCATGGTCACTCTTATAGCAGCCTCCTAATTGGCCAGAGCAAGCCAAGTGTTGCTTCCTAGCCTTTCTCTGGAGCACGGACTATGCAAGGAATGATTAATCTTAATCAGTGCCCGTCGGTTGGTCCCAAAGTGATGGAGGTAATATTTCTGCTTACCTCCCTCCCACTCTTGCTGCCCCGTCTGGTTCACTCTTCCTCCTCCCTCGTTTTGTTTTCCCTATCCCCCTCAGCTGACCATTATTGCTGCTTTATTACCCTCCCCCTCATGTTGCTTCCCACCCCTGTTTTTTCAACATTTGCACAGAGGCGGAGGCTGCTATGCAACATGGCTTAAAAAAAGTGCTATAAATAGGTCAACACTAACTGCATCGCATCATTATTTCTAGCCTGTAAGCAATGTTGCACAGCAGCTCCTGCTTTGCTAATGCTTGTTTTTTCTTTTTGAGAAGAGAAAATCCCTTTTTTCCCAGAAGCCTCTTTACAATGACTGAATTATAAAAGAGCATTCTTAAAGTCATGCTGGACAGGGAAGTGACTGGAGGAGAAGATCAAGATCTTGTACATAGGGGGAAGCAAGATTCCAGGAAAAACATCTGTTTTAGAGGGGTTGAAAACAACCTAGAAGAGTTTATGAAAAGAATAGATCTTGTAATAAGAACTTTCACTGAAATAGCACAGGAAAATTGAGAGAAGAAAGACGGGGAAGATTGTACGATGAGAAAAAGTCTCAGGGGAGAATAAATTAAACCTGAACAACTTCATAACACGCTCAGAGTGAGGAAAATCTGTAAGAGATAAGAAGCAAGATATAAAGTGCATAAATAAATGAATCCAGAAAGCACACCACAGAGGAAATGCTTTAATGCACTTTTCCAAAATGTGTGGGCCTGGGGACCAGAAAGTATATCACAGCGATTTCGATACCGTAACCCAATCTTAAATGAGAATGATTACCCACATGGGGTGCTATCAGCTGTAACAAACTGGAAATGCACATCTGTAGAACCTTAATCCTGGTTGCATGCTACCTAGACACCTGGAACCCAAAATCAATCAAAACCAGAAATGCTGCCTCAATGCACACCGTTGGTGCAGACGCCCAAGGAAGGAATCTTAAAATGACACCCACATCTGTTGAAGTATGTGTCATGATATTTTGACAAAAGAGCACTTCCAGCCAATAGAAATTCTTTTGGAAACATGAATTGTATATTGTTAAACATTGTTCTCAGACACACTCAGTATGGTTTGGCAGAAGAAAACAAGTGACTCATTTCTGAAAGGAGATGAATAAAACGAAATAAAGGGATATGTTCATCTTAACAAAGAGATGCGCAAATTCCATGCCTAACCCCTTGGCTGCTAAGCCTTTTCACTATTGATTGCGAAGCTCTTTTTTGCTATTTGTGGTACTTCGCACTTAAACCTCATAACTTATTTTCCAAATAAGATATCAATGCCTGCCAAATTCAAGTTCTGTTTGTTCCAGCATCCTGGGAATTCTAAAAGTTGATTGCCCTGGAGGGCACCAAAAAAAGCCATTTGATCTCTATAAATTGCATCAAAAAAAGTTTTCAATGCTAGTACCACCGTCTTTCCAGCTTTCAGGAACGAGCACAGTTGTTTCAAATAATGTATGTACCAGAGCACAGCATAGGGGTAGTCTTATCCCAGCTCAATAAAAAGGGCAGAGACCAACCTGTAGCTTTCATCTCTAGGTGGTTACTTCCCATAGGAACAGAAGTGGACTGCTATTGAGAGGAAAGCCTTTACTGTGGTCTGAGCACTGAAGAAGGTGAGGCTATACTTGTATGGGACACACTTCCAGGTTCAGACAGGCCACAGTCCCAATGCAAGTGAGGGGTGAGAATCCAAACTTGTTTAGATGGTCCCTCTTCCTACAGGGAATGGAGTTTACAGTGGAATGCTATTCTGGGGTCGGCCACTCCAATGCTGATGGTCTATTTAGATTGTTTTGCCTTAGTGATGAGAACTCCCAGGAGTTTGTGTAGTTCTCCCCACTTTCTGCTCAGCAGAATATGTTTTAGACCTGTCTGCCTAAGGATGGTCTTCACCCAAACTTGTTGCCCACTTACTTTAATGTTTCTGCTGGTATCCCTGTTTGTTGGCCTTGGGACTCTGTGCACTTTGCCACTGCTGACTAGTGCTAACACGCTTGTGCTCACTGTCCTAAGCATGGTTACTTTGGTTTACACCTATTGGCATATTTTACTTTAGGTCCCTATTGGAGTGGTATACTGTTAGACTTGGTATCCTTGACATGGTTTTCCATGGCATTTTCCCTTCTGACCTCCTGTTTTTGGCTGTCTTTGCTGACTTCGTTTGTTTTGGCTTTAGTAATCTGGGCACTATACCACTGCTAACCAGGGCTAAAGTGCATGTGCTCTTTACTTAAAACATGGTATCACTGTTCATTTAGAACTAGCATATTTGATTTACTTATAAGTCCTTAGAAAAGTGCCCTACATGTGCCCCGTGCCTGGAAATCAAATGCTGCTAATGGGCTTGCAGTACTAATTGTGCCACCCACTTAAGTAGCCTGCTACTGCAGTGCTTTTGAGTGTAGTCTAAACTGCCATGTCAACTTGGCAAGTTAACCTACTTGCCAAGCCCAAACCTTCCTTTTTATTAGATGTAGGCCACCCCAAAGGCAGGCCATGTACAACCCGTGGGCAGAGTGCAGTATAGACGCCTCTTCGACATTGTGCATCGCCTAGATCAGAAGGATCGACAGTGACGCATTGCCTCCTTTGCTCCATGCATTGCCCTCAACTTCAATGCATCGAAGGTACTGTTCAGCGGGCCAAGGCTGGTCCCTGTAGCTGACCCATGCTCTATTGCGGTTGGCCTGAACCTTTGAATTTGCCCCGGTTAAGCGCAACCAGATAGCCCCAGTTGGAACTATTTGTTTCCAAGCACTACAAAGCAGTTTATTCTTTAAAAAGTCCGAAATTGACTTCCACTTATTAGATTTTTGTTGTTTTGGTCTTGTTTTACTCATGAAAATATAATTAATTTTTCTAAATGGATGTTGAGTCTTTTTATGGTGTTTTCACTGTGTTACTGTTTGATTTGAAGTGTTGCTCATATACTTTTCACATTGCCTCATAACTTAAGCTTGACTGCTCTCTGCCAAGTTACCAGAGGGTGAGCACAGGCTAATTTAAAGCTTGTTTCTGACTTACAGTGTGTAAGACCTGACACCATTGCGGGGTCTCCCTTCCATTTTTCTGCTGTTGCCTCCTACGTTTTTGCTATGTTTTTGCTGCTCTAGATGTTTAGGGCACTCTGCCACTGCTATTCAGTGCCAAAGTGTAGTGTAGTTCCTATCATCCCAATAGGCTCTGCGCATTGGAATAATACCTACAGCAGTAAAGGCCTAGACCAGACGTTAACTAGGTCTACTACTGTCGATACTAGACTTAAAGTTTTGGGTTTGCCAGCTTAGCTCAGAGTTCACTAGAAACTTTCTCGAATGTTCAAGGAGGACTTAACTTCCCTGATTAGACAAGAAGGGATTTAGTTTCTGACAACCATAGAACATGACAACTTTGCTCTCCCCTAATCAAGAGTATATCTCGAGAGTCGTGTGAACAAAAGGCAATTTATTTTACTCAGTCAGTATGTGCATTCTTAGTCTCATCAGAGTGTAGAGAAAAGGAAGAGACGGGCGTGTTCAATAAAAAGGTGTTATTTATTGATCAGTCTCTTTTCTCATACAAGAGAAATGGATCGATATTATTGCAATACTTATAGTTAAGTAAAGTGCATACATTAAAAGCAATAGTATAAAATAATACTGTAAAAACATTGATATGGTTTCTAAGCCATAAGATGTTTAAAATGAATAAAATATATTACATACACATATACATTTGACTAAACGTACTCAACTGGTGTTTCTAAATACGCCTACCCCGTGTACCTGACATAAGCCTAATACGTGGGCGGGAATAGAAAGTTACAGTTTAAGTTAAGTTTGTTTTTGCCAAGTGAATAACTAAAGAATTCTCTGTGAGGGGTTATTCAGTTCTGTACCTGGAATCTAGGTTGAATGAGGGATGGTATCTCTCTCTCTGGTCTCGATATTCCAGGCTGCCTGCGAGGGCTACCCGGAAACGCCGGTGCTGGATTTCTCGGCAGGAGAAAGCAGCTTCTCTCAGCGCGTCAGGAAGGCGGGGCTGCGCCAGCGGGGTCTGCTCTGCTCTTCGCTTCGGCAAGTATGGCTGCTCCGTCTCGTCACCACGCGTGTGTTTGCATAGGGCAATATCGGTAATATTTATACCTTTAAGGTGCCGAGATTGACGTAAGGATGGACATAGATACGTCAATAAGGATGTCATACGACTTGCTCGTTAGCACATTCTTTTACTGAAGTTCTCGGTGAAATCAAAACAATGGCCGCAGGGTTTTGCCCAGGTTGTCATAGGTTTGATTTGTTATGAGAACTCCGTATGCCTTATCAGGGGCTGGAGGAATATCGCTTGTCTAATTAGATCGCAAGCGTTATGACCTAATCAGATAACACGTTCCTGTGCCGTAGTGTCAGATAACGGTATCTGCATCATGGGGGTTTTCTGCCTCATGGGCTGACTGCTAGTTAACTTGTTGGTTTGTTTAACCAGAATAGGGTCAGGAATAGGGGGATCGATTCAGAACCTATAGGAATACATCACACCCACTCCACGCTAACTATGGTCATATTTACTAATCTATGCATAGTATAACATAGTACAACATACTATAGAGTATAGTGTATACCTTACCACCCCAAAATACATAAATGCATTTTGAAATTTTTCAAATATACGGAAGAATTGCAGTCATATGTATGTATGCACTCAAGCTGTAGAATAATGCCAAAGTAATCGCATTTGTATACATTATTGCTATTTTGTATATGAGAATTTACACATGAAATGGCTCTAAATACAGAAAAAAGTTCGAGACCATTCCATCACACAATAAAATATTTATGAACATACCAGCGGGCAGCTAATGTCTATAAGCTATCTAAAATTTAGAAACCGTAGTTCTCTAAGAATAGTTCTTACTTTAAGCAGAAGATAGTGTTCCGAAAAATATGAAAAAATATATTGGGGCTGCTCGAAAATTGATGTCCGTGAACTGGAAGGAAAATTGTTCATGTGACTTTATTTTTAAAGTTGAAGGCCGAATTCAGGGAATGCCGTGTGCGAGCTTGTTCAAAAAGTCTCTATTTTTGTTCTGGCGAGAACATCATATCATTTAGGCTTTCGAAAAAACTGTCAACAGCTTCCTGGGAAAGTTCCACTAACTCGGATATAGGTGTAATCATGCATTCGTGCGCATGATTGTCTCCATTGACATTCTGATTCGCATTGCTGACACAAGGTCGTACCTGTTCGATGCTGCTTTCATCTTGAACTTCACTACCCCTTAATCGTAGTGGTGAAGCTTCCACGAATGCCGTCATCAGGATTGGTAGCCTTTGAGGGCAGCACAAAGCATGAACCTTGATCGGGCTCAACAATGTTTCTGCATCCATCGGCGCATCCGATTGTAGCGTCAGACAGGTGTCTAACACGCATTCTTCTCCGCATAGCAGACACCTTAATACAGGTAAAACACATCTTTGCCACATTGGTCGAAATGATAGAAACCAAGTCATGTTCAGGTCTCTAAGCCGGGAGAGTCCCAGGATTTTTGATATCCGGTCCCGGTATCCAATGGCTAGGATTGTTTCTTCCCTTGTCGCAAGAGTTTTGTCTGTGACATGGGTTGCCATAACGAAAAATAAGGACTAAGAATAGGATTCCTGCAATTAGTCCCAAGATCAGGGGAAGTCCACCAAAAATCGAATGGACGAAATCTGGAAAAATACCCAGTATGGCTTTGAATGGTGTTAATGCCATCAAAAATACTGTCTTAAATACCTTTGAGACCCCATTGGTATCAGAAATATTTAAGATTTCGTTTAGAATTTCCGCGAAATGTATGGGGGAATTAGTTGATAACAATGAATGTATCTCTGCAGTCGTCCTTGCGACTTGTAGATCATACGTTTCTTTTGATGACGTGAGCCTTGTAGGCGTCTGAAGAAGCACTGTTTTCATTCTGCTTAAAGTATCTATTCAAATAGAAGTAATTTTCAAATTGGGCCATGCCCTTGCCTCCCTGTCTGGAAAGGAGCTGGGGAACAATGATCGTCCACAGCACTTGACCTTCGCAGTCGTAGTTACTAGATAAGGAGTCCCGGGCATAAGACTACAACATCTGCGGTCTACAATTAGAATGTAACTCCCATTATAGAGCCTTTGAAAGAATGGTTCTATTTCTGTTGCAGGTGCGCCTTGCTGGTGACATGAAAGGTTGTATGAATTCCCTTCACAGGCTCCATGCAAACTAATTCCGTTACACAGAAGTGTGCCACTTAGTGACATCGCACAATTGTTGCCACTAAGAAACACTTTCTGTCCTTTATTACTGACACATGCATGTGAATAGGGCAGGTTCCATGTTGTTTTAAGGTACCCCTTTCCCAATTTCTCGTACATGCCAGCCTGTATATATTTTTGGCAGTATTGAAACCTGAAGGTTGAGATTGGAATATTTATTATCCCATGTATTATCCATTCACTGACAGGTCGTTCTGACATTGTCACTGGTAATCTTTCGAGTTTCTCAATGCTCGGGATTGTATAATCAGCACCCTTTTGTGCCATACTGATTTGTCTATCAGTAAGGTTAAAGATTTGGAATAGTGACGTTGTGTTGATTAAACGCCAAGGCACATAGCCTGAACGCAGATTTTGTAACGTCCAGCCAAGCTGTACAATAGAGCGCAATTGTGACTGACCGTGTTGTAATAACAGTAAGTCTTGCGACAATATGTCGATTGCTGAAGACACAATGCTGTCCAAAGAAAAAATTCTGGAGGACAGAGTCATTAACCCATTGTCCACTACAGAAAGTGATTTTTCCAAATTAATACGGTCAACTTCCCGTATTCTCTCTGCTGTTTCAATTTGAGTAACCTTCCAGGCCTCATTGTATGCTGCATATACAGAGGCTGCTATGAAACGTTTTTGACGCTGTTTGCGCGGTCCCATAATGAAATCACGCAAGTCAGCACCATCAGTAAGTAAAGTTAGGTGTTGCTTAATTTCTGCCAGTGTGGAAGTTTGTAGCCATTGAAGGCATAATTTGCCCACACTGTAGGTGGTTATTATCCCTGGGTGATGTCTTTGGGGATATCTCGGGTCTGGCCTGGTCATTTTGAACCCCTGTGTTTTGTTCAGGAATCTATCTTGACAGTTATTTGTATCTGTGGGCCAGATCAACCACTGTTTCCAATCAGGATGTGTTCTGTTTTGGTTTAATACATAATTTACGTCTATCTCTTCATCTGTAGAGCTATTGCTGAACATTGTTGGCTTTGGAATAGACGGTTTATTTAAGTCTTTGATTTTGGCTAGGCCAAGACAGGTAGTTTGTTGAACAGTGTCATTTAAAAATATCATTTGTTCTGGGATCATGCAGGCTCTAAACAAAGATTCTATACCCTGCACTTGCCATTCTTTTGTACCCCAAACACTTTTCAATTCAACATTTTTGTCCCAATAATCAAAACCAAAAGTATTCATTTGTTCAAAAAATGAGTCTGAATATATCAATTTTGTGTTGGTTATCATGGTCTTTGTCCCTGTCTTGTTTGACAATTTAAAATAGAATGCTTCAGCATTACTTGTGTTAAAACCTGAAAAGTATGAATATGTGTCATAGAAGGTCCTTGAGCTTCCTTTTGGAGGGGTTGCACAATGTTCCCATTGATTATAATTTAAAACATTTCTAGGTTGTGCAGATCTATGTAAAAAATGGTTACCATAGTGGTTATAACAGTACATACTATCATAATTTGTAGAACCCTGCAAATAATCATGTTTGGTAAATTTAGCAGACATTACTAAGTCAGACATCATATTATTAATGCTTTCGAAGTCCCAATCATCAGCAAATGAGCTTGGTTTTACAAAGTCACTCAAGGAGATCTTAATCTGGTGTGAATATTTCAGGATTTCGACCGGACCATAAATTTCATAGTCAGTGTTGTCCCAGGCTACCCCACCCGGTATCGGATTGGCTGTGAAGTTGACTGAAGAAAGTTCTCTTTTCTCGATGTGTGAAGATGTGTGTGGTTTGAGGATCAAGTTGATTTTCTGACTTGCTGTGTCCATTTTTGCATATTTTCCCTCAATGAAGCGTCCCAAAGTTAGTATCATGATGAGCCAAAGTATGAGGATAAATGCACCAAAACCCACCCAAAATTCAATCCATGGGGAAATCAGATATGTTTCTTTCAGTTGTTTCAAAAGTTCTTTAGCTTTATCTTTAAAGGTTTTTGATGATGGCTGTGTCTTTGATTCACTGAAGCCTTCAGAGGAATCATCGAAGTTTATGAAGTAGCCGGATGCTGTTCTGTCAATTGTTCCAATTGCTTCAGGATTACTGTTTCTTGCATTTTCACTTGGTACTTCATTATAGATTGGTGTGTCTCTGCTAAATGTTTTTATTTGGGTTTTCAGAGGTCTGAGTTCTATTGCATTATTGCATAGTCCTTGTTGTTTTTCTGTAGGCGTTTCGAATGTGATGAGCCTCTTCGTTAGGACCTCTGTACTGGTAGCAAACCTTGGTGTTCTGCTACTTATTGGGAGTCCACTTGGCCTACTGTTTGTTATCGGCCACATGTTGTGGTTTTACCAGGTCGATGGATACAACTCGGTTCTCCTTTTTTCCAGCAAGTGGCGGTAGTACAACTGATCTTGTCCCGTTGATAGACAAGACTGGAACTGCTTTTCTGTAAGAAGGCCCAAATTCCTTCTTTACCGCGATCTTTTCCCTGACTAGATCCCCGACTTTTGGAATCCAGACAGGTCTTGCTGGGACAGGTGGTGGTTCTTCAGTGGTTGTTGGCTGTTGTTTCAACTTTATGTTGCTCAGGTCTTTTCTTGTTTTGTTTAAGTCCTGCAAAATAGCCAAACGGTCTTTGATATCAAAGCATTTTTCTTCTACCACTGAAGTCTGACTATCAATGTCAGAGATCAACATCCTAGTTCCAAATAATAATTTGTACGCACTGAATCCCTTCAGAGAATTTCTTGGCAAGTTATTTAGACTACGTTGGACACTTATTAGATGTTTGACCCACCCAGCTCCCGAACCTAATATCCTTTCCGCTATAGATTGCTTTATGCCTTGGTTTTTTCTTTACACCATCCCGTACCCTCAGGAAGGAAGTGAGAAGATTCCCGCTGTGCTATGCTCATTTGGCCATGTTTCCCATCAGGCTGGAAGGCTAGAGTGAAAATAATGGTCAAACGTAGCATGCTCTTAGCGTATATGCCATTTAGACTCGCAAATCTTTGTATAACAGTCCAGACATCAGCCGAGTGCTGGTGATCTACATTATAAGTGTAAACTAGCCTGTATATGTTAATCGCAAGCCTTCTTTTTTACTCTTGATCTTTTCTGGAGTAAACCGACGAGGTATTAAACTGTTTCTCTCCCCACTGCGATCTCTGTTGCAGTTTGGGCAGTTTTTTACAAACATGGTGTGACGCAGGCTCATGCCTGGCCACCAGTACCGTGATTGTAATTCTTCCAGAGAATCTTTTAGTTTGAGGTGTCTGAGACCCTCGCCCATATGTGCGTCTGCGATTAACAAGTTTCTCTTGTCCATGTTTGGAATCACTCTATCCCCCACTCCAGGGATTCGAGCAAAAGGGACGGAGTTTGCATCGATTATGTATGTATAATTGAGTGGATAGTTGATCGGTAATGCTGAGCAGTCGCCTTTTGATGACGTTTTCACTGCCAGCACTGTTTCACCGTCAATGTATTTTAATGTACGCTTTTTTCGACCTACGGGAGCCGATTTAGTGGCAGCCGCTGTGGCTGTTTCAGCCAATGAATTCCCTGCAACGTGAACGCCATCACGCTGATGACTCAGTGAGTGTGTCACGTGAGTCTTTGGTAGTTCTTTTTGTAAAAGAGCTATTTGTTCCCATAGCAGTTTCTGCTTTATTGGTGCATCTGTGTCATCTTTGTAACCGTTTCGAATCCATGTCTGCAAAACCTTGTTATATGATTTGACGCAGTAATATGAATCTGACACTATAAGTGTCGGGAATTCGCGATCCGCATTATCTAGCGCCATTTTCAAAGCTAATATTTCAGTTTGTTGTTCTGAATTAGTTTCTACTGAGTGTGTTTTTGTTAATAGAGGTTTTAGTTTCCCTCCGCGCCACACTTCTTTTGTAATCCCACATGTGGGGTTGTATGCCTGTTCGCCCCAAACGGGGGGTTGAGCATGTCCGTCTGTATAAATTACACAGGCGTAATGTCGTAAAGGCAAAATATCGATTGGCAGAGGATATGTTTTTTCATATTCTAGATTTTTTAATTCTTCTAGTTCTGGATCAAAGTAGTAGTACACTTTGTCCGTTGTGATTGAATTCACCCATTGTATCCATTCCGGATTCAATGTTGTTGTTGGTAAATTACACGGTGATGTTAGTGCCTCAAAGGCTGATTCTGCTGTTCTGACTGTGATATGTCTACCGTCCGCTTGATCTTTTTCTCTAGCTATTGTGGTTTGAACTGCATGAACAATTTTTTCTTTGTTGCTGAATTTCTGTTCAGCTTCTGTGTACAAGTGTGATTTGAATGCAATTGGTACCTTTTCTCCCTCATTAGAGGTCAGGTATGTGAATCCGCATCTCCCTGGGATGACTCGAATCACAAGATTGCGTGTGTTATCACGTGTTTCTAATTTTGTTTTAATTAGCATGTCTGTTTGTAGGGATCTCAAAATTTCTGTGTGTATTTGAGTCCAATTGGATCTTTTAAAATCTGGTTTTATCAGATCATAAAGGGGTTTGACCCTTTCTGCGTAATTTGCAATGTATGTTCTTCCGAAATTTAGGAAGCCTAGAATCGACTGTAGGTTTTTTAGTGTTCTAGGTGCTTGGATTACGGCACATTTCTCTAGGAAATTGTCAGCCAGGCTTTTGCCTTCACTTGATAATTCATATCCTAAGAACAGGACTGTCAGATGGGCAATTCTGGATTTTTTAAAGTTGAATTTGTAACCCTCTGCAGCGAACCCAAGTATTATGGTGTTCACTCTTTTCAAGTGAGTCTCCAAGTCATCATCTGTTAAGTAAATGTCATCGACATAAGATAATGCTTCATCATCATATATTTGTAGTAATTCTGTTACTCTCGCTGAGAATACTCCCGGGCTGTTCTTGTACCCCTGGGCTAACCGACAGAATTGTTTTTGAGTGCCATTTATTGAGAATGCAGTTAAATATCTGCTCTCTGGTGCTATGTTTTGACAAAAGAATCCATTAGAGATGTCTAAGGTTGTTTTGTATTTTTTGCGCACTATGTTATTCATTAGTGCAGCACTATGCGAATTTTGCACTGCAAAAGTTTTGCAACATGTGTTAAGGTGTCGGTAATCCAAAACTAGACGGTATGAATTGTCTGGTTTGGAGACCGGAAACAAAGGGTTGTTCATTTGTGAGGTGCAAGTTTCAATCACCCCCTGGTATTCTAGCTGATCTAGTATTTCATTTACCTGTTTTTTAGCTTCTTGCTTAATTGGGTACTGCCTTTGTGCAGTAGGTTGTGATTTTAACTGGATTTTGTGAGGAGGAGAGTCCTCATCCCATCCCACGTGATTTTTATATAAAGCAGGAGCTAAAGCCACTGCCCACTTTCTAGCAAGTGTGTATTTTTTATGAATTGGGATATGATTTGAGAAGGCAGGCATAATTACTTCTTCGCCATGAGGGCACTCCCTGACAAACTCTGGTGGCCAGTCTTATTCAGCTAGAAGGATATCATAGCCCTTGGAGAGATTATCCCAAAATAGTCCCCTTATTTTCCTAGTCTTATCTCCCTCTATACGCAATGTTATTTCGTATATCTTGTGAGGTTTGCTAACTCTGGTGTCCGCAGTTTCCACTTGAAGATATTCATTCGTGTCCACTGTCTCCAGATGATTCATAAGGACTTTGCGAGCTATGCTCACTTCTGCTGCGCTGTCTAGCATTGTCTGAGCCCATTCTCCGTTTTTCAGTTGTGTCCTCAGTATTCTCGGCATTGTTAACTACCTTGATACTGGCTACCTTCTTTTTTGGAAATTGTAATTTCTTTTTTAGCTGAGCAGGTTCCTTGTCTTTGGACTTGGCGTGCTCTTCTCTTTGTTCTGATTGTCCTCTTCTTTCCGATTTCTGTGAGGAAGTCTGAAAAGATTGAGAGGGACGTGTATCAATGTCTTGATATCTATCAGGCTTTTTAATATTATCCCTATTTCTAAGGTTATATCTTTTCCCAGAGGGGTCACTTTGAGGTGACCTGTGTCTTTGGTTCGGAGATTTTTCTCTTCGCCTAGGAGACCTTCCTCGGGACTGGAATTTCTTTTCTTTAGGATTGGATTGTTTGTTTCCATCCCAGTTCTTTTTTGGTGATGTAGAATTATTATTAAAAAATATTTTTTCGGGACTTTCAATTAGTTGCGGTTTTACTGGTATTCCACCTAAACTATCTCTACCTAGTTCCTCATAGGATTTTTCTATGATTCTGGCAATTTCAGCTGGTTGGTCTGCTATATCTGTCTCTTTTAACCTCTGGCGAATCGCCACGTTTGCTGCTTCTCCTTTTATGTTGGCTAATAGTATAGCCGAGACCTGCTTGAAGTCTTTTAGTAATTTCATACCAAGAGTTAAAGCGGGTTCAGGACCATATTCATCTTGAATTTGTTTTAGCACATCTGGTATTACCGAAATGGATGGAACACCGTGCGTTTTTGTGTAGATGGAAGCAAAGACTGTACCCCAAGTGTCACAGTCCTCAATGTGTTGTGCGATTCCCATTGGAAGACAGATAGTCAGAATCCTGTGCTTTTCTAGCGGGGTAGTGCCTGGAAACACCGCCTCTATTTGGGTGATTTTCTGCGCTAGCCAGAATGGTATTTGTTCCCGTTTAGCCGGTACTTTACCTAGGCAGGACTGGATGTTCTGTGGTGTAATTTTATTTGTGTTCCCCTGGTGAGGGGTCAGCTGTGGGAGTTTAATCGCTGGCTGAATTGTTGAAGTCCGCATCACATATTGGACTAATTGTCTGTGTATCTTTATTAGTTGTTTTAGCTGTGTTAAAAGGTTTGGTGCAGACATCCCATCGATGTCTGGATGTGGTGTGTATCCGGCTAGGACCGGCCACGTTGCTCCTGGTCTACCTAAAGGACCGAGCCTGGTGATGTGATTATTATGTTTTAGGGCGCCATCAAATAAGAGCAAATGCTCTTGAAATTTGAGTGGTACTTCCACCTCCTCGAAAGGAGTGTACGTTTCAGGAGGTTCCTCTATTTTGTAATAGTGGAAGTACTTTGTTACAGGATTTGCTGCTGGAAAATTTATCCATGAATAGTATACCTCTGTCTGCCGATATTCGTGTGCCTCAATTACGAATATGACTGTGCCACCTCTAGGTGTCAGTCCATTTTCTATAAGTTTTATGGTTGTAGATTTCCTTTTGATGACCGGGATGAGTATTATATCCGGGTCTGCGTCTTGCATGGTAGCATCAGCTGCTGCGAGTTCAGTTGCTAATCTAACTGCCTCTCTTTCATCCTCATTGTCTGACATTTTACTGTCCAAAGGGTTTTTTCTTTTGTTTGCAGATCAGGTTTCTTATGGAAACAAAGTTTAGATGCACAATATTTTGGAACTGTTTTTATCCTTCAACGTTGACTTGTACCAAGAACCATACATAGGAGTTCCCTCCTGCGAGGTCTGGCGGATATAACCTTTCACCCACTCCAGACGTCTTTGGAGTATTTGGGAAAAGGGGTCTGAGTGAGAAAGCACGACTGAGTTTGTGGAAAAGTAAATTTTGCCATGTTCTGTGTCCCTACGTGTTCCCCATCTTATGTTATATGTGCATGATTAATATGCAATATGTATTCCCCATGATCGATTAAAGACGCAATTACAGTTGTGTCCATCTCTAGTATGCCAGTTTTCAGTTCTCGTTAAAGCTACGAGTACTAGGCCTATGTAAAGTTATGTTGCCACGTTTTACAGTGTGCACGTTAATTCATTGAAAAGTCTCAGTTTCTAGGCCTCAAAAGGGCCCGGACACCAGATTCAGCTCCTGTCTCCTGAACCCTCGCTGAGGAGCGATACAGCCCCCACCTGTATCCCTGACCCTTCACTTACTTCCTGCCTCACAGTGCCCGGCTCGGCCTGGCTCTGCCTGCCAGTCTGCCAAGAGTATGTTATGATTCTAATTATCAGTCCAGCTCTCCTTCTCTGCATTCCTAAGCTACTGAATCGCATCAATAGTTTCCGTCACAGTCTAGCTTTTACGTCTCCATGTAAGAGAAATACTGTATTAATGGTCATTTAATATTCCTCAACACGCACTACATGTAGAATAATGCATGCATCAGTCTTAGAGTCTGTTAGCCTTTACCCTGATAACTTTTGGATTCTATCGACATGTTCTCTAAACATCAGATACTAGATAGTGTTTAGGTACATGTCGCTCTGACTCTCCAGACTTCAGTCTCTCCTTCTAGCGCAGAAGTCATAGCCCCCAGTTTCTCCCTAGTAACACGTCATTGCCAGCTTGCGCGCACCACTAGGTTAGAGGTCCCGGCTCCTTAGGTAGCCCCCTCCATGTTTCCGCCCCATTTATGACATATTCCGTTACGTTTACATCACATGTCTATGTATACGCCCTGTTCACGCCTCTTGTTACACCTACTTTCTGCCTTATCTTTCACGACTGCTACAGGCCCTGCCCACTGCTACGCCTATTGTATTGAACATCATGTATTTTGTTTAAGTATATATATGCTTGTGTCCTGTTATTAAAAGTTGTGCAGCGCTGCCATCCTATTCCCGTGCAGGTTGTCCTGTTCCTGTCCTTTATGCTGTATTAAACCTGCAAACTCCAGCTACCTCGAATCTTGACTCTTATTTATTGAGCTATCTGTTATTGTATATCCAGTCAAAAATAGAGGTATTATTTATTTATTTACCACATAATGGCGCCCGAATAGGGACTTGCCCTTTCCCCACGCGCCGGAGAAGCCACGCAAGCCCCCTGATCCTCTGCAGCCGTGACGGAACCATACCGTGCACGTGCAGATATTTCTGCTTCAAGTATCCCTCAGGCCCACGGAGGAGACGGAGGTTGCGGTCCAGCATCCAGACGAGGCGGTGGAGGAATGCGGCGAGTCCCGACCAGAGCCCAAGCCGAGAGTCCAAGGTCCGAGGTATCCGGAGGCCCACCCGTAACTGAAGTCCGAAGTTCGTAGTCCGTCGTCGTAGCAGTCCAGTCCAGTCCGAGGCCTTCCGTTCTTGCTGCCCGGTGAGTACCGTTGCTGGGGTAGTATCTAGACAGGGTCAATTAATTTGTCTCTGGTCCGTGGGTTTGGGTACGCAAATCCAACACGAAGTATCCACCTAGGTGGATGCGGGTCCTGACGTGTCTCTTTATGAGACCGGTATGTTTCGTACTGTTTCAGCAGTGCATCTAGTAAGTCTAGTAAGTTCTAGTCTCGAGAAATTCATGTGTTTCTGTTCTCAAGTATTCCAGGTAATGTTTCTGTTCGAACTGTTGTTTTAAATGTCATTTCAATGTGTTTTTAATGTCGTGGTATGAGTGATCAGTCTCAAGTCATTATTGTGTTCATTGTGTATTGTATTGTGTCCAGATCCCAGTTCACGTCATGCCTCTGTTCTCAAAATTACGTCAGTTAAGAACTAGAAAAGGTCTGCTCGAGGAAGCAGTTCCTGTCCCACCTAGGGACAGTCCAGGTCATTTTATGTATCATAAGCATGGCATAAGTGCCATATTATATCTAGACTTATGGGTCGAGTACACTAAGGAATTAGAAGAGAAATATAGATGGCCTGTATCAGGCACATGGGATGCCGAGTGCATCATGCGAGTAGAAGAAGTATTATGGAAAAAGAAAGCCAGACAGTCACAGAAAGATGCCATCGAGTTATGGCGCAAAGAATCTCATAAAAGAACCGAAAAAGAAATCAGAAAGTCAGAATTAAGTAGAGAATCCTCAGAAAGAGCCCAAGAAAGGGAATTAATCGAAATAGGTGAACGAGTTAAAACCGAACAGTCAGACAGACAGAGGAATGCCCTTATTAAGGGTATGTACCCTCTTCTTGCCGAGGGCTTGCCAAAAGCAACCCCGGAGGCATCCAGTAATTTTCCGCCACCCTTAGTTCCGACCAAGCTACGTCACAAACCGACCGCAGCTGATATTTTTCTCTCGTCCTATTTGGACGACACAGTCCCAGAATATGCAAATCCTGTTCCGCCAGCTCCTGTAAATAATGTAAATCCTGCTCCTCCAGTCACCGGGGCACCTGTTACAGCACCTGTTACGGTACCCCCGGTCCAGCCTACATTACAAGTACCCGCTACACTGGTCACTCTGCCAGCACGAAGAGTATCAGTCGACGATTCCAGTTTAGGGGCTGCGGGAGGAGGTCCTCCGGGTACCCCGCCGCTACACAAACATGTAACGTCAGTCGAGTTACATGAACGTGCGTTACAGCGCACGCCCAAACATCAGTCTGTTGCAGATATCAGACGAGCTCTTACCGAATGCCGTTATGATCCGGTCCCAGGTGATGATAGTATGGTTATATATTCATTACGTGTAAGACGGGTGACCGAGTATTTGGACACCCTACCAAATATGAAAGAAGATCTAGACAGAATATATCGTTTCATTCGTACAGGAACAGACCCAGAAAGTATTGGCGAAGTCATGTTTCTAAGAAAAGCTGAGATTCAGCTCATGCTATTAAAGTTTCTAATTAATTGTTTAATAAGGGAACAAGATTATCCGACTAAAGATCCGACCGAAATGAAAGTCCTGACAAGGTGGAGTGATAATATAGCCGAGGGAAGACACAGGACGCTCAGTTGTATAGAGAGTATGTACAAGAAAATTCGTAAGGAAATAATAAGGTTACACGAGAAACGCAAAGCAGCACAAGTAAGCGAGAAGGAAAACGACTCTTCTACTGAAGAGGTAGACGATGAGAATACCGCCAGAATAGCGTATGTAGGTAAAGCTAGACTTCCCGACCGACATTCACGTCTAGAACACAAGAAAACTGTTCCTCTTCCAGCACCAGAACAAGGTTCTCTAGAGCAAGTATTTCAAGCTACCGATCACATTCTGAAATCACGAATCGGTTATAGTGAACTTAGTACCATGCATGAACAAGAACTAGCCCGATCAGCAGTCCGATGGGCTACTGATTCTACCACTTTTCCAGACGAAATAGTGGCACAAATGTTTCTGAAACTGCCCCCAGCCGAGCAGCGACTGGTGGGTATGTATATGATCCAACACCTCATTACATTGTATGAGGGTCAGCATTCCGATCCAGGTCCGTTACATGATGTTCTGAACGAGTTACTCCAGTATAAATGGAGAGGTCTAGGTACCGACTTAATTAGTATCATTCTAGAACAGCGCCACAAATATAGAACGTTTCTGAACCCGCATTTTGTTCACGTCTCACCCCCAGAAAGTAAACCCTTTTACATAGACAGACAGCATCCGTTACGAGAAGTACACCCAGTTAGGACAGCGGGTGGTGAAATGCAACGAGTATTTGTTTACACCCCGATTACAAAGATGGAACTCTTAGAGATGAAAAAGTTAATTCCCTGTCACGATAAAGATCCAGCAGGGTTCCACCGTGAATTAAAAGACATGCTCCGTATGGGAGAATACACGTATCCAGATATAATTAAAATGTTAAAGGTCCTGTTGCCCGCGGGCATATATGAAAAACTCAAGGAGAAAGAATGGGAGGTGGGAGAGAAAAAGATAGATTGGGCAGCTCTAGAAGCTGAAGAAAATACACGTGTACCAGGTACCGGTCAAGGAGATAAATGTAAAGAATTACCTGAACTGTTAATACAAGTTTTGCCAAGATTACTAGCCACGAAAAAGGAAGACTGGGATGCAATCTCAGCCTGTAAACAGAAACCAGACGTAGATACTAGTGATTTTTATTCTAGATTTGAGAAATGTTTTAGCATCAACAGTGGTTTGAAGACGAGTAGTGAGTCATACCCTCATCTTTTTGTTACTAAACTAGTCGAGAATTCAAGTCCACAAGTTAAAAATAGAGTTTTGAAAGTCGAGAGTACCTGGCAAGCTAATACTCCGTCCCAAATGCTCCAGATGCTCCAGTATCACCAGAATAGAATCAGGGAAGAGCAAGAACACGAAAGGAAACGTATGAAAGACACGAAAATGAAAGTACTAGTTGCACAATCTGTTCCACAAGACAGTCAGAAGAGGGGTCCGAATCAAGCCAGTCATCCTGCAGTTCCCGTTAAAGGGACATGCAATTATTGTAAACAGCCAGGTCATTTTATAAACGAGTGTGCAGTTCTGAAACACAACATAGCCACTGGTAAGACTAAAGAAAGACCACGTCCGCCTAGACAAGAACAAGTTTCGCAGACTTCTCAGCCACAGAATGCACAACAGACAGTTACAGCACCGCAGCCTATCGCTGCAACACAGCATGTTACACAGCAGATATACCAGTATGCACAGACAGAGTATCCAGAGTATCAAGCGTATTCATGAAACAGCCTAGAGAGGGAGGTAGGCTTGCCTCTCATCGAGATTCCTGTAGATCAAGAAGGTCCCTATGTTCACAGTCAAGTATTAGGGAAAGACAGAAAGTTTCTGATTGATACAGGGGCAAGTAGGACTACTATCAGTCATGACAAGGTTCCAGGGGCTCCGCTCTCAGGCTCTAGAAATGTTTCCCTTGGATTTTCAGGAAAGCCAATTGTTAACGAGATTTCCAAACCAGTTACTCTAGAAGTAGGTCCATTGTCCCGAACTACTGATCTATTACTTACGAAGTCATGTCCAGAAAATGTGTTAGGCATTAAGACATTGAAAGAATTAGGTGCAGTTATTTGTTGTTCCCCAGAGGGAATACGTTTGTTTTTACGTGACTTCAAGGGTCACTATGTTTTACGAGATTTTGATCCGAGATTGTCTAATGTTCCGCAGCATCTATGGGCACAAGGTCCAACTGATGTTGGTTTTATGCAAATCACACCCCATCATGTGACTCTCAAACAAGGTGTAGTGTTACCACGAATCAGACAGTACAGATTGCCACCTGAGGCTGTAGCAGCCTTTTCCAAAATTATTGACGAGCTCATAGCTCAAGGAGTGGTTGTAGAAACTGACTCCAATGTATGTAATTCTCCTATCATTCCAGTCATGAAACGTACTGATCCAAATGCACCTCCAGTATATCGATTAGTGATTGACCTTCGAGAACTTAATAAATGTATCATTCCCCAGTACCCAGTTGTCCCAGATATTTCTTCCCTATTGACAGCCATTGATTCTGAGGCTACATTTTTCACAGTCATAGACCTCAAAAACGCATTTTTCAGTGTCCCCATTCATCCAGACAGTCAGTTTCTTTTCGGATTCTGTTTAAATGGAAGGAGCTATAAATTCACACGAGCTCCTCAAGGTTTCACAGAAAGTCCTAGCATTTACAGTCAAGCACTTAAGAGACAACTGGACAACATTCACATGCCAACTGACACTGCCCTGCTCCAATATGTCGATGATCTACTGATCACAGCCCGTTCTGAACGTGACTGCGAGCGAGCGTCACTTACAGTTCTGTACTTCCTAGCCGAGATGGGGCACAAGGTGTCCCCTTCAAAGCTTCAATTCTGTGTCCAGCAAGTGATCTACTTAGGCCACTTACTGTCCAAGTGGGGTAGGCAGTTGACACCTGACCGTATCCAGTTAATAGCGAGTCTTCCACAGCCCAAGACACAGAAGGAGGTACGAGCTTTTATCGGCCTCACTTCTTATTGCCAACAATGGATTCCTCAGTATGCATTTCTAGCCAAGCCACTGATACAGTTAACGACACAGGAGGCAGCCGTATCGACTGTCCTCCCTTGGACATCTGAACATACACTTAGTTTTAATGAGTTGAAGAAAGCTTTATGCCAAGCACCTGTTTTAGCAACACCGAACTACAGTAAGCCTTTTACACTTTTTGTCACAGAACGTGATGGTACTGCATTATCTGTTCTCACCCAAGATCAAGCAGGACAATACAAGCCCTGTGCTTATTTTTCGAGCACACTAGATCCAGTAGCCCAGGCGCTGCCTGCGTGCCTCAAGTCAGTTGCAGCCACAGCACTAGCTATCAGACAAAGTGATTCTATAGTATTAGGACATTCCTTGACAGTACAAGTTCCACACTCCGTGGAAGTTCTTTTAAACCGAACACAGACTCAGCACTTGACAATTGCACGTTTGACAGGTTATGAACTGACACTATTCCAGCCACACATAGAAATCAGACGCTGCAATGTTCTAAATCCTGCTACACTGTTACCGTCAGTTACTTCAAATCCTGCCACACATGACTGTGTGGAAGTTGTTAACACTATGACAAAGCCAAGACAAGATCTGACAGATATTCCATTACCAGATCCCGACCTGACACTTTATGTGGATGGTTCATGTATGAGAACAAGTACAGGAGAACTAGTAGCCGCGTATGCAGTGACTACTGAGACTGAAGTTATTGAAACACACCGTATTGACACCCTGTCTGCTCAGGCAGCAGAGCTAGTCGCTCTGACACAAGCCTGCATACGTGCCAAGAACCTGAAAGTTAATATTTACACAGATTCACGCTACGCATTCGGAGTCGTACACAACTTTGGAGTGCTCTGGCAGGAGAGAGGTTTCATGACTTCTCATGGAACCAAGATTCAGCATGGGTTCCTTATTCAAGCTCTGTTAGATGCAATACATTTACCGACATCTATCGCTATCATGAAATGCAAAGCACATACGAAAGTTACTGACATTATTTCTCAAGGAAACGATCTAGCGGATCAAACAGCCAAACTCACAGCTCAGACTCCAGACACTCCAGTTAGCAAGACACCGACATCCACTCTAGAACAGACTACTTGTATGACAGTTAAGGACCCTACCCAAGATGTCATAGATATCCAGTTACATGCTACTCCCGAAGAAATTAAGAAATGGTCCGAACAAGGAGGGGTCCAGACAGATCAGGGATGGGTGACGAAGGGAAAGGCCACATGGTTTCTCCCCGACTCTATGGTTCAAGTCATTATCAATACCGCACATAGTCCTGCACATTTAGGAGAAAAAGCCATGTTAGACAGTATCCAGAACATTTGGTTTAACAAGCATTTACGAGCTGCAGCCAAGCAGAAAGTCCGTACTTGTATGATATGTTGTCAGTTCAATCCAGGTAAAAGTGTCCCGGTGGAACAAGGTGGATTCCAACCCCCTGACCACCCTTTTGAAGTCCTCCAGATGGATTATATTCAGATGGAGCGATGTCGAGGTTTCAAGTATGTCCTTGTAGTTGTATGCGCTTTGTCCAGGTGGACAGAAGCATATCCAGTCCCAGATTACACAGCCGCGACCACTGCCAAGCAGTTGGTTCGTGAATTTTTCCCCCGCTATGGACTCCCTAGGGTCGTGTATTCTGATAACGGCCAGCCATTCTCATCCGAACTTATGAAGCACGTTTCCCTTTTGTTAGGGTACCAGTGGAAGTTTCATTGTGTACGCCATCCTGAAGCAGCAGGTCTCGTAGAGAGACATAATCAAACCTTGAAAATCCGTATTGCCAAAGTCTGTCAAGAAAAAGGTGTAGACTGGTTAGTTGCCCTGCCAGTCGCTCTATTCTATATGCGCATGGTCGCACACTCCAGATCAGGTCTGTCCCCTTATGAGGTCGTATTCGGCCGCCCCCCGAATATGTGGGGTACACCTAGACCCCGAAGTATTACAGATGTTTCCAGTAATATGCTGACAGATTACCTAGCTTCCTTGATGTCTGCCCTACACTCTTGTCGTTCACAGGTTGCCGCCGCATTTCCCGACAATACTGAAGTCAAGCCACACGAGGTCCTTCCTGGCTCCCTGGTTTTAATCCGGAATTTCGATCGTTCAAGTCCGCTGGAGCCTCGCTGGAAGGAGCCGAAGTTAGTCCTTCTGACCACCCGCACAGCCGTGAAGTTGGAAGGCAGAAAAGGCTGGGTGCATCTGTCTCATGTCAAGAAATTTCATGGACTAAGACCTAAATCTTTAAATGACACTTCTACAGACACTTCCAAGCCTGAACTTTGGCCTATTATCAAGGACTGTCCCGCTATTGACTCTGATTCAAAGGATTCCCTGTTAGAGAAAACTCCACAGCAGGAGTATAAACAGAAGCTTCGGTCTAGTAAAATAAGTCAGCCAGTTTAATTGTCTAAGTCCCCCTGGGTGAAACGGTTAGACAGGTATCTGACATGTATGAGATAGACCCCCATAGTGGGAGAGTTAGTCAAAACTCTATCCGATGTATCGTTTTTCTAAGTTTTATATTGTTTTTGAGCTTGATGATTACCTGCACGAGTTATGCATTTCATTTATGTTTTCCAATTTCTCATGTAAATAAGTTTTCTAATGCTACAGTAGAGCACACGTTTAGTGATCTGCCTCCTCATGAACTATCTTATCGTCTTGCTATGCGCAACAATACATTTATCCGTATGTTACATTATTCACACCAGACCAGCAATGCCACTAATTGTTGGGTGTGTGGTCGACTCCCCCCTTTCCAGACACCGAAGGGAGTGCTGCCACTGTTTCCTTATCCATTTTCACATAATGGTTCATGTGGAGCCTGGTCCATGTTAACGTCATCCTCAACAGATATGTCCTTTCTGAACAGTACATGTTTTCCAGACAAGCAAGGTCTTCCCCACAGAACAGGGTTAGATCTAGAAAATGAAGTTTATAATTTGGGTAATTATTCTTCGAATTTCATGGTTCTGAATGTTCAGTCTGATCCTACTCCAGATTTACCTGCTATTTCAGTACTACCAGTCAAAGGCGAATTATGTGTCAGAAAAAATGGTTCCGCACATGTAGGACATAGTGATTGTATTACCATTATTAAGTATAGTGACAGTGGGAAATCTATTTTCAAAGCTTCACATCATTCATATTTTGTTTGTGGTCAGACCGCATATGTTCGTCTGCCCCTCGATTGGGAGGGAACCTGTTACATTGCCTTCCTACTGCCACCAGTTTTCCTAGCCCCATCCGATTATCATAGAAACACACATCTAGTACACATTAGACATAGAAGGGAGATTGAGTCCCCCGATTGTCGATCAAACTGAAACTGCTCTAGAACAGTATACAGACTTCAATAGAGGTTTCTTCTTCTTTATAGGACCTATCCAGAATAGTAAGTTAATCCGTAGGTTAACCAGAACCCTTGAAGCAGTAGTGAATGAGACTACTTCTGCTCTAGGTAACTTAACCGAAGAGCAATCTGCTATGAGATTTGTCGTGCTCCAAAATCGTCTCGTTCTTGACGTCATACTGGCCGATAGAGGAGGAGCATGTAGAGTCATCGGATCTAGTTGCTGCATTTTCATTCCTAATAACGCGCCGTCTGTTTATTCAGCTATAACCAGACTTAATAAAATTGCCCATCAGTTACACCAGAATCCAGGCACCTGGACATGGTCCGGTTGGCTCTGGAGTATAATTTCTGCCTGGGGATGGAAAGTATTGTCATTTCTAGGTATTGCAGTAGCGATCATATTCAGTTGCTGCCTCTGTATACAATGTGGCCCTGCGATTTGCGGCATTTGTGCTACCTCTTGTATTCCTAGTCCCATGTCCCGTCCTAAATCCCGTTCCAAGACAATTCGAGACGAGCAAATGATACTGTATGAAATGATAGATGGTATCATGAATATAGATGTTTCCTGATGGAAACGTAGTGACAAGGAGGGAATGTGGAAAAGTAAATTTTGCCATGTTCTGTGTCCCTACGTGTTCCCCATCTTATGTTATATGTGCATGATTAATATGCAATATGTATTCCCCATGATCGATTAAAGACGCAATTACAGTTGTGTCCATCTCTAGTATGCCAGTTTTCAGTTCTCGTTAAAGCTACGAGTACTAGGCCTATGTAAAGTTATGTTGCCACGTTTTACAGTGTGCACGTTAATTCATTGAAAAGTCTCCGTTTCTAGGCCTCAAAAGGGCCCGGACACCAGATTCAGCTCCTGTCTCCTGAACCCTCGCTGAGGAGCGATACAGCCCCCACCTGTATCCCTGACCCTTCACTTACTTCCTGCCTCACAGTGCCCGGCTCGGCCTGGCTCTGCCTGCCAGTCTGCCAAGAGTATGTTATGATTCTAGTTATCAGTCCAGCTCTCCTTCTCTGCATTCCTAAGCTACTGAATCGCATCAATAGTTTCCGTCACAGTCTAGCTTTTACGTCTCCATGTAAGAGAAATACTGTATTAATGGTAATTTAATATTCCTCAACACGCACTACATGTAGAATAATGCATGCACCAGTCTTAGAGTCTGTTAGCCTTTACCCTGATAACTTTTGGATTCTATCGACATGTTCTCTAAACATCAGATACTAGATAGTGTTTAGGTACATGTCGCTCTGACTCTCCAGACTTCAGTCTCTCCTTCTAGCGCAGAAGTCATAGCCCCCAGTTTCTCCCTAGTAACACGTCATTGCCAGCTTGCGCGCACCACTAGGTTAGAGGTCCCGGCTCCTTAGGTAGCCCCCTCCATGTTTCCGCCCCATTTATGACATATTCCGTTACGTTTACATCACATGTCTATGTATACGCCCTGTTCACGCCTCTTGTTACACCTACTTTCTGCCTTATCTTTCACGACTGCTACAGGCCCTGCCCACTGCTACGCCTATTGTATTGAACATCATGTATTTTGTTTAAGTATATATATGCTTGTGTCCTGTTATTAAAAGTTGTGCAGCGCTGCCATCCTATTCCCGTGCAGGTTGTCCTGTTCCTGTCCTTTATGCTGTATTAAACCTGCAAACTCCAGCTACCTCGAATCTTGACTCTTATTTATTGAGCTATCTGTTATTGTATATCCAGTCAAAAATAGAGGTATTATTTATTTATTTACCACAAGTTACTCTAAATGTCTTACGTTAGTTTTATCGCCCTTTCCAAACGCGTTGGGCGCCATGTAGTGTAGTTCCTATCATCCCAATAGGCTCTGCGCATTGGAATAATACCTACAGCAGTAAAGGCCTAGACCAGACGTTAACTAGGTCTACTACTGTCGATACTAGACTTAAAGTTTTGGGTTTGCCAGCTTAGCTCAGAGTTCACTAGAAACTTTCTCGAATGTTCAAGGAGGACTTAACTTCCCTGATTAGACAAGAAGGGATTTAGTTTCTGACAACCTTAGAACATAACAACTTTGCTCTCCCCTAATCAAGAGTATATCTCGAGAGTCGTGTGAACAAAAGGCATTTTATTTTACTCAGTCAGTACGTGCATTCTTAGTCTCATCAGAGTGTAGAGAAAAGGAAGAGACGGGCGTGTTCAATAAAAAGGTGTTATTTATTGATCAGTCTCTTTTCTCATACAAGAGAAATGGATCGATATTATTGCAATACTTATAGTTAAGTAAAGTGCATACATTAAAAGCAATAGTATAAAATAATACTGTAAAAACATTGATATGGTTTCTAAGCCATAAGATGTTTAAAATGAATAAAATTTATTACATACACATATACATTTGACTAAACGTACTCAACTGGTGTTTCTAAATACGCCTACCCCGTGTACCTGACCTAAGCCTAATACGTGGGCGGGAATAGAAAGTTACAGTTTAAGTTAAGTTTGTTTTTGCCAAGTGAATAACTAAAGAATTCTCTGTGAGGGGTTATTCAGTTCTGTACCTGGAATCTAGGTTGAATGAGGGATGGTATCTCTCTCTCTGGTCTCGATATTCCAGGCTGCCTGCGAGGGCTACCTGGAAACGCCGGTGCTGGATTTCTCGGCAGGAGAAAGCAGCTTCTCTCAGCGCGTCAGGAAGGCGGGGCTGCGCCAGCGGGGTCTGCTCTGCTCTTCGCTTCGGCAAGTATGGCTGCTCCGTCTCGTCACCACGCGTGTGTTTGCATAGGGCAATATCGGTAATATTTATACCTTTAAGGTGCCGAGATTGACGTAAGGATGGACATAGATACGTCAATAAGGATGTCATACGACTTGCTCGTTAGCACATTCTTTTACTGAAGTTCTCGGTGAAATCAAAACAATGGCCGCAGGGTTTTGCCCAGGTTGTCATAGGTTTGATTTGTTATGAGAACTCCGTATGCCTTATCAGGGGCTGGAGGAATATCGCTTGTCTAATTAGATCGCAAGCGTTATGACCTAATCAGATAACACGTTCCTGTGCCGTAGTGTGACTGCGTCAGATAACGGTATCTGCATCATGGGGGTTTTCTGCCTCATGGGCTGACTGCTAGTTAACTTGTTGGTTTGTTTAACCAGAATAGGGTCAGGAATAGGGGGATCGATTCAGAACCTATAGGAATACATCACAAAAGTGCAAGTGCTCCCTATTGTAAATTGTTGGAATGGATTAGTGACTCTATGATTGGCTATTTCATTTACTTGTCAGAACGTAGTACAGTGCACCAGGTGTGCCCAGGGCCTGTAAATCAAATGCTGCTGGTGGGCCACCCACAGAAGCAGCTTGTAAAATATGGCTCAGGCCTGCCATTGCAGAGCCTGTTTGCAGTCCATGACTGCCATGTCGACTTGGCAAGTGCACCCACTTGCTAGTCCCTTAACTTTCCCTTTTCTGCATGTTAGTCACCCTTAAGGTAGGCCTAAGGTACCCCTGTGGGCAGGGTGCATTGTATGTAAAAGGTAGGACATGCCCTGATGTGTGTAGCATTTCCTGATAGTGAATTACAGCCAATTTCGATTTTCACTATTGCAAGGCTACCTGTTCCCATAGTTGGCAGTTTGATTATAACATCTTATAATCGGATGTATGACGATTCAACGCAAACAAGCACAACGAACACCATTACATCGCATTCCTCACATCGCACACAGCATTACATCGCACGCATTCACCACGCAAACCATTACATCGGACTCCGCATTCACACGCATGCAAAAGACTTTTTGATCGCACACTACGACCACGCATTCAATCACACCGCAAAAATCTCCCTTACGGCCCGTCAAACACAGTACAATGCCCTAACACTTACCCTCAACCCTACGGTGTAAACAATAAACGCAAAACAGTACCATACACTAACAACCCTACAGTGTAAACGATAAAGGCAAAACAGTACCATATAGTAACAATAACCCTAAGCCCTAGCCCTAAAGCCTAAAACACCCCCATATTCAACTCCTAACCCTAGGCCCTAGCCCTAAAGCATAAAACACCCCCATATTCGACTCCTAACCCTAAGCCCTAGCCCTAAAGCCTAAAACACCCCCATATTCGACTTTTAACCGTCCCTGCGTTGTAAAAGTCCCGTGATGTAATGGCGCCCCCGATGTAACGTTGTGCGTAGTGAATGCACGCGTCATAACGTCGTGTGCGTTGTGACAGCACGAGACATATACGCATGCGATGCGACGCATGCAATGCAATGGGTGTTCCCCCTTATAATCCTACCTGACCCAGGGAACGGATCACTGACAAAATATAGACGGACCGAATATCGACCTACAAATATCGAGTATAGAATATCGATGGACAGAATATGACATCCTATCTCTACAAAGGTAAGTACAAAAATATCGAAACCAAAATATCAATGTTTAAAATATCATTGTTTAAAATATAGTTTTTTTAAATGTCTTAAAATAATGTAACATTAATTAAATAATAAATATAATTAATAAAACATAGTTAGAATTATTTAAAAAAGGTAAAATTATAAATACCAAATGTAATATAAACAATTAAACATCCACATTTAAAAAAATTATATATATGTATTAACTTAATGATATTAATAAATAATTATTTTATTTAATTATAAAATGTTAGAAAATAATAAAAGTTATATATATATATATATATATATATATATATATATATATATATATATATATATATATATATATATATATATATATATATATATATATATATATATATATACAGGGAAGCTATGACCCAATTGCAAGATAAAGACTGCTACATAGGAACAAATTCTACAAACGTAACCAACATCGAGGAAAGGTACCACACATGCCTATACGAATGGAAAAGACAAGCCTGATAACAAAACAGGAACTAGATTTTCTCAAAAATTACTACTCAGTTACTCCTCAACTATACTTGATCCCAAAGGTTCACAAGGACATCAGATGCCCACCAGGACCTATTTCTCCAACCGTTTGTCAAATCCCTACCTGCATTTACAAGAGACACTGGACATTTCCTATTGTTTATTTCTGAATGTATGTGGCAAGATGACTATATTTTTGTAACACTAGATGTGCAAAGCCTATATACAAGCATAAGGCATAGGGATGGCCTAAAGGCACTACAACACTTCCTAGGCACAAGACACATCAAACTCCATCAACACACCATGACGCTCCTACACATGACAGAATGGTGTTTGGAAAATAACCACAAAAAAAATAACACCTTCCTATTAGATAAACTCCTCTACAAACAGACACAGGGCACAGCCATGGCTACTTGCTTCGCCCCCAGCTATGCTAATTTGCATATGGGCTGGTGGGAGGAGCAAGTACTCATGACACAACACCAGTCGGAGATGTCTGACAATGTGGTGATCTACCGTCGCAACATAGATGATATCTTCATCCTTTGGCGCGGCTCGGAGCAGAATGCACTGGACTTCGCCAACAAGATCAACACCAGCAAGGAAAAAATTGTGTTTTTGGATCTTGAAGTATATCATGATGACACCAAAGTCCAGACACAGACGCATAGGAAAGAGACGGCAGGAAATGCCATCCTGCACGCACAGAGCTCTCACCCAACAAGTCTGATAGAAAGCATCCCCTATGCCGAATGCCGAAGGATGAGGAGAAATTGCAGCACTATCAAAGACCTTGAAACTTGCACATCTAGCCTTTTCAACAGACTGAGTTGGAGAGGGTACAAAAACACAACACTAACAAAAGCCAAACAGAAAAGTGAACTACACACCAGAGAAGAATTACTGAGTAATAACACATCCAGCAAAAAGACACTTAGTCAGGCAAACTCCAACACCCCCAGACTCAATTACGGGTTTCAACAAATACCACAACAACCTCTGTAAAATTCTATACCGGCACTGGCAATCATCCGCAGCGACCCAAGCATAGGCGCCAACTGTGCCAAACTACCGCAACTAACCTTCAGGCGGGCTAAATCAATGAGGGAGGAACTAGTCAACAATGCGCCAACACAGGACAGAGGGGGGAATTGGCTCAAAGCCCAGGCAGGATTCTTCAAGTGCACAAAATGCAAAGCCTGCAAACATCCAACCAACACAAAAACAGTGAACACACCACTTTGGAAAATCCCACTGCTGATTAAGCATGGGCGCAAAATCCGATCCGCTCGCGGATTTTGCAAATTTTCGGTAAATTCGCGATCCGCGAACTCCCGCGAATTAACCGCGAATTCGCAAATCCGCGAGCGGCGGATTCCGGGGGCAAAAGTTGAAGCCTTGCTGGCCTGTTGTAACTATTTTACGATGGCGCCGGCAAGCTGCCAGCGCCATCCTAAAATAGTTACTAAGTTAGCTTCAACAGGAAGCTCTAATAGATAAAATAAAGCAGGTGCTCGAGCACCTGCTTTATTTTACCTATTAGAGCTTTTTGTTGAAGCTAATTTAGTAACTATTTTACGATGGCGCTGGCAGCTTGCCGGCGCCATCGTAAAATATTTATAACATGGCCTTCCTGTGACCAGGAGCTTCTGTCAGGTGTGCCTTCTTCCCAAATCTACCCTCGAAAATCAGCTGTGATGCTGGATAGCGGCCTTTGCATCCTTGACTTTCACGAGCGCAATCCTCGTGCTGTTCCTGTGGCCAGGAAGCTGAAGGGACCCCTGCACCCCTCGGGGCGATTGCATAGTAACACACACATGGTCGCTGAAACTAGTTGAAGCTCAAATGCAGTGACTCATTCATCTGCCCCAAAAAAATCATGAGCGTCGTCGAGGCAGGTGTGCCTTCTTCCCAAATCTACCCTCGAAAATCAGCTGTGATGCTGGATAGCGGCCTTTGCATCCTTGACTTTCACGAGCGCAATCCTCGTGCTGTTCCTGTGGCCAGGAAGCTGAAGGGACCCCTGCACCCCTCGGGCGATTGCATAGTAACACACACATGGACGCTTAAACTAGTTGAAGCTCAAATGCAGTGACTCATTCATCTGCCCCAAATAAATCGTGAGCGTCGTCGAGGCAGGTGTGCCTTCTTCCCAAATCTACCCTCGAAAATCAGCTGTGATGCTGGATAGCGGCCTTTGCATCCTTGACTTTCACGAGCGCAATCCTCGTGCTGTTCCTGTGGCCAGAAAGCTGAAGGGACCCCTGCACCCCTCCGGGCGATTGCATAGTAACACACACATGGTCGCTGAAACTAGTTGAAGCTCAAATGCAGTGACTCATTCATCTGCCCCAAAACAATCGTGAGCGTCGTCGAGGCAGGTGTGCCTTCTTCCCAAATCTACCCTCGAAAATCAGCTGTGATGCTGGATAGCGGCCTTTGCATCCTTGACTTTCACGAGCGCAATCCTCATGCTGTTCCTGTGGCCAGGAAGCTGAAGGGACCCCTGCACCCCTCGGGGCGATTGCATAGTAACACACACATGGTCGCTGAAACTAGTTGAAGCTCAAATGCAGTGACTCATTCATCTGCCCAAAAAAAATCGTGAGCGTCGTCGAGGCAGGTGTGCCTTCTTCCCAAATCTACCCTCGAAAATCAGCTGTGATGCTGGATAGCGGCCTTTGCATCCTTGACTTTCACGAGCGCAATCCTCGTGCTGTTCCTGTGGCCAGGAAGCTGAAGGGACCCCTGCACCCCTCGGGGCGATTGCATAGTAACACACACATGGTCGCTGAAACTAGTTGAAGCTCAAATGCAGTGACTCATTCATCTGCCCAAAAAAATCGTGAGCGTCGTCGAGGCAGGTGTGCCTTCTTCCCAAATCTACCCTCGAAAATCAGCTGTGATGCTGGATAGCGGCCTTTGCATCCTTGACTTTCACGAGCGCAATCCTCGTGCTGTTCCTGTGGCCAGGAAGCTGAAGGGACCCCTGCACCCCTCGGGGCGATTGCATAGTAACACACACATGGTCGCTGAAACTAGTTGAAGCTCAAATGCAGTGACTCATTCATCTGCCCCAAAAAAATCGTGAGCGTCGTCGAGGCAGGTGTGCCTTCTTCCCAAATCTACCCTCGAAAATCAGCTGTGATGCTGGATAGCGGCCTTTGCATCCTTGACTTTCACGAGCGCAATCCTCGTGCTGTTCCTGTGGCCAGGAAGCTGAAGGGACCCCTGCACCCCTCGGGGCGATTGCATAGTATCACACACATGGTCGCTGAAACTAGTTGAAGCTCAAATGCAGTGACTCATTCATCTGCCCCAAAAAAATTGTGAGCGTCGTCGTGGCAGGTGTGCCTTCTTCCCAAGTCTACCCTCGAAAATCAGCTGTGATGCTGGATAGCGGCCTTTGCATCCTTGACTTTCACGAGCGCAATCCTCGTGCTGTTCCTGTGGCCAGGAAGCTGAAGGGACCCCTGCACCCCTCGGGGCGATTGCATAGTAACACACACATGGTCGCTGAAACTAGTTGAAGCTCAAATGCAGTGACTCATTCATCTGCCCAAAAAAAAACGTGAGCGTCGTCGAGGCAGGTGTGCCTTCTTCCCAAATCTACCCTCGAAAATCAGCTGTGATGCTGGACAGAGGCCTTTGCATCCTTGACTTTCAGGAGCGCAATCCCTTTGCTGTTCCTGTGACCAGGAGCTTCTGTCTCTTCACCTACTGCTCTGATCGGCCTCAGCCCTTTTACCCACACAAGAGGCATGTGCACTCGCATCTGTGCATTACCCCACTCGCATAGTAACACACACATGGTCGCTGGAACTAGTTGAAGCTCAAATGCAGTGACTCATTCATCAGCCCAAAAAACAATCGGACCTTTTACCCACACAAGAGGCATGTGCACTCGCATGGAAGCCCCGCCCCAAATCCGCGGATCCGCAAATCCGCAAAATCCGCCGATTTTGCGGATCCACGATCCGCAAATCCGCAAATACCCGAATCGTGGATCCGCAAAATCCGCCCATGCCTACCAGTGCTGATAAAAGATCACTACAACTGCAAAGCAGACTTTGCAGTGTACGTACTACGTTGCACATGCGACAAACTGTATGTGGGGAGTGTAGTGTCCTAGCAGACACAGGCAAGGGTTAAATTTGTAAGCCTGATACACCTAACACCCACCTACCACTGATGTCATGAGACCACGTGACACAGCTAATAAAAAGAGCCGAGCGCACGTGCTCGGGGCTCACTAACCCACTCTACCTCTGGTGTCTGAGTCGCAGTTCTTCCACCATGTGGGCCTAGGGCCCCACAGTATTACAATGGCGATGAGGGAGTGGTTCTAACTCCACGCGACGCAGCCACTGCTAAAAAAGGGGGAGAGAATCCTGCCCGAGCGAAGGGCACCCCCAGAGGAAGCAGCGCCGGCCGCCGAGTGCCCACGGGGCGTGCATCGTGCCCCGTGCCTAGCCTTTGATAAGGAGGTGATCGGGAGCCGACCCCGCACCTCTCTGGCCCCACCGGGAGCTGTCCTGCTGAGCGAGGCACTCGAGGATAGAGCGGACCGTGCGGTGCCCACCCACCACGGCCGCAGCGGAAGAAAAGGCCCGGAGGCCAGAGGTGAGCCCGAGCCATGAATGCCCCCAGGAGGTCGCACATGCCAGGAGCGACCCCCCTTATTACGGCACATGAAGCGGAGCCCACCCGCATGACCAGCGCGCCTCGCCGGGCGTGAGTGTGCCCACAAAGACATTTAATTAAAGCAGTGCCAGCGGAGCCCACCCGCGGCCTGCCTGCTGCGTCTACGGTCCCCCGCCGCGCCACGTGTGATGAGAGGCGGCCGCGGCGAGGGTGAAAAACAATAAAAACATAGCAGCGCCGGCAGAGCCCACCCGCGGCCTGCCTGAGGCGACCCCCGATGGACAACGACTTTAGCAAGGCCAGCGGAGCTCACCCGCGGCCTGCTAGCATCGACCCAGAGCCCCGCCGCGCAGCGTGTGACCGGAGCTGCTGCGGCGGTGGACTGACTGCAGGCTAGGCGCTGTGTGGAGGAGAAGATGTGCAAGCGGGAAAATGAAAGTAAACATGCGGAGCCCACCCGCGATCAGCATAAGTGCCCCAAAGGTTACACAAAACAGCACACTGTCAGCGGAGCCCACCCGCAGCTACAGGGAGAGATGCCCAACCCCACGAGACTGCACAGATCCTGCAAGTCCCCCCCCCGCCCGAGAACTGTCACGAGCTGCCAGGGCAGGGAGGAAGAAGCGTAAAGACTAGCTTGGCCAGCGCTGGGGGGAGAAATGTGCCCCCACCTTCTGTGCATCCAAAATAAAAATAAAAAACAGTGAAAAGGCATCCGGCTGACAGCGAAAGCAAGCACCACAGCAGCAAGCTGCATACAGCCCCCAACTGCCCCAAGTTACGAAAAGGAAAAGAAAGGACTTACCTGCAGTGACTCCAGCCCCCTCCTGCGCACTCCTGGCATCAACAGGTCCTGCAAGCAAGCTCAGGACTCCAAGCCCAAACAACATGGGAAGGAAAAATCACCAAGAGGAGGCGAGCTCCTGCTGAAGGGAATCCAGCCCACACTGCCATCTAGTGGTCACTAGGTGATATTGCGTCAGAAGAAGCACAAAGAAGCCAACAAGCACAAGACACAACAAGGGACAGCCTACAAGGAAAACAAGCCTGCAGCGATGCGGCCGAAGACGGAGACCCATCATCACTGCAGAAGTGACGCCTGTGGCCACAGGTGCTCACCGCAATCGCATGAAGAAGACAACCTCACGCTGGACGAAGAGGGAGAGTCAAGATGTCTACCGCAAGCAGCAAGTTTCACAGGCAACCGACTGGAAGAGCGCCAGTGTACCCCGGACGCGGACAGAATAAGACAGCACCTGAAAGTAAGGAAGCCACACCCACAGCACCAGAAGATGTGCGAGGCAAGTACCCAAGTGTGAAGAAGAAAAGTGCGACACGCAAGTGGAAGAGCGACCACGCCAAAGAATCAAATGAACCGCAAGGAACAAAAGCTACACTGAAGATGTATCCCGACGGTACCAAGTGAAGCAAGAACTTGCCACTACACTGCACACTGACGTGCACCGGAAGAGTAACGCAAAGTTACCCCGCAGCCAAAAGGAGGCGAAACAACCAAGCAAGGTGAACGCCCCAAGAAGCTAAAGAGCCTCACCGGAAGCGAGCACGAGAAGTGCATCCACCGGAGAAGGTCCAGGGAGAGGTGAAGCTAACCCTCCGGAAAAGCAGAGCACACGAAGAGCGCAGGAGAAACTGCGCCAACGCAAAAGCACTGCAGCAGAACCAATAGCAATCCCAACGGTCGCGGATAGCGAGAAGACTCACGAAGAGGAAGCTGTCCACCCCATCTGGTAGCAAAGAAGATCGCCCAAGAAAAAGGATGATCCGACAAGCCAGAGGGGCGCCCAAACAAAAGCCGATCACCCAAAACTATCGCTAGAAATGAAAGAAGAAATTCTGCCAAGTCAGGATGAATATGTCCTGCCAGAAGACGTCCGTGAACTGAGAGATCAGAAGACCCGGAGAGACGGACGCAACACCAAGAGTAACTAGAAGTAATCGGAGACAAGAGAGAAGATCGTAATGACCGGTCCAGTCACCGAAGAGTGGAGAGAAGACAGTGTCCTAAAGATAGGACAAGACCAGAAGGAAACAGGCGGAGTGCACGCTGCTTGAAGAAGCCTGGTCAGCAAGACAAAGGAAGAAAGGTGACCGCACTGTGTCGTGAAAAGGAGAAGAGTGGCACGATGCCATGAAGAAGAGAACTGAAGTAAGAAGTCATGTGGCACGACGCCATCATCAACAAACTTCTGGAAAAGGTGAAGAGAGGTGTAACAAGTCCACACACCTACAAGAAGAAGAAGAGGTGACACATCGTGTACAGTGACCCGCACGTCCTGGAGAACACTGAGAGCACCAAGAACAGAACAGGCACCTATTCACAAGACCCCGACGACCCGTGGACGGTAAGAGAGCACAGGCCGGAACATTGGCAACACCCACCTTTGGGATTGAGCGGAAGTCTGGAAGCTGAGGGAGCTCAGATGTCCTGAACAAGGAGAACTGACCAATCCACACGAGCCCGTGGAGATCCAAGGGGCAAAGGCCTCAGGGACACCGGTGGCAGAGGGTCCCAACACGAGAGATGAGTCCATCGCCGTCTAACCTGCACGTCCCAGGAAGATGAGGAACTTGTGCGCAAAGGCAAGAGTCAACAACTACCCTTCAGGTAGAGCTACGGACTTTGCGAGGTAGTACCCCCATCGACTCCTCCATTCACACGCAGACTGTGGAGTTGGAGCAACGCTGTGGAATAATACCCGGCCCAGTGGAAACCTGGTGAAAAGGGCCTCCGGTGATATCTCGTGGCAGGAGAACACCCGCGAGAGGGGTGTCCTAGTGAGAAGAATGTCCTTCGAACACTCCATTCTTTGTAAAGTAAAGCTGCCTACAGTGAAGAAACCGACAGACCAGCTGAAGACAACATCATCCAAGTCTAACATCTGGTCATCCTGTGTGACATCATCCTCAAAAGCAAGATCTCCGTGGACTGACCACCACACGTCCACGGCGCAAGCAAAGAAGAGCACGCCCACCGAGAACCAGGACGTCAAGCCAAGAAGAAATAAAGTTCCAGCAGCAATTTCCATCACCGTCATGAAGCAAGCAGCTGAAGAGACTCACTGTAAATTTGTAATTACTGTATATTTATGTATTTCCTCCCATAGGCTCGGACTTTTGCTTTTCCTTAATTTTTATTAAAGTTTGGGAGGAATGTAGTGTCCTAGCAGACATAGGCAAGGGTTAAATTTGTAAGCCTGATACACCTAACACCCACCCACCACTGATGTCACGAGACCACGTGACACAGCTAATAAAAAGAGCCGAGCGCACGTGCTCGGGGCTCACTAACCCACTCTACCTCTGGTGTCTGAGTCGCAGTTCTTCCACCATGTGGGCCTAGGGCCCCACAGTATTACAGGGAGCACATTGCACCCCGTCCACGTGAGAATCCTGCAACACTTAAGAGCCATCACCAACGATGATCCCTCATACCCGGTGGCACTCCACATAAACATGTACCACAAAGGCAAAGCGGAGGATCTGAGTTACTTTGTAATTGACAGTGTCAAAAAACACCCTAGAGGAAGCAACCGATTGTTAACACTCAGGAGACGGGAATCAAGATACATAATCATGTTAAATAGTAAGATAACTAATGGGCTCAATGCAGAAGAAGCGCTGAACGTTCATCTCTAGACTATCCCCTTTGTAATACTGAACTAATGTAAACCTCCTCGGGCTCCAGAAAACTGACCGCACCCCTCTTTTAAACATCCTCACTACCCATCCGTTGTAAATACACACACAAGCACATTTGACACATGTAAGGCTAAAACCACACATAGTAAAAGGCAGCACAGACACAACATTCACATTGACTCCGTGAACTACACGGTGTGTCCCCAATGCATCTGCACACATAGTTGAAATATCACCCTATAAAAGCCTGCCAGCATACAACCATTCTAGCCAGCCAAACAGTACAATGGCAGATTTCTTTCCGACTCTGGTAGTTACACGCTAGAGAACCCAACAGGCTTAATGTAGTCAGCGTCCGCCCACTGGGGCAGAATCAGTACATGAAGGACTCGCAGGCATACTCCGGAATCCATAAACAACGGCTACTGAATTAGCTGCATAAAACAAATAGGCGCACACGACAACAGTATCGGGTCCCAAACCTACCTGGATTTCAGCAGTGATGAGGGACTAATGTTTACACTCTGTCAGCGGAAACAGGCTCAGCCCGCTCCCGAATCGACACATAGGCCATAATTCAACACCAAGCTCGGCCGCAATTACAGAATGTGCACGCAGCATGCACTTTCATACACACATGTTCGAAGTATTTCCTTCATGTCCTTCACACTTCCATGTTAAGGACGCACGATGTGCCCAAACATACATACAGAACAAGCAGAAGCGCCATTACATGCAATTAAACCATGATTATTCACGAACATGAAGACACAGACAATCCATGTATATTAGATGTCTTTGTTTTGCCTAAAAGTTTAGTAACTTTTGAAATTTATTTTGGATGACTTGCAATTTATTTTTCACTAACTCTACTATGTCCATCACTTATCTGTCCATCACATGTGTAACAATGCCCACTATAAAAAGGCTTTCTCACTTGGGTGAAGGTAGATGTAGTGACCAAGGCGGCTGTGTATGCCGAAACACGTCCAAATCGTATGGAATAAAGAACTACCCTTGGAAATCCTCCCACAGAGTCGGTGCCTGCTTTTTATGGTGGTAAACAGGATTGGCTGAATATATATACACATATATATGGATAGCGTAGGGGATAAAATTACTATTCCCACTCCAGTGAGTGCAACAGTAGGAAAAGTGTTGGATAGCGGAGAGGTATAAATTAATATTCCCACTCCAACAAGTGTAACAGTGGGGAAAGTGTTGGATAGTGGAGAGGTAAAATCTACTATTCCCACTCCAGTAATTGCAACAGCAGGAAAAGTGTTGGATAGTGGGTGGGAATAATGTACTATTCCCACTCCACCAAGTGTAATAGTAGGAAAAGTGTGGGATAGCAGAGGTAAATAATTTAGTATTCCCTCTACTGCAAAATAATTAACATTAATTAAGAAATAATGAATTAGTCAAAAATAATTTACCTCCTACCATATTCCCCTATAAACAAATCCACCAACATTGTAAAATAATACACCATTAACAAAATTAAATAACAATTAGGAAGCAATTAAAAGACCATCAAAAATAAATTATATCACACAATTAACACTATGAAATAGCTTTAAAAAAGTAATATATAAAAAAATTAATGAAAATGTTATTAAAATCAAATTACTCCCAATCTACCCCCCTATCAACCCACAACCCACTCCTAAAAAAATCACACAACTAACATATTTACCAATTAACGAATAATAATTAATATCCAATCAATACCTACTTAATAAGATTGTTTAACACAATAACAATATAAAATATTAACTACATAAATATTATTTAATACAATTATTAATTAATTAATTATAATCAAACTACTTCCTACCCTATTCTCCATCAAAAATAAATTATATCACACAATTAACAATATAAAATAGCTTTAAACAAATGATATATGAAAAATTAATAAAAATGTTATTAAAATCAAATTACTTCCCACCTTACTCCCCTATAAACCCACAACCCACTCCTAAAAAAATTACACAATAAACATATTTAACAACTAACAATTAATAACTAATTAATAACAAGTTAATTAACAATATAATGTATTAAATACATAAATATTAATTACTATAATTATAAATTAATCAAGTATAATGAAATTACTCCCCACCATACTCCCCTACACACCCACAACCCACTCCTGAAAAATGCCACAATTAACATATTTACCAATTAATAATTAATAACCAATTAATAGCGAATTAATAACAAATTAATTAACACAATTAACACTATACATTATTAAATTCAAAAATATGAATTAATTAACATTATCAATTAATTAATTATAATTAAATTACGTACCACCCTATTCCCTGTTATACCCAGAACCCGCTACGGAACTAAAATGCAATATTTCATTTTCATAACATTAATAACTTCTACAAATTATTAATACATATATTATAAGTAAATTACTTCATACCCTATTCCCCTACAAACCCACAACCCGCTACGGAACTAAAATACACAAAAATTACTTAACAAAACAGTAATTACTTCTAAAAATTTCAAGCATTCATTAGAAAAATAAACTATACTTGTAACACATATACTAAAATATAGAACACTAAAATAAATGTCGCTATAATTAACAACAATATTTTGACTAACGCTATTACTAACTTCGATATTAACAAAAAACAATATTTCTTACCTGCATTTCCTTATTCTGGTCAACGATATTCTTGTTGGACAATATTGTGTCACATCGATATTTAAACATTGATATTATGACTCTATGTCCCAGGGAACTAGGTAGAAAAGCGAGTTTAGTATGCCTGAACTCAGAATGTTAAAATACATCTTTTAGTGAGGGTGATTTTTAGATTCTGTGTTTGAAAATCCCCTTTTTAGAAAGTCGGTATTTTCTTGCCTAACCATCCAGTATGACTCTGCTAAGTTTATGTATTTCATGTCTGCTTTGTGAGTGACAGGGGGCTGGAGAGGGCTTTGGCTCCAGCAGTCTGATGAGTCAGGGATGGGCTGAATAGGACCTGGGCTGAATAGAGAGTAGGGGGAGGAGATTTCCTTTCACTTGCCTGAGCCTACATTGAATAGAGAGTAGGGGGAGGAGATTTCCTTTCAGCTACCTGGTATCTGCTTTCAACAATGCTGTCTCCACCTCCTGCCAGGAAGCTGCAAAAGGGAGGACAGAACTGGGTTGGACTAGGTACAAACACTCTCTGCCTTTAAAGAACAAAGGATTTAGAAGTATAAATATTGGGGCCCACAACTTTGGATCACTTCTGGGAATCAATACCAACCTTTGCCAAAGAGAGAAACCAAGGAAGCTGAAGGAGGAGACTGCCCCTGTGCTGTGTGCTGTTTGGGGTTGGCCTGCAGTGGTTACTTATTGCCAAGGAAAGGAGAAAAGGAACTTTGTGTGTACTTTGTCATCTTGAGAAAGCTCTCCAAAGGCTTGAAGCTGAACTTGCCTCCTGTTCCGAAGTCTCAGGGACACAAAGACTTCACCACCAGCTCCCATGAATTTCCTTGCTGGGAATTCTACCTGCAGAGAGGTGCCTGCTGCTGTTTTTGGGACCTCTAGAGACTGTGTGTCGCTGGGAGCTGGAAGCGCAACGAGGAAGAAGCGTGTAGCCGCTGCAGCTGTTGCCATTGCATTACCAAAGAAGCGTGCCGCAGCAGTTTGTCGATGCATCGCTGAAGGAGCTTGTTGCATCACCAGAGAAGCATGTCGCTGCTGCAGAGGTTGCTGTTGCATTACCGGAGAAGCGTGTCACAGGGCCTTTCGTGGCTCAAGAGTTAGCCAAGTTCGCCACAGGCCGCGTCGCATCCATGTTGTTGCATCGCATCAAAGACGCAATCTTATCGCATAACACCAGATCATTGCATCGAGGCGCCATCCTGTTACATCGTAACTGGAATGCAGTAAGAAACAGACACATCCCCTCCTCTCCAGTAAGGAACAGACACATCACCCCCCTCGCGCTGCAGTAAGAAACTGACGCATCACCTCCCACAAAGCAAGGAACTGACGCATCACCTTCCCCGCGACCCTTCTGGTTTTTTTGCGTAACGCATCCAAGGTACTTTGAGAGTAAAGTGTTGCTTTTACTATCTACATTGTACTAAACTATTTCTACCATTTGAAAGTCATATGTTGTGGATTTTTTCAGTTTGGTCTTGTGTTAAGTCTAGATAAAGATTACCTATTTTTATAAACTAGTGTGGGGTTCATTCGTAGTGTTTTCACTGTGTTACTGTATGTGCTCACAAATGCTTTATACACTGCCTCTGAGATAAGCCTGACTGCTCATGCCAAGCTACCAAGGGGGTGCGCAGGGGTTATTTTAGGAGTGTAGCCTCCTTAAACTGACTAGAAGCAAGGGCCCATGCTTGGGTAAAGGTGCCTACCTCTGACAACCAGAGACCCCCATTTCTAACACCGTGCCTAGGATTTTGGTTCCTGCTTTGACAGGGTGCATACCTCTGCTGACCATAAACCCATTTTCTAATATATGCCATATATCCAGTGGCTATAAATTAAATGCTACTAGTGGGACTGAAGCACATACTGTCCCAACCACTTAAGTGGCCTCTTAAAACATGTCCCAGGTCTGTCATTCCAGCCTGGATGCAGTTTTAAAACTTCCACTTCGACTCAGCAATATAACTACTTGCTAAGCCTTAAACTTCTCTTTTATGGCATATTAGTCTACCGTTAGGTAGGACCCAGGTAGCCCAAAGGGCAGGGTGCATTGGAATTAAAAACATTGGAATGCACTTTTAAGTTTGACATGTCCTGGTAGTGAAAAACTCCTACATTCGTTTTTCACTACTATGAGGCCTACCTGCCAAATTGGATAACATTGGTTGCCTTCTTACAATTAGTAAGTGCTAACTTTTGATTGAGACCAGGTAAGCAGTTCTTGTGTGGTATCTATGAAATTCTAAAACAAAATACTCTGTAATGGTAAAGTTGAAATTCCAATTTTTAAAATGCCACATTCAGAAAGTTTGCATTTTCCTGGCCTTATCCGTTTGGTGCCAGAGCCTCCCTTGTGTCATATGGCTGGGTGTAACAGGCAGACATTGTGAAATCCTCCCAGTCACACAATAGGTTGTGCCTGAATGGGCCAGCTATTGGCAGGCTGGGGGGCAGAGATGGGTGCAGCTCCATTTGCAGCTGAATAGGCTGTGTTCTGCCTTCATACAAAGGGTTTGTCATTTCCACATTTTCTAAGCAGCCTGCTTGGAGCCAGGGCAGGTGAGTCTGATAATTCCAAACACTTTAAAGAGAAAGCTCTGGAAACTTCTCCTGTCCTCAAAGTAGGCACCAGAGGTAAAAGTAGGGCCCTGAACCCATTCTGAGTGAGTTCGAAGCCCCAAGTGGTGTCCCACCATCCTGAACCCTTGGCTGTGGTGCTAAAAGTGCCCAGACAGTGACAATCCAAAATGTGGGACTTAGGAAGGTTTTGGCTCATAACTGTACCGAGAACCGCGGAAAGTCTTGGACCAACATGCTTGGAGATCTGCCATGGTGCCTTGCCGGTATGCCTTACTTTTTGGCTGCTCCCGGTACGTTCTTCTCTGCACCTGCAAATACTTTTCAGCTGTCATTCAACAAAGGGGTTTCGAACCTCCGGGAAATATCTTTGGCTACAGCCTCCTGCCTTGTCTCGCTGGAGCTTTTCAACTTCTGAAAAGGATACTGAGTCCAAACGTAGGAATCTTCACTGTAAAATTGTCCAGAGGCTTCCTGACAGCTACATTCCCTCTTCGGACACTGCCTGCAGCCTTATTCTGCTGAAACGTCTTCTAAGTCCATATGTAAGAGATGACCTTGCCCAATCCATTTCTTGTGTCCGGACCGCACTCCATCGTGGTTGTCCATATTTATCTACTTAGGCCCAGACTCGCACAACCACATGTCCCATATTAGCATCTTGATTTTTTAAGCGTTAGTTTTTACTAAAACCTTTAAAAAGTCATGAAATCTGTTTTACTGATTGGAGTTTTATCATTTCGATGTAAAATAATTTATTAAAATGTACTCTGTTTTTCTTAATTGGTGTGCGATTTTTTTTATGTTGTGGTTTCACTTTATTACTGCATGTGTGCTGCATAAATACTTTACACATTGCCTCTAAGTTAAGCCTGACTGCTTTTTATGCCAAGCTACCCAGGGTTAAGCACAGGTCAATTTAGTGACGTTTTGTGGGCCACCCTGCTTGGGATTGTGCTGTTGGTTTACCAGAGCTCACACCCAAGTCAAACAACAACCCAATTTCTCAAAAAGAACAATAAGGCTGTATGTCAAAGACAATTTAAAGTCCAGACACCACAACATGTTGCCTGAAGAAGCGGTTTGGTACACCACAAAAGCATAAGGAGTAGCAAATTGCACCACTTGCATTACTAACTTCTCATACAACAGTACCCTTATGTGCAGCATTGTAAGGCTGTAACCTTTGATCCACTCTGTCTACACCACCAATGTATTTGTTGTAGTCCAAGATACAAGTTGATTTGTAGATTTATTCACATTCCCCCAAATGGTAACAGGTTACACACTCTTATCATAATGCTGGTGAGCATTAAGACGTCACTACAATGGTGGTATTTGTGAGCAGGCAGATAATTGCAACACAAGGCACTGCATTCACCATTTGCAAGTTTCTTGCAAAGGAGTTGTCTGGCAAATCCTTTACGATTGCCGTGTATGGATCCACAAGCCACCATTTCACCTCTGTACAGTTCCATGAGATCTGCAATCTTGTGTAGAAATGATCAAAATATAAAAAGTGAGCCTGATGAAAAAAATACTGGACTACATGCCACTCAATTTTTCAGACCCTCCTGAAGACCATGGAGAATCAGGAGGGTTGATGATGGGATATTTTCCAGTATGCTACTGTCACATAATATATACAATTTAGATCTTGCCTAGACGGTACAAACAAGGAGGAAGCAACCTTAATAGCCTATGACCGGATCTTTCAACGGGTGGCTAGCGCTCTGACAAGTCCCACCAGGAAATACAAGGAGAGGGGCAAGAGGTGGTTTAAATCATAACTTCACAGATCCCACCAAAAGTTGCTTTATGCATTGAAGCAAGTTCCCCATAATAAGTCCAAAATAGTCATACGTAGGAAAAAATATAAGCAAACGTTAAAAAGTTGTAAAATACATATTAAAAACGAAGCCTGGAATGACCTGCAGTAGATGTTATCAAAAATATAGCTAGGTTTTGGGAGATTGTCAACAAGCCATTTTTGCGGGCAAAAGCAACTGCCCATAGGATTGCACTGTACCCGAAGATCAGTGGTTCAGCTATTTTGAACATATATATGGTGATCAGGTCAACACGGGCACCTCAACCCCCTTGTCTTCGGATGAGGGAAAATACGCTTTGGTTTTTAATGAAGATGAAGTACGTGAGGCTGTAATACAAATGACAAGTAATAATGCCCCCTGACCTGATGGTGTCCCAGCCAATCGTTATAAGTTAAATGTGGCACTATGGTCCAAATTATTGACACATGTTTTTAATGTGGCCTGTTTGCCTGGTCTGCCGAGGTCTTTGTCATGATCTATTGTTATGCCAGTTTTTAAGAAGGGGCAGAGAGAGGACCCACGATGTTATAGGCCCCTATCGCTGATTGATTCTGCAGTAAAAGTAATGTGGAGAATGATCCTTAAAAAAGCTAACAGACTGGTTAGATGAGTACAAGGTATTCTCAAGCTCACAGTATGGGTTCAGGAAAGCAAGGGTACGACCGATCTGTGTCTAAATTTACATTTGATAGCAGGGAAATATATTACAGCTAAGAATGGGACACAACATCTGGCCTTTTTGTATCTGTCCTCAGCTTTTGACAGAATAAACAGATCCAAACTATGGGTATTACCAACTAACATAGAAATTGACCTGAATATCATTAACTTTTTGTCTGACCAGCTTGGGGACCTTTCTGCCACTGTGTCTAGATATATTTCTTGGAAGATGAGGTGTCACTATCTTGGGATTTATGGACTAATGGGAAGACAAAGATGGCTTTTTTACCACTCCACTCAGCAAAGAGAGACACCCAAAAACTTTCAACTCAGCAACGTTGGTTGGAGGTTATCAAGCAGGTAAAAAATGGAAAGCTAGTGTAGAACTCTGATCTCTCAAAATATGTTCACCATATAAATTGGTCTGCTGAACTATTTCTTCAAGAAAAAGATCATCCATGAACTGCTAAAAAAAACTGTAGGGTCAAGAAATTGTTTGTTTCTACTGTGCACCTTGCAGCACCAGCAAACTGGAGCAGCACAGGCTGGAATGTATTGGAGACTACCCAGCCCTCATCTGCTGCTATAGGTGGCTAAACCAGAGGAACAGACATGCCGGCCTGCGGATGTGCTCCCTGACCTGTTGGCATCACAGTATTTTCTTCCTGCAGTACACCAATTGGAGACACTTGCTGTAGATGAGTCACTTCTTCTGCACTTGAAGTAAAAGCACCATCAAAAGATTCTCCATCAGGGGCGTAACCCAAGCCCCCGCAACCCCCGCGTTGCGGGGGGACCTCGCGCTCCAGGGGGCCCCGCCGAGGCCCCTCACTGTACATTGATGACGAGTCTGACGACGTAATGTATCATGAATTATTTTAAAATTATGAACGGTCCCGGCCGGGGCCCCGTGAGCCTGGCAGCTTGTCTCCTTTCTGGTGAAGAATTGGCTTGGTAGTTTGGTCTGCCCTGTTCCCATGATGCACTGGGCCAGGGACAGACTAATTTGCATATAGCCAGGTTCTGAGCTGGGATGGGGCAGTGAGATAAATAACGGTGATGGATCAAGCCCTGATCTTTGGACTGGGTAAGAGTGGTCTGCTTAATTCAGACACTCTGTTCATCACCACCCCCTTTTCTGTATCGTTTTTGGCCACTATAGGTGTGGCAGGGTATACTCAGACATGAGTCCCTTTCTCACTGCTCCATCAGGATTCAAGCAAGCCGGGCCGAAGAGGCTGAAATGCCAGAAACCGGTCCCCGGTAGCTTGTCTCCTTTCTGGTGAAGAATTGGCTTGGTAGTTTGGTCTGCCCTGTTCCCATGATGCACTGGGCCAGGGACAGACTAATTTGCATATAGCCAGGTTCTGAGCTGGGATGGGGCAGTGAGATAAATAACGGTGATGGATCAAGCCCTGATCTTTGGACTGGGTAAGAGTGGTCTGCTTAATTCAGACACTCTGTTCATCACCACCCCCTTTTCTGTATCGTTTTTGGCCACTATAGGTGTGGCAGGGTATACTCAGACATGAGTCCCTTTCTCACTGCTCCATCAGGATTCAAGCAAGCCGGGCCGAAGAGGCTGAAATGCCAGAAACCGGTCCCCGGTAGCTTGTCTCCTTTCTGGTGAAGAATTGGCTTGGTAGTTTGGTCTGCCCTGTTCCCATGATGCACTGGGCCAGGGACAGACTAATTTGCATATAGCCAGCTTCTGAGCTGGGATGGGGCAGTGAGATAAATAACGGTGATGGATCAAGCCCTGATCTTTGGACTGGGTAAGAGTGGTCTGCTTAATTCAGACACTCTGTTCATCACCACCCCCTTTTCTGTATCGTTTTTGGCCACTATAGGTGTGGCAGGGTATACTCAGACATGAGTCCCTTTCTCACTGCTCCATCAGGATTCAAGCAAGCCGGGCCGAAGAGGCTGAAATGCCAGAAACCGGTCCCCGGTAGCTTGTCTCCTTTCTGGTGAAGAATTGGCTTGGTAGTTTGGTCTGCCCTGTTCCCATGATGCACTGGGCCAGGGACAGACTAATTTGCATATAGCCAGGTTCTGAGCTGGGATGGGGCAGTGAGATAAATAACGGTGATGGATCAAGCCCTGATCTTTGGACTGGGTAAGAGTGGTCTGCTTAATTCAGACACTCTGTTCATCACCACCCCCTTTTCTGTATCGTTTTTGGCTACTATAGGTGTGGCAGGGTATACTCAGACATGAGTCCCTTTCTCACTGCTCCATCAGGATTCAAGCAAGCCGGGCCGAAGAGGCTGAAATGCCAGAAACCGGTCCCCGGTAGCTTGTCTCCTTTCTGGTGAAGAATTGGCTTGGTAGTTTGGTCTGCCCTGTTCCCATGATGCACTGGGCCAGGGACAGACTAATTTGCATATAGCCAGGTTCTGAGCTGGGATGGGGCAGTGAGATAAATAACGGTGATGGATCAAGCCCTGATCTTTGGACTGGGTAAGAGTGGTCTGCTTAATTCAGACACTCTGTTCATCACCACCCCCTTTTCTGTATCGTTTTTGGCCACTATAGGTGTGGCAGGGTATACTCAGACATGAGTCCCTTTCTCACTGCTCCATCAGGATTCAAGCAAGCCGGGCCGAAGAGGCTGAAATGCCAGAAACCGGTCCCCGGTAGCTTGTCTCCTTTCTGGTGAAGAATTGGCTTGGTAGTTTGGTCTGCCCTGTTCCCATGATGCACTGGGCCAGGTACAGACTAATTTGCATATAGCCAGGTTCTGAGCTGGGATGGGGCAGTGAGATAAATAACGGTGATGGATCAAGCCCTGATCTTTGGACTGGGTAAGAGTGGTCTGCTTAATTCAGACACTCTGTTCATCACCACCCCCTTTTCTGTATCGCCCGTGAGCCTGGCAGCAGCAGGAAAGGTGCCCCCCCCCCCGCTGGGGCCCATGTGAGCCTGAGGCAGTTCTGGCAGCAGAATGGTGCGGGGCCCTGGCGGGGGCCCGTGTGGCTGAGGCTGAGCGGCTCTGACACTCACTGCTGCAGCTGCTCTCTGCCTCTTGATCCTGCCTGCAGGCTGACTGGAATGGTTGGGGGGGGAGGGGTGACTCAGTCCTGGGTGGGCTGGCACTGGCAGCACTGCTGCAGCAGCCAGTGGCACTCCGGGCAGGACTGGTGCGGTGCGGGCAGCAGGGCCCCCGTGAGCGGCTGAGACTGAGTCTGTTAAGCTAGTGGCTAGTGGCGCCGGTGCGCACTGAGAATGGGTGCGGGGGCCCCGGCCCGGCCGGGGCCGGTGAGTGAGGCACAGCACTGCACTCACTGCAGGAATCATGGTGCGGGGCCCCGGGCCCCGTGAGTGAGGCTGGCTCAGCTGCTGGCACTGCCCCTGACTGACTGGCAGCACTGCAGCTGCTGCTGCAGGAATGGTGTGGGGCCCCGGCCGTGGCCCGTGAGTGAGCCGAGGCTGGCACTCTGCCACTGACTGGCAGCCGCAGCACTGCAGGAATGGGGTGCGGGGCCCCGGCCGGGGCCGAGGCTGGCAGCAGCAGCACTCACTGCCCTGCACTGGGCTGGGCTGGGCTGGTGGCTGCAGCATGCAGGAAATGAATGGTGCGGGCCGGGGCCCGTCACCGTGACGTGAGGCTGGCAGCGGCTGAGGCTGAGCAGCGGGCTCTGCTCTCTGCCTCAGTGCCTGGACTGACTGGTGCGGGGCCCCTGCCAGGCCCGGAGTGTGTGTGACACTGGATAATTATTTGCAGGAATCAGTGGATGGTGTGGGGCCCCGGCTGGGGCCCGCCGCCCGGCACTTTTTACTAATGAGGCACTGGTGGCTGGCCCGGTGCCACGTGCAGGGGCAACTCTAGGGGAAGCCTTGGGGCAAATGTACTGAAAAGTCCTGCACAGCAGTCACCAGAGCCGCCGTGCTGCAGGGAGAGCGCAGGACAGGGCCACAGCCTCGAAGACACGGGGCTCTGTCCACCCCCCCCTGACCTGGCACACTTAGGCCGCCTTGCACTAGTGCAACGCATTGCGCCTGACATCCAGGCAGCTGCTTTCACCCCGGACAGCGCTGCTGACACCCTGCCCATGCCCCAAGGGTGCTGTGGGTGAGTCACCAGGACATCCCAGGACTTGTCTGGAGTGGGAGCCGCGTGCCGTGGGGGGCCGCCTCCCCTTTCTTAGAAGTCATAGCGAGGGTTTCCTTCCGCCTCCTCTTCCTCACACCCCTGCCTCACACGTGAAGCCTTCAGGGCGCTTCTCTCAGGAGGCTTGTGTTTGCACGTCATGTCCAACCCCTCGCAATCTCATCATTTGCTCGGATCTGCGCCTTTACTCCTTTTTCTACAATAATCACATTTTTCTCGTGTTGGTCCCATTTCAGGCCTGCTCGCACCTGGTCATCAGCGGATGTCACCCACCTCCCTCCTAAAGCGTGGGGTTTGTGCAGCCTGGACGCAGTGACGTGTGCACGAGGGTCCTGGGGAGACCCCAGACTCGGTACGAAGGACTCTGGGGCTGGGGAGAAGCCTGCTTGACCTACACCCCGGCCACCAGGACTCACTGACAGCTTGTCACTCTCTCCACAATCTCTGCCTCTTAAAGTTCATTCAACGGACCTCACTCTGGACCTGAAAGTGCAAGGTGGCACTGAGCACTCTGCCTCTTTAAGTGTTGTTGAGCTGAGCAAGCCATGACACTGCGGCCTGAGGATGAATGGTTATGGTGCGAGGTGCATGCGGGATCCGTCCCTGCCGGGGCCCCTGGAAATGGATACAAATGGGTAGGCGGGCCCCGGCCGGGTGACACGGTGTAGTCTGGTCTCTGTCTTAATGGTGGTGGGTGGATCAATGGGGGCGGGACAGCAGCAGGGTTGTTTACTCCTCCTGCTAACTTTCACTTTCCTTTCCACCCCTGGCTCCGGCCTTGCTTCCGGGGCGCGTATGCGCGCCGCGCGGGGGCAGTGGGCAGGGGGGGGGGGGCTGGCTGGTGACCAATGGCCAGGGACAACACATGCGCATTGCGCGATGAGGCTCATGCTCATCACGAGACACACGCAATAAGCACGTTACACTAGTAAGGAGGTGTGGCATCAGGGGCACGCCGTGCAGCAGAAAACAAAGGAAGCCACGCTGACCGTTGACGCTCAGAGGTCAGGACTCATCACCTGCGGGGCCTTTATTTGCAAATTGCAATCATTGAAAATTGAAAGTGCCCGGCCCCGGCCCCTACTACCACCTGGCTTATAGCCTTGAGGCTTGCGCTGACCACCCCGCCCCCCCACACCCCCCCTCAGCTGCCCAGCTGCCTGCCTCCTGCTTCTGCCCACCATCCACTCCAGCCTCCAGCTCGCCTTGCGACGCACGCCTGGCCCAGCAGGCGCCCAGCCCGCTCACATCAGGTGAGTGCGTTCTCCAGCAGCTCACTTCAAACGTAACTGTAACGCACGCTCATGTAACTGACTGTTTTGTTCCTATTGTGAATGTGAAACGCTCGACGATGACTGGTCACTCACTTTATTTATTTATGCGTTTTTGAGCGCGGACTCCACTTTTAAATAACATGGACCTTTCGGATACAAAATTGAATTCACGGTGGAAACGGCGAACCTGCATATTTTGCAGTCTCCCGTATTATCCCTGTTTCTATTGGTCTTACAAGAGAAAACATTTTTCAGAGGCTATTACACATAGGTGACCCTATGGCGTATTTAGTGCATCATTATTTAATATAAAAGCTTCTAATATTCTGTGCAGGGTTTACTGCATTAATAGCAGAACATCTAACATTGGTGAGGATGAGTGGCAGATGTTTCAAAATTGAACAACAAACGGGTTTGGTACTTGGTTTTTCCAAATTATGGAGTAGACTACTTGCTGTACTTTCAAACACACTTCTTTGTTGAGTCCTTATGAACCAGTTCTGCAGACATTCTGTCTTAAAGATTACTACTATCCCTCAGGCAAGGGGATAATAAGAGAGTCTTCAAGAGAATGAGTGTTGAATCAATAGAAGACTGCAGACCAGCAGGGATCCACTTTGATTCTAGTTCTCCATTGGGCCCTTCTCATATATCTTAGAATTATGAACTAAGGGCTCCTCCCTTGGTAAAGAGACCAAGAGAGGAGGGTTGTGAACGAGAGGAGACTGTAAGACAGAGGAGTGGGAGTAGGTAGTTTTTGTTTAAAAAGAATATTAGATGTGTAGGCGGCCCTAACATGGGGTGCTGCTGCCACTAGCAGGGGGTGCCACTGCAGTGGCCCTCGTGGTGGAGAGAAAGGTAGAGGTAGCCGACAGAAGGAAGTAAGAGAGGTGTTCAGTGAGTGAGAGACGGGGTGACAGAATCGGGAACCTGAGAACAGTGCAACAGTATGTGTAAGACTGCGTTTTGAAACAGGAGGGCCAGAGAGACGCACAGATAAATGAAGAGTTTGAGGTAAGTGAAGGTAAGAGTACTGCGTACAGGTATAACTAGAGAAATATGACAAGAGAGATATAAATGAAAGAGATTATATCGAGAGGGAGAGAAAGAGAGGGAAGCAGGGTTCTCCACAGAAGTATGATAAGGTCTGGGGTACGTGGAGAGACTTTAGAGACCTGGGGTGAACCCAACATCGAACTGTGCCCCTAGACTCACGGGGACCTTGGGGTCCTTGACTACAAACAGGAATGTTGGTACTAACACAATGTTGTGATATTAAGATCACTTTGTTGCTGAGTAGCAAAGCAATAAAGTGTAAAAAAAAAGAGAAATAAAGAAAAGGGGAGTAAGGAAATAATTACTAAACAAAGAGCAAGAGAGAGGGGGAGTATGTAATTGGGCCAATGGGTGGTATACCCGCAGCATAATTACATATGTTTTGTTTTTTCTGTTTTGTCTTTAAATGGTTGTACTGGACTGCATCCTCTCGCTTCTGCACTTTTCACAACCTGAGTAGGAAAGGCCTCAGTCAGTGTAGGGTTGGTTGGGGCACCATCCTCTGGCAAATATACATGTGAATGGCACCAGTAAATGTTGGAGGTTTCAAATCTAAATATGCTAGATTTCTGGGTGGTAGGGCAAAGTGGTACATGGTGCGCCACGTCGCCGGGGGGGGGGGGCCTCCATGTGCTTTGCAGGGGGGCCCCCTGAAGTTTCGTTACGCCACTGTTCTCCGTGAATGGGATAGTCTCTGTATGAATCTTCTGGAAGACGTACTTGAAGAAGATTTTTTATGTACGGGATAGTCACTGTCAATATTTTTTGCAAGATCCTCTACTTCTGATGAAGTCGCTGTATCAGACTCAGTAGTAGATCAGGTCCACTGTAAAACCAGACTATGAAACACCCACTGGTAAAAATAGCAACATCACACAATAACAACAAAATACCAAAAAGATGTTAGTAAAATACTGGTAATAAAACAAACTGCACACCCAAATGACTCCTCTGCATCTAAAAGTAGGCAGACACAGATTCAGATCCATGCAGTAAAACCACTACAGTGACGAAAATCTATGCGACACAGGGAAACTTCTAAACAAAACATTTTCTAGTCTTATTAGTAGCAAGAAAACATGCAAGAAGAAAATACATTCCACTGAGTGTAGCTAGATCTATAGCAATCACTATGCCTCTGTAGGCACCCTAGGCCATCAAATGCAGCAGTGCCCAAATGACAGGAATGTACAGGTCCTACAAGCAAAGGGTATGACTGTACCAAAAAATGAAATGAAAATAGAACTTCTAAACTGCCACAAAAAATACCCACAGGGGAAAGCCACAAAATGAAAGAGTAAATGGGACAAAACCCCAAATAACAATCATTTATCAAAACAGAAGACAAAACGGGGGAAACCCCAAACAAAATGCCACCAAAGGAGGTACGTAAAATTTCTTTTTCACAAAAGCAATAAAATGGCTACCTGAACAAGAGGGAGGGAGATACTCTTAAAGCAGAGCCCTCTCACATCTGACATAAAGAGGTGAATACATATATCTAAAATAAAAACACTGGAGATCTTGTGTTTATTTCAACTCACCAGGGTTCAGAACGAGGGGAAGATAACAGCAATCTGTTTCAAAGGGACTCAAAGAAAACATTACTATGACAGGAAAGTCACTGATTTGAATCATGATTGGTGCACTGGGGAATACTTTTTCTTCTTTTATTCTCATATGCAGTCTAGCTGTTCCAGCACTCCAAAATGTGTGACCCATAGGAACACCAGACAGCTAGACTAATTTTGTCATAGATGTCTCTTTAGGGAGGCTGATCCCAGTGATCTGTGCAAATGAAGAATTAATCATAGGATAATAAATAAACCCAGATCACCAAGATTTGCTAGAGGTTACAAACTCCTCATACTTTGAATGGGAAGTTGCACTATAAATGTAGACATAAATATTCCCCTGTGTACCAAACAACATTCAATTTAATGACCTATTGGCCAGTGCTTCTTTTTGAGTACCCCTTGACACAGATCAATGTGCATTGTGGCAGATCGATGCCCCCTTGGACCAAAACCATACATGGGGACAGGGCCTACTCCCAAAAAGAATTCCATCCCAGAAAATCCCTGTTGTTTAACGGGGTAATCAGCTCCCTTGGGTTGCAGATCAATGTGATCTGCCCACAGGTGAGCCTATTTGTTGCTGGGGGTAGTGGAAGCTAGGCCTCATGTCTGGGGGAAGGTGAGGGCTGCTCTAACTAAACATTCTCCAAACATATAACAAAAAAATATATGTATGCTACCACAAAAGTTGATCCTTAGTGTCTAGTACGGTAACAACGTTGGTGGGGAACATATTGATGTGATTTACAGGATCGCGCACCGAGACCCCGCCAATAGAAACGGTGGTGGCATAGCCTTAATCTGCAAAGAGACCCTCGAATGCGCAAACACCACAGATGACACCACCCCCATCATGGAGCACCTCAACTTCCAACTTCAAATGAAAAACCACAATCAGAGGCACCCTCGCCTACAGACCTCCCGGAGCCCGTCCTCCCTTCTGCAATACCATCCCCGACTTCATTGCTCCTCTCGTCATCAACTTGAATATGTACATCTTCCTAGGAGACCTCAACTTTCACCTTGAGAATACCAAAAAACACCAACACAGCTGACCTCCTAGAAAGTATGGCCAACCTCGGACTCAAGCAACTGGTCACCAACCCATCTATATCGCAGGACACACGCTCAACCCTATATTTTCTGCCAGGAACAGAGTAAAATACACCCACACTGAAACAATCACCTGGACTGATCACCACTGTTTCCACTTCTTCATCTCAGAACACCCTTAGCACCTCCACTGCCAGTGAAATGCAGTGCAGTTGGTACAAGGTATCAGAACAGTGCTGGACCAATGTACTCTACTCCCAAAATACCTACCACCACTGAGTACTAAGAACAAGCAGTGGACAACTTCACAAACTGGATCACAGCAAGCGCTGATAAAGTCGCCCAAGGAAACCTTTATTGAAAGCACTGAAGAGAGCCAGAACGTTTCTTGATGTTGTGATGTATGCATTATGTTGCTAGTGCAAGCATTTTGTTTAAATCAGGGCTGGCTGGTGTCAGTGCACTTTACATCACACACACATTAAACAGAGACTATTATTCCGATGTGTGTAATCAGTCTGTAGGAAATGTTACATAAGACAATGAGGATTAAGAGGTGTTCGATCACGTCATTCATACTGATAGGCAGTATATTTCATGAGTGGTTGGTCTGAAGAAGCATAAACTCAGGATTTAAAATGTACCACAGTGGTTGGGGTTGGCTTTACTAACAATAATGTATTTCTGCCCAAAGGAACCTTTTTTAGCTACATTAGGATAATGAAAGACTGGTAAAAATCATACAGTTCTAACCCATACCCTGGGCCGACCTTTAGCATGTGCGAGCTGGGCCAACGTGCAGGACGCAGACCTTTAGAGGTGAACAGGAACTGCCTGCTGCAGTCCTCTTTCGAGGTGGCTTCAATAAATTCTGCATTTAAACACCATTTCTGGAGTCTGCTGGTGCCAGTGTCTGCATTTTCATTGAATCCCCTGACATGCCTCTCCTTCCTGTTGCCCCCTTCTCCTTACCTTTGTCAGTCCCATTTTTTCAACACACATACAGTTAAAAAGGACAAATGGGAAGGGATGCCACATTTAGTTTCATCCAGGGCGCTTTCTGAGCAGAGGTCAGTTCTGCCTATTCTATGCACTATCAAAATTTCAAAGGGGGGAGTAAAGAGGAAAAAGGTAGAATCGTCCTCCTCTTGATATCGTTATTCAACAAAGGGATTCTACCATTATCTATATGAATATATATATATGTGCATAAATGCGTGCTTAATCTTACTTAAGGTGTTTAAATGATGGTGTCTGGAAAAATCAGAAAACCTTCTCTTATTTGTAGGAATGACAGTGTTCAAAAAATTGTAAAATACCCCTCACACACTGAAACCTGATTAATTGTCATGCTTCATCATTGGGGTCTTCCCGCCCCTCTACAGGATGGGGCGTGCTACAATCTACGTAGACATGGGAGCACTTAATTTTGTGATTAGTGTATATGTGTAGTGTGTGGGATCGTGAAAAAATCTAGCATGACACAAATTAGGTTTCAGTGTTTGAGGGGTATTTTATAATTGTTTAACACTGTCCTTCCTACTAATAAGAGAAGGTTTTCTGATTCTTCCAGACACCATCATTTAAACACCTTAAGTAAGATAAAGCACATACTTATGCACATATATATGTTCATATAGATAATGGTAGAATCCCTTTGTTGAATAACCATATTCCATGCACTATGCATACAGCTATTTGATGGCAGTTCGTAGGGCACTGTGCTACTAGGATTGTAACTTATGAATTGCAAGTAACAAAAGGATCTCTGTGACAAAAGCAGTAACCTACAGACCTATCTACATAAAATACAGCTCCTTGATTGGAGCAGGCATGTTAAGCCTCTGTGTTTATGATGAGTCAAAACCGCCACTAGACAAAACTCTGATCTCCCCTAACAGAACATTAGTCACCAGAGTTACCTTGCTATATTTATTGATGCTTGAAAACTGCTGGCCACACGAACTCTGCAGCAGGTGCTTTTAGACCTGTGAGTTATTGTTTAAACACAGAGCCCACCGCGGTCAGTGCCAGGTGAAGCTGCACCGGTTGCACCGCACTAGAGCTGGCCCTGGAACAATAATAGATTCAGACTGTGGAAAGGAGACTTTGCTCAGGTCCATGTTTGACTGCAATGGCCTTTAAGGATTGAAAGCCCTTTAATTTGTTTACATTCTCAATCATTTTAACAGAACCACCATGGGAAGTCATTCTTGCACCTGCATCAAAACAGGAAATAGGCAAGAGACTTTCCCTGATTTTTCATGCATTTTTCCCTTTTTTTCTTTTGAGATCCTTCATTTCCAATGTACTATTTGAAAACACATTGGCAATCACAACAATCACATTCTTTCAATATGTTAGACAAATAATGAAATTCTATCAAGTATCAAAGTCAAACAGTAAATGGCCACAAACCTTTCAATATGTTATGCAATTTCTGCCACATCTGAGTGTTTTAGCGATCTCCAAAATATAACTTTAGTTTCCATCCTGAATGTGAAAGTCTGTATTTGTTCTGTATGTACATGGTAATTAAATGGCCCCATGTTACGCTCTAAGCTGATCCTGGCTCTTTGTCTAACAGTACTTTACATGCTGCAATGTTTGAGCCCATGCTTACTTAAAAGGAACTGAGAGAGCAGATTCTGAGACACATACTTTAGTACTGTAATTCAAAGAGAGCAGCAACATGATGTTGAAAACTCTGGGCCAAATTTATAATAGTGTTGCACCACCCTTGCGCCATGCAAGGAGGTGCAGGGTGACCCAACACTAAAGTAAAATTTATCAAGCCACACAAGAGCACCTTGTATGCCCCAAGTGGCTTGATAAATTTAGAGCTCAAGCCCTGGAGGCATTCTATGTTTGGAGCATGGGTGTTCTCTCACATCCCCCCATGGATTTTGGTGCATTCCCAGATTTACCATTACTGATGAACCTGGGAATGTATAAAAATGCTGTGCCTCCCCAGCTGAGGCATAAAATGTTGGAATATCTTTATTTCTCCTTTTATCTTTCTATGTGTGGTGCATTCTGCAGAACAAATTGAAAGAGGAAAATGCATCAGAGGATTTTATTTACAGAAAGGTGTCCTGTCCTGCACAAAAACAATCCTGTCTACAATGCAGGCCTCCTTGCACCATGATGCAAGGGGGACTGCATTAGCTCAAGGCAGCACATTGAGCACCAGCATAATGAAAAGGCAGGAATTCACCGTATAATGTTAAATACAGCACGTCCCTGCCCATTCCCTTTCACTCACTGCAGCAAGGTGGCTTGCTGTGTTGCATTGCATGAACGTTTGATAAATCTGGGTCTCAGTGGCTTCTAGATTTCTAAAAAGTGAGAGTAAGCTGTATGCTGAAAGGAGCTCAAGAACTGTGCTGGTTACAAGAACCAGCTATCATGGTTTCCCTAGACACATCCATGGCATTCGATACCATTTAATGGCCCTACCTTTTCACTGTATTAGTAAATCTGGGTTTTGGACCTGGGTTAATTGACTGGGTCAAACTCGTCCATTCGGAGTCCCTGGCGCAGGTTGTAGTACACAACAGAAAATCTGAGGTGGTTTCTTTGGGTCAGGGGACCAGACAGGGATGCCCGCTGTCCTCCCTTCTGTTTACTGTTGCATTAGAGCCCCCTGTGGTGTGGATTCAGAGAGATCCAGTCATGCCTGGCCTATGCTGGGCGGAGACATTGGAAGACCCCATCTCATTATATGAGGACGAAATCCTTCTATTCCTAGTCTCCCCCAGAGCATCGCTGGTAGCGGTGTTTGATATCTTTGCAAGCTTCGATAGATTCTCTGGGTATTCCATAAACTTGAGTAAATCCACCCTCTATGTCCTCAATGGAAACCCACCAATTATACCCAAGGGCTGCCCCATACAAATAACTGCAACAGGTTTTAAATACTTGGGGATCTTTGTAACATCGAACCAACACCTCTGTTATGCTCACAACCTACTCCTGCCATTACAAAAACTGAAAGGAGACATAGTAGCATGGAATACGCTCCCTCTCTCACTGTTGTGTAGGGCAGCGCATTTTAAAATGATGTCCCTGCCCTGCTTCCTCTATGCGTTGCAGAACTACCCTGACCCAGTGCCTGCCTAATACTTCAGGGAAATAGAAGGACTGCAGAGGGACTTGCTGTGGGAGGGGAAGCACCGAAAAGAACTGACTAAACTCCCCCTTAACTGGTTTGACTGAGGGAATCAGTCTTCCTGACCTCAAGAAATATATTTTGGGCTTCCCACCTTACGGCCATTAATCATGGCACATATTGACGCATACATGATGCAGGCTACGCCATGGACAGATGGCTCCTCCCAGTTGGAAATTACAACAGGGCCCTCTTTTCAAGACCGCAGCGGTTCCCCTCACCGGACTGACCAAACATTTCATACAGGTCTGGCACGCAGCAACTAAAAGCCTTGGATGGAAACGGAATTTAAAAATGGCAACACCTCTCTGGGATTCAGAGACACTTGGAGTCCTGTGGAGGTCGAAAGGGTTTGACAAGTGGGACATTATTGGAATCTCAAGTGTCGGAGATATGTGGGTAAAGGGCAACGTGGTACCATTTGCTACCTTGCAACAGAAACATGAACTTGCACACACAGAACTCTTGCGGTATCTCCAGGTCCGGCATGCATTACAGTCTCACTTCTCTAAAGGTTCCACTCCCCCCACAGTACACACCCCTCGAAGATAGACTACCCGATGACTACCTGCCAGAGAAGGCAATCTCTCTCACGTATAAGAAGCTGATAAATAACACTGCAAATCCTCTACAGGGCATCAGGGCAAGGTGGGAAAGGGATGGGCTTGAACTGGTTGATGAGGAATGGCAGGAAGCGCTCGCCTCTCCATGGAAGGTGGTGATTTCGGCTGGGCTGCGTCTCGTTCAGCCCAAGATATTGCTCAGAGTGTATGTCACTGAACCCCTCCTGGTTCGAATGGGGAGGGCATTGGGAGGGGAGTGCAGAAGGCAATGTGGCAATGAGGGCACGTTTATGCATATCATATGGGAATGTGATCTCATTCAGGTGTATTGGCGGTGAATACATACTGTTCTTAGTGAGGTGTTTGACTTGGACATCCGCCCAGAGGCGAAAAGGTGCCTTTTGAATGTTTGGAAACCCACGGACTTGAGCAGAATGGGTAGGATCTGGGTCACCCTAGGCCTCATGGTGGCAAAAAGGAACATCGCTTAGCTATGGGGAGCTTCAAACCCGCCAACCGTAGAAGAATGGAAGAAACACATGGACTGGTGCATGTTCCGTGAGAAAACAGTGTACCTCGCTAGGGGTTGCCAGAAGAAATGGTCACTGATATGGGGGGCCTGGAGCATGTACCGGGGAGAGATTTGTAGCCCACCGCACCACACCCCTGTCGAAGACCTGACTTCGCCATAAAAGTAGTATTTTGGGTTTAGTAGCACCTCAGTTCAACTCTTAACCTGATTATTGCTGTGATTATTTGTTGATTTCCTTTCATGTACAAAATGATAACTTGCTACATGTTACCATGATGACACGTGTTGTTTAGTAAAAAGATTTATACAAAAATAAGAATTGTGTTGGTTACTCATGAATGTTAGATTGTTTTGTGAATTATTCGAGTTATTTGGTATTCCAGTGTCTTGTACAGTTGTTATACTAAAATTTAATGTTGAAAGGGAGCGAACTGTTCAAGTCTTGAGGGTGTAATTACTATTGCACCTGGAAGCATGATGTAAATACCTCCATGTTTGCTGAGGAAAGAGAACTGCTTCAGCCTTTAAAGAAATGGAAGAAACTGTCTGATTCTTATTTGATTGCCATAGATTTGTGCGAGGTTTTCAGTGGCAAGAAAGCAAAGGGGTTTTACAACATAGTTTGCGTATATGTGTGAGCATTCCAGAAGTCATCAGAGCTGGAACAGTGGGAATGATAAAGATGTTTACTCCAAAAATGTGAATGCTGGAGGCACATGTGTTCTTTGTATGACCGCAGGAAAACAAGGAAACAGTAGGATACTGCAGTCTTAAAGGGTTTACATCCGACTTGTGATTCTCTTGCTCTTGGAGACTTTTTGATTTGTGAAAGCTGGCGAGGTGACAAAATAATACACACAAACATAGTTTGAAATAAAAAATCAATATCTCAAGAAAGTCACTGCGATAGCAGAATGGATGGAATAAGTGGCATTTTGCTTCAGGAAACCAAGTAAACATGGGCAAAAAGATGTTATTTTATTTTATGTCATATTTTATTTACAGAGGGCAACATTCGCTGGAATAACAAAAAACACAACTGCTAATAAAATCAAAAACATATTTGGGTGGGCTGAACATAAAATGTCAGAGCCCTGCTGGGAGAGGACGACAAAGAGAGAAATTACTAGAACAGTGGGTAAGGTTTTTCAGGACTTGGTTGCTGCCACAGGAAAAGCTCTGTCGCCAAAGGTGATGAATTTTGCTTAGTGAAAATCTGATAGGGTGAGTTGGGCAGAGTGGAAAAGTTGTGGTGGTGCGGGAAGTCTGAATATGGCTAGGAGGAAGTCTGGGGGTGATTTATAGATAGTCGGCGATTTCTAGAGAACTCTGGGTCGGACTGGCAAGCAGTGGCGGGCCCCGAGGATTGAGCAGGTGGGGTCTCGGCAGGTGTATTAAGAGATGAGGCGAGAAGGAGCATTTTGGACCAGGCGAAGTCTCTTCCGAAGTGTGACAGGGATACCTAAATAAATCCAACTGCTTTAATCAAGCCTATATCACAGCAAAGCATTTACAACTTGGCAAGGTGGTCAGGTCACAGTAAATGAATGGCTTTATTATTTTCAAAGTTTTTTGTTCTAGACAGAGCAAGAGTTTAAGACATTAGCTACCAAGGTACTGAGATTACAAACCGCTTTCGATTGTTCTTTGTGGGGCGTTGGGGGAGGAGTACTGCCTACTTGTCGTTAAACTTGCCTTCCACAGAGTAAGGGTGTTTTTGACGACCGGAATATCTGTTTTGGAAGGGCTCAGTTCGAAATGTCAGTGGATATCCACCACCGGTTAATATTTAGGGTGGAAAAGAGGGTGGGTGTATATTCAGGAATTCAGGTGAGAGACCTTCCGTGTGTGCCAGACCGAAAATTAGTTGGGGGTTGTCCCCATATATAAAACTGTGGCTGGACTTGATTGGATAGCTGCTTATTAGTGTCAATTTAATTCCAGTGCTTGAGACAAAGTTGTTATCGACACTAAAAAAAATGTGGGTATGAGTGGAGTTACAGTAAGGTGACGAATCACAGGTGTGGGAAGTCTGTCCAATTATTAATAGGCTTACATGACTGTTGGGAACTCTGCATGTCCTAAATGTGGGAAAAGGTTGGCGTCCACTAGACTATGTAAAGAAGCCATAATGCAGGTTTTGGAAGAAATAGCACAAGACCCAGAACGTTTTTTTTTACTACAGGTGTCATTTAGTTGTGAGAAATAGCAGGAGAAGGTAAACATGCTAAAATGTCAAGAAATATTGGATGGATGAAATGTTGTGATGCTGGCAAATTCCAGACCACTCTAGACTCTTATAGGGGATGAAAGTTTTGAAGAGATTTTTAGTGATGACAAACATCAAAAGGAGTGAATATATATTTGAAGAATATGGAAAAATTAAAATAGACCCATGAGTTAAGATCAGGGGGAGACTTCATTTTAAGGGCAGGTGTAGAGGCTTTGCAAAGTATTTGTGGTGAAGAAGCAGATGATCGGAATGAGTGGAGACACAAATCAGAATTGTGTGCCATAAATTGGATCACAGTTATTAAGAGCGCGTGACATCCGTGACCGGGACAAACTGTGAAGGTGTTCTCTCCCCCAACTCCCAAATGTGTTTACCACTAGGTTTGAGCATTTTTTGTCCTGAAAGAGAGTGATGTTCCTGGTAATCAGAAAGTGGATCATACGCCACGTTTGATGAGTGAAACTTTGGAGATGGCGATGAAATAAAGATCATTTAAATGATAGAGTCATCTAGGTGATTGGTGTCCCCAATTTGGACAGGAATCCTCTGTCAGATATCTTTGAGGCATAATAAACTCTTTTGAAAAAGGGAAATATGTACACTATCATTGATATTTAGTTGGCTTATAACCAGGTGGGAAAACATAAGACTTTCACGATTTTGTTGAGATTTTGCTGCCTGTCGTCATGCAGTGTCTCAAGTCTTGACAGGTTTGTGACAGGTAATTTTTTTCCAGGGCGAAATAAAGGTTTATAGAGTGAATGCCAAGGAGCATGATGACGTTTTGTATCAAGTGTTGTCAAGGCCGGAAGAAGATGGGTTGACAGTGAACAAAGCGAAATGCCTGATTTTAATAGGTTTAGAAACTTATCTGAGAACAAACATATGGAGTGACCGGATAAGGCCAAAGGTGTATTTTGTAGAGGGTGTGCAAGAATGCGCTATCTGCAGGAGATAAGGGACAACTAATATCATTTCGTGGATTAGCAGAATACTGTTGAAAGTCTGCTAAAGATTTTGTAGGAAAAGTTGGGCCTGTTGAGGACAAGGTAAAGAACTAGCATTTGCAACACAATTGGTCTCGCTTTTGGGACCTTATAAGCATTTAGCCTTGGAGCAGAAAGTATGCTCCTGCTAACGTTTGTTTATCTCCCTTAAGTGTACCCATGATCGCTCATTTCCTCTCATTACAATAACCTGTTTATCCCCGCAAAATGTTCTCGTTATCGTCTGTTCCAAATCTTGTAAACAACCTGTTTAACCTTATAAAGCGCTATGATACCCTAACGGGTCACGTTAGCGCTCTATAAAACACTAAACAAATAAATAAATACAAATTTGGTGATTGTGCGCACAGATGGAACTAATTTCAAACCGCATTCAAAAAGCCTACACCCTGGCTGTCCAAAGTAATGTAATGAAAGCTGTTAATGGAATGTGATATATGACGTCATCGATGACATAATTAATAATAGGTTTCAATTCTTTTTGCACTTACAGTTGTGCAGCCCAGTGACTGGCACTTCACCTCTGTGTATGTTTTATGATGTAGAAGAAATTGAAAGTCCGAGTATAAAGCAAACCATGGTAAACAAACAGACTGAGATGATTTCCATGGACTGTCATTGGGTACAAATGTCACTTTATATAAGAGTTTGTCCATTTTAGTTCATAGCTGCACAAAAAGTGAATCTCTATTACAGTGATATTTCCAGCTTCACCGCTGCACCGCTGACTTTCATGAGCAATCACTACTCTAGGACAGTGCCCTCATCCTCCTAGACCTCTCAGCCGCCTTCGATACCCTAATAACACACCTCCACAACGCCGGGATCCAAGGTAAAGCCCTGGACTGGATCTCCTCGTTCCTCTCTGACAGAACCCAGAGAGTCTGCCTCCCTCCATTCCGTTCCGCGGCCACCGAGATCATCTGTGACGTACCCCAGGGCTCATAGCTCAGCCCAACCCTCTTCAATATCTACATGAGCCGCCTCTCTACGATCGCACACAAACACAACCTCAACATCATCTCATACGCCGACGATATCCATCTGATACTCTCCCTCACCATAGACCCAGCCACCGCCTAACTCAACCTCCTGAAAGGAATGAAAAACGTCGCTCAATGGATGAAACTCAGCCGTCTGAAACTGAACTCAGACAAAATGGAGGTCGTCATCCTTGGCCCATCCCTGTCCATCTGGGACGACTCCTGGTGGCCCACAGAACTGGGCACTGCACCGACACCCACTGACCACGCACGCAACCTGGGATTCATACTGGACTCCTCTCTCACCACCTCTCCATCTCATCATCATGCTTCAACATCCTGCGCATGCTCCATAAGATCTTCCGGTGGATCCCTACCGGAACTAGAAAGATGATCACCCAGGCCCTCGTCACCAGCCGACTAGACTACGGGAATGCCCTATACGCAGGAACCACAGTCAAACTTCAGAAAAGACTCCAACACATACAGAACGCATCCGCACGACTCATCCTCAACATCCCCCGCCACAGCCGAATATCAGCCCACCTGAGAGACCTGCACTGGCTCTCTATCAACAAAAGGATCACGTTCAGGCTCCTCACCCACGCACACAAAGCTCTCCACGACATAGGTCCAGAATACCTCAACAACCGTCTTGCGTTCTACACTCCAACACGCAAACTCCGCTCCGCCAGCCTCGCCCTCGCCACCATCCCACGGATCCGCAGAACCACCGCCGGAGAAAGATTCTTCTCCTACCTGGCGGCCAAGACATGGAACTCCCTCCCCGCCCACCTACGACTGACCCAGGACCACCTCACATTCAGGAAACTCCTCAAGACCTGGCTCTTCGAGCAGTAGCGGCACTCCCCCCCTCCCCCAGCGCCTTGAGACCCCTACGGGTGAGTAGCGCGCTCTACAAATGTATTGATTATGATTATGTAATTGGGGGGACCTTTAAAGGTGTTTGAAAGTGTTAAAGGTCAACCATGGCATGTGTTTCAGTCTATATAGTGATCCATCAAACACCCAAAAGGCGATGGGAGGCAGCTTGCTATTAGTCTAATCACCTGCAATAGCTTGGGGTAACTCTCTCTCCCATCGTTATTTTGCCCACCATGCAACCTCAGTTTGGATCCAGCCATTTGCAAACAGCCTCGACTCTGCTTCAGAACTAACAATGGAGCTGCACTGCCAGGCCAGGTTCTCCCTGTACGGGAACACAAGCAACCAAAGACAGGTTCCATCCTGACTAGGGCTCTTCAGTTGGGTGTAGCTTGGGTCCTGTGGCACAGTGAGCATAGGATGCATATCTGACCTGGCAATTCAAGGGGAAGTGCTCCTTTTGTAGCAGGAACAAAAACTGATTTGCATATGCGATGCGATGGATTAACAGTGGTCAGACGTATTGCAAGCATTCCTCTCATCACGTTTTGAGTGTTTGATACAAAGTGATACAAACAAGTGAAAGCCAAAGATGGACAGCTGACCGAAACAAAAGACAGGCTAATTTGTCTAGGCAGACGGCAGTAGAGGAAGGAGAATTGATGGGTCTCTTGCCAGAACCCGTCAGTGAGGAGTTCCTGGTCAGGTTTGACAAAGTTCGTCCTTGTAGCGGAACCATCAGTCAACAGTTAGCATGGGGGAGTGGTTAGGGGAAGCCATGGAAACAGCAACATGCCCTGTGTTTGGCCATACAGAGTACCGAAGGATGCTGTGGCCGACAAAGACCCCTGCCGGTGAGGCAGCTGAACTCTAGATCAAATCCTACCATGTAGTCCTGTAAGTTGACTGTTACCAAACTAGTCTCGGCAGGGGGTCAGGAGAACACCTGACCCCCCAGGGTCATAAAGCAGCACTACTATAGGCCGGCCCTTTGTTCTGGTCAATGAAGACTTGACCATGGCTGAGAGATTACAGAGCCCGGTTGCGGTCTGGCCAGTGAGCCCATTTACTCTATGATGTAGAGGAATGAGGACCCTGTTTCAAACTGATTTGTGAATTTATGACCCCGAGGTGAAGAGGGCACAGCTGTGCTACATACAGGTCAATGATTTTCTTACATTGAGTTGAGAGGTGACAGTACTCTACTTCACAGTGGTGACCCAGTTTGTGGACCCTAGACAAATGTCACAGAGTCCTACTTCACTGTGGTCAAATTGTTCATGATGTTAAAGATAAAAGGTGAAAAAGCCCTGCTCACACTGGATAATGGGTTCACTGCAAGAGTGACAGAACACTACTTCACTCTGGGAGTGAGTTCATGGACCCCAGAGAACAGGTCACAGAGCCCTACTTTACATTGGTACCATTGTTCATGAGGGTAGGGGTAAAAGGACACAAAGTCCTTCTCACTACGGTTTGTGAGTTTGTGAACCCGAAGTGAGAGTTCACAGAACCTTATTTCACTCTGGTCAATCATTTCATAAACCCTGGAATGGCAGAGGTCCCCGGTTCTATCCTTAGGGCTACTCAAACTGGTTTTGTGGGTTCATGATCCTCGGTGAGAGGTCGCAGAACTCAATTTCAGCATATATACTGCAGTGTAAAGGGTTTAGGGCCTTGCTTCAGTTAAGCATGGTTTCTATATCCAGGTGGTTGTAGGAGATCAGAGCCTTGCTTCTCTGGGATGAGTCTCCTGTACCACGGCAGGAAGAACAGCAGGCAAACTAACTGGTGTCATCGACTCACAGCTCCATTGATCAATGATTGAGCAGCAGCTCTCAACAAGCTTGGTACAGAAGGGGAAACTGCGTGACAGGAGAATACTCACTACACTTGTGTTCTATCCTGTTCTTTGTCCCAGGCTAGCGACGTTAGCGGTGTGATGTTGGCAGTGTGACTGCCCTCAGACGGGGCACTGAGAGGGCTGGGTTTGATGATTCACACAATAATGATAAAATGGGCGCCATGCAACGTTATGTGCGGCGCCCGTGCATATTAAATTAAGCAGGCGCTGTGATTATGCGCGGCGCCCGTGCATATATAAAAAATATAAAAATGATAAAATGGGAGCCATCCAACAAATATCATGCGCGGCGCTCATTTAAAAAAAAAAAAATTTAAACATAGTTTATTGGGTTTTGCACAGTCTGCATACATAATCACATCATCCATCAATCAACACGATAAACCAGCCCCCACAAAGGCTCCTAATCCCCTACTCCTTGTATGCTGTGCTATCCAATTACTGTGATGCAGTAGGCGGTCGAATGTCAAGAACTATATCCCAATAATGTGTGTACCCCCAACTGGTGCAACCCCCCCTCCCCCCTTGTCACCGGTGTGTGCTTCGCTATGGTTCTATTCTGTCTTGTAGGAACAGGAGTCACTTCCCTTTCAGTCATTCAATGTACCTGACCAGGCTTGGGGTCTGCTACTGCTAGTGCAACCTCCTCTCGTTCATCCTCTGTCTGATAGTCCTGTAACGCTTGCACTAATGTTTCCCATGCTGTCGCTGCCTCATTATTTCGCCGTCTTGCCTGCTGGTATCTAAGTGTACTTTCGCTGCTTGCCTATTTTACAAACTCAGCCCTCCATCTCTTGCTGCTAGGTCCCACTGTCGCCTTCCAATGCCTCGTTATTTCCCGTTTCACCAGTAGCAGCCCCATATCCACGAACTTGCTTGATATTTTGTTCTTTGATGTGTGGGGGAACCAATGCAAAACACTAGTGGCTATATCAAAGGTCAATTGTCGCTCCGTGATTGTGTTCAGTACATCTCCCACCTCCTCCCAGTAAGCCCCCATTGCAGGGCAAGACCATAGCATGTGCATCAATTCTGCTCCTATCTGTGCACATCGAGGGCATGCTGCCTGTGTTGTCTTAAAATATTTCTGGATTTTCCCTGGTGTTAAATATGCTCTATAGAGTATATAGAAGTGCACTAATTGGAATCTCGCGTTTCTTGTGCTCTTCCAGGCTCTGCGTATAATCTGTGTCCAGGCCGTTTCAGGAATAGCTCTTTCTATGTCCACTTTCCATTTCTCCCTCAGTATCTCTAGGTGTGCTAATCCTTCATTGAGCATTCTAGAATAGAGGCATGTGACCGCTTTGAAAGTCCTGGCTGCCATCATGGTATATTGGCATGCCATGGTTGTCTTAGGCTCCACCTGCCCCTCCAGCCAGTGAGCTTGAAGTGCCCTAGTCAATGCTGCATGTAAGAGGAATCCCCCTCTCGGCAGATCGTATCTCTCCTGCAGCGCCTGATATGGCAGCATTGCCCCATCTTCGTATAGGTCTCCTAGTATCTGGATCCCTGCATCTTCCCATTCCTGTATTGGTGTCCAATCGCCGCCGTGTGGAAGCGCTGTCGCCATTCCCAACGGGATTCCGTGCGCATACGGGTGCAAGACTCCCGCCCTGCGTTGAGAGCGATTCCAGCATAGCCTTAGTGTCTTTTTTTCAGTTAGGAGATCCCTAAGATCTAGTTTTTGTTGCAGCACTATAAATGACAGAGCAAAGCGTGGTATTCCCCTACCTCTCTGCCGTTCCGGACCTCTAAATTCCTGCACTACTGCCTGTGTTAATATCTGGAGTTGGGTCGCTAGGTAATACAGCTCGAAATCTGGGACCGCCAATCCTTCCTCAGCTTTGGGCCTAACGAGCGTTGCCTGCGCAACCCAACATCTCCCTGTTCCCCATAGGAAACACACTATGAGCGATTTCACCAATTTGAACATTGAGCACGGGATCCATACCGGGAGAGTTCTAAAAAAATATAACAGTCGAGGAAGCGCTACCATTTTCAATAGAGCTATTCGTCCCCTCACCAACAATGGGAGGGTGGACCAAAAGGCCTTACTACTACTTTTCAATGCTCTCACGGCATGTCCTACGTTCCCTTCCAGCATATCGGCGGCAGTGTGATAGATATGCACTCCCAGGTATTTCAAACAAGTGGGTTCCCATCTCACATCCCTATCCGTAGTGGGCTGGGGTTCTCCCTGTCTCTCCGGGAACAGGCATATTTTCGACCAGTTCACTCCCAGCCCCGAGACGTCTCCAAATTCCGATAGCAAGGTCCCAGCTCTCGTTAACGCTCCACCTGCGTCCTCAAGAAACAACAGCAAGTCATCAGCGTATAACGATATGTATTGCCGATCCCCGCTACTCCGCAGGCCATCGTAGTGGTCCCCCAGTCGGACCTTTGCCGCCAGTGGTTCCACCGCTAGGGCGAACAACAAAGAAGAAAGTGAACATCCCTGCCTAGTACCACGGGACACTCGGTACTGTGAGGATATCAGCGTTCCCACCCATACCCTAGCTACAGCTGACGTATATAATACTTTCGTCCACTGCACAAAGTCGGATCCCAGACCAAAACGCCCCATTGTCTTGTATAGGTACAGACATTCTAAGCTGTCAAAAGCTTTCTCAATATCTACCGATAATATCATTGGTTGTCGGGCCTCTGGCTGGTCTTCCTCAAGCAACCTCACTAATCTTCTAACGTTAGTGGATGTGTTTCTCGTCGGTATGAAACCGGCGTGATCCTCATGGATCAATGTGGTCATATGGCCTAAAAGGCGGGTCACCAAGATGCTGCTCAGTATCTTGTAGTCTGTAGTCAGCATCGATAACGGGCGGTAGGAGGCCGGATTTGTCCCCTCTTGACCTGGTTTTAAAAGCGGAATCACCATTGCTTCCCGCATGGAGGTGGGTAACCGACCCAGGTCTTTCGCTTCCCTATAGACTTCCAGGAGTCTCGGCGACAACAAATCCATATACTTCCTGTAGAACTCTATCAGCAATCCGTCTACTCCTGGTGTCTTATTCCTGGCCATGCGTTTAATAGCGCTCCTAATTTCACCTAACTCTATAGTCTGACCCAAGCACTTTGCTTGCTTCTGCTCTGGAAGTGTGAGTCCCTCCATAAAGGAACCGATTTCTAGGTCCCCTGCCACCAACAAGCTCTCATAGAGCCCCTCATAGTATCTCAAGAAACGATGCAAAATCTCATTTTGCGTATACACCATCTCTCCGTCTTCATTCTCCAGGGCCAGAATAGGGGAGCCTCTCTTCTACGGGTTGGCCAATCAAGCCATCAGAGTTCCTGCATTGTCTCCCTCTGCATGAACCCTCACAGCATAGGCCTTATAGTCAAAGCAGCGCAATGGTTCCACCTCTGCTGCAACCTCTTCCTTCGCTGTCATGACTTTGGCCTGAAGCTCAGGATGATTAGGCCTTGCTAATTCCGCCTTACGTAACCCATCCTCGGCTCGGTTCAGGTCATGGAGGAGCACCTTCCGCACTCCTGCATATTTCCCTATGCAAATTCCCCGGATAATCACTTTGAAAGCATCCCATTCTATCGCCCTCGTTGAGGCCGAGCCAGCATTCTCCGCAAAATAATGAGTGATCCCTTCGCCCACTTCCCTCTGAAAAATCGAGTCCTCTAGTGCTTCAGGTCGTAGTCTCCAAGTGGGGATACTCGACACCCCGGTCATCCAGTGCATGGTGAATAGCAACGGATTATGATCGGAGATCGTCCTAGTGAGATATTCGGACTGCACTATAGCCGGCAGCACCGCTGGCGAGCACAGCACTGCGTCCAGTCGGACATGCAAGTCGTGCATCCTGGAGAAGTAGGAGTAATCACGATCGAGCGGGTGATGTGTACGCCACGCGTCTACCAAACGCCATCTATTCTGCCATTTGAGCCTGCCTTTAGTCAACCTATGATTCGAGGAATCGGCCAGTGGGGGGTGGGACCTATTGAGCGATATATCTATTATGGAGTTGAAGTCTCCCCCCATCACTAGTTAACTCGCAAGATAGTATGCCAATGAACCAGAAAGCTGCGTCAGAAAACCCACCTGATCCACATTAGGCGCATACACACTGCAAAAAGCTATGTCCCTGCCCCTTAGCCTACCTTCTATGGCCACGAACCTGCCTGCTGGGTCTATCGTCTGCCTTGTGACCTGGAAAGGGACCCCTGCTCTAATCCAGATCAGAGCACCTCGTGCAAATGCTGAATAGGTGGTATTGAACACTTGCCCCCTCCAACGTCTCTGCAGTGCTAAGCCCTCCGCCTTATTTAAATGGGTCTCCAGAAGCAGTGCTATGTGTATCCCCCTCCGAACTAAATATGCATGCACCTTGTGCCGTCGCGTCATAGTGTGTAAGCCCCTCACATTCCAGGTAATACATCGTAAATCAGCGGTATCTTCCATTCCCCACAAGTAACATCTGCAGTCCAAATTGTGCTCCCGCTTCTACACTGGTGAACTTCCTCCCCCAACAGGCTCCCCAACTAACCCTGCTGCCCACCCCCCCAAAGAACAGGACCTAGTGACGAACCGCTAGTTCCCATCCAAACCATTACAAACTCTAGCACACTGAGGGGGACTGGGTGCCGACGGGCCGACGCGCAACCTCTGCGCGCATCTCACCTCAAACTGAGCCCTGGATAAATAAATAAAAAAAATAAAAAAACTTTAATGATCCCTCCTCTTCCCCCCAGCTCTCTTTCCAAAACCTGTGACAGGGAGTCCACTTAAGCTGCAAAGTCTCATCCTGTTCAATTCATCAGCTGCCTCAGCTCTCATCCAACATCCCTTCTGCCGTTGCCGGTGTGAACCTCGGCAGGCGCACACTGTCCGCCTCTGATTGTTCGGTATCAGATCTATCTTTATCTTTTTCCAAATCCGTTCCTCCCGGAGACAGCCCTCCCTGCGCTCCCGACAATGTTGCTACCACGTCCAACACATCCCGCCGTTCTGCTTCCGTCTGTAGCAACGAGGGTCTCCTCAGGCATTTCTGTCTGTGCCGAAGCCTCCTCGACTTCCTCTGAGGCAAATGGTCTGTGAGAAGTCGCGTCTTTTGCTTGTTGCCATCTTTCCCAGCTCTGTATAATTCTAATCAAGCACAGGCGTAAATCAGCGGTGTCTCCCATTCCCCACAAGTAACATCTGCATTCCAAATTGTGCTCCCGCTTCCACACCAGTGAACTTCCTCCCCCAACAGCCTCCCCAACTAACCTTGCTGCCCACCCCCCCAAGAACAGGACGTAGTGATGAACCGCTGGTTCCCATCCAAACCATTACAAACTCTAGCACACTGCAAAGCCCAACAGCAGTCACTGAGGGCACACCTTAAGGGAGATGAGGGAGACTGGGTGCCGACAGGCCGCCACCCAACCTCTGCGCGCATCTCACCTCAAACTGAGCCCTGGATAAATAAATAAAAATAAATAAATTAAAAAAAAACTCTAATGATCCCTCCTCTTCCCCCCCAGCTCTCTTTCCAAAACCTGTGACAGGGAGTCCACTTAAGCTGCAAAGTCTCGTCCTGTTCAATTCGTCAGCTGCCTCAGCTCTCATCCCACATCCCTTCTGCCGTTGCCGGTGTGAACCTGGGCAGGCACACACTGTCCGCCTCTGATTGTTCGGTATCAGATCTATCTTTATCCTTTTCCAAATCCGTTCCTCCCGGAGACAGCCCTCCCTGCGCTCCCGACAATGTTGCTACCACGTCCAACACATCCCGCCGTTCTGCTTCCGTCTGTAGCAACGAGGGTCTCCTCAGGCCTTTCTGTCTGTGCCGAAGCCTCCTCGACTTCCTCTGAGGCAAATGGTCTGTGAGAAGTTGCGTCCTTTGCTCGTTGCCATCTTTCCCAGCTCTGTATAATTCTAACCAAGCACAGGCGTCTTCCGGGGTATCATAAAAACACGTTTTGCCGTCTACAATTACCCGTAACTTGGCCGGGAATAACAGGGAGTACTGGAGCCCATCTTCTCTCAGTTCCCTCTTGACGGCCAAGAAGGAGGTCCGGCGTCGCTGGATTTCATATGTGTAGTCCGGGAATAGGTTGACCTTACTGTTCCCCACTTGGTAGGGGCCATCTACACGTGCTTTCTGGAGCAGGAGACCTCTGTCGCGATAGTGCAACAGCCGCGCCACCACCGGCAGTGGGGGTCGTCCCTGCTGAGGCGGTCTAGCGGGCACTCTGTGCGCTCTTTCCAAAGTGTAGAAGGTAGTGGGCCTTCCGGTGCCACCACTGTTTTGAGCCATGACTCAAGATACTGCACCATGTCGGCCACCTCCGTTTTTTCTGGCAGTCCCACTATACGGATGTTGTTCCGGCGAGTTCATCCTTCAGCATCTTCGGCCCTTTTCTCTAGCGCCCCAATGCGATCCAAAACATTAGTCATTGTAGCCCTGAGGTCGTTTTGTAGTGGTTCGATGGACTGGAGTGCTCCCTCCACTGTTTAAACTCTGTCTACCGGTTTTCCATGGTCAGCTCGCAATAGGCCTAACCCCGTGGCCACCTGTGCTATGTCCTGCTGTAGCGCCGCCTGGGAGTCTGCTATCGCTGTCAGGATTTTGTCCAGCTGTAGGTGGGGATAACGTAGCTGCTCGGGATCTTCCTGCTCCCACTGGCCAGGTAGTTTACTGTCCGATAGCTGCTGAGCCCCGTCCTTCTTCCCTTTTAATTTTCCCATGGTGAGGCGCCGCGAGGAAGAGAGCCCCCCAACTTACCGGACAGATGGTCCTTTAGAGTCCCGCTCCAGGAGGGGTCGCCACCACCTTCCCCCAAGTGTCGAATCCAGCCACTCCGCTCTTCTCATAGCAAATCGGGACTAACTCCAGTCAAGATAGGGCATCTGCGTGGTCTTTCCACTGTTAGAGTTCGTTCGGCCTCTGAGTCTCATGATGGCCACGCCGACTATGGCGGTAAGGTCCCCCAGCCGTTCCTCTACGCCCCCCCCAGACAATTTCCTCAGGGGTCTGTTAACTGTGGTCCTGGCCAAGGCACCTTGTCCCCTTTGTCTTGTTAGAGCGGGCCTCTCTCTCCTCTAATCATAAGGGCGCCTCTCCCGCTGATCTCTACGCATGCGGCATCCCAAATCATGATCTTCGACCTCCAGGAGGGCCATCTGCGACGTCCCACAGACTCCCCCACTGTATTTCCTGTTCAGGGGAGGCAACGGCCTCGCCCCCCACCATCCAACGCCCGGCCTCCTACTGTGGTCCGTCGGGTCCGGGGTCCCTTGCCACAGTCACCAGCAGGCCCCCACGTTCCTGGCAGCAGCCTTCTGGCTTTCTCCGGTGGTCTCCCAATGTCTGTGTAGAGCTGGGCCGTTCAGGTCACCGCCCACGGGTCTGTAGCCGAACCCGCTCTTCTTTTCCGGCCTCAATGCTCCGTGACCTCGGGATCCCCGCCGCTCGTGGCCCTCAGCCTCTCCCCACCTTTCACACCAGTGCCAGGTTCGGGCTCTCCCGCCACAGTCCACATTCGCGGGGACTCTTCAATAGCTCCGCAGCATCGCCATGTAGTTCCTGGCTGCTCCGTTGTTATCTCCCGGAGCAGCCTCGGGTTGTCTGCACCATGGGGGGTCCCTCTCCACTCGCCCGCCCCCCACCAAGAGTCCGACAGCTCCTCGGGGCCGACCACCTCTCGGCCCGCCTCCGTTCCGTGTCCTTAATAGGGCACTGCCACATTGCGATCTGCGCCGCACTGGGTTTCATTTGTATTGTCCAGCAGCCATTTTGGGCTTCGTGTCCCTTCTCGCACCGGCCAGACTTCCAGCGGTCATCACCAGTGTCCCGGGACAGGCTCCAGTCCCAAATCACGACCGAGCGGGCTCGGTCCCTACACCTTTCATCTCGGCGGGGTAGGGGGCTCGGAGTACCGTCAGAACAGGAATTTTGGGGGCTCAATTACGGAGCTCGCGATTTAGGCGGCTTCCATCATCGGCCCCAAGCCACGCCCCATGCGCGGCGCTCATGTATAATAAATTAATTGGGCGCCGTGATCATGTGGAGTGCCTGGGCATATATTAAACAAGTGACGGGCTGCTTGTAAAATGAAAGCAGAAATTGCCCGCTAAATGCTGCAGGAAAGCATGTGTGCCTGCAGTAGTAAAAACTCATTATAGACAGTAGTGCTTACAGACTTAAAAAGACGTGTCGTGTAACTACCAAAGTAAAGGGGCCAGTGGCCATCGGAGGTAACAAATGAAGACAAGGCTGTACTAAGGAGGGACTAATAAGCCAATTACTGAATCAAAAGCCAGCATTTACGAAGGACAAAGTCACAAGCCATTGAAAAATATGGGTGGAGAGTGGGCGGCGCTTCTCCTCCATTCTCCACTACAGCAAGTCTCGCAGAGCAGCGCAAGCATGCTGACTCAGGCTCGACCTAAAAATTTACTTGCCATAGTACAGGCAAAGTAAGAATATTGCAATGGATGACAAATGGCAGAGAGTACAACTTGCCAGGCCTTAGAAACAGGATCGTTAGTTGTCCGTTTAACTGCCAAAAGAAGAAAAAGACTTTCTGAATAAAGGAAGTTGATTTCGATCAAACTGTAGGGACTGATGAGGCTAAAATGAGATTAACCAAAAAGCTGTGCAATTGCGGCAAAATAAGGAAATTTTTCAACAACAGTTGCAACATTTTGGGTTGTTGAGGAAGTGTTGAGCACCGGTAAGGTGTGTGTGTGTGGAAATAAGGTAATATGGCATCCTCAGAAGTTGGGTCAGAAAATAGGCAAAGGTTTGACAAACACATTCGTGGCCTGGTATGGAGGCCAAAATTCAAAAGTAAATAAGAAATTATATGAGGTGTCAATGCATGGACGACAAGGAGAGGGTAACTAGGAACCCCCCTTGTCTCTTGAGGAAAATCCAACCAGGTTTTGGGTGATGGTGATCTGCAGATTGTGGGGCCAATCAATATGGCACTATTGGGTGATTGGCCCATCTTTTTGTTAGTCGACTACTACTTTAAGTGGGAGGGCAACATTTGTCAGCACAGTAAATATAATAATAGTTATTGATTTTTTATAAGTGTATTTAAAGTAAATGGCTGCCAAAAAAGATAATCACTGAATGTAGGGTCCAGTTTGTGTATCATGATGTCAGAGGTTTTCACCATACCTGAATGAGTTTGTATATTAATAAACTGTGGTATGTCTTCTGCACTTGAATGTGGAAGGGGAAGGGGTCCCTTGGGTAACCCTTCCCATTTGCAAATGGGTTACTACCAACTTTGAGTAGACAGTAAAGTGCAAATGTTTTGAGGCCACATGTTGGTACCAATGCCAATCGGTGTTTAGAAGGGATGCTTTAAAAACGTCCCTTCCAAATACCCAAGCGCAAACCCAAATTGTGATTTGGTAACAGGTTACTGAAACGCAATAAGGCCTTTGTGTATTTAAAAATGCCTTTTGAGTTCACAAACAGCCTGATTCTGCAAATTGGGTTGTTTGCAACCACCAAAAGTCTTTGTTCATCTAGCCCACTCTTATGGACGACAGAAGTTTGGAGTAAGAATCATTCTGATGCAGCAGAAGGGGTAAAGTCCATGGACTTGAGAGTTAAGACTTCAGCGCTAAGTAAGGCTGCTTTTTTCAAATGAAACTTTACAGTGGCAATGCAAGGGGAGAATATGATAAATAGTATACTAGATTTTGATTTGTTTTCAGCTTGAGGGTCATGAGAGAAATGTTTTTCTCCAGAGAAAGGAAAGCTAAGATTCCCAAAAAGCATTGAGTGAAAAGCGGTGTAAGTTGATGGGCAACAAAATTAATTGCAAATCTTGCTTTTGAAATCATGTAGCAATTAACCCTGGGCGTAGTGGGCGTAGTGGGGCTTCGCGAAGCTACGCGAAGTGGGCAAAAAACTACCCCCACCCACGCACTTCACGTAGCCCCACTACGCGCCACCCGCCTCCCTCCCGCCCTCCCTAAATGCTTAAATGACATTATAAATGAATTATAAAACCACTTACCTTGTCCGCCGCGTCCCCGGGGCTCCCTCTCGTCATCGCGCCGCCAGTATCTAAGACGGCGGCGCCGGCGGCGCGATGACGAGAGGGAGCCCCGGGGACACGGCGGACAAGGTAAGTGGTTTTATAATTCATTTATAATGTCATTTAAGCATTTAGGGAGGGCGGGAGGGAGGCGGGTGGCGTGCAACTTTGCTACGCCCACGAAGTGGGCGTAGTGTTGCCTGCTTCGCCTACTTTGCAAAGGGCGAAGTAGGCAACACTACGCCCACTTCATGGGCGTAGCGAAGCTGCCCGCCCAGGGTTAGTAGCAATACGTTGTAAAGAGTATTAAATTACGTGAAAAGTAAAAAAAAAATCCTAAAGATTGTCTGCCCTCTGTAAACGGTTCAGAATTCCATAATTGAAATTATTGTAACTATTATGGACTGGTCTGAGAGCACAGCGGTAGCCAGACAATTATTTGAGCATCTTTAGAGAGGGGCTTGGCTTGGTCAACATGTTGGAAGTCAGGAGTACATTTTTTGATTGGGCAGAGGTTTTGTGCTTCCACAAAAACACGCTTGCCTTCCACACCGCTGTGATCATTTTATTTATCCAGCTGCCTCAATTTGAACTTTCAGGGGGAACACATATGACATTGCAATGCTATTGAACTGTCTTAGATGACTAGATATTTTATCTTGTTGTTCTCTGTCAGATTGGTGGAGGGCAGTCACTAACTTACAGGCTTGACAGTGCATTCATAAGTAGACTTTTTTGAATTGCCAATAGCTATTATATGGCTTTGGGGTAAAAATTAAATAAGTAAAAAGTACACTAATAAACTAGAGAAATCTATAGTGAAACAGGAGTGCTTGAATGAATTATATATTATTCGCTGAAAAAAACAAAGGTTAAAGTAATGTTACAGTCAGGTGAAATGTTCAATAACAACGTAACAAAATAAAAATCATCACTTATAGTTATCTGGAGTAACTATAACTTGTGCCCTAAGGCAACTATAACTCGTGCCCCCGTCATGCACAGTTTTGTCATCCATAATTTCTTTGCAAATGTTGCAGTGATATTATCAATTATGTCATAGAGGATGTCACAAGTGCTGTAATACATGGGGAAATTAGCAGTGCATGACCTATAGTTAGGTCAGGATTTCCATAGGGCTGTGCATTTTTGTATTGTTAATAACTTTGGCACGTTTGAATCTCCATGAAACTTTCCAAAACAGTGCTCAATTTTGCCTAATTTTTGCATGGACAGTTTTGGGGTGGTCCATCAAGCAGGGGGAAAAAGAGGGTCCGACAATGCAAAACCCATACACTTTTTCCATAGACTTCTTTAAGCATGGCTACAGCGAAAACTGCTGCACTGAATTACACCAAATTTGACAGGAAGCTAGCAACTGGTCAACATATTGTTCTTTTTGGGATTTGGTGTAAATCTATTCAGTAAGTTTTTTAGAAATTAGCTATCAAATAAATATGTAAATCTGGAAGGTTGATTCCTCGAGAGGTTTTAGAATCTTGCGAGACTACCAATTAAAAAATAGAGTGGTCTGATTGGCCCAGGGATCTTTCTTTCTACGTCTTCTATGTTATGTAGAAATTGTCATGCTGTGAAAATTCTGTCTAATAACTCAAGGCTGCTTACACTACTTAGTGTGTAGTATGTAAACTTGTGTGGAACATGCTGAACAAAAGTCAACTGTCACCTACACACATAGTTACTCTTCATTGCAAAGATTTATAATGTGTTCAATACCTCGACACGCCTATGAAGCATTAGGACCATATGCGTTTTGTAAAGACTTACACCCATTAGCTGGACCCAGACTGTACAAAATATGGTAGAAAAGTAATATGGTAGTACCACCACTATGTAAACTATGAAAAAATGAACACGCGCATCAGATGATGTTATCAGTGAATTCATTAGTAATGTCATCAATTATATTATTTGAGATGTCATTGATGAGGTTATAAAAGATGTCAGATAACATATCTTGAGTGATGCAATATGTGAAGTCATACGTAGTGCATGGCAGGGACACAATTGAGGAATTTCTGTATTTTATTTCATTTCAAAATGTTAATATTAATGTTGTAATGTTGTCACTGTCATATTCACTATAATGTTACTTTAACCTTTGTTTTTTTTAGTTTGTGTCTGTGTGTGTATATGACCTACTGGAGGTCACCAGTAGGTAGGTATAGTTAGGACTTAGTTTCCATAGGAAAAGAGTTTTTTTGATTTGCCAATAGCTTTAACGTTGTTTGACGAATCTTCGCGAAATTTTCAAAACTAATGGGGCATTCAGGTCATCTGCTGACTTGAAATTTTCGGAGTGATCCATCAAGCAGGGGCCGAGAAAAAGGGGGGTCCAAAATGCTTTTTTTCCATGTGAACTTCCATAGGAAGCGCAGCTACAGTCCAAACTGCTGAACAGAATTACACCAAATTTGTCAGAAAGGTAGCTCTTGGTCCAGAGAACACTCTTTTTGTTAAATGGTGTAAATCCGCTCAGTAGTTTTAGAGACATTTAAAGATTTCTCAGATCTATAGATGTGGCCTCGATGGGTCTGCAAACCCTCACAATCTTGTGCCTGAGATCTGGTTGGCTACCAACACTTCAAACCAGGAAGTGTTTGCAGCCATCTTGTGACTCGAAGTCACAAGCAAAAAGTTTAAAAAACAAGAAAATGGGGCAGGATAGTAACACCCTGTCCCCCTAGGCCTGTTCAGGGTGTCCCACAAGGACCCCAGGGCCAAAACAAAAGCATTCTTTTTTAATTTTCAGCGTAATTCGCAGTGGATCTGTGAATCTGGCAGACATTTTTTTTTAAAAAGCACGGGCTCTCGCGCTTCATTTACATTAGGACCCCGGGTGGGCCAGGACCCAGGGGAAATAACTAAAAAAGATGTAGGGGACAGCATGACGTCCCGCAGCCCTGGGGACCACCACCTCTCTGGGCTATTTTGAATTAGAATGTGTGGACTGCTCCAGACCCCCCACGCAGCCCCGGAGACTACCACCTCCCTGGGGCTATTTTTTTAAAATGTGGGGCCTATTAAAAAATGCAGGGGGCCATGTGCCCCCCGGGGCTATGTTAAAAATGGGAGGGGGAAGCATGGCCCCCCTCCTGGAGCCATAAATGGCCCTGGGGACTGCCACACCCCAGAGCCGGCTCCAGCACTGTCCCAGGGTACCCTCCCCCAGGACATCCCAGTTTGGTATGGCTTGGCGGGAGCACTGCACTCCCTTAAAAAAAATGGCCAGGGCACAGGGGATGTGGTCCCCGGGTAGAAATTGGCCTCTTTATGGGGCCCGCGTGACCACCCTCCTGGTCCATTGTAATAAAATAAAAAAAGGGCCAGGCCCCGGGGTATGGGGTCCCCGGGACCCAAAAGGATCAAGGGAAGGATGGGGGCCACACAGCCCCCTTCCTAAAATAAAAATGTAGGCATAGTTAGAAATTAGCAGTTTAAAAACCTTTGAAATTCACTTAAAAAAACATAGGTTTTAGGGATGTTATAGTCAGGAATTAGCATTTAAAAAACCTTGGCAATTCACTGAAGAAACCATAGGTTTGAGGGACGTTATAGATAGAATTAGTATTAAAAAAAACTTTGAAATTCACTGATCAAACCATAGGTTTCAACGACGTTATAGTTAGAAATTAGCATACAAAAACCTTAGAAATGGACTGAAAAAAACCACAGGTTTCAGGGACGTTATAATTAGTTGGACATTTCACTCGTACAAAACCAGAGAAATACCACTGCCATAGTTAGTTAAGCTAACTATTACTCGTGCCCCCGCAATGCACTCCTGATGATGTCACATATTACATCATTCATGACATGGTCAGTGACATCACTGATGACATCTCAAATGACATCGCTGATGACATCATCCATGTGATAATCTGATGCACCTCCTCATACCCTAATATAACCTTTGATACACCCACACTAAAATACCGACTATCATGTTTGGAACTAAAGACACACCAATTCCAGTTACTACATACCCACTCCCTGATTCCTAGGTCTACACACACATCCACTCATTCACCCATACAGTCACTCATACTTGCAGTCACTCATCAATGCAGGACTATCATATGCACAAGTACACCTACACTCACACACTGCCACTCATCCACAGAGTTACTCACGCACCTAGTCAGTAATGCAAAGAATCAATCACACTCCCATTTGCGCACCTATACAGTTATACACATACCACCTCACATATTCATATAGATACTAACACATACTTACTCTCGTATACAATCACTGATACAAGCACACACTCATCCATGCAGCCAATCTAACAATTACTCACTCTCACATATTGTCATTTATATACTCCAACACTCACATATACTGCCTTTTACATACACTGTTCCTCATTCATGTACCACTGAGACATCCATTCACTAACCAACACACCCATAAACACACACACCCACCCAAACAGCCCTTCACAGATCACTCTTGACCCTTATACACCCAGTGAATCTCCTACTCACACATCTTTCGACAGAGCCAGACCCCCCACCCACCCACACAGATACTCAGGCACCCATACAGACAGTCAGACAGCCAATCAATAACCCATATAGACACTCATGTAGCTACTCACCAACCCATGCAGCCACTTACACACCAACTGACTGACTGATACAGACATTCACACAGATTAGTCAGTAACCCATGCATTCAGTAAGATACGTATAATCACTCACTTATACAGTCAGTCACGTACCTACTAAATCATCCATTCATATACTTATACACTCACTCATTCTTCAATAAACCTTGGCATATATATATATATATATATATATATATATATATATATATATATATATATATATATATATATATATATATATATATATATATATATATATATATATATATATATATATATATATATATATATATATATATATATATATATATATATATATATAATATATATATATATTCTGCTCAACTTCTTTCACACCGGTAAAAGAATGGACGGCACTCAGTGATTCGATTTTCACCAATTCATTTAGGTTTATTCAATCAAAAATAGGATGCATTTCGGCATAGCGCCTTTGTCTGCTGATATTCACACAATGTCAGCTTACATTTTTAAATATAGTTACGTGATAACGTCATATCAGCTCACATTCTACAACAAATTTACACTACCTGCCCCAATCCGCCAATCTCTTTCCTCAATAGCTCGCTGGCTCAGGGTGTGGTAATTCCAGCTCTTAAATCTGCCACCATAGTGCCCATCCTGAAGAAACCTGGTGCGGACTCTTCCGCTCCAGTTAATTACCGCCCCATCTCCCTCTTGCCCTATTTGGGCAAGGTGTTGGAGCGGCATGTAACATCGGTCCTTAGTGCCCATGTAGAAGCCAATGGAGTCCTAGCATCTCGCCAGGCAGGCTTTCGACCTAGGCACTCCACCGAGTCCGTCGTGGTGTCGGTCCTGAACAACCTCAGGGAGGGTATGGACCAAAACAACTACCAGGCCCAGGTACTCCTCGATCTCTCCGCCGCCTTCGACACGGTTGATCATACCATCTTACTTTCCCGTGTCGGAGCGGCGGGGGTCGGGGGCTCAGCCCTGGTTTGGCTATCATCCTTCCTGAGGGACCGCACCCAGGCGGTCCGGTTGGGGGACTTTTCAGCCACACAACTCAAGGTCACTTGTGGTGTTCCCCAGGGTTCTTCTCTATCCCCTCTCTTGTTCAATCTCTATATCTATCCTCTGATCTTTGCTCTTCAACAACTGGAGGTCACCGTTTATAATTATGCGGATGACCTCCAGCTTATCTTTTCCCTCTCTCCTTCTCCCCATTCTATTTCCAATTTTCAGACTATTATGATTTTCATCAGGGACTGGATGGACCACAACCATCTGAAGCTGAACCCTGATAAAACAGAATTGGTCCTTACGGGTGGTCCCTCCAGTCCCTGGAACTCTTTATTCTGGCCTTCTTCCTTAGGATCCCCTCCCACTCCCTCTTCCTCAGTCAAAACTTTGGGTGTCAAGATCAATAATCAACTGGACCTTCATTCACAAATTAACTCTGTTGCTTCTTCTTGCTTTCTCGTTCTTCGAACTATTCGCTCTGTCTCTCGTTTCTTTTCCTCCCCTGCACTTAAACTAATCATGTCCGCTCTGGTGATCTCCCGGCTGGACTACGCTAACGCGCTATACAACAGCATACCGGCGTATAGTTTGCGCAAGCTCCAGCTGGTTCAAAACCAGGCGGCCAGATTGGTGTATGGTCTCCCTCGTTCCCATCACTCCACCCCCTTACTGAAGGCACTACATTGGCTTCCAGTTAGGGAGCGATCCCTTTTTAAAACTGGCTGCATGGTCTTCCAGGCGCGCCAGGGTACGGCTCCTGCCTTCATTTCTTCTTTGTTAAAGGAGTATACCCCTGTTCGGGAGCTTAGATCATCCTCCCAATCTCTTCTCCATGTACCCCGCTACCGACGTAAGAAATGGGGCGGAACCAATTTCTCAATTTTGGCACCATCCTTTTGGAACTCCCTTCCTGACCACCTACGTCTAGCTAGACATTATTCCCTCTTTCGAAAAGACCTCAAGACTTTTTTGTTTACCCAGGCTTTTCCCAATGTTATCTGATTTTAAATTTCCCTTCACTGGCTTGTTGTTCCTACTGTTAAACTAGCTTTCATAAGCGCCAAGAAACCGCATGGTGAATGTAGCGCTATACAAATATTTTAAATTCAAATTCATATCCTTGAGTTGATTGACACAAAGGATGGACTAAATGTAAGTTTCACGGTGGCCATTTTGAAGTTACCTAGTACTTACATTCATTCTGGCCAGTTTGGACAAACGTAAAAATTGTTATTAAGCCCTGGATGTATATATATATTACCTACTGGCGGTCGCCAGTAGGTAGTTATAGTTAGGACCTAGTTTCCATAGGAAATCCGCAACATTCTATTGGGAATAACTTTGGCGCCAGTGGACGAATCTTTGCGAATTTCTCAAAGAAGATGGCCCGCTCCGCTCCGCTCCTTCCCTGAAAGTTTGGGGGGGATTCGTCAAGTGAGGGCTGAGATAAAAGGGGGTCCCAAAACGTGTTTTCCCCATGTTATTTTCCATAGGACGATTAGACACGGCTACAGCCCGAACGGCTGAATGGAGTTATAAGAAATTTGGCAAAAAGGTAGAGTCCAGTTCGCAGATTACACTTTTCTTTAAATGGTGTAAATCCCTCCAGTAGTTGCTGAGTAAATTAAAGTTGAAATCAATTATATATCTATAAGCGCGCACGGGTTTTCTCAAGGGGTCCATTAAGGACCCCCAAGGCCAAAAAAAACGTATTTTTTCTAAAAAGTTGCGAGGTGCGCGCACCCGGTCGCGCACCTCGATTTATAAGAGTGTGAAAAACTATAGTGGAGATCGTGGAACGGGGGCAAGGTAGAGACTCCCTGACCCACTAGGATTTCTATGGGGGTCCCTGAAGGAATTCAACGGGCAAAAAAAAATATTTTTGGGAGAAAAAAAAATACTGCGAGGTGCGCGCACCGTGCGCGCACGTCGACAAACAAACACAAAAAAAATATAGTTAAATAACATGTTTGCAGAGTTTAGATGTTGGTTGGCTCTAAAAAGAGCCGTTGTGTTTATAAAGTGGTTTTGGTACCTACAAGTAAGTACCGATGCAGAGTCGTAAATTCAAAAGGAAGACTCTATTCCCCTCATCTGTAAAATGTACACCATCACTCCTATAGATGCCTTGCATGTTGTAACGCAAGTTGTTGTGGTATATAGAACCCATGCCATAGTCTCTGAGGAAAGCAGAAACAGACTTATTCACATGTTTCCTTGCTTTCTCAATCTGTAGGCAATATTGGTTGGACCAGTTCTATTTTTGTCTTTGGCATATATTTGAATATACAAAGGCAGTTTGTGGAAAAAGTTACATCAATTGCCCAAAGGTGTCCTTTAAAAGCATTTCCAGACCTACCCCAGTCAAAGTGCCCAGGTCATTTCCACCTTTTCTTGTTTTCATTACTGCCCTTCATTCACCTCTACTCTCCAAAAGTAGTCTTCCTTCACCATTGTCTGTTTCTTACTTATGTTTCCTTTTTCCTTAATCATTTCCTTGTGTTGCTATATCGCTCAATCTCTTCTCACTCCCCCCCAACTTTATTTCTAATGCATCATCCCTCAGTGACCTTCAGTCACTCCACTTCTTTCATTCCTTCACTCCATTTTGTTCACTACCCTTCCTTAATTCCCTTTCTCGCTATCATTTAATTCATCCATCTCTAAATCTCTTCCACAATTTTAGTCACTATAACTCAATTTTTCTCTCACTCACTCCCCACTTCTCATTTTCACTTCCCTACCTTTTATCATCCTCATACCCCTTCCATTACCATCACTCCACTTCTCTTAACCTTCACTCCCCTTTCCCTACTCTATTTCCCTCTCTCCGTCCCTTACACTGCTTCCCTGTCTCTGCCCCGCTCTCCTTCTCTCACTCACCCTCCCTCACTCTCTTTTCCTTAGTGCCCTTCCCTTACTTTTTCACTCCCCTTAACTCACTCCCCTACCCTTAGTCCCTTTCTTTTACTCACTGTTTGTCTCACATTTCCTCACTCATCATACTCTCCTTTCCTCACTCACCATACTCTCCTTTCCACACTCATTCCCTCAGTCCCTTCCTCTCCCTCACTCTGTCATTTTAGTCATTCATTTATACACTACACATTCTCTCCCTCTCTCTCTCTCTCCTTCACCCTTCCTTTCTTTCACTTTCTGTTTCCTTCACTCCTACTTTCTTTTGTATTATGAAATATATATTATAACTCAATTTTTTCTTTTCTTCCACAGATAGTATATTTTTTACTATTGATTCATCACTCTCTTACTTCTCTTTCTCTCTTTCTCATTCTTTAATCTCTCTCTTGTTCCCCTTCCTTTACTCATTTTACTCTCCTTTACTCATTCTCATTACTTCTCTTCATTTTTCTTTATAGTCTTTCTGTCACTATCAGTACTCTTTCTTCACCCTCACTCACCTTGTCCAATTACCTCTTTCTCTCTCTGTCCCTTACTTCTCTTTCCTATCTTACTCTATTACTACCTTTGTCTTGTTCTATCCCTCAGTATCTTCTCACTCCCCCTTACTCTCTTTCCATAACTTCATCCCTCAGTCACCTTCACTCACTCAACTTATTTCACTTCCTCACTCTCTTTCGCTCACTTCCCTTTGTTTATTACCTCCGTCACTCTCCTTTCCTCCATCCATCTCTAAGTCTCTTTTTCCTCAATCACTACCTTGTGTTGCTTTATCGCTCAATCTCTTCTCACTCCCCCTTACTATATTTCTATTACATCATCCCTCACTGATCTTGAGTCACTCCGCTTTTTTCACTCCTTCACTCCCTTTTCCTCACTCCTCTTCCTTTATTGTCTCCATCACTCTCCTTTCCTCTGATGAAGGGTTAAAATCACGCTCTACCATCTGATCACCAGAAAGAGCATCTCTTAGCTGTCTTGATAGCGAAATGTCACATATGGCCCTGCCAGAGAGAACCTGAAATATGCTTAAAAACCCTCAATTTTTGCTATGCATGATCAACATATTAAATCCCACTAACTCCCTGAATCCTGGGGTTATAGACCCAAGGCTGAGGCATAAAAGACATGTCTTGGGCTAACAAAATGCACTAGGCCACAATAATGTTAAAAATGCATTCCTCTGCTGCACTGAAAAATAACATGGTAAATTGGCTTAATGTGAAGTAGTAATTTTTCACAAAGGCCAACGCCCACACACACACACGTACACCAGACTCAGCTGGCGCAGAGGCAGATTGACACATTTCAGGGACTTTCCACTGAAGTCTTGTTTTGAAACTTAGTTATTCGAAATAAGCCACAAGCTTCTTACAAAACTAACGCCTAACGTAAGTTTCCGGTCACCATACATTTTTAGAAATATGTACTGAACAAAATGTTCTAGCCCATAGTGTACAGAACAAAATGTTCTAGCCCATAGTGTACAGAACAAAATGTTCTAGCCCATAGTGTACAGAACAAAATGTTCTCGCATGGCCAACCAACTGTTGGGACACCTGACCGTCCCCACTGTCCTAGGACAATGCGGTCACAACCACCTGCGTCAGAAAATACGTCAGGACAGTGTTAGTTCCTTATTTTGAAGTATAAGAGATCTACCATCACATTTAGAAGGCAGAACTTTCCAAGCTAACTTCTTGGGCGGTCCTCCAGTCGACTGAACTATCTGATTTAGGAACACGCAAGCCTATTCTTCCAGGTGATGCCTTCCTGAATGAGATAGTAGCTTAAGCTCTCATAATTATCTCAATTTGCTAAATGCTTTTTCATCCATTCCCAATTCCTTGCAATAGTCATAGGTATCTTTCAGCATTAGATTAGCATTAAATCTGCTGGGGTTCTTTCCCCTAGGCAGGTGCTTCTAGGCACTAGGCCTGATAGGAGTGTACTTTGAATAATTAAGCTGGAATTCTAGTATGCTTTTTAAAAATCTAAACCACTGTTATTTTATTCTTGCTAAAATGTTTAAACCTGCAATGATAGTTCTCGGCGGAGACATTGTGTAAAGGCAACGTACTTCCTCGAACAGTTAGAAGCCTTCGTAAACATTTCCTGCTTACACAGAAAGTCGTCTTTTTATGAATAGCCACTTCTGTTTGCATCGCAATAACTTTTAGAAATAATTGATTCCTAGTACAATTCCTGGCAGAGTGAAGCCAGAGCTTTTTAAGAGTGATCTCTTGCATTATGCGTTATTGTTATTGATACACATGTGCTTATAATAATAAAACATGCCACTCCAACTTGACCAGCCGTCTTTTTCACGTTATTGCTCTTCCTTTTATCAGTGCCTGATTGAGACGATCATCCAGACCACAGTGAGCGTGACCACACCCTAAAAGAGGCTCGGGAAGGCCTCTTCAACCCTCTGTCAGCTGGCGTACCACGAAATTGATCCTGCCAAGATTCTGCCGACATTGGGATTTGGAGTGCAACAGCGCATTGTGCCACGGGGTCCGGTCTCCTCTGCTGACCAAGGGGTAAGTCAAGGATTTTTTGTTTTTCCCTTGAATTGCCCTTGGGGTCTGAGTGGAGGGGACAGGTTCTCTGGGGCCTCTCTGCTGCCTCTTGCCCGGCTGTCGGCACTCTTGTCTGGCCAGGAATAGTACCCTCTACCCCCTATCTCTCTATCTTTGTGTGGTCACACTTTGTAACTTTTTTCTCAAATACCAGTTATAATTTAGAGTACCCGTTTCTCTCATGTGGTTCAGTGTTTCCTGTGGTTTCCGAAATTCCTGGACAGATGATTTGATGTGCCTATCCTCAGTGTGATTTCCTTGTACAATTATACGACTGGTGTGTCTCACTGCATTTCCCTGTCTTACACTCTGGTTTCGCTTCCGTTTTATATTTGATAACAGTGTCATTTACTCTTCATTATACTACGTATATACAGACATCATTTAATGGTTTTTTTTTCTCATGCTTTCAAAATTACCCGTGTCCTTTAGGCACACGGCCTTTCCCAATTTCATTTCTCCCCTTCTTTCTTCTCCTGATTTGTTTCTGCAAGGATTGGGTATTCTTGTTCACGGACTAGTCATTGTTGTATCTCTGACACTTTCCATTGTCGGAAGGACGACAAGGCAAGACCTACCGCCTTTGTCAGCTTGCCATTTGCGCGCACAGAAAGAGGAAGGGCTCTGTGCTCTGTGTCGACTTCATCCTGCCACTGTGGCTCACTTCACCGCATGGCACTTCACACCACACGATATTAAACACCTGTCTCCCACAGCACCCATCTACTGAACACCCCACCCCTTTTCTCTCCCCTTCACTACTTCTCCGTCCATCTCTAACATCTCTCTCTCCAGCTCATCCCCCAGCCCCCCTCTCCTCTGCGATCTGCAGCGCCACACTGCCTCACGTCCTACTTCCCTTTTCTGGCTTCTGTGAACACTGCCTCACCCGTGGCTTCATTTCCTGCTTTCATATACTGACGCATGCACACACTTTCACTCCAATTTTTCACCTACGACATTTTCTGACTCCATCATTTTCTTTTTCTTTTTATAAGCATTTTTTGCTCCATCTAAAAATACCTTTTTCATTGTTTTTGCCTTCTGTCTCCTGTTTATGCGTTGTGCTTCATGTTTATGTCTGATGCTTCAGGTCATAAGTCTCACTGCTTGTGCTCACGGTACCGTTGCTGCTTCTGTGCCGTGCTTTATGTCCACAGGGTCTGCAGCTGTGCTCGTGATCTTGGCCCCATTCCCCTCCTTGCCCCGCACCTCTCCCCCGCCCTCCCGATGTCTGGGGTGCATCCTCACTGACATTGCCCTTATTGCACTCTCGCTAGGTAGTCTCGCCTTCTCATCTACAAACTGACCACCCGTGCCTCGCCCTCCCCCCCCTTCCAGTACATTCTTTTGCCTCTCACTTGCGCATGCAACTGAGTGCCAAAAGAGGAGGGGTAAGACCTATCCTTCGTCCTGGCCCTTGCCCCCCGGTTCCTGACCCCCCCACACCGGTAATGCTCCACCTCTCCTTATTTCAGTAATGTCCAGCACCCCCCCACATATTCTTCATTGCACTATTCAGTTCATACACGGCAGGCCCGAATTAATTCACAATACCGATACCAACGTATTCACTTCCCTTAACGACGAACTACGCACTATACTCACAGACGCCTGGGCAATTTTAGGAATTACCCCTACGCCAGGCACCCAGCATAACATCTCTACCCAATCTCTTGACATCCTCCCAGACATATTTCTTACCCCACCATCTCCAGACACTATAGACCCTCAGCTGCTGTATACAGAAGAGGCCTCTGATTCTTCCACCCTGTCTGCCCCCCAATCTCTTCCCCTTGGATACCCAGGGTATCCAAACAACCCTGCTACCTCACCCATTCTCATCACTGACGACGAGTCTTCAGTAGACTCTATACAGTCAGGTGCAGCATCTGAAGTAGCATTCGTCCCACCGCCAGAAGGGAAAGGCCCAGACACACCCCCGACATCCGCCTCCAACTCATACTCATATCACACACAATTTCAAAACGATACAGCACCCCTTTTAAGAGCACTACTGTCCGAGTACCCATAACATACTGTGGGTCCTGCGTTCTGCCACACCTGCCGAACCCATCCCACTATTCCAACTTCACATAAGGGAATGAGTAATCATACCACTGACCATATCACGATATTCCTGATCAACAATAACATTGTAGGCATTTCTGACGGCCAACCATCTTGTTTTATCCACGTCACACCCCTTATGAGTTCTGTCCTTCTCACAATATTTCAGGCACTCAATATTGACTACGCCTACCCTCGCCAAGTCACCCTATCTCTCGCACCAGCATTTTCACGCCCCGCCGAGCCTGCAGTAAAGGCTCTCCCGCACAAACATTTTCACGCCCCACCGAGGCCATAGTAAAGGCTCATAGCAGTTCTTACCCCACCCGTGCACCACCTGCTTGTCGCTCACAGGAGACAAGCCCCATGCAGGCTCTTCAGACAGTATACGAGAAAAGAATATTCGGCACTCACCAGAGTGGATCTACAGACGGATCCGCCGACTATCCCCAGGCTTAGAACTACCCACCGTATTCACGTCCTCCTGGCCACGGAACCCACTGCAAAGCAAAATTCGCAATACCTTTGCCCGTCACAATCTTGAATTCCCTGACTTATCCCCAGAAGGAAGATACAGAGGACCTGACGAATTAGATTTAAGATACATACTCTACAATATTGTCTGTAATGAAATAGGAGAGAAACTTATCAGAGATCTGCATCCTCACGTCTGTAGCCCTGAAAACACCCAGGCAGGGTTTGTCTGTCCCTCCATTCCAACATCAGACTGTATCCCACACAGTGTTGCCCAGCAACAGCATATGCATTGAGTAATTTTATGAATAGGATACTGAATTCCACTGTGTATAAGACACCTACTGGCTATTATATATATTTTATTTTGCGCCTTGCAAGTTGGGAAGGACCGACAGTCCTATCTTGGTTTTCCCAGACACCCACATCAATCTAAAATAGCTGACGCTTGCTTTGGAGGCCAACTTCTTTTCCCCGGGTGCACTCCCTTCCAGAATATTGAAATACAAAGCGCCATATATGACTGCATCCTTGAGGCAGTAGCAGGTGAACTCATACGTGACCTCTAGGACCGCACAGACCGCACCGCCCCCATTGCAGAGCCTAATTTTCTTCCACACAAATATTTCATTATGGCAACACCACTCCAACATGTCCTGAAAATTTTTAGTAGCCAGGAACAGCGCATACTCAAACATTGTAGGGAGCTTCACAAGTTAACTAGAAATATGAACTTTCCATGGCCCTCAGAAGGATCTTTTGACGTAAATGTCCTTGAGCACGCCACCACCTTCCTAGACACCAAATACTCTGGCACCAAATTACAAAAAAGGAAGGCCACCTTAAGTCTCTGGCGTATCTTTAAAGAGAACAATACGCAAGAACACACTGCCACCCGGCCCACTGCCCCTCCTGCGCCCCCAACGTACCAAGCCAATGGCATGTATCCCGCAATAGCAGCCGCCGAAAATAAAGAACTGGACTTACAGTGTACAACTAATAATATGCCAACTGTAGGGTATGGTCAACTCCCAAGTGATCTCTTTACCACACCCGAACACCCTCAACATGTAACTGAAGGCATTACTGCCCCATCGACATCATCACCCGGCACCAGCAGTGGCCCAACACTCCCCGTCACAGTGCCAGCCACAATACCCACGGCAATACCCGCCCCAGTCAATTCCCCACCTGTTACACCTCTCTCCAGTGGCAGTCCAACTTTGCACGCCACAGTGCCAGGATTACCAGGGCAAATAAATGAGCAGTTTTCGCTACAACTGAACCCCACTTCTGTCTCAGTCCTGCCTGTTGAGGAGGAAGAGGAGGCGACCAACAATGTGTCCGTCACCTCATCAAACCACTCACGCACGTCATCTCACCACTCATCCGACTCGCCTCGCCAAGCACTCCCCCGCTACCTCGATCTGAACAGCTTCCGTGACACCAATTCTCCACAAATTCGGGATCAGGAGGCCACCTCACAAGACCACATGCCATTCTGCGGTCCAAACACAGGCGAACCGCTGATCACATTCACCACTGTCCAACAACAGAATAAGGATAGAGAAGTACAGGGCCCGCCAGCACCATATTTAGTCCATTATGACAACTGGAGAGCAGCCACAGAATTCAATAAAAGCTTAGAGTGCAGTCCCAATGGAAATGCCCGAACTGACCTGTTCATCCGAGGAAGGCCACCCAGCCCTGAACACGACGACATATCCCTGGTGGTCCGACGTGCCTCACTAAAGTTAGAACAGATAAGTGACAGATTGTCCGAGACCCTCAAGTTTGCCCACTTTAACTCACCAAACACTCAAGCAACAATGAACACTTCGCGACAACTCACTGGACAGGCAGACATCTTTGAAAGCACGGGAGGGATTGGGGAACTAGGTCATAGTAAACAGCAGACAGCCCATTTTCCATCCACACCTTTGCCGAGTGCGGGTCCCTCTCGGGACATAAGAGATTATGAAGGACGGCCGGAAGTGCAGTACCATAGGTCCCCCTCCCCTTGCCGCCAGACAGCTGCGCCAGACCACACACATATGACGGCTGAGACAACTCAGGTCCAGCCTACACCCCCAGACATACCCCCACGGCGCCCCGCACCTGTAGCAGACCCGTTTGCCCCACCTTCCGCCACAGACGTGACAAATTCCTCCAGCCAGCCACACGCCATCAGTGGGACAAACACATCAACAAACCTGTTCTACCAACATCAGGAATTCCAAAACTCGGGGGTTGTGTGCGGGACCAGGAAAAAGAGAAAAACAGAGGTAGAAAGACTCGCAGTATTAGGAACACACGGACGACCAGAGGACATCGCATACGATGTCCCTGGCACGGACGCTCACATTAACTACCAGGTCACTGGCACCGCCTCCATGCGGAACACTGGAACTAGACCAACTAATGGCATGTTCCACAGCAGGCAATGTGCCCTGCGGGACAAGGGCTTAACTCCCAACAAAATAGTGACAATAGGCGAGAATTCAGATTATGCTGTCATCCCCTTCACTGACAATTTGGCTGGATGGACAGAATCCTTAGCCCCGCAGATGATCCCCTGGCCAAGAGAAGGGTCTTTCGACCCTCAGCATATGGCCACTGCAGTAGAATGTATACTGCAGGGTGCAGGGGATGAGGATTGGGACTATGATTATATGGAAGCCAGTCTCAAAATTTGGCAGAAATACGCCATACGATATGACACCACAAGACCGAAGCTCCCAGGTGTAGGGATTAGCCGCCAGATGCCGCTAATATACAAAACAGCAAAGGCCCCCCCGATATATAACTGCTGGTCTTATGCGGAGAAGGAAGCCATTAAAAAGAATCTCCCGCCCCTCACTGAGGGTGCAAGCAAATGGATAGGGGCCCTAGAGAAAAATACTACAGGCATCAAACCAGGGGTTGGCGATATGAAGAGTTTGCTAATTTCCTTAATGGGAGGGGAAGCAGAGGAAATTTTCACAAGTATCAGTAGAGGACTGATAACTATGAACGACACAACATACGATGGAGAACCATTTGATAAAATTAGAGCGGCAGTCCGGACTAAATTGCGCTTGAAATACCCTGATGTTCCAGATATTGGGTCTCTCATGTCACTGACTAAGCAAACAAATGAAGACCCGATTAACTTCATTTCCAGGATGAAAGAAAAGTGGCACCAGGAGTTAGGTGACTCCTGGAATACAACTGGAGGTAATAGCAGACTCTTTTACCACATGGTTAAAAGAGGACTGCCAGACGACGTGCAGGAAAAATTAGATGGAGTAGTCGCAATGGAAGGAAAACCATGGCCTAAAATACAAGACCACATTATACATTTCTGCAAAAAGAAAATAGAACAGGAAAAAAGTAGGCAGCTAGCTATAGAAAATGCAGCTGCAAAATTGGTGCATCAGAATCTTAAGAAAAAAGACGCCCTTGATACGGTCATGTTGGCTGCACCTGTCAGCCAAATGACAGCAGTTACCACCTTTCCACAGGCCGCCCAAAATGCGCTTACTACCAATGCCCAGTCCCCACAACAAGTACAGCAGCCAGCCATACAGCCTGCCATGCAATATGTGCAAGCACAGACACAACAGTAACAACAGCCTGCCATACAGTACTCGCAAACTCCACCACAACAGCCCACAGTGCAGTATGTACAGGCCCCACAACAGCCCACAGTGCAGTATGTACAACAACAGCCCCCTGTACAATACGTGGCACCACTACCTGCTTATGGGAATGACCAACAACAGTACCACAACAATGACAGAAACTACTCCAACAGAAACATGGGTATGCAGAGACGAGGAAATGGAATGGGGCAACAGAGGGCCCAACAACAGGCAGGGACACGCACTTGTTTTTATTGTCACAAACAAGGTCACATGATGAGGGAATGTCGCACTAGACTTCGAGAGCAGGGCCAGCAACTCATGGGCCCCATCCCCCAAGTCCCCATCCAACAAGTAGTACCACAATTACAACAACAACAGATGTTTTCGCAACAGCCCCAGATGTTGTATGCTTATGCCCAGCCGGCCCCACAGCAGATGCAAGTCCCCATGCAGCCACAGCAGATGCAAGTCCCCATGCAGCCACAGCAGATGCAAGTCCCCATGCAGCCACAGCAGATGCAAGTCCCCATGCAGCCCCAGCAAATGCAAGCTCCCATACAGCCGCAACTGCAAGTATCCGCGTACCAAATGATGTCCCAAGCCCAAAACACAACACCTCAAGGAGGAGTGGTGATGACCCCCAACAACTCCTTCGCACAGGGCACAATCCAGCAGTACCAAGCTGGAGGATACGCTCACTAGGACAGCCCACAGACAACTCTTGTGTGCCCAGTTGTATCATGCATCATGAGCGGTGAAGATGACCCCACCGTCCTGGTCACGATAAATAACAAAACTTACAGCTTCCTCATTGACACAGGCGCCACGTACTCCTGCATTACAGGCGGACACCTGCCTATTTCTGATCAAGTAGCAGACACACAGGGATTCTCTGGGGCAATAGCAAGGGTCCCCTTTACGAAGCCAGTACCCCTACAAATAGGAGACCGGGTGCTAGAGCAACAACTGCTTTATTCACCACACTCTCCAGTCAACTTGTTAGGGAGAGATCTCATGGCAAAATTAAACATGACCATTCACTTCCATGAGAACGGTACAATGGTTTGTTCTATGCCAGGTACACCCCTAGCACGGATGATGGCACTCACAGTGAACTCTTCAGATCAAATGAGGGCTCACCCTGTGGATGAGCAAGCGTTCTCCACCGCGATGCACATCGTTATAGCCAACACCCCTGAACTACACCAACGCACTGTCCAGCTCCCAAAGGAATTTCTCTTTCGCCCACAGTCCCAGCACTACCAAATATCGGACAAAAATATGATCCTAGGCATACTTGCCCTCCACATTACACCTACTTACGGGGCATTCCTAGCAGGAGACGACGATATGCGCTCCTGGGCCTGTGTAATTTTCATCGAACCCGAACACCAAGTGAGAGACATTGCAGACGACCAGCTCTTTGGTGATCCTGACAAATACCCCATAACAGAGATCATCTATCAGTATGAGGTACCTCTCTCAGTGACAGTGGAAAACAAAACACCCGGTGCCCCACCAACATTTGATTCAGTGCGTGAGGCAGACTTGGCACAAGTCCCGCCGCATCTGTGGACCACTGGTCCAAATGATGTAGGCCTCATCCGTTCAGCCACTCCTTTTAAAATAACACTGAAACAAGGCGCAATTCTAGCCAGAATTAAACAGTACCCACTTTCCAAGGAAGCAGAGGAAGGCATTACCCCAACAATACAAGCCCTGCTAGATCAAGGAGTCATATACCCCTGTGTATCTCTAGTTAACACCTGTCTATTTCCTGTCCGAAAAGGCAAGACCAATCAGTGGCGTTTAGTTCATGATTTGCGTTCGATCAATAACATAGTGGTACCAGAGTTTCCCATCGTCCCAGACCCTTCAGTCTTCCTCACCAATGTTCCCCCGAATGCACAATACTTTTCGGTGATCGACCTGAAAAATGCGTTTTTCAGCGTCCCCCTTCACCCAGACAGTCAGTACCTATTGGCTTTCTCGTTCGGCGGGGTGCAAATGACTTACAGACGACTCCCACAAGGGTACTGTGAGTCTCCCAGCGTCTTCAACAGAGTCGTCAAAGAGGACCTATCGAACTTCCAATGTCACAGCACACTGCTGCAATATGTCGATGACATTTTGCTCTGCAGCACTACAGAACGACAGTGCAGAACTGATACCGTCTCTCTGCTCACCACGCTAGCCCACAGAGGCTATAAAGTGGAAAAAAACAAACTTCAGTACTGCCAAAGAGAGGTACAATATCTAGGCCAGATCCTCTCAGCATCAGGGAGACGAGTCACGCCAGACAGAGTTGAAGCCATAAAAATGACACCTGAGCCACTAACTGTAAAAGATATGCAGAAATTCCTTGGACTAGTCAATTATGTCCGTCAGTGGGTCTTTGATTTCTCCACCATAACAGCCCCCTTGCTGAAAGCCGTTAAAGCAGCAAAAGACATGCACAATAAACTACATTGGACACCTGAAATGACAGCTTCCTTAAAAAAACTCAAAGATGAGATAACAAATGCACCAGTGTTAGGCACACCTGATTACACAAAGGAATTTTACCTGTTCACTCACTGCAATGGTCAGGTCATGACTGCAGTCCTTACTCAGAAATACCCCATGGGCCATAAGCCCATTGCCTACTTCAGCGGCATGCTCGACTCAGTCATGAAAGGTCATTATCCCTGCGAACAAGCCCTGGCAGCTGCAGCCTTTGCTGTAGAGAAAAGCACTCCCATTGTCATGGGATCCCCGCTGACACTGTACACCGAGCACGCTGTCTTTGCTATAATTCAGAAAGCCAAGACGACATTAACTACACAGAGAGTGTCAGGTTACGAAGTCATCCTGTCAATGCCCTCCCTGAAGGTAGTCAAATGTCACACAGTCAATCCTGCCACCTTCTTTGCCCATCCCATTGTAACATCAGACGATGACACTCATGACTGTGCCACATACTCCCCAGATGAATCAGGAGCAGCAAAAGAGGACCCCCTGACCGACAGCACAGTATACTTTGTTGATGGCTCCTCCACCATTGATCAGGAAACAGGGATAAGGTACACAGGTGCCACAGTGGTTAAAGGCCAGCAGCACGAGTCCGCCGATTACTTTGACATTGTACAACACATTACATTGCCCCCACATTACTCAGCCCAAGTTGCTGAATTAGTGGCACTAATTGCCGCTCTAAACTGTGGGGCCGATGACCGCATCACAGTCTACTCAGACTCTGCATATGTCGCAACAACAACACACTTAAGCATCCTGCGCTGGAAAAGGCGCGGGTTCCTCAAATCAGATGGAACACACGTGTGCCACAAAGATTTGTTGGAAGACTTGATTGAATAACTCACACTTCCAACTGAGGTAGCCGTTGTTAAATGCGCAGCACACACGAATGGACTGGACTTCGTTTCCAGAGGTAACGCCATGGCAGATTGGGCAGCTAAAGCTGCGGCCAGGGGCCCCTTACCCGTACCTGCACCGTATCACCCTATCTTACTTGCGCAGGCTATTGCTCCGTCAGAACAAACAGAACAAACAATAACACTGGCGGAGCAAGTACAAAGGAGTGACGATGGTGTAGCTCCAGCTCAGCACCCAGGCACAAATAATGATAAGTCTGACGCACCTGGTTTCTGCCCTATTGATGACACACAACAATACGATCACATTGCCCAACTACATCTTAGAGAAGTACAAGAAAGTGCACCACAACAAGAGAAAGAGCTATGGAAGAAGAGGGGAGTACAACAGGACACTGCTGATTTTATCTACAGACAGACCATATCAGGGAAACCAGTCATGCCACAAGCCTTACTGCAGGTGGCACTGGACCAACTCCACCATCCCACACATGTCTCACGAGATAACATGTCCACAACACTGTAAGCAGATTGGTTCATTCCCAATGCCCACAAACTAATACAACTCTTTGTTAATAACTGCCTCATCTGTCAACCGTATTCACCAAATCCAACGCTCAAAACAGTCACTTCCACCATTCCCAAACCCTCTGGCCCCTTCAAAGAACTCCACCTCGACTATGTGGACATGATTGATCGGTGCCAAAATTACCGATATCTCATTGTGGTGGTATGTCCCTTCTCGCGATAGATCGAAGCTGGACCTTGCGTCCACTGCGATGCCAAAGCAGCAGCCACATTCCTACTACGTGAGGTCATCTCACGCTTTGGAATTCCTACCGCCATAAGAACGGACAATGGGAGTCATTTTTCAAACGCCATCTTCTCCTCCCTGACCACGATGCTAGGCATCAGACACAAACTAACATCTGCCTACCATCCCCAAAGTAATGGTATCTGTGAGCGCCTCAACGGCTTGCTCAAAAATAAAATAAGCAAAATCAGCGCCAACATCGGTAAGAAATGGGTCTACTGCCTTCCACTTGCCCTCTACTCATTAAGAAACTCCCAAAGCTCGGATCACCACCTCACGCCCCACCAACTTGTCACTGGACGATCCATAAATGTAGCTGTCCCCTCCACCAGGCCCAAAACTGACAGTGAGTCATCCTGTGAGATTGTGAAAGCTGAACTGTACGAGTTTGTCTGCACACTAACCCGCGCTACGCAGTTCCTTTCTACCCAGGTATCCAAAAGGAAGGAGAAGAGCTCCAACGATCCAGAACTGCCACCTATTCGCCCTGGGACTCTGATATACGTCCGGAGGCACGTCAGGAAGTGGAAAGACCCCAAATTTGACGGCCCCTTTGCAGTGACTGATTCATCTCCAACTGCCGTCCGGATAGCTGAGCGCAAGGCATGGATCCACTGGCGAGACGTTCGACTCGCTCCTGCGCCTCCGCAGCAATAGACAATGAACTGAGAGAGGAAAGAGACATGCCCATGGTCCCCCAGAATGAGGACAGCGGTTTCCCGTCCACTGCCGAGGAAGAAGAAGAAGAAGAAGAAGAAGAAGAAGAAGAAGGCACACCCGTGCTGGTCCAGGGATACAGCAGCCACGATGCGAAGTTATGTACTCTTGTCACATTTATGTTTTGTATCATTGTTGGAGTGGCACTAATAACTTTTAATTGGTGCGTCTATTTTCTTGCTGTAAAGAGTTTTAATGAGATAAGTACCAGAAATGCCCTAGCATCCACAGTTTCAGCATCTGTACCAACAGTCACACTTAAACAGCAGACAGCAACACAACACACACTAGGTCCTGAACTCTCAGAAAATAGCACTGCTAGCAGCGCACCCACCAGTGTGCATCCTGAACACTCACTCGTCACCCCAGGGGAAAGAAATAGTTCATGGGGTAGGTCTGCCAACATCACAGAAAGACAACAAGTGTCCCGCCAACGCCTTTCCCGTCACCATAGAACACGCCGATTTGCTATTGCCCCTTACAGAACAAAACCCCTTGTCCCCTGCAAGAATGCAAATAACCAGAAGGCAGGGCACAAAACATTCGATCATCTTGTGAAGATACAGAGGGCCTAGGGCCCATACTAGGCCTACAACTATCAGTGAGAGATCATTCGGTCCACTCTTCCCTAACAGACAACTCCTGGTATAGGGACATGACAGCAGTAGGGAAATTAAGAACAAATGATCCTGTTATGTGTGTTCCTACATTCCCCATGCTGTAGGAGCTGACAGACTATTTTTTCCTAAAGATGTCCCCCCACCCATCGCCATGTGCCTGCTGCACTTGTATCTTTGCCGTTTAGAGGGACAGATCCAGATCAATACGGTGGAATTAGACATTGAAGGTGTAAATACAACAGTATGGGACTATACCCCCATCGTATACAAGATTGTCACTGGGACACCCGCCCTGACAAAAGAAATAAAGAAGTGGTATCGAATGCGACACAAACGCACAGTACTACGAGTCACTATTTACGAGGCAAGGGTTTACTGCAGTGACGGTACCCCCAGCCGAGTGCGATCCATCTATACCACACGATGAGAAGTCCTGTCCGTGCAACAACAGAACTGTGCTGAACATACGAGCACAGCTCTATGTCAAAAACAAATGGATCCAGGTCCATACCCTATTCTGCAGGGCAGCTTCCTTAGGCCCCCCTTGGGCTGGCGAAACGGACTGGGTGGGAGACATTGACTGGGATGTTGAGGAAAGTTGCGAGGACATTTGGAATAGGGAAGGGAAAAGATACACCTGGGATGGGGAAGGAATGTCCGAAAATAAAAAAAGCATTTAAACTAAAAAATCCTTCTCTTTGTTTCCTAGGTAATGGCTCCATCTCTGTTGGGCGTAACACAGACTGTAACAAGACTGTCTTCAACTTCGATATGCAGTTTGGCACCTCCGCATTAATGGACTACTATTGGGCTTGTGGAGAACGCCTATATCTCCACCTACCTCCTCAGTGGCTCGGACTGTGCTCTTTGGTGACTTTGCATGAAGTACATCTGGTTGTGCCGGCATCGAATGCCTCTCACATACTGACACACCCCATGTCAGGCGACGTCACATTCCTCCACCGCCACCGGCGGACGGCGGAGTACTTTGCAGGTGAAGCTCTTGGTAAAGTTCCAGAAGAATTCCGCCTCTTCAATGAGGCCCAACTTTTCTTCGGAGGAGCAGTCCCAATGTTCCAAACTCAGGCTAATGCTCGCTGGCTGGAAGTGACGCGCTATGAGGTCATGAAAGCCATCAACAGCACCAGAGACGGACTAAATGCAATAAGGGAAGAACTGCGCCCATTGAGACTAATGGTCCTGGAACATCGCTACTTCCTTGACATGCTGACTGCCAAAGACGGTGGTCTGTGACACCAAATCGGAAAATCTTGCTGCACTTTTATACCAGGAAACGACGAGGATAACGGATCGATCGCAAGAGCCATTGAGGAGTTGACCAACTTGAGAAAAGAAATGGTCGATGAAGGAGGTGCCCCTGCGGACATTATTCCAACAGACTGGTTCAATCTTGACTGGATGCCTTCATGGCTCACAGCGATTTTGAAATTGATGATACCGATTGTTGGGATTCTCATAATACTGTGTTGCGCTTTTCAGATTGGGAGCCATTGCATTAAAAGATTAAGTTCCAAGGCAGTTGGGATGAATTATGCTAGCACAGGAATCTACCAGATAGCGAAGTATGAAGACATGGATAGGGTTCCCGGGGATGGGACGGGAGTACAATTAGAAATCGGCGAGATAACAGCACCTGGGACCCAATATGACATACCCACTGCTCCCCCTCTTCCCCCAGGCAGAGACACCCTGAGCAAAAGTCCTACAGCCGCCCAGTATGAGCGTCTGCTTAATGACCGAGATGCATAATATGTCAAAATACTCCTTAGGTCAGACGGAGAAACAACAAAGAAGAAAGAGCAGGTCCAAGGCACCTTCAAGTGTTATGTTAACGACATGCCCTGGATATCCCCACTGGCTGTAGGGTCGCCAAGATACTTAGTAAAGAGTGTGTTCATAAATGAACAAGACGGGGGTGATGATGAAGGGTTAAAATCACGCTCTACCATCTGATCACCAGAAAGAGCATCTCTTAGCTGACTTGATAGCGAAATGTCACATATGGCCCTGCCAGAGAGAACCTGAAATATGCTTAAAAACCCTCAATTTTTGCTATGCATGATCAACATATTAAATCCCACTAACTCCCTGAATCCTGGGGTTATAGACCCAAGGCTGAGGCATAAAAGACATGTCTTGGGCTAACAAAATGCACTAGGCCACAATAATGTTAAAAATGCATTCCTCTGCTGCACTGAAAAATAACATGGTAAATTGGCTTAATGTGAAGTAGTAATTTTCCACAAAGGCAAACGCCCACACACACACACGTACACCAGACTCAGCTGGCGCAGAGGCAGATTGACATATTTCAGGGACTTTCCACTGAAGTCTTGTTTTTAAACTTAGTTTGTCGAAATAAGCCACAAGCTTCTTACAAAACTAACGCCTAACGTAAGTTTCCGGTCACCATACATTTTTAGAAATATGTACTGAACAAAATGTTCTAGCACATAGTGTACAGAACAAAATGTTCTAGCCCATAGTGTACAGAACAAAATGTTCTAGCCCATAGTGTACAGAACAAAATGTTCTCGCATGGCCAACCAACTGTTGGGACACCTGACCGTCCCCACTGTCCTAGGACAATGCGGTCACAGCCACCTGCGTCAGAAAATACGTCAGGACAGTGTTAGTTCCTTATTTTGAAGTATAAGAGATCTACCATCACATTTAGAAGGCAGAACTTTCCAAGCTAACTTCTTGGGCGGTCCTCCAGTCGACTGAACTATCTGATTTAGGAACACGCAAGCCTATTCTTCCAGGTGATGCCTTCCTGAATGAGATAGTAGCTTAAGCTCTCTTAATTATCTCAATTTGCTAAATGCTTTTTCATCCATTCCCAATTCCTTGCAATAGTCATAGGTATCTTTCAGCATTAGATTAGCATTAAATCTACTGGGGTTCTTTCCCCTAGGCAGGTGCTTCTAGGCACTAGGCCTGATAGGAGTGTACTTTGAATAATTAAGCTGGAATTCTAGTATGCTTTTTAAGAATCTAAACCACTGTTATTTTATTCTTGCTAAAATGTTTAAACCTGCAATGATAGTTCTCGGCGGAGACATTGTGTAAAGGCAACGTACTTCCTCGAACAGTTAGAAGCCTTCGTAAACATTTCCTGCTTACACAGAAAGTCGTCTTTTTATGAATAGCCACTTCTGTTTTCATCGCAATAACTTTTAGAAATAATTGATTCCTAGTACAATTCCTGGCAGAGTGAAGCCAGAGCTTTTTAAGAGTGATCTCTTGCATTATGCGTTATTGATACACATGTGCTTATAATAATAAAACATGCCACTCCAACTTGACCAGCCGTCTTGTTCACGTTATTGCTCTTCCTTTTATCAGTGCCTGATTGAGACGATCATCCAGACCACAGTGAGCGTGACCACACCCTAAAAGAGGCTCGGGAAGGCCTCTTCAGCCCTCTGTCACCTCCATCCATCTCTAAGTCTCTTCCTCTGTTTTAGTAAGTGTAAGTGTTTTACTCCTTCATACTCCCTCAGTCTTTTTGTGTTTGTCTATATCACTGTCTTCGTCTCTCTTTCCATAAATACTCAGCCTCATACCCCTTTTCTAACTGTCACTGCCCTTCACTTACTGTCACTCCCCTTCCCTCACTACATTTCCTCCTACCTGTATCTCATCCCAGATGTCTTTTCCGGTCTTTTTCTCTCACTCTCCCTCTCTCTCCTTCACTTATTTAAATCCTCAGTCCCCTTCCCTCGCTATGCTTTCCTAAGTCCCTCCATTCCCTCACTGAATTTCTGTGTTCCTCCCTCCCCACTTCTTACTTTCACTTACCTCCCTATTATCATACTCATACCCCTTCCCTCACCATCATTCCACTTCTCTTTCCTTTATTCACCTTACCTTACTCTATTTCCCCCCTCTCTGTCCCTTACTCCCCTTCCCTGTCTTTGCCCCTGCTCCATTTCTCTCAGTCCCCCTCCCAAATTCTACTTTCCTTATTGCCCTTCCCTTACTTTTTCACTCCCCTTAACTCACTCCCCTACTCTTAGTCCACTTTCTTTCAGTCACTCTTTGACTCCCCTTTCCTCACTCACCATACTCCCCTTTCCTCACTCATTCCGTCAGCCCCTTCCTCCTCTTCCCTGTCTCTGCCCCAGCTCTAGTTCTCTCACTCCTCCTCCCTCATTCTCCTTTCCTTACCGCCCTTCCCTTACTGTTTCTCATCACTTACCTCACCCCCCTACCTTTAGTCCCCTTCTTTCAGTCACTCTTTGACTCCCCTTTCTTCACTCACCATACTCGCCTTTCCTCACTCATTCCCTCAGTCTCTTCCTCCCCTTCCCTGTCTCTGCCCCTGCTCCACTTTTCTCACTCCCCCTCCCTCATTCTCCTTTCTTTACTGCCCTTCCCTTAGTTTTTCACTACCCTTAACTCACTCCCCTACCCTTAGTCCCCTTCTTTCAGTCACTCTTCGACTCCCCTTTTGTCACTCACCATACTCCCCTTTTCTCACTCTTTCCCTCAGTCCCTTCCTTCCCTTCACTCAGTCATTTCAATCATTCATTTATGCACTACGCTTTCATTAAAAAAATGAACGACACAGTGTGTTAGGAATACAACTCTTTTTAGAGAAATGAATGAGTTCTGAAAAGAACTTTTTTTTTTCTTTTGTTGTTTTATATTTTTTTTCCTTTTTTTTAAAGTTGTATATTTTTTGGGGGGGTTTTGAAGAAAATTCAGGAACTGCAACATGGAAATAGTTCAACAAGAACAAAATAAATGAAAAATAAAAAAAATTAACTCCTTTCAGAGCATTTATGGTTCTGAATGCTGCGTTCAATTAGATTCAGGCTCTGTTCTCCATAAACAATAAGATCAAATCATTTGTTGCACCGCATATGCACATGCGCCAAATATGGCCTACGGTCCATTTCTGCTGTTGCTGGCGATGGAGGTGGAGCTGTAGATGTGCTGGCCACAGCTGGTGGAATCTGCTGGGCCAGAGCTCTTGTGGCTCCTTGGGCATATTGCACAGGGTGCACATTTTTTACATGTCTGATCATGGTATGGATTGAAAAGGAGTGTTTTTTGACAGGGTTTCCCCTTGAAAGAACAATACCACAAAGGGTACACGTTACTTTAGGGGCATTTACCTTTTTCAGTCCCTCAGGAAAAGTAAAAAACTTCCAAATAAAAGAAGATTTCCCCTTCTTGGCTCGCTGGCGATATTCTAGGTGGGAGTCAGAAGAAGAAGATTTTGTTTCCTGTCTTTCTGCCATCCTGTTGATTTTTCTGTTTCCAGCTCCAAAAAGGGTCCTTCTTCCAGGAGAATAAAGCAAATAGTGAGGGAAGTGGGTGGGGTTGTTAAAGATTCCAGAATAGTAACTAGTATTAACCAATAAAAAGTGTTGTTTTTGAGTCACATGATTTGACATGCGTGTACGGCGCACGAAAATGACGTATTACTCGATTATTATAAAAGTTTCAAAACACACAAAGGAGGCAAGGAACAGACTCCCTGACCCCCTAGGTTTTCTCAGGGGGTCCCTTAAAGACCCCGACGGCCCAAAAAACGATTAAAAAAATAAATAAACGCGAGTTGCGCGCACGGTGCTCGCACCCCCGAGGCAGAAGAGAGTTCAAAACAAAAGTGGAAAACAGGAAAAGGGGGCAGGGTATACACTTCCTGACTCCCTAGTTCTTCTCAGGGGGTCCCTGAAGGACCTCGATGGGCATAAAAAATTATTATTATTATTTTTTTTTAAATCGCGAAGTGCGCGCACGGTGCACGCATACTTCAGCCGCCATTTTGTGTTTTTTCAAACTGAGTGAAGGGGTGCGTGCACGTTGCATGCATGCAAAAAAAAAAAAAAAAAACTAGTTTGATTGTTTTGATGTTGTATTTATATTCATAATAAAAACATAGATTTTCACACAAATTTTATTTAGGGGTTAGCATTTAAAAAACCTTGCAAATTCACAAAAAAAACATAGGTTTCACACACGCTATAGTTAGGAATTAGCATTTAAAAACCTTGCAAATTCATTGAAAAAACCATAGGTTTCATATATAGTTAGCCGGACAATTTACTCATATAAAACCATTGAAATTCCCACGTTATAGTTAGTTGTACTATAACTGGCGCGCCCGCAATGCACTACTAATGACGTCACATATTACATCACTTATGGCATAGTCAGTGACATCACTGATGACATCTCAAATGACATCACTGATGACATCACTGATGACATCATCCTTGTGAAAGAGTGGCAGACCCTCTCTCAGAGTAATATAAGTTTTGATACACACATTGAAAAATAGAAACAAAATATTTCAATACAATGGAGAAACTAATTCCAGTTACAACAACATTTTCAGTAATTGCAAAATCTACATACACATTCGCTCATTCACCAACATTTCTATATAATTACTCATACACGTACTCAATCATCATATGTACTCATTCACCTATACATCTTGTTACACACCGACACTCATCCTTAGAGTTACTCACACACATACTCACACATGCAAATAAATTATAAAACAACCATTCACTTGCTTATACAGCTATACATACACCACTACTCTTACTTCTACAGAAACATACACATACTTTTTTTCTAAAACAATCACTTATAGGAACAAAAACTTATTTATTCAGGAACTCTTACAATCTCTCACTCTCACACATACTTACCTATATGCATCAATTCTCACATATATTAATTTAAAACATATGTAGTTACTCATAAAGATATGATTGAGACAGTCATTCACTCACTAACACACCCATACACACACTCATCCACCCATACAGTCCTGCACACATGCTGTCTTCAAAACATATACAGACAGTAAGCCACTCATTCATTCATCTATGCACAAAGTAATACCCCCACCACATACTAATACTCAAAAAACTAACTAATAACCCATATAGACACTCATGTAGCTACTCACCAACCCAAGCAGCCGTCTATGGATAAAGGGAGACAGTGATACAGATATTTACAAATTTAAACAATAATTGCTAATACATGTATTTAGTAAGATACACTTAAAAAGTCAGTTATACAATCAATTAAAAATAACCCATCAATTTAGACACTTATTTAACCGTTTGTTCTTCCATCGACGTTTCGGTACACATATATAAAACATATTTTTTTTTCAGAAAGACACACATTCACTGGATGATGTCATCAGTGATGTCATCAGTGATGTCATTTGAGATAGCATCAGTGATGTCATGAGTGATGTCACTGACTATGTCATGAGTGATGTAATATGTGACGTCATTAACAGTGCATTGCGGGCGCACCAGTTATAGAGAGTACAACTAACTATAACGTGGGAATTTCAATGGTTTTGTATGAGCAAATTGTCCGGCTAACTATAACTGATATGAAACCTATGGTTTTTTCAATGAATTTGCAAGGTTTTTTAAATGCTAATTCCTAACTATAACGTGTGTGAAACCTATGGTTTTTTCAGTGAATTTGCAAGGTTTTTTAAATGCTAATTCCTAACTATTACGTGTGTGAAACCTATGTTTTTTTAGAGAATATATATATATATATATATATATATATATATATAGATATAGATATATATATATAAAACATATTTAAACTTTACAGAAACACACAGTCACTGAATGATGTCATCAGTGGTGCCATTTGAGATGTCATCAGTGATGTCACAGGCCATGTCATGAATGATGTAATATGTGACGTCCTGAGCAGTGCATTGCGGGGGCTCGAGTTATAGTTAGCTCATTTGAATATAACAGCCAAATGTCTCTGGTTTTGTGTGAGTAAACTGTCCAACTAACTATAACGTCCCTGAAACCTGTGTTTTTTTCAGTGACTTTCTAAGGTTTTTTAAATGCTAATTTCTAACTGTAACCTCCCTGAATCCTATGGTTTTTTCAGTGAATATAAATTTATATATATATATATCAAAAAAAGTTTGCCTGGAAATGAGAGGACCCACACAGGTAAGTATCCTTCGCCACATTTGTTGCTTGAAGGGCGCAAAGTTCAAACAGCAGACGTGCAAAACAACAGTTGATGGACAGAATGCAGAACAATGTCATACATTCACCCAGTTCAGATATCTGGGCATAAATCCATCGTTTTTGTGCACTCCACACCACCCCAGTTCAGACATGGTCATATGCAAATCAGCCTTGACCCTGTGCCTCATGGGAACAGTCCAGCCCGAACTTCCAAGCCATGTCTTTCCTGGACCGGAATCAAGCATCCTAGGACCGGTTTCTGGCTATCAGCTGTCTTCAGCCAGGATAGCTTGACTCCAGTGGTGTGGAGGGCATGGGACTCACGTCTGAGCATACCCATCCCACTCGGGGTGACAAATGCAAAACAACAGTTGATGGACAGAATGCAGAACAATGTCATACATTCACCCCAGTACAGAGATCTGGGCCTAAATCCATCGTTTTTTTGCACTCCACACCGCCCCAGTTCAGACATGGCCATATGCAAATCAGCCTTGACCCTGTGCCTCATGGGAACAGTCAAGCCCGAACTGCCAAGCCATGTCTTTCCTGGACCGGAATCAAGCATCCTAGGACCGGTTTCTGGCTATCAGCCGTCTTCAGCCAGGATTGCTTGACTCCAGTGGTGTGGAGAGCATGGGACTCACGTCTGAGCATACCCATCCCACTCGGGGTGACAAATGCAAAACAACAGTTGATGGACAGAATGCAGGACAATGTCATACATTCACCCCAGTACAGAGATCTGGGCCTAAATCCATCGTTTTTTTGCACTCCACACCACCCCAGTTCAGACATGGCCATATGCAAATCAGCCTTGACCCTGTGCCTCATGGGAACAGCCCAGCCCGAACTGCCAAGCCATGTCTTTCCTGGACCGGAATCACGCATCCTAGGACCGGTTTCTGGCTATCAGCCTTCTTCAGCCAGGATAGCTTGACTCCAGTGGTGTGGAGAGCATGGGACTCACGTCTGAGCATACCCATCCCACTCGGGGTGACAAATGCAAAACAACAATTGATGGACAGAATGCAGAACAATGTCATACATTCACCCCATTACAGAGAACTGGGCCTAAATCCATCGTTTTTTTGCACTCCACACCACCCCAGTTCAGACATGGCCATATGCAAATCAGCCTTGACCCTGTCTTCATGGGAACAGTCCAGCCCAAATTGCCAAGCCATGTCTTTCCTGGACCGGAATCAAGCATCCTAGGACCGGTTTCTGGCTATCAGCCGTCTTCAGCCAGTATAGCTTGACTCCAGTGGTGTGGAGAGCATGGGACTCACGTCTGAGCATACCCATCCCACTCGGGGTGACAAATGCAAAACAACAGTTGATGGACAGAATGCAGAAAAATGTAATACATTCACCCCAGTACAGAGATCTGGGCCTAAATCCATTGTTTTTTTGCACTCCACACCACCCCAGTTCAGACATGGCCATATGCAAGTCAGCCTTGACCCTGTGCCTCCTGGGAACAGTCCAGCCCGAACTGCCAAGCCATGTCTTTCCTGGACCGGAATCACGCATCCTCGGACCGGTTTCTGGCTATCAGCCTTCTTCAGCCAGGATAGCTTGACTCCAGTGGTGTGGAGAGCATGGGACTCACGTCTGAGCATACCCATCCCACTCGGGGTGACAAATGCAAAACAACAGTTGATGGACAGAATGCAGAACAATGTCATACATTCACCCCATTACAGAGAACTGGGCCTAAATCCATCGTTTTTTTGCACTCCACACCACCCCAGTTCAGACATGGCCATATGCAAATCAGCCTTGACCCTGTCCTCATGGGAACAGTCCAGCCCAAACTGCCAAGCCATGTCTTTCCTGGACCGGAATCAAGCATCCTAGGACCGGTTTCTGGCTATCAGCCGTCTTCAGCCAGTATAGCTTGACTCCAGTGGTGTGGAGAGCATGGGACTAACGTCTGAGCATACCCATCCCACTCGGGGTGACAAATGCAAAACAACAGTTGATGGACAGAATGCAGAAAAATGTCATACATTCACCCCAGTACAGAGATCTGGGCCTAAATCCATCGTTTTTTTGCACTCCACACCACCCCAGTTCAGACATGGCCATATGCAAATCAGCCTTGACCCTGTGCCTCATGGGAACAGTCCAGCCCGAACTGCCAAGCCATGTCTTTACTGGACCGGAATCAAGCATCCTAGGACCGGTTTCTGGCTATCAGCCGTCTTCAGCCCGGATAGCTTTACTCCAGTGGTGTGGAGAGCATGGGACTCACGTCTGAGCATACCCATCCCACTCGGGGTGACAAATGCAAAACAACAGTTGATGGACAGAATGCAGAACAATGCCAGACATTCACCCCAGTACAGAGATCTGGGCCTAAATCCATCGGTTTTTTTGCACTCCACACCACCCCAGTTCAGGAATGGCCATGTGCAAATCAGCCTTGACCCTGTGCCTCATGGGAACAGTCCAGCCCGAACTGCCAAGCCATGTCTTTCCTGGACCGGAATCAAGCATCCTAGGACCGGTTTCTGGCTATCAGCCGTCTTCAGCCAGGTTAGCTTGACTCCAGTGGTGTGGAGAGCATGGGACTCACGTCTGAGCATACCCATCCCACTCGGGGTGACAAATGCAAAACAACAGTTGATGGACAGAATGCAGAACAATGTCATACATTCACCCCAGTACAGAGATCTGGGCCTAAATCCATCGTTTTTTTGCACTCCACACCACCCCAGTTCAGACATGGCCATATGCAAATCAGCCTTGACCCTGTGCCTCATGGGAACAGTCCAGCCCGAACTGCCAAGCCATGTCTTTCTTGGACCGGAATCAAGCATCCTAGGACCGGTTTCTGGCTATCAGCCGTCTTCAGCCAGGATGGCTTGACTCCAGTGGTGTGGAGAGCATGGGACTCACGTCTGAGCATACCCATCCCACTCAGGGTGACAAATGCAAAACAACAGTTGATGGACAGAATGCAGAACAATGTCATACATTCACCCCATTACAGAGATCTGGGCCTAAATCCAACCAGCAGACGTGCCCCGCACAAAGTAACAGTCCTGCCCAACGCGTTTCGTGCTGACAAAGCACTTCATCATGGGCTACGGGCATAGTGGCTGAATGTAGACACAGCATTTTTTTTCCGCAGTGGGGCTGCACACGTGAAGCGGTACACCTCTGGCGGCTCAGGCGATGCCGCTAAATACCAAAACGAAGTTTGCCTGGAAATGATAGGGCCCACACAGGTAAGTATCGTTTGCCACATTTATTGCTTGAAGGGCGCAAAGTTCAAACAGCAGACATGCCCCGCACAAAGTAACAGTCCTGCCCAACGCGTTTCGTGCTGACAAAGCACTTCCTCATGGGCTACAGGCATAGTGGCTGAATGTAGACACAGCAGTTTTTTCCGCACACATTTAACAACAATTTCTTCACCGCCCTGATGGGCGTGGCCACCACTGTGGCCTATTGGTCCTTGTAGTGCTTAATTTTCCTCCTGTGAGTCGCCGTGTCTTATATCAGCAAATAACACAAAGTGGTTTCCCCAGTGGGTTGCAGTAGTTACATACCGCCGTTGGAACATGCCAATAATGCCCTCCAGCCGCTTTACCTGTCCCAAAGCTGCCCCATCGGTTGATGTAGTAGCGGGGCTGAAAACGTGCAGATGTTCACCTCTCACGGCTCAGGCGATGCCGCTAAATACCAAAATGAAGTTTGCCTGAAAATGAGAGGGCCTACACAGGTAAGTATCATTCGCCACATTTATTGCTTGAAGGGCGCAAAGTTCAAACAGCAGACGTGCCCCGCACAAAGTAACAGTCCTGCCCAACCCTTTTCGTGCTGACAAAGCACGTCCTCATGGGCAATGGGCATAGTGGCTGAATGTAGACACTGCAGTTTTTTCCGCACACATTTAACAACGATTTCTTCCCCGCCCTGATAGGCGTGGCCACCACTGTGGCCTATTGGTCCTTGTAGTGCTTCATTTTCCTCCTGTGAGTCGCTGTGTCTTACATCAGCAAATAACACAAAGTGGTTTCCCCAGTGGGTTGCGGTAGTTACACATCGCAGTTGGAACATGCCAATAATGCCCTCCAGCTGCTTTACCTGTCCCAAAGCTGCCACATCAGTTGATGTAGTAGCTGGGCTGCACACGTGCAGCGGTTCACCTCTCACGGCTCCGGCGATGCCGCTAAATATCAAAATGAAGTTTGCCTGGAAATGAGAGGGCCCACACAGGTAAGTATCGTTCGCCACATTTATTGCTTGAAGGGTGCAAAGTTCAAACACCAGACGACCTGCCCTGCACAAAGTAACAGTCCGGCCCAACGCATTTCGTGCTGACAAAGCACTTCCTCATGGGCTACGGGCATTGTGGCTGAATGTAGACACGGCAGTATTTTCTGCACACATTTAACAACGATTTCTTGCCCGCCCTGATGGGCGTGGCCACCACTGTGGCTTATTGGTCCTTGTAGTGCTTCATTTTCCTCCCTTGAGTCGCCGTGTCTTACATCAGCAAATAACACAAAGTGGTTTCCCCAGTGGGTTGCGGTAGTTACATACCGCCGTTGGAACATGCCAATAATGCCCGCCAGCCGCTTTACCTGTCCCAAAGCTGCCACATCGGTTGATGTAGTAGCTGGTCTGCACAAGTGCAGCGGTTCACCTAACGCGGCTCAGGCAATGCCGCTAAATACCAAAACGAAGTTTGCCTGGAAATGAGAGGTCCCACACCGGTAAGTACGTTCGCCACCTTTATTGCTTGAAGGGCGCAAAGTTCAAAAAGCAGGCGTGCCCCGCACAAAGTAACAGTCCTGCCCAATGCGTTTCGTGGTGACAAAGCACTTCCTCTTGGGCTACGGGCATTGTGGCTGAATGTAGACACAGCAGTTTTCTCCGCATACATTTAACAACGATTTCTTCCATGCCCTGATGGGCGTGGCCACCACTGTGGCCTATTGGTGCTTGTAGTGCTTCATTTTCCTCCCGTGAGTTGCCGTGTCTTACATCAGCAAATAACACAAAGTGGTTTTCCCAGTGGGTTGCGGTAGTTACATACCGCCGTTGGAACATGCCAATAATGCCCTCCAGCTGCTTTACCTGTCCCAAAGCTGCCACATCGGTTGATGAAGTAGCGGGGCTGCACACGTGCAGCGGTTCACCTCTCGTGGGTCAGGCAATGCCGCTAAATACCAAAACGAAGTTTGCCTGGAAATGAGAGGGCCCACACAGGTAAGTATCGTTCAACACATTAATTGCTTGAAGGGCGCAAAGTTCAAACAGCAGACGTGCCCAGCACAAAGTAACAGTCCTGCCCAACGTTTTTCGTGCTGACAAAGCACTTCCTCATGGGCTACGGGCATTGTGGCTGAAAGCAGACACACCCGTTTCTTTCGCACACATTTAACAATGATTTCTTCCCCGCCCTGATGGGCGTGGCCACCACTGTGGTACCACAGGTAATGATACTTACCTGTGTGGGCCCTCTCATTTCCAGGCAAACTTCGTTTTGGTATTTAGCTGCATCGCCTGAGCCGCAAGAGGTGAACCGCTGCACGTGTGCAGCCCCGCTACTACATGATCCGATGCGACCAGCTATTTGGGAAGGCCTCTTTCTCAGTCCCTGAGGTCCAGAAGACAACCATCTGCAAGGGATTACTTGAGAAGGTCAGCTACCTGGGGTTGACAGAGAGGACCATCCCTGAGATACGGAAGCAGTGGTAGGACCTGCACCCCCGAACCAAGGAGAAGCTGACCAGCAGGATGGCAGAGGGATGTGGGACTGGAGGAGGACCATCAAAACACCCCCCACTGACTGCCATGGAGACGCTGATTGAGGGGACAGTCCAACTGGAGCATGTCCCTGGTGCTGGGGAAATTTACACCTCCATCCCAGTAGGCACCAGCCATGGTAAATCATCCCCCCTTATGTATCATCCAGACAAAGATGTTTGGCAATCCAAATCAAATACATCGAAGCATGAAATATTCAATTGAGGTGCTTGATCCACCCAGGTAATCCATCATAGGAGTGGTAGTGCATTTCATTACAGTGGTGCTCCTCCGCTAAGGTGGAGGAGAGTAACCCTACTGAATGTAAAAGGAAAAATAAAATGATAACGCAGCATTAATAATATTACGTTATTGTCATTTTTTTCAATTAGTTACCTGCACCAGGTTGGACAGAGCGGGCTTGGGCTGTTTCATAGGAAGGGGAGGAGGAGTGGCATAATATGCACTTAAGTGCGCATCATGGTTGGTCCGGCCGCCTTGGGCCGGCCAAACCATCATGCTCACTTAGCATGCACAGCCGGGTGGAGAACATGCACAAACTCCCGCTCCCTGCCTGAGCTCCAAACCAATAGTGGCTGGCTAGGGGAGGCTGTGTGTTTCTGTGCTTCCAGGAGAAGAAGATGGAGGAGAGGTGGCAGCCCTTCAGGTATGTACACCTTTATTTTTTTAATCGAGACCCCCTCACAACTGCCCTAAGACAACATTTCCAAAGCGGAGGCCACTGCTTCATTAGCATGCCGTACTGAGTGCTGATGACCACACCAAACATGTGCACATCACTAACTTGTCATACACATTCAGCAGAGTCACAATATTATAGTGCTAAAACATTAACTATTTAATGGCAATAACTATTCACCTATATGTTCCACAGATCGCAGCCCGGACGTCTCTACACATGTGGAAGCTGAAGAGGCTACTGGGAGTGATATTGTACCTGAACCCCCCACACCGCCATCACCGCCACGATCATCTACATCAACACCATCAGGCAGGAGAGCCACCACCTCCCCACTGCCTACTTTGATGACAGCGATGGCGACCTGTCAAATGTGAGGGACCTCACCACAGCAGAATCCAGGTCAGTGAGAAGGCGCCCAGTGACAATGCCAGAAGTGGTCCATCCATGGTGGCCTGGAGAAGTCATCCTAAGGATACAGTGCCTGCAGAGTAAGAAGATTTGTGCTGTTAGTAAAGAGCGGTACAAAAGGGGGTGGTGATGGACGGAGCATCTGAACCAATCAAACACTCACACCCAGTCAACAGATCTTCGTTTAATCCATCACCGTTCTTTAGCCCACTCTGCCTCCCCAGTTCAGACACGGCCATATGCAAATCAGTCTGACCCTGTGCCTCATGGGAACAGTCCAGCCCAAACTGCCAAGCCATGCCTTCCCTGGACCGGATTCAAGCTTACTAGGACCGGTTTCTGGCATTTCAGCCGTCTTCAGCCAGGCTTGCTTGAATCCAGTGGCAAAGTGAGCAAGGGACTCACGTCTGAGCATACCCTGCCAACTCATGGCGAACAAAGCGGTACAAAAGGGGTGGTGATGGACGGAGCATCTGAACCAATCAAACACTCACACCCAGTCAACAGATCTGGGTTTAATCCATCACCGTTTTTTAGCCCACTCTGTCACCCCAGTTCAGACATGGCCATATGCAAATCAGTCCGACCCTGTGTCTCATTAGTAGGGAGCAGCAGTGCTTGACAAAGACAGTTGCGAAGGGGGCGGATCACTGACAGTCTGCTATGGAGCGCAAGCACCCGGCACAGCAGATGCGCAACAGGAAGTACATTAGTTGGATAGACACCTTCACCAGGCCCATTAACCTCCTGTCAAATACCACAGTAAGCTTGATAGGTGTGTAGTCAATATTCAGACTGACATGTGCTACTGCTGCCAGGACATTGCTTGTGGGCTGGTGCAGGTAATGACTGCCCTGGAAAACATTCAAACACACAACCTGTGCCTCCCCACTATCCCCCACCACCTGTAACGGAGCCTTGCAAAACAAGCCGTACATGCCCCATCCCTCTGGGTCTGGCACAGCATCTGTCCCTCGACCCAGTGCGGCGGAAACACAACCCAACCCAATGGGACAAAAAAAGTGACTCCCGTACAACTCAGTGTTTTGAGTTGCCTGTGTTTATTTGACACACATTTCACACTGTTAAATGTGTTTCTTCCATTTTGGTGACAACCTGAATAAAAGGGGGTCACTCAGTTGTTCACCAAACACTACCCCATGTGTGATGTATCATATCCATAATGTTATGTTATTGCTTACCTCAGAAATAGAAGCTTGTTATCGCTGTGCATCGTGCATATCCTCAGCCACATGGGTTCCCTCCTGCTGCCTTTGTAGTGGCTGTTGGTCATCATCCGAGTCTTCATCGGAGTCAGTCTCAATGTCAATATCAGGCATTCCCCTCCTCATTACAATGTTGTGCAGGATGGCACAGGTCGCTATGATTTTGCAGCATGTGTCCAGCCTGTAGAGAAGTGCCCCATTCCCTGGCATAATGAAAATTGAGGGGGCCTGCCTGCACGGTATGAAGAGGGGCCCCCTCAAGGTTCAATCAGGAGCTCTCTGGCCAGAGTGCAGTGCTGAGGCAGGCCCTCTGGAACTTGGCCTGTGTTACGCCCCTGGCACCATTGGTCCTGTGGATGACACAAACGTAGGACTTTAGTATGCCAAATATCCGCTCAATGAGTGAGCGTGTTGTCATGTGTGACCTGTTGTATTGTCTCTCACTTTGTGTCCTTGGGGTCAGGTGAGGTGTACAGAGCAAGGGTAATAAGGCTTGTGCACTGTCACCTTAAGAGCATAAGAGGGGAACCATTAAGTCACATCACACATACTCCTGGCCAGTGTATTCATTGAGTTTGAGATTCTCGTACCGAGCAAGAACACATCTCCAAATTCACCCCGTGCCAGTTGGTTGTGTACTCCACTGTGGCAGAACATGAAGGACTCGTGGGTGCTGCTTGGGTATCTAGCCACAAGGTCGGTGATGACCCAGGAGGCGTCACACACCACCTGCACATTCAGTGAGTGTGTGCTCTTCCTGTTCCTATACAGTTGATTAGACTTAGAGTGGTTTTGATTTGGTTAATTATGTATCTTCACACATATACACATGTGATTTATTTCCCATATTAGAGGTTCAGTCTTCCCTACCCTTTATATGGGTTACTCAATTCTCAGGAATATCATAAGGATACAATATATTTAAACTGGTTCTGGATTATCACTAACTTCCGTACGGAATTACAACTGACAGGGAGGTAGGTTCTTTTAAAACAAAGCTATCATCAGTAGAAGGAAAGTTGTTCCGAGACGAGACGACAATCCTACTCACAATTATACTTTTGCTACCAGGTATTGCATCAAGAGGATATAGGTACTTTTCTTTCCCCTTTTTCCTTATCAGGGGCTCAAGCTTTTATTTAATAGGCAGAGTGTTGATTGCACTCTTCACACCAATATTGGGACTTTACATGCTATATGAGGGATTTTTATTCTTGCATTTCACTTTAATACATTTTTAGAATGATAGTGCTCATACACGCCAAATGCTTGTTGGGATTCCTTTTGTATTATAGCTGTACTTTAAGGATGTTTGAAAACTAGGAACTATGAAAATGGAGCCATGCGCATGGGTTTCCACTACACAATGTCACTATGATTATACATAGGACAGTTAAAGTTAGCACGAAAGTCACTGTGAGGTGATTCATTGTGATATAAATTCTAAGGTCTCGCTATAGTGTTTATTTTTTGTACAATATTCTTAGCCCTGAAGAAGTCACTGGATGTCGTGCCCATATCGCAACGAAACACGTGTTAACCTAACAACTGAACATAAGAAACAATAACATAAGAAAAAAAAGATTGTCTAAGTTGACATTACATATCTTGTATTGATTGTATTTGCGTGTGCTGGGGGACCTCAACTGTAACTTATTACCATTAAACAGCTCCTTAATTTCTTTATTTCAGGTGAATTAAGATGTCACAAGTCACCAGTAATAAAGAAATTAGAGACAAGCTTTTATAAAGGGATTGTAGCTCTCCCATATTAAATCTATAATTTTTGGCTCCTAAATCATCTCTGCATGCTGCACGGTCAGTGATCTGACATGCTAGCAGTGATACCGTCTGTCAGGCATCACTTTACAGACGGACTGATGCACATATTGAAAACGATGCTTTGAAAATGTACACAATAGAAAAGATTAGGCATGATTGCTATGGCCTTAGCCCTGTGTACGTGTCAGAGTTTACACCATACACATCAGGTGAATCTGACTCATATTTTCTACTGTCATATTTCTATTTTATGCATCTGTGTTGATAGTTCATTGACAATGAAGTACTGGTATTTCAAATCATGCGTGCATTTAGGGGTTGTAGCCTTTCAAACAGATACGAGCGATAGTTGTTTTGTACTATCTTGAGTAAACCAGGTGTAGAAATAAGTGACCATGATGATGGGTGGAGATGGTATCACCACGATTGCCCGTCCTGTTACAATCACTCTGTGCTTTCGTATTGCTGTTGTATAGTTTAATCCACGTCTATATAGTGTTGTGCTGTGTTCACCTACTTGTGTTGTTCTTTAGGGATGCCATCTCTCCATCATTCTTGACATCCTGCTGTTTCTCAGGATCATGGAGCCATGGGTTAACTCAGGATAACAGGATGGGCTGTTGTCAAATTTCTATCACACACCAGCTGCATATAGATGGTGTATTGCATCTTGTGACTGCAGAATATCGCTCTACTCTCTCTTGGTGGCAGTAATGCAACATACCCCTACAAAGTACAATGCCCCTACCAAGGTTTGGAAGCCTGCAATTGTGTAAAACGCAAAGTACCTGCTTAAGGGCATTACTAAAGGAGGGCTGTTTCATCACATGCAGAATGCCCACTGGCGCCTAGAATCCACCAAGGAAAAGTATCACTGCTTGTAGCTTCATGAGGTGGGGTGTTGAGATATAAACATTTTTTTTTTTAAATCCGCAGAGTATGCTGCAGATGATGGTTAACCTGGCAAATCCATAATTATGTGGGAAACACCACAGCCGAACAATTGTGCAATTCCAGTGGCCCTGGTTATAGGTATGGTATACACATTTCTCACATGGAGCATTTCACATTCTAGAATGCACCCCACCTGGTGCATTTCTGTGTTGGTATTTTAAACGGATGCCTGTAGCAATGCTCCCCAACAGCATTCAACAGATGCTGGATTCAATCTTTAGGCTGGAGTCATGTTCAGGGGTTCAATGCATCTCCTGCTCAGTTTCGAGTGTCTCCTTCTGCAAGGTTGCAATGGTCCTTGGACACCTGCTTACTCTTGTTGGAGTGCTCACAATATCTGGAGAAGTGTGGCTCAATGGTTAGAGCAGGCAGACCTTGATGCAGAGCTCTGGCCAGGGACCAGGGTTCAATTCCCGCCTCGGCGGGTCTCCGGCTCATTAATTCCCCTGACTGGATATTCTCGCCTCAGTGCCTGTTCTGATCATGGGTCCCACGCTGCAACTCTGGGCAATAGCTTGCTTAGTCTCCGCAATGGCCCCAAAAGCGCTGGGATGCCTGGCTGCACCTGGGGGGTGCCCAGGAGTGGACATTTCCCAGGAAAGCCAGGAAGGGTTCCTAAGCGGTATACGGACAGCGCCGGGACACCTCCGGTGGAGGTAGCTGTGCCTTTACAAATTCCGACATTTACATTTACCTGAATCTGCACTGCATTCTGCACGATGGACTGATCCACTGCTCCCTCCAGAGTGTGAGTTGCTTGCAAGTGTGAAGAAGGTGAGTTCTACTGAGCTATTTATATTCCTTTTTGCACTTGGGCATCTGGGAGTTTACAATTGCTAATCAGTATTGTTTCTATGACACAGGCGTGTAGTGAAATTTGGAGCATATCAAACTTTGAATAAAATTATTATTTGTGCTGTTCACACTACAGACATTGCCATTTGGATTTTTTTTTATACAAATGCGTGTTTCTGGATTTTCTGCCAACCGGCGTGATTTACCACCTGCTCTTTTGTGTTTTCCTGCCAGCTGGCGTGATTTATCGCCGGCTTCCAGCAGGTTTAACTTTTTCGTGATATTTCTTCTACCTCCTTTTTTTTTTTTACTTTCTCTTCAACTTGGAACAGCGTTCATTATGACACATCCAGATTTTCCACACCTAGTAATACCAGATACATGGTGCATACAAGCGAAGTTAGCACTCCGGTGTTACCAGGTGTGGGAACCCTGGGTGAAGGGTTATTTCACATAATCCATGTGCAGTTTAATTGCGCCTGGTTGAATCTGTAGTCGCCCAAAGAGGTGTTGCTGCTGAAAACACGCAGTTACTTGTATTTCATCCAAGACCTAATGAGGGCAGTACAGGTAAAATAAAATACTATGTGATAAATGAGAAAATTTAACATAGACCATATTGCTAACTTGCTTTGACTAAAAACACACAAAATACACTCACTCCGTTGACTACGTTAAACAACTTAAAAGGTGCATCAAGGTAAATTCGTCCCCTTGTGAAAATTCCTCTCTATCCCCCCTTCTCACCATACATTTCCCAAGAGAGATGGCATAGGTGCCGCTCTCCTCCTGTCCACTGCGTCATTCCCGAAAAATAGAACAATCTTAGGGCCCCATCAGACTTCGCCCTCCACCCTAGAGGTGCTGGGACCGGCCGCCAGACGTGCGACGGTCCCGCACCACTGATTAAGATGCGACCACTACCCTGGCGGTCGCAATCCACTATCTTGACATTGCAGCAGGTTCTGCTGTAATCAGCACCCACCGCAATGCCAAAATGGCATGTTGTGCATTGCCATGCACAACGTGACAGGCACCGGGCGGTGCCTGCCACCTTGTGCATGGCAATGTAGGGGGGAAGTACAGGCCCCACCCCCCGGGGCCCGCAACGGGCCCCCTAAGCGATTTGGGGCCAGCCTTTCAACAGCCATGGAAAGGCCTTGACCACCTGGTATCATGAAATGTATGCACCATATCATGCCCCAGCTCTGCCCGGCCGGCTGGCGGAAAAGCGGCTGACGGACTTTCCATTCGCCATTCTTACCCCCCGCCATGGTGATATGGAGGGGGGTCAATCATGTTGTGATGGTGGATGGATTGCCACCGCCAGCCGGGCGGTGGCGATCCGCCCGCCATCATAATGACCCGCATAGTTCTTTGGATGCAAGGATTCAGTATAGACTTTTGAATTGTCACAGCACACTAGTTATTTAGTTATTGGCTTTGTTGAGGGCAGAGCTACTGGAATTATGTGCCAGAGGAGGACATTATGTGGCAGGATCGACTATATTATGTGGCAAGAAAAGCGAAATTATATGGCATAATGCAGCACATTTTGTGATACTATTATTTCATTATTTTGTTATTTTGACTCCTGTTAACACTGTATGTGCAATGGTTTGACCCCATCAGTACCTGTTTAAAACCCCAAAACATCAATAAGCAACTGAAAGCTGAGCAGTCAATGTTTGTGAAGGACCTTCCATTACACAGCAACAAGTGTTGCTATGTTTTTTGCAACTTTTGATGGCATTATGCAACACATTTTGTGGTACTATTATTTCATTATTTTGTTATTTTGACTTCTGTTAACACTGTATGTGCAATGGTTTGACCCCATCAGTACCTTTATAAAACACCAAAACATCAATAAACAACTGAAAGCTGACCAGTCCATGTTTGTGAAGAGCCTTCCATTACGCAGCAACAAGTGTTGCTATGTTTTTTGCAACTTTTGAGATATAAACACATTTTTTTGTTAAAATCTGCAGATTATGCAGCAGATGAGGATGTATGACGTTACAACGCATGCTTTTACCACGCATGCCGTTACAACGCAGTTTTTACAACGCATACCATTACAACGCATAGCGCTTTGGGGTGCTGGATAGTGAATAGTTTAATTTACTATTCCAACTCCAGTCCCCGTGGACACTAGGGAGGGTGTTGGATAGTAAATTAAATCTATTCCCTATCCTAGAGCGCCCCCCAGCGCAATGCGTTATAATGGTTTTCGTTGTAAAACCTGCGTTGTAATAGCACTGCGTGGTAAAAGTTGCGTTGTAAAGGATGTTTCCCAGCAGATGATGGTTAACCTGACAAATGCGACAAATCCATAATTATGCGGAAAACACCAGAACTGAACAATTGCGCAATTCCAGTGGCCCTGGCTAAAGGTATGGTATAGACATTCCTCACATGGAGCATTTCACATTCTAGGATGCACCCCACCTGGTTCATTTTAGTGTTAGTATTTTAAACATGAACTAGTGACAAAAGAAATTTTCAAGCTTACATAAATACAGCTATTTTGGAATCTGATGTTCATCTTTATCCAGTCATGTCGCATGCAGCACTGTCAACATCCAAGGAGAGTGGGTAGGGATCCCCTATGTGAGGATCAATAGGGGAACAGTAGGTAAACTCGAACATGTTGAGTTCACCAATGGGTCTCTAACCCTCACAGATTTGCAGGTGAAATTGAAACATAGATCAAAAGGCACTTTCTTCCACAGAGTGGGGGCAAGAAAAGAAAAAGCCTGACCACCATTTCTGACAGTGCATACTCTGAGTGAAGTGAGGAGGGATTTATTACCAGATCTTAAGGACCAGCTGAGTTCTTTTTCCAGTCGCCTGGACTCCTGCCGAACATGTTTTTGTGTGTTAGGCATAAGATCTTAAAACATGTTCTCTTCTTCACAGGTAACCAGTGAAGATGTCTAAGGCTAGGCGCTGAGGGGGTTCCTGACGGCAGATTCAGCACCAACCTGGCTGCTGTATTTTGCAAGACCTGAAGTCTAGAAAGGAGGTCTACATTTATTTCTGACAGCAGGGCATTGCCATGGTCCATACGGCTGACAATCAGTCCCTGTACCAGTGGCTTCCTGGCTTCTAGAGGGATCCACTTAAACACTTTGCGCAGATTGCACATAATGCCAAAACAGGAACCAATTATATGGTTAACCTGGTTTTTCATTGATAATTGATTATCAATTTGAATTCCTAAATTCCTCACTGTCGGTTTTGGGGGTGGGCAAGGACCCAGATTTAGGGGCTACCCAATCATCTGACCAATGCTCATGAGCTTTACCAAAAAGTACAATCTCGGTCTTGCTTCCGTTCAATTGTAGGTGATTGATATTCATCTATTTATTTATGTGAGACATACAGTTCTTAAAGCGAGATTTTGTCTCCATAGGGTCAGGACCAAGGGTGACCAGAATCTGCGTTTCATTGGCATATGACACTACGTCAAAGCCATATGTTCTGATCACCGTGGCTAAAGGGGTCATATAAAGATTGAATAGCGTAGGGCTCAAAATTCAGCCCTGTGGCACACCCATCTTAACAGGCCTACTACGAGAAACTAAATCGCCAATCTGTACTGCTGTGACTCGATTGCTTAGATAACTATTGAGCGACTTCAGGGCCTTCCCCCTGACACCAATATCCCAGAGCCGTTGTTCTAAAATGCTATGGGATATGGTGCCCAAAGCTGCTGATAGGTCCAGCAGAATGAGAATGGATGACTGCCTTCTAGCCAATGCACGTCGGATGTTGTCAGTGACTTTTACCTGTGCAGTTTCAGTGCTATGTGCAACCCTAAAACCGGACAGTGAGAGATCTAGTAAGCCATGATTCTCTAGGTGGTCTACGATCTGCCTGTTAACCAGTGACTCGAGTACCTTCAAGAAATATGGGAGCAGCGAGATTAGGCAATAGTTTGTTAAGAGTTTTGGGTCTGCAGTGTTTTTTTTAAAGATTGGTCTAACTCTGGCTGCTTTCTAGATCTTTGGGACCACTGATGTTGATAATGACTGTTAGACCTGGCATCTTTGGCGTGGTTTTCCCTGTCTTTTTGCCCCTGCCTCTGTATTATTGACGCTGTGCTGGATTTCGTTTTTGCTGGTTTAGATGCTTTGGGCACTTTGCCACTGCTGATCACTGTCGAAGTGCAAGTACTCTCTGTGTAAATTATTAATGTGATTGGTTATCCATGATTGGCATAATTGTATCACCAAGAAGTCCCTATTAAAGTGCACTGACTGTGCCAGGGCTGGTGATACAAATGCTACTAGTGGGCCTGCAGCACTGATTGTGCCACCCACATGAGTAGGTCTAAAATGGTGACCCAGGCCTGCCACCGCAGTGCCTGTGTGTAGTCTGTGAACTGCCATGTCCTCCTGGTCAGTGTCCCCACTGAATAGGCCTAACCCTTCCCTTTCTATGCACATTGGTCACCCCTATGGAAGGCCCCAGGTACCCCCTTGGGCAGGGTACAGTGTATGTGAAAGGTAGAGCATGTACTAGTGCAGGTGACATGCTCTGGTAGTGAATGACAGCCATTTTCGTTTTTTCACTATTGTAAGGCTACCTTGCCCATAGGCTATCATGGGGAATACTGGCTACAGTGGCTACCATCTTATCTTCCCATAGTAGCAAGGTTGGACATAAAAGTCTGGTATCCCTGAACTCAGAATTTAATAACACATCTTTTAGGAAAGGTTGTTTTTAAATCCTGTGTTTGACAACAGCACTTTTAGAAAGTTGCTGTTCTCTTGTCTGACCTTTCTGTATGCCTTGGTCTGTTTGTGAATTGACTGTCTGGTTTGTGAGTGGCAGGGGCTGGGTGGCTCCCAGAGGCTGAGTGGGCCATCACTGGGCTGAATAGCTCCATCTGCATCTAGAGTGGTGGGAGGGGGTAGCACCTGGGCCTGATTAGGGCTGTGCCTGCCTTCCACAATGCTGGCTCCACCTCCTGCTCGGTGGCTGATGACCCTGCCCCTCTCTCTGAAAGGAAAGGAGAGGCCGGGAAAACAAAGTGATCAAGGAACACCCAGAACTGGTTCAGACCAGGCTCAGAGCTCTCCTGCACAAAGGTAACATAGAATTTTAGGGGTATAAGTACAGGACCCCTGACTACAGAAAATGAGATCATCCTGGAATCAAGAAGGAACCTCTGTCAAGGAGAAAGTTGGAAGACTGAAGAAGGAAGACTGTCCTGCTGTTGTTTTGCTGAACTGACCTGCAGTTGCTTTGCTGCCAAGGAGAGGGGAAGGAGTTTTTGCTTGTGCTGTGTCCCCTTGCTTGAAGGAATCTCCAACGGCCTGAAGTAGAGCTGGCACCCTCTTAAGAAGTCCTAGGAACAAAAGGACTTCACCCCCAGCTGAGAGAGTTCTGTCCTTCCTAGAGTGCTTGGGCCAGTTGTGGTGCCTCTGGAAGTTGTACATGTGTTGGGAATCTGCAAACCAAGATTTAAAAGACTTTCTGCACATTTTAACGCATCGCTCGCTTGTGGAGCGCATCCCCGTCAGTGCGAGGAAATTCTCGGCGCGACAAAGGCCGAGATCGTCACAGTGTGAACTTCAATAAGTCATGAAAAATGCTCCTAATAATTAACTTATCTTTTCAGCTCTTCTTTGTCCCAGTTCTTACTAAAAGACGATTTACCAAAGCAGGAAACCAGATCCAAGTCCACAGAACTTCTAGAGCAAGATGCCCACAGCAGCATGAGCATTGCAGCGCAAGAGGAAACGGCACTTGGAAAAAGAGCTGTAGTCAAAAAGAGACAACAGGGTAGGGACCAAAATGCCTACACAGCTAACCCAAAACGGGAGACAACCAGAGGAGGGCACGCATACCCTAACCCCTTGATTGGTGTCTAACCAACTCAGGTCAAACCAGGCAATTTGAGCAGACAAAACCAAGCCAAACAGCAGCCAGTGACAATATCAGAGACACAACCACAGGGACAGACAAGGACCACAAGTACATGACAACAAGAGACAACAAAGCAGCCAAGCAGGCCGTGGGGCGAACGAAGACCAAAAAGAAGAACAGCCCAAGGGTCAACACCCAGAAGGCACCCAAACAGAGGCACCAGGAACATTTAGAAAGCAGTGACATGACCCCAGGATGAGCAACAACCCAAAGTTGGAGACCATCACTGCAACCCCATCACCAGACAGAACCTCATAGGAACAAAGCAGTAGTAGTACCCTACTGGCAATACTGCTGAACAGTTGACAATAACCTGAAGGGGACAAAGTCTGAACTAAGGGAACTGGATGGATATCAAACCACCATAGGCTTCCCAAAATTGGACCAAAGAAAGGAAACTAGGAGCTATAAAACAAAACACCCATAGCTCCCAACATCGGCCGACTAGAAGGGAAAACTCAGCAACCCTAGGAGCCAAAAGGTGTGACCTCACTGGATAAAGGATCCAAGAACTTGAAAAAAAGCACCAAAACCCATGACTGTAGCCTTACTAAAGACATTGCACTGGAAACCAGGCCACCTAAACCAGGAGGGCAGCGAGGTCCTGCACACACCTGGGCTACCAAGATCTGAGCCCATGGCAGTAGCAAGCTGGAGACCAACACACAACCCATGCTCATGCTGCAAAGAGGAACAGGAAGCCTGGCCTTAGGCAAAACAGCTTCACTCACAGCACCAGGGGCCAGGGAAACCTAAAGAGGTGGACATGATAATCGGTGGAAGGCAGGGAACCTTGGAGAGGTCCTGCACACCCCACACACCCTGCATCAAACCACTGAAGGAGAGCTCTATGCCCCACCATAATCAACCATAGCAACTATTGTGGAAAGAGAAATCACTTACCCCAAAAGCTTGTGGATCCATAGGTAGACTCGTAGAAGAAAGGAAACCAATGCAATCACCCAGACAATAGACCAGCCCAACAGGAAGCAGCCACATCTGCATTCCTGGCCCAATCACGGCCACAATGCATCGTAGCAAACACAACACGTTGATGAATGGAGTGCTGAAACTTTTCAAACACTCATCCCCAGTCAAGAGATCTGGATTAAATTCACTGTTCTTTTACTAACCATGCCATCCCAGTTTGGACCCAGCCAAATGCAAATTAGTCTTGACTCTGCTCCCCATGGGCAAGAAAGCAAAAGACACACAATTGATGGACGGATGGACGGAATGCAGAACACATCAAAAAATCACCCCCAGTGTGGCAGGGATGTGTATTGGCTCCCCTGCTGTTTTCCTTGTTCTTAGCAGACTTGCCATTGACCTTGGGGAATGCCATTGGGGCAAGCCCGAAACTAAATGGCAAGCAGATTGCATGTTTACTTCATGCCGACGATCTGGTGATTATGGACCAGACGGAGGTTGGCTTGCAAAGGAAACTGAATTTATTTAATGGCTATTGTTCCAGGAAAAAAACTTGTGATTAATATGGATAAGACCAAAATCTTGAGCTTTGGACGGAGGAAAACTAGGTTCTCATGGTGGATAGGGTCCGAGAAAGTGGAATCGGTTACTGAGTACAGATACTTGGGGCTATGGTTCGAGAAAACTTTGAAATGGAACACTCACCTAGAGGCGTAAAACTAAGAACCTCTGCATCGAACAGCGGCCTGAAATTGTTTAATAAAGCCTATGGCGCAGTGTCCGATCGACCGGTGTTAAAAGCAAACTCAGCTACCGTGCCCCCGCAATTTTTGTATGGCGCAGAACTGTTATATTTAAGCAGCAAGGAAAACTGGGATGTCGAGGAAGGTAAAAACTTAAAAAAGTTATTTACACTTCCCTTGTCAGCAATGGTCCAGGCTGTAAGACTGTGACTAGGATTGACCTCATGGGGTATTCTAGCCGGTATGGCCCTACTTCGCTTCTGGCAACGCCTAGAAGTTGGCGTAAACACCAAAATATCTCAATGGTGTAAAAACGAAATACAGAATAGCGAACTAAAATGGGCAAGAGAGATTAGGGAGATAATGACAAAGCTATGTAATAAGATGGAGGTTAATGTGTGCCCCACTATCTCTGTGGTTAATACTGATAAAAAGACACTTAGGTTGTTGGGGAAGGAACTATCTCATGCACAGGACCAAAATGATCTTGCAAATAAAACCTCAGTTTGCTTTATGACTGCTGCATGGAAAAATGATCAATGCTTCCCCTACATTGATAGGCCTCCGAATTGCCGATTACGAATGAGGTTTTGAGGGTAAGAATTGGGGTAAACCCTTGTTATATAAACAAATTGGTAAAGTGTGCAATGATTGATAAGACGGGAAGATGCACTTGTTCCTTGGGCACCCAATGTGATTTGCTACATATTTTATTTGATTGCCTGAAGTTCCTGGACTCACATATTATGTTTTTAAAACCAATATTTAAGAAATATGAGATTAAGACACGGACCCAGGCTGTGACCCTGATGACTGAAATGACCCATCTAGATATTACCGTGGCTATGAGGAAATTTATGCAAAGAGTGAAGGCATTTTTTTATACCTTTTAATGAGTTTTAGCAAATAGTTTACCCGCAAATTAGGTAACAGTGGGTTTTTAGATTGAACATGTTTTTAGGATGCATTTATGTGTGTTAATGAAATGTTCTTTTAGATGAATTTTTTACTAAGATATGTATTGTTTGTGGACCAAACGTCTGAATAAACGTGAAATAAACTTGACTTGACTTGATCACCCCCAGTCAAGAGATTTGGGTTAAATCCATCATTCTTTTGCTCACCATGCCACCCCAGTTTAGACCTGGTCACATGCAAATCAGTCTTGACCCTGTGCCTCATGGGAATAGTCAAGCCCAAACTTCAAATCCATGTCCTCCCTGGACCGTAAACAAGCATTCTAGGACCGGTTTCGGGGTGTCACCCCTCTGCAGCCAGGATATCTTGAATCCAGTGGCACAGTGAGCCTGGGAACCACGTCTGGGCATACCCAGCGCACTTAGGGCGAGAAAGCAAATGACACACAATTGATGGACGGAATGCAGAACAAATCAAAACATTCACCCCCAGTGAAGAGATCTGGGTAAATCCATAATTCTTTTGATCACCGTGCCACCCCAGTTTAGACCTGGCCATATGCAAATCAATCTTGACCCTTGCCTCTTGGGAACAGTCCAGCCCGAACTGCAAAGCCAGGTCCTCCCTGGACCCGAAACAAGCATCCTAGGACCGGTTTCAGGGTTTTACCCCTCCTCAGCCAGGATAACTTCAATCCAGTGGCACAGTGAGCCTGGGACCCACATCTGGGCATACCCGGTGCACTTAGGGCGTGAAAGCAAAAGACACACAATTGATCGACGGAATGCAGAACAAATCTAAACATTCACCCGCAGCCAAGAGATCTGGGTTAAATCCATCATTCTTTTGCTCACCATGCCACCCCAGTTTAGACCTGACCATATGCAAATCAGTCTTGATCCTTGCCTCTTGGGAACAGTCCAGCCCGAACTGCAAAGCCAGGTCATCCCTGGACCAGAAACAAGCATCCTAGGACCGGTTTGGGGGTTTCATCCCTCTTCAGCCAGGATATCTTGAATCCAGTGGCACAGTGAGCCCGGTACCCACGTCTGGGCATACCCGGTGCACATAGGGTGAGAAAGCAAAAGACACGCAATTGATAGACGGAATGCAGAACAAATCTAAACATTCACCCTCAGTCAAGAGATCTGGGTTAACTCCATCATTCTTTTGCTCGCCAAGCCACCCCAGTTTAGACCTGGCCATATGCAAATCAGTCTTGACCCTGTTCCTCATGGGAACAGTCCAACCCAAACTACAAATCCAGGTCCACTATGGACCGGAAACAAGCATCCTAGGACCGGTTTCGGGGTTTCACCCATCTTCAGCAGGATAGCTTGAATCCAGTGACACAGTAAGCCCAGGACCCACGTCTGGGCATACCCTTGCCCACTTAGGGTGAACATAGCATACACAACCAGATTTTGGATGGAATGCTGAAAAATTTCAAAAACTCAACCCCAGTCAAGAGATCTTGGTTAAATCCATCATCCTTTTGCTCAACATGCCACCACCGTTTGGGCTTAGCTGATGAGGGGTGATTAAACCCAGATCTGTGACTGGGGGTGAGTGTTTGAAAAGTTTCAACACTCTGTCCATAATTTTATTTTGTGATGTTGCTATGTGCACCCTACATGGCTACGGTTATGCCTAAACGTGGATCCCTTGTTCACTGCGTGGAGTTCTGCAAGCGAATTGCACCATGCGCAGCGCAAGAGGGTGAGGGTTCTGCTTCTTGTTGCCACTTGAGTAGACATACTACTAGAGCGGCAGCTTCCTCAATGCAAATTGAAGGTTTCTCAACGCGTGCGGTAGTGACGATCTGCAACAGCCCGCGTTGAGAACTCTCACTGTGAGGTGGTCTAGCGTTGTATTTTACTCGCTTGAGCTCACCAACTTCATGCTGGCGAGCGTGAGCGAGGAAAAACTGAGTTCCGCTACACGGGGCCATTTCATAACTCCATGTGCTCCATGGAGTAATGAAAAGTCCATGAACGGAGCGGAGTTCACCACCGAAACCTAGTTGTAGTTAGCTGAAATAACTTTAACTCACACCCTAAAGTAACTATAACATGCACTCTCACCATGCACTGCTTATGACATTACATATTAGATCACTCATGGCATGTTCTATGATATCATTGATACTATCACTACAACATCTGAAATGACGTCATTGATGACATCACTGTACATTGCAGGTGATTTGACGTTTTTGTTTCTTCACACTATTACATTGGTCGCAATTCAGAATGCAATATTTTGTCAGGGTGATGAATAAAACATGACATTTCAGTAGAACACCTATACATACATAAAACTACATGGCCAGGTGTGATGGTGTGACATGAGAACATGTATTGTAAGGAATAAATGATCCTCTAACCTACATGTTGCAAGTCATGACATAGTTTATAAAGGAACTCAGCCTTCAGCCTGCTCCTCTATTTGATCATTGGACGCCTGCATGAATTGTACTGTCCTTATAATATACAGAAGGGGGTCACAGTGCCTGAGGTAAACTTTAGAGACAGCAACATTATACATCATATGAAATGGATTGAATAGAGTGCTTTTTAGTTTGAAAGACTAAAGCAGTGCAGTTCAATATTTGCTGCTTCCCTGTGCTGCAGTCATAGGGATTTCACTTAGAGAACAGTTTCTTTTTAAATATTTTCTCCCAGGCTTTTGCCGCAGCTGCACTCTACGTGCAATCAATATCTGGATGGCCAAAAATGAAATCATTTAATGGATTTCTGGTTGAGTTGATTTAGGTCACAAGGTTGGCTGCTGCTCCTGGCAGCCAGCGCCATTTCATAGTTCAGTGTTGTCATAACAATACATGCTACCACTTGCCAGCTATTAGGTGACATGCCATCCCAGAGCGTGTGTTTTTGCTGTGTTGTTTTCTGAAGGTCATAAGCAGACTATGATAGGTATCATCACATTCACGGAGTTCACACAAAAGCATTACGGCTTATCACAACACAGCCGTCTTAGATGGTCATTTGAGAATGTTGTTTTTTCCCTTTCGAAGGTAGCACTTTTAATTGCGATTAATGCTTTGATCTAAACAAATCTCTGTGTATGTGCTTTTATTTCAAGTTTTGCCTAATTTCCCCTGCATGGTATTATAGATGTGCACACCTGCCCTTAGTGTCAACCAATCAGTCAGGTTTTTGTATAGCGTGGCTACTCACCTGTGAGTATCTCAAGGTGCTGGGTGAGGGGGACTGCTGGTTGGACTGGGTGGAGGATCATTCAAAGAGCCAGGTCTTGAGGTCCTTCCTGAATTGGGTCAACGTGGATTTCCTGAGGTGGAGGGGCAGGGTGTTCCAGGTCTTGGTGGCGTGGTAGGAGAACGACATTCCTCTGGTTCAGGTCTTGTGGATCCTGCGGACAGAGGCAAGGGCGAGTTGGGAGGATTGGAGTTGTCTTATAGGTCTGTGGTGAGGAAGTGGATCAGCTGAGTGTCATTGAGGTAAGACGATGTTCAGTCTGTGGCTTCTGACGATGGCTGCGAGGGGGCTAAGTAGACGTTGAAGAGGGTGGAGTTCAGGGACAAGCCCTGGGGCACTCCACAGTTGATCTCTGTGGGGTCTGAGAGGAATGGTGGTAGTCTGACTCGCTGGGTCCGGCCGGTGTGGAAGGAGAGGGTCCAGCTGTAGGTTATCTGGTATCCTCACATGGCCCAGCACACACTATAATTCTCCATGTGCACTAAGATCTAGACCATGTGACTGTTCACCCGGGTTCTGGCTCTGAAGTCTGGAGGAGCACAACAAGTGCAGTCTCTACACATGCAACTAATGTTTATGTCCTGAGATATATGCATTATAACTGATCCGCGCCACCAAGAAAACTGCATTCAAGGACCGGCTGGACAACAACGCACACAACAGCAAGGAACTCTTCAACATCGTGAAAGAGCTCTCCAACCCCAACGCCGGAAACAACGACATCACCCCATCGCAAGACCTCTGCAACTCCCTCGCCTCCTACTTCCACACAAGATCGCGGACATACACAACAGCTTCAGCACCCAACCGACGCACGCCACGACCGAACCACCGCCCCCCACCACCACCCTCCGCGCCTGGACTCCGATCAGCACCGATGACACCGTCCGCATGATGAACTCTATCCACTCCGGATCTCCAACTGACCCATGCCCTCACCACGTCTTCAACAAGGCCGACGCCGTCATCGCACCCCACCTGCGGGACATCATCAACACCTCCTTCGACACCGCCACCTTCCCGGAGAGCTGGAAGCACGCCGAACTCAGCGCCCTACTCAAGAAACCTACAGCGGACCCCACCGAACTCAAGAATTACCGCCCCATCTCGCTCCTCCCGTTTCCAGCCAAAGTCATTGAGAAGACCGTCAACAAACAGCTGGCCGCCTTCCTCGAGACGAATGGATCCCTCGACCCCTCCCAGTCTGGCTTCCGAGCCAACCACAGCACCGAGACCGCCCTCATCGCTGCCACCGATGACATCCGAGCCCTGATGGACAACGGAGAAACAGCGGCCCTCATCCTCCTAGACCTCTCCGCGGCTTTCGACACTGTCTGCCACCGCACCCTAGTGCAGCGCCTCAGCAACGTCGGAATCCAGGAGAAAGCACTGGAATGGATCATCTCCTTCCTCGACGGAAGAACACAGAGAGTCCGCCTACCACCGTACAAGTCAGAGGCCACCGAAGTCATCTGCGGCGTCCCTCAAGGATCCTCGCTGAGCCCCACCCTCTTCAACGTCTACATGAGCCCCCTCGCGGCCATCGCATGCCAGCACAACCTCAACATCATCTCCTACGCGGACGACACCCAGCTGATCCTCTCCCTGACCAACGACCCCGCCGCCGCCAGAGCCAACCTTCACGAAGGGATGAAAGACGTAGCCGAGTGGATGACGACCAGCCGCCTGAAACTGAACTCAGACAAGACGGAAGTCCTCATCCTGGGCTCCTCGCCCTCTGCCTGGGACGACTCCTGGTGGCCCCCCGCCCTGGGCACCGCACCCAAACCGACAGACCACGCACGCAACCTGGGCTTCATCCTGGACTCCTCCCTCTCCATGACCAGACAAGTCAACGCCGTCTCCTCGTCGTGCTTCAACATCCTGCGCATGCTACGGAAGATCTTCCGGTGGATCCCCACCGAGACCAGGAAGACGGTCTCCCAGGCCCTCGTCACCAGCCGTCTGGACTACGGCAACGCCCTCTACGCCGGAACCACCGCCAAGCTCCAGAAGAGACTCCAGCGGATCCAGAACACCTCAGCCAGACTCATCCTCGACATCCCACGACACAGCCACATCTCCGGACATCTGAGAGACCTCCATTGGCTCCCCGTCAACAAAAGAATCACCTTCCGTCTCCTCACCCACGCACACAAAGCCCTTCACGATCAGGGCCCGAGTTACCTCAACAACCGCATCAACTTCTACGCTCCCAAACGCCACCTCCGATCAGCCAGTCACGCCCTCGCCGCCGTTCCCCGCGTCCGAAGAGCGACAACAGGAGGAAGGTCCTTCTCCTACCTGGCCGCCAAGACCTGGAACTCCCTCCCGACCGACCTGCGCCTGACCCAAGACCACCTCTCCTTCAGGAAGAAGCTCAAGACCTGGCTGTTCGAGCAGTAGCAGCACCCCCCCTCCCCCAAGCGCCTTGAGACCCTCCGGGTAAGTAGTGCGCTCTACAAATGTCTTGATTGATTGATTGATTAAGCAGTGCTGGAAGAATCCCATTTTTATGACTAGCAATACTGAACAGACCTTACATCCCTGTGTATGTGACATGTGGTGATTTTGCGTGCTCGAACGGTGAATGGTATCAGGACTCCATGGATATTGTGAGTATTTTGTTTCAGAGACCAGTGGGATCTATTTGGATCCCCCTTTTAAAACACAGGACAAGATGGAGGTTGTGGTACAATCCTTCTAGACATTGATGTGCACTGCATGCATTCCAGGGTAGAAGGGTGTAGCCTCACACATTGAAATGTGGGAAGAATGATACAGGGCTACTTTAGAAAAGAAGTACAGATGTCTGTTAACAAAGACCTCCTGAGCATCTCATTTTGAACTCTGCCATTGGGCTGAGGGGGGGTATGGTTGAGAAGGGGGCTCACTTTTGTTGCACAAAGAGAAATTATAAAAATATATTCAAAGAAAAATGTATTGTTTACATAAAATTATAAAAATAAATGTGTAATTTAATATGTACATTAACATTTTTTATAAAAAGGCATGACGTTGCCGCGTAAACTCAACTTTCGTCATTACGAGTATCGTTGCGCTACGGATCAGATGCAAGGGAGAGCTCCGTCATGGTAAGATGCATTTTAGGGGCTCATTACGATGGCGGGTGGACTATCGTTGCGGTGCTGGGACTGCCCATCAGATGTACGGCGGTCCCACCACACATATTAGGATGCACCCACCATACTGGCGGGCGTATCAAGGGTTTTTAACATTGCGGACAGTGTTGCTGGCTGCAGCACAGTCAGCAATTTTAAAAGTGCTTGTACTGCATTTCCCTGAACTACGTGGCAGGCACCACGCAGTGCCTGCCTCTTGGTGCATGGAAATGTAGGGGGGTACCATGGGTACCCCCCCAGTGCACCCCCCACAGAGGGGGTCCGCAACGGGGCTCCCGAATCCAGCCCCCGCCTGTCTTTTTGCAGTGGGATGACCGCAGCGAAAAGACAGGGGGAAAGGGATTTCGTAATCCCTACAATGCTGCCCTGTGTCCTGGTTCCACAAGGCAGGCGGGAAAGGACCGCCTTGCGGAACTGTGGCGGATGGACTTTCCATCTGCCGCGGACACGTTGGAATTCTCACCGCCATCCTAATTCGGCAGTGGGAATTTCATGTGTGATGGAGGAAGGACCGCCACCGCAGGCCCGACGGTGGCAGTCCCTCCGCCATCCTAATGACCCCCTAAGTTATTAAAATATATTGTTTAGTGTAGATAGATGTAGTAAATGTGTTTTTGGTACTTTTGTTGTGTGTTAACCACTATTTCACACCATAATAGGTAGCAGTAGTAGGCACACGTCAGGTCTTGTTTTTTCATAACAATTTTTGCTTTATAAAGTTATTCAAAAGATATACATTGAAAACTTTAATAAACAAAGCGGTTTTTAAAGGTATATTTTTTTATTTTTGTTACAGGTTTTTCTAAAAAAAGAAGGATTTGCATACAAAAGTCTTTCAGACATTTGCTTTGTTCTTTGAGAAACATGTGGGTTCAGACTACCTGTTCATGATTGCGACATTCTCATTTCTTGGAAACTTTGCTTGTTCCTCAAAATTTCCAAGAAATTATAGAAATTAGGATGAGGTTTGCCAATTGATTTATTGAAGGAGTTGTGCCATGCCTCTATGGCATTGTAAGCAGGGCATTTGGCATTTCCACCACTCCAAATGGAAAAGTGGCTTCCTCTTGCGACCTGACCTGCTTAGATGGCCAATCCATGTGTCTTCAAAATAATTGAGAAGAGGTGCAAATTTATCTTCATTTAAGGTAAAGTATTCGGATTCTGTAACTGAAGTGTAGTACTCGTCTACACTGTCAGGAGGAACAAAGCAAAGGGCTGTTAGTTTTTTTTGTTCAAACTGTAGTTTGCTATCCGATATATAATCTTCAATTAAGGTAGTTTTTATACTTTTTTGCCAATATGCCTGTGAAAAGTGAAAAAAAAATCCTTGAATTTGGGTAGACGTATACAATGTGGTAAGAGTACTAATCATAGGTAATTCAAAGTCAATTAGTACTTTTCTAGGACTTTTGTTTGGTGTTTTGGCTTTTATCACTGACAGTAATTTAGTGTATGTTGAGGATTGTTTATCAGGGAGTAAACTGCAAACTGAGGGAACTACTGTGTTATTAATATATGCGTGAAAAGTGTATATTTGGGTGAATGGATGGGGCATGCTATTAAAAGTCACATCCATCATCCAAATATCACTGTTCTCCAACCTTACAAGATTATGGGGTGCGCTAAAGATTAGTATTCTCTTTTGAGGATTTTTGTTGTCATGTAAAAGAAATGGTTCATTAGTAACAGTTGCAAAGAGTTCAGGTTGAATGAATATGTCAGAAAAAGTTTGGGGTATTACTCTTTGTGGGTTACTTGCCTGTTTTTTACATTGAACAATTCTTCTCAGATTAGGAATTGTGGGCATACTACTTGCAACATGTGGGAGAATGTGTTGGGCTACCTCCCTCAAAACTGCACCACATGGTTCATTAGAGGTGGATGCAATTCCTTTAATTTCATTTAATGTTTCTTTTACCTCAATCTCCATTGCAGAGGCACAGTGGTTATGTTCTGTGGTTCTTAAAACAGAGTCACCATGAGTAACCGCTCTGCCTGTGCAATGGGTTGAGTAGTATTGCACACACCTCCAATGACACCTGGGCTCAGATAGTCTCTCCTTACAATAAACATAGCCACTATGATCGAGTAGACACTTTCTGTGGCTGGAGGTTATATACTTTACTTGTTTTGAAGTCATTTTCTGTTATTGATTGAAAAAGAAACAAAAGAAATTGAAAATTTTAATTTCTTTTAAATTTCTTGTGCTTACCAGTTAAGAAGAAAAAATATACAGTATAATATCAAGATTTGTTTTACTGCCAAAAGTTTAATGCTTTTTGAAGTCACATTTAATGTTTTGAACGTGTTACATTTAATATTATGCTGAAATTATATTTTAAAAAAAGAGGGAAGTACATGTTGGAGTAGGATTAGTAATTTTACCCCCACAACTATCCATCATTTTTCCTGATGTAAGCACCCTTCGGTGTAGGAATAGTAATTTTATCATCACCACTATCCAGCACATTCCTTGAGGCAAGCCCCATTTGGAGTAGGAATAGTAATTTTATCCCCACCACTATCCAGCATTTTCCCTGAGGCAAGCCCCCTTTGGAGTAGGAATGATAATTTTATACACACCACTATCCAGCATTGTCTCTAAGGCAAGCCCCCTTTGGAGTAGGATTAGTAATTGTATTCACACCACTATCCAGCACTTTCCCTGAGGCAAGTCCTCTTTGGAGTATGAATAGTAATTTTGTCCCCACAACTATCCAGCATTTTCTCTGAGGCAAGCACCCTTTGGAGTAGAAATAGTAATGTTATACACACCACTATCCAGCACTTTACCTGAGGCAGGTCCTCTTTGGAGTATGAATCATAATTTGATCCCCACCACTAACCAGCACTTTCCCTGCGGCAAGCCCCCTTTGGAGTAGGATTAATAATTTTATACACACCACTATCTAGCATTTTCTCTGAGGCAAGCACCCTTCGGAGTAGGAATAGTAATTTTCTCCCCACCTCTATCCAGCACTTTCCTTGACGCAAGCCCCCTTTGGAGTAGGAATAGTAATTTTATACACACTACTATCCAGCAGTTTCACTGAGGCAAGGACCCTTTGGAGTAGGAATAGTAATGTTATCCACACCAGTATCCAGCATTTTCTCTGAGGCAAACACCCTTCAGAGTAGGAATAGTAATTTTATCCCCACCTCTATCCAGCATTTTCTCTGTGGCATCCACCTTTTGGAGTTGGAATAGGAATTTTGCTCCCACCACTAGACATTAATTCCTCTGAGGCAAGCATCTGTTAGAGTAGTATTATTTTTTTTTAACTTTACAATATTCTACTCTTTTTTTATTTAAAACTGTAAAATATTAAAACATATAGGGCATCATTAGGATGGGGGAAAACGGGACCGCCTGCATTATGTGCGGGGGTCCCGTGGGGGAGATTAGGAAGCACCCGCCTCACTGGCGGGCGCATCACGCATTCTTAACATTACGGCGAGAGGTGCTTTCAGCAGCACCCGCTGCAATGGTAAAAATGCATGTTGGGCATGTGCATGCACAAAGTGGCAGGCACCACGCGGTGCCTGCCACATTTTGCATGCAAATACAGGGGGGTACCTAAGGTACCCTCCATGTGCATCACCCCGTAACGGGCCACCAATTGTGGACTCCGCATGCCTTTCTGTGGCGGCAACGCGGCCACAGAAAGGCTGCTCTCAGCCTGTATACTAATATGGATGGCGGTATCTAGCAGACACCGTCACCATATTAAACCCTTTTCCACCCAGTCGACTCGTCGACCGGGCGGAAAAGCAGCGAACGGTCTTCCCGTCCACTGCGGTCCCCCCCATGCTAATATGGCGGGGAAATGGGTGGCGGGCGGGGTAGGATGTAGGGCAGACCGCCATGCGGGCGGTGGCGATCCGCCCTACATCCTATACGGCCCCTGAAACTTTTGTTTACTCACATCATATATATTTTTCTGTGACTGTTTTTTTTATTATGTTTAATGCAATGCTGAAAAGTTTTCAAAAAAAGCTGTAATATATTTTAAATGGTATATTTGATTGAAATCATGCATGGATTTATTTGCTAATTTATTAGATTTAATATAGGGTTCTCTTACTTAGAAAGGTAGAGGGCAATGTTTGATGTTGATATTTATCTGGCAGGCAAAACGTCTGGTGTGTCTGGCAGCCAGTTAACCACTGTTTTAAAATGGTGGCCGGCTGTTTTTATACGTTTTATTGTGGTGTATGTTAAATATTGTGTTTGTATATTTTTTTGTCGTCTTTTTAAGGTTGTGTAAAACTGTAAATATTTTTTAAGATTCATAAACGTTCGTTTTTTATTTTAATATATGTTATGTCTGCCATTTTGGCGACCTACGGGTCAAGGTGATTTCATAAAAAGTGTTGTATGACTTTCGTTTTAGTGAAGTTTAGAATGCTCGATTATTTGTTTTGTTTTCGATTAGTTTTGTCATTCGCTTTGTATTATGTTTAATATTTTGTTTAAATAATGGTAGATATTTTAGTAAGTTATTGTGTGTTAATGTATTTTTTTTGGGGTCCTCGTCCTTTTGCAAATATTTTTGAAAATGTATTAAGATGTGTATTTACTTGAAATGTTCTATAAAAATTATATTGTTATATATTTTATGTGTGGTGAATATATGTTCATAATATAAATTAAAATTATAATTTACTAGAGGTATATATATATATTTATTGCTCATGATTAAAAAAATTCACAAGTATTCATTTTAATATTCAAGTATTAATTTCAGTATTTAGTATTGTTTTAAAATACCATGTATTAATGCACTAACCCACCCACATCCCATATTTTCTTTGCATCCCGTCCCATTGGTTAGTATAAGATTGTTTCAATAAAAGTAATACACAAGTATTAATTTTAGTACTCTGTATTAATTTTTTGCACCCCGTCCCATTGGTTAATATATTATTTGGTGAATAAAATGAACGCACAGGTATTATTTTTAGTACCCGAGTATTCATTTTAATTCTTAGTACGAATTTTAAGTATTTGTGTTTTATTACACTTCCCCACCGAAAACCCCTTTTTTCCCTGCATTTCGTCCCAGTGGTTTATTATACATTAAAAAAATGTGTTGAAATTGTATGCATTGTATTAGTGTGCATTGTAAATGTTTGCATTGTAATGGTACATTTAATGTATTAACATTATTTGGCGTTGTAATGGTATGCGTTGTAAAATCATGCGATATAATGGTACTTGTGTTGCTTGGCTGCAGGTATGATGACTTGGGGGAGGACATTTCAGGTTTCTTTCCACTATTCTTTCTGAACTAAGCAGCCTCGTGCTCTCTCCTCCATTGGGGTTCCAGAGAATCCACAGGATCTGCTCTCAATTAGACAAAGCTAAATTGGCCCTGTGGCCTATAACTGCCTGTCTCCTGCAAAACCAACAGGCTTAGCATCTCCTTTCTGCTGCTAAAAAGAACAGTGGTTACTTTCTATGTAAGGGATCTAAAATGTACATAGCTGCAAACTTTTCCCAAGAAGAAGTCTCTCGTCATGCGACTACACCTTCTGACACTGGCCTGGGGTACAGGAGCCAACAACGATGCTTATTACCACCACAGAGGATTCCAGAACAATCAATCAATCAATCAATCAATCATTTGTAAAGTGCACTACATACCCACGAGGGTCTCAAGGCACTGGGGGTAGGGGCGCTACTGATCGAACAGCCAGGTCTTGAGTATCCTCCTGAAGGTCAGCCGGTATTGGGTCTGTCGTTGGCTCAATGGGAGGGTGCTCCATGTCTTGGCGGCGAGGTGGGAGAAGGATCTCCCACCGGTGGTTGTTCTTCAGATGTGTGGGACGATGGCGAGTGAGAGGTCGGTGGAGCATAGCTGGCAGTTTGGGATGTAGAAGGAGAGCCATCTGTTGAGGTAGGCTGGGCCGGTCTTGTGGAGTGCCTTGTGTGCGTGGGTGAGGAGCTTGAAGGATATCCTCTTGTTGACGGGGAGCCAGTGCAGGTTTCTCAGGTGGGGGTGATGTGGCCGTGGCATGGTATGTCGAGGATCAGTCGTGCCGAGGCGTTTTGGATGTGTTGTAGTTGTTTGATGAGCTTAGTCAGGGCTCCCGCGTAGAGGGCTTTTCCATAGTTGAGTCTGCTGCTGACGATGGCTTAGGTGACAGTCTTTCTTGTATCTGTCGGGATCCATCTATAGATTTTGCGGAGCATGCGGAGGGTGTTGAAGCAGGAGGAGGAGACGGCGTTGACTTGCTTTGGTCATTGAGAGCTTTGAGTCGAGGATGATTCCCAGGTTGCGTGCGTGGTCGGTGGGTGTCGGGGCTGCCCCCAGCGCCATCGGCCACCAGGAGTCGTCCCAGGCTGAAGGGTTGGAGCCGAGGATGAGGACCTCCATCTTGTCCGAGTGCAGCTTCAGACGGCTGGTCTTCATCCAGTCGGTAACTGCCTTCATTCCTTCGTGGAGGTTGGCTTTGGTGGTAATGGGGTCCTTAGTGAGGGAGAGGATCTTTTGAGTGTCGTCAGTGTAGGAGATTATGTTGAGGTCGTGCTATCGGACTACGTGTGCGAGCGGGGCCATGTAAATGTTGAACAGCGTCGGGCTGAGGGAGGATCCCTGGGGTACGCCGCAGATGATTCCAGAGGCTTTGGAAAGGAATGGGGGGAGGCGGATGCTCTGGGTTCTGCCAGAGAGGAAGGAGGTGGTACAATCCAGAGCCTTGTCTCGGGTCGCTGCCGCCTGGAGGTGTGCACGTAGTGTGCGGTGGCAGACGTGTCGAAGGCGGCAGAGAGGTCTAGGAGGATGAGTGCTGTGGTCTCGCCATTGTCCAGCAGGGTCCTGGGTCTCGGTGCTGTGGCTGCTCCGGAACCCTGACTGGGGAGGGTCCAGGTTTCTGTTTTCTTCAAGGTGTTGAGTTAGCTGTCTGTTGATGGTTTTCTCAATCACCTTGGCCGGGAAGGGGAGCAGAGAGATGGGCCGTAAGTTCTTGAGGTCTCTTGGGTCTGCGTTAGGTTTTTTGAGTAGGGCGTTGATCTCGGCGTGTTTCCAGATCTCTGGGAAGGTCGCGGTCTCGAGGGAGAGATTGATGACGTTGCGCAGGTGGGGTGCGATGGAGCTGCTTGCTCTGTTGAAGACGTGGTGCGGGAATGGGTCTAACGGAGGGCTGGAGTGGATTGGTCACATGGTCTTGATGGTGTCATCGATGCTCACTCTGGCCCAGACTAGCAGGGGGTCGTGGTCGATGGTGTGCGGAGGGTCTGTAGTGTTGCTGTCTGTTGGGGCTGTCTGGGTGTTGAAGCTGTCGTGGATGTCTGCTATTTTGCGGTGGAAGAAGGTGGTGAAGGAGGCGCACAGGGCTTGCAACGGCGGGATGTCATTGGTGTTGGAACTGGGGTTGTAGAGTTCCTTCACGATGTTGAAGAGCTCCTTGCTATTGTGTGCGCTGTTGTCGAGGCGGTCTTTGAAGGAGGTCCTCTTGGCCACCCTGATGAGGTGGTGGTGGTTGCGGATGGCGTCCTTGTGTGCTGCTTGGCTGTCCGGAGTTTGTTCACTGTGCCATTTCTTCTCTAGTTTCCGGCAGGCTTACTTGGAGGCTAGGAGTTCTGGGGTGAACCAGCTGGCCCCCTTGCTGGTGTCTCTGTGGGGAGGTTTCTTCAGCGGGGTGAGGGTGTTGGCGCAGTCCTCGATCCAGCGTCTGAGGCTGTGGGCAGTGTTGTCGGTGTTGGAGGGTTCGGTGGGTGGGCTGAGAGTAAGGTTTACGTGTAGTTGGTCTTCGGTGATTTTGCTCCAGAAGCGGTGGGGGATCTGTTGGGTGTGGTGGTGTGTGGTGGGCTTCTGGAAGGCGAAGTGGATGCAGCGGTGGTCAGTCCAGAGGAGTTCGGTGGTGTGGCTGACGGAGACGTGCGGGCTTGAGGAGAAGACGGGGTCGAGCGTGTGACTGGCGTGGGTGGGGGTTGTGACGAGTTGCTTCAGTCCAGGATGACCTAGACTGGTTCCTCACCACGCTAGAGGCTGGGGAAATGGATATCTCCATTCTGGATGGCTCTTCCACATTGACCTCTGCTGGGCCTCATATGATTGTACCTTCAGACGCCAGAGGTGATCCAGCCAACCTGCTGCAATAAAAAAGTGGGAGGAAAAGGCCATCCTTGGGCCCTCCAAACACATAAAAAAAGTCAGAGGCAGAGACAAATTCCAATTGCCTTTGAAGCCCTGAGGAGATTGAGGCCTGCATTCTCTGTACTTGTTGGTGAGTTAGTGGCAGCTTGCTGTCGGCCTCAGGTCTTCAAACATGCAGCAGATGCATGACAGGTTAGAACCATCCCTTTTTGTGGGACTGTACTACTGTGCGATCGGGGGAGGTTTTAGTCACGGCTTCTGATGGTATCCCTTCAGATGAGTGGTTTGTGAGCCTTTTCTCCCCACCTTACTAACTCAGTTTGCCATGTGTTGAATGACCACCATGCTGCCTTGGGTGTGAGTCAAACAGTTCTCGGGGACAAACTCGAAGGGTGGCAAACTTAGTAGGAGTTACTTTTATGCATTATGCACAAAATCTGGGTGGATGATGGAGGGTGTTAGTTTTCACCAAGGTCAGCACAATGGTTGGAATTATGGTACTAGATTATGTGTGCATACGCAATAGCTGATTTAATGGCCTTGCTATTGCAAAATTCAGCCACTCTAAAGGGGTGATAGGAGGTGACTGGAATCTTGCCCTTCATCCACATATTGACCACATAGGTGATTCTATATTTTTTTTTATTACTTTATGTTTGGGTTTTTTATGTATAACAATATAAATGTAAATGTAAATGTGTTGTATTTGTAAAGCGCACGGCTGCCCATGCGACGGGGCGTCCCGGCGCTGCACTCATACCGCTGTGGAACCCTTCCTGGCTTTTCCCTGTGAAATATCCACTCCTGGGCACCCCCAAGGTGAAGCCAGGCATCCAAGCGCTGCTGGGGCCATTGTGGAGATTAATCAAGCTATTGCCCAGAGTCACAGAGTGGGGACCCATGATTAGACTAGGCATTGAGGCGAGAATTATCAGGTCCGGGGAGATTGAGTCCAAGAGCCGCCGAGGCGGAAATTGAACCCTGGTCCCAGGCCAGACCTCTGCATCAGGGTCTGCCGCTCTAACAATTGAGCCACGCTTCTCCTACAAGTTCACAGTTCAATACAAACAGCAGCGTGGTGTATCCATGAAGTCATTTCATCTTGGTGTTTATATATTACCCATGGCACATTCAGCATAGTCAGCAGTATACATAGCCAGTATCACATGATACCACCCGATCCAATGATAAATCCGTATACCCCCATCTGAAGTAACGGGTAGTCCCCTCCCTTTATACAGTGCATTTCGTAAGATAACAGCCTGCTCCTAGTATTGCGTATACATTCTTGTTACAACATTTCAGAGTTAATCTCCATTGGTCAATACCCTGTTTCCACCTGTCTAACCCTGTTTTGCGAGCACCTCGTGCCATTGGACTAGCATGTCCCTCTGATGCTGCGCCCTGTTGCAGTAAGTATATCCGTAGGGGTCCCCATATGTCTCTAGGTCTAGTGGCCAGTGGTAGAGTTTCTGCATGTATTTTACTCTGGTCTTGACAATATGTCATATCTCGTATTCATTCTTTAAATATAGGGGCACGTCCTCTTTCCCCATCGACAGGCAACTCTCCTTTTGGCTAGCAATAATGCCACATCCATAAATTTACGGCTGGATTTCGGTATGTGTGCAGTGTACCCCAACAGATACAGCAATGGGTCAGTAGTAACTTCCATGTCCAACATTTTTTCCAATGCACCGTGCACCTCCTCCCAGTATTGTGCCACCTGTGGACATTCCCATGCTAGATGCAAGAAACCAGCCCCAGACCTACCACATCGTTCACAGCAGTCGTTGTCAATTAACCTATATTTGTATTTCTGCATCGGGGTATAATACATCCTATGTAAATACTTATAATGTATGATCTTAAAACGGCAACTGGCTGCAATACAACCTATAATGCTGCAGCAGTACTCCCACTGGTCATCCGTTATGTCACTCCCGAAGTCCACGTTCCAGTGTCCCCTAGCCGTGCTCACAATTGTGGGTGTGTTTGCACGGAGGCTTTCATATATCCTTGACACCATATGTGCACCATCATTGCTATTCACCACAACATTCAGGGGTTCAACGCTTTCTGGCTCTCTCGGGTAATCCGAAAAGAGTGTTTTCATGCTTTCCCACAACCTTATGTAATAAAACACCTCCAGTGTGCTGGGATCGTGGTCACCAAAAAAGCCTTCCCGAGTGCGAAATTCGTTCGCTACAAACATATCCCCCCAAGATGTTATGTGCAATATCTTACACAGTTTCTGGAATTCCGCCTCCTGCAATAATACTACCTCCAGATGATAGGTAAGAGGCATACGTGGTGCATACAGCATGGGTGCACGAACCCTACGTTGCACCCTCTGCCAAGCGTCTATGGTGCAGGATACTGTGTTCGGGGCCATAGCCAACACTGCCGTGGGTCCATACACCATGCCATTTAGTGGGAGGGGGTGTGCTATCCAGTCTTCCACTGCAATCTGGGGCATATAGCGAGTCGGCCTCACCCAATGATATAAGTAGTGAGCCGGTGCACTAAGGTAATATGCTTCAAAATCCGGAACGTCAAACCCCCCCCTTATCATACGGTTGTGTTAAGACCACCCATTTTAGCCTAGACTGCCCCCCACACCAGTCTAATTAATTCCGATTGCAGAGTTTTAAAGAAGAAAGCTCCGGGATGGTAAGGGATATTGAGGAAGTAGCATAGGAAGCGTGGCATTATTATCATTTTGATCAGGGACACCCTGCCAGCCATGGATAGTGGCAGTGCTATCCACCTCGTAATGGCATCTGTCAATTTCGTTATGGCCGTCCCGTAGTTGAGTCTCAGTGTTTCATCTCTATCCTTTGAAATCTGTATCCCCAAATAGCGTAAGTCATCACTACACCATTCCAGAGGGAAGTCCAGCGCATAGTCCCGCACCGCTGAGGTCACCGGGAAGAATTGTGACTTCCCCCAATTAATTGCGACTCCGGAGAGGCTACCGAACGTAATGAATTCCCGCAAAAGTGCATTCAGTGTGTGTTCAGGGTCTGAGACATATAAAGTGACGTCATCAGCATATAGAGATATGGAAAGCTGGCGTTGAAAGCAGTGGAATGCACTCCTCTGATGGAGCTGTCTTATCCGACATGCCAGCGGCTCAATCGCAATGGCGAACAAGAGAGGGGAGAGCGGGCAGCCCTGCCGGGTACCCCTAGTGATTTTGACTGTGTCCGAGAGGAGCCCATTCGCTAGCACTCTCGTCGTTGGTGCCGTATACAGCAACTTCACCCATGATATAAATAGTGCAGGGAACCCCATTTTCTGTAGCACGGTAAATAAATATCCCCACTCCACAGAGTCAAAAGCCTTGGACGCATCCAAGAATACCGCTGCTAGAGGGATCTCCGGTGCTACCATCTGTATGAGGGAGAACAATGTTCGTAAGTTATGAGACGTCGCTCTTGTCGGGACGAATCCCGATTGATCAGGGAGAATGAGTTTGGTCATAAGCAGGGACAGCCTCGTGGCCAACACTTTTACCAGAATGTTTGCATCGCAATTGATGAGAGAAAGGGGCCTGTACGAATCACAGCGTGTAGGGTCCTTTCCCGGCTTCAATAGTGACGTGATCAAAACCTCCCTCATAGAACGGGGCAGCATCCCCACCTCTAATGATTCTTCAAAAACCTCCTTCAGCACGGGCGCCATGATGTCAATGTAACACTTGTAAAACTCAGCGGGAATACCGTCGGATCCTGGCGCCTTGCCATTCCCCAGTGACATTATGGCATCTTTGATTTCGTCCATCTCAAACGGCGCACTCAGGAAGGTCCTGTGCACGTCACTTAACCAGCATAACGCCAGGTCCCCCAGGAACCCATCCAAATCTACCTCACCAGTGGATTGGGAAGTGTATAATGTCGCATACTGCTCCTGAAGCGTCCCTAGTATCTGGTGGCTATCCCGTTGGGTCTCCCCTTCCTGATCAACAAGCTCCAATATGATATTGGTACACCTCTCAAGTTGCACAACTTCTGCCAGTGCTTTACCTGGTCGTTCATCTTCATTGTAGTGCCGAGCAACCCAATATTTGCCTCTGAATTTGGCTTCTCTCTTCGCCTCTTCGTCATACTCAGTGAGTTTTGTACGGAACTGTTGATGAGCCACCCCATTATCCCGTCCCGTCATTTGTTTCTCCAGCGCTTGCATCTCCCTTTCCAGTTAGCGAGAGTATGTCGAATGTCTCGGAGAACTCCAAAACTCTTAGTCATACACCATCCCCGCACTGTGACATTGAAGGCTTCCCAGATCGTCTCCACGCTTTCCACCGAGTCCTTGTTACGGGAAAAAAAAGTCCTCTAGTCTTCCCTCAATTCCTCACGGAATACTACTCTCAGATTATGCACTGAAGATCTGAAATTCAGAAAACACCTTAAAACCCTGTTGTTTAAAAATGAGATCTAGCCTCAGTATCACTCATCTCCTCTGTGTATGTAAACCGGCCCAAAGCGCAGAGATACTCCAGTTGGAGTCGATTCCAGCGCTATACAAACTCGTAAATAAATAAATAAATAAATAAGTCCAACAGCGCCGTAGGCTGCAGTTGCCATGTACGCTTAAGGCGATCGTAGCCAGGCAGCTTCAGTGAGACCAATACGGGGCAATGATCAGACTGGGTTCTAGCAAGGTGTCGAACGTCTACAACCCCAAGAGCCAAGTCCGCAGTTAAAAAACAATAGTCAAGTCTTTCTCATGTACCCGTGTAGGACGTAAAATGTGTGCCCTCCTGCTTTGTGGGATGTGTGTGTCTCCAACTGTCCACAAGGTGTCCCTCTGCTATAATTCCCCCCAAGGTCTCCCGCATCTTAGGGTGATAGTGCTTCTGGCCATCAGTCCTATCCATGGACGGTACCAGGGCTACGTTAAAATCTCCTCCCCAGACAATCCTACGGGGTCCTGCCTCTACTATCTTGCCCCACAGCATCGTGAAGAACCCTGGTTCATCCGTATTCGGCGCATAACAATTGACAATTGTAACAGAGTCCTCCCCCAGCCTCCCCCATAGTATAACATAGCGTCCTTCCTTTTCTACCTGCTGACCCTGCAATGTGAAGGGGACCGAACAACGTATTAGTATAGCAGTGCCCCTGGCATAGGAAGAATAATTGGAAAATACTCTGGTGCCCGCCCATCTCCTGGCAAATGTGGGATTAGTTTGTGGGGCTATATGAGTCTCCTGCAACAATACTTTGCTAACGTTGTGCCTATCCAAATAGGCCAGTACCTGTCTGCATTTGCGAGGGTCCTTAAGACCTCTAATATTCCATGATAGAATTGTGCAATTATTAGTGACAGTATCACCCATCAGAAAAATACCTCAGGCATACATCATACACCCACAATTGTTGCCATGCTGTCTCGAGCCATCTCACACCACTGCTGCTACTTCCTGTGAACTGTGTGGCCATCAACAACAAGTGGCCTTGTCCCATCCCCCCTTCCATCATCCCTGTTCCATCCCACCCTCCTTGCCTATCCTTCAAAAGCTTCTGCACGTGTACCTTCCCCAATCCACCCCCCAACAACCATCAACTATGTCGTCCCTTCCCCACACCCTCCCCCGTGTTCCCCCCTCCTACAATCCAGAAACCGGCAACTTCCTCCCAATTCCCCCCCCCCCTCTCCACTGGAGCAATCCCAACTTGCCAGATAATTTTGACACCCCCCCGCCCTTCCCAGTCAAAAACCAACATAATATTAAGGTTAAGCTCAACATGGGGGAACTCCCGCAGAGGAAACGCTTCAGAGAGGCGCACGACCACCGACCCTCCCAAGCTCCGAACCCTGTGCGACCTCTGGCCTCTTAGTCTAGGAGGGATGGTAGGGCCTGGAATACGCTACCGCTGGAACACCACAGTTCTCCACCTCCCGCCGGATGTGTAGTGTCCCCAATCTCTTCGATCCTATTTAGGCCATAGCTGACCATCTGTCTATCCAGGAATATTGTCAATATTAGCAGTACTCAGACATTATCTTCCTCATCCGGAATCTGTGCATTCTGGTCCTCTTCCCACTCATCAGCTCCTCTTTGCGCCCTCTTCCATTGCCGCAGATAGTCCTCCACATGCTTCGGGTTAGTGAAAAAGTGTTGCTTGCCTTGGTGTGTTATTCGCAGCTTCACAGGATATAGTAGCGCATAGACGATCTGGGCCGCTCTCAATTTCTTCATCACCTCCAAATATTTACGACGCTCCTCTTAGACTAGGGGGGTAAAATCTGGGTAGATCGAGAACGTTACACCCTCGTACACCAATTTCTGTTTCATGCGTGCAGCCCGCAGGGCCACATCGCGGTCCCGGTAGTTCAGTAGGCGTGCGATGATCGGCCTGGGCGGCTGTCCAGGCTTTGGTCGGGCCCCAGGAATCTGTGAGCACGCTCGACTATAAATTGCGCCGAGAAGGCCTCAGCTCCAATAGTGGTCTGTAGAAGTTTCTCAATGTAGCCCTCCATTCTTTCTGTGTTGGTAGATTCAGGTATATTCACCACACGTATGTTATTCCGTCTACTACGGGCTTCCAAGTCTTCATTCTTCGGCGCGATTGCCCGAAGTATGTTGTCCATCCGTGCCAGTCTCGTTGCGACTCCGAAATGCGCCTTTCCGCCTCTGTCAACAGTTCCTCATGGAGATCGACCTTATGCACCAGGGCATCCATTCTGGAAGTCATCCTGTCCACTTTATCCACTACCGTGGCAAATCCCTGCCGCATTTCTTGTAGGATTTGATGCAGGTCTCTGACCGCAGACGTCTCTCCCTTCTGCGCCGCTTCCGTGCTTTGCGAGCCCACCACCGCATTGCCTGTCCTGTGTCCCTTTTTTGGCGCCTCAAAACTCAGTCTCGACTGGCGAGTATCTAACTTCCCCATGGCATCTGCAGGTAGGGTCTACTGCCTTCTGAATGCCACCAGTGCCAAGGCAATCTCCGATGGTGTCCTCTAGCACGAGCCGCAGAGTACACTTCCATACTTTTGGTGCACCTCCCTTGTAAATAGCAGCCACCTAAATATCCGTGCTTCAGCAACTCCACCGCACTCCTCACGTATGCTGCAGCGATGAGTGACCTTCGTTACGCGGTCGCAGTCGTCGTGGTACGCCGCTAATGCATCAGCGTGACCCCCAACGGACAACGCGCTCTGTATTTTCCAGGTCAATCACTGCTCCCGATTTAGGGCCCACTTCACACTCCCTTTAGCAATACCAGACTTCGTCACCAGGGACCAGAGACCAGGAATCCTTCGGCGTGGGTCTCCGCTCTTGCTGCTGCTTACTGCCTTTTGCCGGTGTCCCTGGCCGGTCGGGCCGATTCTGTGCCTCCCGGAGCTTCGGAAACCCAGGACTTCATTCAGGGGAGGTCGCGCTGGGAAGTACAGTACCTCGTGTTTCTCCTCCCGTCGGCCCGATCCTACGTTAAGCCGTGTGTAGGAGTCGATCCTCCATATGTACCCCGCAGCAAATCAAGGCAATGGGTGCACGCTATTTTCAAATCCACTATGCTCCCGCTCTGCCGTGGCGGCCGCGATATTCCCGCAGCCCGTGATTCGCCGCCAGCTGCCAGCCACCCAGGCCTACTCGCCTCGTGTCAAGCCTCGGCCTTTCCTGACTCTGGTCGCCGCTCTCCGCCCACTCTGGCGCTCCGGCACCTGTCTCGGGGGAGAGTGCCCAGTCGTGTTTCTCAGGCTTGGAGCGTCCGAGCGTATTCAAACTTTCATCGAGGCTGGGGACAGATAGCAGCAATCCATTCAGTTTGTGGGTTTCGTGGTATTGCCAGTTTTGCAGGATTAATGTAGGATTATCGATCCAGGTCACGGGAGCCTCACCTAAAGGCGGCCATTCCATTCATGCGCCCTCTAGCGCCCTACCACATAGGTGGTTCTAATAAACCTAATGTCAAGGACCGAGTGATCTTGACTGACGTTGTGACGGACTTTGGCATGACGGGCTTAGGTAGTCAGCTCCATCCAAGGGACTGGAAATACATCTGTGTATTGAGCATGCTTGGTTCATGCTCATGGATCGAATATAACTTATTGAACCACCTTAGATTTGTCAAATGACAGTACTGTTGTATATTGAAAGGGGGAGTTAGCTGATCATGCTCCGGTCCTGCTAGCCTTGGACCTGGGTCATGTAGCTCCAGCGACCAAATGCTGGAGCCTAAATATGTAGCATTATAGGATAAACAAAAAATGGCCACCCATTTACATTAATACTTGATAGAAAATAAGACTTCGGTCACATCTCCTCAGGTCCTGGGGACTGAAGAGAAGGCTGTAATCCAGAGGGCCCTGAGGAGAGACTAAGCGTTATGCAAACAGGCATCCCTGGATAAGCAAAAACGACTAGAATCAGATGTGTGTGCATGAATGAAAGGTATACAGACCATTTCTCTTCTCTCCTTCTCTCCTGTGCCAGCTGGAGGATGACGCTGGACATGCAATGAACCTCCAAGACAGAATATGCCCTGCTTTGCCTGAAATTGCAGTACTACAAGCAGGGAGAAAAGGCGGACAGACTGCTGGCACTCCGCACACAGCCTTGTCAGCCGAGAGCACACCTTGCTACACCGGCAATCAGGGATCAGTCAGAATCACAGATAACACCCTCTGTGCAGATAGTGGATATTTTTGCCCAATATCTAAGCACCCTTTATGAAGTGGAAATGCCAGATGTCCTTTCCAGGGAAACTACTTGACGCAGAGAATATCAGAGGACATAGCAGGTGCTATATCAGGCGTCCTATAAAAAGGCTTTGGGGGATCATGGGTTCCCTACAGAGTTCTACAAATTTAGCAAACAAATAGTGGCACCCCTTCCTTGTAAGATATTTCGGGAGACCAAAAAGCGTAGTGGACTCCCACTGGAAGGCATTCAGGCTGCCATCGACCTTATCCTAAAAAGAAGCAAGAACCCTCTGCAAACTGCACCCGTTATCATCTGATAACGCTCTTCAACATGTACGTTAAAATATTTGCTAACTTGTTGGCAACCTGGCTAAAGAAAGTCTTACTGAGTGAGTCTTGTCCAGCATTCTTAGGTGGGTTTTGTGCCAGGCTGTACATACACGAATCACATTTGGAAGCTGGTAAATCTGTTCTGGCAGGTGTGAGACAACACCGCCGAAAAAATCATCAAAGCACTAAATGTTGAAAAGGCATTTGGCTGTGTCGAATGAGTATAACTGTTCCACACACTGGAGTGAGCTGACATTGGCCCAGGGTTCATTGACAAGGTCCGGTGGCTGTATTCCAATCTCACCGCCCAAATTGATTGTGATGGGTACATGTCCCAAACCTTTCCCATTCAAAGGGAAACACAACTGGGAGCCTTCCCCATCACTGCATGCCTCAAAATGCAGGCAGACAATCAATTTGGATTTACATGGAAGACTGTGAGGCTTAAATACCTGGGTATCTTGGTTAATAAAGGCCTGGACAATATGGGTGCTGACAGGGTTCAACCCTTGATATCTGAAACGGAGAGTGACTTCCTTTGGTGGTATCTTTGCAACTCTCACTCTGTGGCAGGGGCAGGTGGTCAAGATGGTGAAAGCCCTTCGATTCAACTTTGTCTTTGTAAATAATTTTTATTGTTTTAGGTTAATTAAAACCATTACAAAAGTACATTGATAGCTCATACCTTCGGATAAAAGATTATAAGAAAAATATAATATTTTTAAACAAGAGAACTTTGATAAAAACAGTTTGGTGCAGGTGTGTGGTCGTAGTGTGGTGTCTTGCCAATTTTCAACTAGTCCGGTCTAGTGCCATCTTCCAGATTTTTTAATTTCAGTTCCAGACATTTCAGGAATTTGACCAACTTCCCATTTAATGGGGGAAGGCCTGGGTCGAAACAAGCGAGAACCGCTTGTCTGCGTGTGCGGATTTTTTGTTCATTGAAGGCAGTTTTTAACAGGGCTACTCTTTCCTCTTTCAGCCTTGGGCAGGTGCATAGTAGGTGTTCGAAGTCTTCATGCTCTGCCCCGCACAGCCTGCATTTTGTCCCACAGTCCCTTCTCAGCCATGGTTGCAGATGTGGAATAGAGGGTAGAATTCCTAGCCTATGTTTTAAGAAGGCTTCTTTTGATTTCCTGCCATACCCCAGACCAAAGTATGCTTGTAACCCAGGCGATTTGCATGTGGACAAAGTCATCCTTGCGTGTCGCCTTTTTGAAAAGGTCGGTTTATCTTCCAAGTGCGATTGTCTTTTTATGCTCTTGTTTACAACACGCTTGAATTGCACATGCGGTAATGAAGTTTCCCATAGTTCCTTTAGACCTGTGACAGTCAGGGAATCCTCTAGGAAAGTTTTCGCCGGCAGTTGAAGAGAGCTGCTTAGGTCTAGCCATAGCAGATGGTTCAGTGAATTTTCTGGCGAGTTCTTTATTTTCTGCCAGCACTTTATGTATGAACCTCTTCTTGCAAGCTTTTGGGAGGTCAGTCCAAACTCTAACCGGATCTGGGTTTGTGAGGTGTAGGTTGGCAGGTTAAAGAGAAGTCGGTAGGCCTTTGCAATAGTTGTGTCCAGCAGTTTCACGTCTATGCCTTTTAGAGCCTCACTGCCGTATGTAATAGATGACTCTAGCTTAACTTGTGCCACACGGAGCAGTGGGAGAAGAGTGGGACCATTCAGGTATGAGCTATCAATGTACTTTTGTAATGGTTTTAATTAACCTAAAACAATAAAAATTATTTTACATTTAAAAAACTTTGTCTTTGGCATGATACCATTCCCAGCCCCTAAAGTGCTCCTCCACACACTTAACAAAAAGATAAACTCATTTTATGGGTGGCCAGAGAACCCCAACTTAAATCCTCAGAACTGCTTTTAGACATGAGAGTGAGGTGACTGTACCTGCCAGATATGCACCTCTACTACCTAGGAAACCAGTTATCACAATTGGTGCACCGATTTGTGGATACGGAGCAACAGCCAGACAGGTTTTCTATTGAACAGTCTCTGTTGAAAGCATGACCCTGAATGAATATTTTATACATGGAGAAAGCTGCAACTACGGGAGTCTGTCTACCTTCGCTAAAGTCTATGTGGATGACCTGTAGGGACTCTGAGAGTGTTTGGGGAGGATAGCATACTTCATTAAGGGGCTTCTTTATGGTACATTGGTCAATCAACCAATCAATCAATCAATGTTTCCTTAATGTGGCTTATCACCCGATAGAGTATCCAGGAGTTGGCTGTGAGTTTCAGTCAAAGAGCCAGGTCTTGAGTCTCTTCCTAAAGTCTGTCAGCAAGGGTCATGTTTGGAGATGAAGGGTGTTCTAGGATTTGGCGGTGAGGTGGAAGAAGGAGCATCCTCTGGTGCAGCATCGACAGATGCCCAGTGTCTGTGCGAGGATGAGATTGGCAGATCGAAGGTTCCTCGATGGTTGGTGGGCGTTCACGTGGTGACTCATCTATGCAGGTCCTTTGTCATGGAGGACTTTTTAGGCGTGGGTCAGTAGTTGAACTGGCATCTTTTCTGGATGGGGACTCAGTGGAGGTCTCTGAGGTGCTGAGGGATGTGGGTCCTTTTGGGTAGGTTGAGAATCAGCTTGGCTGCTGCGTTATGTATCGTCTGGAGTCTTCTCAAGAGATCGGTGGTGGGGCCTGCATATTGTGCGTTGTCGTAGTCCAGACAGCTGGTAACAAGTGCCTGCTTTACTGTTTTTCTGGTGCTGATGGGGAGTCATTTGAAGATTCTGTGGAGCATGTGGAGAGTGTGGAATCAGGCTAAGGAGATGGTGTTGACCTGTTTCATGAAGAGTTGTCTGTCCGGGTTTATGTCGAGGTTGCAGGTGTGGTCTTACGGTCTGGGGTTGGCCCTGAGGTCCGATGGCCATCAGGTTTTATTCCAAAGGGAGGTGTGGCAGCCGAAAATCATCACTTCAGTTTTGTCAGTGTTGAGCTTTAGGCAGTTGTCCTTCATCCAGGCTGAGACGTTCTTCATGCAATTGTGGAAGTTGGACTTTGTAGTGGTGGGGTCGGCTGAAAGTGATAGGATGAGCTGGGTGCTGTCTGCGTAGGAGATAATGTTGATGTTGTGGGTTCTGACGATGTCTGCTACTAGCGACATATAGATGTTGAAGAGCATTGGACTGAGGGATGACCCTTGAGGGATGACGCAGATGGTGTGTTTTGATTGTGAGGTGAAGGGAGGGAGGCGGATTCTCTATGTGCGTCCCGAGAATAATAATGCCATTCATCTGAGAGCGTCGCCTTTGATGCTGATCTGGTGCAGTCGTCATATGAGTGTGTGGTGGAAGATGGTGTCAAAAGAACCAGAGAGGTTGAGTAGGATCAGGGCACTGATTCTTTTTTGTTAAGTAGGGTGCAGATGTCGTTTGTCACAGTGAACAGGGCCATCTCTGTGATGTGGTTGGCTCTGAATCCTTATTGTGAGGGGTAGGCAGGTTGTTCTTTAAAGGTGATGTGTGAGTTAGAGGTTGATGGCATTTTTGAGGCCTTTTGACTGGGAAAGGGAGTAGCAAAATGGGGTGGTAGTTCTGAAGATCGCTGGGGTCTGCAGAGGGCTTCTTAACCGCATGCGTGCGGGCGGAATTCCGCCCGTACGCTGGGTTTTTAAAAATCGCACTTTACGTGACGAGCTGGGCTCGTCATGAGCGTTCGAGGAGGCTACGCCATGACGAGCCCAGCTCGTCATGAGCGTCGAAGGGGTTAAGGAGGAATCGGACCTCTGTGTGCTTCCAGGCATTTGAATTAGTGGCTGTGGTGATGGAGGCATTGAGCATGGTGGTGAACTGGTGGATGGTCTTGTCGCTTCCAAGGTAGAAGAGTCATTTGGGGCATGGTTCGGCAGGGGCTCCCGAGTGGATGGAGTTCATTAAGGTGGTGGTGGTTGGTGTTCTGAGCTGTTCCCATGTTGTGAAAGGGTGATCGGTGGCTGTCTTTGTGGGAATGGGGAGGCTGAGGAGGTCGGCAGGTTGGGGATCGGAGTTTCCATATATGGTAGCTATCTTGTTGTGGAAGTAGTCCGCTAGTGCGTCACATAGTTCCTGTGAGGAGGGGATCGAGATTTCGGTGGGTAATGGGCAGGGGAACTTTCGGACGATGGTGAAGAGTTCCTTTGTCTGGCTGGTGCTGGTCTCAATGCATTTTGTCAAGGCCTCCTTTTTCGCAGCTTTGAGTTGCCACTGGTAGTTGTTGAGGGCAGACTGTAAGTTGGCTTGATCAATGTTGTTTCCGCTGGTTTGCCACTTCCTTTCTAGTTGTTTGCACCTGCGTTTCATTGTGCTGAGGTCTGGGGGTACCAGCTGGCTCATTAGGTGGATTTGTGCAGTTTGTTGGGGGCGACTTGGTTGGCATTGCTGGTGAAGTTCTCTACTGCATTATTCAGGTTTGTGGAGACGTCAGGCCGGGTGCTGCTGAGGGTGTCAGTTCATTGGTGCTGTGTGACTTAGGTCCAAAAGTGGAAGGGGTGCTGTGGTGGTTGAGGGTGGTTGGGAGTGGTGCAGTAATGTTGAAGTGTAGGATGAAATGGTCGAACCAGGTGAGTTCCATGGTGTAGGTGTATATGAAATGAGTTGCTGGAGGTAAAGATAGGGTCCAGCATGTGTTCTGCTTTGTGTGTGGGGTTTGAGCCCAGCTGTGTGAGGCCAATGTTGTCCATTCATTCCAGGAGGTCCATGAGGTGGTGCCTGTGTGATCATCCAGGTGGAAATTGAGATCTCCCATAAAGATGTACTGTTGGGATTTGGTGGGGAGCAGTGTCATAAATTTGGTGATGGAGCCACTGAGGCTGGTTTATGGTACTAGGGGCCTGTATGCAAGGGTTCCTTTGATGGTGGTTCTGTAACCTGAGTGGATGTGTTCCATGATAGTCAAGGTTTTGTCTTCGATGGTGGTGCAGATGATTGAGTACTTGTGTACAAAGACAATGGTGCCTCTGTGTCTGTTAACGTGGGCCCTGCGTTTCTTCTTGTAGCTGTTGGGTGTTGCATTGGCGATGTCAGGGTGCCAATGCAGGGGTGAAACAGTTCTCTGTGATGAAGGTCATGTCAGGATTGAGGGTGAAGATGGAGTCCTAGATTTTGGTGTGGAAAAGTGATCTGATGTTGACCAGGCGGCATCTGAGTGGTTCCCAGGAAGGTGTCAGTTGGTGTGGAGAGGGTTTCTGCGAAGGTGGTTGGTTCGGGAAGGGAGGTGAAATGGCAGTGGAGGCAGGGATACGGACCTGCGGTGGAGCCGGGGGATGTGAAGCAGCAGGTGTTGTGTCTGGTGTCCAGAGCATCGAGATCATTGATGGAGCAAATGATGGAGTCCAGTGGGCCAGGGATACTGGAGATGGGTGCTGTCCAGGCACGGATGGGCGCAGACAGGCTTGCCTTTGGCTCACCTTCAGTACGCCGGTGGTGCAACCATGATGCAGCTTCCATTAAATAGGTCAGGAGGGAGAGGCTTAAAGATCGGAAGAAAGACAATCAGGTGAGAATTGTTGCATGGTTGCTGCATACGAACTGTAAGTACAAAATATGCCCATTCTGACTAGCAGGCCTGCCATTACAGACAGCTACGACACTGGATGGGAAATGCACTAGAGCTTAGTTCCATCCCATTCCAACATTTCCCTCCACCTGCTCTTTTGGGGACACTCCATGGGCATGGTCGCTAATCTCTGTGATCCTAATTGAGGCTGCAAACACCTTGAATATTTGAGCTGATGCTATAGTGTGCTGGCAAGGGAGGGTAAATATTTAATGGACGACAAAGACTAGACTGACCTCCTCAAATTATATGACCATGCACTTTGAGAGGCAAGGTTGAAGTTTGCATATTTGAAAGGGCCTCAAGACCTGTATTGGACCCCCTGCAAGTTGAACAGAGCCTGACTCTCACCTCACAATCATTCCTGGTACTGCAGACAACTGATGTGCACCAAGTACCACATATTATGGTCTTGTCCTCAGCTCCATGGATACTGGACGGAGTTTTGGCACATGTTACACAACTCAAGACTCTATCTCTTCAGAGAATTTGCAAAACTGGTCCTACGACATGACAAAATGGAATTTGACGCGCCCACCCTCCCCTGAAGAAGGTGCATGTCAACAACACTCTCACATTGTCGCACCCCGAATTTGCTCAGGCACCCTGAATGGATGACTGAAATGTTCTGCTCTAGCTGCAGTTGAACAGAGTATTTATAAAATTCAAGACCAATTCCAACTGTTTGAGATATTCTGTGACCGTTTTTTTAAATCTTATAGATGCAAAAATATCAATCCCCTTTTGCATTCCACCTAGGATGTAAGGCCCTGTTACTCACTCATTTGAGAGCGCATTTCCATGGAGCCCTGAGACGTGTGATTGTATGCATGAGTGGCTCTGTGGGCCCCCTCAATGGGATCTGGAATTCATCTGCAGCGTATATGTCAGGCTAGGTCAGCCACCCACTCTCCCCCACTAATGGTTGGGTTACATGTTTCCAGAGGGAAGATGAGAAAGGGTGAGAATCTGGTCATTGCTAGACCACCAATGACACCCAGGTATGACATACCCACCTTTCCCAGCTGGATATGGCATGAAAGAAACCCTTTCCAGAATATTATTATCCTTTGAAATAACCGAGGAATAAGGCAGGTACGGCAACAATCAGAGCATTGCTAAAACCATCATGTATCTGAATAAGCGAGCTAATTAACAGGTGCCATGGTCACACAAAAACGTATGTATTCGGGAGGAGCATGTTGAATGAATGAGTAGTACTGGAATTACAAACTAATGTGTATTTGTTAGAACTGGGGGTCTCTAGTTGGTGGAGGTAGGTACCACTGTTCAAATAGGGACCCTTGCTTCTAGTAAGGGTAAGGAGGAACCACTCTTTAGATAAACCCTGCTCAGCCCCTTGGTAGCTTGGCACGAGCAGACAGGTTTATCAAAGGCAATGTGCTAAGTATTTGTACCAACACTCACAGTAACACAGTGAAAACACCACAAACTGACTCCACAACAGTTTAGAAAAATAAAGGTATTTAATCTAAACTACACAAGACCAAAATGACAAAAATCCAATGTACACAGTTCAAGATATGATTTTTAAAGAGTTCTTAGTGGCTGTGTCAAAATAATCCGCAGTTGCATTAGAATAGTTCACAGTTGTGTCACGTTTAGCCAACAGTACCTTTAGATGCGACAAAGTTCCGAACCAGAAGCTGGTGCAGCAGAAAACAAGCGATGCGTCACTCCTGAGACGCTAGGGAGGCGATGCGACAGCCTCGCTGGACGCAGCGGGCGTGTTGCGACGAATCCCGTCTGTATGGGGATGGAGGCAATACCTTGTATTGATTCCAGTGCATAGGTTCCTTAGGGAGCGTCTCGCAAAGCCACGATGCGCCGATCTTTGGGACGGCGATGCGCGGTGCAGCGTCGATCTCCTCTCGAGACCCATCAATGCGATCGCTTTGTGACGATACTCGCAGCGACGTGATGCAGTTCGCAAGTAAGCGGTGTGGCGATCTCACCTAGCGATGACAGGCTCTGCGACAATACTCGCAGTGACGGTACTTTTCCGGCACTGGAGCGATGCGTTCCGCAAGCGAAGGATGCATCGGTTCTTGCAGCGGCAACAGGCGCTGCAACGATCTCGATCTTCGCGGCGGTGGGAATTTCCTCGCACTGACGGGGATGCGCTCTGCAAGCGAGCGATGCGTGAAAATTTGCAGATAGTCTTAGTTTCTTGTTCTCCAGCTTTCCAAACAGCAGGCCGCAACTTCCAGATGCCCTTCAGTCGGATTCAGCACTCAGGAAGGGCAGAACTCTCTCAGCAGAGTTCAGGGAAAGCTGGGGGGTGAAGTCCTTTTGTTCCTGGGACTTCTTAACAGGAGGCCAGCTCACAACAGGCCCTTGGAGATCTCTTCCAGCAAGGGAACAAAGCAACAACAAAGTCCTTCCCCTCTCCTTGGCAGCAAAGCAATTGCAGGTCAGTCCAGCAAAGCAACAGGAGGACAGTCTGCCTTCTTCAGTCTTCCAGCTTTCTCCTTGGCAGAGGTTCCTTCTTGATTCAAGGATGATCTAATTTTCTGTGGTCAGGGGTCCTGTACTTATACCCCTAAATGTCTTTGTTCCCTTTGTGCAGGAGGGCTCTGAGCCTGGTCTGAACCAGTTTTTGGTGTTCCTTGAGCACTTTGTTTTCCTGGCTTCTCCTTTCCTTTCAGAGGGAGGGGCAGGGCTGTCAGCCGCCCAGCAGGAGGTGGAGCCAGCATTATGGAAGGCAGGCACAGCCCTATTCCGGCCCAGGTGCTATCCCCTCCCACCACTCTAGATGCAGATGGAGCTATTCAGCCCAGGGATGGCCCACTCAGCCTCTGGGAGCCACCCAGCCCCTGTCACTCACACACCAGACAGTCAATTCACAAACAGTCCAAGGCACACAGAAAGGTCAGACAACAGAACAGCCACTTTCTAAAAGTGCTGTTCTCAAACACAGGATTTAAAAACAACCTTTCCTAAAAGATGTGTTATTAAATTCTGAGTTCAGGGATACCAGACTTTTATGTCCTATCTTGCTCCAATGAGAAGATATGCAGGTAACCACTGTACACAGCATTCCCCATTATAGCCTATAGGCAAGATAGCCTTACAATAGTGAAAAACGAAAATGACTGTAATTTACTACCAGAGCATGTCACCTGCACTAGTACATGCTCTACCTTTCACATACACTGCGCCCTGCCCGTGAGGGTACCTTGGGCCTTCCATAGGGGTGTCCAATGTGTACATAAAGGGAAGGTTTAGGCCTGGTCAGAGGGGACACTGGCCAGGTTGACATGGCAGTCCACAGACTGCACACAGGCACTGTGGTGGCAGGCCTGAGACACCATTTTAGGGCTACTCATGTGGGTGGCACAATCAGTGCTGCAGGCCCACTAGTAGCATTTGAATCACCAGCGCTGGCACACTCAGTGCACTTTCCTAGGGACTTCTTGGTGATACAAATAGGCCAATCATGGATAACCAATTACAATACCAATTTACACAGAGAGCATATGCACTTTGACACTGATCAGCAGTGGTAAACAGCCCAGAGTCCTAATGCCAACAACCACAGGTCAGAAAAAACAAGAGAGGAAGAAGCAAAAAGTGTGGGAATAACCCTGCAAAAAGGGCCCTTTCCAACAGTATTGCAATGCATAAGTGTGCGACTATGACTCTGAACATTTATTTATTTATTTATTGAAGTTTTGTATAGCGCTAGCTGGACCCGAGGGTATCAGAGCGCTTCACAGCAAATAGAGAAATGCAACAGGAAAAATAAACATAGAAAAACCGGAATCAGGAAGGTATGGAATAGAGTCTGTAAAACAACAACTTGGGCGCAAAATGGGACGGAATTCAAGAGCGAAACAATCGGCTCTGGATCAAGAGAGATATCGGACTTCACCAACAGGCGTGGAGTTCTCGTTAAGCAGTGGAGCGTTCAAGGAAGAGGGCTTTGAGAAGCGATTTGAATTGCGGGAAGGAGGCGGTCATTCTGATGTGGGGGGGATGGCGTTCCAGATCCTGGAAGCATTCCCCGCAAAGGATTTATTTGAGGTATTGCGTTTCTGTGATTTCAGAGGGATGAGTAGTAGTGTGTTGGAGCTTCTGAGGTTCCTGGTTTGACCCGCCCTTTTAAGTTTGGAGGCCAGGTATTCTGGTTTGCCTGTATGCAGGGCTTTATGTGTGAGGCAGGCTGTGTGGAAGTTGGCTCGTTGGTCGATTGGGAGCCATTTCAGTTCTTTGAGTGCCGGAGAGATGTGGTCATATTTCTTAGTTCCTGTGACCATTCTTGCTGCTGCGTTGAGGGTGGAGGAAAGAGGACCCAAGTGCGACTTGGCTGTTCCGGTCAGTACAGCGATGCCATAGTCAATACTGGAGAGCACAAGTGCCAGCGTGGCCTGTTTCAGATCTTTGGGGGAGAGGAAGGGTTTAATTTTAAAGAGAAGTTTCAGGTTCATGAACGCGCTTTTGGCGGTTTTAGAGATGTGTTTATTCATGACCAGTTTCGGGTCGAGAGTAATTCCTAGGGATTTTGCGGAGTCCGTTGGCGTTATAGAGACATTGAGGGCATTTAAGGCTTTGAGCCATTCCACTATTTGTGGGTTTTCATCTTTGTTCGAGATTAGGAGTACTTCCGTTTTCTCTTCGTTCAGTTTGAGGTGGTAGGCTGAGAGCCAGTGTTGGACCTCCAAGAGTGTAGCATTTAATCTGTGGATGTCTGCGATCAAAGTGGTTTCTAAATAGAGTTGAGTGTCATCCGCGTAAAGGTGGAAGGGGATGTTGGATTTCCTGAGAAGTGAGGTGAGGGGTTCCATGTAAATGTTGAAGAGTTGTGGGGAGAGTACTGATCCTTGAGGGACTCCTCTGCTGAGGGGGAGGGGGTCTGATTCGAAGCTGTTGATCTTTATTCTTTGAGTGTGGTTGTTAAGAAAGGAGGAGAACCATTTTAGGACTGTCTTTTCGATGCCCGCTCTCTCTCGGAGGACATTAAGTAGGAGGGTATGATCTATTGTGTCGAACGCTGCCGAGAGATCAAGGAGAATGAGAAGGCTACAATGGTTGGAGTCGAGTGACATGTGCAGATCATCAAGAACATTTAGGATTGCGGTTTCAGTACTGCAGCCTTTCCTGAACCCTGATTGGAGAGGATCCAGTAGGTTAGAATTCTCTAGATGTTGGTTTAATTGTGAAAGCACACATCTTTCCAGAATTTTGGCTAGGAACGGAAGGTTCGAGACTGGCCTGAAGTTGTTCATGTCCATGAGGTCAAGGCCAGGTTTTTTCAACAGAGGTGTGACTTGACCTAGTTCAAGGCAGTCAGGGATGTGGCCCTCGCTCAAGGAGCTATTGATGATCTTGCTCCAGATTGGGGCTAGAGTGAGCTTCAAATCCTTGGGCAGTCTCGAGGGAAGTTGATAGAGGGAGTGAGATGAGGGTTTCGCAGTGGCGATAAGATTGCTTATCATTTCTTCCTTGACCGGCTGGAAGGAAGACCAGCGGATAGACGGGGTTATTGTGGGGGTGGCGTTGGTTGCAGGACTCGAGCTGAAGGAACGATCAATTTTGGAGATTTTTTCATTGAAAAAGCTTGCGAAGTTGTCGCACTGTGTCTTGGACGCCCCTAAGTTGGCTGCCTTAGGAATGGAGGTTTGGTTCCTAATGATGTTGAAGAGTTCTTTGGGGCGGTTTTTGGCATTATCTAATGCAGAGCAGAAGAAGGAAGATTTTTTGCTTTTGATGTGGGTATAGTATTTTTTGCGTGCTGCCTTGAGTTGAGCACTATTCTGAAGTCCGACTGCCAGGGTCTGTGAGCTCGATCAAGAATACAAGGATACAAGAATACTTGCAGACTGTTGTATGAAGGGGTAGAACACTGAACTGATAGATTCACCCCAAGATTGGCCTTCCAAGCATGCACTTATGTGTTTATTCACTGTTGTCCTATTGGAACCAAGGGTCCTTGTACCTGTATTATGTTGTAGAAAACTCTAATAAAGAAGTGTTAACTAAAAAAATAATTAATGAGCTTGGGCTGCATCTGTGGATGGAAAAAGCTTAAGGGTGAGGAAGGGTGTTGCAAGCTTCTCTTAAAAGGAAGGTTTATACTTCTTTCCTGTACTGAAGGCAGTGATGGAGCAAGGATTCCCACGTAATGCGAATTGCTTGTTTTCAGTCCTCTCGACATAACGTTAATACACTAATCAACATGTTTGTTGTATTAATATTGCATTTCACAAAAACATTGGGTATCTAGAAGAAGCTTGCATATGTGCTTTTACTAATGTTAATCCGCTTGCAAATAAAATTGCCTCTGCAATGCCGGATTTCTTACTGCGCATGCGTCTGTCACACTCACGTGACATGACGTACTATTTGCTTTGGAGGGAATCTTTTGCTTCTGCGCATTAAAACTAAGATGGCTCCTCTGTGTTACAGCATGCATGAAGCTTGCACTGCTGCTTTTGCTAAGCTGTTTGTTCTGCCCCATTACTAATAATAATAATAATAATAATAATAAAGCCATTTTTAAAGCGCATGGCTGCACTAAAAATAGTGTGTCCCCGCGCTAAAATGCAATAGTTAAAGTAAAGTAATGGGAATAGAGTAGAAGTAAGTGGTATACAGTGCATTCATTTATTCTGTGTTCTAAAAACTGTTTCTTCTCTATTTTTATGTGCCGTAATCTTTGGACATGGGAGGCGCTATTACTCCATCTTGAAAAACGACACTGCGCATGTCGAACTCCAGAAGAAGCTTAAGTCATTTGTTAGTGAACCAAAGCCAAGATTTCATCACACTAGAAGATGCACCTGGGAACCTGACTTGATGACCCCAAGCGGAAGACAAATTGATAACAATGTATTTCTATAAGAACATCCATTGTTGGGTGGAATAAAGATGCATGAGAAAAATTAAATTAATGGGCGGGAACATTAATGGAATATTCAGAAGAAAAGTTTAATTTTGGTATGGTGGGATGACCTCTCCTCATTCTTTTGTCCATTCAAAATTGGGGATCCTTACATTTGCAACATTGGGGGTTGGTACATTGACCTGGAAAATAGTATAACTAGGGTAGGCTTAGCTAGTTAGTTTGTCCGACTTGTCCGAATAGCTGACCTGTCACTGACCCAACGCACTCAATAGGTGATCGGGAGCACAGGTGCTGGCCGAGCCCTCTGTCAGAAGGTTCGAAACCCAGATCGGGGTTTGAAAGCTGAAGTGCTGGCGAAGCACTGTGTCGGAGAAATCGATAACTTTTACCGGGTTCTGGCTGTTAGCTGCAGAGAGGGAGTAACGCAGGCGTTGCAACTTTACCTGCGGGCGCTGGTCTTAGACCTTGGTGATCCTGTCCTGATCCAATTTGGCTATACCTGTCCTAATTCCAATCTGAACCTGCCTGCCTTTATGGTGCCTACATTTTCGGGGTTCTGTCCTTTAAACTGACCGGTGGCCAGGGTTAGTTCTTCACACCATTCTAGGTAGATATTAAATGTGGGTATTGTCATTGTACTGTTTCCTTCTCTCTTCCCACCCTAATGTTACATGATAAAAGTTTTGCATATTGTCATATATCATTGTTCTGATTCCGTCTCTCTCCCCACCCTCTTGTCAAATGCGTAAAGTCTGCTTTATAAGAACTCTGCATATTTTCATTTTAATCATTATTTTCCTAATTGAGAATTTTCTAATATTCAATGCTTCGATCATGACATTTTAAATATTTTAGATAAAGAGTTTAAACATTTCCCGAGTTGTGGTTATTTTATGAGTACAAATGTTCTTATTCTTCCTATTATTCTAACACCTTTGAACCCTTAAGACTCTAGGTATCGATGACGAGGATTGGTAAGACAATGGTATAGGTCCTAAATGAAATTTATAAATCACTGATTAGAGTAAGTGCACAGGTTACCTGATTAAATCTCATCATATGTTTATGGGCCGAGGTGACTATGGTAATCTGAGTCGGGTGACCTGCGCGCACTATCAGTATTTCTTTTGGTAGCAGCAGTATGGTTAGGGTTTAGTTAAGATAGGTAGTTAGTTGTAGTTAGTTGGTTAATGAAAAATATTTTTGCATATTTGAAATCGTATTATTGATTGTATTGATTTATGTATTAACCAAAATTTTGTTCGTACCTGTTATATGTCATGTCTGGAATCCACGGGGGTAGATTAGCGGGTGGTAAATGGAAGCCACACTGCACTGAGATCACTTACCTGTAGGAAATAAGTGCATGGTTAGGTAAAACCGGAAGCACTATTTAGGGATTTTCTGTATGAATGTTTGAATAAATGGTAGCACAGAGTTCTCTAGCAAAACTTTTTTTTGATATCACCTAGAAAGGGTCACACGGAAGGAGTAGCAGGTTCTTCTGAGCTTGATTGATAGCAAAGGGGTTCGCTGGTGAAACTTTGGCCTTAGTATATCCCAGAAGGGATAAGTCTAAAGGAGTAGCAGGTTCTCTAATGCTTGCGTGAAGAGTAGACGGAAGGGCTCTACTGGTAGTATATGAAGAGTAAGCGGAAGGGATTTACTCATAGTGTGTGAAATATATCTTTCCTTTGATTTAGTCACTCAGGTACAGTGGCGAATGTTTTTACGTTGTTGAATTATAAAATCTGCATTAAAAGTGAAAGAAATTAAGTTTTCGTATTACCTTGCAAAGGAGGGAGTCAGTCGCGGAGCTGCGCTGACGTCACTCAGAGCCCGCTGGTCTTGGTTAAATCAGGGGGCGTGTAGCTGAGGTAATATTTGTAAAGGAGGGGTGAGTACAGGAGCATGAGAACTAGTCTCACAAGAGAAGCAGCGCAACTATTGGTTGGATTTATTTGAATTCTAAATTTTGATTGGTCACTGAAAAATAAAAGACGTGCTGGTATTGGAAGTACTTTGTAAACAAATTGAGAATATCCAGAAGATTTGCGTTTAAAATATATGTGGCATATAGGTCCACTTGTAGGAAATAGACCTGATAGGAGATATTTAGGGTTTGCACAAGAACAGCATATAAGAGGAAGACCTTTTATCATGTACGGAGGAACGAGGAAGATGTCATTCATTAAAAGAATTAAGAATTATTTCAAGAAAGATAAAGCCATTAAAACAAGAGAAGGGATTATTATCCCACCACCAAATACGCCCGCATCATACATGATGGTCGAAAGGCGCTATCACACGTGAGTGTGGTTAGAAAATTGGATGGAGTACACAAAAGATGATGGTGGTTTTAGCATTTCCAGAAAATGGTACATTTAATGGCAGAGTTTTACACAATTTGAGAACTTGCATGAATGAATTAGATCCCAGACCTAGATTAGCGCAGTTTGAGGCATTGAAGGAATGGGAAACTGAGGCTTTTGAGTGAGATAGGCCCAGAAGTAATGGTAATTGACGTATGTTTTATCCCTGATTTCCAAAAGATACAAGAGATAAATTAATGAACCAATCGAAACAGTCTATGTCAGTGGAAGGGTTGTATCCTGTATTAACTTTAGAAGAACCCACTGGAAGTAAAAGGACCGAGAAAACGAAACATTTATTGACTAGTGGTGAATCAGATGATGATTATTTGGAGGATTTGTTATTGAAAAATCCACCACCTTATAATGAGGAACCAAGCACAGTTAATCCAAATGCTCCATTTCTGAAACCACCTCTGATTCCGCAAGTGGTACATGAGACTTCGTTAGAAAAAGTACTACAAGACAGGGAAAGAGAAGCATTAAATAAACAAAGAAGTGATTTGATTCTGAAAATTTCCCAATTAAATACCAGTCCTGAAGCCCTAACAATTCTGGTAACTATTGGCCCAGTTGTTCCTTTGTACTGAGAAAAGCAGGCTAGTCATAAAATTCCTGTTCTGACTACACCTGTAGTTCAGCAAAGAAAATAACCCTTAGTAGTTGATGATCAAGCAAGTGAATGTGAATCAGTGATTTCCCTGATGGATTTTCCCATAAGAGAACCAGTGGGTGACTCGGTCAGAAAAAACACTTCTATTAATTCGAGAGAAATACAAATGGAGACATCCTCAGGTACAAGAAATGCCACAGTAGTAACCCCTGAAGAAATATAGAGATGGACACAAGAAATAGAAAAGGCAAAGTCACAGCCAAAGGTATTGGATATATTTAAATTAAGAGTCGAATAAGAAGAAATGTTGGCTGGAAATGTGGGAGTGGACAGATTAAATACATTCAGTGAAGATGAATTGTTATTCATATGCAAAAGTATTACTAGAAATACAAGAGTGTGTCATGAAAAAGTAATGGATATGGCAGCCAACATGGGAATTGATATTGGCAAATCTAAAGTGTTACAGAAACCATATTGAGCTGAATTTTCTGACAAAGATTTGGAAAATATGAATGTGTCAGGTAGAAAGGTGCAGATCAGGGAGCTTATGACATTATTGCAAAAATGAGGTGACATAGAAAAATGGAAAACTAGGTGGGCAAAGAAAAAAGAAGAGGCCCGATCCACACAAACTGCATCTGAATATGTGTTCAAAGAAGCAGACAAAGTGGAAAGGTTATGTCTCATGAGAGAGGTACCAGGTGGAGGTTATGTACATGTCCCATGGTCCCGACAGGTTATTTTGTCATTTACAAATAACTTCCCCAAACTTCGCGAAACACCTGTAGAGTGGTACAGACAAGTTGAGAGATTTGTGAAGGTTTCAAAATGTCTTCTGAAAGATTTAAATAGACTATTTGACATTGTTGTTCCTGTAGATTTATGGACAGAATGTAAAGTTGCTATTGATTGGCCTAATGATGAGTATCCTAGAGATCCGAAGACAGGGGCTCCTTCTGATGAGGCGATGAAGAAGTACAACCAGGTAATACTCTACCTAAAAGGAAAGGTGCCTGCAAAAGAGACAGATTGGGCTAGGATAGATAGAACCACTCAGAATAAAGATGAATCTGTGCATGCAAATTCTGAACGTCTATTACAAGTATTCAAACAGGATAGTGGTTTAGATAATATCGATATGAAAGACATGACGCATTTCATCTATCGGTTTGTGTCAGGATTAAGGCCAGAAATTTTGCAATGGATTAAAGACCATAAAAGTTGCTGGCAGGCCAAGCCAATTGATGAAATCCTTAAATATGCAAAATATTGTGAAGATGAGCTCGACAATAAACAAAAGGAATTAAAGTAATGTGGGCATAAGTGAAATTAGCAGAACAACAGGAACTCCAGTTAAGCCAAATAAATAATAACCAGACTCAGGGTGATGGAAATGGGGGTAAGCCAAGGGGTAAAGTCAATAGAGAAGAAGCTAAAAAGAAGTTTCCCTGTCACGGGTGTGGCAAGTTGGGGCACTGGAAGAATGAGTGTAAGGCTGTGCAAAACGGTAACATGCAAAATAATGATTTAAATCCACAGACGCAGAATGAAGTGCCACGGAAAAACAGCGGTACAAAAGGGGGTGGTGATGGACGGAGCATCTGAACCAATCAAACACTCACACCCAGTCAGAAGATCTGGGTTTGATCCATCACCGTTCTTTAGCCCACTCTGCCACCCCAGTTCAGACATGGCTATATGCAAATCAGTCTGACCCTGTGCCTCATGGGAACAGTCCAGCCTGAACTGCCAAGCCATGCCTTCCTTGGGCCGGAAACAAGCTTCCGAGGACCGGTTTCTGGCATTACAGCCGTCTTCAGCCCGGCTTGCTTGAATCCAGTGGCAAAGTGAGCAAGGGACTCACGTCTGAGCATACCCTGCCACACTTATGGCAGCCAAAGTGGTACAGAAGGGGGTGGCGATGGATGGAGCATCTGAACCAATTAAACACTCACACCCAGTCAAAGGATCCGGGTTTGATCCATCACCATTCTTTAGCCCACTCTGCCACCCTAGTTCAGACATGGCTATATGCAAATCAGTCTGACCCTGTGCCTCATGGGAACAGTCTAGCCCGAACTGCCAAGCCATGCCTTCCCTGGACTGGAAACAAGCTTCCGAGGACCGGTTTCTGGCATTACAGCCGTCTTCAGCCCGGCTTGCTTCAATCCAGTGGCAAAGTGAGCAAGGGACTCACGTCTGAGCATACCCTGCCACACTTATGGCGGCTAAAGCGGTACAAAAGGGGTGGTGATGGACGGAGCATCTGAACCAATCAAACACTCACACCCAGTCAAAAGATTTGGGTTTGATCCATCACCGTTCTTTAGCCCACTCTGCCAACCCAGTTCAGACATGGCTATATGCAAATCAGTCTGACCCTGTGCCTCATGGGAACCGTCCAGCCCGAACTGCCAAGCCATGCCTTTGCTAGACCGGAAACAAGCTTCCGAGGACCGGTTTCTGGCATTACAGCCGTATTCAGCCCGGCTTGCTTTAATCCAGTGCCAAAGTGAGCAAGGGACTCATGTCTGAGCGTACCCTGCCACACTTATGGCGGCCAAAGCGGTTCAAAAGGGGGTGGTGATGGACGGAGCATCTGAACCAATCAAACACTCACACCCAGTCAAAAGATCTGGGTTTGATCCATCACCGATCTTTAGCCCACTCTGCCACCCCAGTTCAGACATGGCTATATGCAAATCAGTCTGACCCTGTGCCTCATGGGAACAGTCCAGCCCGAACTGCTAAGCCATGCCTTCCCTGGGCCGGAAACAAGCTTCCGAGGACCGGTTTCTGGCATTACAGCCGTCTTCAGCCCGGCTTGCTTGAATCCAGTGGCAAAGTGAGCAAGGGACTCACGTCTGAGCATACCCTGCCACACTTATGGCGGCCAAAGCGGTACAAAAGGGAGTGGTGATGGACGGAGCATCTGAACCAATCAAACACTCACACCCAGTCAAAAGATCTGGGTTTGATCCATCACTGTTCTTTAGCCCACTCTGCCACCCCAGTTCAGACATGGCTATATGCAAATCAGTCTGACCCTGTGCCTCAAGGGAGCATTCCAGCCCGAACTGCCAAGCCATGCCTTCCCTGGACCGTAAACAAGCTTCCGACGACCGGTTTCTGGCATTACAGCCGTCTTCAGCCCGGCTTGCTTGAATCCAGTGGCAAAGTGAGCAAGGGACTCACGTCTGAGCATACCCTGCCACACTTATGGCAGCCAAAGCGGTACAAAAGGGGGTGGCGATGGATGGAGCATCTGAACCAATTAAACACTCACACCCAGTCAAAAGATCCGGGTTTGATCCATCACCGTTCTTTAGCCCACTCTGCCACCCCAGTTCAGACATGGCTATATGCAAATCAGTCTGACCCTGTGCCTCATGGGAACAGTCTAGCCCGAACTGCCAAGCCATGCCTTCCCTGGGCCGGAAACAAGCTTCCGCATTAAAACTAAGATGGCTCCTCTGTGTTACAGCATGCATGAAGCTTGCACTGCTGCTTTTGCTAAGCTGTTTGTTCTGCCCCATTACTAATAATAATAATAATAAAGCCATTTTTAAAGCGCATGGCTGCACTAAAAATAGTGTGTCCCCGCGCTAAAATGCAATAGTTAAAATAAAGTAATGGGAATAGAGTAGAAGTAAGTGGTATACTGTGCATTCATTTATTCTGTGTTCTAAAAACTGTTTCTTCTCTATTTTTATGTGCCGTAATCTTTGGACATGGGAGGCGCTATTACTCCATCTCGAAAAACGACACTGCGCATGTCGAACTCCAGAAGAAGCTTAAGTCATTTGTTAGTGAACCAAAGCCAAGATTTCATCACACTAGAAGATGCACCTGGGAACCTGACTTGATGACCCCAAGCGGAAGACAAATTGATAACAATGTATTTCTATAAGAACATCCATTGTTGGGTGGAATAAAGATGCATGAGAAAAATTAAATTGATGGGCGGGAACATTAATGGAATATTCAGAAGAAAAGTTTAATTTTGGTATGGTGGGATGACCTCTCCTCATTCTTTTGTCCATTCAAAATTGGGGATCCTTACATTTGCAACATTGGGGGTTGGTACATTGACCTGGAAAATAGAATAGCTAGGGTAGGCTTAGCTAGTTAGTTTGTCCGACTTGTCCGAATAGCTGACCTGTCACTGACCCAACGCACTCAATAGGTGATCGGGAGCACAGGTGCTGGCCGAGCCCTCTGTCAGAAGGTTCGAAACCCAGATCGGGGTTTGAAAGCTGAAGTGCTGGCGAAGCACTGTGTCGGAGAAATCGATAACTTTTACCGGGTTCTGGCTGTTAGCTGCAGAGAGGGAGTAACGCAGGCGTTGCAACTTTACCTGCGGGCGCTGGTCTTAGACCTTGGTGATCCTGTCCTGATCCAATTTGGCTATACCTGTCCTAATTCCAATCTGAACCTGCCTGCCTTTATGGTGCCTACATTTTTGGAGTTCTGTCCTTTAAACTGACCGGTGGCCAGGGTTAGTTCTTCACACCATTCTAGGTAGATATTAAATGTGGGTATTGTCATTGTACTGTTTCCTTCTCTCTTCCCACCCTAATGTTACATGATAAAAGTTTTGCATATTGTCATATATCATTGTTCTGATTCCGTCTCTCTCCCCACCCTCTTGTCAAATGCGTAAAGTCTGCTTTATAAGAACTCTGCATATTTTCATTTTAATCATTATTTTCCTAATTGAGAATTTTCTAATATTCAATGCTTCGATCATGACATTTTAAATATTTTAGATAAAGAGTTTAAACATTTCCCGAGTTGTGGTTATTTTATGAGTACAAATGTTCTTATTCTTCCTATTATTCTAACACCTTTGAACCCTTAAGACTCTAGGTATCGATGACGAGGATTGGTAAGACAATGGTATAGGTCCTAAATGAAATTTATAAATCACTGTTTAGAGTAAGTGCACAGGTTACCTGATTAAATCTCATCATATGTTTATGGGCCGAGGTGACTATGGTAATCTGAGTCGGGTGACCTGCGCGCTCTATCAGTATTTCTTTTGGTAGCAGCAGTATGGTTAGGGTTTAGTTAAGATAGGTAGTTAGTTGTAGTTAGTTGGTTAATGAAAAATATTTTTGCATATTTGAAATCGTATTATTGATTGTATTGATTTATGTATTAACCAAAATTTTGTTCGTACCTGTTATATGTTATGTCTGGAATCCACGGGGGTAGATTAGCGGGTGGTAAATGGAAGCCACACTGCACTGAGATCACTTACCTGTAGGAAATAAGTGCATGGTTAGGTAAAACCGGAAGCACTATTTAGGGATTTTCTGTATGAATGTTTGAATAAATGGTAGCACAGAGTTCTCTAGCAAAACTTTTTTTTGATATCACCTAGAAAGGGTCACACGGAAGGAGTAGCAGGTTCTTCTGAGCTTGATTGATAGCAAAGGGGTTCGCTGGTGAAACTTTGGCCTTAGTATATCCCAGAAGGGATAAGTCTAAAGGAGTAGCAGGTTCTCTAATGCTTGCGTGAAGAGTAGACGGAAGGGCTCTACTGGTAGTATATGAAGAGTAAGCGGAAGGGATTTACTCATAGTGTGTGAAATATATCTTTCCTTTGATTTAGTCACTCAGGTACAGTGGCGAATGTTTTTATGTTGTTGAATAATAAAATCTGCATTAAAAGTGAAAGAAATTAAGTTTTCGTATTACCTTGCAAAGGAGGGAGTCAGTCGCGGAGCTGCGCTGACGTCACTCAGAGCCCGCTGGTCTTGGTTAAATCAAGCTGTAGCTGAGGTAATATTTGTAAAGGAGGGGTGAGTACAGGAGCATGAGAACTAGTCTCACAAGAGAAGCAGCGCAACTATTGGTTGGATTTATTTGAATTCTAAATTTTGATTGGTCACTGAAAAATAAAAGACGTGCTGGTATTGGAAGTACTTTGTAAACAAATTGAGAATATCCAGAAGATTTGCGTTTAAAATATATGTGGCATATAGGTCCACTTGTAGGAAATAGACCTGATAGGAGATATTTAGGGTTTGCACAAGAACAGCATATAAGAGGAAGACCTTTTATCATGTACGGAGGAAAGAGGAAGATGTCATTCATTAAAAGAATTAAGAATTATTTCAAGAAAGATAAAGCAATTAAAACAAGAGAAGGGATTATTATCCCACCACCAAATACGCCCGCATCATACATGATGGTCGAAAGGCGCTATCACACGTGAGTGTGGTTAGAAAATTGGATGGAGTACACAAAAGATGATGGTGTTTTAGCATTTCCAGAAAATGGTACATTTAATGGCAGAGTTTTACACAATTTGAGAACTCGCATGAATGAATTAGATCCCAGACATAGATTAGCGCAGTTTGAGGCATTGAAGGAATGGGAAACTGAGGCTTTTGAGTGAGATAGGCCCAGAAGTAATGGTAATTGACGTATGTTTTATCCCTGATTTCCAAAACATACAAGAGATAAATTAATGAACCAATGGAAACAGTCTATGTCAGTGGAAGGGTTGTATCCTGTATTAACTTTAGAAGAACCCACTGGAAGTAAAAGGACCGAGAAAACGAAACATTTAATGACTAGTGGTGAATCAGATGATGATTATTTGGAGGATTTGTTATTGAAAAATCCACCACCTTATAATGAGGAACCAAGCACAGTTAATCCAAATGCTCCGTTTCTGAAACCACCTCTGATTCCGCAAGTGGTACATGAGACTTCGTTAGAAAAAGTACTACAAGACAGGGAAAAAGAAGCATTAAATAAACAAAGAAGTGATTTGATTCTGAAAATTTCCCAATTAAATACCAGTCCTGAAGCCCTAACAATTCTGGTAACTATTGGCCCAGTTGTTCCTTTGTACTGAGATAAGCAGGCTAGTCATAAAATTCCTGTTCTGACTACACCTGTAGTTCAGCAAAGAAAATAACCCTTAGTAGTTGATGATCAAGCAAGTGAATGTGAATCAGTGATTTCCCTGATGGATTTTCCCATAAGAAAACCAGTGGGTGACTCGGTCAGAAAAAACACTTCTATTAATTCGAGAGAAATACAAATGGAGACATCCTCAGGTACAAGAAATGCCACAGTAGTAACCCCTGAAGAAATATAGAGATGGACACAAGAAATAGAAAAGGCAAAGTCACAGCCAAAGGTATTGGATATATTTAAATTAAGAGTCGAATAAGAAGAAATGTTGGCTGGAAATGTGGAAGTGGACAGATTAAATACATTCAGTGAAGATGAATTGTTATTCATATGCAAAAGTATTACTAGAAATACAAGAGTGTGTCATGAAAAAGTAATGGATATGGCAGCCAACATGGGAATTGATATTGGCAAATCTAAAGTGTTACAGAAACCATATTGAGCTGAATTTTCTGACAAAGATTTGGAAAATATGAATGTGTCAGGTAGAAAGGTGCAGATCAGGGAGCTTATGACATTATTGCAAAAATGAGGTGACATAGAAAATGGAAAACTAGGTGGGCAAAGAAAAAAGAAGAGGCCCGATCCACACAAACTGCATCTGAATATGTGTTCAAAGAAGCAGACAAAGTGGAAAGGTTATGTCTCATGAGAGAGGTACCAGGTGGAGGTTATGTACATGTCCCATGGTCCCGACAGGTTATTTTGTCATTTACAAATAACTTCCCCAAACTTCGCGAAACACCTGTAGAGTGGTACAGACAAGTTGAGAGATTTGTGAAGGTTTCAAAATGTCTTCTGAAAGATTTAAATAGACTATTTGACATTGTTGTTCCTGTAGATTTATGGACAGAATGTAAAATTGCTATTGATTGGCCTAATGATGAGTATCCTAGAGATCCGAAGACAGGGGCTCCTTCTGATGAGGCGATGAAGAAGTACAACCAGGTAATACTCTACCTAAAAGGAAAGGTGCCTGCAAAAGAGACAGATTGGGCTAGGATAGATAGAACCACTCAGAATAAAGATGAATCTGTGCATGCAAATTCTGAACGTCTATTACAAGTATTCAAACAGGATAGTGGTTTAGATAATATCGATATGAAAGACATGACGCATTTCATCTATCGGTTTGTGTCAGGATTAAGGCCAGAAATTTTGCAACGGATTAAAGACCATAAAAGTTGCTGGCAGGCCAAGCCAATTGATGAAATCCTTAAATAAGCAAAATATTGTGAAGATGAGCTCGACAATAAACAAAAGGAATTAAAGTAATGTGGGCACAAGTGAAATTAGCAGAACAACAGGAACTCCAGTTAAGCCAAATAAATAATAACCAGACTCAGGGTGATGGAAATGGGGGTAAGCCAAGGGGTAAAGTCCATAGAGAAGAAGCTAAAAAGAAGTTTCCCTGTCACGGGTGTGGCAAGTTGGGGCACTGGAAGAATGAGTGTAAGGCTGTGCAAAACGGTAACATGCAAAATAATGATTTAAATCCACAGACGCAGAATGAAGTGCCACGGAAAAACAGCGGTACAAAAGGGGGTGGTGATGGACGGAGCATCTGAACCAATCAAACACTCACACCCAGTCAGAAGATCTGGGTTTGATCCATCACCGTTCTTTAGCCCAATCTGCCACCCCAGTTCAGACATGGCTATATGCAAATCAGTCTGACCCTGTGCCTCATGGGAACAGTCCAGCCCGAACTGCCAAGCCATGCCTTCCCTGGGCCGGGAACAAGCTTCCGAGGACCGGTTTCTGGCATTACAGCCGTCTTCAGCCCGGCTTGCTTGAATCCAGTGGCAAAGTGAGCAAGGGACTCACGTCTGAGCATACCCTGCCACACTTATGGCAGCCAAAGTGGTACAGAAGGGGGTGGCGATGGATGGAGCATCTGAACCAATTAAACACTCACACCCAGTCAAAAGATCCGGGTTTGATCCATCACAGTTCTTTAGCCCACTCTGCCACCCTAGTTCAGACATGGCTATATGCAAATCAGTCTGACCCTGTGCCTCATGGGAACAGTCTAGCCCGAACTGCCAAGCCATGCCTTCCCTGGACTGGAAACAAGCTTCCGAGGACCGGTTTCTGGCATTACAGCCGTCTTCAGCCCGGCTTGCTTGAATCCAGTGGCAAAGTGAGCAAGGGACTCACGTCTGAGCATACCCTGCCACACTTATGGCGGCTAAAGCGGTACAAAAGGGGTGGTGATGGACGGAGCATCTGAACAAATCAAACACTCACACCCAGTCAAAAGATTTGGGTTTGATCCATCACCGTTCTTTAGCCCACTCTGCCAACCCAGTTCAGACATGGCTATATGCAAATCAGTCTGACCCTGTGCCTCATGGGAACCGTCCAGCCCGAACTGCCAAGCCATGCCTTTCCTGGACCGGAAACAAGCTTCCGAGGACCGGTTTCTGGCATTACAGCCGTATTCAGCCCGGCTTGCTTTAATTCAGTGGCAAAGTGAGCAAGGGACTCATGTCTGAGCGTACCCTGCCACACTTATGGCGGCCAAAGCGGTTCAAAAGGGGGTGGTGATGGACGGAGCATCTGAACCAATCAAACACTCACACCCAGTCAAAAGATCTGGGTTTGATCCATCACCGATCTTTAGCCCACTCTGCCACCCCAGTTCAGACATGGCTATATGCAAATCAGTCTGACCCTGTGCCTCATGGGAACAGTCCAGCCCGAACTGCTAAGCCATGCCTTCCCTGGGCCGGAAACAAGCTTCCGAGGACCGGTTTCTGGCATTACAGCCGTCTTCAGCCCGGCTTGCTTGAATCCAGTGGCAAAGTGAGCAAGGGACTCACGTCTGAGCATACCCTGCCACACTTATGGCGGCCAAAGCGGTACAAAAGGGGGTGGTGATGGACGGAGCATCTGAACCAATCAAACACTCACACCCAGTCAAAAGATCTGGGTTTGATCCATCACTGTTCTTTAGCCCACTCTGCCACCCCAGTTCAGACATGGCTATATGCAAATCAGTCTGACCCTGTGCCTCATGGGAGCATTCCAGCCCGAACTGCCAAGCCATGCCTTCCCTGGACCGTAAACAAGCTTCCGACGACCAGTTTCTGGCATTACAGCCGTCTTCAGCCCGGCTTGCTTGAATCCAGTGGCAAAGTGAGCAAGGGACTCACGTCTGAGCATACCCTGCCACACTTATGGCAGCCAAAGCGGTACAAAAGGGGGTGGCGATGGATGGAGCATCTGAACCAATTAAACACTCACACCCAGTCAAAAGATCCGGGTTTGATCCATCACCGTTCTTTAGCCCACTCTGCCACCCCAGTTCAGACATGGCTATATGCAAATCAGTCTGACCCTGTGCCTCATGGGAACAGTCTAGCCCGAACTGCCAAGCCATGCCTTCCCTGGACTGGAAACAAGCTTCCGAGGACCGGTTTCTGGCATTACAGCCGTCTTCAGCCCGGCTTGCTTGAATCCAGTGGCAAAGTGAGCAAGGGACTCACGTCTGAGCATACCCTGCCACACTTATGGTGGCTAAAGCGGTACAAAAGGGGTGGTGATGGACGGAGCATCTGAACCAATCAAACACACACACCCAGTCAAAAGATCTGGGTTTGATCCATCACCGTTCTTTAGCCCACTCTGCCACCCCAGTTCAGACATGGCTATATGCAAATCAGTCTGACCCTGTGCCTCATGGGAACAGTCCAGCCCGAACTGGCAAGCCATGCCGTCCCTGGACTGGAAACAAGCTTCCGAGGACTGGTTTCTGGCATTACAGCCGTCTTCAGCCCGGCTTGCTTGAATCCAGTGGCAAAGTGAGCAAGGGACTCACGTCTGAGCATACCCTGCCACACTTATGGCGGCCAAAGCGGTACAAAAGGGGGTGGTGATGGACGGAGCATCTGAACCAATCAAACACTCACACCCAGTCAAAAGATCTGGGTTTGATCCATCACCGTTCTTTAGCCCACTCTGCCACCCCAGTTCAGACATGGCTATATGCAAATCAGTCTGACCCTGTGCCTCATGGGAACAGTCCAGCCCGAACTGCCAAGCCATGCCTTCCCTGGACCGGAACCAAGCTTCCGAGGACCGGTTTCTGGCATTACAGCCGTCTTCAGCCCTGCTTGCTTGAATCCAGTGGCAAAGTGAGCAAGGGACTCACGTCTGAGCATACCCTGCCACACTTATGGCGGCCAAAGCGGTACAAAAGGGGGTGGTGATGGACGGAGCATCTGAACCAATCAAACACTCACACCCAGTCAAAATTTGATCCATCACCGTTCTTTAGCCCACTCTGCCACCCCAGTTCAGACATGGCTATATGCAAATCAGTCTGACCCTGTGCCTCATGGGAACAGTCCAGCCCAAACTGCCAAGCCATGCCTTCCCTGGACTGGACACAAGCTTCAGAGGACCGGTTTCTGGCATTACAGCCGTCTTCAGCCCGGCTTGCTTGAATGCAGTGGAAAAGTGAGCAAGGGACTCACGTCTGAGCATACCCTGCCACACTTATGGCGGCCAAAGCGGTACAAAAGGGGGTGGTGATGGACGGAGCAGCCAAGCCATGCCTTCCCTGGACCGGAAACAAGCCTCCAGGGACCGGTTTCTGGCATTACAGCCGGAAACAACAGCAGCAGGTAATACAAAGCCAGTTACCCCTTGCACCTATGCCAAATTTTAGGAGCAAAGCACATCAGAGTGTGGACACCACAAATTGGGAGGAAAGTGAGAGGAGAGACACAGCGACATCACAATTTCTTTTGAGTGATACATTTTTTAGTGAGGATACATACTGACGGTGCCTGAGAGGGGAGGACGAGGAGTGCTTACTTGGCACCTCCTTGCCGGTAGATCAGTCAGGAAAGGTTGAAGGAAATGATGTCACCTTTCTATTGGACACTGGTGCTACTCATTCTACTGTAAGAACAGCAGGCGTTCCAAACCTACCCCTCTCAGAAGAAGCGATCCAAGTAGTCGGCGTTTCTAATAAACAAATTAGTACCCCAGTTGCAGAACAAATGGAAGTTAGAATAGAATTTTTTTTTTTTTTTGTCCTCATCTCACCTTGGCACGTACAAATGAACACTCGCAACCCCATTCCACCCTGGGCGCCCAGGGATGAAGTTCTTGCTGTACCCGGAGCCGACCCAGCTACCCCTTTATTCTGGGGCCAGGTGTAATCATTGTACAAATTCAGGATTTGTTACCAACCTCATTTCTATAGCCCACTCCATACTATTCCTATTGTGTAGTGTACCAGTTTCAAAACGTGTGGTTCTCAGAACAGATTGAAGCCAATTTTCATGCAAGGGAGGGGTAGCATCCTTCCATACCTTACATATTTCTCTACGTGCAATAAGAATTAGGGTGAAAAATAATGCCACCTGTGTCCCCCTTAACCCATCAATAAGATCAGTGTCCAAACCAAAAAAAAACCTTACATCATTCAAACTAAGCTTCATCTTAAAAAAACTCTCCAATGTCCTTTCCACATTGGCCCAGAAGGGGCCAATCATAGGGCAGTCATAAAAGACATGGATATCATCAGCCTCTGGCATATCACATCTGGGGCACAAAGGAGGTGGACTGACAAATTTTGCGATTTTGTTTGGAGTGTAATAAAGCCTATTTATGACGTAGTAGTGGTTCTTCTTGAGGGAAGCAGTTTTGACAAATCTATACATATATTGAAGAGATATATTGTATAGGTTAGCCGAGTGGGCCTCCAGGACAGAGAGTCTCCAAACAAGATATAACAGGGGAGCTAAGATTTCGTCCGCCTTAATCAGTTCCCTATACAAGAGTCCCACTTCCTTCTTCCTGTGACTCGGGGCCTGGAGTGCCAACTTAATGTCCCAATTTCCACCGATGTTGTCTTTCTCAGCGGAATACCATGAACAGAGTTGAATATATTAAAATCTTGAGAAAGAATCCCCAATCCTAGACCGCAAGATCTCCCTAGGAAGTACCCCCTCAGATGACACTAGGTCTGACCAGATTACTATTCCTGCTCTCCTAACTGAAAGAGACAGACTTTCCTGGAGACACAGCGGTGTGCCAGGGGAATCCCATATAGGGGCGAAATCCGAATAATATTTTATGCCCCAGCATCCCTTAACTCTATTCCAGAGTATCAAGGCAGATTTGAATACCTTTAGGCGGACCTTTTTGTAAAATCTTGGTGCACCAAACTTATACAAAAATCCAGGGCCGCCCCCCTCATGATCTAACATCGTATTCAAAATCTGCCCCCAGTGCGAATTATCCGGGCTAGTTAGAAGGGTTCGAACATTTTTTAACTGAAAGGCAAAGGCATACCACTCAACATCCGGAAGCGCCAGACCCCCTTTTATCAGTCTTCTTTTCAGTTTTTTCCAAGATATCCGGGCGTTCTTATTTGCCCAGATAAAACTGCCTATCTTCCCCTGAATCTTTCCCAAGATTTTATTATGGAATGTTAAGGGTATCGTATTAAATAAATAGGTCAGTTTGGGCAAGATGACCATTTTGACCAAATTGACACGGCCATATATTGTTAACGGAAGATTTTGCCATCTCGAAAATAAGTGATCAATATCTTTAGTGACCTTTTTCAAATTTACTTTTACTATGGTATTAAGGTCAGATGTAATTAATACACCTAAGTACCTAAACTGGCTGCTTAAGGCTCCCTCCCAATGGTCAACTCCCCAGCACATTATTTCTGTTTTTGTGCTGTTTATCAAATAACCAGAATATCGACCATAATCTACCATAATCTCCTCAACTCTGGGGAAGACCTCTGCCGGGTTGCTGGTGTAAACCAATAAATCGTCTGCATATAAAGCCAGTTGGCAACAATAGTCCTTTATTCTGAAGGGCGTAATTTGGTCATCCAACCTCAATGCTTGTGCCAGAGGCTCAATATAGAGATCGACCAAGAGGGGCGAGATAGAATCGACACCGAAGCACCCTTATAGCATCCTCTTAAGGTTTGAATAAAAGTTGCTCCGAACCCCATAATGGTAAGAGCATCCCAGAGAAATCCCCAGTTGACACGGTCGAAAGCCTTCGCGGCGTCATATGCTGCCACCACTAATGGCTCCGACCGTGCCACCGCAAGATCGATACTACCGATCAGCTGTAAGGTTAGCTCGTGAATATACCTCCCTGGGATGAAACCCTTCTGGTCCGGGTTAATCAAGAGCTTGACCAACTTGGCCAATCTCCCTGCCAAAACACTAGTAAAGATCTTATAGTCTGCGTTTAGCAAGGAGATTGGCCTATAAGAGTCTGCCTTGAGGGAATCCTTCCCCGGTTTAAATATTAACACGATAGTAGACTCTTTCCAAGACGGGGGAATTCTACCTTGAGGGCTATAGATGTAATTGAATAGTTCACAGAATCTTGGTACCAGGAGATCCTGGAGCGCTTTATAGACTTCGCCTGGAAGAGCATCAGACCCTGCTGCTTTATTATTTTGGATTTTTTTTATATGTAGTTTAATTTCTTCTTCTGTAAAGCGGCTATTAAGCATATTGCGACCATCCTCTGCCAGGCCTGGGAGAGCCTTACTTTCCAGCCACCGCAGAGTGTTAACGGAACCTGGAGAAGCCTCTTCTTGATATAATTCCGAGAAGAGGGAGAAAAAACATTTTTCCATATCCTCCTGATGGCAAGATATAGTTCCCTGCTCATCGATAATTAGCCTATTAACATTGTTCCTGACCCGATCTGCTCTAATCTTACCTGCCAATACTGCCCCAGCCCTTTCGCCAAATTCATAGTTTTCCATTGAATATGCAGCCCACTGAGCCTTTACTTTCTGGTCCAGTAGACCTCGATATTCTAGGCGTAGGCGTTCTATTTCAGCCAGGACCTGTGACAAAGCATCCCCTTGAGCACCTAATCTCAGGGCTTCCAAGGATGAGATTTTATCTTCTATCGTCCTGAATTTAGCCGCCTCCTTCCTATTGCTTGAAGCTAGTTAAGCTAAGGAACTGACCTCGGATATGAGCCTTATAGGCGTCCCAAACAAATTCAAGCGGGGCTGAACCTGTATTATCAGAAAAATAATTAGTGGAAGAGACGCCAACCGCCGTGACAGTGGCCTGATCATTCAAAACTGCCCTTTTTAAGGTCCATATGCGAGTTATTGTGGTCCTAGCCCTACCTGTATTGATTGAGAAAAAAATGGGGGCATGATCGGACAGAATACTAGGTAGGATTTTAATATCCAGCAAAGCCTCTAGACAGACTATCCATCAAGATGTAATCCAATCTTGAGGCATGTCCGTTTTTTTACTAAAATACGTAAAACCTGGCACCGAGTCGCTCTTAACTCTCCAGGTGTCAATTAAACCAAGTTCATGTATCATATTCACCATGGCACAGCGGGATCTCGGAGTGGTGACTACCTGGCGATAGTTAGAACGGTCTTGCCGAGGATCAAGAAGTATATTGAAATCACCACCGATAATCATCGGGGAGCGCACTTCGGCCAGGTTAGACTGTACCTTCTGCAGGCAGGCTGGATCATCTATATTTGGCCCATAATAAGACACGACAGTCATGACGTTTTCACTAAAATCGGCCTGTGCTTGAACCCATCTTCCGGACTGGTCTGATGTAAATGACCTTATAGAGCCTCCAATGCCAGCCTTAATTAAAATTGCTACTCCCTTATTTGCCGTCGACTGCTTAGAACAGCAGAAGGCTCCGATCCATCTAAGTTTCCCGAAAACCTCTTTACTCTCACAGGAGCTCAAGTGGGTTTTCTGAAGTAAAATTACTTTAGCAGCAGATTGCTCTAAATATTTCAAGATCAACCTACGTCTCCTACTACATCGGAGGCCATTGACATTCCAGGATATAAAATCCAAACTATTGTGGGTCATACAGTATTTTCCAACCCCTCCTTCTTGCCCCAATGTCCATATGGCCTTCTACACAATACTGTTTAATTTGGGGTTCTTGTGGGTGCCTATAAGATGAGAACATGTTTTTTTTCTTTTTTCCCCCTGCACCCTTCCCACCACCCCCCCCCCTTTGCAACCCCAAACCCTCTCCACCTCCCTGGGGAACCCTCCTTTCCTTCCTGAGCATTACGCTCTTAGACGGATCCCCCCCATCCCATGTATGATTATGAAATAATGTGTAAAAAAAAAAAAAAAAGTAAATAATATATGTCAACTATCTGTAGCGGCTGTTACCTAGAGCCAGTATATAGCACCCTCTATATCTAACTGTTAGTTACCCTACTAATTTCTCCACATGAATATATAGCTATATCTCTCACCCCTTCCCTGCGGCCCCAGTTGCTTGCATCCCTTCTCCACTCGCCCCTTTATGGCCTGCTCTTATTTTTTCAATCAAGCTGTCTGCTTCCTCCACATGCCGGATGTTATACATGTGGTTGCTCCACATTACCCCGAGTGAAGCAGGAAATTTCAACTGAGCACGTGCCCCCAGAGTATTAAAATTTGCCAGTCTCTTGCCCATTTCCCATTGCCTTAATGCTTTGATATGTGAGACATCGGAACGGATTGTGAAGGAAAATGGTGTGGAAAAAGACACAGATTTTATAGAGCCTGCTTTTAGTGCCAGCGACAAGATCCTTTCCTTAATGGCATAGGTGAGAAAGTTGACCAAGATTTTTCTTGGACGTTCTTTTCCCAAATTCCGCTTATAAGGGTCACGATGGACTCTCTGAATATCGGCTAGTAGATCTTGGTCTGTATCGGGAGAGTCCTTTAAGATCGTCATTTTAAGCACAGCGACAATAAATGCCTTAATGTCATTCCCTTCAAGGTCCTTAGGGACATTCAGAAGTTTTAAGTTATTTTTCCTCGAATGATTTTCGAGTCTTTCAAGATTGTCTCTCATCTCCCGGTTCTGCTAGACCAGCTTATCGATGTTAACTGCGGATGTAGTAAGGGCTTCTTTGATCTTAGGAATTTCCACTTCTAGGGCATCCGTCCTTAATGAAACTTCTTCCACTTTTCGGGCCAGTGCCTCACAAGAGGCCTGAATGGCCGTCTGATTAGCCTCTGATGTAGTGAACCGTCTTCCTATGTCATCCCTTAGTCCCAACAGGATATCTGCCAGGGTTGCCGGAATAGACAATGTTGATATTGTAGTGTCCAGGGAGGCACTAATAGGGACTGCCTCTTTATGTCTAGATATTTCCTCCACCTGTTCTGTATCTTGTATGTCCAAAGCCGAAAAACTATTAGAAAGTTCCACTAATAGACAATTTTAAAGAAATGCATAGATTTATTGTGTGTGATTCAAGTCCAGTAAACCTGTTAGGTAGAGATTTGTTGTGCAAAATGAATTGCACCATCTTTTGCACCCCAAGTGGTGTTGAAATTCAAACCCCAGACGAAGATGGAGTTTATAAACTAATGTTAGCAAAACAAGAAACAGAGAATAAAAAGTTAACTATAGAAGACTTACCAGAAGAATTACAGCATGCTGTAAATCCTAATGTGTGGGATTTTACAGGAAAAGATGTAGGATTAATGGCAAATGTTGATCCAATAAAAGTGACAGTAAAAGAAGGTGCAGTTTACCCAAATACTCGACAGTACAAAATGAGCCCAGAAATAAAAGCAGGTGTCGCAGCAGAAATAAAGCGTTTGGTTGAAGCAGGCATTTAAAAAAAAATAATGAGCAGTCCATGTAAATTGTTGTCCTGTGCTGTCCAGTTGTGCCAAATCCTGTTGTGATTCTGTATCAGATACCGTGGGAAGCTGGATGGTTCACAGTAATCGATCTGTGTCCCGAATTTTTCTCGATTCCATTGCATCCAGATAGCAAATTTCTTTTCTCTTTTTAATTTGACAGCCATGTGTATGTCTGGAACCGCGTTCCTCAGGGGTATACAGAGAGTCCATCGATTTTTATTCAGATTTTGAAAAAGTGCCTTGAGTCTTTGGTGCTGCCCGGACAGTCAGTACTGGTTCAATATATAGACGACCTATTGGTGGCGTCTAAAACTCGAAATGACTGTGTTGTAGATACCATTGCCTTGCTGAATCATTTGGGTGAAGGAGGGAATAAAGTGTCACCTGAGAAATTACAATTTTGCACCACATCAGTGAAATATCTGGGGCACCAGATAGAAAGAGGTGTCAGAAGGGTTACATCCGAAGGAATCAGAATAATCAAAAACATGAATTTACCACAAGCTCAGAAAGAGATCAGAATGTTTCTTGGAGTTGTAGGTTACTGCAGGCAATGGATTGTGGGATTTGCAGTCCTAGCAAAACCATTGATACAAATGACAAAGAAAAGAGCAAAAGACCCAGTAGAATGGGATGACGAAAGCATGACTGCTTTCCTGAAATTACGAGAATGTCTGTGTACAGCTCCAGCATTAGGGATGCCTGACTATTCAAAAGATTTTGCACTATTCTGTGATACACGAGATAATTGTGCACTTTCAGTTTTGACCCAAACACACGGTCTGATGAGACGTCATGTGGCATATTTTTCTTCCACACTAGACCCAGTGGCATCTGCATAGCCCGGATGTCTGAAAGCAGTAGCTTCAACCTGCATGAGCCTTGAGCAAAGTGAGTCCATTATTATGGAACATCCAGTGACAGTGTATGTTCCACACGCAGTTATGATTTTGTTAAAAAGGATCAAGATTCAGTATCTCACTCCTAATCGGCTGACTAAGTATGAGCGAATCCTTGTAGGTGCAGGAAATGTAACCATTGCTAGGTGTAATATTCTGAACCCAGCAACACTGCTACCTAATTCACACTTTGCAGAAGTGAAGGGAGAAGTCGAACATGATTGTATTGACTTAACTGAATACAGTACAAAACCACGTCCTGACATAAGAGAAGAGCCGTTGATTGATTCTGAATATGGGCTATTTGTAGATGGCTCATGTATGAGACATGAAGAAGGAGGTTTGAGTGCTGCCTATGCGGTGTGCACATTGGGGGGTCCAATTGAAGCATCGTATTTACCTGGAGTCAAGTCTGCACAAGTAGCCAAATTTATTGCATTGACAAAGACCTGCACATTTGGGAAAAATTAGAAACTAACCATATACACTGATAGCCAGTATGGTTACGGGGTTGTGCACGACTATGGCCAATTATGGATGCAAAGGGAGTTTCTGACTTCTTCAGGTACTCCTATTAAAAATGGTAATTATGTAAAAGATTTGCTTGAAGCAATCCAATTGCCAAAAGAAGTGGCTGTGGTCAAGTGTGCTGCTCACCAATCTGGAAATGACAAAGTGACAGCTGGTAAACGATATGCTGACCAGTTAGCCCAACATTGCGCAAAATTTAAAATGGCTGTAAAGAAGAAAATTGGAGTGGGCGGAAACAGCTACCAACTTATGTTGCTTGAAGGTGTGAGAACGTGGGAAGAAGTGAGAGACTTGCAAAATGAAGCAGAACCAAAAGAAAAGGAAGAGTGGAGAAAGATAGGTTGTCAGAGAAGGGTTGAAGATGGTGTCATTATTTACCTTGATGGAAGGCCTGTGTTACCAGACTGTTTGCTTGCTCCTATGGCTAGGATGTTCCATGGAGATTCTCATTTGGGAAGAGATGTCATGATACGTCTGTTCAGACAATAATGGTTCAATGCGAAATTCAGGAACATAGCAGAAGCACTTTGCCAAAGATGTTTAATTTGTCAACAAATGAATCCTGGAAAGAAAACTGTAGTGTTACCAGGAAAGATTGGGAAGGCAGTGGGTCCCTTCACACGATTGCAGATTGATTTCATTCAGTTAGCCCCTTGTCGAGGACTAAAATACATTCTTGTCATTGTCTGCCTATTTTCAAAATGGGTGGAAGCTTATCCCACACGTAGGAATGATAGCATTACTCTATCCAAACTCCTACTCAGAGAACTCATACCATGTTTCGGTTTTCCAGTAACGATTGAATCAGACTGAGGCTGCCATTTTAATAATGAAATAATTGGCCTAATCTGTGAAGCATTCAATATTAAACGAAAACTACACTGTGCATACCGCCCAGAGGATTCTGAAGTGGTAGAACAAGTGAATAGCACAATCAAGTCATGATTGGGAACGATGTATGAATCTACCCGATTAGAGTGGCCAGATGCTGTACCTCTTGTTCTGATGGGACTCAGAAGTATTCCAGACCGGAACACAGGCTTAAGTTCTCATAAATTACTAATGGGAAGATCAATGAGGCAAGCATGGGTGCCAGGACACAAACTGATAAATATATCTGATGATTTAGTACTGGAGTACTGCAACGAACTGGCTGACCAAGTGCGTTCTATCTCTCACCAGGTTGGGGAAGACAAGCAACTCCAGCACATTTTATGCACGTTCACTGGCAGTAATGTTTTTGGGGCGCACCTCGTTGAACAATACAATCAGATTAGGCCATACATTTAGGGAGCGACAAAGTATAAGTCATCAACATGATATCATTTCGGATTGGTGCCTCTCGGGATAAAAAAACATACTACTACCTAGGTGCACATATACCACGGGATATCAGAGATAGTCCCTAAGTAAATCAAACTAAAATATCCAATTTCACGGCACTCAAGTTATATTAATTTCAGTTCCTTATTTATCAAGGTATAAGAATTATTCTGTACATAAAACCTAAATGTTTATCCACAAGTGACAATTTTGGTTCTTATTGGTAACAAAATTTTATTAACACACATTGGTGAGCATACTCAAGATGATATATACATTTAGACAAATGATAATACATAACTGGTCAGGAGAGGATGGTAAACAAAGTATACAGGACAATTGGTATTTTATATGTCCTCCTCTTCCTGATCCACAAGAGAAAACAGCCGACACGTGTTTCGTCACGTCATGTGACTTCCTCAAGGCTGCAAAGATAATAATTTGTTATATTTAAAAATCTTATAAATACACAACATACAAAATTCTATTATACAAGTGGACACTTTTGTCCATGGTTGCAGGAAGATAACCAATGGAAACGGAAAATAGAAAGGAAGAGCTCTAGAAAAAGATTCAGAAATTATTACACCAAAACCGTGTCAAGAGACATGAGACAACATATTTGCGTCTTCATGAAAAAGAGGTGCCAGTAACCATCACCTAAATTTGTGGTTTAGAAAGGAAGCTAACCTTCTGAATATTTATAGGACGAAGTTAAGCGTCTATGTCTTTGTTCTTCTCAACGATTTCCACAGTTAAGGAATTCATATCCCGAATGACCTATAATGTGGATATACGGGAGACACATGGTTTTACTTTTTAGTTCTATCATTGCTGCGTTCTACTGTGAGATTCCTGAGATGATGACACTCACTTTATCCAAGTGTTTTTGTTGCTCCTAATTACTGCAATTCATTGATTCAGCCCGTGCTTTAAGTACTGTTGGTCTCAAACGCAACGTAAGAGTTCTGGGATATAGGAAAAATGTATTATTAGTGAGTATTCCATAAGGATAAACCAATTGTGACTACACATTAAGATTTTATTCAGGAAACTCACATCTTAGTATTAAAATCAGAGTGTGTCAACAAGACCACCGCAAGCGATGGAAAACTCAGGTCTAAGTTTTGCAAATTAAGTAAAATCTTCTGAGTTCATTGTCCTAGAAAAATAATAGAAACAGATAGTACAGTCATGTTAAAACCATATGTCTGTAATGTAACCTGTACTGACAAGTTGTTTAAGAGTGGTAAGACCTTACCCATATGCAGAATCTAATATTATTTTATTTTTGTCCTTAATTTCTCCTCTCTTTAGTACATAGGCTGGCGACCTCGAACTCGTCTTTCCTTATGTGCTTGTAAATTTCTTAGCCGATTACTTTGAAAAAATAAGTGACAATATGTCAGTTACCACTGATTACACTTTCCCACCACCTAATCTGTTATTAGCATAAAAAAGGGCATCAAGTACTCACTTGTTGGGAACCTTTTTGATTGTTAGACGTAAATGGTGGGCTCTGATAGGCCTAGTATGAAAAAATGACACAAAGCACATAAAAAGAGAACGTTCAGTAACACGTTCTACATGCCTATTAATACGTATCTCGAGCTCATTTTAGCCTGAAAAGATTGGCATGATTTTATGGTTAGGCCGTCACAACGGACAGAATGTTATTTGCCTAACTTAATCAAAAAGCAAAGCAAGTTATAAATATTTATCATGTGTTTGGTCCCCAGACGATATAAAGCACATCTATTTGTGGCAATCGGAAGTTGATAATTCCACGTCCCAAATCTCCGGAGGCTCTACACACATACTCGGCGGTCTAAAGACAAATCGTTTTTAAAATCCAAGTCCTAGTATCCTTGTAGTACCCACCCTCACGTGGTCAATTCATGTAGAAAACATCCAGCCAATTAATCTACCCAGTCTTTACCAAGAGTATTAAGAAAAAAATCTAAGTTCCCGATCACTTTTTATCCATAGCGACGATGTGTAGCTTACCGCGTAAATAAACGTCCTCTCCGTAAGGGCTACCAGTTCCGCGGGTTACCACTGCATACTGGTTCGTTTATATGTGTTATGCACCCGGAACTCATGCCCGGCAGACCGGAAGTAATAGACACGGTTTCGGATAGCGGAAGTCAAAACATCCCAAACAAATTATTGTGGAAGTTGTTTAACAAGGCATCCATCTTGGAAGTCTTTTAAAGTAACATTAGGGTATTTTTAATTCATTATAAGTGTAGAATACAGTTGTTGTTTAAACGATATATGGTTGATATATCGTAACCCAAAATTTGTTCACTACATGGTCCAGTTCCATTAATTCAAAATGACTACCCGCATCATTTATTTATTTATTTGTTTATTTATTTATTTATTTATTTCTTTTTTGGGATACCATATCGGGTCAAAAGGTATCTATAAGCCTATAGTCCTAATCATATTTTTTATTTCGACTATTTATTTATTTTCTATATCAGTAAGCACTTTTTAGAAAGCTGGTGAGAAGCCGGACGTTTTATCCTAAAAAAAGGTCTCAACCTATTCCTTATTTTAAAATAGCCACCATGTAAAAAATGGTGAAGTCTATCCCTCAGTTTTAATTTTAATACTGTATGTCGTACCAACTTAGTGTTTTAAAGAAAAATAGATAAAAAACACTAGTTTACATATTGACTTCCTCCGTTATTTTGATAGTGAGATTCAGGGATATGGCAATTAGATGTGATATAGTATACTATAAATTCGATAATACAGAACTACAGATGATAAATGTCTATAATTAGTTCAAACGGATATCAGGTGTAGTGACACAATAGGAGAGTAGAGAGAAAGATAGAATAGCGAAGTTTGAGAAGCCTGAGTACAAAACTGGCACACATATATATTTCCTCTCGGGTTAGCAATCCTATCACATTTAATCATATGGAAATGTGGTTACATGGTCGTACCTCAAAACAAAGTCGATACCACATATTCAGTTAAAATTGCATTGCCTCATGTATCAATGTCTCAGCTTTACATGGTCTTACAGCAATATCCTACAAACCGTTCATTTTAAAACTGGCCATCTAATATGGTACAGACATTTTCATAGGGCTTTCAGAAACACATGCATCTCTTTATCAAAATTGATTCCCATCTCAACCGCCCTAAGTTTGACAATCCATTGTGTTTCTGTTTGTCTCAATGTCAGCACTCTGTCCCCACCTCTGAGTCCGCAATTAACATGTGCAATACCATGAAATCTAATGCCTCTCAATTGCTCCAGCGTGTGTGTTTGGTTGAAATGTACAGCTAAGGGATAACTGCCATTGTTGTTACGTATCGCTCTTATATGCTCTTGTATCCTATCTTTTAATGAGCGGATGGTACTGCCATATATATTAGGCCACAGCAACAAATAATGCAATATACAACATAGTTGGTGTTGCAATTAATAAACTGCTTAATGTTATATTTTACTCCCGTGTTGTATTGGAATTCTTTTAGTTTGTCTGCTGCAAATTGACACACACAGCACGTCGTGCATTTGTAAAATCCCATTGGTTTGGGGGGAAACCACATTGGTGGTTTTTGATTGGGGGCAGATAACTTGGGCAAAGCATTTCCCTTAAGGTGGTACCTCGTCGATACGATATCATAGGATGTGGCGTGATATATTTATTCAGCGCCTTGTCCATATTCAAAAGATGCCAATGTTTCTTGAAAATCCTATACACATGATGACTATGTGTGTTGTAGCCAGTTACTACAGCAATTTTGTGCTCCTCGTTAGGTTTTTTAGAAATCTTTTTTGAGTTAATCAAACTCGATCGTGACTTTTTCTGGATTTTGGACTTAGCATTCTGTAGTACATCCCCTGCATACCCCCTCTTTTGAAATCTCTGTTCCATCTCTGTTCCAACTGTGTTAGTTCCATCTGAAACACTTCTTCCTCACTACAGTTCTGTTTCAACCTGGTCATTTCTCCCAGTGGTATGGAGTTGACCTGGGATTTTGGATGTGCACTGCTGGCGTGTAAAACAGAGTTACAAGCTGTTGGTTTTCTAAACAATCTTGTTGCTATTTTGTTGTCTGTATGGTACAAGATCACATCAAGAAATTCTATTTCTACTTTACTGCTTTTGGAGGTAAATTCAAGATTATAGCTATTGTTATTGAGATGTACCAGCATTTCTCCCAATTGACTCTCATTTCCAGACCACAGAACAAGGATGTCGTCAATATAGCGACCCCAATAAATTATATGTTCTGTGAGATGAGTATTATTGCTTTCCAGAGATGATTTTTTTCAAAAGAGCCCATATACAAATTCGCATATGAAGGGGAAAATTTGGATCCCATTGCTACACTAATTGCTTGCTTGTACCACTCTCCCTGATGCAGGAAGACATTGTTTTCCAAAACCACACGTGTGAGATCGAGTATCATCTGCGTATGTTCGTAAAGACTAGCGTCCCTGTGTTTCTAGTCCTTTTTCCAACGGTATAAAGGTGTACAACGAGCACACATCCATTGTGACAAATGTAAGATTGTCAACCCATTCTATGTCTTCCAATTTACTAAGAATGTCCCCTGTGTCCCTGATATTCGAGGGAAGGTTATGTACGAGAGGTTGGAGAAATACATCTATGTATTCTGATATATGCTCCGTTGGGGAACCTATTCCAGAAATTATTGGTCGTCCTGGAGGAAAGTTGCCTGGCTTGTGTATTTTTGGCAAAGTGTAAATACAGGGGGCCCTAGGTGTGGCATTGTATAGGTATCTGAATTCCAATTCAGTAATCAGGCCTTGTTCTTTCCACGCCTGTAGTTTCTCAAGTATGACAGTCGTGATGTTCTTCAATGGGTTACCAACTAATCTGGTATATGATTGGTCACTAGTGAGTTGTCTATCTATCTCACTTACATAGTCACTTACTCTCATCACTACCACGTTGCCCCCTTGTCTGCCTCCTTAAAGATCACTCCTTTATTGTTTGTCAGTTCTTTCAGTGCTTGGTTTTCCTCTCTAGTCAAATTGAACTTGGTGTGGCCCCGTTTTTGATTAAACTTGTCCTCTAATTTGTACAAGTCAGTGGTCACTGCTTTGTAGAATGTGTCCACCAGGTTGTTAGCTTGTAGTGTAGGTGTGAATATAGACTTTTGATTAAGACCGCTATCAAGACTGCGATCAGGAACTACATCTAGATCATTCAATAAATCCATCATTGACACAGGGGTATCATCATATTCATTCAGAGACAACAATAGATGTATATCTTGTACCTCCTTTATTGTCTTATTACACGTCATAGACATTAGATTTGTTGCTTTTTCTACAATGCTTTTATTTTCAAAATATTTTTTCAATTTAAGTTTGCGTACAAATTGGAATAGGTCAACATGAGCACCTACAAAATCTGGGAAGGCAGTTGGACAAAAGCTTAATCCTTTACTTAGTACACTCTTATCTATTTCAGAAAGTACAAGGTCAGACAGATTTACTACAGCCACATTGTCAGTTTTAGTGATGTCAATACTTGCATTAGTGGAAATGGAGAGCGGGATCACTTGTTCAGATTCTTGGATATGGAGCGAGTTGTTGCCCCCTCCCTTAGATTTGCGTTTTGACCCGCCCCTCCTTGTTTTCTGATGTTTTGTTGTCCGTAGTTTGTCCGGCTGCCCTTGCGGTAGCGTTCCATCTCTTCTAAAAAAGATGAGTTTTGTTTAGAAGATTGGTCTGTTGTTAAGGGCCCTATTCCATCCTCAGAGGTATTCACACTATGTATGCTAGATGCATCTGATTCACTGGATGAAGGTGTTGCATTAGGTATCTGAGCATTTACCTTAGGTACTTTTGGTTTAGCCTGTAAGTCATCGAATATTTTTGCAAAAGTAAAAACCCTTCCATTTTTATAGTCATATTCGGCCCTTTTGAGTTTTCTCATCTTTTTTTCTTTGATATGCAGCTGATGAGCACTCACAATTTCCTTCAAAATTTTGTAATTCTTTTTAGTGGCATCTTCTAGATTTAAGCTTTTGATCTCCTGTTCTAGTTTCTCTATTTCCAAAAGTAAAGTCTTTCTCTTTCTCTCCGCATGTCTAATCAGAATGTCCATCATTCTATAAGAGGAATTCAGATTTAACTCTTCCCATTCCTTCAATAGATCACCATCTAAATCCTCAAACATTGGGAATATAATGATTCTTAAACCACGTGGGACCTGCTTAATGTCCAAATAGCGTTTCAAGATTATTGCGTCCCACCACCGGGACACCTCTTGTTTGCGAGCTTGTTCCAATTTTATGAATTTCAATTTTAGACCTTCCTGCTCCGTCATCTTATTATTTGTGGGAACCTTACTTGTGGCACCAGTAAATAATTTTTGTAACATAGCATTTCTTTCTTCTTCAAAGTTTTCCATAGTAAATTACGTGTGTTACAAAACACTTTCAGAATCAAAGGAAAATGTATTTTACAAATTATTTCCTTATACCCCTCTTGGTCCCTTAATCTGAAAAGGTGAGTGCCGCTCTCCACAGAAACTTTTTATGCACGTTCACTGGCAGTAATGTTTTTGGGGCGCACCTCGTTGAACAATACAATCAGATTAGGCCATACATTTAGGGAGCGACAAAGTATAAGTCATCAACATGATATCATTTCGGATTGGTGCCTCTCGGGAAAAAAAAACACCCTACTACCTAGGTGCACATATACCACAGGATATCAGAGATAATCCCTAAGTAAATCAAACTATATTATCCAATTTCCCGGCACTCAAGTTATATTAATTTCAGTTCCTTATTTATCAAGGTATAAGAATTATTCTGTACATAAAACCTAAATGTTTATCCACAAGTGACAATTTTGGTTCTTATTGGTAACAAAATTTTATTAACACACATTGGTGAGCATACTCAAGATAATATATACATTTAGACAAGTGATAATACATAACTGGTCAGGAGAGGACGGTAAAAAAAGTATACAGGACAATTGGTATTTTATATGTCCTCCTCTTCCTGATCCACAAGAGAAAACAGCCGACACGTGTTTCGTCACGTCATGTGACATCCTCAAGGCTGCAAAGATAATAATTTGTTATATTTAAAAATCTTATAAATATACAACATACAAAATTCTATTATACAAGAATAAGGAATAAGGAACTGAAATTAATATAACTTGAGTGCCGGGAAATTGGATAATTTAGTCCAGCACACATGACCTGAACCCAGATGACTGGTAGTGCTAAAGAAACATACTCGAAAATCTTGCCTTGCACCGAGGTGGGGAAAACTACGACAAGTAATTTTGGCTACCACCACAGCTGTGAATTGCGAAGAAGTTCCACACTGGATCCGTGCCAGTCACACAAAAAGAGTGACTGAACCTGATGAAACTGAAGCTGAAGGTTGTGCAGCTGAGGGGTCTCAAGATATCGATCCTGAAGTAGCTGAAGAGGAACAACCAAGCACCAGTCAAGATGATTGGATTCCAGTAGTTGAGATACCTGCAGAATACGTGAGAACCAGAAGACAGACTTATCGAGACAGTCAGAGTGAGAGTGAGGATGAGATAGGTTTAGAAGAACGTACTCAGATTACAGAAATCCAAGCCAGTAGTAATTCTGAGGAGGAACAGATAAGGAAAGATCAGAATACTCAGACAAATGACACTCCACCAAGAACTCTTGAGTCTGAGGAGCGACAGATAGGTAATAGGGCGAGAACTCAGGCAGAAGAAAATCAAGGGTTCGAAGAGCTTGAGCAGGACCATATAGGAGTAGAAAAATGTGTTCAGGAATAAGAAGGTGAATCAAATCAAAGTCAAATTCAGCAGATACCCATTAAAACATTTTAAATCTAGGCCAGCCAAAAAGCAAGAGATTTGCTTCTCTGACCATCTAAGAACACTTAAATTAGGGGCTAGGAAATTAGAAAAAAGATGGAGAACTTCCCATCTTTCAGAGGATAAGAATAAATATTGGGATGCATTATCCTTTTACCATAAAGCAATTCGTACTGCTCGAAAAGCTTATATCGCATCACAAACACAAGAGGCAGGGAATTCCCCTAGGGTTCTTTTCCAAATTTTACAAACATTTGCTAAACCCACTGCCTGTGAAGCCCCTGATATATCTTCCCAACAGTTGTGTGATGAAATTTCCTGTTATTTCACTAATAAAATCGATAAAATCTACAACAAAATAGTGTGTTCGAACCAGGCTACATCTTTAAATGTAGAACCCCCCCCCCAATTTCAGAGAAATTATATCAGATACACACTTTTTAAATATCCTTCCACCCATTTCATTACAAGAAACATCTACTTTGATAAAAACAGATTAAAAGTGGGAGTTCAGAGGACACTATCCCTGCCAGACTAATGCCTGCACTGGATGAACAACTATGTCCAACGATTACTGAATTGGTGAATCTCTCACTCATTTCAGGCATCGTCCCCAAGGAGTGGAAACGAGCTCTTGTCAGACCTATGAGGAAAAACACCGCCATACCTTGGTCTGACCTAACTAACTTAAGACCTATTTCCCTATTACCATTCTTAGGGAAGCTTATAGAAAAGCATGTGAATCACTACCTATCCGGACATATCGAACTTGCCAATGCTCTGGATGATTCCCAGTCAGGATTCTGCCCCAAATACAGTACAGAATCCACTCTCTTATCTGTTACTGATGACCTCCACATGTACCAGGACAAGGGCTTCTCAGTCATCTTGGTTCTATTAGATCTGTCGGCAGCGTTCGACACCGTGTCTCATACCATCCTAACTCAACGGTTGTCGAACGCTGGCATTAAGAACAAAGCCCTTGACTGGTTTAAGAGTTTCCTTTCTGATCACACCCAGAGAGTCACCATGGGTGCGTATCGCTCAGCGGAAATAGAGGTTTCTAAGGGGGTGCCACAGGGCTCATGTTTGAGCCCCACTCTTTTTAATATCTATGTGGCACCCCTGGCAGGAGTACTGCGTAGGTATGGTTTTATCCCCGTATCATACGCAGATGATACCCAGCTCCTTTTTCCTTTTAAAACTCTTTCTGCTGAGGTTAGGAACTCTTTTTCTTCAGGTATGAAGGAAGTGGCAAAATGGATGTCTACCAACTATCTCCAATGTAACATCAGCAAAACTGAGGTCATGTTGTTTGGGGAGGCTAAAATACTATGGACTCCTGAATGGTGGCCATCGGAATTAGGAGCAGTCCCTGAACCAAAACAGGTTGTGAAGAATCTGGGAATTCGGCTTGATCATGACCTGTCACTAAAACAACACATAAGCTATATCTCAGGGATATGCTTCCATACCATCGGTATGCTCCGCAAAGTTTTTCCACTTCTACCTGACTCTGTTAGGAAAACATTAGTTCAAGCATTGATCATTAGCCGGATCGATTATTGCAATGGCTTGCTGCTTTCTGCAAATGAGGGAGTGCTGGCTAAGTTGCAGGTCATCCAGAACACGGCAGCTCGCCTTGTTCTGAATGCCCCTGCGTGAACCACCTCTAAGCCTCTCCTGGAACAACTTCATTGGCTCCCAATTCGACAAAGAGCCAAATTTAAAATATGCTGCTTGATCCATAAGTGCTTGAATGGACAGGGGCCGGTTTATCTTGAGCGGAAATTTGTCCCTTACATTCCATCACGATCCCTTAGATCAAGCAATGATCTTCTTCTTGTGGTTCCTCGAGTTAAAAAAGCCAGACACGGAGATAGAGCTTTGTCCATCATCGGTCCCAAGTTATGGAATAAACTCCCTCTGTATTTAAGACAATGTAAAGAACATCTTACATTCCGGAAATCTTTAAAAACTATCTTGTTTAAAAATGAAATCTAAAATGTCAACCTCATATCATGCCTGCTAGCTTACCAGTTTTAAAAGCGCAGAGATACTCCAGCTGGAGTGGATTCAAGCGCTATACAAACCAATAAATAAATAAATAAATAAATACCTGAACAAGGCCAGATTAGTAACCAGGCAGAAGAAACAGAAATAAGACCTGAACCTAGTCAGATAGAAAGGGCCACAGAATACAGCATTGAAATAGATGTGCCACAACTGAATAGAAAATAAGAGAGCACTGGAAGAAGGCCAGAGCACAGTGCCAGCTAAAAGACTCAGAAAAGGAGACAAGTGGCCTAGGTTTGTCAAAAGACTGGAATTTCTTCTAAAGACAATAAATGAAGAACCAGAACAAGTAAATTAAATAACAAGTCAAACTGAACAATCTACAGTACAACCAAGAAGGAGAAGTCCACGTTTAAAGAGACTAAATAATAAATTCAGAGGCCCTGAATGGACTTACATCGTCTTGAAGATTTTGAAAAATTAGAAATAAGTGATGAAAGTGATGACAAATTGATTGTTGATCAAACTGACTGTGACGTGAGACCCACTTGAACATTTCACAGGGTAAAAGACTGTGTAAAAGCTACAAAGAGGGGTTAAGTCTCCTTGGTCAGAAATGGCTGATTGTACTGTTAATGGAAGACCGAAAAGAAACTGTTTAAAAACATGCTGTAGAATATGCACATGTAGTATAGCGATAGTACTCATAGTATGGTTAGGACTGACAATAGCTATTCCTTACATAATGAGTAGAGGCATGAAGAATGATACTAATGAGCTACAAACGATAGATACACCTAGAAGGATAGATATACAAGAGATAGCACTTAGCATTAAACAACAGAAGGTAGATTTAGAAGCATCAGATGAGGAAGGACTACATTATACTGGAATTAAAAACAGAACTCACTTAAATGTATTTGCAAACCTATAAGTACACTATGTAGACGCTATGGAAATAGAAGATTGCTATGTTTGTATGAAGTTACCTGCTTCGGTAGCCAAAGGTGTAACTTACCACCATTTACCGCTAAACTATGGTATTTCATGTAGTATTTTAGCTAGTTTATTCTATAAGAAAGGAGCTTTGCAGTATTACTATTCTAATTCAGATGTGATATTTTCTGAACTTCCTATGCGTAGTAACCTGAATCCTGTACATACTAAGAGTGATGTAACACGCTATATGGGTGAATATTTTCTAACAATAGGTACAATAGATATAGCTGAAGCACACAAGAATAATTTACCATGCTTATTACGAGAAAATATTTTTGAATATGGTTGAGAAACGGAGAGAGAATTTCCAAAGAAAAGCAAATGATAAGAACCATAAAATCCCTAAGTGGGCTGTAAATATAGGGTTCACCCCAAATGGCAAGACTCTTTCTGCTATGTTGCTGGATTTCGAAAAGAAAGGGAAACTCTGTCTCCCTAGAGAAAGAACAAGTTATTATAACAATATATTCATTGGTTCCAGTGCATGTGAACACAATTATAAGGTAATTGGGAGTTGGGGTTTCAAAGATGGAACTGAACCCGTGTTTCCGGGAATTTATTTTGTATGCGGAAACAAGGCTTATTACAAACTGCCAGATCATTGGTATGGAAGCTGTTATTCTGGAATAGTATTCCCAAAGATATATCATGTAAAGAAAATCACTGGAAACAATGAAGAAACTAATGGATTAATACGTAGCAAAAGAGCTAGTTTTGGAGAAATAGTAGGTGATATATTTAGTGCATTAATACCTACAGTGGGAGTGGCTCTGAATACGCAAAGAATTTGCAAATTGTCAACAGTAGTGGATCGGTTATCGACTGATACTGCTGGAGGGTTTTTAATGGTCAATACCGAATTGGTTGCGATCAGATCAATGGCTTTACAAAATTGACTTGCTCTTGATACATTATTAGCAAAAGAGAGCGGAGTCTGTAGAATGTTGAAAGCGCAACATTGTTGCACTTACATACCTGACAAAAGTGTTGAAATCAAAGGGTAAGTAAGAAATATTATACATTTGGAAAAAGAGCTCAAACAACTGGAGGTTGATAGTGCATGGAAGAGACTTACCGATGGTCTCTCCTCTATAGGTAGTTGGCTTTACAATGTAGGAAAAAGTTTTGTAGGTAGAATACTGATGCCAATGGTGGGAATAGGCCTACTGATTTTAGGGGTAATAATTTGTTGCAAATGTCGGGAGCACAAAAAGACCTATACAGTAAAAATAAGAGAGGGAAAAAGAGAAATATTGATGAGCTTGAATTAGAGTTGAATGGAAATATATACAAGAAAGAAAAAAACTTTCACACAAACAATGAAAAGAAGCAAAATAGAAAGTTTGAAGAAATTGAGCTGGGTGAGATGTGAAAAGTTGACATCTGTTTCATTAATTGGTGATGATATAAAATATCATCAAAGAGGGGATTGATGGAGCAAGGATTCGCATGTAATGTGACTTGCTTGTATTTAGTCCTCTCAACATAACGTTAATACAATAATCAACATGTTTGTCTTATTAAAATTGCATTTCACAAAAACATTGGGTATCTAGAAGAAGCTTGCATATGTGCTTTTATTAATGTTAATCCGCTTGCAAATAAAATGGCCGCTGCTACGCGGGATTTCTTACTGCGCATGCGTCTGTCACACTCATGTGACATGACGTACTCTTTGCTTTGGAGGGAATCTTTCGCTTCTTCGCATTAAAACTAAGATATCTGCTCTGTGTTACAGCATGCATGAAGCATGCACTGCTGCTTTTGCTGAGCTGTTTGTTCTGCCTAATTTCTAATGCAATAGTTAAAATAAAGTAATGGAAATAGAGCAGAAGTAAGTGGTATACAGTGCATTCATTTATTCTGTGTTCTAAAACCTGTTTCTTCTCTATTTTTATGTGTCGTAATCTTTGGGCATGGGAGGGGCTATTACTCCATCTTGAAAAACTACACTGTGCATGTCGAACTCCAGAAGGAGCTTAAGTCATTTGTTATTGAACCAAAGCCAAGATTTCATCACCCTAGAAGATGCGCCTGGGAACCTGACTTGATGACCCCAAGCGGAAGACAAATTGATAACAATGTATTTCTATAAGAACATCCATTGTTGGATGGAATAAAGATGCATGAGAAAAATTAAATTGATGGGCGGGAACATTAATGGAATATTCAGAAGAAAAGTTTCATTTTGGTATGGTGTGATGACCTCTTCACATTCTTTTGTCCATTCAAAATTGGGGATCCTTACACTTGCAACATTGTGGGGTGGTACATTGACCTGGAAAATAATATAACTGGGGTAGGCTTAGCTAGTTAGTTTGTCCGACTTGTCCGAATAGCTGACCTGTCACTGACCCAACCCACTCAATAGGTGATCGGGAGCAGAGGTGCTGGGGAGCCCTCTGTCAGAAGGTTTGAAACCCAGATTGGGGTTTGTAGGCTGAAGTGCTGGTGAAGCACTTTGTCGGAGAAATCGATAACTTTTACCGGGTTCTGGCTGTTAGCTGCAGAGAGGGAGTAACGCAGTAGTTGCAACTTTAACTGCGGGTGCTGGTCTTAGCCCTTCGTGATCCTGTCCTGATCCAATTTGGCTTTACCTGTCCTGATTCTGATCTGCACCTGCCTGCCTTTATGGTGCCTGCATTTTTGGGATTCTGTCCTTTAAACTGACCCGTGGCCAGGGTTAGTTCTTCACACCATTCTAGGTAAATATTAAATGTGGGTATTGTCATTGTATTGTTTCCTTCTCTCTTCCCACCCTAATATTAAATGATAAAAGTTTTGCATATTGTCATATATCATTGTTCTGATTCCGTCTCTCTCCCCACCCTCTTGTCAAATGCGTAAAGACTGCTTCATAAGAACTCTGCATATTTGAGTTAGAGTTTGGATGTTTCTAAAACAAGATAAGTGAAGGTTGCACTTTTCAAAAAGTGTGATTTTCTGTTTACTGAATAACATTTCATTCTAAAATATAATTCCAAGAATTTTTAATTCATGTTGTCAAAGTTGAGGTGTTGCATCAAGATCACAGAACAGATGAGAGGAAAAACCGAATTAGAGTTAGGCCGCTGATGAAGATGAGGACCACGTACCATCTGAATGATTGTCTGAGAACAGCAGTGGCCCGCTGCTTCAGGATACCCTTCTAGCTGAATTGTGTGCTATACAAATACATACAACAAAGCAATACTCACTTCAACAATGATGAATTTAAGTGAAATTACTCACCATACAAGCTTCCAAGTGCAATACACCCCCATTAAATAAATTTGATCCATTCAGGAACACCTGGGTTTAAGTAAAATGTACCAAATTTGGCTCATTCCCTCACCCACCCAGATCAACTATTTACAGATTTCACACTAATAAGATTGCAAACAATAACACAAAGAATCATCTCCTCATCCAACTGTACCTAATGAACTTCTCTCCTTTCCACGAATCACCACTCGTTATCACAAAGAATTATTGACTGAATTTTGTCTAATTCTCATACTATCAAAATGAATTGTTCTTATGAAGAATCTCAGCACCCAGTATCACAACTAATTAAAAAATGTAGCCTTCTTTCATCAGATACATTTCTTATCTTAATATTACTTTTAAACACACTTTTTCCTGCTGGTGCACCTGATTCTCATCTCGTGCTAGCTACCCATAACACTTTGATATCTCTGCATGTTTAAGGATCAAGTTGTTTCCAAAGTAATATATTCTCCATCAAATGGTATGGATTTATGATGAATCTAATTAACACAATTTGAATGGTTTTTTTTGCAAATGTCTTCAATACTAGGTTCAACAGCAATAAAATTGGCAAGCCAAACTATGGTAAAATGTCCCATTACCTTAAATCTAAACAAAAAGATCAAATATGCTGACCATAGCCCGTCTCTCCTCAACAACTAAGAAATCCATGGAATATAAATACTGTGCTTCTTTCATGATTTGTGGCCCACACTGACTTCCTCGCGATGGTCTTGCATGGGGATGTGACACTCAGAATTGCCTGAACAATGTGATCACCGCTTGGAAAGAGCCACATGAGACTCAAATCTCTGTGCAGGAAAACTGGATGTTTAATGAAGCCACAGGATTCTCATGCAACTTTCAAACAGTGGCAACCATCTTGAACTCATTGAGTATATGATTCGTGTGGTTCAGAGCATCTTTGCTAGGCAACCGAGATACACAGTTGTACCAGCCAGAACCTTGCTGCTTGAGTATGGAAATTGTGCAGACAGTAGTTGTCAATGAAAATTGACAAAAGACTAGACTTGATACACAAAAGTATTATAGGAAAATACTTGTCTTTATGGATTAGACTTTGTGCTTGAACACTATTTGCAGAAGTCATCCCTCGGGTATTAAAGGTCATATTTTTGCATCTTGTGATAACCATTCTTTTGATATATGTAAGGCTTTAAGGTTATGATACATATGGGTCAGTGATTGCTTATTATCAGGTGAACTCTATGTGCATTGATTATGTTGTAGTTTATGAACCTGCTATATTGAACATAATGTGAAACACAGATAGTAAAGCAAAGAATGTAGTTGTCAGTGTAGTTGTAGAATGTAGTTGTCAGTGGTAGGAAGCATACGATAGCTCTGAATATTCTCTGCACATATTTCATAGATGTAATTGTGTGCTGTAAAAATACATATAACACAACATACATGCTAACAATACCCAAATAAACAATCATGAATTTGAGAGAAATGATTCGCCATACCAGCTTCCAAACTGCAGAACACTCACATTAAATACATTTGCTCCATTCAGGAACACAGGCCTTTAAGTAAAATGTACCAAATTTGACTCATTCCGTTGCCTGCCGAGATCAACTATTCACAGATTTCACACTAATAAGATTGCAAACTATAAAACGCAGCATCATCTCCTCAACCAACTGCACCTAATGAACTTCGTTCCTTTCCACGAATCACCACTCATTATCACAAAGAATTAATGACTGAAGTTTTGTCTAATTCTCAGACTATCAAAATTAATTGTTCTTATGAAGAATATCAGCACCCAGCAGCACAACTGATTCCAAAATGTAGCCTTGCTTCATCAAGTACATTTCTAATCTTAATATCACTTTTAAACAGACTTTTTCCTGTCGGTGCATCTGTTTTTCATCTCTTATTAGCTACCCATAAAACGTTGATCTCTCTGCTTGTTTAAGGATCAGGTTGTTTCAAAAGTAATATAATCTCCATCGAATGGTATGTATTTATAATAAATCTAATGAACAAAATATGAATTATTTTTTTGTAACCATCATCAATACTAGGTTCAACAACAGCATTGGCAAGGCAAACCATGGGCAAACGTCCCAATACCTTAAACCTAAATTAGAAGATCACATTTTCCTACCCATATCCTGTCTCTCCTCAACACCTAAAAAATCATGGGATATAAACACTGTGGGGCATATTACCAACAACTAGCGATAATTTTTGTCTCTAACTTGTTTAGAGACAAAAATTATCGCCGCAAATCGGCGATTTTTATCGCAGATAAACCTTGCTATTAGCAAGGTTTATCGCAAATGCGATAAAAAACGGCCGCAATGCATGAATATTGCTGAAAAGTCAGCGATATTCATGCATTATCGAGCAAATGCTCTTAGCCATGTTATCCACCTCCCATTGGATAACATGGCTAAGAACTGCTCCTGGGCAGGTGTTAGCTTTTGGAGATATTCGCGCTTAGCGCGAATATCTCCAAAAGTTGGTAATAGGAGATAGCGATGTTAGCGACTGTTTCCAGTCGCTAACATCTTGGCACGCCCACTTTGCATGTCATTAGTGATAAATATCACTGACATGCAAAGCGGGGCCCTAGATGGTCGCTATCTCCTATTTGCTGTCGCTAACTGGTGTTAGCGACAGCTTGGTAATAGGGAGATAATTTTATCTCCGCTTTCTCGGCTTTTAAAGCCAAAAAAGCGGAGATAAACCCCCTTGATAATATGCCCCTGTGTTTTTTTCATGATCTGTGGTCCACAGTTAGTGCCTCACGATGGTCTTGCATGGAGATGTGACTGCATGTCCTCAGAAGCAGGAAAAGCTGGCTGTATGTGCACAGTGTGCTCACCGCTTGGAAAGAGGCTTTGCATCTCCAATGGGTGAGCCACATGAGACTCAAAGCTCAGTGCAGGGAAACTAGATGTTTGATGAAGCCACAGGATTCTCATGAGACTTGAAACAGTGGCAGCCATCTTGAACTCATTGAGTATATGATTCTTATGGTACACATCAACTTTGCCAGGCAATGAAGATACACAGTTGCAGCAACCACAACCTTGCTGCCAGAGTTTGGAAACTTTGCAGACAGTAGTCGTTATTGGAAATTGACAAAAGACTAGACTAGACTAAATACACAAAAATATTATTGAATAATACTTGTCTTTACGGAATTAAACTTTGTGTTTTAAACTATTTGCAGGAGTCATCCCTTGGGTACTAGAGGTCATATGTATATACATCTTGTGATAACTCTTCTTTTGATATATGTAAGTTTTTTTTTAGGTATTGTTTTTTATGGGACAGTGATTGCTTATAATCAGCAGTGGCGGCTACTCCGTAATGGTGGCGGATCGTCAATCCACTGGCTGGCTCGGAACCAGCAAATGTAAAATAAAACAATGTTCTTGCATTGTTTTATTTTACATTTACACTCCCTAAGTGCTCATGAGTGTTTGGCCAGCCACTTCAGGCCGAACAAAACAAACATGCACAGTTAGGTTTTCTCCAGACTTTCTGGTCTGAGCAGAGCGTCTTTCCTGCCTACTCAGACCAATCCCCGCACTGCTCTGCAGCACGGGGTTTGGACATGGACTCTGTCCCAGGGGCTGCTGGGACCAGGCAGGAAGAGGAGAGGTGGCGCAACGAGATGCAACGCTGGAGGCGGCCAGTGGCAAAATTAAAGTTTTTTTTCTTTAATATTGTATTTCTTAACCCCCCCGTGCAACACCTCCCACACGACCCTACCCAACCACCCTTTGTTTATAGCGGCTGCCGCTGATTATCAGGTGAACAATATGATATTATTAATATAAATCACAGAGGGTAATCATAAAGCAAAGAATGTAGTTATTTGTAGTAAGAAATACCATAGCTATGAATATTCTCTGCATATATTACTTATATGTAACTGGGGTTAAGCTCTAGGAAAAAACAGAGTTTCACCAGACAGAGTTGGAGACACAAGGATTGTTGAAAAGCATATTTTACCTTCTCCATGCTTGATCCAGAAACGCATTTAAAAAGTATTCTGTCCTCAGTTTTATTTCAGATTATTGCTGGCAGAAATATTGCTTGAAATAAATATTGTTTTTTAAATTTTTTTGTTTACAAACTAGAGATATTTTGGCAGCAGATAGGCCAAGTATTCTTTCAGAGGCTGGGGATAATTGCATCGATAACGGTTGCAGAATTTATGATAGGTTGCAAGATAGTGGATGGTAGACTTACTCAATTAGTTTCAATATTTGTTAGTGGCTGCTGGATTGGCAATAGTTTGTGTATGGACCTCTCTTAAACCACCTTCTGTAAATGACTGGTGGATGTTGGTTAAGAAAACTTATGAGATGGGGAAAGCTTTAGCTAAGGCAAGGGGGATACGTTCTTTGGCAAAGAGGGAAGCAATATAGGGGCTTTTGTTTTAAGTATTTGGGGAGGGTGGTGTTAGGAAAATTGACTGGATGGTTAGATGAAAACAAGGTAGTATTGAATTTTCAATATGGTTTTAGAAGTGGCAGGGGGACACAAGATCAGTGCCTTAACTTATCACTGTTAATTGGTAAACATACTGTAGCCAAAGACGGAATACTCCAGCTGGCTTTTATGGATTTATCGTCAGCTTTTGACCTGGTTAACAGGTCAAAGCTCTGGCAGGTTCTCTTAGAGATGGGGATGGGAAAGAGCCTTGTTCATTTTTTAGCTGACCTGCATCAGAACATTTCTGCACGGGTACGGATTGATCAAGAGGGAAACTGCACTAAGCACTTTAGTTCTGGTCGTGGAGTCCGACAAGGCTGCATTTTAGCACCATTACTTTTTTCCCTTTATATTAATAATTTAGGCAAGTTTTTAGACGTAGCTACTTTAGATGTCCCCATTATTGGGCAGGAGCGTTGCCCTGTGCTTCTGTACGCCGATGATGCGGTTTTGATATCTCACACATCAGTCGGCCTACAGAAGATGTTAGAAGGATTTGGAAATTTCATGAACTTATTGGATTTAAGGGTAAATATAGCCAAACCACATGTGATGAGTATTGGCCGCCAGAGTAAAATAAATTACAGGCCTTTTTTGTGAAGGATCCGAAGTTACCAGGGTCACCTCTTTTATGTACTTGGGGGTTCTTTTTGATGAGAATGGTACATGGGTTGCACAACAAAAAATTAAAGTTAATAGTATGGCTAGGGCAATTGCGGCCGTAAATGGGTTTTCGAAACGGCTGGGGGCGAAACCTGTGGAGGCAATGTTGAACATCTATAAATTAAAATGCATTGCGATTGCAACATATGGTTCCTCAATTTGGGGGCATAGACCCATGGAGGGTTTGCAGATAGAGGAGAACAAATTTCTACGAGGAGTACTACCGGTCCCCCAGTCAACGCCTACCTATGCTGTTCATCAGGAATTGGGGATGGGCTATATAACAGATAAACTCAGGCTGGCTCCAGTCATTTTTTGGCTAAAATTATGGCTTATCCTGAATTAGATCTTAATCATAGACTTATTAGGGATTGTCTTATTCTGGATCATGTACATAAGATTAGGTGGCTTGTTTATGTAAAGGAAACTTTAGCAACAGTTGGCCGACAGGACCTTTTTGAAAATCCTAAGAAAATTACAATAACAGATTCTATGTGGGTGAAAAAACAGCTTTTAAATTTATGGGCCGTACAACGAGAAGAACTGGAGCTGATAAAAATAACGGTTAAAGCACATTATCTTCTAAAGATTTCACCCACGTTGGAACCCTATTTAAAAATTGTTACTAGGCCTTTTCACCGTATGCTTTTAACACGTTTCCGTTTTAATCTAATTCACCTTTCTTAGGAAGTTTTAAGGGGTGGTGCAGCCTGAAAGAAATAGGGCCCTGCGGCTGTGATAACTTCTCAGCTCAGGACACAATGCACCTCATAATGTTTTGTGACTTTTATAGTGAGATCAGAAAGAGGTTCTTACTCCCAATATTAAAAAGAAAGGGTTTTATTCAAGTAAAGCCAGCCTTATTGTACTTACAGCTGTTAAATGATCCAAATGCGATTTTTTATATAGCCAGTTTTCTTGTGGCAGCTGTTAGACTGAGGAATAGCCGGGAGAAAAGCCCACAATTAATGGAGTTTTAGATGACTTGCTTTTTATCCTTTTTAACCTATTTAATTATGGTTGAAATTTTAATTATGGTGTATATTGAATTTTCTTGATGCACTGCCACTTTTTGCCCTGAAATGGACTTTGTTTGATCAAATACTGTATTGCACCTTTGCACATAGACTGTTGTGGCCGGATTACACCACATTCCATTTTATTTTAGGTACTGTATTTTGTATTTTTGCTTTTATATGTTTGTATGTTTGTGTTGTACTTTTATGGTTTTAATTTAACTGAATAAAGTGGTTTGATGATGATGAGGAAGTATTTGGGGCTTTGGCATAATGTTATTTTGAGGTATGTATTGTTATGTCATGATGCTTCCTCTTGTTTTTACATAATTTAGCTTATTTTTCTTGCATTTTAGTCGCAACTCTCGATTACCACCCCTAATATCAGGTTTTACATTTTCGATACCATGAAATTGAAAGTGAGGTGAGTATGTTGGGCTGCACATTCTAATGCATGAGTAGCGATTGGATACCTTGTGTCAGCATTCTTCAGAGCCCGAAGTGTTCTGCTATACATTCTTTCAATTTTCTAATAGTGCTACCAATATAGATCTTATTACACTTACAGACATTGGCATAAATCACATAAGTTGTGGTAAAATCTATTTGTGTTAGTATCTGATAGTCATTATATTAGAATGTGCAGCCCAGGATACTCCCCTCACTTTCAAATGTCAAGGTATCGAAAATGTAAAACCTGATATTAGGGGTGGTAATTGAGAGTTGCGACTTCGACAGAGGTAATGGATAATGCAATTACGAGCAGTAGAAAGAGGATTAAATATTGATAATGAACTTCAATATTTTTTAGGTAATTGATTAACTTCTGTATTGCCTGTGCTCTATGATTCATATTCTAACTTACCTGCTCACCTAAGTCAGCTGTTACTGTGATTATCTAGCTCTCTTTGTGGACCTACCTTCAATTGTAAATGAATATTATCATGTACTTTCCAGATTATATGACCCTTGTAATGTCCTTATCAATGATATGGAACTGAACTTATATTGCACTAATGTGCTATTTACCTTCTATCGAATTGGTGACTATTATATACTGACATGAACAATGTAAAATTCAAGCTGTACGCATTGTTAAGACAGTGTATGGAATAAGAACTGTGACTAGCTAAATTCATGATATACATGCTTTCTTAGGCCAATTTAATACAGTAGGCACTACAGGCCTATTAGGCATAAACTCTTTTTCTGTATTTTTGCATAACTTTATTATCCTCTTCTCTCTCTTTCTCTATTCATGACACTGAACACTTCTCTCTTACTATGACATCAGCACAATCTTTTGTGCTACTATGTTTGATCCATATCACCTTTTCTTTATTCTTTCTGTGTGACATGTAATCCTTCACCCTATTATGACATCGGCACTATTCTTGGGTGTCATTGTGTTTGAGCTTCGAACTAAGTTTGATTAATATTTTGTTCTATTTTAAGTCCTTTTCGATTTAAAGATGTTGTGCCGATTTTAATAACAGAGTAATACTTTTAAAGTTTGTATACATTTATGCGGTAGTAATTTGTACACTAATACGTGCTTTTTGTGATTTGTGAATAGATTATGCTCCTGCGCATTATGACCTTGGTCCCATTTTCCTTTTTTAAGTTGCCATTCTTTTGTAACCAACATATGTCTTTGGTGCTTCTCTTTCGATCAGTGATTTCGGCCTTGATACTTCTTCAAAATATAGTACGCCCCTGCGCATTACGACCTTGGTCCCATTGTCCTTTGTTTATTGTCATACCTTTGTACCATTCTGATATACTCTTCAAATTTTCAATAACAGTCTAATTTCACTCCACAAGCTTAAGATATAGGCGTGCACAACTTTGGATGTAATTTAAATTTTTAAGGGCTGATGATTAGTTTTCCATTGTGCCAGTATTTTTACTTTGATACTGTTTCAAGATGGAGCTTGCTCCTGTGTATTACGGTGCTTTGACGTATTGTCCGTCTTCTCCCACTACACTATTTCAAAGCATATTGTTAATGGCGCCGGTGCTAGACACCTTGGATTTGGAGGATTACTCTCCTCCCATGTTCTTTTGCTGTGCAGGTACAAACTGTATACTGATATATTGTGCACATATTAGGTGACTATTTATTTGAGCAGTTAGATTTAATTTATCGTATTGCGGTAGGAAGTGTTGAATCAAATGGATTTTGAGCCACTTGTTTATGTAGTGAACATGAGGATAATATCTCTGATATTTAACAAATACCACTTGTTGTTTCTGATTTGATCTCATTGCATACCGATATTGTTTTATTGAATTTTGCTTATAGGTTATTGTTTTCAATGTGGGGGATTACGTTGAAGTACGCTTGGGCAACATCTGTCTTCCTCGTTCTCCAGATTCTGACAAATGGATCTGGATTTGTGGTTGAACGAAAGTCAATCGGAAGTGTTAGAACTGGCTATTTCTGGTAGGCTAAGGCTGACGCCAAAGCCAGGCAGAAACCACCATTCTAGTCAGGGCGAGGGAATCACACGCCAAGATAACCCCTGCTCACCCCCTTGGTAGCTTGGCACGAGCAGTAAGGCTAAACACGGAGGCAATGTGTAAAGCATTTGCGCCAGCGCACAACAGCAACAACATCCTAGGCACACCACAAAAGGAACTCCACACAAGGTTATATTAAAATAACTTTTGTATTGTCAAAACACATCAGATAGAAATCACACATGTACATTGTGCCAACTGGCACGGGCAATATTCACAAGGGATTATTTACAAGACAGGGCCACATGGGCCACTGTCAGAATCAACACTTTTAGAAATAGAAATACTGTCAGAAATTAGAATAAAAGGATATAAAATCACTGTAGCACAAAATAACAATTATAGATCACATCCAGTAACTACTGGGAACAGGTAAGTACACACTACGCAATACTAATAACCATAGGCCTAGATCACGCATGGACACATAACCTCTCTGGTATAACTATACTAGGCAAAACACAACCACCTAAGAATAAAATACATTTAGGGGTAGAAGCAAGAACACATTACACATGATGCATCAAAAACACATTCAGCAGTGTAGGGAAAAAGGTAAACACATGATGCATAAAACATTCAGAGGTGTAAGGAAAGAAAGAACACATGATGCATAAAAATACATTCAGAGGTGCAAGGAAAGAAAACACATGATGCCTAAAACATATAGCGGTGTAATAACAAGACACATGATGCATCAAAAACATTCAGAGGTGCCAGGAAGGAAAACACAACTCAATAGCGCAAAGACACATGATGCCTAAAACATTCAGAGGTGCAAGGAAAAACCACACAATTGCGCAAAACCTACATAAGCCACCACCTGTGGCAGTCCCTAGGCCAACTGGCCTTGTTGGGGCTAGGATGCCCTGTAGTCCAAAAGTCAGGGGCCTAAACGGTGCAGGTGCCCACTACTTGCTGGGCACCTGGGAACAGTCACAAGACCTAAACGGTGCATCTGCCCACTAATTGCTGGGCAGCTGGAAATCAACAAAACTGCACTAGGGCCCTCACTGTCCCTTAGGCGCAAACTGCGCCACTGCTGGAGCCACACAGGCTCTTAAACAGTTATAGGCCCCTGGAGCCCTCGAGGCTCTGAACAAATCCCTCGCAGGCAGGAGGGAGCGGGCACCGGCAATGTGCCCCGAAGCCCCCTCTTATTAATATGGCCCCCGGAGCCCCCTCGTGGGCTCCTCCACGCTTGGGCCTCTTGGCTTGAAATAACCAATTTGCCCCCTGAGCCTCAGAGGCTCTCTAAACCATTATGCCCCCACGTTGGAGCCTGGCAGGGCTCAAAACGAATGCCACAGAGCCTCTCTGGGCTCTAAATTGTGAGTGTCTCCGTGATCGCTGGAGCGGCCCTCTGCCATCGGGGCCGCTCTGAAGATGGGCGCAGGGGGAGGGGGCGGGCACCGACAACGTCCCCCGACACCACCCTCCCCTAAAGAACAAAGCGTGGGCCCCTCTAGGCCCGTGCAACCATCCTCCTCGTTGGAGCGGCCCACTGCCACACGGGGCCGCTCTTGACACAGTGCCTCCACTGGCACCACAAAAATCCATCTGCTCCCTCACGGAGCAGCAACAGAACTGCCCCCGCCTCACCCGCCCAGCCCAGACTCACCAGACCTCAGCGGCGCTTCCCCTGGGCAGGCGGCGCGGGACTTCTCTCCCTCCCCGGGGCTCCCCCTTCACTCAGGAGCCCCGGGACGGACACGGCAGGTGGCTTCCTCTCCTCTCGCTGCAGGGCTCCCTCGGCACACGGGAGCCCTGTTCACCGGCCGCCGTGCTTCTCCTTTCCCCCAGGCTGCAGGGCGGGACTTCCGGCCGGTTGCGCCAGGATTGGCCGACCGGCCAACCACTTCCGGGTCGCTGCGGGCAGCGCAGCGGCCCCGCTTAGGCAGGCAGGCGGGGAATCACTTCACCGAGGGGTGTGCTCCCTCGATAATAAATATAAAAATAAAAGCGTTATTAAGCGCTTGGGGCAAATGCAGCGCGCTCAGCGCTAGAAACACGAACAAAGCGCTCAGGAACCACACAGCCCAGCCAAAACAAGGTCTCCTGTTAAAAATAGAGCGATCTCCAGCGCTGGGGGAGAATATAAAATGCTTCAAAGCACAATGTGCCAAAACAGAGCAGCAAAGTCCTTCAGCAGTCCAGGACCTCAGCAGTCCAGGACATAAGGGGGAGTACCACAGCTCCCAGAACAGGAAAGTCCATCAGGTGTCCAGGGGCTGGGCAGGGCTCAGGGAGGCAAGCCTTCCCCTGAGCCCAAGCAGCAGCACGCCCCTGGCAGGATTCAAGTCAGAAACAAGAACATTTTGGAAGAGGACACAGCCCCTTCTTATACACAGAAAAGTCTTTGAAGTCTTTGTGCAGGCAGTGTGAGAACCAGCTAGAACTGGTTATAGGGAAGTCCTTTCAGTATCAGGGACAGAGGTGACAGTCGCCCAGCGGGGAGGTGGAGCCAGCATTGTGGCAGGCAGGCACAGCCTAATTCACACTCAGGTGCTATCTCCTCCCACTTCCCTGGCAGCAGATGCTGCCTTTCATCCACGGGCTGACTCAGCCAACCTCCTGGGGCTCCCCAGCCCCTGTCATCCTCAAACCAGACAGTCAATCCACAAGCAGGCCCAGGCACTCTGGGCCAGGCTCACCAGCCAATCACACGCCAGCCACAGACTACACAAATATGCCAACTTTTAAAAGTGGCACTTCTAGACTAGACACAACCATGCCGCATACACCATTACGCAGCATTCAATCTCACGAGTTCGCACATATCAAACTCGACCCTGCACTCCCCACACATCAGGAACTACCATGGGCATACATATTCCCCATTCATTCCTATGGGAGGGCAGGTCACTCACCATACATACACAAAGAGCTCACGCACTTTACACTGTACCACAGTGAAAAAGTGCGCCAAGGCCTAAAATCACCAACACCAGGTTACAGAAACAGGCTAGGAAAAAGCAAAAAAGTTTAGGGGTGAACCTGCCAAAAGGGCCAGGTCCAACAGGAAGGATATAAAACTTGATACTATTTTTATACTCAAGTGTGTATAAAATCCTTTTGTATTGAATACTAGCTTATACATACTTTTGCACAATACAGAACGCATTTTGTACCTTGGGTAATGAACTTTGGCTATTGTCTTTTTATACTTTAATGCAGTTGACCTTTGCACAATCCATATTTGTCACAAGAATTACCACTAACTGAAGCCTAAGATTTTGAGATACACATTGGAGTGAGTATTTACCAGACTATTTGATAGTGGGACAAGGCGTGTCTCTCATTTTTGTCAGTTCAAACTGTTGCTTTTTGTTATTTTTTTACTTTTAGCGTTACCTCTCCATTCCTTTTGTGGATTTTAACGCTTCTGGTTTATCTTGGCTATCAGTGTTTGTTACATACTGATTTTCATTAAAATTCCAGTATGGTGAGTTCAGTTTAATGTGATAAGAGGTGAACTTGGCTTTAAATCTTAAGCTTTACTGTTATTATTGTCAACTTTGAGGTTAGTTGCTTCCTTCTCCCGTTTCTTATTAACACCAGACTATGGTCTAGTATTAATACTAGTGGTCTAGGTTACTTCTTTCACGGTATGTGTTTGATTGGCATTGGTCGTGGCAATTACTCTCGTCATTTTCACCTCTGCTTAACACCCTCACATAAGAGCATTATGCTTTCAATATTGTGACACATGGGTTTCCTATTTTGTTTTTTTTCCAATGGTCCTCACTCTGTTTCACTGGTGTTTTACTTTATTCTTGGCACGTTTGGCATTTCAATCTGTAAATTAACAATATGCAGATATGGAAATGTACAGTGTCCAAACCAGATCTGAAGTAATAATGGTAATTTTTCTTTGCTTATCAATGTTCTAGCCCTGAAGAAGTCTTTGGTTGACACCATTAAAGACGAAACACGTGTTGGCTAGAAATCCGTTGAAATTTTAACAAAAAGGAAAATAAAAAAGATAAGAAGCTTGTTGTGGATCGTTTCTTATGAAGACTTGAAAGTTCTTTTTGCTCAGGACATTACCCGTTGTACATGTTAAGTGTTGCATTTCTTCTACACAATTAGTGAAGGTGGATGAACTTCACTATGTTTTTTTGAGTATTTTGAGGAAAATGTACTAAAACACAACCCAGCGCGATAACTATTCCCAACCATCCTATTGTTGCCTGTTCTATGGGGATATGCCTATTTTATATTTCATATTTTAAAGGGCTTTTATCTTTATATTAAGTCACAAAGTGTATGATTTTAAAGGTGGATTTAATGTATAAACAATTGTGTGAATGATATTCTATGTACTTTTATACATTTTTTATGCAAATAAAGTTTGTTGATTGATTGATATTTCACGCTAATTTCCTCTGTTCTTGACTGGCTCAATTGGCAACACAGTGTCCCTATACCTGCTACAGTGTAGCAGTAGGCGGAATGAAGAAAAACTCAATGCTGAACAAAGAGCCTGCTACCAAAGATGCACTAAAATGAACCAGGATCCGAAACTGACATTGAGACACAGTTCATCTGCTCTTTCCTTGTGTGATCAATCAATCAATCAATCAAAACATTTGTATAGCGCGCTACTCAACCGGTAGGGTCTCAAGGCGCTGGGGGAGAGGAGTCCGTTACTGCTTGTACAACCAGGTCTTGAGTTGCTTCCTGAAGGAGAGATGGTCCTGGGTCAGCCGAAGGTGGATGGGGAGGGAGTTCCATGTCTTGGCTGCCAGGTAGGAGAAGGATCTTCCTCTGGCGGTGGCTCTGCGGATGCGTGGTACAGTGGCGATGGCGAGGCTGGTCGATCGTAGCTGGCGGGTGGGCGTGTAGAAGGTCAGGCGGTTGTTGAGGTACTTGGGGCCCAGGTCGTGGAGAGCCTTGTGTGCGTGGGTGAGGAGCCTGAACGTGATCCTCTTGCTGACGGGGAGCCAGTGCAGGTCTCTCAGGTGGGCGGAGATATGGCTGTGTCGGGGGATGTCCAGGACGAGTCGTGCGGAGGCGTTCTGGATGTGTTAGAGTCTTTTCTGAAGTTTGGCTGTGGTTCCCACGTAGAGGGTGTTCCCGTAGTCCAGTGGGCTGAGGACGAGTGCCTGGGTGACCGTATTCCTGGTTTCGGTGGGGATCCAGATGGCGTTGACTTGTCTGGTCATCGAGAGGGAGGAGTCCAGGATGAATCCCAGGTTGCGTGCATGGTCCGTTGGCTTGGGAGTGGTGCCCAGGGCAGGGGGCCACCAGGAGTCATTCCAGGCGGAGGGCGATGATCCCAGAATGAGGACTTCTGTCTTGTCTGAGTTCAGTTTCAGGCGGCTGTTCTTCATCCACTCGGCGACGTCTTTCATCCCTTCGTGAAGGCTGGTTCTGGCGGTGGCGGGGTCGTTGGTGAGGGAGAGGATCAGCTGGGTGTCGTCGGCGTAGGAGATGATGTTGAGGTTGTGTTGGCGTGCGATGGCTGCGAGGGGGCTCATGTAGACGTTGAAGAGGGTGGGGCTGAGTGATGATCTTTGTGGTACGCCGCAGATGACTTCGGTGGCCTCGGATTTGAACGGGGGGAGGCGAACTCTCTGGGTCCTTCCAGCGAGGAACGAGATGATCCACTCCAGTGCCTTCTCTTGGATTCCGATGTTGCTGAGGCACTGTACTAGGGTGCGGTGGCAGACAGTGTCGAATGCTGCAGAGAAGTACAGGAGGATGAGGGCCGCTGTTTCCCCGTTGTCGAGCAGGGATCTGATGTCGTCAGTGGCTGCGATGAGGGCGGTCTCGGTGCTGTGGTTGGCTCGGAAACCGGACTGTGAGGGGTCGAGGGCTCCGTTCATCTCGAGGAAGGCGGCAAGCTGTCTGTTGACGGTCTTCTCGATGACTTTGGCAGGAAAAGGGAGGAGCGAGATGGGACGGAAGTTCTTGAGGTCCGTGGGGTCCGCTGTTAGTTTCTTCAGGAGGGCGCTGAGCTCGGCGTGCTTCCAGCTCTCCGGGAAGGTTGCGGTGTGGAAGGAGGTGTTGATGATGTCCCGGAGTTGGGGCGCGATGATGGAGTCAGCCTTGTTGAAGATGTGGTGGGGGCAGGGGTCAGTTGGTGATCCAGAGTGGATGGTGTTCATCGTGCGGGTGGTGTCTTCGGTGCTGACCGGGGTCCAGGTGCAGAGGGTGGTGGGGGGGGCATTGGTTCGGTGTTTGGGTGTGTGGTTGGTGCGCCGAAGCTGTTGTGTATGTCGGCGATCTTGCGGTGGACGAACGAGGCGAGTGAGTCGCAGGGGTCTTGCGAGGGAGTGATGTCGTTGTTTCCGGCTCTGGGGATGGAGAGCTCTTTGACAATGCTGAAGAGTTCCTTGCTGTTGTGGGCGTTGTTGTCCAGTCATTCTTTGAATGATGTCTTCTTGGTGGTGCGGATCAGCTGGTGGTGTTTGCGGGTGGCGTGCTTGAGGGCGGTCATGTTGACTGTGGTCTGGTCGTGGCGCCAGGCTTTCTCGAGGGTGCGGCAGTTCTTCTTGGAGTCCTTGAGTTGGACGGTGAACCAGGAGGCTTTCTTGCTGCCGGGTCTGCTGGGGGGGTTTTCAGTGGTGCGAGGTCGTCGGCGCAGGCAGTCAGCCACTGTGTGAGGTTGCTGGCTGCTTCGTTGGGGTCCGTTGTGCTGGCGGGAGGGTTCTGGCTGAGGGAGGTGGTGAGCTGCTCGGCGGTGATCTTGCTCCAGCTCCGGCGAGGAACCTGTTGGGGGTGGTGGTGGGTCGTGGTTCTTCTGAAGCTGAAGTGGACGCAGCTGTGGTCAGTCCAATGAAGTCCGGGGGAGTGGCTGAAGGAGATGTGCTTGCTGAAGGAGAAGACGGGGTCAAGCGTGTGGCCGGCGTAGTGGGTGGGGGTGTTTACCAGTTGCTTGAGTCCGAGGTTGGTATGGTTGTCCAGCAGGGTGGTGGTGTTGGTGTTGTTGTTTTTCTCCAGGTGGAAGTTGAAGTCTACTAGGAGGATGTAGTCAGTGGAGGGGAGGGCGTGCGGGCTGATAAAGTCCGCGATGTCTTCGCTGAATTGGGTGCGTGGTCCCGGGGGTCTGTAGATGAGGGTGCCTCTGAGGGTCGTATTGGGTCGGTGTGTATCTGGAAGTGGAGGTGTTCAGCGGCGGTGAAGGAGTCGTCGGAGTTGGTCGTGATGCGGATGGTGTTCTTGTGTATGATGGCGATGCCTCCTCCAGTCTGGTTGACGCGGTCCTTCCAGGTGATCTTGTATCCGTCCGGGATGGCTAGGGCGATGTCGGGCGCTGAGGAGGCGTTCGTCCAGGTTTCTGTGAGGAAGGCGACGTCTGGTGATGTCGTGTCGAGCAGGTTCCAGAGTTCGACGGCATGTCTGTGGACGGAGCGGGTGTTGAGCAGGATGCACTTGAGGTGGTTGTTGCTGGTGCTCGGCTTGGCGGGTGCGGTGCAGGTCCGGAGGCAGGTGAACTTGCAGGCTTGGCAGGTGAAGGGTCCGTGGGTGCGTTTCGTGGTGGCTTGGTAGCAGGCGGGGTTCCGGTCGGGTTTGAGTGTGTTGAGGGTAGTGGTGTCGTAAGTCCGTCGTGAGGGCTGGCATCTGCGGGGGCCAGGGGTCCTGGCGCTGTGCGCGGTCCAGGCGCAGACCGGCTTGCCTTTGGCGCGCCTTCGGCGCACAATCGGCGTACACGCTGCACGTACGCACGGGCTCCATATGAGGCAAAGTGGGAGGGAGGAGCAGCTGGGAGGCGGGAGCAGGGCGGCCAATGGGGTTACAAGAAGAAAAGGGGGCGGGCCGCGGGGGAGCAGCGGCGGGAAGCGGGGAGCGGGTTGGGGCACCAGAGGGAGTAGCAAGCACACTAATCTAAGTACAAGTGAAAACAAAGGCAGGAGGTTAAACACAATTTACAGGAACAAAGTCCAGAGAGCACGAAAAAAACGGGCCAAAAGGCAGGAGGTTAAACACAATTTACAGGAACAAAAGTACAGAGAACATGAAAAAAACGGGCCAAAAGGAGCAGGGAGAACGAGCAGCAGCGAGGGGGCGCCGCTGGCGAGCCGTGCGGCGTGGGGGGTGTCCTGAGGTGATAAGGACAAGTAAAGTTCTGTGCTGATGGATATGAGCCTTCCCGCACTAAACATCCGGGCGTGCCGTAGGTATTAAAGGCTTTTATAATCCAGGGTATCACAGAAACAACAAAACAAACAAATGTCACTATTATTTTGGCAACAGAAAAAAGAATGTAAGCATGAAGAGAGACAACATGGTATCGTCGGTATTCCCTTTCCTAATATCTGATACTTACACCTTGCAAGTGAAAGGTCTGGTATTGTGAGAAGTGAGAAACAATCCCATACCTGTTCCTAAGGGCAATCTGTCCTTTGCTCTCACATCCCAGTCTCTGGCAGGCTGTATCAGCCAGAGTGTCCTGGTAGCTGACCCTCCCTTGAATGAAAGCATTCCCTCTAAGCTTGTAACTATTTGTAGTGTTTTTGCACGAGAACTGTAGCAGGTGACCTCATGCTACTGATGTGTAAAGAGAAGAATCCCATGGGAAATCATTCAGACTCTACACCTGTGTATATGAAATGCTACATTGTTGATGAATTCCACACTGTATCACATTAGATAGGAAGAAAGATGAGCCTAAGGTACCCATATATAATGTAGAAAATCATTTACAATGTGTTATTTTTTGCTTGATAATTGAAAATGCTAATAGGAGTAAATTAAAGCTAATTGTTTTTGAGCGAGCAAAAGTCCATTGCATAGATTAGCATTCATTGTTTTATTTAGTTCTTTCATTTTTTTACTCATAGGCTTGACGAGCCAAGGCTCCAAACATGTCAGTATTTTTTATTTTTATTTTAACACTACTGCCAGTCAACGTGATTCTTTTCACTAAGGAACTTCTTACGGGCTGTTTAGCGCCATACAAAATATTATACACTACACAACATACTAATCTCATGTTGACGTCACGTACAACATCGTTAATGGTCCCTGATAATCGTCTTTTTATGTAAACTTTTATGTCGAAAAACTGATTCCAATATAGACTGTACAAAACGACACAAATGGCATACCTCCTTTGTACACTTAGTAAAATGTACTGTGTTCCTTAAATATTATATTCCATCATCTCATCGTGTTAAACATTGTATCTACAAATTGAAATCAAAAGGAGAGAGCTATAATTGATTGCCATTTCGAAGTAAAATAACTAGCCATCAGCTTTTTGGAGTCTCGATTCGACAATACTGTGAGAGAAAAATGAAATAACTCAGAAAAGAAAGAGTAATAATGTAACGGAATGGACTTTTGCCCAAGAACATTGTTGCTTCTATTTTTGAGTGTATTTTAAATAAACAATCCACTGCTTTGTATTTTTACCCACAAGGGGGCCTTTAAACTCCAAACGTGGCAAGGAGTATTGCAGTTAATCCTTCTTTGGGAATGTACTAAAGTGTTTGATATACTTTAGGAAACCAATTAGAGTGTAGGATAAACTAATGCATTGGCTTTTCCTTGGTGTCTGTGTACAATATATTGCTATATGCATAATGCACTGAGAGCATAATACAAAGGTCATAGATAAATGTGAACAATAATGGAGACGGACAACCCAATTGGACCCCTCAAGCTGTCTGAATGAGTTTCTAATTGCTATATAGTATTTCTTTATGCAATATAAAATTCACCTGAGAGGCCTGAAAAAATGTCCGGTTTGAAGGTATTACATTAACCACACCATTCTTTTTGGCCTCTAGGTGTCAGAACAGGTCTCTTAATATTCACGGCAACAACACACTCAAGGCACTTTCTAGGCATGTGTCCCAGTGCCTCACATGGTAAAACATGACATCAAAAGAGGTAACTGCATAAGCACATCACTTTGCATTTGTAAACACTTCACATGTATCAACAACAGTGCACCCTATACTCTATTGCACCCAACACCACACGAACAATAACCATAAACGTGGCTAAAGACCGCAACCCCAACAACGTCCCTCTCCTTCTAAACAGTCATAGAGCATAGGCCCAAAAAAGAACATCCGTTGAAACCTACTGCTTCAAAATCACATTACAAATGCCAAAAATATAACAGTATTTTAAAACTCCTCCCGCATCAATAGAACACATTAGACATGTCAACTGACACCTTTATGCACACAGCGTGGCACCTAGCTATAGCGTTGAACAGCTGAATAACGGTTGCCATCTCAACGACTCTCCCACACACTCACCAACTCTCACTCTAGCAAAACAGTTTCAGTTTCATACGTTCTGAAACAACAACAACACACACACACACACACACAACACATATTCATAATGTACCACAAAAACGGTATCTGTTTAAGCAGGGCTTTAAGTGGGATGGAAATGGCGTGGGTGAGGGGGTCCTTGAAAGGGATGTGGCCTATATAATTTAGGGTGTGGCCTAAACATATATATACTAAAATTCCCTTAGAGTGCCATTCTACCCACACATTTGCACTGAATCAAAACTGTAACTGGCTTACGTGACTATTGCTCTGTGCGCTTTGCAGAGAGGCCAAGGACAGAATTACTACATATTCTGAACACCGTTTTGCCCCACAGAAAGCCACTGAGGGAAACTCAGGCTGCCTTCTGCCACAACTAAATTGTGCCCTGTTATAAGCACCTGGAGGCAACTCTCTCCAAATTATGCACTGGAAAAAGGTAATATACTGTCTGAGAAAAAAAGGGAATGCAACATTAAGTAAAGCATGATAAATATAAGCAGGAACATGCATTACCTTAATGTTTTTTACACTCATTGTTCAGAAATCGATTAGTGTTTTTGCCTGCAAAGTTAAGAACATGAACACAGGGCCGGAAAGGGACCCATTTCAAAGTCCGTTAAAAATTACTGTCAGGTCTGAGACTCGGAGGGACCCAGCCTACTCCGAGCCCTGCATGGAAGGAATGACATCTTTCCCGCCCAGCAAAAACAATAAATGAACAAAAGCAAAGACTGTCTGTTTTCCCATACCCAAACACATTGACAAGAGAAACCATTGACTTCAGTTAGCGGTAATGCAATGATTATGCGGGTATGGTGCTGAATACGTTGGTGGTGCTACACAAACATATGATGGATGGAATACTGAACAAATCAAACAGTCACCCCAGCCAAGAGATCTGGGTTAAGTCCATCGTTCTTTTGCTCACCATGCCACCGCAGTTTGGACTCAGCCATATGCAAATCAGCCTCGATCATGCTCCTCATGGGAACAGTCCAGCGGAACCGCCAAGCCAGGTCCTCTCTGGGTTCAGTCCATCGTTCTTTTGCTCACCATGCCACCCCAGTTTGGACCCAGCCATATGCAAATCAGCCTCGATCCTGCTCCTCATGGGAACAGTCCAGCCCGAACTGCCAAGCCAGGTCCTCCCTGGACCAGAAACAAGAATAATGGGACCAGTTTTGGGGTATCACCCCATATCAGCCAGGCTAGCTTGAATACAGTGGCACAGCGAGAAGTGGAGCCACTTCTCGGCATACCCACCCCACTTAGGACAAAAAATTCTGCGCAAACAAATGGTGGACGGACTGCTGAACAAATCTTACAGTCACCCCAGTCAAGAGACCTGGGTTAAATCCATTGTTCTGTTGCTCACCAACCCACCCCAGTTTGATCCCAGCCATATGCAAATCAGTCTTGACCCTGCTCCTCATGGGAACAGTCCAACCCAAACTGCTAAGGCTCCCTGGTCTAGAAATAAGCATCTTGGTACCAGTTTCGGGGTATCACACCCTCATCAGCCAGTGGAACAGCAAGCAAGGAACGAAATATGGGCATACCCAACTCATTTAATGCGAATAATGCTAAACAAATGATGGATGGACTGCTGAACATTTTAAGCATTCTCCCCCAGACAAGAGATATGGGTTAAATTCATTGTTCTTTTGCTCACCAGGCCAACCCAGTTTGGAGTTATTAATATGCAAAACAGTCTTGACCCTGATCCTCAGGGGAACAGTCAAGCTTGAGCTGTCAAGCCAGGTCCTCGATGGACCTGGCTTGACAGCTGCAAAGAGGACGGACGTGGGTAGCGCGCTGCCTGAACCCAAAATGGTGCCCCCCTAATCCTGCATAAAGCACTCCAATCGGCAATCGTTCTAAATATTCAACACTGGTCACAGTTTCAGCGATCCCATCCTAACGTTTCTCCAAGTCAAATCCATGGTGATAAACAAAGGGGTTGCATCACAATTTCAATGCCTTCCCCCACCTCTGTGCCTGCTGAATCCAACCTCCAGTGAGCTATCAATTAAAGTAATCAGGTAGGACATACTCACCGGGTCTTTGTCACGCGTATAATTCAGGAACGCTCCGATCCAGTGATCATATGAAGCAGGTCATGTGACATTGGCACCTGACCTGAAAAAAACAAAAAAAACCGACTCTTGGCTATCACTACTAAAGACATCCCAGTTTCTGACCAATTTAATCCTCGTCAACATGTTGCCTCCTTCGCATATCCCGTAGCTCAAATCCTACACCACCTCCAAGCAGGAGACCCATGGCACCAAAAAGGCTGTCCCCGTCACCCCTTAACCCCCATATATTCGATTATTCACCGGACCCTTCCCCACAGCAACGCAACATCCTTCACCCACACAAACCGCACCAGTGATCTAAACCTCCACCCCACCAACCCCTAACCCTCCTCCATTGAAACAAGACAGCGGACCCTCCCCTCCCCCCAGTAACAGAAATCTCACTCTGATATTCTCCACACTAGCTCCTGTGACTGAAACCACAGCCCTGTCTTCCCCATTGCCGCCAGTCTTTATCCCAATGCCTGGTTCAAAGAAGGCTGTTGATGCCATCCCACTACCCTGAACTTGAGATTAATACCGTTTCCCTACCCCAACGACCCTCTTCCCAACCTCCCCCACATATTATCCACTGAGCAACTCCCTCAGCCTCTGCAGGCACAGCTGGAATGTCCTGGATGCCGGTCCCCTAGGAGATGTTATTTGCAATAGTTTAGAATAGCCACCCCCTTTTCCAACTTAGACAAAATGCTACCTGTCACTCCTACCTCACCTTACCCTGACGCTCATAACCAAACTCCTTCTACATCACTTTCCCCCTAACCTTTCACCTAAAACAAAAAAGTTCTTCAGACATAGACTGATCAGAGTTCATCCAGAAACACTATTCATGGACATTTACCACTGCTTTGTGAAAGTGAAGCGAAAAATGGATCTCATTTTCCACACAAATAGACTGGAAAACTGGATCTACACCCTCAGAACACATCTCCTCATAACCAAAACAACCACCAACCCCCACAGCTGTCAATTGTCGACCACCATCCTAAACCGTCTCATGCGAAGTGGCCTCACCTCGGTGATCCTATACTCCAACTGCACAGTTTTGATCCAAGCCACTAATAACAATCTAGGTGCATTCAACTCTCTCTTCCCCTCACTACACCCCGCACCCCAGCCCGAACAACTATCAACCACCAGAAGGGCGACTTGCTGGAGGCCACCACAATCCAACCCTGCTCCAGGTGCCTATAGTATCCACTCCCCCCAAGACCATGACCTCCGCCCGTCCCCCCGCACCACCTATGCACTCTCCAGACCCACCTTCAAACACCAGCATAAGTTACGGCATGAATGAGGCTTCCCAACCCCCTTAGGCATGAATCCTTCAGAGAGTCAACACTGACAACTCGAACACCAAATTCCACCTAACAAGCGCCCGCCGTCTAGAGATGCCTCTTCCCAGAACACCCTCATCTCCTCTACCGAGGAGCTGGCACTACATCTTGCCCTGCTAGAAAACCAGATGAGAAAGGCTCTACTAGCCCTGAAAGAAATCTCAATGAACCTCTCCTCACCCCGTAGGCCCAGGCAACATCCGCTCCTGACCCCCACCATTACCATCCATAAACTACTAAGACATGCTAGGGCTCCATGACCCGGTCAGAACACTACCCCACTCCATGACCTGGCTTTCCCACTCCCGACCCCCACCACTACCAACAAAAAAAGACTTAGGCTCGTTAAGGCTCCATGGCCCTGTTGGAACACTACCCCTCGCCTCGACCCGGCACAAAGACCCAAAAGATCACTTGCTTTAGTCCTTGCCTCCTCTTACGATACTGCCCCTAATCCACAGATCCAGGTCATCACTGGACTTAGAAGGGTTAGCTCTCCACCCAGTTCTCCTAGACCCCCAACATGCCTTACAACCATTCTGAGGGCTCCCACAATGAAGAAACCCTCAAACAGAAAGACCAACACCAACTGCATGCTTATTAACTGCAGAAAAGCCATCAAACACGCCACAGAGCTAGATGAAACCATCCTGACCCACGACATAGACAGCGCGCTCATCACCGAAACTTGGCTAAACAAACTCTCCTCCCCAATCTTGGATATGCTTGTGCCCTCAGGCTTTGCAATCATCAACAAAGACAGAAAAATCCACCGCAGTGGGGGTATAGCAATCATACACAAGAACACCATCTACGTGACAGAAATCGAAGCCCTAAATCACAACACTATTAAATGTCTCACCGCTTACATCAAGACAAGGGAATACAAAATCCTATCTTGTCATCTCCTCTACCATACGCCAGGTGACAACTCTTCTTTTGGAGAACACCTATCTGATCTGATATCTAACTGCGCTCTCCGGGACTCCAGTACCCTAATTCTAGGAGACCGCAACCTTCATTGGAATAAGGAAAACACCCCGCTGATCCATAACCTGAATGAACTCCTTCATAACAACAACCTCACCCAACACTGCTTAGAGGAAACCCACAACAAAGGATCAATCCTTGATGTCATCATTGTGCAACCTGACACAGTTGTGATTGATCGCAGCATGCCCGTTGACTGGTCTGATCATCACATCATCCCATTCCACATCAATCAAGAGACCTCACGTCAACCCCCTAATCAGGAACACTCCCACTTGGCAAGAAATCTAAAGCACATTCCCATGGATGTTCTGGAAGAAAGGATTAGCTCTCTCCTCCCCATCGCCTCTGGTGATCTTTTCACTACAGAGCTCACCTCTCACTACAACTCCTCCATGATCAACATTCTGAACCAATTAGCCCCTTTAAAACAAAAAAGAACGAAGAATATTCCCTGCGGATCCTGGTTCAACACAGACATTAACAATGAAAGGCGACAGCTCAGAGCAGCACAAAGACTCTAGCAGAACAATCCATCCCCAATCCTCCTGGACCAAATCAAAGCAAAACGTAAGAAATAAAAGGACAAATCAATCATGAAAAACGTCCTTCTTTCGCAACGCCCTTGTAAACGCTAAAAACAGACAAAGAGAGCTCTTCACCCTCATCAAGCAACAAACTCCCAAGCCCCCTGCATACTCAACACAGACCTCTAATGCCTTGTGCGAGACCTTCGCCAACTTCTTCAACGAAAAAATCTCCACGATTGAGCTCTCCTTGGTCTCCAACCATAAACTCGTTCATAGGTGCCCGACCCAAAGTGCAGATGGCAACACACCCAATCACCACCCCCCCAATCAGTGGAAATGATTCAACCCTGTCTCGGAAATAGTGATAGTCAAACTGATCTCTACCTCTAAACCCTCCTCACATGCTTTGGACCCAATTACTGCCCAACTTGCCAAAAAGCTCAAATTCTCCCTAGCACCGCTCTGGACCAGAATCATAAACAGCTCCCTGATCTCTGGAGTCATTCCGGACTGCCTCAAAGTTGGCCAAGTCACACCTTTACTGAAAAAAAACAGGCTTGGACACCAAGGATCTGAACAACTACAGACCCGTCTCCAACCTCCCTCCCTCTCCTTGCCAAGACAATGGAAAAATGCATTCTCCTTCAATTGACACAACACATGGGCAACATCAACCTCCTGGACCCCCACCAATCGGGCTCCAGAAAAGGATGCAGCACAGAGACAGTGATCCTCAATATCATAGATGATATGCAAAAGTCCCTCGATAAACCAAATGCTCCTTACTAATCCTCCTAGACCTACCAGCAGCCTTCAATACAGTCGACCATCAACTACTCATTAAGGTACTCCAAGAAAGGCTATGGGCTGAAGAGGTGGTCTTACGCTGGTTTGGCTCCTTTCTCCAGATTCTCTTTCAAAGAGTCAAAATCCAAAAACTTCTTGTCAGACCTTCATCCTGTCAACAGAGGCGTCCCCAAAGGATCAGTACTCTCCCGACACTTTTCAACATATACATGGAACCCCTCACCACTATATTCAAATCATCCAACATTCCCTTCCACCTTTATGCGGACGACACCCAGATTTATCTTGAAACCTCCTCCATCAAAGACGTCCAGAGACTCAATGACACTTTTAGAGAAGTCCAACACTGGCTCTCTCTAAACCACCTGAAATTGAATCAAGACAAAACGGAAATCCTCCTGATTTCCAAAAAAAAGGAGAATCCCTAAGTTGCAGAATGGCTTAAAGCAATCGATGCTCTCAACAACAATCTCCCCCTGGCCGACTCCGTCAAATCGCTGGGAATCACCCTGGACCCTAAACTAAGCATGGACAAACAAATCAAGATCACTGCTCAACCTGAAACTACTCAATAAGGTAAAACCCCTCATCCCGACCAATGACCTCAAGCTAGCAACTCAATCCCTGGTACCCTCCAGATTAGACTACAGGAATGCTACCCTCACAGGAACACCAAAATCTCACCTAGATCCCCTCCGATCAACTCTTAATGCAGCTGCAAGAATGGTCACCGGAATAAAAAATTACGACCATATCTCGCCCGCACTCAGAGAGTTGTAATGGCTCCCAGTCGATTTAAGAGCCAGTTTTAGAACTGCCTGTCTCACGTACAAAGCCCTCCATACTCGGAAACCCGCCTACCTGGCCTCCAAACTGCAGCTGTTATAATTTTTATTGACCCCTGGTTCTGGGTTACAGGGCTGCCCCTGTTTGTTTGTAATAAGCTTGAAAGTCAGCATGTAGATGTGTCCTATGTTTCACAACATGGACAATATATTTATAAAGTTTTATATAGCGCAAACTTGATCCCGAGGGATATCAGAGTGCTTTACAATTTGAGGGGAAGGACGGTAACAGTTCAGTACATGAGAATATAAAACAGACAGTGAATCAAATAGGGCTCACTTAACAAGGCTAGTTACAAATCCTAGGGATTAGCAAAGAATGGGCTAGTAACTGATACATAGTGACAATAATACTGGTGATGGCTGGGAGAGAGAGTGGTTTGCCTTCACTCTTTGGGATATGTGCTGGAGCAAGGACGAGAACCATTGCCGCACCTGACCACAGAAGCCCATCCTGTGCTTCAGAATGGCTAGGATTTTGTCATGATTGACAGTGTCAAACGCAGAAGAAAGGTCATGGAGGATAAAGAGGCAAGATTCATTTTGGTCAAGCATTTATAACATGTCATTCTTCACGTGAGTGAGAGCCGATTCAGTGCTGTGCCCACTACGAAATTCAGATTGATGTTGGTTCAGGAGATGGACATTTTTGATGTGCGCAAAGAGTTGCGATTGGTCGCATTTTTCTAGGAGGTTGGCTAGTGTGGGGATGCTAGAGATAGGACGGAAGTTGTTAAGATCAGCGCTGTCTGCGGTACTGTGACAAAGATGCATTGACGATCTTTGTCCAGAAGGGAGAGACAGCATTCTTAATTTCTTTGAAGATGGAAGATCGTAACAGGTCGCTGAAGTGATTAGATAGGTTGATACTCCGAAGAACCTTTTTGAGGTGTCCCAGGATGCATTGTTCTTGATACCCCGGTTACTCGGTTCGAACTTGTCTAGTAATGCTGGGGGAGGACAGACCCATTGGGAAGCAGTAGAGCCTGCTTTGGTTTTGAGATCCATGTTGATGAGTCTTGATTTCTCAGTAAAGAAAGCAGCCAGATAATCAAATGAGGGAGGGCTGAATTCAGAGTCAGATCGGTTAGGGGCTTCCACCGTTTGTTGTTTAACCAGTTCAAAAAGTTTCTTGGGGCGATTTGCAGCTTGGTTAGGTTGGGATCTGAAATAGTCCACTTAACTCTCTTGATTTGTTTGTTGTAAGAGCTTCTTGCCGATCTAAGGAATTTCAGATGGCCCGTGGATGGAGTGGATCTCCAGGAGCGTTCAATTGCCCTTAGGTTGCGACGTTCCGAGTTTAGGTTGCCGTTGAACAATGGTTTGGATATTCTTGTAGATGCATTTTTTTGTTGGAGTGGAGCCTTGAAAGCCATGATGCTAAAGATAGTAGAGTTGTAAAAGTCTGTGAGCGCATATACCTCATTCTCGTCTACTTGGGAAGAGAGGGCAAAATTACAGTGGGTTGCTAGATCGGCTGTGTTGATATCTCTGAGGTTCTTTTTCCAAATCTTCGGTTTTGTTGGTTAAGCCTTCCTCAGAGACACCTCCATGTTGATATGGAATAAAATGCCGTGGTGGTCAGACCAACCGCAGGGGATGATGGAATCCATTTTGATGGTGTGTCCTTTGGTGATGATGAGGTCCAGAGTTTCCCCTTTAGTATGAGTTGGCTGGTCACAATGTTGAATCAACTTGTGATCACTCAAGAAAGAATTGAGGCATGTTACTTCTTGGTCATTAGGGTTCGACCAGTGAAGGTTGAAATCACCAAGGTAGATGTGGGACAGTGTGGAATCCACATTGCCAGAGATGATTTCCATTAATTGTTTGATAAAGGGGAGGCTGTCACCGGGGGGGGGGGGGGGGGTGATAGAATGTGTGTAGTTTGCACACCGGGTGATTGTTACTAGAGATGTTGAGACAAAGGGCCATATGTATCAACATTCCGTTTTGCGATTCCTAAATAGCGATTTTTAAGGAATCGCTATTTAGAAATCGCATAATGGTATGTAGGAAATCGCTTCTTTTTAGCGATTCCTTAAAATTCCTTAATTGCGATTAGCAAATTGCTAATCGCAATTAAGGAATCATTTCCCATTCATTTCTATGGGCCAGGAGGCCCATAGGAATGAAGGGGAAATTTGCGATTCACAATTTGCTAATCGCAAATTGTGAATATTTTCAAGGGTGCAGGGGTGTCTCAAGAACACTCTGCTGCACCCCTGAGAATGACATGTGTGCGCATATGGCGCACATACATGCCCTAAGGGCATTTATGAGCGTTACATGGCACCTTTTGATGTTTAAAAAAATGCTTTTTTAAACGATTTCGCAACTTACCACCAACTAGAAGTTGGTGGTAATTTGTGATTCCTTAATGGCATTTTGGAATGTTTTTTTTCTTGATACATTGCATTTAAGGAATCTCAAAATTTGCAATTCCTTAAATGCAATCGCAAAACAAGGAATGGCAAATTTAGCGATTCCTTATTTTGCACCAAAAATGTTTCATACATACCATTTAGCTAAAATGGGTTTGCCATCGCCGGAATTCTGCGAATTTCGGAGTTTGCGAACCCATTTTGCTTTGATACATATGGCCCAAAGATATTCGCATGTTGATGGCGTAGAAGACTCTGAGAGGGAGACCGCAAGCATGCTCCGATGTACACAAGCAGGGCCACCTCCCGGTTTCTTAGCTCTGTCTAGACAAATTATGTCATGGGTAGGAGGCACTAGGAGGTCTAGGAAAGGAGTGGACGAGGGTTAGAGCCACGTTTCAGTGAGGATGATGATATCTATCTCATTGTGTTGGATGAGGTCGAAGATATCGGAGACTTGTTTGTTGGCTGACCTGCAGTTGAGTAGTGCGTATTTAAGTTGTGCCGGTGAATGGGGGGATGAGTCTGAATGATATTCACTCTTGTGAGGTTGTCATTGTTTATGACTGAGGTTGTATGGGGGTCTCTGGTCGGATTAGGGTGAATGGCTTGAATTAGTCCCTTCAGAATCTTGTTGGTGTTTGTGCCAGGTAATTTAATTGGGCGCAAGATAGGTCATCGAACTTCTCAGGCGAGAGGGTGCGTTAGATAGGGGTACAGATTTAGAGATAGTAGGGGGAGAGAGTTGGTCAAGGCGGGCTCTAACACAGGTGCTAGCAGGGGCTCTGGGCAGATTCAGACAAGAGAGGAGGGAGCTTATCTAGGGGAGATATTCAAGTGAGAGGGCTTTCGAATCGTGAAGTTCGAGGGTGAGAAGGTGCACCTGGAGGGAAATATCGTCCTTGCGTGCCACCAAGTCTGGGTGTTGGGAAAGGGGTGGAAGTTGAGTGGGGAGATCTGGCGAGAAGGGAGGGTATCGTTGTATGCCAGAGGGATCAGAGGTGGTAATGGGAAGTTCCAGAGGGAGGGGGGTTGGTCACTGAGTACTTGCGGTGTTCCAGGATGCGTTGACAAGGAGGTTAGTAAAGGTGAGAGGGTTACTGCCCGCAAAATGTGTTGATCGGTCAATTCAACACCCGGCAAGGACGGAGAGTGGGTGTTGGGCAAGGAGGGAGGTGAATCTGAGGAGATACTGGGAGCATCGCTTTGGGGTACCCTTGTGGTGACTAGTGCTAGATCTTGTCGCAAAGCGGTTGTATTGGTAGCCACAGAGTTTTTGGTATTCACAAAGAGTTTGGCGAACTGCTCTAGGTTTTGAGTGGATGATTGAGTGAGAACGATCCCGTTGTTGTAAATGGTAATGTTGAGATCGGCGAGGAAGTAACAGAAAGACTAAATCCATGAGGTGTCTTCCTTATCTGTTTGACCTGAAAAAGGATATGAGGGTTTTATTCTGGGTGTCTTTTGATTAAGTTGTGTTTGAATTTTTTAGCTGCATTTTTAGTAAGGTTAGGGGGATAAGTAATCTTAAAGGCAATGAAGCCCACTTGAGAGAGTGAGCCTTCAATAGGGCTGATGATAGAAGCAGCCATGGTGGGGGGAGGGCACAATTCGAGGAGACAGTGAATTCAAGGGTCAATTCTGGTCACTCATAGGGACGGCATGTTTGAAATAGTAAGGAATGTGAGTGGAAGGACCCCACCTGCATGTAATTCATATGAGGGTGTGTGTCTCCTATTTGTGCAAGGGAGATCCTGTAGAGTATAGCATGCCCAAAAGATACATGGAGGACATAGCGCCCCAGTGTGTGAAATAGGGGTACAGGTAGGATGACCACTCCAAGATGGCCGCCAAGTGTTAGGGATGGAGCACACCTTTTATAAAACAATCTCCGAACATTGCTGTAGTCACAGTGGTGGCTTAACTATCCACAAATATTTGCATGTCCGTGACCATTTGGACAGTTCCTTCATAGGGAATTGTTATTAAAAATTGGCGCTACATCACTTGGCCATAAATATGGCCTCTGAAGTCTGCCATGTGTCAGTCTGCCCTGCCAAGTGGTGCCACCCTGTCCTGGAAAAATTGAAGTGTTGCAGATCGTGTGCATCGCTTCTGTTGTGCGAATCGGAACTCGCACATCATCCTTTGCATGGGTCAGAACCAGGGTATCGCCCTTGTTATGCGGGGCGGAAATTGTGCATTACCGCCATTGTGTGAGACTTACCGTGGCATCGCAATGCGTGAGAAAAATCCACGTAAATGTTGGAAATGAGCTTATTACACCAGCATGTGATGCAATGAATGTTCCAGGCTGCATACTAGGAAGTGTGAAAATTACTCTCACTTTCTGTAAATGTCTGTTAGTTGGTGCTGGTTGTTGGTAGTGGTGTTGACAGTTTGTGGTCTAGTTGATACCTGGTGTGTCCCTGTCTTCTCTTTATTGTGTACTTTTGTGTCTTTGTTTAGTAATTTGTATCAATATTTGTCTTTGTATTATCAGGTGTCTGTAACTTTGGGGGTATTGGTACATTAGGGGTAGTTAGTTGTTTAAGGGTGTTTTTTGTTTAGTTTTAGTGTGTAAAGGAGGGATAGAGTCATGACAGGGAAGGGTAGGGGAAAACATTTGTCAGAGGGAGAGATTGAGGGATTAGTTTGGTTGGTAATGCACTACCTGCCGTGCATGGTGGCCTCCGGAGGTCGGGTGAGCCAAGGGTACCCACCCAAGGACGGAAGAGACCAATGGAATAGGGTATGTTGCCACTTTTTCCAGGTGTACAGATAGGATCGTACAGTAATTCAGCTGAAGCATCGTTGGTCAGATTTGGAAGCCTGTGAGGTTGATCTGGTGGACCTGCTGGGTTTGGGTGCTGCATAGGTATGAGTGGCAAGGCTAATATGTATGTGCCAAGTTACACCTTTGTCATCAGTACGCACAGCATAGCAACTTACCTTGCTGTGCTGACCCAAAGTGAAAGGGCATGAATGCCTTGACTTCAAACTTTACGGGGAATTCCTGTTCTTTCCCATCGCAATACAAATTTTGTCTGCCTCCTGTGAATGGTTTTACCTTTGTGTCATAGTGAAAGGGGGCCTGAGATGATGCTAGCATGGGATGTTAGATATCCCTGACCTAATACCTTCAGCCAAGTCAGCCCTGCAAGGTGGCTAACTGCATTCCATAATCATGCAATGTATTCATATATGTGTTAATAGTGTTGTAACTTGGAAATACACTGGGATGTCATAGTATTACTTTTAGGATATGATCTGTAGTACTATTTACAATGCATTGTCTAAATCATAGGCTTGTGGGTGAACATGCACCTTTAGTCCGAGGAGAAGTGGACAGCTTCTGGGATCCTAATGCGACAAGAAAGTGTCATGAGCACAGGGTTGTACCTCTGTGTAGTCTGTATCTGATTCATGATATTTATAACCGTGTGATGTGTTGGGGAGGTATCATTGCCTGCAAAGAAATGACAGTCAGTGTGCCAACACAAAACAAAATGTCCCCACAATCATTTAGAATTGACAAGGAGGCAGATTATTGTGAATGTAGGGGCAAAATAAGCAGGGCTACTGGAGTTATGCATTTATGCATCCATGGGGATGTTTGCATATTTATAGTTTTGATGCGTTTGACACATGATCCATCATCTGGTGCTTACTCTGCAGATGTTCAACACAAACAAATGTTTCCCTTCCTCAATTGGTACAAACGTGAGAAAATGCATTTCAACAGGTGTTGCTGCAAAGTGGAATGACCTTAGCAAACCTTGTCTAGTCAAGTTTCTGTTTCTTAACGCTATATTTGAGTATGAAACTGGTACTAATGAGGTTCACGCAATACCCAGACAGTGTTACCAAGAGTAAACATAAAGGAATAATGAAAATAAATATTACAAAATGTTCCCAGGAGGCTGCAGGGATATGCAGTTGCTACTATATTGATCCATGGTGTTGTACAGATTATTACCTCTCTGCCTGACTGTTGCACATTGTCAGTGTAAATGTCTACATGGCAGGGTCCTGGTTTTATGGCTTAGTGGCTGTAAACTGAGTGTCAGTCTGCACAGCTCAGGTGTGCAAATGTCATGTTTGTTAAACCTAGGCTGCTCCAGGAGGCCTCAATGCATGGATACAGTGTCAGTGGCATGAGTGTGGGCAGCTAGACAAACAGACTAGTTTGCACATGGATTGGCATAGAAATGCCAGCCTCATGCCCTCCATCTCCCCTATGTGCCATTTCTGTGAAGCATCCATACAGTGTAAGGTGGGAAGTCAAGTTACAGCACTGTGTAAAAGTTAAAAAGGAGGAATGCACAGTGTAACCAGGAGCAGGATAGGGCACATTACAATGTTTACTTACTGGTGGGGAAATTTTGCCTGACTAGCACCAACACAGCCACCTTTGGATGATGGTGCGAGTGGCCCTGCATTATACACAGCACAGTTCTTGTCAAGATGAGTGCTCCTGCATGCACACACACAATCCTGAGATGCTTTCACCTTTTTATGTGTGCACTGATGAATGCAGGTCAGGGAGAATCAGTGTACAGAAAAGTGAAAATATAAAGGTTCTCATGGTTTAGGTACACCGGTATCCCAGATGTTTTATGTGAGCTTTTAATGTTTTTGTATGATGGTGAATTGGTGAAGTGTTCAAAAGTAAAGTCTTGCAGGAGTGAAACACCCACCCTCCATATATGTAGTGGCTAAGAGTAAGTAAGGTGTGCTGCCTTGTGTAATTCCAAATGAGTTATGCAATGCAGAATCACAACCTGGACTATTCAATTCAATTCAATACACACATGTTACTCGGTGTAAGAGTAATAGACCATAAAAGAACATACAAATATTGCACAGAACTGTAAACAGACATCAGTGTTTAAAATAATTATAAAATAAAAACTATTTAAAGGTACTCAGTGAACTTTTATGGTCAAGACAAATGCGACAGGTAACATTCATGCTTAAATGAGCATCATGGCTATAAAAATACATAGAAAAATTGCACATAGATGTAATAACACGTACATGGTTGAAATAAGTAGAAGTTAAAAAAACAGTTAACAAGATACACAGTGGATATTTGGAGTTCAAGAGTGACATGTCAGATAGTACATCCAAAGTCCAGAATTTGAATGGGAACATTAAAAAAATAATACAAAATCAAATTGCAATGCGCCATTACAGAGTAGAGGATAGAAACTGCGATTAAAGTAGTAAGAGGGGGAGATGAAGAGAGAACAAAAACCTCGAATAGGGTCCGCCATGCGCTCCTAACATCCCCCAATAGTTGACGCAACTCATCCACCATGTTCTGTATACTGTGGCACACTGAAAATAATATTCTGTCGGACTAACCCGACATAGTCTTTCTAGCCCTAAGTGCTGCTTTAAGAAAGACACAGACAGAATAAACAATTTCAGGAGAGCACAAAGATTGTAAATGGAAGAGAGCGGGTCTGCAGCGATGAAGGCCTAGCCTTCTTAATAAGTATAAGAAAGTGCTGTTGTGCTAAGCTGTGCAAATTGCAAAATAACATAAAATGCAATAATGATTGAGCAGAGTGATTATCACAGGGGCAGCAGGAAATTGTGTTCCCCTCTGGATCTAAAAATTGTTTAAAAAAGAGAGATCAGTAGATTGTCCCAGCTCTGATACGGAAAAGTAGACACCGCTCCCATCTGGTCAACTCCAGTGTCAAATACAAAGGGGAATCATCAAAGTAAAGAAGACTGTAATATTGCAACATCAAGGGTTTAGTTAAATTGGATTTCAGCCTAATATGTGCTCGGTGGTTCTTCAATAATATCTTCACCTCCATCTTGGCGTTATTGGGGATGTGGCTTCGGTTTAGAAAACCAAAAGGGTATGCTGAGAGAGCCAAAAGTGTCTTGTAAGTAGCTGAGCCATGGTATGGAGCTAACCTTGTCCAACGTCAAGCAGTCGGATATAATGTCTTTACAGAGTTTGTTGGATGGATTCGACCAGATGCTGATCCATAACAAAAGCGCCGCCATCTGAATCGTATCTTTGATAAAAACCTGATTTAACTCTAAGTGGGTGGTAAGGCTGGGGGTGGATGGCGGTGTTCTTAATATCCTTCATAAAAAATGTTTTTCCTAAATGGAGCTTACTAAAAGCCCATACACCCACTCCATAAATAGCCACACTAATACCTTGCAGGTTGTAAACTTTCAAAGGTGGAGACAATGTCCCCCTGATTTGTGGTCTAATAAGGTTGCTTACTATGCCCGCGGTTTTGCTTAACTTAACACAAATCTGAGTACAATGGAAATTCCATGCCCTGAGGAACTAAACTTTTATCCTAAGTAACAAAAAATACTCGACGGACGTTGAGACATTCCCGTTGATACAGATATTATATGGCCTTAGTTTACCTGGGCCACAGGACATGATGTGCGACTTGGAATAATTTGTGTTAAGATTCAGTTGGTACATAAAAGAAGCAAAACAGTTCACCTGGTGTCTCAGGGCTTTTGGGGTATAAGCTAACAAAACAGCATCTTGCGCGTATAGTAGAGCGGGAGTTGGGGAGCCTGCGATTCTGGGTATATCTGTGTGGGAAGAGGCTAAGTGTGCTAATAAACCATTAATATATAAAATAAATAATAAGGTTGCCAATATACAACCATGCCTCACCCACTCTTTAAGGGAAATTCAGAAGAAAGCTTCCCCAGCGAAGTTATACAGATCCGTGCAGAGAGATCCGAGGGCAGAGAGTATAAAAAATTAACAAGAGGGGGTCCCCGACTTGATCCAGCAACATTAGCCAAAGTTTGGTCTTGTTTACTGAATCAAAGGCAGTGGATAAATCCATAAAAGCTAAGTATATGAGGGAGAACTTGCCATTAGTGTATTTGGAGATTGCCAAAGCCAGATTCAGACATAGTTCATTGGTACCTAGTTTAGACCAAAAATCCATATTGAAAAGGGGAGAATAAATCCTTATTAGCTGCCCATTCAACCAGGCGATCATAGATGACTCTACCAATGATTTTAATTTTGATATCAATGAGCTAAATTGGACGGTAGCACTTGGGTGACGATCAATCTCCCTTTTTGAATATGGGGACTTTTGTTACAGTAGACCATGAGGGCAGGATAGAGGTATATAGGGAAATGTTAAAAGTATTAGTGATGAGGGCCCCAGATTTCAGCAGGTCCATCTGTACCTGTCTGGGCCTGGGACTTTCCCTCCCTTACTATGCTGAATGGCCGACTCAACTTCCTCCAAATTTAGCAAAAGTGGGGAAGAATTCTGCAATGTAATGTGGAGAGCAGCAGACATAGTTGGATCTTTCTCAGTGTGATAAATGGAGGCAAAATGGGTAACCCAGTCACACCGGAGATGTTATTTTGGAGAGGGGGATTGATGGCAGAATTCCTGGACCGTATTAATTTTACCGCGTCCCAGAAGGATTTACTATCCTTTCCCTGGGATGCGAGTTCCAGAAGTTCCTAATCTTGGTTCTATACTTCCATCTTCCTGATTGCAAGGGCAGTTTTATACTCAGTGCATGCCATGGAGATTTTGATCTTATTCCTGGGGAATGCATTTAGAGCTTTCCTCAGCCTCCTGTTTGTCTGTGGACAAGCCCTATCAAACCATCTTGGGTACGTATTTGGGATACGAATGGGCTTAACCATGGAATCTCTGATTGCGTGCATTAGCCACTTATAGTGTCATAGAGTGGCCCTAGAGTCCAGTACATTCTCCCCTAAACAGCATAGTACTTTATTTAAATGTAACTTAAGTAGTACTGTGAATGACTCCTTAGGGTTATGCATATGCCAAACTATCCAGAAGCCATCCTCGGAGTGTTGCGTAATGGAGGCTAAATTCCTGTTACATGCCAGGCCTTTCAGCGGTAAAAGCATAGTAGTGCTTAAGGCATTGTGATCGCCCCATCTATAGGCAGAATCTCACTTTTGGAAAACCAAGATAAGATTCTGGGCTGACAAACATATAATATATGAGGGAATCTCTCCTACCCCCTCTAAATGATGTTGCATATTGCATGCTCCTCCAAGAGTTTCAAGTAAGTCAACCAATCCACTGGCAGTAAGATATCTAGAAAGTTCAACCCCCCCTAGCATCTTGCAAAACACAAAGCCTATTTGTGTCCGAAACTTGTGACCTAGGACACCCCTTGATCTTAGCATTAAAATCACCACAATGAAAAAAGTGACCTAGTGAAGCACTATTGTCAATCTTAGATTGTAGTAGGGATACAAAATTAAATAGGCTAATAAAGTGTTAGCAGATAGCATTGATAAAATCATTGTTATAGAAATTTATCAGATAAAAAGCCTTGTTTGTCTTTGGTAGGTAGCTAATCCACCGGCTGCTCAGCCGTGAGTGGAAGGAGTTGCAGGATTTGAATAACAAGCATAGCCCTTGAAGTGAGGCGGCTCAGTGAGCAGGCCTCCTGTAGAAGGATTAAATAAAACTTAGATATGAACGCCTTCCAATCATCATTATTAACTTTCCTTTGAGACCTGACACATTCCAACTAAGACAAAGTCAAGTATCTACGTTACTTCTAATCTGTTTGTTATGTGATCTGTTTTGTCTTTATGTATGTCCTTTCTCTTACAGATCCCTTTTTGGGCTTTCAGTAATCCTGAAGGCACTCCCAAAATCGTAAGTCTACATTGGTCTTGTTTTCATCTACCACAGGGTAGGGTGTGCCTTATCGTGCTCATACCGCCGTGGTTTTGGTCCTGACGAATGCCTCGCTAAGGGCAACAGGAGGCAGAACATGTTGACCACACACTCTATTTACATTAAGATGTAACTGGTCAATTTACCCAGTTCTGAACATCTGCCACACCATTTTTAACGTGTGCCTGATTATAAACCAATAAATAATTTTTTGCATGGATAAAATTAAGGCATTTTAAACCCCCTTTTATTCACTCGCTTACACTATTTCACACTCACGAATCACAAACAAACCTGCTCCGCTGTAGTCAGGCGTTGTAGCACACCAGGGAGGCACTCAGCCTCTCTGGTGGGAACCGAATGATGAAGCATGTCACCAACTAGGTTGGTGAGTGAGGGTTCTTTTAAACAAGAGTGATTCTCCTTGGTTGGCACTTCATTCATTGGCCTCACGCTTCTGTTGTTTATTTAGTATTACATTCCAACTATGGGCCAGATGTAGGTAATTCTATTTTACCGATTCATAAATACCGAATTTTACCGATTCGGTATTTATGAATCGGTAAAATAGAAGTACTGAGATGTAGGTAAATTTCTTTTTAAATTTACCGAATCGGTAAGAATCGGTATTTACCGAATCGGTAAATACCGATTCGGTAATGCCCATTGATTCCTATGGGCCTTGAAGCCTATAGGAATCAATGGGCAATACCGAATCGGTATTTACCGATTCGGTAAATACCGAATTCTGCAAGGGTGCAGGGGGTGTCACTTTAACACCCTCTAGCACCCTAAATACAGGTATGTGTGCCATGTGGCACACAGACATGCCCTAAGGGCATGTCTGTCTGTCACATGGCATAGGTGTGCATGCACACATGTGCATGCACACCTGGATTCTGTATTTTACCACCCAATTGGATTGGGTGGTAAAATACCGAATCTGTAAGGCCTGTGGCACTCTCAGGAGTGCCACCTACATTTGGAAATACCAAATCGGTGAAAATACTGATTCAGTATTTTACAGAATCGGTAAATTTACCGATTCGGTAAATTAACCGATTCTGTAAAATATATGCCCCTACATCTGAAAACCCAAATACCGGTCGGTAACGGCCGAATTCGGCCGTTACCGACCGGTATTTTGGCTCCTATATCTGGCCCTAAGAGCAGAAAGAGTTCTGTAGTGCAAGTATGAAATATGGATGGGGGTTGTGACTAGCGCTGACGCTGGCATTGGGGTAACAGTGATTAACTCTGAGGGATTGTTTACCAATGGTATAGTGTCTGAAGGGGGGAGTCAGTCTAGATTAAAAAGTGCCTCAAATCTGTTGGATACGGAAATGAGGCATGAAACGGGGTGAGCACTCTGGGTGACCTGGGAAGGCGGAAAGATATTAAAAAGTGGTTGACTGATAGTGGCTATCGGGACTAAGGTGTCTCTGTGTATGTTTATGTCCCCACGGTGGTTAGGCGAAGGTATGAAATTATCACAACTAGTTGGCTGCAGATTGGGTGGGCATCGGGTGGAATCAAAGGGGGTTCTGTACAAGCAGCCTAATGGAACTAAAGAAATAGAAGTGGAATCCCCTTTACTAGTTTTTGCATTGAATAACATGTGACAATCTGGACGAGTTTTACTTATCACCAATCAAATATATTTTTGACCAACTTTTCCCCCCATTGAATGATGCAATACCAACGCCAACAGTGTACATATCTGGACCATGTCTACAATTTCGTAGTACTGACTGGTCATCATGAATGTGACTCACTGTTATGAGTTATATGGTTCTTGTCATATTGTGACTACATGTCCATATTGTGCACCTACACCGTCCTCAGTTGGGTCAATTTGGCATGTTTCATTAGGAGATGTCTTTGTACTGAAGGTATATTATCCATATCTCTTACTCAAAATTTGGTGTAGGTCTGAACTGGCATTCATGATTGCATAACAATGTCACGCAAATTTAAGAAAACATAATGTACATTTGCATTTCCAGATTATATGTGTTTCCTTTTACTCTCCAGATAAATTGACAGCAGATATGGCAAGGGCCTTTGAGGTCAGACGGGACAGCTAGTGGCACATCCGCAATATAGGCAAAGCCTATAGGAAGCTGGGTCACATATATAAAAAGGGCAAAGGCTAGTAACACATGGAAGAGCGGAAGCAGGTCAGAACCCAAATAATTAGCAGCACCAACACCATCAAAAGGTGGCAAACAGCAGCAGCAGGTGAGCACACAGGCCACAGCGGGACCATCAAGTGCATCTCAGCAGACAGCTACACAGCAGCGGAGGCCCACCCGTGCAGGGGCCTCCATTTCCATTATCAATTGATCAGACAGATGTGGAGACTAAACAGGAGGATGGCTGGGATTGAACAGGAGTGGGCCAGCATAAGGGGGATTTTATTAACCTGCCAGAAGAAGACCTTGGAACAGATTGCTAGTCAAATTACTCTCTCCCTCAGAACATTCCCATTCCCACTTAGTTAGACGGCATAATGTTACTAAGGGATGAGTATAGGTTTAGGTTAAGTGTAGCTCATAAGGTTTAGGTAATTATTTTTTTAGTTCGTAGTAATTTTTAAGTGTGTTATTATAATGATAGTCTTTTAAGGGGGAGGTGGGGTTAATGTTTTTTGTGTTTAGTAAAAAAAAATAAAAATACCCCAAAATATATATATATATGTTTAGGATTATATGTTTAGATAATATATGTTTAGGATCTAGTTTATGTTTGTATTGTACTGAGCTATGTGTTTTAAGGGAGGTGGTGGTTGATGTTTAACTTGTTGTGTGTGGATGGTGCTTAAGATAGAGTTAGATACATTAAGATAGTATAGGCTAATGTTACATTTTGTTAGCGTAGGCTAGGTAGGTGTAGGTAGTTTTAATAGTGAACAGTTTTTATACATTAAATATATTATCTTTATTCTTTAGTTGGTTATCATTTAATTAGGAAGAGTTGGTACCATTGTGTTTGGTGAGTTGGATACATGATGCGCCAATTGACCTGAGGTCTTTGTTGATTCATTATGACATGACATTGATAAAGTACACATTGCTAATGAGAACATTAGAAAGGGTGTAATTAATAGATGTGTACATACAAAACTACCATGTCCAATTAAGTTAAGCTCAAACTTCTTTAAAAATCACAAAAGTCTCATTGGTGTTTCTATTTCTAATATGTTTGTAGACCTTTGATGCACAACCATATAAAACACTATATAGTTTGTAAAGAAAAACAGATTTATTTTTTGTAGAGCTTCCTAACCTCACACTACTTAATGTGAGTAGGTTTTGCCTCATATAGCAGTATATACACATAGTTGAAAGAAAGTTTTAGAGTTTATTTACAATTAATTTTACACATGGAAAAAAATATTTACATTTGAGTGGTCACTACAAAGATGATGAGAACATTGCCATTAGGGGTGTTCATTTGGATTTAGGCACCCAAGTGAATAAAAACAAAACTGAACAAACTAAGAGTACTGCCCTGGGTTCAGAAGAGGATGGCATGATGTCCTATACAGGAAAGATTAGAATTCTAGCCAGGGGGCAGTCATAAAAGTTAATCGGGATGTTCTCCTTCAAAAAGTAGGGCAATCAACATCCTCCTCTTCTGGTGCTTGTTCGGCCTCGCCTGGATGTTGTGGGGTTTGAATGAGAGGTACACACATGAAAGGCAGAAGATGTGACTCCCATGTTCCAAACAACATTTGTGAGTGCCACTAAGCTATGGTAGTCCCTGATCAAGGGTTTGCTGCTTTGACAACAAAGCAAAGATGTTTCTAATGAGAGCTCTCATTGTTGCTATGAAGTAGTGTAACTTGCATGCCAGGAACTGGATGGATGTATTAACGCCCCCCAGCTGCCTGACAATTTCACTGGTGTCAGATGTAGAAGGTTGGTGTTTTTGTTCCTTCTGCATCAGGACAACAGTGATGTTAGCTAGTGACTCATCAGTCCCATGGAGCCAAGAGTAGGTGTCTGTGATGAGCTATGTCAACCCCTTATTAGGGCTAACACACCTACGCACTTCCTCAAGAGTGCCCTCTATGGTCTCCATCCCCACCTGGTCCTCATGAGCCATCTGCTGCTGGATTCCTACCACTTGCCATTAGAGAGAATCTTGGGGGTCCTCGGAGTTGGTTGATGGTGATATTCTGTGTGTGTTGGTTCATCTGGAGACCCAACAACACCTTCTACCCTTGCCATTTCCGGAGGAGAGTTGTCAAAAGAGCCCAGGAGCTGTTGGAAGGTGTCATCATCCATGGGGGGCAGGATGGTGTCCTCAATGGGTTGGGCATCACAGACAGGCTGCTCTCCAGGAGGTAGTGTTTGTCCCTCTGGAATGATATATGAATATGTTTAGAAGATTCCATGATTGATTTTGACAAATCTGATAACTGTAACATTCAGACAGATTTTTGCTTGACTTCCAAGCACACAGGGATGTATGGAATATATGTTTCTGCAAATGTATATGGCCATGTTGTACTAAAGTAGTCTATTTGAGTAAATTTCAGACAACACAACGCAGTTCACCAGCTTGATGGCCTGCACTGCCTGAATGGGAGAGTACAAGAATGGGGCACATTTTTCAAGTTTGTGCTGCCTGCCTGCACTGTGAAAATTTGGTTTCTTAGCACCACTGCGGAGACCATTCCACCATGCAGCAGAGATGCCGGCATTTGCTCTAGACATCTGTTTTCAGGGCAGCACTGACCAAGACATGTCAAGTGTTATTTAGATTCATACTATCCTGCACTCTGCAATTCACACAGCACTGCTCACCAGGCTGACTTGCTGTACTGTCTTCCATGCAATTTGTGCATTATTGTACCTGATGGTTCATCTTTCAGAAACTTCCACAATCCACCACATGTAAAGCCACCTTGCTGCACTGCATGCAAGGAGAAGGGCCTGTACAAAGCCTTAATCCAAATTTGACTGGAGAATCAGGTACTCCTCCGGTCCTCATGGCTGCCATAAAGTTCCTGGCCAGTTTTTCTTTTGTCCTGCATTCATAATCATGCCACCCCTACTTGCACTCCAGAATGGTCTTCTTTTTTTGTGCAACACTCTTGATTGTGTCCACTATGGATTGCCAAATGGACTCCTTCCTCCCTAATTTCAATTTTGAGGTGACAAAAGGGAGAAGTTCATTTTTTGTCAACGACTCATTAATATCTGGTTCTCCTCCTCACTGAAGTTTGACTTCCTATTCCTCTTTCCCAGGCCTGCTGTGGAATCTTCTGGGATGGGGTGTTACCCTCCTGGCTCCCTGAGGCTCCTTCCATTCTTGTAAGTATTGTGGAGCATAACTGAGTTAAATGTGCCGCTTTTTCAAGCCCTTCCACGATGCAAAGCATTCCTGCATCACGCAATACTTATTAGCGGCACGTAAAGGTGCCATACAGTACGCAAATCAACTTTGCGTGATGTAAGGTGTACTTGCATTGCGCCACCTTGTGCCACTTCCAACAATATTGCATCCGAATTCTGACGCATCTTTGGTCCTTGCACCATTGTGCACTGTCCCGTAAATACGCCGCATCCATGGGGCAAGGAACTGGTGCAACATAGCGCATATTTTACTGACCCAACGCTGATGTAACGCAGCATTGCGCCAGTACTAATAAGCATGCCTCCAAGTGTAAGGGGTTTCAAGAAAACCTTTGCAAACCTTACTCAGAAAATACCTTCACCAGATCCTATGTTATGGCTGTGATTACTGCACTGCACAATGTGGCACCTCATGGGTTGGCTGGTGTTTTTACTGGCCGCTTGTTTACCTTGTTGCTGAAAGCTGTAAATGCAGTTTGTAAGCGATGGCGATTACTTATGTAAATGTCCTTCCAATGAAACCTTGAAGCCCATGGACATATGAGGTCAAAATTAATTTAAGCACCTCAGGGTGGTACATTTGTTCTCTGACAGTTAAATACAATTTACATTTTAACCTGTTACATTTCCTTAAGCTAATTGTATAGTTTATTTATCTTGTTTTTTGAGTTTAGCATAGCGCAGACTTACCCGAGGGCATCAGAGCTCTTCACAGAGTTAGCACAAGCAGCACCTCCATGAGATAGATTTGGAGTAAACGCAGATACATGGTGACAGTCCGTGACAAGGTATACTAGGAATTGCATAAGCAACAACTACGCAAGATACATTTGGAATATATACAATTATATGTATAAAGAAATGGAACTGTGAAATGTAACAAAAGGTGTGTATTTGTAAAGCTCATTCAACCAGAGGGATCTTGGCGCTGAATAAAAAATGTTTATTGTTCTATTCTAGTATGAGCAAAGCTATTCACTTCACCCAAGGCTGATAACACTGTACTAAATTACCACTGAGACATGAAACGGGGAGCACATCCAGAAACAGTGCTCCAGCAAAGTAATGACTGGTCTTGAGTTTCAGTCATGCGCTTACATCAAGAACTGTGCAGAAGCTGAGTGCGTCAAGGGAAGACAAGAGGCCCTGTGAACATGTGGGTCATGCTAGAAAAAACAAATCAGGGTCCCAAGGCTGTCGGACACACAGACACTGCCAATTATTAATGAAAATATCACCAATATGGAACAATTTGGAGCCAGAGGAGGACAGCAATGCTCAGAGAGAAGTGCTCCTGAAACCCACATCCCTCACAAATCTTCAGACACAAGTAGGTCCAAGGAGAGCCAGTAGCCAATAGCGTTTTGCAGGAAACAGGAAACTGTTCTCTCAGAGAGATTGAGCTAATGGTATTTTAAATTGCCTTCCACCTGTCCAGCCATAGTGATTAAAAGGGCAATAAGGTCATGCGAAGTGCACACGTTAGCACCCATTAGACACTGCACATGCAAGTGCCCCTCTACAGATGCCTATATCTGAGACATAAATATCTGTTGGACTCACAGATGACATCATTGACAGCACCTGTGTGGATGGGGCTCGTGCATGGCTGCATTGGTCTGTCAACTAGAGATGAAATCATATCTGAGTCTGCAGTGCCTGGCACATTAGATGTACTACTTGATTACTGAATATTCTGTCATCTGAGGAGACCGTTACATGTGTCTATACAGGAAGGTGGTGGGTGTTAATGGCATGTTGGACTGCACATTGAAGGACAGAAGAAGCTGATTGCACTCCATCTACCCTCACAGCTGCCTCAGTAAGCATGGCTCCTACATGACAATTCTAACTCAATAAAGCGCCTCGTGCTTTTATCCCTACATTGTGGTGAGGCAATGAATTTCTCATCTGCTCTGCGTCAGTGCCATAGCATTCAAAGATAAACTTGAAAGTATTGAGTCAGCCTGCATGCTGTGCCTACTTTTAGTGACTGCATCTCAGTGCGGTGCTGTCACTTCTTGCATCTTATCATGACTGCCAACTGCATTCAACTGTATATCATCATGCTTGCTAAAGAGTACACAGACCAGCCCCTTTTTCCCATCCCATTATGGATATTCTGTATATATATGTGGCTAGTGATGCCTCCTTTCTCACTGCCAGGCTGCGGATCTTGCCTATGTCTTCAACAGTGTCTATTTTATATCTAAACATATCAGCATCACACAGTTATACAGTCACATCCAGCCACTACTTTCTGTTCAACTTGATATATTGGGCCCTTTCTCATGATGTTTGGGTCTGGACTCTTGATTAACCCCTTCGCTGCTAGGCCTTTTCCCCCCGGTGCTAAGCCTTTTTTTGACTATTTGGGGGAGTTCGCTCTTAGGCCCCTGTAACTTTTTGACCACATAAGTTATCAATGCCAAATTTGCGTCCTTTTTTCCAACATCATGGGGATTCTAAAGGTACCCAGGGTTTGGTGATTCCCCTGGAGGGGACCCAGAAAGTAGCCAAATTACAGCTAAATTGTGTTGTTTTTGGAAAAAATATGAAACAAGGGCTACAGATGAAAGCATCTGTTTTGTTCCCTGAAAATGGTATAAAAAAGGGGGTGTGGTGCTGAAATCACCATCTTCCCAGCTTTCAGGGACAAGCAGACTTTTGTCAGAAAAGCAAAAATGTTTAAGCAGTTGTGGCATTTTTCTGGGACATTGACTATTTTTGCTAATTTTTGTGCTTTCAACCTCCCTTCCAGATAATGGTGGAAATGGGTATTAAAGCAATAATGGATCCAGGAAAGTTATACATTTTGGAAAAGAAGACAAAAGTCTGAATTCAGCAAGGGGTCATTTGTGTAGATCCTTCAAGGTTTCTTTATAGAAACTAACAGTTAAATATAGGAAAAATTGAAAATTAGTTGAACAAAACAGCCTTTTGTGTCAACGTTTTCACATGTAACTTCTTTTAATTATGACAACTCTTTGAAAGCAAGATATTGTTCCATCCGCTAGACCTTCCTGGTTGTGGGGATATATAGGACCTGTAGGTTCACCAAGTACCCGACGAATCCAGAGTCAAAAACTGAGCAGCAACTTGGAATGGTTTTTTATTATGTACCGGGTATAGAGCAATTATACTGGGAAAATGTATACATGGAAAAATCGGTATGAAAGACACCTATGTATTTTTGAAATGGGAACAAAATATAGAGTTTAGAAACAGTCGAAATTTGCACATTTCTGAAATTGGGAATACTCATACTAGCATGAGAATTATCAATCAATTTTCAAAATTACTTCTTTTTTACACATTGTCTTTCATTTCGAAGGCAGACATGCATCAGAAGTGAATAGGTACTAACAGTTGCTTTTCAAATTTGAATTACCCCAAGTGTCCCGATAAAAATGGTACCTCACTTGTGTGCATAGGCTTACTGCCCACGACAACGCAACGTGAACACACTACATTTTCACAATGAAAAATTACCCTTATTTGGAAAAGTGCCTAGCTGTAGTTTTTGAAGCCTAGTTCTGCCGGCACCTAGGGAAACCTAGCAAACCTATATAATTTTGAAAACTAGACACCTAGAGGAATCCAGGATGGGGTGACTTGACTGGCTCACATCAGGTTCTGTTACCCAGAATCCCTTGCAAACCTAAAAAATTGTAAAAAAACCCAAATTTTCCTCACATCTCTGTGGTGGAAAGTTCTGGAATCTGCGTGGATCCACAAATTTCTACTTTCCTCGTGTTCCCCAAAGTCTTACGAGAAAAATGGTACCTCACTTGTCTGGGTAGGCCTAGTGCCCGTTACAGGAAACGGCGCAAATCACAAAGTGGACACACCACAATTTCACTGCGAAAAATGACCCTTTTTTGGCAAAGTACCCAGCTGTAGTTTTTGAACCCTAGCTCTGCCGACACCTAGGGAAACCTAGAAAAACTATACATTTTTTAAATCTAGACACCCACGGGAATCCAAGAGGGGGTGACTTGACTGGCTCACTCCAGGTTCTGTTACCCAGAATCCCTTGAAAATCTAAAGAATTGTCAAAAAACCCAATTTTCCACACATTTCTGTGGTGGAAAGTTCTGGACTCTGCGTGGATCCACAAATTTCCACCCACCCTGCGTTACCCAATGTCTTCTGAGAAAAATGGTACCTCACTTATGTATGTAGGCCTAGTGGCCACGACAGGAAACAGCACAAAACGCAAAGTGGACACACCACAATTTCACAGTGAAAAATGACCCTTTTTTGGCAAAGTGCCTAGCTGTAGTTAATGAACCCTAGCTCTGCCAGGAACCTAGGGAAACCTATCAAACCTATACATTTTTGAAAACTAGACATCCAGGGAAATTTCAGGATGGGGTGACTTGACTGCCTTTCACCAGGTTCTGTTACTCAGAATCCCTTGCAAAGCTAAACAATTGTCAAAAAACACTTTTTCCTAAAATTTCTGTGGACTTCCCAGGGTGTCTGGTTTTCATGTGGATTTTGTAGGTTTCCCTAGATGGCGGCAAGCCCGGGGCCAAAAAAACAGGTGACTCCCCCAAAAACCAGGTAGTTTTCTGATAGGTAATTTTGAAGTCTCCACAACACGATTTGGGCCATTTCCTGTTTCAACCACTTTGCCTGCCCACACAGGTGAGGTACCATTTTTATTGGGACACCTGGGGGAACGCTGGATGGGAGGAAATGTGTTGATCCACGCATATTCCAGACCATTCCCACACAGAAATTTGAGAAAAAAGTGATTTTTTTCAGCTAAATTTGAGGTTTGCAGGGGATTCTGTGTAGGAAAATGTTGGGGTACCCATGCAAGCAATACCTCGCTGGACTCCCCCGGGTGTCTAGTTTTCAGGAATGTGTGAGTTTGGTAGGTTTCCCTAGATGGCCGCCAAGCCCGGGGCCAAAAACCCAGGTGACTCCCCTTGCAAAACCAGGTTGTTTTGTGATAGCTCATTTTGATGTCTCCTCAATACGTTTTGGGCCCTTGCCTGTCGCGGGTACTTGACCCATCCACACGAGTAAGGTACCATTTTTATCGGGAGACCTGAGCAAACACTGGGTGGTGGGAAATTTGTGGATTCACATAGATTCCAGAACTTGCCCACACATATATTTGAGAAAAAAGTAGTTTTTTTCAGCCAAACTTGAGGTTTCCAGGGAATTCTGGGTAGGAAAACGTTGGGGGACCCACGTAAGCCATACCTTTCTGAACTCCCCAAAGTATCTAGATTGCAGAAATGTGTGGGTTCGGTAGGTTTCCAAAAATGACCGCTGAGCCCAGGTCAAAAACTCAGGTGACTCCCCTTGCAAAACCAGGTTTTTTTTGTGATAATTCATTGTGATGTCTCCTCAATACGTTTTGGTCCCTTTCCTGTCTCGGGTACTTGACCCACCCACGCCAGTGAGGTACCATTTTCATCGGAAGACCTGGGGAAACACTGGGTGATATGAAACTCGTGGATCCACGTAGATTCCAGAACTTTCACACGCAGAAATTTGAGAAAAAAGTGTTTTGTTTCAGCTATATGTGAGGTTTGCATGGGATTCTGGGTAGGAAAACGTGAGGGAACCCTGGCAAGCTATACCTTGCTGGACTCTCCCAAGTGTCTAGTTTTCAGAAATGTGTGGGTTTGGTAGGTTTCCTAAGATAGCCTCTGAGCCCGGGGCCAAAAACCTAGCTGACTCCCCTTGCAAAACCCGGTTGTTTTGTGATAGCTCGTTTTGATGTCTCTTCAATATGTTTTGGGCCCTTATCTATCATGGGTACTTGACCCACCCACGCGGATGAGCTATAATTTTTCTCGGGAGACCTGGAGAAATGCTGGGTGTTAGGAAATTTGTGGATCCACGTGAATTCCAGAACTTTGCCACACAGAAATTTGAGAAAAAAGAGAATTTTGCAGCTAAATTTGAGGTTTGCAGGGGATTCTGGGTAGGTAAACTTTGGGGGACCAACGCAAGCCATACCTCGCTGGATTTTCCCGGGTGTCTAGTTTTCAGAAATGTGTGGGTTTGGTAAGCTTCCCCAGATGGCCGTCAAGCCAGGGGCAAAAAACTAATGGGACCCCCCTTGCAAAACCAGGTTGTTTTGTGATAGGTAATTTTGATGTCGCCTCAATGGGTTTTGGGCCCTTGCCTGTAGTAGGCACTAGGCCTACCCATGCAAGTGAGGTACCATTTTCCTCAGAAGATTGTGGGGAACGCAGTGTGAGTGGAAATTAGTGGATCCACACAGATTCCAGAACTTTCTGCCACAGAACTATGAGGGATTGTTTTTTTTTTTGGACAAATGTTTAGGTTTGCAAGGGATTCTGGGTAACAGAACCTGGTGAGAGCCAGTAAAGTCACCCCATCCTAGTTTACCCTGGGTGTCTATTTTTCAAAAATGTATAGGTTTACTAGGTTTCCCTAGGTGCCGGCAGAGGTAGAGTTCAAAATCTACAGCTAGGCACTTTGCAAGAAAAGGGTCTATTTTCACTTTCAAAATATGGTGTGTCCACATTGCGTTTTGAGCCGTTTCCTGTCGTGGGCTCTAGGCCTACCCATGCAAGTGAGGTACCATTTTTTTCTAAAGACTTTGGAAAATGTGGGGTGGGTGGAATTTTGTGGAGCCACACAGATTCCAGAACTTTCCACCACAGAAATATGAGGAAAATGTGGGTTTTTTAAAACAAATTTTTAGGTTTGCAAAGGATTGTGGGTAACAGAACTTGGTGGGAGTCAGTCAAGTCACCCCATCCTAGATTTCTGTGGGTGTCTAGTTTTTAAAAATTTACAGGTTTGCTAGGTTTCCCTATGTGCCGGATGCGCTAGGGCCCAAAATCCACAGGTAGGCATATTGCTAAAACAATTCTGTGCCTAGTCGGGTTTCTGCCACCCTGGGGGAAATATCGGGGGAGGGTGTTGACTTGATATGCCCCCAAGGGGGGCAGAAACACTGTGGCTGTTTTTTTGGGGGGTGGGGGTCTTGGTATGCCCATTCAGGGTCACCCCAATGCATAGAAAAAGCCAGCGTAATCGTTTGCGTCTAGTGGGTTTTTTGCCCCGGGGGTAGATTGGGGGCTACTTCCCCCATGTTCCCCTGAGGGGGTCAGAAAGGCTGCAATTGTTGCGGGTGGGGGGTGGGGGCATTGACATGCCAGTTTTGGGCAGCCCCCTCCCTAATTAAAATTTGCTCCAAATAATCCCTGGCATCTAGCAGGCTTTTTGCCCCCCCAGGGGGGGCAGATTGGGAGCTACTGTCCCATCTGCCTCCCAGGGGGGCAGTAAGGCTGTAATTTTTGCAGGGAGGGGGTGGGGGCATGGGCATGCCCGTTTTGGGCAGCCCCCACCCTAATTCAAATTTGCCCAAAAAAATCCCTGGCGTCTAGTGGGCTTTTTGCCACCCGCCCCCCCCCCCCCGGCGGGGCAGATTGGGGGCTAATGACCACATCTGCCCCCCAGGGGGTCATAAAGTCCACTAGATGCCAAGGAGTTTTTTGGGCAAATTTTAATCAGGGTGGGGCTGCCCAAAAACGGCATGCCACTGCCCCCACCCTTATTACAATTTGCCCAAAAAATCCCTGGCATCTACTGGGCTTTTTGCCCCCCCCCCGGTGGGCAGATTGGGGGCTATTGTAACATCTGCCCCCCAGGGGGGTCAGGAAGGCTGTAATTTTTGCGGGGGAGGGGGTGAGGGCATGCCTGTTTTGGGAACCCCCACCCTAATACAAAGTTGCCCCCAAAATATTCCTGGTGTCTAGTGGGATTTTTGCCCCTCCGGTGGGGCAGATTGGGGGCTAATGCCCCCATCTGCCCCCCCAGGGGGGACAGAAAGTCCACTAGATGCCAGGGAGTTTTTTGGTCAAATTTTAATTAGGGTGGGGCTGCCCAAAACGGGCATACCAATTCCCCGGCCCTAATTAAAATTTGCCAAAAAAATCCCTGGCATCTACTGGGCTTTTTGCCCCCCGCCCCTCAGGAGGACAGATTGAGGGCTACTGCACGATCTGCCCCCCAGTGGGGTCAGGAAGGCTCAGGGGGTAAGGGCATGGGCATGCCCGTTTTGGGAGCCCCCACCCTAATTCAAATTTGCCCAAAAAAATCCCTGGTGTCTAGTGGGTTTTGTGTCCCCCCCGGGGGGACAGATTGGGGGCTATTGCCACATCTGCTCCGAGGTGGGGCAGGAAGGCTGTTATTGTTGTGGGGGGGGTGGGAGCATGGGCATGCCCGTTTTGGCAGCCCCACCCTAATTCAAACTTGCCCCAAAAAATCCCTGAATCCCTGGCATCTAGTGGGCTCCCCCCCCCCCCCCGGCGGGGCATATTGGGGGCTAATGCCCCCATACGCCCCCAGGGCGGGCAGAAAGTCCACTAGACGCCAAGGAGTTTTTCAGGCAAATTTTAGTTAGGGTGGGGGCTGCCCAAAATGGGCATGCCAATGCCCCCACCCTAATAAAAATTTGCCAAAAAAATCCTTGCCGTCTAGTGGGGTTTTTGCCCCCCGGGGTGGTAGATTGGGGGATACTGCCCCATCTGCCCCCCAGGGGGGCAGGAATGCTGTTATTTTTGCAGGGGAGGGGGTGGTGGCATGGGTATGCCCGTTTAAGAGCCCCCACCACATATTATAATAAAAAAAACTGCCGTATAGTGGGCTTTCTGCTCCCCGGGGGGGCAGAAAGGCTGTAAATTTGCCCCCATCTGCCCACCGGGTGGGGGGGTGCAGAAAGTTCACTAGACACCATGGAGTTTTTTGGGCAACTTTTTATTAGGGTGGGGGCTGCCCAAAACGGGCATGCTAATGCCCACACCCTAATTAAAATTTGCCTAAAAAATCCCTGGTGTCTACTGGGCTTTTTGTCCCCCCGGGGGCAGATTTGGGGCTAATACCCCGATCTACTCAGGGGGGACAGAAAGGCTGTCATTTTTGCGGGGGGTGGGTGGGGGCATGGTCATGCCCATATTGGGGAGCACACCACAAATTATAATAAAAAAAAACCCTGGCATATAGTGGGCTTTCTGCCCCCCGGGGAGCAGAAAGGCTGTAAATTCTGCGGGTTGGGGGCATGGACATGCCCTTTATGGGCAGCCCCCACTCTAATAAATTATGCAGCAAAAAAAGATTTCCCTGGCGTCTAGTGGGCTTTTTGCCCCCGGGGGGTCAGATTGGGGGCTACTGCCTCCATCTGCCCCCCAGGGGGGCAAAAAGACTAAATCACACCAAAATAATTTGGGGGTTTGGGGGGAGCAAAAGCCCATGCCCAAGGGGCTGCTCCCCTCTCCCTGGTGTATAGTGGGAGGATCTCTGCTTGGGGATCGCCCTCCCGTGGCATCCCCAAGCAGGGATCCACTGCAGAGTATCATTGGAAAGGGGAGATTCTCCCCTTTCCAATGATACCTCTCCCGTCTTTCTACGTGCACTGGGGGCTGATATAGCCCCATGAGAACATAGAAAGTGGAACTGAAATGAGCATTTCATTTTTGGTTTCCGTGCAATGACGACATCGCGGAGTGCTCGCTCATCCTCATGGCAGAGAAATCAGGGAGGGGGCTTCGGTAGCCGGGGAAGCTCATCCCCAGCCTCCAAGTTCACAGGGGAATAATAGAAATCCCTATGCTGTCTGCAGCAGAGGGATTTCGTGCTCCTGGCCTCATGACGTAATGGTTTTGTCATGAGCACAGGGGCACCGATGCTCATGACGGAACCATTCTGTCATGAGCATCGAAGGGGTTAAACTGTTGCGGTCCACTTTGTCCACCCATGCTGATTTGGCTCCCACCACCCACATCAGCTTATGTGTACACACACCCCACCCACACCCCACCATCTTCTTGGTTTAGTTTGAATATTGGGCACTGATGAATTAATAGGAGATTTTGTTTGGTTAGGGCTATCACTGTAACCATGACTGCCAACCCTATCTCCCAGGTCCTAGGTGGAGCCATGTGAGTATACTGCCAAATATGTGGCTTCATTTCTGTATGGAAAAAGGCAATTTAGTTTATCTCATGATTGTGCAAAGACACTCAGATGGCTAACTATCACTGTCAAATTTCTGAACAACATGATTGCTCATGGTGTGGCTATAGGGAAAGTACTGTTAGGGGTGTTTCAAATGACATACAGTAACAGTGATGACAGAAAAACAATAAAATGGCAAAGACATGTTCTCTTTGTGGATATGTAGGAACCTATTGCTTTCGGGCTTCTCCCTATTTGACACCATGTAGTGGTACAAGGTCAAGAAATTAAATAGTTGTACATGACAACGACAGATGCATGTCTGCTTGCTACCCCTTCAATCTAAGTGGAATGAAGATGGGTATGATAGGACATGTTGTAGTGTAGTTCTTATATTCCCAATAGCTCTGCGCATTGGAATAATCTATCCTGTAGATTAGACGTTAGACTGAGGTCGACTAGGTTTTTATTGAATATACAAAACTTAATAGTGAGTGCCAGCTAGCTCAGAAGGCACTAGAAACGTTCTTGAATTCACAAGAAGGATTAGTTTCTGATAACCACATAAACATGACAACTTTGTTTCCCAAGAATTAGAAATATATCTCTAGAGTCGCAGAAACAATAGATAAGAAGTTCACTCAGTCATGCTTCGTTTCAATAGAGTTGCAGAGAAATAGAGAGACAGGCGTTTTCAATAAAAAGGTTTATTGAATAGTCTTCTTTCTCATGCAAGAGAAGTGAACTGCTACAATCGTAAAGAAGACTGCAAAGTATAATGCATACAGCAAGAATAGTATTATAAAATAATACTGTAAAAGCATTGTATAGTTTCTAAGCCATATAAAAATACATACATAAATAACATTGACTAAAATACTCAACTGGTGCTTCTAAATACGCCTACCCCAATGTACCTAACCTAAGTCTAGTACGTGGGAAGAAATAAGTATTGTGTAGCATAGGTTTAGTTCTTTTTTACCAAGAATCTACCAAAGGTTTCTCTAGGTTCTAATAAGCTCCATGCCTTGGTTTAGAATGAAGGCGGTCTGGTATCTCTGTCTCAGGACTCGATTTCCCAACACCTCGCAAGGGGAGCTTGGAAACACTGGAGCTAGATTCTCAGCGAGAGAAAGGCAGTCTCTTGATCATTGCATCAGCTGGAGGGTCGGCTTCCTTCGGCACTTGCTGTAGCGAACTGCGTCGGGCAAGTAGATAGTCGAACTGCTCCGAACCACCGTAGTTTGCCATAGCAATTGAAGGTATATTTATACCTTGAAGGTGTTTAGGAATGCCATAGATTGATGTAAAGTCAGGCATAATAACATCAGGAAAGAACCCCTAGGGAATAATTGTTCTTTGCAAAGTACATGAGTTCTTGGACAAATCAATATTCAAGCAAGGGGAAATACCCTAACTGCTTAAGCCGATTTTCAAAGAAATCGTTGTGATGTTTCATACGGGTGGAAGTAGCCATGCCTGTATTTGGTCTGCATGGGCTATGTCTAAATAAGGGATTGATTTCTATGCGTATATAAGGGCAATATGAATTGTACCTATATAAGGTCATGAATCGGGAGAATTCACTCGGAGCCTAAAACGCCACACAACACCGACTCCACTTTATTATGTATGACATTACTAAGTTCTGAACGCATTAAATATATCTAAACGATGTGTTAAACCCAACCAAAATACATAAAGATACAGTGGTACTGTTTGTACATGAAAAGCAATTGTGCTGTACGCATTTAAAGCATTGTTTCATTCAAAGCAAATAGATGACATTTTGAAAATGTTATCCGAATGAATCATGAGAATACATTTATGAAATGGCTTCTTAAGTACAGAAGAAAAAGTTGAGACCATTCCATGGCAGATTATATAATCTGTTTGAATGTGGACAAGGTCAAATATTGTCTCTTGGAAATTTTTCAAATAATTCTAGTTCTCTATGAATAGTTCTACTATGAGCAGATTACTTTGTGCCAAAAAATGGAAAAAAATTTTTTTTCGAAAAACAAAAGCTTGATCATAGAAAAAAAGGAGTTCCAACGTTAGGAACTTATTTTGATCAATAAAGGTCTAATTCAGAGTCTCACAGAACACTGTGTGCCAGTGTTATTGTTAGGAGAAAACATCAAATCTTCTAAGTCTGAAAAGAATTTGTCTACCATTGTAGGTGAAAGTTGCATTACCTCGTTAAAAAGTTTAATTGCACAAAGAGGCTGATAACGCGGGATTTCTGGTCTATTGTTATCTTACCAGATCCCAGCTCAGGTCGACTGAATCGTTGGTACCTGTCATTGAGTAAAAGGCAATCCACTACTAGGTTAATCAAGAAAGAACTTACACCACTCTAAAGAACCACTTACCACTGGAAAAGGTTAAAAAGTTTAATTTAAAGCCAAAAGTATCTGGAGATACAAACATCTCAGAATAAGGTTCAAAAGATATACAGGTATCAATATAAAAAGGAACTCTCTGAATGCTCTCAATCGACAAAAGGAAATTATCAAAAATATCTCAAATACCATTAGAGTTGCAAGAATCGCTGTGAGTTGCAACTTGAGAGTCATTTACAGAAAAGAAAAATACAGGTTAGTCTGTCCCTACACTAGACTAAGTGACATCCCTACTTAACAAGATCTTTACCTAAAAAGGTGTCAGCAGTGGTGACTTCCAAAGAAGATCACACACTTCCCTTAGTCTTTGTCTCAAAGTCGAAGTCTTTCAGTTCTCTATCTGCCTACCCATCCGCTCTCTTAGGCTCCTCAAATCATCTGCTCTAACTCCACCCCGGGGTGCTATCCCTAATACAAAATCACATTTCCAATAGGAACGCCCCTTAAGACGCCTCTCACGTGGTGCAGTTTCGAGCGGCAAATTCCGTGCTGGTGCTCCTCGGGACTCTTCATTAAAGTTGACCTTGCTTCCCAGGCTTCTCTTCGACCAGGCGGTACCCCCTAAAATTCCTGAAGACTCCTACAGGCCTGTGCCTGGCGCCTCTGAACAAGGGCCTATTCATTATTTCTGATTTAAGTTCCCCTTGCACCTGCAAACAGACACTCTCTCGGTAGGCCCCAAATTCCAGCATCTACCATCTCTAGAAGTCATAAAACATCTTGGACAGACCTATCGTTCGTGCTCTGTGTGACCTCTCCTTAACGAGCTCATGCAGATCAAAGAAGCGACTTTATCTATTCAGGCCTACTAGAATTACATGAAACGGGCCTCTGCAATATGCACATTAAATTTCTTTGTTTAAACAGTATTTTAACTAACACACATTACTATAAAGTAACACATCTATTTAAAACATACTTCAATTCCATGGTTAATAATACTTTGCAGTAAAATGACATTAGAATCCAAGTCACTAAAAGTGTAGCAGCATCTTTCGTTTCTTGTGAAATGCCATGTGGCCTACACATTTTCATGGTTTGCAGAATTACATTTCGTTTCACTTAGTCATCTAACGTGTGACTCCAACATCATTTTAACATTTCTACAACCTCTACATTAGTTTTTCACACTTATATATGCATCTATTCTAATTAAACACTCATATATTTTCTCTATATAAGTTGACACTCTTGTATATTCCACACTAAACATATACTACGTGCTTGTAAATATGGTGCACTTCTACATTTTCAGATTTGTGCTCTCTCAATCCCCCTTTGATGACTTACAGTAGTCATCATCATCACAACACCCTCTCTAAGGTACAAAGTATCAAACTGAAGTCGTTGCAATCTTCCCTCGTTTCATCTCCTCTAGAGCCCTCAGACTCCGGTACTGATTCTCCTGCATCGCAGCTAATCTCCTCCCCTGCTCTCGCATAGATCTTTGCAACCTGTTTGCTCTATACCATTTGTACAGTTTCACCAATCCCCACAAAGAGATTATACAAATCACTATTATGATGATAGGTTTCAATATGTACCAAATGATATTCTTTCCCAGGTTGGCAAACCAACCTCCAACTTTACCCATTCCTTGACCTACCTTTTCCCACACTGTTACCTTAGTCAAATCTTCTATCTCATTATGTATTTCAGTAATGTTTCGAATGTACTTTTCAAGCGGTTTTGAATTGTCTGGAATGTAAGTGCAACATTCCTGGACCTTCAAAGCCTTACAGACTCCGCCCTCTTTGGCCAACAGAACGTCTAGAGCAAGTCGGTTCTGAAGAACCATTGCCCTTATCGATTGCATCTCTCCCTCCACCAGCATTAAAGATCTAGCAGTACTGGCGGACAACCTATCTACAACTGTTGCCAATCTTCTTATCTTAACATCATTTAGTGCTATCCCTAAAATAGGAAACATAGCACCAAACACATCTCCAATTACCTCCTCAGCGCTTACATCCCTTCTTCCTCTAGCTGATGTTTCTCTCTTTTTGGTTTCTAAGTCCTCAGCATGGTATATTTTGGGGAAGACAATTGCCAAATAACATGATCCATACCAATTATCTGGTAGTTTCACATATGCATTTCTTCCACAGACAAAATACACATTCGGGATCACCTGCCTTTCCTTCAGGAAATCCTTAGAATAGTACTCTAATTGGAAAGCATGTTCACAATGAACTTCTCCTACAAACACATTCTCATAATATGTTTGACTTCTGTGTATACATAGCTCTCCCCGTTTCTCCCGGTCTAAAGCTATTGGACCACTGCTACCCTTTCTTTGGTGTTCTCTTTCTTCCCGGGTCCAATCTGTTTTCCATTGTCCTGAAGCTTTTAGGATCTTTTGTTTCCTATATCGATCATCCACCTGCCCTATAAACTTTTTCTCAATTTCTGACACTTTACAAGTCAAATTATTTCTTCGGGCATGTGAAGTATCTAATGTTTTCCATGGAATGAAAAATTTCTGTAACCTGTCCTCACTCTTATAATAATCCCACTTGTTTAGATGTTTATAATTCGGCACCTCCGGCAGTACCGAATCAAAGTTCGAAAAATAATACTCAAACCCCTCTCGTTCATAAAATATGCTCAGCAACAAACTACATGAGATTCCATAGGTCAATGGAAGATGATGGTATCTGATGCCTTCATCTACAGAAGCTGGCAACTGCATACAGACGTAGCAGTTCTTCGCCTCCATGACATCAATATATTCATAAAGCAATTTGGCATAAGCATTCGTTTTAAAATTCCCCTGTGACTCATCTGCATGTAATCTTTTTATTTCAGCATCTAATAAAGTTTTCTCTTTCGCTGTATTTTCCCCCTGTTTACCAATCATAGGAGGCTTCTGTGTTGGTACACTTTTTGCTTCTTTTTCTATTTTCACATCATTTTCATGTCCCACTATATATGATACAGTAACTACTAAAACTATAAGAGAAATCACTACCCATAAAAGTGTGCCTAGTATGCATTTTGCCCTGCGGTTCGGGTTGCCAGCCTCCATGGTCTCAAAACAGTGTAGTTCTGGTTTTCTTTCACGGCACAAGTCTCTTTGCTTTGCTTCTCCAATCTTTCGAACCACACCTCCTGGAAACTGAAAAATCCCCTCCGCAGAAACAGTCTCTGAGTTCTGTAGCAATAGGCAACCATAGCCCTTCTCCATCCACTAAAAGGGAAGTCCCTAATTCTTTCTTCGTCCACTCGGCGCTAGGTTGTCTTTTCAATCAATATTTACAAAGTTCTTTACAAAGTCTTTAATAGTCCGAAACTATGCGTGTTCCCAGAGCTTCCACCACTAGCTCAAATATTTCCATACGAAGAAGGACTCCCTCCAGTATTGGACACCTTGAACAGCAACACGGAAATTCAACAGTCTCAAAGATCAATTTTCTTATTCCGCTCAGGAGAGGAGGATAGACGATGTTGAGTGTCAGCAGTCTTTCGACCTCCAATCCTGGTAACAGGAACCTTACTTCCACTGTGATGATCGGGTCAGTTCTGGTCAGGGTCACTTCCCTCACCCTCCCAGTTCTGCGTCCCGCTGAGGACATCTGTAGAGAGGTAGGTCCACTCAGGAGTAGCGTATCTTCTGCAAGGCACTCGCACCCTCCTTGATCTTCTCGGACCTTCCTGCTCTTGTCCTGGTGCACTTTCTTCTGGATCTGAGTCTTCGGATATAGGAGCAAGAGTTTCCTCTCGAGCTGGCTTCAAGCTTGGCCTCCTTTTTCTTTCAGGCCAGGTAGCCGCTCCACGCCTTGTTCTCCTATTTCTTGTCCGTTCACTCAGTTCTTGATCACTCTGAACTTGCTCTGTCTCTGAGTTGGTTTCACAACAGCTTTCTCCTTCAGTGGCAATTTCAGTTTCACTGCCGTCCTGTTTTCCTTCCTCTTCTGGATCTGTGACACTCCCAACTTCTTCAGACACCCCCACAGCTTGACTGATCCCCTCTTGTGCTTCTTCCTCCACCACTGGATTTTCGTCTGCGAGAGGAGCTGTTTCTTCCAGGGGTGCTGGAACTTTTCGAGTATGGGAAGCGTGGATCCAATTTGGCAGTCCTCCGCACTTCACGGCGGTGTTAGTGATTAGGACTATCTGGAAAGGCCCCTTCCAGCGCACGTCCAAGCAGTTCTTCCGGACGTGCTTCTTCACCAGCACCCAGTCCCCTGGGCACAGGTCGTGGCACTGATTTCTTGAAGCTGGAACTTCTGCGGCCTGTACCTGAAGGGACACAGAATGAATGGCGTCAGATAACCCCTTGCAGTAATCCAGGATCAGGTCATCTGTAATATTCAGTAATGCAGCTGTGGGGATAGTTGGAAGTCTCATTGCCCTCCCCATCAACACCTCATGTGGAGAGAGACCTGTCCTCCTGGCGGGTGTGCTACGCATGCTCATAAGGACCAAAGGAAGAGCATCAGGCCAACTTAGGGAAGTTGATGAACACACTTTAGCAATTCGACATTTCAACGTCCCATTTATCTGTTCCACGATACCTGAGGCCTCTGGTCGATAGCTACAATGCAATTTCTGATCAATGTTCAATGCAGAGCAAAGCATCTTCACAACTTCGCTGTTAAAATGTGTCCCTCTGTCCGATTCCAGAGAGGCAGGCACCCCGAAGCGCGGTATCAACTCTCTAAGCAACAATTTTGCTACTGTGAGTGTATCGCACCTGCGTGTAGGGTACGCTTCAACCCATCTGGAAAATATGCATACTACCACCAGAACATACCTAAGGCGGTTGACCCTTGGCATTTCAATAAAATCTAATTGCATTCTGTTGAAAGGCCCCCCAGACCTCCCAATGTGACTCAGTGTAACTGGTGTTCTTTTCCCTATGTTCAACTGTTGACAAGTGACACATCGCTTACACACTGCTTCTGCTGCAATCCTAAACTTTGGGCAATACCAAGTCTGCCTGAACACCCTCAGCATGGCATCCCTTCCCAAATGCACTGGACCATGTATCTGTCGTGCCATTGGGCTCGCTAGCTCCTCAGGTAACACAGCCCTTCCATCTGCTGAAATCCAAAAATCCATTTCGCTTCTCACACACCCTGCTGTTTCCCACGCCTGCTTCTCAGATTCAGGTGCATTGTCTTGCATTTGTTTCAAATCTTCCCAAGTATCGACTGTTTCTAACATCATGCTCAATTCTGTCCTTTCCTGAGCCCCACTTACTTCCACCTCCGTGAAAGAGTAATCATGCTCCGCACAATAGCGGGCAACTTCATCTGCATATCTGTTTCCCTGTGACACAAAATCCGAATTTTTCGTATGAGCTACACACTTTACAACTGCTATTGCAGCTGGACCCTGTAATGCTTCTAACAACAGCCGCACAAATTCTCCATTTCTGATTGGCGAACCAGAGGAGGTCATGTAACCCCTCTGAGACCACAATTGCCCGAAATCATGAACTACACCGAAACCATATTGGCTATCAGTATAGATGGTGACTCTAATTTTGCTACCTGCTATACAGGCACGGGTCAATGCAACAATTTCTGCTACCTGAGCGGAGTGTACTCCTTCCAGGCAAGCGGCTTCCACAACTCCAGTAATGGTGCAAACCGCATAAGCTGCTCTCAACCGACCAGTATCGTCTCTTAAACATGAACCATCGACAAAGTAAATTTGATCGGGGTCGATCAATGGTTCATCCACAATATCTGGTCTGGGCTTCGTGCATAATTCAGTCACATCAAGGCAATCGTGATCTTCACAGTCTTCGCTTTCTATGTCATTAGGAAGTGGCATCAGAGTATCAGGATTTAAGACAGAGCACCTCTTAAGGGTCACGTTCTCTGCAGCAAGAATAACTTGCTCATAGCGCGTGAGCCTACTGTTGGTCAAGTGCTGGGTCTTGGTCCTGGTCATTAACAGTTCCACAGAATGAGGTACATACACCACTAACTGGTGTCCAATCACTATGCTTTCACAACGCTCAATGCTGACACCTGTTGCAGCAACGGATTTGAGACATCCGGGCAACGCTGCGGCTACTGGATCTAAAGTAGCCGAAAAGTATGCAACTGGTCTACGGGCATTCCCATGTACTTGCACTAAGACTGACAAAGCACAGCCCTCCCTTTCGCAGCAATAGAGGGACAATGGCTTTTCATAATCCGGCATCCCCAGAGCCGGAGCACGACACAAGTCATCTCTCAGCTGTAGGAACGCCATCAAGCACTCGTTGTCCCATGGTACCGGATCACTCACCTCCTTGTGCGTCAGTTTCTGTAAGGGTTTTGCTTTCAGTGAAAAGTTAGCTATCCACTGTCGGCAATAACCAACCATTCCTAGAAACATCCTGACTTCTCTCTGTGTTGTAGGCGAGTTCATCTTCATGATTGCCTCTATTCTATCTGGTGACACCTTACGCTTTCCCTTTTCTATCCGATGACCCAAGTACTGTACTTCTGTCAGACAGTACTGCAATTTACTCGGAGATACCTTGTGTCCATTTTCAGCTAAATGGTTCAGCAAGGCGATGGTGTCTTCCTTGCAAGCCTCTTCTGTTCCTGACGCAACAAGTAGGTCGTCTATGTACTGGACCAGAACCGAATTCTGGGGCAGTACCAGACTTTCAAGATTCTTTTTCAGTAACTGATTAAAGATTGATGGGCTATCTGTGAACCCTTGTGGGATTCTACACCATGTTAAGACGCGATTCTCCATTTTAAACGCGAAAAGATACTGGCTCTCTTCGTCTAATGGGATTGAAAAGAAAGCCTGACAAAGATCTATCACTGTGAACCACTCAGCTTGGATTGGTATCTGAAACAGTATTACTGATGGATTCGGTACCACTGGACAACATGAAACAACAATGTTATTAATCTTTCGTAGGTCCTGTACTATTCTAAATTTCCCACTAGGTTTCTGCAAACCCATAATCGGGGAGTTGCATGGACTTCCCACGATTTCTTTCAGTATTCCCTGTTTAATCATGGAGTCGATCACGGGCTTTATTCCTGCAATCGTCTCTTGGGACAGCTTGTATTGTGGCGTTCTTGGATAATCAACATTTGGTTTCACTATGATCTTCACTGGCTCTACCCCTTTGACCAATCCTATCTCTTCTCCTGTAAAATCCCATACTTCTGATGATACTGCCTCGCGTAAGTCCCAAGGAAGATCCTCCACAGTTAGAGTAGGATACAGTTCTATGCATGTTCTGGAGTTCACAATTTTGAAGGTAGCATCATCATCTGTCGTTTCTACCTCTACTCCCTGTGGCGTGCAGTATATGGTACAATTTAGTTTGCACAATAAGTCCCTTCCTAACAAACACACAGGACTTGAATCACATACTACAAATTGATGTTCATTCATATAATTTCCGATCTTTACTGACACTGGTTCCGTCAAAGGGCTAGTCATTCTCTTGTTTGCGACTCCTACCACCTGAATTGTTTCCCCCGACATTGGTAGATCCGGAACCACTGCTGACCTCAAAGTTGATCGAGTAGCTCCAGTATCCACCAAGAATGTCATAGGACACCCTGCCACTTCAGCCTCAACTAACGGTCCTCTTTGATCCACTTCCAGAACTGCCCCGAGGGTACAGTCCTCTTCTTTGCTTACACATTGGCCAGTCAATGGATCAATGTAATAACTTTTTTCCTCGTCTATGAAAAGAGGCATTTGTCTAAAAACCTTTCCCCCGGTCGAAATCTTTGGTGGCTGCGGAAACTGAGCTCGTGGAGCCGAAGTCCCCCCTTTGGCCACCTTGATTCTTGGCACTGGTACCCCTTGAACTGGAACCTCTGGAACCTCTTCCTCTTGCTCTAGTTCCCCATTCTCAGGGTTATAGGGACACTCGCGTCTCCAATGCCCCACCTGCTGACACTGGTGGCACTTTGTCGTTTTCTTTAACGTAGCAATGTCAACTCTAGGTCCCACGCTTTCCTCACTGTTCTTATTCTGATTGCTTGATTTCCGTCTCATTGTCCCTGTACCCTGCTGCTGCTGTCCGCCCTTTCCAGCTGACTGCATCTGTACTACCATCAGCTTCTCTTTTAGCTTCTTTGCTTTGGAATCTATTTCATCACTGCAGTACCTGGCATACCTCAAAATCTCATCTAATGGTCTGTTTTGCCAACAAATCAAATGTTGCTGAATCATCAAACAAATATCAGGTCTCAACCCCAAAACAAACTTTGACACAAACTGTCCTATATCCTTGGGGTCCATTACATCGAGTCCACTGTATTGTTTGAATGTTTTCAGCAATCTCTCATAAAACTCATGAACTGTCTCCTTGGGTTCCTGTCTTGTTCGGTCTATTTTTACCCAATTTATGTCTTGTGGTGGGACCTTTTCCTTCAACCAAGTTATTACTCTTTCATATTTCAACATTACAATTTCAGACGGTCCATTTGTGGCAGCATTCCTTTCTGGTTCTACCGTTGGCCACTCGACACTAGTCTTGCATGCTGTCCACAAATCTCCTGGCACCACAATGTCAAACAAGGTGTTTAAATCAATCCACAATACCTTCGATATTTTCACAAACCTTTCTACCTGCTTATACCACTCAACGGGATTGTCCCTTAACTTTGGAAATGAGTTGGTAAATGCAGCCAAATCTCCTCTACTCCAGGGCACATGTACATAGTTCCCATTCGATATTTCCCTCAAAGGAAATGCCTCCATCTGCATTACCCTTCCCTCCGGAGACATCACACTCGTGCTCCTCCTGACAGTACCCCGTTTGGACCATCTCTCTTCCCACTTGTCCAGATCTCTCCACACTCTTATTCCCGCTATCAGTTCTCTTATGTGTGTCTTTAACCCTGTAGTTCTCTTCTCATCTAAGTCTTGATCTGAATACTGCAACCTATGGTTACTCTGTAATGTCCTCGTTCTGGACAAGTCTACCATATACTTGTCTGCCAGTCCAGACAGTTTCTCATGAATTGCTCTTGCCTTTCGGGTAACATCTTTTGCTATGAACAGTAACTCATCTTGTTCATACAGGTCAATCCTTTCTAAAGGCAACGTTCCATCTATTATCTCATCCAGGTCAGATTTTAAGCTAGTGACATCGAGTCTTTTGGCCTTTACTGCAGCTCTCAGTATGCTAGTTCTAGGGGGTCCATTCACATCTCTCCCATCCCAGCTCCGAGTCCTACGTCTAGGCTCAGGCGAGTTATGGGGAGTCCTCCCTTGTTCCCACCTCTCCAGGTCCCATGCAGTTCCATCCTCTCTGGGTGTATGGTGAAACACTTTCCCATTTCTCGTAATCCCACCAGTCCCATCCTGCATGATTTCCCTAGATTCATGGTATGACATTCCATTACTCCCCCTTTCTTCACAATTGGTCTGTGACCTCTGATCACCCGATGTATGGCAAAATCTTTCATTGTTCCCCCTATTCCAGTGTTGCACATTCTCCCCTGGCGCGTGATGAGTGCACCTAAACCTATCTCTGTATACTAGTACCATTTGGTCTCCACCCTTTTCAAAGAGCCGAGACATCTCTTCACACTCCATGCTTCTACCATCTCGCTCCTGCTGGTCTCTTCCATCATTAGGACGTATTACTCCTCTGTTCTCTGGCCTGTTACCATCCCACTCCTGACTACTTGCACTAGCCCCGCAGTGAGACAATGTTCCGTTGCCTCGGCTTCCCCATTCTGCTTCTGTTCTTGGCCTGCTGGTTGGTGCTTCTGTGGACCCCTCCCATTCTCTCAAATCGGCCCTCAACTCCTTAAAGGATTTCGGCCGTGGTCCCCTCAGGTCCATCGGTCCTCTCTGACCCCCCTGTTCTGCTGCAGGACCCACTGCTGGATCAGATGGGGTGCTCCACGTCACTGGTCCTGGCAATTGTCTCCAGGCATTTGTCGTGTTATTTCTCCTTTCCATTTCTGCTCTCTCTCTATCTAACCTCATCTGTTCTTCCTCTCTGTCTCTCTCGGGGTTGTAAATCGATACTATAGGACCTATGGTAACGGGTACTTGTAGAGCGTCTGGCAACCCACAGGACTCAACTCTCTCTGTTTCCGGTACCTTCTGCACCACAAACCTTCCGACTACTGTCGGTACTGTACTAGGCTGAGGTGTCTCCTCTCTTTTGGGCGGTGTCCACTCTGATATAGGGAGTGGTACATATCCCTCTATAGCAGGCCCATCATCCCTTGCGAGTCCCCTATCCTCCATTCTCCCAACGTTCGGAGGCGCTCTATCTTTTAGCAACCTATTTATCAAGTTGTCTTCCGACTCGCTCTCCTCATCCTCTTCCATGAGCCTCTGTTCTCCTGTCACCTCTCTCACTGGGTATAACTTATCCACCTCAATAGCCTGTACCCTCCATCTCTTGGCGTCCGCATCCCATTTGGCATCTCGCACTGCCCTTACTGATCGCTTCAACCTGTCTTGGCGCCTGTTCATATTTCTGTCGTGTGCCGCCCTAAGCCACGCATTAAGGGCCTCGAACTGGGTTGGTCTAGGCTGAGGATTCAATGAGGACATAATTGATTTCAGCTGATGTAACGCCTCTAACTTGATCGTTCCATACTTAGGAAACGTCAGTTCTTCATTCCCTTCCGAAATCTTATTCCATTCACTAATCCATAGTATCGTATGCAAGCCAACATTCGCTGCCTTATAGTAAGCTGGTCTACCCTCTGGCGGTGCCTCTTCCCCGTAATAAGAGTTCCTTCTTTTTCTCTTAAAAATCTCTCTCAAACATTTAAAACACTTCATGTTCAAAACCTACAATTTTTCTATTTTCTCCGCGTTTGTTTACTTCCTGATGACAATCCACCAATCTCAGCTCGGTTCTCGCTAACTGGCCTATCAGAACGCGACTTCTCCCTGACGTCACACCAGCCGCCCAATCCCGTCTCGGCTCTTGCCGACGTCACACCAACCGTCCTATCGCGTCGCGGCTCCTCACTAACCGCCCTATCTCAGCGCGACTCTCGCTGACGTCACTCATCCCTCTTCGCAGCGTTACCCCTCCTTTCTCAGCTCGTCTCCGCGTTTATGCATGCGTCCCATTCATACTTCGAAAAATGATTACTTCCGTCCAAGCAATCATTTTTCTTTGACTGTACGCCCACAGTCAATCTGTAATTGTCACCTTAACTGGCGAAATGTCTTTCCGTTTACGTCCAGACAATCGCCTTCTCTGATAGGTTACTTACACACAGTAACTTTCGACCCGCGTCCGTTACTCACACACTCACTCTTGCACTCCCCCTATCTCAGTTCTGCGGCGGTCAATGGTACCTCATGACCCCCTTACTCTGGTCGACAATTACTCTGGATGTTCGATACACCCGAACCACTTAAGCTCTCCCTCGAACTTAAGATTTTACCAGGTTGCGCGCGCTCACAACCTTCTCACAATCACGCTACAGGCATTCAACTCCGCAAGACATTACAATACAAATACAACACAAAACACCGCAATCTGTCCACGCATGACCCTTGTTATACTCACTCTCGTCCGATACTGCTGCTTTTCTCTCTCCGTCAGCGCCTTCTTCGGCAGGCCACCTCTCGAACTCTAGGGACCTTGGGGTAAACTAACCTAGTCTAGATTACCTTCCTCAAGAAGATAACCATCCTCACTCTGCTACCAACTGATAACGCGGGATTTCTGGTCTATTGTTATCTTACCAGATCCCAGCTCAGGTCGACTGAATCGTTGGTACCTGTCATTGAGTAAAAGGCAATCCACTACTAGGTTAATCAAGAAAGAACTTACACCACTCTAAAGAACCACTTACCACTGGAAAAGGTTAAAAAGTTTAATTTAAAGCCAAAAGTATCTGGAGATACAAACATCTCAGAATAAGGTTCAAAAGATATACAGGTATCAATATAAAAAGGAACTCTCTGAATGCTCTCAATCGACAAAAGGAAATTATCAAAAATATCTCAAATACCATTAGAGTTGCAAGAATTGCTGTGAGTTGCAACTTGAGAGTCATTTACAGAAAAGAAAAATACAGGTTAGTCGGTCCCTACACTAGACTAAGTGACATCCCTACTTAACAAGATCTTTACCTAAAAAGGTGTCAGCAGTGGTGACTTCCAAAGAAGATCACACACTTCCCTTAGTCTTTGTCTCAAAGTCGAAGTCTTTCAGTTCTCTATCTGCCTACCCATCCGCTCTCTTAGGCTCCTCAAATCATCTGCTCTAACTCCACCCCGGGGTGCTATCCCTAATACAAAATCACATTTCCAATAGGAACGCCCCTTAAGACGCCTCTCACGTGGTGCAGTTTCGAGCGGCAAATTCCGTGCTGGTGCTCCTCGGGACTCTTCCTTAAAGTTGACCTTGCTTCCCAGGCTTCTCTTCGACCAGGCGGTACCCCCTAAAATTCCTGAAGACTCCTACAGGCCTGTGCCTGGCGCCTCTGAACAAGGGCCTATTCATTATTTCTGATTTAAGTTCCCCTTGCACCTGCAAACAGACACTCTCTCGGTAGGCCCCAAATTCCAGCATCTACCATCTCTAGAAGTCATAAAACATCTTGGACAGACCTATTGTTCGTGCTCTGTGCGACCTCTCCTTAACGAGCTCATGCAGATCAAAGAAGCGACTTTATCTATTCAGGCCTACTAGAATTACATGAAACGGGCCTCTGCAATATGCACATTAAATTTCTTTGTTTAAACAGTATTTTAACTAACACACATTACTATAAAGTAACACATCTATTTAAAACATACTTCAATTCCATGGTTAATAATACTTTGCAATAAAATGACATTAGAATCCAAGTCACTAAAAGTGTAGCAGCATCTTTCGTTTCTTGTGAAATGCCATGTGGCCTACACATTTTCATAGTTTGCAGAATTACATTTCGTTTCACTTAGTCATCTAACGTGTGACTCCAACATCATTTTAACATTTCTACAACCTCTACATTAGTTTTTCACACTTATATATGCATCTATTCTAATTAAACACTCATATATTTTCTCTATATAAGTTGACACTCTTGTATATTCCACACTAAACTAATACTACGTGCTTGTAAATATGGTGCACTTCTACATTTTCAGATTTGTGCTCTCTCAAGGCGAAGCATCACCGTCAGCGTTGGTCACATTAGCAATGTTTGAATTCGATGGTACCTGTGTGCCGCTTTCCTCTCTTATCTCACCGTCAGCATTTTGCGTCTGTGAGATCTCAATGAATGCCGTCATTAGCATTGGTAGCCGCTGGGGACAACACTGCGCATGGGCGTTTACCGGGTCTAGCAAAACATCAACATCCATTGGCATGACTGATGGGAGTGTGAGACAAATGTCTAACACGCATTCTTCTCCACATAGCAGGCATCGTAGAACAGGTAAGATGCAATCTTGCCTGATTGGCCTGAATGACATAAACCATGAGGTATTTAATTCTCTTAAACGAGTTAATCCCAAAATTTGGACTATGCGCTTACGACACTTCATCGCCAGAAGAGTGTTCTCAATGATGAACTGGGTATCGCTTGTGATTTGTCTTGCTATATTGGAGCAGAAGGAGCAAAAATAATCTCCCTGCTGTGAGTCCCAAAACGAGAGGCAGTCCGCCAAACACAGAGTGCACAAAGTTTGAAAAAATTCCTAGGACTGCTTCAAAAGGTGCTAACAGGCCTGAAAAAATCGTCTTAAATACATGTACAATACCACCCGTATCAGACATGTTTAAGATACGAACTAACATTTCTGAGAAATGTACAGGGCAGTTTGTAGTTAATGGGGTGTGTATCTCTGCAGAAGTCATTGCGACTTGCAGATCATAGGTTTCTTTGGCCGAGGTCAATGGCACAGTTTTTTGTAAAAGAATGGCTTTCATTCTGCTCAAAGTATCAATTCGTATAGAAGAGATGTTCAGTGAAGGCCATAACGGTGACTCCCGTTCTGTCTTGGTTTTTGGAAACAATACTTGCATACAGCAAGTGACCCTGGATAACACAGTTACGAGATAGGCTAAACCTGGCAACATGCCACAGCAGCTGTAATCATTCAACATAATGTAACTTCCATTAGAAAGTTGCCTAAAAATTGGATCAATCACTGCAGCTGGTGAACCTTGCAGGTGGCAGGATAAATTGTTAGAGGAACCATCGCAGGCCCCGTGTAAGTTTATACCTTGACAAAGGAGACAACCACTTAGTGCGTTTTCACAATTATTGCCACTAAGAAACACTTCTTTCCCCCCACTCCAACATCTGTGTGTGTAAGGTAATTCCCAGGATGTCTTGATGTATTCTTTACCCAACCTTTCATATATGCCTGCTGGTATATGTTTTAAGCAACACTGAAAATGGAAAATTGTAACAGGCAGAGTGATTGTGTCATATATTATCCATTCAATGGCTGTTTTTTCAGTGACTGTAAATGGGTATCTTTCCAGTTTTTCAATGCTCAGCACCGTATAGTCTGTTCCCCGCTGTGCCAATTTGATTTGTTTATATGTGAAATTAAATTCAGAAAACAGTAACGTTGTGTTGATTAAACGCCAAGGCACATAGCCTGAACAAAGGTTTTGTAATGTCCAGCCTAATAGCATGATAGAACGTAATTGTGACTGACCGTGTTCCATTATGTCTATGGCAGAGGATACTATGCTGTCCAAAGAATATATCCTGGATGACAGAGTTGTTAACCCATTGTCAACTACAGAGAGAGATTTCTCTAAATTAATACGATCAATTTCTCGTATTCGTTCTGCAGTCTCTGCTTGTGTAATCTTCAATGCTTCATTATACATGGCATCGATACCGGCGTATATAAAACATTTATGAGACGGTTTTTTAGGTCCTTGTAAGAAGTCCCTCAGGTCAGCGCCATCTTTAAGTAAAGATAAGTGTTGTTTTACTTTCTTCAGTGTAGACTTCTGTAGCCACTCAAGGCACGGTTTCCCTACACTGTATGATGTTACTATCCCTGGATGCTGTCTCTGAACATATCTTGGATCTGGCCTAGTGAATGTGAACCCTTGTGTCTTATTCAGGAATCTATCTTGACAGTTGTTTGTGTCTGTGGGCCAGATTAACCTTTTTTTCAAACCAGGATCAGTTCTGTTGTGAAGCAAAATAGTATGTACATCAACCTCCACCTCTGAAGTGTTACTGCTATCCGGTGTAGGTGTAGGTATGGACGGTTTGTTTACTCTTTTATCTTGGCTAACCCAAGACAAGATGTCTGCCGAACAGTGTCATTCAAAAACATTATTTGCTCTGGGATGATGAAGGCTCTAAATAAAGCTTCTAATCCCTGCACTTGCCAGTCTTTTGTGCCCCAGACAGTTTTTGTCTCAATGTTGTCTCTCCAAAAGTCAAAACTTAATGTGGACAGCTGAGCATAAGAGGCCGCAGAATAAATTTGCTTTGTATTTGTCAACATACTTTTCATTCTTGTCCTATTAACATTTTTAAAGTAAAATGATTCTGGATTTGAAACATTATACCCTGAAAAGTATGGAAATTTGCAAAATAATGTTTTTGAGCTACCCTTTGGTGGCGTAGAACAATGTTCCCATTGGTTATAAGTAAATACATTTCTAGGATTCACAGATTTGTGCAAGAAATGATGACCATAGTGATTATAACAATACATTTGTTCATAATCTGATGAACCTTCTAAGTATTCATGTTTTGTAAACTTTGCAGACATTTCTAAGTCCGACATCATTATATTAACAGTCTCGAAGTACGAATCATCAGAAAAGGTACTAGATGAAACAAAGTCACTCAAGGAAATCTTGAATTGGTGAGGAATCTTCAACAGCTCCGCCGGACCAAGAATGTCATATTCAGTTCTGTCCCAAGTTATACCACCTGGTATAAGGAACGACTGTGATGTTCACTGATGACAAGTCTCTTTGATCACAATGAGATGATTTGTGTGGTTTGAGGATTAAGTTGATGTTCTTACTTGCTGTGTCCTTTTTAACATATCTTCCATTTATCAGCATTCCCAAAGTAAATACAAGAGTCAACCAAAGTAGAAGAAAAAGTACACCCAACACAATCCTAAATTCAATCCAAGATGAAACCAGATAAATCTTTTCCAGTTGATGAAAAAGTTCTATTGCTTGTTATTTGAAAGTTCCTTTTACTGGCGTCGTTTCAGGTTCGCTGGGATCCTCGCAAAACGTATCAAAGTTAATGAAATAGCCAGAGGCAGTTCTGTCAATTGTTGGGATTGCATCAGGATTCGTTGAAATCACTGGAACCACTTCATCACTTGTTAGATTTGTATAGTCAGTTGCTATTTCATTGTAGACAGGCGTTTCTTGACAAACTATTATTTGGGTCTCAAGAGGTACAAGATCCATGGCTTTGTTGCATAGTCCTTCTTTTTGCACTGGATTGACCAGGTCGATGGACACAAACCTGTTCTCCTTTTTACCAGCAAGGGTTGGCAGTACTACTGTTCTTGATCCATGGATGGCTAGGACAGGTACAGGTTGTCTGTAAAAAGGCCCAAATTCCTTCTTGTCCGCGATCTTTTCTCTGACTAGATCCCAAATCTTTGAAATCCAGACAGGTCTTGCTGGGACAGATTTTTTCTCTATAGTGGTTGTTGGCTTCAGGAGTACATTACTTTGTCTGGATCTTATTTCATTTAAGCCCTGCAAAACAGCCAAACGATCTTTGATATCAAAGGGTTTTTGTTCTACCACTGAAGTGTGACAATCGAGGTCCTGCACAATCATTCTAGTTCCAAAAAGGATTTCATATGGAGTAATACCCCCCAGAGAACTTCTTGGCAGATTGTTAAGACTACGTTGGACACTTATTAGATGTTTGACCCACCCGTCACCCGAGCCTAGTACCCTAGCTGTTATAGATTGCTTAATGTCCCGTTTTTTTCTCTCCACTACCGAATTTCCCTTAGGATGGAATGGACTAGAATATCACAATGCAACGCCCATATTGGCCATGACCTCTTTGTAAGCTCGAGAGCTAAATGCAGGACCCTGGTCAGAATGTAGCTTGCCGACTGCGTATGTGCCGATAAAAACTCGTAAATTTTTTATAACAGTCTGAGCGTCAGCCGAGCGCTGAGGCCACATCCAAATGAATCTTGAGCATAAATCCACTGTGACCATCATATATTTGTAGTTACCATCCCTCTGTAAGGGACCGCAGTGATCCAGGTAAACTCACGCTAATGGTATATCTGAAATTAACAAGGGAGTCAGCGCAGGACGTTTCACGTAGAGACTTTAATCTTTTTGCAGATTTTACATTCCAAAACAGAGTCTCTGGTCTGTTTCGTCATGCGTGGCCACCAGAATCTCTGTTTGAATAACAATACTGTAGCGGAAACTCCTGCATGTGCAGAAGCAAGCCCTTCATGTGCTGCTAAAATTAATCCTAATCTATGTTCCATGTTTGGAATTACTCTATCCCCCTGTTAGATTGGGGGTCTCTAGTAGGCAATGGTATTCACCTTTGTCCAAATAGGGACCCTTACTTCTAAGTCAGGATAAGGGGATTAAACTCCTTAATAACCCCTTCTCACCCCCTTGGTGGCTTGGCACGAGCAGACAGGTTTATCTCAGAGGCAGTGTGTTAAGCATTTGTGAATATACACAGTAATACAGTGAAAACACCACAGATGGACACCACACAGGTTTTACAAAAATAAGTATTCTTTATATAGACTTAAACACAAGACCACAAACAACAAAAATCCATAATACTACACTCAAGATTACTTAAAAGATGATTAAAGTCTCTTAGTTCAAGTTGTTGGTAAATGCGAAAAAGTTCTCAACAAAGTACCTGGATGAGTAACGTAAAGTGAACAAAAGGCCCCGTGACCCGGGGGAACGGTTGCGTCCTTCCTCAATGCTTGCGCAGAGTAGGGGACTCGTCCTGAGACTTACCGGTGCGGAGGTGATGCGTAGATTCTCGGCTTGCGGGCCTGTTGCGGTGCGCAAGATGGCACCTTGATGCGATGTGACGATCTGGTTGCGATACGAGAAGATGGCGCCCTTGATGCGGTGACGCGATGACGATGTGATGACGCCCTGGCAGCCTTGCAACGACTCTGTACTTCTCTGGTGATGCGATGGCCACTCTCTCACTGGCGTCACCCTTCTCCGGTGATGCGACAGCAGGCAGCTTCGATGAACACACGCTTCCAGGGAGATGCGATAAAGGCACGCTTCTCCGGCGTTGCGATGATTTCAGCTGCGACGGCAACACGCTTCTTCTTGATGCCTCGCGCTTCCAGCTCCCAGCGGCACGCAAGTGACTGGAGTCAGAATTCCCAGCAAGGAAATTCAGGAGGGAGCTGGAGGTGAAGTCTTTTGTCCCTGAGTATTCAGCAGGTGGCAAGCACAGTTCAAGCCCTTGGAGAATATTCGGTAGATGAAAGTCCTCAAACAGTTCCTTCTCCTTTCCCTTGGCAATGAAGCAACCACCAAAGGACATTTACAAGTGTGGGTGATTCCTAATACATCTCCTTATGCACGGAACAGATTTTACAATAACTCTGAGGCCAGATAAATTAAAGTTATTTGTATCTCTGGATATATGAGTTTTTTAGAGTAAACTTTTTTTTGGAATCTACCAACAAAAAAAATCGCTGATCACTACTGCCCTAACCAGGGTTACCTCCAGGTGGGGGAAGAATTACCACTAACCCAATGATGATGCTATCACGTCCCTAAGGGGTAAGGCGGAGTACCAAGATATACTGCTACAACTAGCCTCCGTACGTGAATTAGGGTTTTTTACTGCCACAGAGCACAATAATGATACCCTAAGTTACGCAGGACAAGTGATCCACCCTCCCCCCCATTGATTTTTGGACACTTGAATAAGGAAGCCATGTGGATCACAATTCCTTCCTTCTCCCCCTCCCTCTGATTTAAAGAAGAATGAAACAACCACTGCAGGCCAACCCACTAAAAAGCACACTGGCAGAGGGGCAGTCCAAACTCCTGCAGATTCCTTGGTTCTTCTCCTTGGCAGAAAGGTTTCTTGTTCCAGAAGTGATCTGATTTCTTGGGATCAGGGTTCCAATATTTATACCCCAAAATCCTTTGTACTTTGAAGGCAGAGAGGCCTCTGCCTAGTCCAAACCAGTTCCTGAGCACTTTGTTTACATGACTCTCTTCTTCCTTTTACTGTGCAGTGCAGAAACATCAGACGCCCTACAGAAGGTGGAGCCAGCACAGGGGAGGGAAGATACAGCTCTGGAGCACTCTGTTGACATGATCCCTCCTCTCCTTTCACAGTGCAGGGCAGCGACATCGGACAAGCCACAGGGGGTGGAGCCAGCATTGTATTGGGAAGGCCCAGCCCTATTCAGGTCCTAGGTGCAACTCCTCCCTCCCATCTAGATGCAGATCTCTCTATTCACCACTGGGCTGCCCCAGCCTGTCTCCTGGAATTCCCCAGCCCTATCACTCACAAACCCAGACAGGGAATACACAACCCAGCAGGGGCAGGCTCAAATGGTTAGGGAAGCAAATAACTACTTTCTAATAGTGGTATTTGCAAACACAGAATATTAAAATAAACTTTACTAAAATATGTACTTTATTATCCTGAGTTCAGGCATACTAAATTCTAATTTCTACTGTGTTCCCTGAGTCAGTTAGGATTTTAAGAATGTAATAATCTAACTGCCAATTCTGGCCTATGAGAACAGGTAGCCTTCAATAGTGAAAAACGAAATTTGCTGTAATTTACTATTAGAACATGCTACACACATCAGTGCATGTCCTACCTTATACTTACAATGCACCCTGCCCTTGGGCCTACCAGAGGTGTGTCCAATATGAAGCAAAGGGAAGGTTTAAGGACTGGCAAGTGGGTGCACTTGGCCAAGTCGACATGGCAGTGCTAAACTGCACACAGGCCTTGCAATGGCAGGCCTGAGACACACTTTACAAGCTGCTTCTGTGGAAGGTACAAACAGTGCTGCAAGCCCACCAGCAGTATTTGATTTACAGGCCCTGGGCACACATGGTGCACTGTACTAGGGGCTGACAGATAAATCAAATAACCCAATCATGGAATAACCAATTAGTACATTAATTTAACATAGGGAGCACTTGCACTGTGGCACTGATTAGCAGTAGCACAGTGCCTAAAGAATAAATCTAGCAAAACATATCAAAACAGAGGAGGCAATCCGTCAATATGGAAGGGAGACTCACGCCAATGATGCTAGGTCTAACACGTGTCCCCTCCAGCTGAAATGTGGGGAGAACTACCCTTCCCCTTGGGATTTCTCTTCACTAAGGTGGAAAAATCTGGACAGACCATCAGCGTTGGCGTCTTCTGTACCAGGGCGGTGTTCCACCATAAAGTCCATACCCTGTAGGGAAATGGATCACCTCAACAACTTTGGGTTCTCACCCCTAATCTGCATCATCCATCTGAGGGGCCTGTGGTCAATCTGAACCCGGAAGTGAGTCACAAACAAGTATGGTCTCAACTTCTTCAGTGCCCAGACCACAGCAAATGCCACACACTCAATTGCACTCTACCTCTGTTCCCGTGGAAGTTACTGATGAAGGCTAAAGGTTGGTCTAGGCCCTCTTCATTAATCTGTGATAGAACAGCCCCCACACCATGCTCTGAAGCCTCTGTCTGCACAGAGAAGTTGGGTGCCTGCAGCACTGGTGCTGTGCACATGGCAGTCTTCAGGGCGTCAAAAGCCTTCTGAAAGGTGTCAGTCCCGTTCACTTTCTTGGGCTGCTTCCTGGAAGTCAGCTCAGTCAAGGGTGCAACAATGTTGCCATACCCCTTGACAAACCTCCTGTAGTACCTCATGAGTCCTAAAAAGGCTCTCACCTGTGTCTGAGTCTTAGGGGTTTCCCATGCCAGGATGGTATCAATCTTGGGTTGTAGGGGCGCCACCTGGCCGCTTCCTACCTGGTGACCCAAGTACACAATGGAACCCTGCCTGAACTGGCACTTACTTGCTTTGTTCGTGAGGCCTGTCTTTTGCAGTGCCGTCAACACTTCCCAGAGGTGCTGCAAGTGTTCTTCCCAACTGGCGCTGAATACTGCAATGTCATCCAGGTAGGCGGCACTGAAATCCTCCAGCCCAGCCAACACCTGGTTGACTAACCTCTCAAAGGTGGCAGGTGCATTCTTCATCCCAAAGGGCATAACCCGGAATTGGTAGTGCCCGTCTGGTGTGGAGAATGCTTACCTCTCCTCAGCCCCATCAGTCAAGGCGATCTGCCAGTACCCAGATGTCAAATCAAACGTGCTGAGGTACCGTGCAGCCCCCAACTGATCTATGAGCTCATCAGCTCTGGGAATGGGGTGTGCATCAGTCCTGGTGACTGAATTGAGCCCTCTGTTGTCCACACAGAACCGGAGTTCAGGTGTGGAACCCGGCGAGGCAGCCTTTGTGACCAAGACCACTGGGTTGGCCCAAGGACTGTTGGAGGACTCAATGACCCCTAAAGCGAACATCTTGGAGATTTCCTCCTTAATGTAAGTCCTAACCTTGTCAGTCACTCTGTAAGCCTTGTGCTTGACAGGAGGACTGTCGCCGGTGTCCACATCATGGACACACCACTCTGTGATGCCAGGAACCAAGGAAAATAGATCAGAGAATTGCCCCAACAGCTAGCTACAATCTTGCTGCTGATCAGGGGTCAGTGTGGCAGAGAGGCTGACACCATCCACTGACCCCTCTAGCTCTGTTGCAGACAGGAGGTCGGGAAGAGGCTCGGTCTCATCCTCCTTTCCATCATCTGTCACTAGGAGCATGGCCATTTCGGACCTTTCTAAGTAGGGCTACAGGCGGTTCACATGCAGGACCCGCAAGGGGTTCCTGGGAGACTGCAGGTTCACCAGATAAGTGACATCAGTCTTGCGCTCCACCACCTCATATGGACCGGTCCACCTGTCCTGGAGTGCACAAGGGTCCACAGGGGCCATGACCCAAACTTTCTGTCCAGGCTGAAGCTCAATCAGAGTGGCATTCTGTTCGTACCACTGCTTAATTTCCTCATGGCTGTCTTCCAGATTTGCCTGAACAAGATCTCTGAAATGCCGAGTCTGGTTCCTGAAGGCCAGCATGTAACTATATACATCCTGGGAAGGTTTCCTGGGAGATTGCTCACACCCTTCCTTGACCAAACTCAAAGGTCCTCTTACCGGGTGACTATACAAAAGCTCAAAGTGGCTGAACCCTAAAGACTTTTGTTGCACCTCATGGTAGGCAAACAGAATGCATGACAAGAGGACATCCCACTTATGCCTCATTGGTTCCTCAAGACCCATGATCATGCCTTTGAGGGTCCGGTTGAATCTCTCAACCAGTCCATTTCATTGGGAGTGATAAGGAGTGGTGAACTTGTAGGTAACACCACACTCCTTCCACAGAGACTTCATATAATTAGAAATGAAGTTTCTACCTCGGTCAGACACCACCTCTCTGGGGAACCCCACACGGGAGAAGATCCCCATCAGCGCACGTCCCACCACGGGGGCCGTCACTGTGCTGAGAGGATTGACTTCTGGATACCGGGTAGCATGGTCCACCAAGACCAGGATAAACCTGTTGCCCATGGCTGTCTTGGGGTCCAGTGGCCCCATAGTGTCAATCCCCACCAGTTCATAGGGGGTACTGACTACAGGGAAAAGTTGGAGAGGGGCCTTGTGCCTCCTTCCACTTTTCCCACTTGCCTGGCAAGTTTGACAAGTCTTACAATGAGTATCTGAACTCTTTCACATCTGGGGCCAATAAAAGTGGGAGACAAGCCTTTCAAAGGTCTTGTTCTGCCCCAGATGACCAGCTAAAGGAACATCATGAGACAACCCCAGTGGGAAGGCTCTGAGGCGCTGGGGTACCACCAGCACACGGGCTGACCCAGGCTCAGAAACCTTAGGCTCGCTATACAGGAGCCCATTCTCCCAGTAGATCCAATGTGATCCAGACGGATCACCTGCTGCCTGGTTTGTGGCCTGTTGCCTCAAACCCACAAGAGAAGGGCACTTCTGCTGCTCTTCACAAAATTCCTCCCTGGAGGGACCCCCTTCTTGCTGCCAATGGGTCAGCTCAGGAAGGTTCCCCAGTTCAGAAACTTGCTCCCCTGTAGGTTCCAGGGCATCCCCCTCAAGGTCTGCCTACCCCGGGACCATGGGAACAATGGGGGCTGGTTTCCTGCACCCCCTACCTCTTCTCTTTAAGGCAGGTCCCTGGGCCATACTTTCAGGTTCCAGGGTCTCTTGAACACCCTTAGCTGCCATAGACCGAGTGGTCACACATGCCCACTCAGGCAGACCCAACACCTCTAAATGCGACTTCCTCTCCACCTTAACCCAAGAGGAGCTTTCTAAATCATTGCCTAACATACAATCAACAGGCATGGCTGGCCTCACAGCTGCTTGAAGAGTACCAGAGACTCCCCCCCCTCTCAAAGGGAACTTGAGCCACCTTGCGAGGGCTCTCTGTTTTGTCAGCTGCAACAACTGGGAAGAATGAATGAGGGAGATCAAGTGACACTTGACAGCTGTCACACTTGCTCCTATGTCTCGGAGAACCTCCACTCTATGGCCATTGATGGTCACCCACTGCCTGTATTTCTTAGTGTTAGCAGGTAGCTGAGTTTTAGAGACCATCTCAAAGTCTCCTAATGAGACAAGGGACATTTCTGCGAGACCCCACCCACCTTGGGCACCCATCTCCTCCCCACCCAGGGCTACACTGGCCATCTGACGGGGTGGTGCATGGGGTGGCACATACTGTCCTTTCTGAGGACACTGGGGATCATACCAATGGTGTCCCACCTGCTTACACTGATAGCAGGTAACGGGCCCCCTCTGAGCAGGTTTACCTGTCGGGGGTCCTGACTTCTTTTCAGGGGGAGGCTGGGAACCCTTACCCTGGTTCCCTTAGGAATTACTTTGGGGACCTTTTTGGAACTCCCTCTGTTTACCCTTGTCCCCTCTACTCTTTTGCTGGGGACCCTGCCCATCTTTGGCGAAGTTTCCCACAAGACCCTTGTGGACCCTGGTACTGACCAAGCGGTCCGCCTCTTCAGCAAGCTTTCTAGGATTAGTCAACTTGCTATCAATAAGGTGCTGGCGTAGCTCTGGAAAACAATTAGCAGACAAGTGCTCCCTAGCAATCAAATCATAGAGCGCTTGAACATTATCAACATTGCTATCCATCACCCAACCATGCATAACTCTGCAAAAGAAAGACACATATTCTACCCAAGTGGTTCCCTCCGGTTTCTTACAATTCCTGAACCTCTGTCTATAGAGCTCTGGAGTTAACCCATACCTTGTCATCAGGGCTCCCTTCATGTGGGCATAAGACATTCTATGAGTACTGGGCAAGTCTAACAGAGTATTCCTACCTTCAGTTAAAAAGCAGTCCACAACCCTGCTCCCCAATCCTTCTCGGGCACCCGGTGGGCCATCATTGCTATCTGATAGGCTGCAAACCACTGCCCGATATCTTCACCTTTGTAAAAATCTTTGATGATATCCTTGGGAATATGTACCCTGCCTTCTGAAGGCACAGATGGTGCACTGCCACCAAAGGGATTGATTTCTAAGCCCTTGGCATTGATCTTTAACTCCCTCAACCTTCTCTCATGCTCCATTCTCATTCTCTCCCTTTCCAAGGACAACTTATTATTCTCTGTTTCCCTCAGACTCTCCATTTTAAGCTTAGCCAACTCCAGCTTCAGTGCCCTATTTCTCTGCCTATCTTCCAGTTGTCTGGGGGACAGGTCTTTGGAAGAGATGCTTCTGCCAGGTGGGGATGGCACCCCTCCCCTGGCTGGAAATTCTTGCCCATCAATTTGCCCATCTGCATCCCCAACAGGCTCCACCACAAGATCAGGGACATTTCTTGCTTCTACCCAGGCCCTCAGCGCCTTTTGGTAGTCTTCTTTTTTAGAAATGCCCGGTGTAGCGACTTTCAATTTCCTACAGAGATACTTGAGCTGTTTCACAGTGTAGGTTTCCAACCTCTCTTCCTCAAAATCAAGATCCATAGATGCAACAGATGCTGGTTTACTCATGGTAATTAAAATTGGGAGTTTTCAGGAAAAACTAACAGTCCAAGGAAAAAGGATGAAAAAAAAGTATGTGGTCACATTTGGTCTGCACTCACTAGTAGTGTACACCAATCACTTTATATGAAACACAAATGCAAAGTCCAAATCCTCACCGCTGACCACCAATGTTAGATCTGGGGGTTTCTAGTTGGCAATGGTATTCACCTTTGTCCAAATAGGGACCTTTACTTCTAAGTCAGGATAAGGGATTACACTCCTTAATAACCCCTGCTCACCCCCTTGGTAGCTTGGCACAAGCAGACAGGCTTATCTCAGAGGCAGCGTGTTAAGCATTTGTGAGTACACACAGTAATACAGTGAAAACACCACAGATGGACACAACACAGGTTTTTATAAAAATGAGTATTCTTTATATAGAACTAAACACAAGACTTCAAGCGACAAAAATCCACAATACTACACTTAAGATTACTTAAAAGATGTCTAAAATCTCTTAGTTCAAGTGTTGGTAAATGTGACAAAGTTCTCAACAAAGTACCTGGATGCGTAACGCAAAGTGAACAAAAGGCTCGCAAAAGGGGAGATGCGTCGGTTCCATGACCCGGGGGAACGGTTGCCTCCTTCCTCAATGCTTGCGTAGAGTAGGGGACTCGTCGTGAGCCTTACCGGTGCAGAGGTGATGCGTAGATTCTCGGCTTGTGGGCCCGTTGCGGTGCGCAAGATGGCGCCTTGATGAGATGCGACGATCCGGTTGCGATGCAAGAAGATGGCACCCTTGATGCGGCGATGCAATGACGATGCGGTGATGCCCAGGCAGCCTTGCGACGACTCTACTTTCGAGCCGCGACAGGCCCTGCGACGCGCTTCTCCGGTGATGCCATGGTGACTCTCTCGATGGTGTCATGCTTCTCCGGTGATGCGACAGCAGGCAGCTTCGATGAACACACGCTTCCAGTGAGATGCGCCGAAGGCACACTTCTCCGGCGTTGCGATGATTTCAGCTGGGGCGGTGACACACTTCTTCTCGATGCGTCGTGCTTCCAGCTCCCAGCGGCATGCAAGTGACTGGAGTCAGAATTCCCAGCAAGGAAATTCAGAAGGGAGCTGGAGATTAAGTCTTTTGTCCCTGAGACTACAGCAGAACGCAAGCACAGTTCAAGCCCTTGGAGAATATTCTGTAGATGAAAGTCCTTACAAAGTTCCTTCTCCTTTCCCTTGGCAATGAAGCAACCACTGCAGGCCAACCCAGCAAACAGCACACTGGCAGAGGGGCAGTCCAAACTCCTGCAACTTCCTTGGTTCTTCTCCTTGGCAGAAAGGTTTCTTGTTCCAGACGTGTTCTAATTTCTTGGGATCAGGGTCTCAATATTTATACCCCAAAATCCTTTGTTCTCTAAAGGCAGAGAGGCCTCTGCCTAGTCCAAACCAGTTCCTGAGAACTTTGTTTACATGGCTCTCTTCTTCCTTTCACTGTGCAGGGCAGAAACATCAGACGCCCCACAGGAGGTGGAGCCAGCACAGGGGAGGGAAGATACAGCTCTGGAGCACTCGGTTGACATGATTCCTCCTCTCTTCTCACAGTGTAGGGCAGAGACATCAGACAAACCACAGGAGGTGGAGCCGGCATTGTAGAGGGAAGGCCCAGCCCTATTCAGGTCCTAGTTGCAATTCCTCCCTCCCATCTAGATGCAGATCTCTCTATTCACCACTGGGCTGCGCCAGCCTGTCTCCTGGAATTCCCCAGTCCTGTCACTCACAAACCCAGACAAGGAATACACAACCCAGAAGAGGCAGGCTGAAATGGTTAGGCAAGCAAATACCTACTTCCTAAAAGTGATATTTGCAAACACAGAATATTAAAAAAAACTTTACTAAATTATGTATTTTATTATCCTGAGTTCAGGCACAATAAATTCGAATTTCTACAGTATTCCCTGAGTCAGTTAGGATTATAAGAATGTAATAATCTAACTGCCCATTCTGGCCTATGAGAACAGGTAGCCTTCAATAGTGAACACAAAAATGGCTGTAATTCACTATTAGAACATGCTACACACATCAGAGCATGTCCTACCTTATACTTACAATGCACCCTGCCTACCACAGGGGTGTCTAATATGAAGCAAAGGGAAGTTTTAGTGACTGACAAGTGGGTGCACACAGGCCTTGCAATGGCAGGCCTGAGACACACTTTACAAGCTGCTTCTGTGGGTGGCACAACCAGTGCTGCAAGCACACCAGCAGCATTTGATTTACAAGCCCTGGGCACACATGGGCCACTGTACTAGTGGCTGACAGATAAATCAAATAACCCAATCATGGAATAACCAATTATTACAGTAATTTAACATCGGGAGCACTTGCACGGTGGCACTGATTAGCAGTGGCACAGTACTAAAGCATAAATCCAGCAAAACATATCAAAACAGAGGAGGCAATCTGCCGAAATGGAAGGGAGACTTACGTCAATGATGCCAGGTCTAACACCCCCACTCCAGGGATTCGAGCAAACAGAACATTATTTGCATCAGTTATATATGAGTATGTGAGTGGAAAGCCTTTTGGTAACGTTTTATCACTGTCTTTGCTTGAAGCATTGACAGCTTGCATTATTTTGCCGTCTATTTTCGTTTTTGAACTAGTGATTGCAGTTACGGAAACCGTTTTCACAGCTGCCTTCGCGGATTCATCATCCAATGAATTCCCTGCAACGTGAACGCCATCACGTTGATGACTCAGTGTATGTAGCACGTGAGCCTTTTGTAGTTCTTGTCGTAACTGAACTACTTGTTCCCAAAGCAACTTATGCTTGATTGTGCCACCTTTTGCATCTTTGAAACCGTTTTCAATCCAGTTCTGCAAGTATTCATTGTAAGACTGAATACAGTAATACAAATCACACACTATGTGTGGGGAATTCACGATCAGTATTTTCAAGCGCCATCCTGAATGCTTGTAGTTCAGCTCGCTGAGCTGTACAATCTCCTAGAACTTGAGTTTTAGTGATCATTGGTCGGAATTTGCCATCTCCCTTTAACGATCGCACACGCAGCACTATAAGCTCGTTTACCCCAAATAGCGGGCTGTGCCGATCCGTCAGTATAAATGATACATTCATACTGCTCTAGAGGCAGAATCTCAGCAGGCAGAGGTCATTCTTGTTCATAATGTAGAAATTCTTTTGTTTTCAAATAAGGGTCGAAAACGTATTCAACGTCGGTTGCAGCAAGAGAATTAACCTTTGTATCAATCCCGGATGTAAAGCTTATACATTTGGAATGATCGCTTTTGTCATTGCCTCTAAGGCAGGTACAGGAGTAACAACCTTTATACGCTAACCCTGTGTGAGTGCTCTCTCTTTTGCTACTGCAGTTTGAACCGCTGTCAGAATTTTTTCTGTAGCAGTGAATTTAATTTCAGCTTGTGTGTACAAGTGAGATTTGTAAGCTATTGGTACTTTTTCTCCTTCAATAAAGGTTAAGTACGTGAATCCGCATCTTCCTGGGATGATTCGGATCACTAAGTTGTGTACGGTTAAGCGTGTTTGCAAATATTTTGTTGCCAACATATCCATTTGGACTGAACACGAAATGTCTGTGTGTTTTTGTGTCCAATTAACTGTTTTGAAATCTGGTTTGATTAATTCGTAGAGAGGTTTAACCATTTCTGCGTAATTTAGAATGTCAGTTCTTCTGAAATTTAGGAAACCTAGAATCGACTGTAAAATATTCCGCGTTTTTGGAGGTTGGAGCAGCGCACATTTCTCTATAAATTTTGCTTCCAAGCTTTTGCCTTCACTTCATAACTCATATCCTAGGAAAAGAACGTTTAAATGGGCAATTCTCGATTTCTTGAAATTGAATTTATACCCTTCAGAGGCGAATCCCAAAATAATGGTGTTCACTCTGTTCAAGTGCCTATCCAAGTCATCGTCTGTTAGATGGATGTCATCGACATATGATAATGCCTCATCATCATAAGTTTGTAGTAACTCTGTTACTCTGGCTGAAAATAACCCTGGACTATTCTTGAATCCCTGAGGGAGACGACAAATTGAGAAAGCAGTCAAATACCTCATATCATGTGCAATGGTTTGACAGAAGAAACCGTTAGAAATATCTAATGTGGTTTTATATTTTTTACGCACAATGTTATTCATTAGTGCTGCACTGTGTGCATTTTGTAATGCAAAAGTTTTGCAACAAAAGTTTAAATGTCTATATTCCAAAACTAGACAATATGTATTGTCTGGTTTGGAGACAGGAAATAAAGGATTGTTCATGGACAAGGTGCATGTTTCAATCACCCCTTGGTATTCAAGTTAATCTAATATCTCCCTGCCCTGTTTTTGAGCTTCTTGCTTAACTGGGTACTCTCTTTGTGCAGGTGGTTGAGCTTTTAACTGGATTTTATGTTGAGGAGAATCCTCATCCCATCCTACATGATTTTTATATAATGCAGGAGCCTGGGCTACTGCCCATTTCCTGGCATAAGTATATTTTTTAGGTCTCACCTGCCAATGCGCTTGCGCATTGCTGGTGAGATTATAGTAAGGGCAAAAGAACAGTCTACCAAAACGGCGGATTATACACAGTTCATGTGAGACAGGCGCGTGCATGAGGCCAGCCATGTCACACACCACCATTTGTCTGTGCCTCACATCCGACTTCAAAGGCTGCCGCTCCCCCCAATCACACTTCAAAGGCTGCCGCTCCCCCCAATCACACTTCAAAGGCTGCCGCTCCCCCGCCCCTAAATCAGACTTCAAAGTAATACGCTCCCGCTCCTGCGCCCCCCTGCCACAGCAATGCCGAGAGCTTGTTTTTTGTTTGTTCTGGCCAATGCTTGTTTTTTTTGTTCCATCTCTTTGACCTTTCTTGTACTTGTTTGGATCAGGCGCTCAAGATAGTTAAAGCAATTCTGAGCAACGTTGTTTCATCTTCATCTTTGAAAATGTTTTGCTACTTATCTGCGAAGTAAATCTTTAAACTGGTTGTTTGGGGAGATTAGTGGGGCCGTCAGACTGCCACTTTCACGTAATGATCACCTTAGAAAGTGTGTTTGCACGGTTTCATCATTGGTAACTGGCTTGTGCATACAAAGATCCGTGCAAGTTATGTTTGACCCCGATAAGGGGCTAACTGGCTTCGTCAGTGTTGCAGACAGAAGTACCCCCGCCGTGAGAAAAGGGACCAGTGATAGTGCGGTGCCTTTAGTCCAGTAAACCACTATCATATACCACTGGCTCTGTTGTTCAAATAAATATTGAATTCTAAGACAGCTCCGTCAGGATTCGTACTCGTGACTTATTGAGCGCCGCATTTGCTTAGTGACAGTAAAAAAAAATCTAAAACATTATGACCGTTCAAACCGTTGCCCTCACGTGGAATATGAACCAAACTAACTGAACAACAGTATCGAGGGGAGCACAGCATATAACAACCATCCAGTAAGTGAAGCAATGAAAAACAGACTGACATAATATGACGTGAACAGATGTGCACAATTGGCATTTCTGAAGCTGAATCTTCATGGAAGTGTTTCCAGTAATATCGTTTACTGCCACCTAGTGAGGTAATTGCACAACAGCTGCTTTAAGCACTGCAAATTCCTATTTTTTTGTTTGATAACTTTGTTACTTTCATCTTTTTCAAATATTCCTCCTTTAGCCCTCTCACGTTGTTTCCTCATCATTAGTCACTTTCTTTTCAAGTGTTAAATCATTTTGGTGTGTCAGCTAAGTGTTCGCCTGCCCAATTAACTTCTTCTTCAGTTTACAAATGGGTACCTAACCATGCACCGCACTTCCACAGCGGCGATACCCAATCCCTGTCCTTTGGCATCTGCATAAAATGGATGTACTTAATTTAGTTGGGAAGCATTTGGATGTGTCTCAGTGCTGCCACTTATTTAATCTGTAGCACTGAAGAGTCGCACATTACAAATAACGATGCACTCTGTTGTTAAGGAACGGCAGGAGAGGCAGTAGATTTTGCATGCCTGCAGACTAGGACCATTGGATGGAGTCATAGGCACTAAGGTGTTTATTAAATGCAGTTTGGGAATGATCCTTGCCTCCCATCTTTGTCTGTCTGCTTCATCTCACTCTGGCTCGACTTCCCCCCTCTTGCTCTACTTGTCACGCACTGTACAGCTGCTGCATCGTCCTTATACTCATTTGTCCACAATTCTCTGCATTCCTTCAGCAGCATCTTTCATCTGAGCTAGTGTCCATCCATGTCTTTGTGGCATGGTTTCTCAGTATGGTGAGTCCTGATACTGTAACTTTCAAGCCCTCATTGTGTATTTTTCTTGGGTCCCGTCCACCACCAACCTCACCGTGCATTGCAGGGAATCGGATATGTGTGCATTGCAACTCTGTTCCCCTTGTTTTCCGTTTGCATCCAAGATATTGTTATCCCTTCAGCAGTCTTAGAACAGAAAAGTATCAGATATGCAGATATCAAAATATTATATATTTTATCTTAAATGCAGCTTTGGGTGCCTTTCTAGTCAGAAAATAAATATCCCAGCCCACTTGAAATACTCGTCTAATATTACCGAGTGCGAAATGCGAGCAAGGCTGTCACTCCTTTCATCCATCAATGCTTTCACCCTTTGATCTATTAATCTATTTGCCATTGCTTCACAATTCTAACAGCCCACCCGCGGCCCCATCCAACCTTTTTCATTCTTTCGTTCATTCATCCTTTCATATATATATCCTCTCATTCACTTTTTCCCATCTGTCCATTCTTTTGTCATTCCATCTATTCACCTTTTCACCTGGCAAACTTTTCACCCTTCCATCCAGCTTGCTTTCAACTACTGCCCCCTCACACACTGCGCACTCACACACTGCCCCCTCACACCCCCACACACACACACAACCCCCCACACACAAAGACACAACCACACTCATAACCCCACACACACGCACAACCCCACACACCCACAACCCCACACACACAACCCCACACACACACACAACCACACACACACACATAAGCCCCCACACACACAACCCCACACATACACACAACCCCACACACCCACACAAAACCACTCACACACTGTCCACTCACACACTGCCCACTCACACACTACCCACTCACACACAGATCACTCACACACAAATTCACTCACACACTGCCCACTCACACACTGCCCACTCACACACTGCCAACTCACACACTGCCAACTCAAACACAGACCACTCACACACTGCCCACTCACACATTGCCCACTCACACACAGACCACTCAAACACAGACCAATCACACACAGACCACTCACACAATGCCCCCTCACACACTGCCCCCTCACACACACCCCACCACGCACAACCCCCATACACACAAACACACAACCACTCACATGCAAAACCGCACACACACGCAAACCCCCCCACACACAACCCCCCACACACACACAACCCCACACACACACATCCACACACACACACATCCCCACACACACACCCATCCCCACACACACACAACCCCACACACACAACCCCACACACACAACCCCACACACACAACCTCACACACAACCACACACACACAACCACACAACCACACACACACCAGAATAGCAAAACATAGCATAGCAAAACAAAACATAGCATAGCATAACAAAACATAGCATAGCATAACAAAACATAGTATGGCATAACAAAACAAAAAACATAGCATAACAAAACACAACAAAATATAGCACAACAAAACATAGCATAGCATAACACAAAATAGCATAACAAAGCATAGCATAGCATACCAAAACTCAACAAAACATAGCATAGCATCACAAAACATAGCATAGCATAACAAATCAAAGCAAAGCATAACAAAACATAGCATAAGAAAGCATAGCATAACAAAACATAACAGCAAAACAAAGCATAGCATAATAAAACACAACAAAACATAGCATAGCATAACAAAACATAGCATAGCATAACAAAGCATAGCATAACAAAACATAGCATAGCAAAACAAAGCATGGCATAATAAAACACAACAAAACATAGCATAGCATAACACAACATAGCATAGCATAACAAAGCATAGCATAACATAGGATAACAAAACATAGCATAGCATAACAAATCACAGCATAGCATAGCATAACAAAACAAAGCATAGGATAGCAAAACATAGCATAGCATAACAAAACAAAACAAAGCATAGGGTAGCAAAACAAAACATAGCATAGCATAACAAAACAAAACATAGCATAGCGAAACACAACAAAACATAAGCATAGCATAACAAAACACAACAAAACATAGCATAGCATAACAAAACATAGCATAGCATAACAAAACAAAGCATAGCATCACATAACAAAGCATAGCATAACATAACAAAGCATAGCAAAAGGAAGCATAGAATAGCATAACAAAACATAGCATAGCATAACAAAGCATAGCATAACATAGGATAACAAAACATAGCATAGCATAACAAAACACAGCATAGCATAGCATAACAAAACAAAGCATAGGATAGCAAAACATAGCATAGCATAACAAAACAAAACAAAGCATAGGGTAGCAAAACAAAACATAGCATAGCATAACAAAACAAAACATAGCATAGCGAAACACAACAAAATATAGCATAGCATAACAAAACACAACAAAACATAGCATAGCATAACAAAACATAGCATAGCATAACAAAACAAAGCATAGCATCACATAACAAAGCATAGCATAACATAACAAAGCATAGCAAAAGGAAGCATAGAATAGCATAACAAAACATAGCATAGCGTAACAAAACACAACAAAACATAGCAGAACAAAACATAGCATAACATAACAGAACATAGTATCGCATAACAAAACACAACAAAATGTAGCAGAGCATTACAAAACATAGCATAACAAAACAAAGCACAGCATAACATAAAGCATAGCAAAACAAAACGTAGCATAGTATAACAAAACATAGCATAACAAAACACAACAAAACATAGCATAACATAACAAAACATAGCATAGCATAACAAAACATAGCATGACATAACAAAACAAAGCATAGAATAACAAAACATAGCATAACATAGCAAAAGACGACAAAACATAGCATAGCCTAACAAAACACAACAAAACATAGCATAACATAACAAAACATAGCATAACATAACAAAACATAGCATGACATAACAAAACAAAGCATAGCATAACAAAACATAGCATAGCAAAACAAAACAAAACATAGCATAGCATAACAAAACACAACAAAACATAGCATAGCATTACAAAACATAGCAAAGCATAGTATAATAAAACAAAACATATAGCATAGCAAAACACAACAAAACATAGCATAGCATAACAAAACAAAGCTTAGCATAGCATAACAAAACATAGCATAACAAAGCATAGCACAGCATAACAAAGCATAGCATAACAAAACATAGCATAGCAAAACAAAGAATAGCATAATAAAACACAACAAAACATAGCATAGCATAACAAAACATAGCATAACATAACAAAGCATAGCATAGCATAACAAAGCATAGCATAACAAAACACAACAAAACATAGCATATCATTACAAAACAAAGCATAGGATAGCAAAACTAAACATAGCATAGCATAACAAAACAAAGCATAGGATAGCAAAACAAAACAAAGCATAACATAACAAAACATAGCATAACAAAACACAACAGCACATAGCATAACAAAACAAAGCAAAACACAACAAAACATAGCATAGCTGAATAAAACTCAACAAAACATAGCATAGCAAAACAAAACATATAATAGCATAGCAAAACATAGCATAGCATACACAACAAAACATAGCATAGCATAACAAAACATAGCATAGCATAACAAAGCATAGCATAATAAAACAGCATAGCATAACAAAACATAGCATAGCATGACAAAACATAACATAGCATAACAAAACATAGCAGAGCATACCAAATCAAAGCATAGGATAGCAAAACATAGCATAGCATAACAAAACAAAACATAGGATAACAAAACATAGCATACACCACAACATCACTCAGCGCCACCACAGAATTCAATCTGTGCAACCATTCAACAACTGGTTCAAATATGTTCTCTCAATGTTTCAAGCTGTTTTACAAATGTCACAAAAAGATGTTAATATTTCACTTCTGTTCTTGGATTTCCATCACAATAAAATACACTGAACATAATCTTCACAAAAGTTATTTACACAAGTTTAAGCTATTGCCATTATAAATTACAATAACTTTTATTTAAGTATTAATTATTAAAAAAATAAAAGCCATTGTTATTTGTAATATCAATGCATGTAAGTCACATAAATACAACACATATTGCATTACAAATGCTATAGGTGTCACATTTGCAAAAGTTATAACTATTGGCATTGTATATGACAAAGCTATTAATTTCACTATTTTCAAAACCAACACATAAATAAAAAATGTGTCATTTACAAAACCAATAGCTCAAACTTTCCTAATGCGAGACCTGTTGCATTGCAAATGCTTGTTATGAATTGGAATATGGTTGGAGAAAGCTGGCATAATGATGTTTTCGGCATGTGGGTACTCCCTGACAAATTCAGGTGGCCAGTCTTGTTCAGCTAAAAGAATGTCATAACCCTGAAAGAGCTTCTCCCATAAGAGTGCTCTTATTTTTCTAGTTATGTCCCCCTCCATCCGGAGTGTTACTTAATATAACTTATGTGGGACACTACCCTGGTATCTGCAGTTTCAACTTGGATGTACTCATTCAAGTCCACTGTCTCCAGATGATCCTTCAAGTTCTTGCGAGCTATGGTGAATTCTGCTGTGCTGTCCAACATCGTTTGAGCCCCTTCCCCGTTCTTGAGTTGTGTCCTCAAGATCCTCGGCATGTCTGATTTTTAGACCTGCTACCTTCTTTTTGGTGAATTGAGTTTTCTTATTTTTTGGCACGTGTTTATAGTCTTTGGACTTCACACGTTCTTCCTTTTGTTCTGATCGTCCTCTTCTTTCGGATTTCTGTGAGGAAGTCTGAAAGGTACGAGAGGAACGTGTATCAGTATCTTGATATGTATCAGGTTTTCTCAAATTATCCCTATTCCTAAGGTTATACCTCTTTCAGAGGGCTCCTTTTGAGGAGACCTACCTTGGGATTGAGAACGCTTCTCTTTAGAAGTTTGTTTAGTGTTCTCCCACTTCTTTTTGGGAAGAGTAGGAGTGTTTTTAACCACTTCCATGCTGGGCCGATTCTGCTCCTGTGCTGAAGATTTCAGCGCGGGTGCGGTCATGACGGCCCCCAGCCATCATCAGCACACGAGCAATGTAGTGCATGACGGCTGGGGGCCTTCATCAGCATGGAAGGGGTTAATAAAGACCTCTTCAGGACTTTCAGTCAGTTGGGGTTTCACTGGTTTACCACCCAAACTGTCTCTATCTAGTTCTTCATAGGATTTTTCAATTATTCTGGCTAATTCATATGGTTGCTCAGTTACATCAAATTCTCTTAACTTTTGGCGGATCGCCACGGATGCTGCTTCACCTTTAATGTTAGCTAATATTATTGTTGAGACCCAGATTTAAAGCAGGTTCTGCCCCGTGTTCATTTTGAATCTGTTTCAGGGTGTCTGGTATTACCGCCATAGACGGAACACCATGTGTTTTGATGTAGATTGCAGCAAAGACTGTACACAAAGTGTTGCAGTCCTCCAGGTGTGGTGCTAACCCCATTGGTAAACAGATTGTTAGAATCCTATGTTTCTCATGAGGGGTAGTATAAGGAAATACTGCCTCGATTTGAGTAATTTTTTGAGCTATCCAGAATGGAATTTGTGCCTGTTTTGCGGGTAATTTGCCAATGACTGATTGCATAGTCTGTGGTGTAATTTTATTTGTGTTGTGGAATCCTTATTATTGTTTGGACAGTAAAGGTCCGCATGACATATTGAACCAATTGTCTGTAAATTTTAATTAGCTCTTTTAGTTGAACTAATAGTTCCGCATCTGTCATATGTTCAATGGCAGGATGTGGTATATAGCTGGCTAATACCAGCCATGTTGCTCCTGGTCTACCTAGAGGACCGAGCCTGGTAATGTGATGTGTATGTTTTAGGGCACCTTTAAACCAGAGCGCAGGCTCTTGGTATGTTAGTGGAATTTCAACATCCTCGAAAGGAATGTCTTCCTCTACAGCTTCATCTTCTTTGTAGAAGTGAAACACTTTTGTTCTTGGATTTGCTTCAGGGAAGACTATCCATGAATAGAATACCTCTGTCTGATGATATTCGTGTGACTCTATCACAAAAACTACCCTACCACCTCTAGATGATAGGCCATTTCCCATACGTTTCACTGTGATGGCTTTCCTTAAAGTTTCTGGAAAGCTTATAGCAGTGTTTCCCAAACTGTGGTCCGCGGACCCCCAGGGTCCGTGACACATTCCCAGGGGGTCCGTAGACAGCAGTTTTAAAAGCACAGAAAAGTTTCTTGTGTAATTAGCAGCTTTCCAGCAACAATAAAAGTGTACCTGCTGGAGAGCGAGGCGAGATTTGTTCAGTGGCAGCTTTCACTTAACTAATGTAGCACCGAGGGTTAATGTGCCTACTGCAAAGAACGTGTAACATGCATTTTAGAAAAGCAGTATTTTATGTGCATAGGTTCGTGGTTACTGCTTTTGTCACAGAGATTATTTTGTTACTGTGCACTTCATTAGTGGCAATCGTAATCTAGCAGAGTGGCCTATAAACTGTCATCAAAGAGCTGCTTGCCAACTGCATGGTACCAGTTAGAAACGTATGTTTTTTAATAAAATACTCAACTGGTGCTTCTAAATACGCCTACCCCAATGTACCTAACCTAAGTCTAGTACGCGGGAAGAAGTATTGTGTAACATAGGTTTAGTTGTTTTTGCCAAGAATCTACCAAAGGTTTCTCTAGGTTCTAATCAGCTCCATGCCTTGGTTTAGAATGAAGGATGTCTGGTATCTCTGTCTCAGGACTCGATTTCCCAACACCCCGCAAGGAGAGCTTGGAAACACTGGAGCTGGATTCTCGGTGAGAGAAAGGCAGTCTCTTGATCAGTGCATCAGCTGGAGGGTCAGCTTCCTTTGGCACTTGCTGTAGCGAGCTGCTTCGGGCAATTAGTTAGTCAAACTGCTCCTAACCACCATAGTTTTCCGTAGCAAGTGAAGGTATATATATACCTTGAAGGTGTTTAGGAATGCTGTGAAGTTGGGCATAATAATGTCAGCAAGGAACCCCTAGGGAATAGTTGTTCTTTGCAAAGTACATGAGTTCTTGGACAAATCAATATTCAAGCAAGGGGAAGTTCCCTAACTGCTTAAGCCGATTTCCAAGAAATCGTTGAGACGTTTGGTACGGGTGGAAGTAGCCATGCCTGTATTTGGTCTGCATGGGCTATGTCTAAATAAGGGATTGATTTCTAGCCTATATACGGGCAATATGAATTGTACCTATATAAGGGCATGAATCTGGAGAATTCACACGGAGCCTAAAATGCCACACAACAATGTGTTTATGATTTTATAATTACTATACTTTTTCAATCATGTACTGGATCATATTGGAAACGGCACAGGAACTGCTGCTGATTTCATTTGGTGATATCCTGAACACAAAATGCATGTGGCTGTGGGGGTAGCAGTCAATTAACAAATATCTGACACGAAATGTACAATAAGGGCTTCATTTGTAATTTGGCATACAGGTCACTCAATCACAAACGTGACGAATATCCCATCCACCCTGTTACAAGTGCCTTATATCCTATGGGACCTGGAAGAAGGCGAACATGATATCGGGTCATGTTTGTGATGGAGTGACCCATATGGCAAAACGAAAATCTTATTATTTTTAATTTTTTATTACATTTTATTATATATTCAAGGAAAATCATACATTGTAAAGACCTACAAGGAAAGAAAAACATAACCAAAATAAACATACAGGCTAATAAACACACTCACCCCAACTGGCAGGCTATGGCTATGACACATTAATGCAGTACAATACTCCTTACATCCCTGACACATTTAGCGTTTAGATTACAACACAAGATACATCATGGGGGAATTAATCAACTGGATGGAACTGTAGTTAGAGCGTCAACGGATGCCAATAGTTTCTTGGTTTGGATCCTGATGGAAGCTCTTCTTCATAGGTTTTCAGTGTGTCCTTACAATACACCATATCCAGTATCCATTGTTTACATGTGGGGTATTTCCTGCCATTCCAGTACATAGACAGCCTTCGCTTAGCCAATAATAACGCAATCACACAGAGTTTACGATTATTGGACCTCAGGTTGGACACCAGACCTAGTAGACATAGACGGATCATGCAATCAATTTTTATGCCCTACATAGCACTTAATGTTGTTGTTACAGATTCCCAATATTTACTAACATATGGCAATGCCCTACTAGGTGTATAAAATCTGCCTCATCGGCACCGCAACTTGTGCAAAATGCACCCGCACAGAGACCTCATTTTTTAAATTTAACCGGTGTATGGTATGCTTGGTGCAAATATTTATAATTAATAATTGGCAAATTACCATTTGGTGTAAGTAGGTCAGTCAGGGCACAACACCTGGACCACTCCTCTTCAAGAATAGGTGTGTCTGAAACTATCGACCATCTATTACATGCTGTGTATGTGTTTTCTGCTAGGTCTGTTTGTGATTGGACATATAGGGGCCCATTATGATCGTGAATGGACTTGAGTCCGTCCGTGATCACCGAGGAGGAGGGAACCTCCGCATGGGCATGCGGAGTTCCCTCCTGTCTTATTGAGATGTGACCGCCACCCTGGCGGTCACATCCTCTATTTGTAACATTGTTACAAATGCATACATTGCATTTGTATGCAGAAAGCGGCAGGCACCGCGCGGTGCCTGCCGATTTCTGCATACAAATGCAGGGGGGTACCATAGGTACCCCCCATGTGCACCCCCCAACCCCCTTCACCCAGGGGGCCCGCTACGGGCTCCTGAGGTGAAGCTCTGCATGCTTTTCCTCGGCGGAGAAGCCGCCGTGGAAAAGCATGTTTTCTCAGCCATTCTAATATGTCTGGCGGTGTCTGAGAAACACCGCCACCATATTAGGCCTTTTCCGCCGCAGTTGTAAGCCAACCGCGGCATAAAAAGCGGCGGACTGAAACCAGGACCCACCAGCCATCCTAATGTGGCGGTGGGTCTTTGGTGGCTCCGCAGAGGATTTTCCGCATCCTCCGGGCCGGCGGTGGCTTCCGCCGGCCCGGAGGAATGCGGAAAATCCTCCATCATAATCAGCCCCTTAGCTTGGTCACTAAGTGAACACTGTGTGGATTAGTGATAATCATTTGTAATGCTTGAAGAACCGGTGGCTTTGCTGGAAATGTGGGATAGAGATCTTTGATTGCACCACGCAATCTGTGATAGGTTGATTTATTTATTTATTTAATGCATTTTTATAAAGCGCGGACTTTACCCGAAGATGTCAGAGCACTGTACAATAGAACCAGTTACGTTACATGAGAGAACTGTTGCAGGACTAAAACAAACAAAAATAGCAGGCCATAGAATCGGAGCGACGCAGGCAAAAGGCACACAATCTCAAGCAGAGCAAGAACAGACTGTACAGAGGAAGGAGCTTAGCGCGCACCCAAGATGGTCGTGTGAGCTCAGGGCTCCCGGACCTTCGCCACCTCCACCGACTATCCTGTACCCTATCCTGACTTAGAGGACCGGTTATTGTTGGCACGGCCCTGCTGATCGTTTATCCGTTTTCGGACTTCGATTCGGACTTCGGGAGCCGAAGATATGGACTCCCGAACTTTTCCGGCCTGCTCCATGGTGCTTCCCCGGGCTCGGTTTCTCTGCCAGCCGGACAGTAATTGAATAACAACGGATCATGCGAGCCTCCCTTGCCCGGTCGTCTACTTTCAGTTTCGTTTTTTGGGCTTAGACCTGTCTGACTTTGTCTCGCTCGCCCTGGCTTGCTGCTTTCGACCTACCCACGCCTCAACAAATGGTGACTCGGCCTCCGGTTACTCTTCACCTGGTGATAGGTCCCCATCTTATTTTCCACATTGCAGCGGGTGCATCAAGTCTAGCCATTTTTACTAGGTCTCAAACTACCCTTCGGGGCGCACAAACTAAGATGGCCGCCAAGCCTGAGGGTGAGAAACGCAAGACCAGACCGGCAATGCGAGGTGGCTCCGTGCAATCAAATGTCATGGACAGGTACACCCTCGCTAAGGGCTCTCCGGGCGGATCGACTAAATCCCCGGCCAACGTTATAGAAGAATCCCCGATGGATGAAGATCTGTCGTTGAGGGACGTCATGGGCGCCATTGCCGGGATGAAGGCCACACTGGGTCAACAGTATGATGCCCTGGCCCACAAGTTGGATACGGTCGCTATCGACGTTACCCTGATCCAGGCTGACCTTGCGAAAACCAATGAAAGGGTCAAATCCCTCGATCTACAGACGTCTAGCCTTGTTACTGACGTCGCTGATTTACAGGCAGAGGTCGGTAATTTGCGCGCCGCCCGTGACTATCTCACTCGACGCTTGGACGATTTTGAGGGCCGAGCGAGGCGGAACAACGTCCGTTTGGTTGGTGTCCCGGAGACATCGAAAGCATCCTCGGTGGACCTGCTGGTGGAAGACCTGGTCCTGAATCACCTGGCACCCAAGGGCCTCAGCAAGTTTTTTGCTGTAGAACGTGCACACAGGATCCCGGGTGACCCGCCTAAGCAGGTAGCCACTCCGCGTCCCATCATTGCTCGTATCTTTAACTTTCGGGACAGGGATGCGATCCTGCAAGCGTCACGCCTATCTGGTCCTACGGCTTATGAGAACGCTACAGTCAGCTTCTACCCGGACTTTACCCAGCAGGTTCAGAAACAGCGACTAGGGTTCCAGGGGGTGAAAAAGAGGCTGAGGACTAGAGACATGAAATATGCTATGCTTTTCCCGGCCCGGCTACGTGTGGTGTACAATGAACAAACATTTTTCTTTGACCATCCAGGGGCGGCAAGTGACTGGCTGGACACGCTGCCTCCGGGACCAGATCATTCTGCACACTCTGGACACTACGGTGGAGCGGGGGGCGGCCCGGTGGAGCAGGAATAGGGGCGGAATCGGCTCCCGGTCCGTCGTATTGACTTTCGGCTGTGGTCTGGTGTTATACCACTATTGCTTGCTAATGTGCTATCTTATTGGGGTGTGAGCGGGGGGGCGGGTGAGTCTTCCTCCTCTGGGGTTCTTCTCGTAGAATAGTTGTATGTTAGGGCGACAGGCACACTGCAAGTTGGGGTGGCTTTTGAGTCTTACGCAGGGGTGCGGGGTGGGGGGGGTGTTGCACGGGTCTCTTGGGGGTTGGGGGGTTGTGGTTTACGTTTCACTGTTTTCTTCACGGCATAGTATCGATGTTCTCCTGCTGTATAGTGTCGCATCGGGTGTGGGGTGGGGATGGGGTTGATCTTTGGGATGGGGGTAGGGGACTTACGTTACTGTGTTGGAACGTTAATGGGTTGGGGGATAGGATCAAGCAGGGCGTGGTGTTGCAATTGTTGCGACGTTTGTCCCCTGATGTGGTTTTGCTTCAGGAGACGCACTTGCTTGGCAATACGTGCCATGCCATGACTAGGCGTGGCTATCGTCTCATGGCGCACTCAGGTTTCACTTCTGGCTCCAGGGGGGTGGGCATTTTGCTTCGGAACTCCCTCCCTCTTGCTGTTGACGACATCATCCTTGATGATAGGGGACGGTACGCCGCCATTGTGGGGCGTTGGGAGGGGAAGGTTATTACCCTGCTCTCCGTATATGTACCGCCGGGTCTCCAGACTACTACTTATGCGGATCTGGGAAGAGTGATCTTGGGGGTCCCCGAGGGTCTGCTTGTAGTGGGCGGGGATTTCAACTCTGTAGTGTCGGGGATGTGTGATCGCTACCCCCCCCCCCGTGAAATTGCGAAGTCACAATCCTGGTTGGGGGACTTCCTGGAGGCCCTGGGGCTCACCGACTGCTGGCGCCTGCTTCATCCTGGACGCTTACAGTATACTTTCCACTCTGGGGCCAACGGCAGTCTTTCGAGACTTGACTATGTGCTGATGCCCTCCTCCCAGGCCTCCTTCATAAGGGAGGTGAAGCATCTAGCTAGGGGTATCTCAGACCATTCCCCACTTTGGTTGGTAGTGGACGCTCACTTGGGGTCGGAGGGTAGAGTGGCCCCGATAAATCCCTGGTATCTCCGCGATCCCAAGGTCAGGGCGGAACTCATTAAAACGATTGACCAATATTTTGCTGAAAACGTGGGTTCTGTGTCCTCCTCTGTCACGTTGTGGGAAGCGTATAAAACTGTTATTCGGGGCCAGGCCCTCTCCTTGATTGGCGATGTTACGAGATGTAGGCGGGAGGAGGTTGTCCGACTTGAGCATGATATTACTGTTCTTGAGGGGGAGTTGGAGTCCGTGGTCACCCCGGAGAGGCTGCACCTTTTGGGTCTAAAACAACTCGAGTACAGGGCGATGGTGACAGATGCGGCGAAGGAGATGAGCAGAGAACAGCAGGGACGTTTGTATGATGTGGGGGATAAGGCGGGGAAATTGCTCGCTTGGCTGGATAAGAGGGAATGTGCGAGTCGAGTGGTCCCTGTGATTCTGGATGTGAATGATGTGAGTATCACCGACCCTGCTGATATTGTTGAATGTTTCGCTGACTATTTCAGGGAAGTGTACTCCCCTGTGTCTGACAGACCTGAGCTGGACTCCCACTTGCTCCTGCGCGATATCTCGCTGCCACGTTTGTCCGACCCTGAAAGGGTTCTCCTAGAGGCTCTGCCTACAGTTGATGAGGTCGCGACCGCCATCCGCTCGGTGCGCTCGGGGAAGGCCTCGGGCCCTAATGGACTCCCTATAGAGCTTTACAAGCTCCGTCCGGATGTGATAGCACCGTATCTGCGGTCGATGTTTTTAGAATCACTGGAGGTAGGCTCCCTCCCTCCTGATCAAAGATTGGCTTCCATAGTGGTGATTCACAAGGATGGCAAGCCACGTGACCGCTGCGCCTCCTTTAGGCCCATATCATTGATTAACGCTGAACCGAAGATCCTGGCCAAAGTGCTTGCTAAACGCTTGGTCACTGTCATAAGCGATCTGGTTCATCCGGACCAATCCGGATTCATACCCCATCGCAACACGGCACTGAATCTCCGGCGCTTGCATGGAGTCCTCGCGCGGGCGGCGACTCTGCGAGAACCGGCCGTCTTGGCGTCTCTGGACGCCACCATGGCGTTTGATACGTTGGAGTGGCCATATCTTTGGGGGGTTCTCTCTAAATTCGGCTTCGGCCCTACCTTCATTGACTGGGTGAAACTGCTCTACACTGACCCTTTAGCCCAAGTGGTGGTAAACGGTCGTGTCTCAGCCTCCTTTGCTCTCGGTAGGGGAACGCGCCAGGGCTGCCCCTTGTCTCCTCTCTTGTTTGCCCTTGCTTTGGAGCCCCTGGCGGCATGGCTGAGATGGGAACCGTCCTTGAGGGGCATTAGGTGGAATCCGGAGTTTGAAGATCGCATATCCTTATACGCAGATGATATACTCCTGTATCTAACGTCGCCTCGGAAATCGTTGATTGCCCTTTTTGACGTCTTGACTTCTTTCCGTACAAATTCCGGCCTTGTCATTAACTGGTCGAAGTCTTGCGTCTATGTTCTCGACGGTGAGGCCCCTCTCCTGCCTCGTGGATGTCCTATCTCGGTGGTGCGGGAGGGCTTTAAGTACTTGGGGATTTTTATCACCTTGGACCCTGTGCTTCGTTATGAACGCAATTTGTTGCCCCCTCTCCAGCGCCTCCGTGCTGATGTGGCTGCGTGGGGTAGGCTCCCTCTCTCTCCTCTGGGACGGGTGGCGTTGTTTAAGATGATGTCGCTCCCCCGGTTCCTTTATGCGCTGCAAAATACACTTGATATTGTGCCTGCCCGCTACTTTCGTGAGATTGAAAGCCTACAGAGACAGTTGATATGGGGGGGGCCGTTCCCGCATCGCTCTTGCGAAGCTGACGCTCCCGTGGTACGACGGGGGTATTGCGCTCCCGCACATCCGCCGCTACTATTGGGCCTCTCAGCTGGGGGCCATCAACCACGGCACTTACGGTCCTTTGCCGAACCCGGCGTTTGAGATGGATGGATGGCTGCTACCCGGTGGAGACTATAACAGGGCTCTGTACGCGAGATCTGTTGGCAAATCTCTCACGGGCCCCACTAGGACGACAGTACAGGTGTGGTATTGCGCTACAGCGGCCCTGAGCTGGGCTGATAAGCCGACTCGTGCTACCCCGCTGTATGCGTCGGAAAAACTTGGATCCCTCTGGAAGTCGAAGGGCTTCGATAAGTGGGATATGATCGGTATCAGCAGGGTGAATGATGTGTGGATCAAGGGTAGAATCAAGACGTTTGGGGAGCTGAAAGTGGAGTATGGCTTGACAGATAGGGAATCCTTTCGGTATGCGCAAATCCGACATGCGGTTTTGTCCGTCTTTCCCCTGGACTCGGATATTCCGGAGGCGTCCCCGCTTGAAGATCGGATACTGGATGGGCATGTTCCTGATAGCATGATCTCGCTCATTTACAAAAAGTTGATCAATTCCAGAACCGACCTACTGAGTAACCTTCGAGAGGTATGGACTGGGGATGGTCTGGAACTCGATGACGAGGATTGGCAGGCTGCGATCTCTTCCCCGAAGGAAGTGGCTATCCCGGCGCGCCTCAGGTTTGTCCAGCTCAAAATTCTTCATAGGGTTTACGTGACTGGTCCGCGACTGGTGCGCATGGGATTCTCTGTGGATGGTCTGTGCAAGCGTGGTTGTGGTTTGGTAGGCACGTTTCTCCATATCATTTGGGAATGTCCTGCAGTGATGCGCTATTGGACTCGCGTTCACGAAGTTATGAGTGAGGTCACGGGTGTGCAATCGATGCCAGAGGCGAGACGGTGTCTGTTGAATGTCTGGGAGCCGAATGATTATGACCTGGCGCAGCTTCGATGGATGACCTTGGGTAATATGATTGCCAAGAGAGACATTGCTCAGTTATGGGGTGCCCAGAGGCCGCCGACAGTTCTGGTGTGGCAACAAAACATGGACTGGTGCATGTTTAGGGAAAAGACAGTGTATGTTTCCCGTGGCACGCCCCGCAAATGGGGGAAAATCTGGAATCATTGGAACGCATACCGTGGTGATATATGTACTCCCCCCCGTTCAGAATTGGACACTGACCCGTCATCCCCCCGGCCTGATGTTTGCTCCACGGGAATCTAGATGTCTTGCTTATTCCTGGTCTCCTCCCCCCTCCCCAATCGCAACACCTGTTTCTGATATTTGCTTTGAAAATGTACCCACCCTCCCCCGGCACCGAAATGACACATTTGTAATGTACTGCCTTGTTTTTCGTTTTCTTTTCTATGTTTTTCGTTCTTTGAATTCAATAAAAAGATTCAACAAAAAAAAGAACAGACTGTACAAGCAAAAATAAGAATAAATATGACAAATTATACAATGACTAAAGAACGTCCTGGCGAACAATAGCAGGCCATAGAATGAAAACAACGCAGGCAAAAGGAACACAATATCAAACGCAGCAAGCACAGGATGTACAAACAAAAATAAAAATATTTGTGACAAATTTACAATGAATAAAGAACTTCCTGGTGGGGTCTGAGAAGGAGGGAATTGGTTCTGAAAGTGTCTTTGGAATAAAAGAGATTTGAGGTCCGCTTTGAAGATCTGGATGGAGGTGATGGCACGGAGCGAAGGAGGAAGCGAGTTCTAGATTCTCACCGCATTACCTGAGAACGATTGTGCCAACAATTTTTCCCTTTTGAAGGAGGGGGGTTCAAGAAGGAACTTTTCCGCATTCCGAGAAGGCCTTGAGCCTCCAGAAAGTTTGAGTTTATTCGCCAGATAGCGAGGGGAGGAAGAGTGCAAAGCTTTGTGGGTGATGCACGCTGTTTCGTAGATAGCTCTACCCTCGATAAGAAGCCATCAGAGAGAGGACAGGATAGGAGTGATGTGGTCACTACGTTTGAAACCCTGTAATGAAGCGAGCTGCTGAATGGAGGACGGATTTGAGGGGGGAGAGGTGAGATTTGGGGAGGCCAGTCAGAAGAGAATTACAATAATCCAGTCTAGAGAGAACTAGTGATTGGTCATTCTCCGGGAAGAACCGACGAATCCCCCATAAAAGGCGCAGTTGATAACATGCGCTCTTGGCCATGGAGTTGATGTGTGAGATTAGGTTGAGTCTTTTGTCAAGTATGACACCTAAGGATTAAGCGCAGTCCATAATGATGGGTTTACTGTTGAGTAGATTCGATTGATCCATCCAGGATTGAACAGGAGGCGGAGAGAGAGAGCTAGATAAGAGGAAGAATTCTGTTTTGGAGGGGTTGAGAATGAGTTGGTGAACTAATATCCAGTTGTGAATAGTATTGAGAGTAGAGCTGAGTAGTGAGAGATCATGAGAGTAAGACACCTTGAGGTAGATTTGGGTGTCATCCGCATAGAGATGGTAGAGGATTCCAGATTTGCTTAAAAGGTTCCCTAATGGTTCCAGATAGAGATTGAACAGAGTGGGAGCAAGGATAGAACCTTGAGGGACGCCTTGACCAACCACCAGTGGAGACGAGAGACTGTTTGCAATCTTGATCATTTGGGATCTGTCAGAGAGGAAAGAGGCAAACCATTTGAGTATTGTTTGGGTACCATTTGAGTTTGGTTGCTAATATATTGAAAGTCGTCAATTTCTATAAATATGCCATCATTATATAAATCTCCCATCTTTTCTATTCTAAGCTGTTGCAATAGTGTCATTCCCACCGAATCCTGAGTTACTGATATAGCTGGATGTTGCGGCAAGGGTAACGCTGGCACACATAACAGGAGTTTGTGTGCCAATTTCCCCTTCCTCTGCCATGCCAGATTTGTCGTATGGATGGTATTTATTTCTTGTTTCGATACATGTGCATGAGGGTGTGGCAAAATATATTGAAGCGGTATTGGGTGGGCGTCTCCATCCTCGACCGCCATATGTGAGAGGTATTTAATTAGATGGTACCAAAAATGTGCATATTGCACCTGAGCACAAAGATAATAGAGCAGAAATTCAGGGACTTTAAAACCGCCTGCAGAGTATACGAGTGTCAGCGCACGCAGTTCTAGATATAATGATATACCGTTCCATATCATCAGTGTGTGTGTGAGTTACAGTAAAGTTGACTCCTTTTTTCACTAGGATCATATCACCCCTGGAGTAGGAGGAATATGACGATGTGAAAGTGGCTTCAGGCCATCTGCGTCCCAAGTGATGATTGGTGGCATTCGTTAGATGAGTTTCTTGCAGAAGGGCAATATCTATGCTGTGTCTGTCAAGATATGCAAATATATGGCGTATTTTGTTGGGGTTACTCAACCCTTGGATGTTCCAGGTAAGCACCTGAGTTGTATCAGAAACACCTTACTGCTCATTATGACGAGTAGGAGATATCATATTTTATGGGTGTGCTCCCTGGTGGTGTATATGCACCAAAGCACCTACTAAAGTTTGATGTATTAGTATCGTACTTTTATCAGCCCAGTTTGCTGCCCTGTACTGCGGTGTGTAAGTGCCTGATAAACAAACTAACAATACCCAAATCCCCCCCTCCCACTTCAGCATCCCAAATATGCTAAAGACACACCCAGAAGAACAAAATGAACATCATATCAACTGTCACAGGGAGCACTCAATGGGGGGGGGGCACTAAGTGCTCACAATAGCAACAATCATTGCAGCAGAATAAGTCACATTTAGAGAGTTGTTACCACAAACGTGAAGGCAGTGCCCTACAGAATTAAAAACATATAACTTTACACTCCATAGATTGATACACCAGACAACCTTCAAAGGACAAGGGGAAGACAGCATAAGTACGATCAACAATTGATAACTTGCCTGATGATATTCTTGCTAAACATTACTAACCGACAACTGCAGAACCATTTCATGTATAACCACAGCAACAGTGCCGCAGGATGCTCAATGCACCCCGCTGTACCAGATTCCTCCGTGCCGGATGCACGAAAAGTAATGACAAAAGACACATTTAGGCAATCACTATGCTGCAAGCTGAAACCCAGTAGGTACATTACAGAGATGCATGCCGCATCAGTCCGAGCCTGACGCTTCAGTGGACCTGTCTAGCAATTTATGTTTTTTGGCAATTGTTTTAATTAAGTACTGTGCGGCTTTAGGCGTGGTTAGTATTTTAGTACGTCCTCCATGAGACACATGCAACCTTGCGGGATAGAGCATTGCGTATTCCACTTCCATGTCACGCAGCTTCTTCTTCATGGGCACGAATCCTTGCGAGCTGATCGTGCAGACATTGTAAAATCAGAGTAGAACACCACTGTATTACCTTTATAGTTGATTTGTTGCTTTTCTCAAGCCAAACACAAGATTGTGTCCCTATCACTGTAATTAAGGATTTGGGCAATAATAGGTCTCGGTGGGCATTATTGTCAGGGTATAAATCTTGTTAGCTATAACCTGCAAACTCTGTTGGATAGCCTGTAAAGTGTCTTCCAGTTTGGACATTTTGGCATGGTGTACATCTAGTTCCGTGTCAAAGTGGCTCGACGTCTCTCTGGGCGTCCGGCGGGTGTCAATTGACAACTTAGGCTGTTGCTTATCGGGTTTGCCCATAGTTAGCAGATAGGAGGGTAGTGGTGGTAACAAGAAGGAACAGCGAGTAAATGGAGCCACAGTGTCTGGCGTGGGGGTAAATGCTGTCATCGATCACCTATGCTCCTCAGCGTGCGTCGTGAACACTGCAGGGCCCGATACGCAGTCTTTAAACAGGCAGCCAGGAAGAACAGCACACTACAGTCAAGCACAATATAGAGGGCAAATAGCGGGTAACTGATGCTGCCCAGTTTAGCGGCGTAGATAAGAAATTTCTGAATAACAACCCTGTCTAGGCTGAAATGAAAGAGGTCTGGCAAGTGCAAAGTCCTTAGTTGTGTTATCAGGAATCTAATGGCAGCTCAATCACAGTCTCAGCTCAGGAACACCCGCAGCTCAGTGCCAATCAGTGCAATATGCAATCACAACAATGCAAGAAAATGGCCGCCAACAGTACAGGGGCACAGCCCACAGCAGTGAGCACGTGTGGAGGATTCTGAACAGGATAAAGGTTCAATCCTCTTACACAGGCGCATTTAAGAAATGACAGACAAAGACATGCAGGAGACTTACAGTGGGCAGATCGCAGGGTCTGTGTCACCATTATGTACTCACAAATATCCAAGCGTGGCAGGCAGTCTCTCACAGCCCACCGCAAGTTACAGGCTATGGCATCCCACTGTGTCTACGTGCCTCGAGGAGGACTATCCAAGCAGTGCACTGCGTGCTCGCGGGCAGCGTAAATTACCTAGTAGATCTGCGGGTGAGCTCGCCACAACAGTACTCCACCTACCCTGCCAATTCACAGATAGTTAGCACATAAGCGTGGGTAAGTTATAGGCAGCACTAAACAGCAGTCTCCTCAGTATGTTGATGAACGGGGCATGATAGTACAGCGTCGCTGGGTGACAGGCCAGTGGGTGCACACACTCTGGCGCCAGTCACAGCGTGCTCCAGCCAGACCGGGCACCAAACCGGGGCGCAGCCATTTTCTGCCGCCCCGGATCTGTTGCTGGTTCTTGCTTGCGCCTCAGAGTGCAGCGGTGATTGCAGAAGCGTATGCCTACCGGGCAGTGTGCCCCGATGAATCCACTCTAGGCAATGCGTAGGGAGTGCTCGAGTCAGGGCTTATCACTTACAGGTTTTGCAGTAGATCCCACTTTGTCGCACAAAGCCACCCCCCCTCGCCGACTCACAGCCAGGCTGCACAGGGATAAGGGCGAGCTGGAGGTGATGGTGGATAACAGCTCTTGCAGAATAATAGCGATCCAGCTGTGCTGGTATAACGGCACTGTTTGGCAAATCCTGCAGATATTTACGCGCCATTGACAAACCCAGGGCGCTCCGGTCAGTCCGCAACAGCACAGGCCGCCGCCATTTTATGCCGTTCCAGATCTCCAGTAGGCTGCCGCTTGCACCTCGGATTTCAGCAGGATTTACAGGAGATTGTGTTTTCAGGAAACAAACATCAGGTAGCCACCTCGTTCCAATACATTCTGTGACTAACTACGGTCATCGGGCATCGGCCAAACCGCTGGTTTAGTGAAGGATAATGATCCCGACCAGTGGAGCGTCACTACTGTGCAGCCATTCCGTTGTGCGCCCTTTAGCGCCCCTGAAAATCAGACCTTTAGTGAACATTTCGGGGCAGATGTTTGTTAATTGACTAATGTTGCTTCATCTGATTTGGCTCATACAACAGCTCAAGTGTTTTATGAGGTAATGCCTTGACTGCTCTATAATGTACGTACTTATACATCATACAAAGGAGTATTCAGTATACCTTTTTGCATGCGTAGATACTTCATCAGGCTAGCGCTATATAAAACTTCTTAAATAAAAATAAAATAAATCATGGGCACAAGTCGCAATTTTTAATGGGTTTTAGCATACACTGGAAAACATATCTGGCAGACTCCCGAGCATTAAAGCAGGTGTGTGAGAAGATATTCAGCAGGTGCCTATCCAACCTTTATTGTCGTTCATGTATCTTTCCTCTGCTCCACAGGTGTTTCTCAAGCCCCTGGATTGCCTGTCCCGAGTGGCAATGTTGCCTATTATGAAAACTGACATATTTCAGACTCAAACCCTTTGTCTTCAACATTCATTGAGTGGAATTTTAGCAAGCTGTGGAAAAGTAGCAGAGTTGAATGCCCAATAATACCTTCCTATCTACTACTAAAACACAGAGTTTCTGCTTGCATGCATGCTCTTATTGGTGTCTTCTTTCACAAACTCTATTTTTAGGTCTTTCTAAGGACAGCGTGCCTGAGCGGATGCTGACAAGAGATATTGTTTCCTACAAGGGGCTTGGAGCCTGACCAATCCCTGACATTAGTTGGTTCATTGTAACTCTTATTTGCTGCCTCCGAATTAGCTAGCAAGTGCCAGTTTCACCTCCTCTTCTTTTTTCGTGTGGAGCATGGTCCAAGTACTAATTCATTTTGATTTGTGTCCTTCTGCTGCTTGTGTTGTGATTCAGATACTATTTCTTTTTCCTCTTTGTCTGTGCTGGCTCTTCTATGGTGCGTCTTCCCTCCCACCCCTCATTGTAGATTGTGCTTGTTGCCTCCCACCTCCAGCCCTCCAATTCTCAAGCTGCTTCTTTCCTTCCACCTCCTACCCTCCCATTGTCTACGTAGCTCCCCCCCCCCCCAATTGCCATAGGAAAAAAAAGTGATATGACATGGCCGGGGCTAGTGGAGTCATAGCACTTGCTGTCCATGTTGCTTCTTCCCTCCCCCTCCTATCCCCAATTGTCTGTGTTGCGTGTTCCCTCCATCCCTTGTGCATGTTGCCCGATCCTAATGCAACCTTCCGTGCCATTGTCAATATTGCCCACTCCCACCGGCAAGAAGAAAAAAAGCACTATGATGCGGCCAGCATTGCGCTTTTTTTCTAACTTTTAGCTATATATAACAGTGCTAAAAGACACTGGAAAAGCCAAGAACGCTTGCAATGGCAATACCTATTGGCTTTTGACAATACTTGTTCTTGTGTTGACTGTTTAGCTGAGGAGGGGGTGTGGGTGGGTTTTGGCCCATGTGCCTCTTCTTCTGCTATCAGATATATCAACAAAGGTGTTGACCAAGAGCTCCTGGTGTTTCACTTTGTTGAGTTTTTCATTCTAACTACTCAGCATTATTGATTGATAAACCGAGCACTGACAGCTACTCAACGTATAATTACTTCAAATTATATCATAGTCATGCAAAGAGATGTAAACCAACTTTGACGATAGCAATTAAGAGGCATTTTGCAGTTTAATGTACTTTTTTCCTAAAATGCACAAATCCAAAGATGGATTCAGAATATTGCCTCTCGTTTTAGATGTGAGAGTTTGAAATATTTATATTTATCGCAGCCAGAGAAGATGTACTTAGATCAATACATATCCATGGTAGGAAGTACATCTAGTTATCTTTTGCTAATAGCTCTGATGTGATCTCTACTAGCACTTCAGTTTAAATGTTTCCTTTTAAAAGGGCAGGATGAAGGGACAGAACTATAAATAATTAGTTAGTCTCTTCCAGAAACCCAATAATGGGCCTACTGACTAGGATTTATTTTTCAGAAGGGCACTACTTACCGCCACACTGTATCCAGTGCTCCATAAGAGGACTAGACATTTGGGTTCAGATGGAGGTCAGAATTTCCTTTCGTCTCTTTGAGAGCTGGACTAGATACCATCGGCTGTGCGAAGATGGCTCAGGTTTGAGAGTAATGCTTCGCTCTTTGGACATTCCTCCATGAAACATTGCTCTATTGCAAGTAGCTTCATTCGATTTTGTTTTTTGTAGCAATACATTTTTCCAGACTTTGAACTTCAGATTAAAGTAAGAAGGTAAATGTTTACCCAACCATTTTTCTCTAGAGCTGTTATTCCCTTTCCATTACATTAGATCATGTTATCTGCTTGATTCAAATGTGTGACTTTTTTGGGGGGCGTGGACAAGATGTTGGATGGGTAGGATGCACTCTCTTGTCCCTCTATCCCACCGCCTTGAGGCCTTGCCATCTACCAGCATTGCCACCTGCTTTGAGTTCTGAAACTGCCACTCCACATCCTCTTACTCTCTGAGCACCTGGGTAGGCATCCAAAACATGAAAGTGCCACCCCCCCCCCCCAGGGTCGTGCTAGGAACAAGACTACGACATGGCCGCTCTCAATGCCCAATATGGCAGCCACTGCAAAACGAAACTGAGCGCTGGGGCTCAATGCTAACCGGACACCTACCTAACAGCGCCTCTCAAAGTTGCTGTGCCTGCACACTATTGAGGAGAGGTGGCGGCGGTGAGCAGACCTCCTCCAGCGGTGCTGCAGCTGTCCTATGACTAAGCTGCAGCCCACTTGCCCTCTCCAAAATGGCAGCTCCCGCAAGGCAGCGGTGACAGCATGCCAGAGATGAGGTAGAATCGGCCTCCAGGGACGACTGGGAGCCGTGCTGGAAGGCAGCTACCAGTGGCGGACAGTGCCCGTCCAGAGCCCGCTAGGATAGCCGTGTTCAAGCTTGAGAGGCATGGATGCATATCACCTTCGAGAAGGCTGAGGTAACCCATAAGAAGACCCTGTCCCTTCCCAGGCAGTCAGATCCGCTCCACGCACCCCCACCCACTACAAGACTGTGATTCCTGATATGCGGAGGCAGGTGCCTGAGGGGCCACCTCTGGCAGGAGGGTGGCCTGTGATCAACTGCAAGTCATATTGGACTGACCCCTGAGTGCATTGGTCATGGACGGGTTCACCGAGATGTGAGGTACTCATTGTAAGAGATTAGAGGAGGAGGGCTCCCCTGGACTCTGCAGTGCTGCATACTGGGGCCCTCTGGGGTCCCACTGACTAAACTTTGCTGGAGATGGTCCTCACTGGATTCACTTGGGGTTTGGCTGTACCTGGCTGGACGGAGTGGACATAGTCCCTTCAGGGTTTGGGGGCCTGACTTTTCCTCTTTGTCTTGGCTCACTGGACAGAGTTTGAGGAGCAGTGGCGAGGAGCACTATGAAAGGGAGTGGTCAGACTTGGACGAGAAGAGTCAGGTGCTGGTGTGCTGGGTGAAGAGTGGGCGCCTCCAACGGGGCCTTACAGAATGACTGCCGATGCTGCAGGTGCCTTAAGTACTGGCGCAAGCGCTTATCTCATAGAAGAGCTGTACCCCCTCATCCAGCCATGCAACCTGCAGGAGAGTGGCAATAGTGGCCTTCTCTCTGGACTGGAGACTCGGGCCTAGGCTGGACATGGCCATTTTGTGGCCCAATAAGGAATGATCCCTAAAGGAGAAGCTGATTAAATCAATTGGAAACCAGCCGGGGGACAAACCTCTCTCCACCTGCTCGGAACAGCTTGTAGAGAGATATGATAACAGGGGGGGGGGTACAGTTATCCGCTCCTCGCTGAAGGCCCTGTTTGCTTTCCTCTAGGAGGACCTCTATACAGTTAAAAGAGGCCTATCACAGAATTTAAGAGGACCGTTGAAAGCTGGCAGAGGTGGGGGACAGGGTCTTCATACTAGAGGACCACCAATCCAGCTGGGGAGAAGAGATCGAGCCGCTACAACTTGAAGTTTTCTGACTCAAAGAGCAGCATATTGAACTACAGGCTCATGTGGAACACCTCGAAAACTGGGCGAGGCACAACAATATACTGATTTGGGGGGCCTCTAACAACACACAGATTTTGGAAACGCCGTCTGAAAAGGAGATGCAGCTCGAAAGGGTGCATACAGTGGGTGCCCCATGACTGGAGAACATTCACCCAGCTGACATCTTAGTCTGCATCTAGGATTTTCAGCTAAACTAGCGGATCCTGCTTAAAGCCAGGAACTTACACCCTCTGTGGTTCAAAGGACACATGCTGGTGTTCTATGAAGACTTGTCAACTTTCACTCTTTAGAAAAAGCATACCTTCCAGCCAGTCACCACCTATCTTCGAGCCAAAGGTGTGACCTATTCTTGGGGGCTCCCCTTCTGCATTTTTTTCCGATGAGAGGGTAGGCTCTACCAGATCCACTCACTGACAGAGGCGTGCAAGGTACTACTAATTGTCAAGCCTTCTGACAGCAACCAAAGCCCCATACCTCAAGCACGGAAAGCCTGAATGCGCCTCCAGTGGTAAGGGGGCCGGCCTCCTCCAGAGGTCTCTGACTGGATCCAGAGACTATTTCCATGGAGAGACAAGCAGTATTGGACAGGCTATCTGGAGATCCTGACAATCAAGAGGGTACCTCAATAAACCTGGGTCTCTTGCACTGTGGACAATGCTGGTGAGATTGGGGCGGGCAGGGTGGAGGGCATAGCGATGGGACTACAGAGAAGGAGTATGGGAAACCCCAGACCTGCACACCCAGATACTCCATGGGATAAGGTTGGACATGCCCAGCACATCACCTCTGTTGTTTTTTTGCTTTGGTTATTGTTTGTTACTGTGTTTATTTAGGAAGGATGCTCTATACAACAGGTATTCACAAATGCAGGGTTGCCATGTAACAGGTGTTATCTGGGGTCACATGGCTAGGCCTTTGGCTGGGGTGAAAGTTTTTTTTTCACTTTTCTTACCACAAGATAATCTAAAAGCCCTCACCCTCAATGTAAAGGGGCTTAATAACTTGATCAAGCGCCATGCAATCATCCCATTTTTGGAGCAGTCAGGTGCAGATTTATGTCTTTTGCAGGAGACCCATCTGGTTGCTGGGGATTGTCAATATCCCTCCATAATGTGGATATTACATTGTTTACCAGTATTTTAGCAACACGCCTAAACCTCTTTATGCCTGGACTTACTGACCCTGATCAAGCGGGATTTTTCTGCTTAGGCAATGTAGCGATAACACCAAGCAAATCCTGCCCCTGTTCGACAAGGTCAAACGCTCGCCATCAAGAAATAATTCTTCTGGCTATTGATGCCAAAAAGACATTTGACCGGGTGCATTGGCCATACCTGGTGGCAACACTTAGACCCTTTGGTTTTAGGCCCCGGTTCCACACCTGGATACTCAGCAATTACGGTCCAACCCGAGTGACTGTACTGGTGAACGGTCAGAATTCAGCCACCATATACCATCCGCAGAGGGACGAGACAGGGGTGGTCACTTTCACTCTTGCTCTTTGCTCTGTACTTGGAGCCAATGCTCAAAAAGTGTGGGACAATCTGCGCATCACAGGGGTTGACTTTGGTGGAGAGGAGCACACAATCTACCTCTACGCTGATTATGTCATTGTAGCCATAGACAAACCTGAGGAGGCCCTCCCAGCCTTCGTATGTGAGACAGAGGCATTCAGTGGTGCAGCGGGATTTCAGATGAATATCCAGAAATTGCTTGTCCTAAAACTTTCAGTCTCTTTGGAGACAGAAGCTCTCTACGCCCGATGCTACACAATCCAATGGCAAACCATCTCTATCTGCTATTTCGGAATCCAATTAGCCCCGACTGTTCAGGAGACTGTGACCATAAACTACCTAACACTTCTTTGGCAAATTTGCAGGGATCAGATGCAATTTAAATTGTACCGGCTCTAATGGGCTAGCTGGGTTGCGGCATGGAAGATGACTGCTCTCCCAAAGATTCTCTTCCACTTCCAGGTGCTCCCACTTGAGCCTCCTGCAGGCGTGAGTCAGACCTTGCAAGGGAACATGCATCGCTTTATATGGACCGAGGGAAGACCGCGGATGAGCAGAGATCTGAGCTCTAGACCTCATATTGAGAAGGGGCTAGGAATTACTAATCTCTTGCAATACTACCAAGTGGTGCAGCTAGAAAATATGGTGGAATGGTCCAGGGAAGAATCTCAGAAACCTTGGTTGTTCATGGATCGAGCCATAGCAGGAACTTCTCAATGGAAAACCCCTTTCTGATCTCACTCACAGAGACTGTGGGGACTTTATTCCTCCCCAGTCACTATGTGTGGGACTGCGTGGCTTCCTGCAAGGGTTCAATATCTTTCTTCTTCCCACTGACTTCGGTGGTGGACAACACAGACTTCATGAACGGCCTTGACCAGGCTACATTCCAGGTCTGGCAGGGCACCGGGTGGCCGTCCGTTGACCACTTCTTCGATGAAGAGGGCCCTCTCTCCTTGGAACAACAGGAGGCGGACATAGACTCCCGAGTTGGAGTGGTTGAGAAACTTACAGGTTGGGCATTGGGTAATGCACCCTACAGTGCATCCAGGAGTGCAAAGGCCTCTCACTGCATCTGAAAAATGGGTAATTACAAAAACTACTGATAAACATCTTATTACTGAACTATACAGACTCCTGCAGCACGCGTCCTTGGTACCAAAGAACCTAGGGTAGAAACGACGGGAACAAGAACTGAGGCATCAGCTAACGTCAAAGGAATGGGAGGAGGTCTATCACAGTGTGTGCTACACAGCTAATAATATAGCCTGCACTGAGATGGCTACAAAAATAGTCATGTACTGGTATCTTACACTGATACGATTACATCAGGGCAATCCTACATGAAGCGCCGACTGCTGTTGACACTGTGGGTCCCCTGGGACACTGGTACACCTGCTAGGGAAATGCCCTAAACTTCAGCAATACTGGGACGGGGTCCTGAACAATATCAACACCCCCTTTGACACTAAATTACCTCGATTCCCTGCATACGTTGTCTTAGGTCTCCCTAATGCACTCATATTCCAACTCAAATCATGCAAGGGACGACACATAAGCCTAGCGCTGGGAGCAGCCCTCCAGAATATCCTTACGCACTTGATCACAGATAAACGTCTGAATCCTTGGATAGCTCCATCATTACAACATGTGCTGAGAATCCTAGCCGCCCAGAGAGACTCATACAGAGAACTTTGGTGCCCCTACAAAGCTCTCCTCTCAGTGAGGTCCTGAGAATTGACTTGCCCCAAATGTCTCCGCCTGCTACACTTGACAGTACTTGGTGATCCTTCTTAGATAGTTATGCACCATCTAGCCTAACCCATGCGTATTACTTAGTGCCTTGCGATACAGAAACTAATGATGTGAGTGCTTCCAGGTTGGGGGAGGGTTGGGGGGACAGTGTTGGTCCTTCATTTAACTATTTTCTTGAGAGCTGTTGATGTGCTGCAACACCCTCATTTGTTGCTCTGTTGCCTATGCTTTTTTGCAAAATTTCAATAAAGAAATTTGAACCATCAATTGGAGTCATTTTACATTTTATTTACTGATTTAAAATATGCTATTGTTTGGTTGATTATTACTAACACATGCCTACCATGTTTTCTCCAAATTGCCTTGTTGCTCAGGCCATGTCACCATTAGTGGGCCCACAGTGACTTTACTGAAACATGCTTATCACTTGGGGCCTTATTTCTGGACTCAGTAAGAGCCCTGTCAGAACGTACATCAACATGTTGACCTTTCTTGACCATGTCCTCACAGGTTAATTCAATACTCATGCACACCAGGGCACACTGTTGATGTTCAGTAAGCAACATCAGTTATCTCCTTAAACTGAGGGGGCAGTGTATCAACACTGCATTAAAATATAAATTTGAGACCAATGCATTAAAACCATACTGCTATTTTATTGAAAAACAACCCTGTCCAGTTTATGAAAAATCAGATGAACAATGAAAGTACTTTTAGGAGATTCAACTCCTAGACATTCCATTGACCTGAGGAATTCTGAGGCCTGTAACATGACTGCATTGCAAGGTGGGTTGAGGTACAAGTGGCTCTTGAAGTTTGATTTTAGTAAAAGCAGTTAAATCATTGCTCAATAATTGACTGGAGGAGACAGGTTAACACTCTATCCACCCTTGCTTAGCTTGATGTGTTAGACATGACACAGAAAATCCATGCCAGAATCCATTCTGGAAAAATCCACTCTTCATTCCTTGATCATGAATTGTTCTCACCATCATTGTTACATTGTGGGTCCTGAAATCTGCACCTTAGGTGCCTGGTCAACCACCCAGTAAAGAATTCAAATGTTCACGTTCATGTCTCTGGAGACAATGTGCTGATGTCAGGCATAGACATGTAAGAGGTAAATATTTTGCTTGCACGTCACTCTTTAATTGCCTGCTCAGAGTATTTAAGAAAAGACATAATTTGGAGTTAGCAATAGTTACCCAGCCTATTGCATGGATGAAATCTGCATACAAGACGTGGCAGACTCTTTGAAACACCGGGGGCCTATTCACCAGCTGTATGTTGTAGTACTTTTAGTATTACTAATATATTACGACTAACACACTGCAAAATTCTATTCACATACATCTGTGCTGAGGTCTCCATCTCTGCCTCATCTACCATTTTAGTGCACAGGTCTGAGCCCTGACTGCAGAGACCTATGCACATGTTGGTATATGTTTTAGTAGTACATGTGGGAGGGACAAGGAAGTGGCTGAAAGTGGCGATTTTTTATGAAATGTGGGGGTTAGGTAAGGGTTTAGGTAAGGCCATGCACCCACCCAACAAATGTAAGCCCATTGCTATTCACAATTTGCCATTCTACAGTTAATACAGCCAAAAAAGACCCAGTGATGGTGATCAGCTTGCAATTGAGAGTTGAGTAATAAGAAGTATTTTTGCAGAAGGGATGTCAATCTTCTGTCTTCTTAACCCCTTGGCAGCGGCGGTAACTACGCAGGGGCAGGGGGGGCCGCGCAGCGCCACCATGCTCGTGACGGAACCACTCCGTCACGCGCCGCGGTGGCGCTGTGCTTTTGACGGAATGGTTCCGTCACGGCCTCGCCTGTTCAATGGAACGTTCAGCGCAGGCGCGGAATCAGCGCCGCGCAGTCGCGGCAGCCGGGCGGTGGCGGAACCATTCCGTCACCTGCACAGCCCCACCGTGGCTCATGACGGAATGGTTCCATCACGAGCACGCAAGGGGTTAAGAAAACTATGAACAACACTGCATTTTGGTTAAGTTATTCATGATACATAATGTTACCTTCATCCTAGTACTGCAACTATATGTCTTCGATCACAATTCGTTGCTTTATTGTTTTGCTTGGTTTTGTATTTTCAACTGCACCTACATTTAAATCAAATGGGTTATTAGTATGTTGTTCTGTTATACAAAACAGCCAATCTGACTCCCTTTGTAATGCAACTGTGCTGAATGCATATGATAGACTGTATTTGTATCTAGTTGCACCCTTCGTCCCTCCTGCTTGAGCAAAGTCTTGACTATATGGCCAAACTCTCCCAGACTATAAAGGAGAATTGTGAGACCAACTCTGTGTCACTGATCAAGTAGTCAACGTTCCTTTCAATAGAGTACACCAGAAAACTCAACATTAATATTGTTCCATTGCTCCTTGGAGCTGTAAAGATCATTAAAAATGCCCAACGTGTCTGTACGTTGAGAAGCAGGTTATCAAATACGTTTTTATTTTTCTCTCATAGATTCTTACCTGAGCAGTACAACTTGGTTCAACAGCTGATTCGTTTATTAGTTGACCATTCTCACTACACATACGCATACAGCTTTCTTTCCTTGATGTATTATTTTTTGCTTTTGCATAATTAAGAAAATAATGTTTGGGCGAGAGATTATACCACTATTTCAATGAATAAACAGACAGTAAAACCACTATAGGCCATCATGACACTCACAGCATAACAATCTCCGCTGTCCAGGACTATCACTTAATTACATCGCTGAGCACGAGGCACTAAGACTTTCCCAGGATTGGAGATGTTGCATTCTTTGCCACCATCTGCTTGCCCTCCCTTGCCGACCTTCATTTTGGAGATGAGTATCAGGATTCATAATCATAAACTGTATTTGAAACTGTGGATCCCTGGCTAAGCTCATAGAATATCTTCAGGCAGTTTTGTTGCACAGCTTTCCATTATTGTAGCCAAACAGGCAGATGCCTGATAGTTTTGCATTGGCCTGCAGCATATAAAAAGGTAAGCGGGTCTGAGTCTGCCTCTGCTCGTCAGTCAACATTCTTAATTCGGATGGTGGAATATAAAAAAAAATGACATGTAAAGCTCAAAAATAGCTTAGCCATAGATGGAGTAGAGTGCACCAAGGCCTGACTTCAGGAGGTTGTTTACAATAGGCTGGAAATGCATAGAACACCCACTGGATTTTTAACATACTGCAAAAGCCGACTGGATGAAAAGCCCGCAGTGACAACACAACCGAAATAATAAAAAGCAATGGAACTGTAGGCCAGGGCCCCAAGGAGAATCCATTTATGGAAGGCCCTCTAGGAATTTCGACAATCTGTGTCTAGTAGAAGCTATAAAAATCTATTCCGTTGATAAGGCGCCAAATTAGCAAATACTGAAAACAAATTTAGATACGTGTATAATTACGCCTGCGCAGTAGGCCCGTGTTAAAGCAAACCCTGCTCCCCCACTTCCGGGTAGACATCTCATCATTGGAATTGACACCGCCAGCTCGCGCCTTTGTTCTAAAATAAACTCGCTGCCTACGTGAGCAGGTGGTGGTGGAGTGTACTGACGGCAGCAGTTTGATATGGCATCTGAATTGTGCGCAACTATATCCATTTTGTCTTAGACAAGGCACCGTGTGACAGACGCGGGCTCGGAGCCTTCAGCTCGGTACAGAACAGGCACGTGCCAGGGCGCTCTGAAGACAGGGATGTGACCTGTGGGCGGATCCTGTCAGAGCGGTGTTTGACAGGAGATGAAGCAGTCACCGGAAGAGCAACTCCTATCTTTTCATTATATCTAGATGCAAATGATAAAAAAGTTGAAGAGCGCAGGACTAATAAATTAGTTTTATCTGGCTGTGACTTTTAGCATTTAAACGAGTCAAAATAAGGACCCTGTAGCGTGTGGAAATGTTTTGTCAGGAGCATTTTTTGCGGCAGGAAAATGACGAATAACGTGTAGGAGAACAGCTACGTCTGTTAGATACAGGAAGGTAGGAGCTCAGTAATTCGACTGCCTTTCTATCAGGGGCGTAACACGCACCCCACACCCCCGTCAGGGTCCTCCACCTCTTCAAGACCCCCATTCAGGCCAAAGTCAATGAATATCTGTGAGATATGGGAGACTCATAGTCGGTTCTCATCAAATTCTGCAGGTGGACGCCATCATTGTGTATCACGCCACTGTCTTCTATGCTCATTACTGAGTGACTATTTCTGGCACAGCTATGCTTACGAAGTGCTGCAGTGCATGTATTATGTCCTGAGCACCCTCATAATATATGTTAATGAGTGTAGCCACTTCATTAAAATGATGGGATTTGGCACCTTTGGACAGGTCACCCTGCGGAGTGATGTATAGAGGCGCACAGCAAAAGCCGGCACCCTCTGGAAGAAATCAACGTTGCATGTGAATTCCAATCAGCCTGTCGTTTTCGAGGTGGTCGGGGTGGCACGTGCGTGGGAAGAAAAGGGGGAAGTAATGAGATGCAAAGTCAAAAAAAATTGTTTGATCGCTTCCAGTCACCATTGCAATTACAAACGTCAGTCCAAATTCTTGGCTTAATCATCTTGATTTTTTGACAGAATAATACAAAAAAATGTGCATGAGTGGGTTTAAGGAGCACATCCATGCTGTGAAACCCTGATTAGATTTTTCGCCACAGGAACAGGTTCAGTTAAGTTCACCACACTTATCTGGCGGCGGCTACAGAAACTCGCAGGTCTCATATTAACTAGCGACGCTTACATAGCTTGGCAGTTCGGGCTGGACTGTTCCCATGAGGCACTGGGTCAGACTGATTTGCATATGGCCATGTCTGAACTGGGGTGGCAGAGTGAGCTAAAGAACGGTGATGGATTAAACCCAGATCTTTTGACTGGGTGTGGGTGTTTGATTGGTTCAGATGCTCCGTCCATCACCACCCCCTTTTGTACTACATAGAATGGTCCAGCATACAGCACAACTGGTACGTGGCCAGGCCTTCAGTAATTAGCAAAGTATGGGACGGGCTAAGATATCATTATTAACAGGTTATTGTCGAATTTCCCCATAGGAGTAAAATGCCTTCTGCACCCACTACTTAACTGTGGGATTAATGGCAATTTTCCTTACTTGTACAATGGCCCATGATACACTTGTTATGCTACTAAGTATTCATACTTATTGTATGGCTCCCGTGAATTCTATGTTTCAGGATATATATGACAAAAGCATTGCTCCATTATTTGCCTTATTTAATCTCTGGGTACAGCATCCTACTATGGCGTTTTAATGTAATTCCTGAATGCTCAGGCATTCTTAACCCTGTATTTTGATTATGTCTATTGTCTTTAGACCCACTGTACCTTATTCAATTGTATTCATATACAAATTTCTCTGAAGTCCATTTGTATCTCAGTTGTGCCATGGGAAAAATACAATTCATATTGGGTTCACACCAGCCATTTGTTATTAAATCTTCATTGGTGGAGCAACAGAGGTTTGGATTTGTGCAGCTTGGGCAATGTGAGAGCAGTTCAGTGGAAGGGCCACCAGCTTCTCTCAAGAATTTAGATAAGCGCAGCACTAAGTGCAAAGCCAAGAAGTGCGCACACGCATCATGCTCATGAAAAAAATGACTCTAATTTAGTCTACACCTAGGACCAGTGTACTGTTTTACCGGACTCTTTGCATAGTGGCACCCTTGACAAGTCTGTTTCCTGTATTTATAGAACAATAGCACTGCTGCTGTGCAGCGTGGAAGTGTGCACTACTCATGCTCATCAGGGCCTGCTTTAGGGTGGTGTGACTAGTGCGGTCATATTGGGTGGTGACCTGGATGTCAAATATCATCTGTATTTCCACAGGAGCAATAGGAAGGGAGCAAGGACCCAACTTTCACCTACCACCAAGACCGCCCATCGTAAGTCAAAGTTAATCGAGGTGGAGTGGGGAAGAGGGGATCGGAAGAGAAAAAAACAGGTCCAACGGAGTCAGAGCAGAATGGTACGTGGTGCCCAGATATTCTCTATATGTCTCCTGTATATAAAGAAAAGAGCTGGGTAATCAGTGTATGTGTCAATCCATATATTTATCATACAACTGTTCTAACATGAATCCTAACTTACATATACAAATACCTGTTTAAATTCCCTCTTACGTTTGGATTTTTTAGGTAAGTGACTGCATACACTGGAGTGGTATACGATCTATGAAAAGAAAGGGAGTGTATAGGTAGAGGAGGAAGACAGGATATCTATAGAACCATTGCTCTAGGAAAGGGGGGCCGCTCGGCCCCCACGAACCCATGGCTGGGCCCGGCCCACTTCGCCCGCCCTGATTGGTCCGGGGGTCCCGCCATTGACCCGGAGGTGGTTTTACGCTTCCGGGTCAAGGGGGCAGGACCCGTAGCAAAGGGGGGGTTTAAGAGCCTTGGGAGCGCGGGAGGCGTCCTCTTTGTATCCCACGCTTCCCAGGCTCGCTCCTCGCCGTGGGGCTTTTAATTTTCCCCACCCTCCATCCCCTTGTAGCAGAATCCTGGTGAGGACATTGGTAGGTATCCTTTGTAACGCTATGCAACGTTGTAAGGATAGATGTTTTTCTTCCTTAGGCCCTTTTCCCCGTTTACAGGCAATGTTAATATTCATATGCTTTATTAGTTGGTTGTTGCTGCTGCATTGACTGTTGTTCTTTAGGCCTTTTTTCCCTCTTAGATTAAAATGTCGTATTTAATTTATGGGTCAGGCGGTAAGGTCATAATCGGTGAGCAGCAATTTAAGGTCCTTAGGTGGGGCGGCCCCATTCACGAAAGGGGTCGCCCAGGGGGAGGGGCCATTGGTCTCTCCCAGAACTTCAGGGGCAGGATATCCGCTTGCTTGGGTGCGGGGGAGGGAGTCGCGCTTTCCTCAGGATGGTAGCCACCCCGCACATACACTATGACGTCATCAAATGGCGCGAGTGTAAGGCCCTCCTGTTATGGTTAAATGGAGTTCACGGAGCGTACGAGGGCAACCAGGAGAGGGATGTACTCTCCCGGTAACCGGGCCCTTGTTGCGCATGCGCATCTCGGACGTGAGAGCGTAGCTGGGTAAAAGGATCTGACACCGGTTAACGACCTTGCCGTAGGACCAGAAATTATTAAAATGCAAAATTGATATGTAGGATGTTAGATTCGGTTAGGAAACACACTGTATTAGTCATGTGTTAAGGTTAGCCATCATACCTGTCTAACTCGCTGTAAATCTAATGTCTGAAATTTTGCATTTAATGATTATGTAAATAATGTGATTTTATTTCATTTTTGATTTGTTTTTATATTTTAATAAATACGGCCGGGGGTCCCGAGACCCCCTGCCTTCCAAAGAATTTTGTTTTTTTATTGATAAGTTTTGTTTATTATTGGCATGATATGGCGGGGGGTGGTCGGCAGTCCCAGACCATGTATGTATAACCATGTGGTTATAAGCATATCTAAATGATTTTCTGTAGCAAGTGGCAATTAAGGGCCAATAGCAGACTAGAACTGCAGCAAACGTAGAATATCCAAAACCTGGAAAAATATTTATACATTGTCCTCTTGAATATTAAATTCCAGTAAAAATAGTTAAAACTAAAAAATAACACTAAAATGTGAAGATCCTTTTTGTAATACTAGTACATGTTTCTTAGCATGGGAGAAACATTGAACTGACTTTTCTTTCTTTTATTGTGTCTTTCAGACAAACTGAATATCACTGTGGTAAAAGCAAATCAGAAGAGCATGTCAGATAAGTATATGCACATATATTTTTGAAATCATTGCATTAGGACAGAGTAATTTATCACCATTGTTCATTGTAGCCTTTTGACCCTTTACATGTTTTTCCTTGTCGTTTTATTTGCAAGGATCCCAGGGAAACAAAGCTGGTGCAAGTCGCAGGCAGTGGGGGACACCGAGCAAACTAAAGAGGAAGCTGATGAGCAGAAACCCCACCACAGGCGTCGGACACGATGTGGATGTGCTCCAGAAGCTGAACGTGAGTGAACCTAAAGCATGGCTAGAACGTGATGCAATCTCCTGCAATGGCAGAGGATCATCGCCCCATTCCCTGGCGCAGAGCCAGCAAAAGAAAAAGAAAACAATGCTCTACTCTGAGTCAGCTTGTGCATGGTGGGGCAGGGCACAGGAGGGTGGAGGAGGAGTGCTTGTGCACTTCCTAAGTGCTCATGTGTGTTTGGCTGGCCGTCTTAGGCTGAACAAAACACACATGTGCACTTAGATTCCTGCAGCCCAGCTGCATTCCGCAGCCAGGCTGGAGAAACCCTACAGACTCAGTGACCTGAGCAGAGCATCTTTCCTGCCCGCTCAGGGATTGGCTGGGAGTCTGTCTCAGGGGCAGCTGGGACCCAGGAAAAGGCCAGCAGAAGCAACGAGACACAGGAGGCGGCGTCAGATACATTGTTAAAATTATATTATCAACCTGTCCTCCTCCCCAAACCTCCCCACGCTTGCTCTCCCACCATGTTTGCTCTCCCCTGCGCTCCACCACCCTCCCACCACTCTTTGTTAGTTGCAGCTGCCACTGATCTTCTGTCTAGGGAGGACACATTATTCCGAAGTGCTCTGCTGCTGCCGCATCTGCACCCAGGAGTGCTGCAGGCTCGACACTGGAAGGGGGGGCACTGACCTTAGGTGAGTCACTGTGTTTAGCCATAACTTAAAATTTAAAAGCCCCTGCTGCAGAGTTGCTTGTGAGTCCAACTTTCAGGCAGCAGTAAAAATGTCTAGATAATGCTCGTGAGTAATGTTCCTGCAAGAGAGAGTTTTCCTGCTAGAATGAGTTTTGTCTGGTGGCCGTTTTCACGTGCCATAAAGTAGTGCAGAGTGTTAACGAGCCTGCTGCAAAGCACAGATCTGTGGTTTATATGGATAACCGAGTGGATGATTAAAGCTAGCCTTTACCAATGCTTTAAAACAAATCGAATTCATGTAAGAGAGGGGCTATGGGGATATGAGGGGTACTTTTGCTGGGTGGTAGTGAGAAAATCAAAGGAGGAGGTTATGGGGGGGGCTCCTAAATAGACTGTCGCACCAGGAGCCACCAGTGCTGAAGCGGACTTTGTCTGTCACATGCGGCCACCCCTGGTAAAAAAAATTAAGTTTGACTTCAACTGGTTGTGTTGTTTCTTGGGGAGACTGTTCTACCACTGCCCTTGCGGTGCACTGGGGAGCATGCCCTAATGCTCCTCATGCTGGGGGTGTCAGGTTGCTGTGCTGTTACTCTTGCTTTTTGCAGAGGAAGCGTACATTGCTTGCATTCAGGGTGAGTGAGGGAAGCATGCTCACTATTGATCATAAAATGGGTTTGTGTAGGTGAGGCCGGTCTTACTACTTAGCATATTGTGTATGGAGTAAGGGTCCTCTACTGATACTCGATCTATGTATGAAGAAACTAACCTGTTGATACTCATCGTTTGTGTGGAGTAAGCTTCTCGTACTGCTCATCATGTGGTATGTGAAAGAGGTTTGCCTTCTGCAGCTCATGCTGTGTGGGGAGATAGCTGCCACAGGGAAGGCGTGTTTTAGCTACGGAGGGATGGAGCCCCCTGCTATCTATGATTTCTGATGGAGTAGGAAATAGGAGAACATCTAAGAGACAAACACCACGCTTCGATCTCTGCTTTGGTTGGAACGCCAGGTCCACCTTCTTAGAGGAGCAAAAGAGGGTTCCCTATTTCGCTAAAAACATGCCTTGAAAACCACTAACTGGATTGCTATAGTCTTTTAGATTTTAGCCTGCTTCCCAGCAGAAAGGCTGGAATTGTTTAAGAATGTGTTGGACTTGGCCCTTTTTGCTGGGTCATCCCTGAAATGTTTGTCTTCCTCCTAGCCTCCTTACTGACATGGTGTTGGTGGTTCTAGGACTCCGGGCAATTTAGCACTGCTGTTCAGTGTAAAGTGCGTGTGCTCTCTGTGATAAATATGGTAAGATTGGTCAACACCTGTTTGGCACATTTAATTTACCTATCAGTTCCTTGTAAAGTGGTATCTCAGATACCCAGGGCCAGTAAATTAAATGCTACTGGTGGGCTTGCAGCGCTGATTGTGCCACCCTCCAAAGTAGCCTTTCAAACCTGTCTCAGGCCTCTACCATTGCAGCAGTACTACTGCTGCTGTGACATGGCACCTAAAGTGTGTGCCATGTCTGTGACCCCTCTTTTACTGCATGTCAGTCACCCCTAGGTATGCCCTATCTAGCCCTATGGGCAGGGTGCCTTGTAGTTAAAAGGCAGGACATGTACCTCAAGTGTGTGACATGTCCTGGTAGTGAAAAACAGCCATTTTGGTTCCTCCCTGCAATGGGACTGCAATGGCGTGTGCAGATTTCTTATACCTATTTTAGAAATGACACTTTTAGAAGTTGGCATTTCTGTGTGCTACGTGTCTGTCTGCCTGATGTGGATTGCATGTCTGGCTTTGGAGTGACAGGGGCAGATGAGGTGCGTGTGGCTCCAGGAGGGGCGTGGTGAGTCAGCCCTAGGCTGAATAGAGGATCTGCATTTGGAGTAGTGGAAGGAGTAGTCCCCTGACCCTGAATAGGTCTGTGCAAGCCCTGTGCCAGTGCAGACAAAGCAAATGTGGGTATAAATATTGGGGCTATTGCCCCATGAAAATGTTGTGCTTGGGACTTGCTGTTACTGGACCCCAGGAGGAACCACCACGAGGGACTGCCTCCCTGCTGGAGGACCCTGTGTGCTGGCCTGCCTGGGCCCAGCTTTGTCCCTGGAACTCTGGAACCCTAGCGCCTCGTGAGCGCTATATTTTATTTGCCAGGGGAGGGAAGGAGCGGCGTCTGCAGCGCAAGGCTGAGAGGGGACCCCGGCGTGTGGATTCCACCTGCACTGCGTAACGGAGCGGGAACCCACCCCGCATTTGAGTTTATTTTATAGCGGGAGCCCAGCCTGCGTTTCTGCTTCTTTGGTGAGAGCCCACCCCGCATTCTGTGCTGAGTAGAATCACCAGGCGGCTGCCAACGGGACCCGGAAGCCAGGCGGCCTTGCCTGGTTGTGGGCGGGGCTGAGGAAGGCGGGCCCCCATGTACCAGAGGGAGCCCCGCATGCGGTCCCAAGTTAGTTTCAGAGCCTGGCGGGCTCCACCCCGCGGCTAGAGAGAGACCGGGAGAAGTCAGGAGACTTCGTGCTCCCCCAGCGAAGGAAGCGAAGAGGCGGGCTGTGTGCTATCAGGAGAGCACTGCTTCCCCCCAGATGAGAGGCAGTGGGAGAGGTGGGGGTAACACGGCTCTATTCCCCCGCAGTAGCAGCTTCCCCAGATGGTAGTGGGCAGCTGCCTTGAGTAATCCCACGGCACTGTGGTGCTGAGTTGGTGCCATTGCTTCAGCTGCCCTGCAGGAGAGCGGGCAGCTACATTGGGGCATCTTCGTGTTGGCAGTTAGGAATCCCCGAGTGAGGCTAATTTTGCCACAGCTGCTCCACAAGAGAGAGCTGGCAGCTGCAATGTTTGGGGGCAAGTTTATTTTTGGAGTCCCGGAGTGGGGCTTCCACGGCACGTGTAGTGCCAGTGCCATTTTCCTTTGGGTGCATCTTGGTTTTCATGAGAAAGGGGTGAGTGCACCCCCCTACCCCAGTGCATGATGCACAGTGCTGTTGCCGCAAGTGGCGCAAACCTTAGTCAACCAGAAATCCCATTTCTAACAGAATGTATCTCTCCAAAGTAGACTGCACAGGAGAATTTGGCTGTCCAATTTCAAAGGCAATTTAAAGAATACAAATGCACCAAGTCATTCCTTCCTTACCACTCTCCCTCCATTTCAACCCACACTCCCCTCTCTCTTGCTTTTTAGGTCTCGCCTGTCAATGCGCATGCGCATTGAGCTTGCGAGACTATGGGGGCTTAAACAGACTTTAACCAACTTGCGATTCCATGGCGATTCCTTGCAGTGCCCGTCAAATTGAAGCTCAATGCGCAAGCGCATTGACATTAAAAGCGTGTGCACATCCGCCAGCACCTCCCCTCTCTCTCGCACATGAAAGCTACAAGGCTCCCTCCCACGGCAATACCCACCCCCAGCCCCTTCCCTCTCTCTCCCCGCACACAGACAGGCTCGCATTCCTCCACAGCCAGGCTGCCATTTCTCACCCCCCCCTCCCCAGCCACCAGCTCCTCCCCTCTCTCTCCCTGCAGTTTCACGGACGTGTCTCGTCTTAAACCCTTAAACATGCACAACTCACACACTGAAACACACTATTTTTAAAACAAAATTCGGCAGCCTTCGACATCTGTTCCCCAGCCGCCCCTCTCTCTCCCTGCAGTTTCACGGACATGTCTCGTCTTAAACCCTTAAACATGCACAACTCACACACTGAAACACACTATTTTTAAAACAAAATTCGGCAGCCTTCGACATCTGTTCCCCAGCCCCCAGCCGCCCCTCTCTCTCCCTGCAGTTTCACGGACGTGTCTCGTCTTAAACCCTTAAACATGCACAACTCACACAAGGATCCCAGGGAAACAAAGCTGGTGCAAGTCGCAGGCAGTGGGGGACACCGAGCAAACTAAAGAGGAAGCTGATGAGCAGAAACCCCACCACAGGCGTCGGACACGATGTGGATGTGCTCCAGAAGCTGAACGTGAGTGAACCTAAAGCAGAAATTTGCAGACGCGATGGCTAGAACGTGATGCAATCTCCTGCAATGGCAGAGGATCATCGCCCCATTCCCTGGCGCAGAGCCAGCAAAAGAAAAATAAAACAATGCTCTACTCTGAGTCAGCTTGTGCATGGTGGGGCAGGGCACAGGAGGGTGGAGGAGGAGTGCTTGTGCACTTCCTAAGTGCTCATGTGTGTTTGGCTGGCCGTCTTAGGCTGAACAAAACACACATGTGCACTTAGATTCCTGCAGCCCAGCTGCATTCCGCAGCCAGGCTGGAGAAACCCTACAGACTCAGTGACCTGAGCAGAGCATCTTTCCTGCCCGCTCAGGGATTGGCTGGGAGTCTGTCTCAGGGGCGGCTGGGACCCAGGAAAAGGCCAGCAGAAGCAACGAGACACAGGAGGCGGCGTCAGATACATTGTTAAAATTATATTATCAACCTGTCCTCCTCCCCAAACCTCCCCACGCTTGCTCTCCCACCATGTTTGCTCTCCCCTGCGCTCCACCACCCGCCCACCACTCTTTGTTAGTTGCAGCTGCCACTGATCTTCTGTCTAGGGAGGACACATTATTCCGAAGTGCTCTGCTGCTGCCGCATCTGCACCCAGGAGTGCTGCAGGCTCGACACTGGAAGGGGGGGCACTGACCTTAGGTGAGTCACTGTGTTTAGCCATAACTTAAAATTTAAAAGCCCCTGCTGCAGAGTTGCTTGTGAGTCCAACTTTCAGGCAGCAGTAAAAATGTCTAGATAATGCTCGTGAGTAATGTTCCTGCAAGAGAGAGTTTTCCTGCTAGAATGAGTTTTGTCTGGTGGCCGTTTTCACGTGCCATAAAGTAGTGCAGAGTGTTAATGAGCCTGCTGCAAAGCACAGATCTGTGGTTTATATGGATAACCGAGCGGATGATTAAAGCTAGCCTTTACCAATGCTTTAAAACACACACTGAAACACACTATTTTTAAAACAAAATTCGGCAGCCTTCGACATCTGTTCCCCAGCCGCCCCTCTCTCTCCCTGCAGTTTCACGGACGTGTCTCGTCTTAAACCCTTAAACATGCACAACTCACACACTGAAACACACTATTTTTAAAACAAAATTCGGCAGCCTTCGACATCTGTTCCCCAGCCCCCAGCCGCCCCTCTCTCTCCCTGCAGTTTCACGGACGTGTCTCGTCTTAAACCCTTAAACATGCACAACTCACACACTGAAACACACTATTTTTAAAACAAAATTCGGCAGCCTTCGACATCTGTTCCCCAGCCCCCAGCCGCCCCTCTCTCTCCCTGCAGTTTCACGGACGTGTCTCGTCTTAAACCCTTAAACATGCACAACTCACACACTGAAACACACTATTTTTAAAACAAAATTCGGCAGCCTTCGACATCTGTTCCCCAGCCCCCAGCCGCCCCTCTCTCTCCCTGCAGTTTCACGGACGTGTCTCGTCTTAAACCCTTAAACATGCACAACTCACACACTGAAACACACTATTTTTAAAACAAAATTCGGCAGCCTTCGACATCTGTTCCCCAGCCCCCAGCCGCCCCTCTCTCTCCCTGCAGTTTCACGGACGTGTCTCGTCTTAAACCCTTAAACATGCACAACTCACACACTGAAACACACTATTTTTAAAACAAAATTCGGCAGCCTTCGACATCTGTTCCCCAGCCCCCAGCCGCCAGAACCTCCCCTCTCTCTCCCCGGACACAGCCAGGCTCGCAATTCTCCTCCCCCTCCCCATCCGCCAGCACCTCCCCTCTCTCTCCCTGCAGTATCACGGCCGTGTCTCCAAGCCCGAGAACCACAACAAAACAAAAAAAAAACACATCCCACTGAAAGAAAATACTAACACTGGAAACGTGATGCTTTTTTTAAGAAAACTCCTATAGTTCACATACCATGCCTACTATTTCACAGCCTCCCTCTAGAGCCTGCTATGGAAAATTGGGGGATTGTACGTCTAGGCTTGCACATACTAAAGATTTCCTAGGTTGCCTTCATTGGGATAACGTTATTAGAACAATTCCAATGCTTGGAAACAATAGATCCATGCGGAAAATTACGGTATGTATTTGGGAACATAATGGAGATTGCTTTTTACAAACGGAACAAAAACACAGAGCCTGCTGGTTGTGCACATTTACCCGTTAGGCACACACAACAGCTCTGGTGAGTACATGCTTCTACAAAAACATACACAAATTATTTTAAATGCCAGCAACACGTACACACACACAGCAGCATTACGTAACATAAGCTCATACTACTTCGCAAAACCACAAACACAAAAGTGAAAGCAAGAGCAAGTCACAAGAGGGATGGATAGTTTTACTTAAAACATACTTGTGTACAAAATTAATAAAAGCCACAGGCTCACCCCCATTCACCATGCCTACTCGCACACCCTCACTCACCTTCACACACTCACACCCTCACAACACTCGCCCTCACTCACCCACACATAGCATCACACACACTCACACCCCATTACCCTCACCCCCTCATCTTCAAACACCCTCACCCCCTTACCCTCACAACTCTCACACCCTCACTCATACTCACAGTCACCCTCACTCGCACTTACACACCATCACACACCCTCACACCCCCTGACCCTCACATCCACTCACCCTCACACTCACACCGTCCAAGTCCACCCTCCAACTCCACCCTACAACACCACCCTACAACTCCACCCTCCAACTACTACTCCACCCTCCAACTACTAATCCACCCTCCAACTCCAAACGTAAATAGCATTAGCCAACATTTAATTACCCTCACAACTCTCACACCCTCACTCATACTCACACAGTCACCCTCACTCGCCCTTACACAACATCACACACCCTCACACCCCCTGACCCTCACATCCACTCACCCTCACACTCACACCGGCCAAGTCCACCCTCCAAGTCCACCCTACAACACCACCCTACAACTCCACCCTCCAATTTTTAAAGGTGGCTTCATACTTATACTTTGCCACAATTAATGCGCATCTGTAGGCGGAAATATAAAAGGAGGTAAACTTTGTCTCTAATGAGCAAACACAGACAAAATCAATGCGCATCTATGTTAATGCAAGCCAAGCGTTTGCAGTGAAAATTTATGTGTACCTTTCAAAAAAATGAACACTTTTTACATGCATTACATAAAAAACGTTACTGATGTGTTTGTTTTTTAATTCAGCGTTAACAACAGCATCAATCAACATTACATAGGTCTTGATTCGCTTCTAAAACAACGCTTCACAACATCAATACATTTGAAGTGTACAATATTCACGGAGAAAAAATGATCACTTATAGGCATCATCACAACCACTCACACCCTCACCCTCAGCCTCACACACCCTCACTCATCCTCACCCTACATCACACCCTCACACTCTCACATCATCACACTCTCAATCACACTCATACCCTCACACACCATCACTCACCAACACACAGTCAGCCTCACTCACAACCTCAAACCCTCAGACACTCACATCCACTCACCCTCACACTCACACCGTACAAGTTCAACCTCCAACTACACTCTAAAAATAAAATACCACACTACAACTCTACACTCCAACTACAACTCCACCCTCCAACTCCACACATAAATAGCGTTACGCAACATTTACCCTCACCCCCTCATCCTCACACACACACTCACAACACTCACACCCTCACTCATACTAAAACAGTCACCCTCAATCACTCTCACACACCATCACGCACTCTCAAACACCCAAAGACTCACATCCACTCACCCTCACACCGTCCAAGTCCACCGTCCAACTACACACTATAACTACAATACAACCCTACAACTCTACCCTCCAACTACAACTCCACCCTCCAACTCCACACATAAATAACGTTAGCCAACATTTATTTTAATACGTAAAAATCGGATTACACAATTGTAGCTATTCAAAAATTAAAACTTAATGCAACGCAAAGACAGTGCACCAATTAATACACAAAAATGAAGAAAGGGATTGTAAAATAAAACATTTCTTTCACAAAGATCATAAATGCACACAAAATAGGCAAACATCTGAATACACAGCAAATAAGGCAACAATTTAAAAGTGGATAAAGCGAGCTAAAGGAAATAAAATTCACTACAGAAAGCACTTACTAAAGTAAGGGAAAATAAACCATTAAACAATGCAAGAAAAAAACAAAAACACAAATAAAGTGCGTAATCACAAAAAAAAGAGACTCTGGTGTTGCTCTGACTGATGCTGCTGTTGCACGAAGTGTTTTGGTGGTGCTAAGTGCACAACCACAGGAACACCAGACACCAAAACAGCATCAAACAGCATCAAAAGACCACAACTCAACAACACAACAGCCAACGCCCCTTGCACACGCAGCTGTTCACAAAGATCTAGGGAAGTACAGAAAATACAAAAACATCCAAAGACGTCTCCCCTTATGCCCATAAATTGGAAGCAACACCCTTATTCTCACTATTGCATACATCAAAGATAGTTCACATACACATTCTGATCTAACACATAGAAAGCTAAAAAACACAAAAAACGCTTGGGAAAAAAAATAGACTGCATACACTACTACAAAGTCACACATACTGTGGCAAACTCCAAAAGGCTCACATGCACTCACCCTCACACTCACACCGTCAAAGTCCAGCCTCAAACTACACCCTATAACTACAATACCACTCTACAACTCTACCATCCAAATACAACTCCAGCCTCCAACTGTACACATAAAAATCGTTAAGCAACTATTTCATATACACGTACAACGCGGATTACACACTTGCACCTATTCCAAAATGCAAACTTAAAGCAACGCAAGGAGAGTGCAGCTATTAATACACAAATATGCAAACAGGGATTGGGAAATAAAACAGTTCTTTCACAAAACGCATAAAATACACACATTACATCACTGTGCATCCTCTTAATACATTGATAGGGAACATAAATTCTGCAAATACAAAAAGTTTCCTTTAATACATCGATTACCTCAATAACATATAATCAGGCTAATTCAGCATCACAGGAAAAAAACAATGCAAACACAACATACATAAATATAATAGCAACTAAATAGTACTTAGAAATTCAAACAACAGCTCTTGTACGTCAAATAACAAACACCAGCTAAAAATACATTACATTACACTTTACAAAAACATATACATTACATATCGACGAATAAAAACAAGACTTTAATTTACATTACATAATAATCATTTACAAATATTGCGATTGAAAACAAACAATGTCAACATTTAAAAAAATACACTCCTATTCATTCGTTAAGTTAAACATACTATAGATACTACATTACATTACTTAAAAAAAAAATTTGGAATACATTCTTACCTGTCAAACGACGCAGCAACAGCACAGGAACAAGAACACGCCTTCCGCGCATCAACATTCTCGATCTTCTGAAGGAATTCCACCGTTGACGTAAGCAAATCAGAACGCAACGTCAAAAATGTCGCATTCCGATTGGCTACAAATAAACGTCAAGGAAACGTAAACACTCACAACACAACAAAAACTAGAACGCTAACGTAGGCAACGTCAAGGTGACGCATTGCGTCGGCCATTTTAAAAATAATACTATTAATACGGGACTCCACTGACACAAAAAACACACATAACACCACACATTAATTAAAACACACACACAGTTAAATTACATAAAAAAATACACATAAGGCAGGACAATTACAAAGGGAAGCTCGATCACGCGTTTTTCCACACGACACATATTAAAAAATTCTTATTAACATACACACACTCATAACAACACCCTCACACCCCAAAACTCTCACACACCTTCACACACCCTCAATCACCCTCACACAACATCACCCTCACACACCATCACACACCTTCAGCCTCACACACACTCACTCACAATCACCCTCACACACAATCACACCCCCTCACACTCACACACACTCACACACCCTCACTCCCCTCAAAAACTCACACCCCTCACAACAAGCTCACACTCACTACACCGCACAGACTCACCCTCACACACTCACCCCCCTCACATTCTCTCACCATCTACACCCCTCAGCCTCACACACCCGTACCCTCATCCCCTCACCCTCACACACCCTCAATCACCCTCACACCATCACCCTCACACACCATAACTCTCACCCACAACAACTCACACACACTCACACTCCCTCGCTCACCCTCACCCTTACACACACTCACACCCCCTCACACTCACACCCCATCACCCTCACACACCCTCACTCCCCTCACAACCTCACACCCCTCACAACACTCTCACACTCACTACACCTCACACAATCACCCTCAAACACCCTCACACACACTCAGCCACCCTCAGCCTTGCAAAATATCAACATCAACACCCCTCACCCTCACACACCCTTACCCTCATCCCCTCAACCACATTCACCCTCAGTCACCCTCAAACACCCTAACTCTCAAACTCACCCACTCGCACACCCTCACACTCCGTAAATCACCCTCGCACACCCTCACCCTCACACCATCACACACCCACACACTCACACTCAATCATTCACCATCAAACACACACACTCACCCTCACACACCGTCACACAACATCGCTACACTCACAACCTCACACCCCTCATAACACTCTCACACTCACTACACCGCACACCCTCACCCTCACAGACTCACCACACTCACCCTCTCTCAACATTAACTCCCTCAGACTCACACACCCTTACACTCATTCAGTCACCCTCACACACCCTCAGTCACCCTCACACCCTCATACTCACACACCCTCACCCACTCACACAACCTCACACTCCCTCACTCACCCTCAGACACACTCACACTCACACTCACACAACGTCACACAACCACACCCTCACTCACACTCACTCACACTCACTCACAATCAATCACACTCACCCTCACACACCCTCACACACCGTCACACACCCTCTGCCTAACAACACCTCTCTCACCCTCAAACACACTCACACTCACACACCGTCACACACCCGAAGCCTCACACCACCTCACTCACCCTCACACTCACACACACACACCCTCACCCTCAAACACCTTACACTCACACACCCACGCTCCCCTCACACCCATCACAACACTCTCACACTCACTACACCTCACACACTCTAAGCCGCAAACAACCTCACTCACCCTCACCCTCACACACACTCACACCCCCTCAACCTCACATCCCATCACCCTCACACACGCTCACTCCCCTCACACCCTCACACGCCTCACAACACTCTCACACTCACTACACCTCGCACCCTCACCATCACCATCAAACACCCTCCCACACACTCACCCACCCTCAGCCTTGCAACTTGTCACAATCAACACGCCTCACCCTCACACACCCTTACCATCATCCCCTCACCCTCATTCACACTCAACCACTCACACACAATCACACTCCCTAACTCACCCTCACACACCCTCACCCTCACACCGTCACACACCCACACACTCACACTCCCTCAATCAACATCAAACACCCTCACTCACCCTCACACACCCTCACCAACACACACCGTCACACACACTCAGCCTCACAAACACTCACTCAACTTCACCATCACACACACTCACACCCCCTCACACTCACACTCCCTCACACTCACAACACTCACGCTCACACCCCTCACCCTCACATCCCTCACTCTCACACCCCTCACCCTCACACCACTCAAGCCACAAATGGGTGTGCGATGGGAGGACGCTCAGCTTGCAGGGCTGTGCTTCTATCCCCTGCTGCACTCTCCTACTCTCTAAAAGGTGGCATAACAACAAAAGCTGCCATCAAAATCACGTCAATACAAATCATGTGGCATTCCAAATGCTATAGGTGTCACATTCACAAAAATTACAACTATTGGCATTGTAAATGACAAATCTATCAATGTAGCTATTTGGAGAAACTACACACAAAAAAAAAATCATTTACAAGAACAATAGCTCCTACTTTTCTAATGCGAGACCTATTGCATTTCCAATGCTTGTTCTCTTTATTTCCCACTCTAACAAGCCTCACCAGCTTCAATTGGTTAGTCCCATGTATATATGTTTATGGTGCACTGTGGCCCTTGAGCTTTATCAAGGATTTATGAAAGAAGAATTGCCCAAAAGGAACATTGTCGCTAAGCTATAGATCATTTTCAGTCCGTCATTCTGTCTAGTCTCACCTCCCTTCCATTTGGGGAATTAAAAACTTGTATTGAGAGAGAAAGAACTACATCCACCCCTTGCACTCAGCAGCATAAGGAGATTACAACCATTGGACTCTGGAGTCCGACGCGCTTCAAACAACACAACTATATAAAAAAATATATTTTTGGCGTTACCATAATTACAAATTACAACATTTCAAAAGTTGAAAAAACAAATACATCTTATTTTTTCGGGTTAGTGTAGTGCTTGCTTTGCAAATATTATCTTTATAGCTTTTCACTTTCTTAGACGGCTATAAAGAGCTACAGCTCTGGTGTTGCTTGTCCTCATGAATCCGCACTGCCAAAGCAACACAAATTAGTTACAGCAAGGCAGTATGGCCTAAAGTTCGTTCTCTCTTCTAGTTACAGCAGAGAGATATCGAGAGAGAGATAGAGAAAGAGCTTCATGTGCTGTTATAAGTCGCCAGGGTGTGTTTCATCTTTAGTAACTCCTGACAGGCTCCGTTGCACATTCTTTCGATAATTGGGAAGACCGTTTTTTAGGTCTCGCCCTGGAATTCGCATCCGAAGGATGCGTCCAGGGTCGGAGACTTATAGCGAGCTGACACGGGGGAATGACGGACAAAAAACTGTCACGCGCTTCTCCCCGGCTGGATTCAGCTGCTTGCACGCGCACCAACATTCACGCATGCGCACATCACAGGCACACGCATACACAGCACTCACGCATGCGCACATACACACGCGCTGCTTACTTTCACTTTGCAACCCCCCCACCAGTCATCGGATTTTTTTACACACGCACGCATGCATGCATACATACACACACACAGACACACGCGCACGCACAGGCACACACGCACACACAGGCACACACACAGACACACACGCGCGCGCGTGCACATGTCCCCTCCCCCCCTCACACCCCACTCACCGAGTTCTTTTCGTGTGTCCCTCTCTCCTTCCCTCTCTCCTTCGGCAGGCAGCGGCAGGCAGCGGGTCATCCTCAGCAGCAGGCGGGGCTCTCCACGAGCACAGGAGCCCCGCTAGCTGACACGCAAATCTTCCGGCAATCTTCCGGCTGACGGGCACAGGAGCGCGGGGTAGGCTCCCGTCTGCTTCCTGTCTTTTTGCGGCCCCGCCCCCATCCCAACACAGGTTGCCTGGCTTCCTGTTCGAGCCGGGCTGCGGCGGTGAGTTTTTGCACAGGGCACACGCTAACCCATATACCCGGCTGTAGCTACGCCCTCTATGCACACCTCATCAATCAATGAAAATGTACTTAGTTGGATATGGTTGTTGAAAAGATTATGCAGAACGGTGCAGTAAAGTGTTCGGTAGAATGTCGCCTTCAGTAAATTGAATGGAAACGAGTGACGAATCTCTGTGGGTAAGTGCGCATTATTTTGTGCCAACGTTTTTTTGTCTTCAATTAGCCTTTTTAAAAATGCGCTCATCTGCAAGATTGGGAATTTTAAAAAGCTGCTCTTTGTAATGTTTATCTATTAGTCGACAACTGCTTTTATTGGTGGACTTTGGAATGTCGCTAGAATTATGTAATATCAATCAAATATCCAAGAAACAAATCAAGGGTTTAAAGTGAAAGTAACCGCAAGTAAAACATTGCGCCTAGAATCCTGAATGTCTAATCTATGAGCATCGAGGTCTCGGTTTGCATAGATCGGGTTATAGCCATGTGTGTTCCATCACTTGGCTTAACATAGAATGAATATTCTTATGCTGCGCATTCGCCTTTTTATGCAAAGAAAATTAAAATAGCGCATAAATAAAAATAAAAACATTGCCATTTACAGTACTAGTAGCTTAAACTTAAATAATGCGAGACCTATTGCATTGCAAATGCTTGTTTAATCCTTCACCTGTTCTGCCTTCTGGGCGTCGAGGAACGTCTGGCGATCAATCACGTGGGCTGCGAAGACCCAGCAAGGTGAAGAAGAGACACGCGTTGCTGCAGCCGGTGATTTGGAATGCGTCATCGACTACTTGATGTTGGGGACTCGGTGCTGACTCAAATCTGGATGCAGTGGAGAAGGGTGCTTATCTTGGTGTTTTTTTCTCTCAGAGCTGAGTGACATCCAACATCAGAACATTCTACAAACAATTGAAGACCCAAGTCATCCACGCCGAGTTTGATATTTAATGACCTGTCGTTTCCTTTGCTCACATGAGCGCGTTCCAAAAAGCAAACAATTTAATAAACTTAAATAAACAACATTTCTGTTGTCAGTTTTTCTATGTTGTATATGTGACAGCCATATACTGAATTGATGATTATAAATATCGTACATGAATAACTGAATCTGTGGTTACGGTGTGTTTTGACTTTTCATTTGGTGTCTAAAGCACCTATCAGACATCGTTTTGACGTTAATTGTCATGAAGAAAAAGACGTTGTTAAATATATAATTTTTATTGAATTCTGTTTTCTAAGTAATTATTTCACCCAACAACACAAATAACCTGGCAGTAGTGTATGGTAAAGAGCATCACAGTCAAAATAAAATAGGCTGTGGATGCAAAATGCAGTCACACAGCATGTGAGGGAAATAGTCAGGGAGCTTGAGAGGATAACAGGGGATGTAAGGATTCAATTGCAAATAGTCTTGCTGATCATCCGTTCAAATCAGGAAAAAAACAGACTGGGAGAGATGTACCTGTAATACAAGAAACAAACTGACTTAAATACACTGGAGTAAAGCTAAGGAGTAACACAGTAATAATTGGGAGCACAGCATGGAAGAGTCGCTGTTAAATATGCAAAATGTAATTGAAGAAAATCAGCAAACCGAGTAAAATGGGCGGTAAACTGAGGACATTGAATGCCTTGATTAGAACTGTGAAGAGTAGAGTGGAAAAGCACAGAATTATAGTATGATGCTGGTAAGTCATACCTAACATGTTGCCTAAAGTGGACAAATGTGAAGGACTGTAAGAAAGTGTTTTATTAATTGGGGTGGATGGTAGTCACCAAAAGTAATTAGTTTACTAACCTGTTAGGTCCAGCAAAGGTTTCAGTAATTTAAACCTAAGCTCAACCCCTGATAGCTAAGGCACAGAGCAGGCACGCTTAACTTAAAGAAAATGTTTAAAGCATTCAGGCATTCCAAAACACTTAAAAAGTCGAACACATAACACAATGTAAATCCCACTCCAATTTAGAACAATAGAGTAAATGTTAATGAACAAATTGACACTGAAATGGCAAAATTCAAATGAGGGGAATGGCAGGTATGAGCTTTGGAAGATTTAATGAAAAATAGTGCCTAAAAAACACAAAATGACAATGATTGTCTATGCTTGCGGTAAACCGGGACCTGTGTGCAACTGCAGGTCATCCATGATGGAGCATGGATTGGATACACCAACCAGGTTCATCCCGGACATGTATTTTTCCTTGGAACTTAGTTTCTGAAATGGAAGTGGAAATCCTCCAGCCTGACAAGGTTGCAGGCTGCATCTTGGGAAGTCCTCTTGAAGTCGGATTGCCATTAGATGGGGGTTCGACTGAAGGCATTGTTTTGTCAAGAAAGCTACAAGTGGGAAAATTCAACTTTTTGCACCTAGAAAAGTCCTCGTGTTGGCCAGATACTTTTGGCACCCGTGCCTAGTAACTAATACTATATGCAGGTTTAGACACTTTTTTGGAGCTCAAAATCCTCCAGCTCAACATGGTTGCAGACTGTAACCAAAGGTGAGTTCCATGAGGCCAGGCAATTTCTTAAAGGATCCACTGAAACATAGTTTTTTTTTCTGTGGAGGAGCACCAAGTGTGAGAAACCTGTTTGGAGGTGCAGGCCCAGCAAAGTCCGCTTTGGGCAGTTTGGCTTAGGTGGTTGGTTCCATTCTTCTGTAAGTCTACAAATCCAAAAAGTTTCTAAACCCAACTTTTCAGAGTTGTTAATAGAAGTCCAGATAGTCACAGCTAAAGGCCACAGGACCTCAGGAATAGTATCTGGGGGTCAAGACTCACTCCAGCAGAGGTCCCCACGCAACATCCATTCCAGGTCCTCTTGCTACTGGTCAGCTAGGCACTTTGGGGAAAATACCTTTTCCAGCCTCTTGTGTCCCTGTAGCCAGGCAAGAGGTCGGCCAACTGAAACTTGGGAGTCCACTTCTTTTGTCCTGGGAATCAGTGGGAGCAGGCCTCCTTACAGTTCTCAAACAGCCAGTGCAGACATCTTTCTGTTCTTCCAAAGGTCCAGAGAGTGTTCTGAGGAAGTTGTCGTGTGCTGCCACATTTATGGCTGCCACCAGCTAGTGGATACAGGTGATTCCTGGCTCCTCCCTGACCAATGGAGTGAAAGTTCCCAAAGACAACCCTATCCACTTTGGCAGAAGTTCCTGTTTGCATTACTGTAAATAATACCACAGTACACCTTGCTCCCAAAATCTAAAATAGGGGAACTCTTTCTCTATTGGGCAGAATCTGTATGCCCACCCAGAGGCATGGTCACAAAGACCGCCTCTGTTCTGCGAATAGCTCCTCTCTCACAGAATTTGGTGCCAGCGTGGCTAGGGGAGGAAAGGTTTACCTTCTCCAGGTCCCATCTTACATTTATTTGTGAAAGGGCAAGCCATTTTATAAGTGGACGAAGTTCTTAGGTCCACTCTAACTGGTCTTCCAGCAAGGGGAAGAAAAACTCATCTGCACACCCAGGCCATTGTTCCTGCCCTGGGATCAGTTTTTACACCTCATTTGGTCAAGGAATCGCTGCACAATTGTGGCAAAGCTACTGCAAATTATGTTTCAGAAGCTTCAGGCAGGAAAAGGATAATTTTCAAAAGTTACTTTGTCTAAATATTTATTACAAATCCAACTTTAGCATTGAATTGTGGTTGTTGTAAATATAAAAATAGTGGTTGAACTATTTTTCTAGCTGGTCTCAAATCTGAGATAGCAAAAGTAATATTTTATTATGTTTTCTATTTTTCTCATGGGACAGCCAGGGCTTTCCACAGTGAAAATAGCTTTTGGGTGCTTGTTACTGAAAGAGTTGACAACTTTAAAAGTCTACATGTCCAACTTTTAAATATCATGCTCCCTTTCCTGTGGGCTACGAGGACTACAAAGGGGTGACCTATTAATATTTAAAAGGAATAAAACGAAGTGCTTTCCCCTATAAAAAGGTTATTTTGAAAGGCCTGGCTGCAGGTTTAAATTGCAAAAGACAGGTTAGAATGGTAGGCTCGAAGCCATGGTTTTCTTGTCACATTAGGGAATAGCACAATAGGTTCTGCCATCTACAGGTGATATTGACTTTAATGGCATGGGTGTAATGTCTACACCATATACTATGGCCTTTTGGAGCATTAAATATGCTGCTCATGGATTAGCTAATTTCCACTTGATTTACGGGTAAGAGCACAAATACTTGGCACTGGACTGCAGTGCCCTGTGTGCCGAGTCTAAAAATGAGTAATAAAATTCAGCAAAACTACCAAGGCTCACCACGCAAAAGGGGGCATTTTCTCACACACACACTCCCTAGCTAAAAGGCAAAGAGGAACACCAATTCCTATGGCGGTTCTCGTTGTTTTTAGGCAGAAAAATGTGTAAAAGCCCTCTGCATTGCTGGGATCAGTTCCAGCCTCACATCCTACTGCCAAGCCAAATCCAAGTGAGGAGTTGGACTACCTCAACGTTTTTGGGCCTACCCCAAATTTATGCCTGTTCTGAAAGTATGGTCATTCTGTCAAGCTCAACCCCCAACCACTAACTTGGCCACTAGAGAATCCTTCTCATCTGGAGAACCCATCTGGGATAACCGTAACCCTAGCCTACATACAGAGGCAGCCCGAGAAGGGGAAAAGTACCACCAAGCCAACAAAGTAATATGGCACATGTTGCCTCCTAGACCAGGCTTCTGTCCCCAAGTTAGGGCTAGTTCTTCCCAAAATTCAAGCAACCAACTGAGGCCAATGGCAGCTGTCAGTATAGGTAACAAGGACTCAGGGACAGCTTTAGGGTGGTATGACCGGTGCAGCTGCACCTGGCATTTCATGCTCGAGCTCTGTGTTTAGAAATAACTTGGGAGTTTAAAAGCACCTGCTGTAGTGCTCCTTGCGTGTCCGGCACTTTTAAGGCAACAATAAACAATTCAAAATAACTCTGATGATTAATGTTGCTGCTGGAGAGAGATTGAGTTTTATCTAGTGGCCGTTTTGACTCACCATAATGTAGCTCAGAGGGTTCATATGTCTGCTGCAAAGAACATGTACCATGCAGATCACAGAACTGTATTTTATGTAGATAGCTCTCTGGATCACTGATTTCGACTCTGAGATACTTTTGTAACTCACAATTTATAAGTTACAACACTAATGTAGCACAGTAGTCTATGAACTGTCATCAAAGAGCTGCTTGCAAACTGTATGGTATAGGTTAGAACATTATCAGGCAGATGCATCAAAGAAAATACCGGCAGCAAACTGGCAGATTCTCAGAATCTGGCCGTTTGCTCCCGGTATTTTTGCATTTGGGATGCATCATCCCAAATGCAGAAATCGCAATTTGAGGAATCTCTAAATAGCGATTCCTTAAATTGCTCTTGCATTTAAGGAATTCCAGAATGAGATTCCTTAAATGCAATGCATGAAACCCAAAAAAATAGCGAATTCGCTAATAGGGGGAGCAAATTACCATGAAGTTGAACTTCGTGGTAATTTGCTAAAACTTTGAAAAATGCACTTTTGTGCATTTTTCAAAGTTACATGTTGCGCACACACATGCCCTTAGGGCATGTGTGTGTGTGTGTAACATTTGTACACAGGTCCATTTCAGGGGTGCGACAGGGTGTCCTTTGGACACCCTGGCACCATTGAAATAGCGGAACATTAGCGATTCGGTAATAGCTAATCGCTAATAAGGAATGTCTTTCCCATTCATTCCTATGGGCCTTTGGCCCATAGGAATGAATGGGAAAGACATTCCTTATTAGCGATTAGCTATTACCGAATCGCAAATAAGGAATATGTAGGAATCGCTAATAACATTGCGATTCCTACATGCATCCCGTTTTTCGAGTCTTTAATAGCGATTCCTTAAAATTCGCTATTAAGGACTCGCAAAACATAACTTTGATGCATCTGCCAGTATGTTTCTTCCTCCATTGTTTCATGATACTAATGTTGCTAAAAAGGGTTTGTTTGGCTAGAAATGCAATTCTATTAATAGAGACAACCCTGTTTTAAATCCTGAGTTTGTGTTTCTTTAGGCAAAACACTTTTAAAATATACTGTTTACTAGTATGGATGACATGTCATTCGTACACCTTGCAATCCTAATTATCTTATGTAAAATTTCCTATATAATCTTTTTGTGTGAAATATGACAATAAAAAAAGATTTTAAAAAATGTTCCTATATACTGATTTACACATGTATGATTCATTGTCTCTATATAATATATGTGCAATGTCAAGTGCTCTAGTATGAGTAGTGCTGTAAAGCTAATGAAATGCATATGAGAGAGGGGCTATGGAGAGATCATAGAAACTGTTGGAGGGTGGTAGTGAGTGAATCCACGGAGATGGAGGTAATTGGAGGGTGCTAAATAGGGTTGTTTCACCGGGTACTACCTGCGCTACGTTGGACCATGTCAGGCCTCTAGCCATCCACGTAGAGGTGGATGCTCCAATCTAGTGCATTAAGTAGGCCTCATTCCCAGGATTTTGCCCAGCAAAGAATCACACACTTGCTCCTGATGTCCCTTTTAGCTCTTTCGTTTCTCGGAGTGTGAGCTACAACCTCAGGCTGCAGACACCCTCCTTCCACTCTCACTTTTACCATGTTAAGGACTGAGCATGTGTCTGGCAGTGCAGGACTTCTAGGGCGGCCAAAGAGTCCTCTCAAGGGTTACACACTCTATGTCTTATGCCTGTCTGGCCTAGGTCTCCAGTCTCCTGTGTCTGTGACAGTACAAGCAGAACCTCCAGTGCCAGTCTTGGGGTCGTCTCCTGTCAGAGCATGTCCCCTCTGGCCCTTTACTCCTCCTATTGTGGATGGCATCCCTCGCCTACCCCTTACTCTTCTCCTCAGTTTCTGTACCTATTCTTAGGGACAGTACCCCTGGAAATTTAGGCTGGAGTTTCGCCCTGGGCTGCCCCCTTACATGGCGTGTTTGTCACCTGTTGGTGTTTACTGCCAAGGTTGCAGTCTATAGGCATGTTGGGGCCAACAATTAAATTTCTCTAGGCAACGACAGCCTCACATTCTCAGGATACCATAGCGAGAAAACTTATGTTTCAGCTGCTATAGCAAACATATAACATATTTGTGCCATATCTTCCAAGGATTTAACTACCTGGACACCTAAGTATCTTATCTCTTTTTACACATTTTCCCTCAAAGTGGAACAAGATGGATGTTCCAGGTCATTATCTCTGTTTTCCCTTCGTTTACCTGATATCCCGCAATCTTGCCAAAATCTTTCAATAGATCCATTATAATTGGAAAAGATTCTGTGGGATTATGTGTAGATATTACTAAGTCGTCAGTGTGAAGATCCTCTTTTTTTAACCCAGCCTTGATGTTTTAACGGCTGAATTAGTGGTTCCTTCCTTATCCTCCTTGCTAAAGGCTCTATATATAAGTTGAACAGCAGAAGGGATCAGGGACGGCCCTGCCGTGTACCTCTGCCTATTTTCAACTGTTGAGTAAGAGCGCAATTGATTACAATTCTTGCAAAGGGGCATGTATAGATGTTTTTTATAGCGTTAATGAAGTTACTCCCCAACCCATTGTGTGTTAGAACAGCTTGAAGATAAGACCAGCTAACCCTGTCAAATGCTTTAGCAGCATCGACTGTCAAAATGGCTAAGGGTAGGTTTTTATCTGTGGGCAGATCTATAGCGCATACGAGATTGTGTGTAAGATCAATCAGCTGTCTATTTTTCATAAACCCTTTTTGTGACAGTCCTATTAAATCTCCCAATATTTTATCCAGCCTTTTTGCCAATATACTCATAAATATTTTATAATCATTGTTGAGTAAGGAAATAGGGCGATAAGACTCACAGTTTTTAGGATTTTCATGAGGTTTTAGTATGATAGTTATTGTTGCAGCATTCCAGGATTCTGGAATATGTTCTTTATTTACGTAGAAATAGTTAAATAAAGAGGTTAATGGATGTATCATTTCCTCCACTAGGAGCTTATATAATTCACTAGGAATTCCATCGGGCCCACGTGCTTTCCCATTGTTCAGGTTTTTTATTGCTAAAGATACTCCTTCAGGTGTAATAGTTTATTAAGTAAATATTCTTTATCTGATGTCAGTTTTGGAAGGCGGTCGTTTGAGAACCAAGTATTCAAATGTTCATTGGATACTGAAATCTCTTCCTTATATCAATCTTGAAAAAAGTTGGTAAAAGCAACCCCAATGTCTATGTCATCCGGACAGCTTACAGCTGAATCCTCTAAGGTTATCTCTTTTATTGAGTTCCTAACTAGGTCGGCCTGGTTTTCCATGCCAATAACCTTCTGCATCCCTCACCATACTCAAAGTGTGCCAGCTTACTAGCGAACCACTTTTTCTTAATTATGCCTTCCAGATGCTCCTCCAGTTCTTTCTTCCCCCCATTAATTTGTGACTGCAGCTTATTCGCTGCTACAAAGTCTTGCGCTACAGTGAGATCTTTTTGACAGGAGTTTATTTTCTTCTCTATGTCTTCTATTTTTTGTTGTTTACCTTCTTTCTATATGTAGCGTAACTGATTATTTTCCCTCTAATGTAGGAATTGTATGCATCCCAAATGACCCGTAATGTGGTGGATCCTGCATTTAGTGCAAAATAGTCTAGTACATCCCATCTTGATAGTGAAACGTCTTTCAAAAAAGAGCCTCCATTTTAGAGGTGCTCAGTAGAATGCAAATCTACCACAGTAGATATCTTGGCTAGGGTGATATCTTAGATCATGTTAGTGCAAAACCTATTTAACATAGTATAATTCCAACTGGGGCCGGGTCTTGACTACAATGGTCAATCTTGAGGTAGGGGATACTGGGTTCTTGTATAACTTTGGGGCGCCAAAGTTTTTCAAGAAGGTTTGTCTGAAGGTTTTAAAACTAGCCCTTCACGTTTGGTACAGAGTTAAAGGGAGATGGGGTATAAGATACTATTCCGATTTTGCCCCAATTTGGGACTCCCTGGGATCGCCCGAGTGCCTTAGAGATGGTCTAGCGTCCCCCATTAGGAGTGCAGGGATTAAGATATGGTCTGACCTAGTAACATCCGAGGGGGTTCTCCCCTGGGAAGTTTTGAGATTAAAGATAGGGGATTCCTTTTCCAGATTTAAATACTTGCAACTTAGTTCCTGGTTTTTAGCAGATAAGGAGAATATAGTTTGCAAACCCCTCCTGCCACGGCTCTAGTAGGCAGGAGGTACTCAGAAAATAAGATCTGAATGTGTGCAGGCAAAAAGTGAGAGTTTGATACAAAAAAGAGTCCACTGGTCATCCATATTGAGTAGCTAAAGGAGTGCATTGGTTTAACTTTGAATTCCTTACAGAGGGATAGTTCTTAATAAAGGATAGGCACACTCAGCAACCAAAAGGCATGCTTCATCATTAAAACCAACATAAATATATTTTGAAACCCTGGTGCGGAGGGGCATGATGATGAAGCATGCCACTTCAGTGGGTGAGGGTGACTGTCCTTTTTTTATTTCTGCCTTGGCAGCACAGATCTCTCCAGACAATTATGGGAGAATCACTAGGAAGGGTTTTTGACTCCGCCCACATGTTGGGATCCAAGAATACATATTTTGATTAGGCAGAAGTTGCGTTTGTGCCCTCAAGGCAGCTATGATAATTTTTTTTATGAATCTAGCTGCCTAAGCTTGAACATTCAGGGGCACACACATGACATTACAATGCTATTAAAGTGTATTAGATAACTAGATAGGTATAGTTTTTTTCTTTAACAGCAGCACAGATGGAACAAGCATTTACAATGCAATGGTCTCGGCATCATTAAAGGTAGAGCTATGGCATTGCTCATGACATTTTTTTTTTTTTAAAATCATAAATAAATGGCATTGTCATTTACATTGCCAATAGCTTAATCGTTAAATAAATGGCATTGTCATTTACAATGTCAATAGCTTAATCGCTCGCAAATGCATGACCTATTGCATTTACACCCACACAGAGCCACACACACAAAGCCACCCACACACACATACAGAGCCACCCACACAGAGCCACTCACACAGAGTCATTCACATAGAGCCCCCTACACAGAGCTACCCTCACACAGACAGAGCCACCCACACATAGAGCCACCTACAAAAAAAGCTATCCACACAGAGCCACACACACACACACACACACACACACACAGAGCCACACGCACAGAACCACAGAGACACACACACTCACAGCCACACACACACACACAGAGCCCCACACACACAGAGCCCCACACACAGAGCCCCACACCCAGAGCCCACACACCCAGAGCCCACACACCCAGAGCCCACACACACACCCAGAGCCCCACACACACACCCAGAGCCCCACACACACCCAGAGCCCCACACACACCCAGAGCCCCACACACACCCAGAGCCACATACACACCCAGAGCCACATACACACCCAGAGCCACATACACACCCAGAGCCACATACACACAGAGCCACATACACACACAGAGCCACATACACGCACAGAGCCACATACACACACAGAGCCACATAAATACACAGGAGAGGAAGCACAGCCAGGGGGCAGGGAAGCAAGCACAGCCAGGGGGCAGGGGAGCAAGCACAGCCAGGGGGCATGGGAGCAAGCACAGCCAGGGGGCAGGGGAGCAAGCACAGCCAGGGGACAGGGGAGCAAGCACAGCCAGGGGAGCAAGCACAGCCAGGGGGCAGGGGAGCAAGTACAGCCAGGGGTCGTAACGCAGCACAAGCACTAACTATCATTACACCACCTTATCACAAGGAAAAGGCAGCGAGGGGGGGTGAGGAGCTCACGCACACACAAGCAACAAGGGGGGTGAGGAGCTCACGCACACAAGCAACGAGGGGGGGTGGAGGAGCTCACGCACGCAGAAGCCACGAGGGGGGTGAGGTCTCCGCATGCAGAAGCCACGAGGGGGGTGAGGTCTCCGCACGCAGAAGCCACGAGGGGGGAGGGCGGTGAGGAGCTTACGCACACACGCAACGAGGGGGGAGGGGGTGAGGAGCTCACGCACACAAGCAACGATGGGGGAGAGGGGGTTGAGGAGCTCACGCACGCAGAAGCCACAAGGGGGGTGAGGAGCTCACGCACAAAAGCAACGAGGGGGGAGGGGTGAGGAGCTCACGCACACAAGCAACGAGGAGGGGAGGGGGGTGAGGAGCTCATGCACAAAAGCAACGAGGGGGGAGGAGCTCTCGCACACACAAGCAACGAGGGGAGAGGGGTTGAGGAGCTCACGCACACAAGCAACGAGGGGGGGAGTGGGGTGAGGAGCTCACGCACGCAGAAGCCACTTAAATGCAGCACTTTTAGTTTCTTATTCATCCAGAAGATGATTTTCATCTAAATGCTTAATATATGCCTTTCACTCTGAAGCTATGATAATGGCCCAAATGCTGTTATGACAATACCAGCCCAATGTGCTGAGCAATAACTTTCACTGCATGTCCCTGTATGCCTCCCGAGAGGTGCACCTCTATGGCACAAAACATGTCATCGTTTAGCAACAGCCCTTACTAAGAGGCCTATAATTGTAGGAGCATGACCCTGCTCACTTGCCTGTGCCGATTTGAAGTGCGCAGTCAGAGAGCTTATGTTGCTGCACAAGACTTCAGATTCCAGTGTTCTCAATCTGTCACCTTTCAGGCACACCGAGAGCAAATGCAGCATATGAGCCTTGAGGGGAATCGTTAAACCTACGCACTAAACAATCCCCCACCTCCCCACCCACAAAGGCATCTGGGAGAGTGTGCAGTCAAACGCCTGCCTGTCTGGGTAATCAATGTAATAGCCTCTCCCCGAAGAAGGAAAATGACATTTCCTTGTGCTCAAGATGGGAAAACCGGATTGTGCAGTGCGAGCAGTAAAGTCGGCCTTAAATCAATTTGATCCAAGTGAAGTTGCTGCCCTGCGTGTGCTCCGCACCGCTCCCTGCACATCTGGCACATTTAATGTGCCCATTCCCGGTGCTTGGGTGGCAGCATGTGTCCGTCAGTTTTACCACCACCCAATTGCAGCTGCCACCCAGAGCAGGCACTGTGGGCTCAAGAGCCGTCCACACAGGTAGCGCACACGTGCGCAGTACCTGGAAGCAGAGCTGTCCTCACCTGTCTCTTTGTCCCGTACGTCGTCCAGGTGAGTCCCAAGTCGTTTCAAGGTTAGTTGGAACCTTTACCCACACGTCCAGGGGCATGTATAAAATCTCCATTCCCACCACCCCCAGCCGAACTGGCATAACTCACAGGAGCAGCCGATAATGCTGAGCGGGACTCCAGAAAACTGCTTTCGGCCCGGGCGAGTTGCACCGCCATGGTTGAGGGGGGCGCTTAGTCGGGCAAGTCTACCGTTGATCAGTTGGTAGAGCAGAGGACAGCAGTCCAATAACAGGCATCCTTGGAGCGCATGTTCGAGTCCGTATCTATGTTTTTTTGCCCCGAGGGGCATGAGCAGGGAGCACTGGCAGGGAGGGGTCGGCCACTCATCGCTCTTACCCTGCGAGGGACACCTACCCCTCGCAAAGGATGTCTGCTGTTACAGAACAACTCTTGTTTTCTGTGTCGTTAACGCTGGCTGCAGCGCTGCGATCTGTCTGCAGCGCTTGCAGTGGATGGGCTGTAGGGACCTGTATTGCTTTCAGTAAAGGCACTATTTGGAACGGCAGCGCTTACCGTTAAGTTAGTAATGAAATCTGCTGGGATTGCAGTGCAGGCACCAGTGGGATGTTAGCAGTGCTTGCAAAGAAAGCACTGCTTGGACCTGTCTGCAGTGCCTGGCGTGGGGGGCACTGCTGGGGTTTGCAGTGCCTGCAGCAGAGGCTTCGGATCGCCGATGCTTCCGGGGGAGGCAGTGCTGGGATCCTGGGACAGGATGAGGAAGAGTAGGGCGGGTTGGAGCACTGGCCTCTAGCTTGAGTTGAATAAGGCACCGAATTAAACTCTGGACTTTGCCCGAGGCACAGCAAGTCACCACCGACTCGGGTTATGAATGACTTGGAATGGCGGGAGGGGACACCCGGGGTACAGTCCACGCTGTGGCACCACAGGCTGGATGCCAGCCTCCTGCCTGGCACACAAGATGTCCGATGTTGATGAGACAAAAGGAGACACGGACAGCGGGAGGGGGGGCGGGAAAGGAGACACGGACAGCGGAAGGGGAGGGCGGGAGAGGAGAAACGGACAGTGGGAGGGGGGGGCGGGAGAGGAGACACGGACAGCGGGAGGGGGCGGGAACGGGCACAATCAGAAGGCAACAAGCACTCACCTGGACTTCTTCCGGCGGAGGTCGTCCTGAAATGGCTGCCACTCTTCACAGCGCCTTCGGCCTGAGATGGCTGCCACTCTACACAGCGCCTACATTTGGCTGCAGATACCGAAAGCACATCATGCTGCCCCTGGCAGAGTCAGATGGAGCAGACTTCAAACAGGGGTGCAGGAGCACTAAAAACGGCATAAACGGGGTCAGAGGCAGAGGCTCGATGCTCACCTTCACTGCGGTGAAACAAAATGGCGGCCGCAAGCTTCCGATTTTTTCGGAATGGGGGCGTGGTTTTGCTGTTTTGAGTGACAGACCACGTCACTGTCTAAAGAACAGCAAAACTTACGCCCCCAAATCCGAAAAAGACGGGGCTAAATCGGAGTGACGCATCTCTCCTCCAATGGCTGGCCTCCGTTTAGGAAGCCAGCCAATGGAGGAGAGACGGGCCAGGGAGGCGGGTTCTAAAGCCCTACTAAGAAACATTAAATCTCCTCCCCAGACTGCGCAAGCGCAGCCTTTAGGTCCTCGACCTAAAAAGGGCAGTCATTATCCTACATGGATTTTTTGGTTTGACTTGAGAGTGCAACCTTCACCTAACCTTTGAACCTCCACCCATATTTTACTGCAGTTCTTTGCTTCCACACTAATGTATATCTGTTCCCATGCTATGCACTTGTAATGCTTCACATTGCCAATCAACATTCCTTTAGAGCCAGATCTATTGGCATTGCCAATGTTTGTTTATCCTTCGTTCGTGAATTCCCAGTTAAACAAACGCACATCTTTCCAGTTCACACACTGTCTCTCAATATTGAGGACGGAGTGTACTATTATGTTTGGGTCTTGGTCTCTGACATAAATGACTAGGTTTGGGAGGCAGTTTCACTGACACTTTTCATGTTTCTAACCTAAACTTATCCTCCCTCTGCAATTTTAGTAAAATAAAAGTAACAAGAGCTGTCAGTTTTACAGTCACTAATGAAATGGTGTTCTGGTAGCCCATAAGGTCAAGCAAAATATTTCTGCAGAAGTTGTCTCTAAACATACTCTGTATCATTTTGGTCATTTTAATTATTACAATCACTGTATTCTCTTCTTCTCCTTCTTCCTCTTGCTTTAAACTCCCCTCCCTTCATAATTCTGAACTGACAAGGAACAATGCCGTCTAACTTCTACGTATAGTCCTGCCATTGTGGTCCAACATGCACTTTAATGGAGAGAGCTTACATTGGCACAGTCATTAAGTACAGACGAAAAAGCAAATTACATTCAAGCAAAGCTGCAAAAAAAAAAAAGGAAATTTCAACCTCAACCAATTCATTTTTTTTAATGTCTTGCATATGGTTGCATACATGAATGGTACGCCGCAATTTGTGCAGCGAGTATTTTTCTCTCATTACTTTGGTCTTCGTTACAATTTCACGGGTCAATCAGGCGTGAAAGATGTGTGCGCCTAACATGGGATTCCGAGTAGTGCGAAATGACCCCACTCTTAGGTTTCTTGCTTGCATAAAGTGCGGAATCTGCAAATGGAAAATATGTTGACAATAGGGAAAATGTGGATTTGAGTTGCGGAAAAATGGCGTAAACATATGTTTATGCGGTTCAGCCTCAAGAACTCTCAAAGGAGCATTAAACTCCTGCCAGGGCAATAACGCAAGGTTCGGTAATGGAATTACTCCATTCCAATTTTACCACACAATACTTTTGTGGCTATTCGTAATGAGAGCCTTAAAAAATGTTCATTGTGCCATTCCACTGGTCTCTTGCTTTTCTGTCCTTCCTGTATCTAAAATTGCTATTTGAGGCTCCACAATCACTTTCAGAATTCACAATCCCATTTTTACGTCTGAGGTGGATGTCTTGCTTATTTACATTTTTATGTGGTAAACTTGTATTCCTCTGGTTCAGCAAAAGGCAAACTGAGGAAAAGTTACGGCCGACACAACTATAGAACGGGGCTTGCTATGCGAACTGGTGTTTTTCCATCTCGCTCTGCATCGGTTCGAGTTTACATCTAACATCCATCTCACCTGAGAAAGGCTGGCTCTGTACGTTTGTTGTCACACAGACATTTAATAGATGATTGTTGTCTTCGACGTTTGCTGTAGTGTTATAATATACTGTCTTGAGAATGAAGTTTCTGCATCCAGATCAGGAAATAAACATCTGTAAAATAATGACTTCTCTCTTCCCAGAGAAAAACCGCTGCTGTGCCATATATATGAAACAGAAAAACATGACAGACTAGACATGCTGCACATGAATATGATGCATGTACTGCAAGCCCCGCAGGCTGGCGAACACAAGATAGTAAAATACACTTCTCACGGGGAGATAAAATTATGTTATGATCCAGAATCACACTTGTAAACCAACTCACATAGGTTTATGCAAACATTCTGTGCGCATCTCCAGCTTTCATGCACTTGTCAAAAACTCCCAGTATTTCTTATATTAATATTCATTATTGAACATGGAAATCAACAATTGTATTTTCTGCATGTGGAAATGAAATAGTAAAATGCCTTTCTGCTTCTCAGAATGATCTATTTCTTAATTTGAAAAATATTTTGTGCCACAGTGACCTGCCTTTCTCTATTCCACCCGCAGTTTTGATGATGTATAATTCCCATTCCTACCCTGAAAAAATGTTTATTTATTCCTGCCCTTAAGAGAAGTAAGGGCCTGATTTAAAGTTTGGTGGGCGTTTCTTAGTGAGTCTGGTAGAGTTCATTACCTCCGCCACCCTGGCGAGACCACCACCCTCCACATTTAGAGATCCCTGCATAGCCATGTGCAGCTCTCAATGTCTTCAGGGGAGTCACCATAATGGTGGCTCTGCTAAAGACCCTGAAAGCTTGCTGGGCAGCTACCATGTTTAACGTGGCCACTCAGAAAAAGTTGGAGCTTATTTTTGAAAAACAAAACTTTAATCACTTTGACATCTTGGAAGTTTTCTCCAGGATGAGGGATCATCATTAGGTCTCACCTACCAAACAGTAGTAGCTGTCTAATTGCTAAAATGCCTATTGTTAGCTTACAGTGGACTTAGAGACCACTGGCTTTATTGTCACGCTAAATTACTAGCTTTGTAGTCGTAAGCTTGTTTGGACATTCCCTCCTCTTCTTGTGTCCCTCGACTTGACAATACCCTCCTTACTTGTGCCCTTTCGCTACTTACTTTTCAAGCACTACTTTTTTCTTTTTTCGTAAGCATTCCATGAGAGTGCTTGCATTTTTCAGTTTTCTCCCTTGTGTACTCCTACTCCTCTCTTCATCACTTTCTGTGATACTCTCACCGTTTGCATCTCCCCTGCCTACTTAGTAATGTTCTCGCCTTTTATGCTTCTCCCCGACATTGCTTACTCACCAGTGTGCATCTTACCCCAGCTCCACGTTGCTCTCTCTTGCTCATGCACCTGTCTTCTCCAGTGTTTCATGTTGCTTTCTTTCCAAGCCGTGAACTTCTCCCCTCCCTTCATGCTCCTTCGAGCACCTTCATGGTGCTTTCTTCCACCCATGCCAAAAGTGTTGTTTCCAATATCCGCAGCCCACTCTGTTGCTTACCCCCACTTCTCTGCTTCTCCCACCATCTGTGTTCTGTTATCCACCTTCATCGGTAAATAAAGAAGAAAAAAGACATGTGCATGTGTGATGGGTGTGCCTACAAAATGACGTGGCTTGCCTGGTCATGGGCTTCTTTATTTGTACTACTGAATATCAAGCCTAGAATATTGTGGTACAAGAATGTCAAGGACAGAATATTAAGGGACAAAACATCAAAAGGTAAAGGAATGAAGGGAGTATATATTTACTATTCTTAACTACATCTATGCAGATATATGTACCGTGTAGGTACACACACGTGGAGTAAGGGATGGAAAATCTAGACTTACTCTCCAGTCAAGATTCTTTTTCACCATTTTCAATATTTTGTCCCATCAATGTTCTGGAGTTAATATTCAGCGTTCATACCTTTTTGCTCTTATTTAGCCATTCTGAAAAGCACAGTGAATGCTGTACAGCATCACTAAAAACCATTTGCAAAGCCAATAGGTCGCAACAGTATGACCTATTGGCTTTGCCAATGCTTGTTATATTTTTGAACACATATTGGAACACTCAAATACACAGCCCTGTAAGCATATTTTCACTCAAGGTAATTGATGGCAAAAGCCGTAATTTAGAAAAATGATTTACGAGGGCAACATCCCTATATTCCGGATTCTGTCAATCAGGAAAGAGATTTTGCCCTAATAAATCACTATTTGTCTGCCCGCATGTTTTAGTTAGATGCACAAATAGTTTTGTGAATCCGGCCCAATGTTTTTTTTTTTTTTTTAATAAGATTTTTTATTGAGCAGAGCAGATGGGCAGTTAATACAATATACAATAATCAATGATCAGGAATAATAGAAAAAATCAGTTTTAAAAACTACAAGCGAAGTCAGGTGGAATCCTTTGATCTATACAATTTTTAACATTGATATTGATATTAAACAGGAGGAGGAAAACAATGTTCCTTGTACCATAATTTCTAAAATGCTAACAGTGCTGGAAGTTAAGATATAGCAGGGATGACCGGAAGCCTATATTATTATTGTTGTTATTAGACTTTGCCCCCTAATCCAGGTTGTGTTTGTTAAATAGATAAACATTGTATCCATTCTAAAGAACCCCTGCTACATTACAGTACCAACATATCTTAACTTAAATAAATAACAAGAAAGTGCCAAGGGCTAACATTTCTACCATCCCAGTTTCAACAAGTGCTAACAGTGCAAAGTGCTAGAATATTGCAGGGTTAAAACAGCCTTATTGTTGTTATTTACCTTTGTCCACCAATATAGATGTATTCCTTGATGAGTAGACATTCTGCCTAGGCAGAGAGCCCTGCAGCATAAAAGTGCAATCATGACTATCCTAAAATTTATAACAATAAAGTGCCGAGTGCTAAAGTGCTAGGTAGCGGTCATGGACTGCTCGCTATCGGAGAATTTCTAGACATTGGTAAACTTTTTCATTGTCCCAGTTCTTTTGGCCTAAGCTTCTTCAAACCTTCTTGTCTTTTGCATTTTATTCACCAATTTTGAGTAAGATGGTACATCCTCTGACCTCCAGTTTTGGAGGATTAAGGAACGGCCTACTAAGGAACAGATCGCTGTGTAAGTCTCTTCGGCTTTAGTCAAGTTAGATCTTTTTTGGGAAATGCCAAAGAGAGCCACCTCGGCTTCGGGGTCAAGCGTCTTATTAATGGCCTGGCTCATTGAATGAAAGATCTTACGCCAAAATATTTCGAGCTTCGGATATGTAAAAAATATATGGAGCCAGTCGCCCCGTCTCAAAGCTGGCAGCGAAAACATTTATTTACTACTTCCAGAAAGCGTTTATTAAGAGCTTTTGGGGTGAAATAGGCCAACCAACGAGATAAAAAGGACATCCTTTTGAAATTGGATGCTCTAAGAGCCTTACTTCCTAACTGAGCATTCTCCTCCCACTCGTGCCTTGAGAAGGAGCAATTAGTTTCGCGGGTTATTTTGGCCAAAACGTCTTCAACCAGAGGGGACTCTTCACCCTTTCTCAGTAAGGTAAATCAGTTTCCCACCCCCTTAAATCTGGCGTTATAAAGGGCATTGGCCTGAACTGATGGTATCCCACATGTCAATAGATTATATTTATTTAAAAAGTTTACAATCTGGAGATATTCCAAAAACCTTTTTTTTAATCGATTATCAGATCTATCTAAGACCTCTTGCCAGGTGATAATTTTCCGTGAAGTTAGGAAGAGACCCAATTCTCCTAGACCACAGTCCTTCCATCTTTTAAACCTACTGGAATGGATTTGAAGCCCAACGATTTTGCACTCCTCTAATTTGAAATACTAAAAGCCAGTGAACCCAACTTGTTTAAAAAAGGACTGTAGTCTATCGGAGGAATCCCGGATAGTCTGTATCGGGACTTTTTTGGTAATTTAGCTGTTTTTAAAAAAGTAGGAACTTGTGATCCAGACTCCTGTATCATTCTATCATAAATAAATATATCTAACAGACCATTAGGATCCAATAAACGTGCTAACAGATCCAGGATCCCTGCCATCTAATAAGTGTGAATATTTGGTAATGCTAATCCTCCTTGAGCGGTTCCCAACTGTATTATAGGTAGCTTAACCCTGGAAGCTTTCCTATTCCGCATGAAATCTCTGATCATTGACTCAATCTCTTTAAAGAAATGGGATTTAATCTTAAGCGGTACATTTATAAAAAGAAAAACCAATATGGGAAGTATAGACATTTTAATAAGTGCTACGCGGCCAATCAGAGTTAATGGTAGAAAAATACATCTATCGAGCAAAATTTTTATTTTATTATGCATCGCTAAAGAATTCAAACTAAATAGTTGTTCAAATTGATTGGAGACATAAATACCCAAGTATCTAACAGGTTCTGCCTTTAGGGCTTGGGATTTTAAGTTTAAGGGTAGAAAATTACAGTCTACATTTGGGGGTCGATTCCGATCCGGTAAAAAGGGCTCTGAATTGCCGTTCGGAGTGTTTTTCCCGTACGAATCGTACCCTGCAACGTCCACCGTGCGAACGACGAAGTACGATCCGTACCAGGAGCCGTACTCCGTACGAATCGTACAGGGACCGTACGAATGAAATCCCCGTACGACTCTCCCTCGGAACCCGCATACGGTTCATGGACGATTTCTCCGACCCGGCAAGTACGATTCGTGTTGGGTACGCACCGTACGACCCTTCTCCTATGGGAGCTGAAAACAGTCGTAAAAGCGGTGTTTGCCCTGAAACTGGTACGGAACACCCCCCCCGGGTACGGCGCGTACACCCCATGATCGCAGGGGTACGCGCCGTACCCCTGCGATCATGGGGGGTACATGCCGTACACCCAGCGTACATGGGGTACGCACCATATCCCATGTACGCTGGGTGTACGGTGCGTACCCCATGTACGCTGGGTGTACTGCACGTACCCCCCATGATCGCAGGGGTACGCCGCGTACCCCTGCGATCATGGGGTGTACGTGCCGTACGGTGTGTATGTGAATGTGCGCTTTTCCGTACGGTTCGCCCTTACCTGACGTGGACCGTATGACCCGCGTCCTGGTACACCGGTCGGGATCGTACTCGTCGGGTCGTACGGCGTCTGTACGAGTCATACGGAAACGGCTCCGGATGCGAGTCGTTCGGTGGATTTTTTTACCGGATCGGAATCGACCCCTAAGTGTTAAAACTTCAGTTTTGTTTTGATTTATTTTATACCCAACTATCAGTTCAAAGTGACTGAATTTGTGTAGAGTCTGATCGAGATTTCATTTGTCAGGTTGCAGATATAAAATTATATTGTCTGCAAATAATTTTATTTTCGTCATTCCTTCTATTGGTAGTTTGATTTCTGGGTTTCCACAAATTCTTATTGCTTGCGGCTCTATAAAAAAGGTAAACAGGGTGGGGGACATCGGACAGCCTTGTCTAGTACCCCGATTTATATTAATTGCCCCTATAGTATTAGCATTTACTACCACCCGGGCTTGAGCACCTTGAGAGATGTTATTTAGTATATTGATTATCTGGGCAGGAATGCCAAATTTTTGCATGCTAAAGAAAAGTGCATCCCAGTTTGCTAGGTCGAATGCCTTCAGCATCAACCATTGTAACTAGGGTTGAAATTTTGTTATTGGTAGCAAAATCAAGGGCCGTGATTAAAAACTTGGTATTTGAGGACATAGACCTCCCTGCCACAAACCCGGACTGATCGGGATGGATTAAAGCCCGGGCAATTGGGGCAAAGCGTTGAGCCCATATTTTAATTAAAATTATAAAATCGACGTTAAGGAGGCAAATAAGAGTTAACATCCTTATGGTTCTTCCTTTTTTTGGCAAAACTAATGATGATAGACTCCTTAAAGCTAGGAGGAACAGTACCTCCCAATTTAACTACACCAAATATTTTCGCCGAAAAGGAAGTCAATTCTTTGGAAAAGATTTTATAAAATTTAATTGGGAGCCCATCTGCTCCACAGGCCTTCGCCCCTGCTATTAATTTCACTTTATCTGAGATTACTGCGACCAAAATATCACGCTCAAGATGATCAGCTAACAGGCCGGGTAAGACAGGAAGGTTCACTTCATCAAAATATTTGTGAATATGGTCCAACCCTACCTCGTATTTTGTAGAATAGAGCTGTGAATAGTGTTCCACAAAAATTGAGCTATATCATCTTTATGTTTAATAATATTTTGGGTCTTTGGATCAATGATTTCTGATATTAAGGCTTTCACCTGTTTAGTTTTTGTTTACCCTGCAAGCATTTTTACCACCATTGGACTCTCCTCGCACACTTGTTTCTTCAATTAAAACAAATTATTTTAAAGCAAACTTTGCCCTTTCTAGCTGAGAGGCAGCATCTCCACTCCCCTGGGGCAGAGTATCTCTAAAGCTCATAGCATTGTTTACTGCCTGTTGGAGTTGGTTAATCTTATCCAGCCTTTTTCGCGGCTGAGCACCCGATCATCTGTCCCCGAATGGCTGCCTTAAACCCTCCCCAGACGAGAACATTTCTGCTGTATCTTCCTTTACACTAAAAAACTCTAATATCCACTTTTTGGTTTGAGCCACCCAGTGAGGGTCTTGCAGGAGTAGACGATCCATCTGCCACTTGGATTGGGTCTTGGCTCCTCCTTCAATTTCCAACTCTATTGTAATAATGGAGTGATCTGAAAATGGGTTGGCACCTATAGCGGTGTCTAAAACCTTAAATGATTGTGATATTAGGAAGAAATCAATCCGGGAGGCTGTATGAAATTGATTAGAATGGCAAGTAAATTTAGCGACAATAGGGTTAGATTGACGCCAATGATCAATCAGTAAATGTTCCTGCTTTAAGGCCTCCAGCACTTTCTTTGTTTGGGGTTTCAGTTCTTTTTTATTTTTATTTGAGGTGTCATTTTTAAGATCTTGAATAAAGTTGAAGTCTCCACCCAAAATTATTTTTCGTGGGGTCCCCCTAAGTAGCTTACTGATCTTTAATAGGGCTTGGTATCATCAACTGTCGGGCCGTAATAGTTTATAAAATGTTAGATCATCCCAATTAGTTTGGCCTCAACCCATAGCCACCGCCCCAGGGCGTCTCTCCGAATTTGACCAAATTCCCAAGGAAGACTACAGCAGAAATACATAGCAACTCCTCTTTCGGCCAGCCCGGCCGAGGCAAAGAAAGCGTGCGAAAAAAATCTGGGAAGATATAACTCAGGAAGATTCGTTTTTAAATGAGTTTCCTGAAAGAATACTACCTGGGGCGAGGAAGACACCAGCCACCTTATTAAAGCTCCATATTTAGATTTGTTTAATATCCCATTAACATTGATTGAGATAATACGGCAAGTACCAGTCATTTTTGCCATATTTCCAATTGAATAAAAATCAACAAAAAAACACCAAGATAAAAATACTAAAACATTCCCATTTCCTTATACGCTTTTGCTCTAATGCCCCTGCTCCTGCTCTTTTTACTGCTATTCTCTTATGAAACCCCACCCCCACCCCTCTCAACCCACCCCTTGGGGGAGGTGTACCACCACGCTAACCACCTATCGCTCCACCTGCTACTTTTGAGGGTGCCATGAATCTGCCCCCAGAGTGACCCACCCCCCCCGGCAAAGGTATACTATAAACAACCTGCCTAAGAAAAAAAAAAAAGAGAAGCGTTAATACGTCTATTGGTTCATTCTAAGCCCGAGATGTCCTTAAGAAGAGCTTATGCCTCTTCTAAGTTCTACAAAAGAAATAAAATAAGCAGCAAGCAAGCAGCAAGGAAAAACATCAAAACGCCAATAAGTAAAAAATGTAAATAAAAAAATAGCATTCATAAGTCCATTGATTGATTGAGGACCCGAAATTTCCTTGAGAAGATCCTGTGTGTTGTCTAAATTAAATCAAAATCAAGGTTTAGGGACTAAAGAGGTAGTGCTCCTAAGAGTACTGTGGTGGATGCATCCTCCAAATAAAGTTTAATGAAACAAAAAGAACCACCTCTAAGAGGATTATCATATGTCAAGAGATGTCAGACATACACAATGTTTGTTAAAATACCCCTCACACACCAAAAGGGCCCTTGGTGTCATGCTTCATCATCGGGGTCTTCCCGCCCCGCTGCGGGACGGGGCGTGCTGCGACTGGCGACTATGCTGGAGCACTAGTAATTTGAAAGTGCTATGTGAGGTGTATCTGTTGTGAGTGAAAAGGGTCACGGGTGAGTGAGAGTGATTTTAAAGTATACCTGGCCTTATGGATTCAAAAAAACTTTATTTGGTCATAGGCTGGTATCGTTAAAAAAGTGAAGTCGGAGAGATTCCACTAGTAATGTGCGTATTCTCCTTTAGGTGTCAACATGTTTCGAAGCTTGAGATACTTCTTCGTCAGGACAGAGTGTGATCCCTCAGTCACTCACTATGTTGTTGTCAATATGTGTAGAGAATTATATACAAGTGATATAAAACCTAATTGGTATGAATTTTCTAAAGCTTGTCAGTATTTCTGAGTATAAGCCTGTAAAGAGAGAGCACAGTTATTCCAGGTGCGCTCCCAATGCGCAGACACAGTATCACCTAAGAAAGGAAGGTGATGCATAGTGAATACTTTTATAGTTTTACGTTGATGCCGTGACTTATATCAGTGAAGGAAGGGGGAGACAATGCACACTACAAACAAACATAAAACAGAAATCACACACTTATTTAGGATGGCTTTCAGACTGCTTTCGTAATCGCTAGGAAAGAAAGGTTTGTATGTTTTGAAAAATCAGAAGGGTACATACTAGAAACATAAGGAAACTCTGCTCCATGAGCCACTGGGTCGAGATTTGTAATGAAAGTTTCATCTGTATATGTGGGGAGGAAGAAGACAAAAAACATGTTGTTTGTAAAGGTACCTAAGGGAAGAAAATATCTCCACAAGATGGCTTTGGTCAAAAAAGAGCATGGCAGGGTCCGTCCTCTCCCCAGGTGCGGCTACGCCGTACTCACATATTGCCGGGCAGTCTGCTTGCTCTCTCGCCAACCCGTGGTTCTGTGGTGTGGTTTGAGAGGGCGAGCAGGGGCCTATTTATGCTACGCTTAATTGGTTGTTTGTTAGGGAACAAGGTACACAAGGCCGTGATGGTTTTGGCGGGTGTATACTGATTCACTAGTCCGGCCAGCGAAGTATCGTGGTGGATTGCTTGGAGGCCATATTGGTACTATAAACAATAGATTCGTAATATCTAGTTTTGTGGAAAGTTGAGAAATGAATAAATACTGCCACATAGCTATGTGCTCATGCCAAACCCTAAATTTAGACCACCATTAAAGTACAGGAAAATAAGTTGTAGTCACTGAGAGGTATTCGTTCATCAGAGCTAGCGGCCATATTGGTAGTGGAAAGGTCGACCCAAAACTTGTTAAAGCTAGTTGATTGCTTGGCTGCCATATTGGTACTATAAACAATAGCTTTGTTTCATCTTATTTTTGGAAAAATGAGAGCTGAATAAATACTGCCACATAACGATGTGCCCATGCCAAACACCAAATTAGACCACCATTGAAATACGGGAAAGAAGTTGTGGTTACTGAAAGTTATCCGTTTGTCAGAGCGAGCGGCCATATTGGTAGTGGAAAGGTCTTTAGGGCCAGTCGATTGGTTGTTGTGAGCTAAATCTGTACGTGGCTGTTGTGAATGGACTATAAATCCTGGTGGAGCCACTTTTGCCTTTAGGTATTCGGTCATTAAAAGACCATGTAAAGCTGTCTTTATTTGGGTTCTTCTTAGAGTTGCTAATTCATCATCTGAGAGGTTCATACAAAATGTTGTCCTTTTACTCTAAGTAAAAGAATATTACTAGAAATATGAACTGAGATACAGTGATATCTATCTGTAACAATACGATCATTCACTACAGCCACAGTCTCTTATTTCATCAAGGATAAGATTGAGCAGCGTTTTGATATCTAACAGTTTGGTGGAGAGTGTTTCTGCTGGATCATCTGTTAAAGTTTCTACAGAATCTAAGGCTGATTCAGAAACAAAAAATTGTGGAGTATCTGATTCCTTCTGGCTATGAACCCTTGTACTACTTTTGAGGTCTTTAGCTTCTGAGTTGGAACTTTTTGCTGATCTTGCTGTTCCCCGGACCCTGGAGAAAGTGCCGGGTTGCTAGCAGTCACATTCTGGGTCCGGACCAGCTGAGAAAACTGCAGCACAAAGGAGGTTGACGCTGGAGAGTTTTGGGCGTGTGAAGGCGCTGAAGAGGTGGAAGAGGCAGAAGGCGAGGATGATGAAATAAGATCTAGTGGGGATTGGCATGGGCTGGCAAGATCCCCAACCACCATCTGAGGGAGAGGTGTGTTGGACTGAGGAGGGACTGTCTGTAATAACTTTTTCGTAAAGAGGGGAAACTCCTTAACACTCTTTCCCTCCTCCTTAGTACTTTCAGCAGTTGCCATGTTATCCACTTTTGACTTGCCACTTTCACCAATCTCCAATGTAAGTACCGTGGGGTGTTCTGGCTTCCTGGCATGTTCCGGTGAACTCTTCCGCCAGTTCATCTTCTGAGCTCTCAAAGCTGGAATTATAATCAGGGCGGTTTCCTAAAAGTCCTGCTCTTCCTGCCCCAGACGACAACGCCTTTGCCTGTGCCAGGGGGGTCTTAGCCTTTAGGCCAGTCGCTGAGTCGACTCTAGAGACCTGATTGTTTTGCTTATTGTTTCTCCCCATTTTAAATCAAGTCCTGCAGAGGAGGAGTGCAGAGCGGTAAACACAATAACACCACTCAGTCCACTTAGTCCAAGGCTTTGACCAAGGGTTCTCCCCTTCCTATGATGAGTTGTTAGATAGGGCCAAAATTTAGCCGCGGCTTTCTCCTTTAATTTTAATTTCAGCTCCTCACCTCTCAGCCTCCTCCTCAACTCTCTTTTCTTCCACCCATCATCCTCTTCTCCAACCTGCCCGGTCCAGAGTCTGGATCAATTCTTGCCTGGCTCCCATGCAGTAGACTAATCTCCTGGATATCGTGGTGGAATATGTCAGCCTTACCCTCCTCCTTGCACACCACAGCGGCCCAGAGAAAAAGGCACTACGTCCACTTTCAGCAGCAGTTCGGAGTCAGGTATGCCCGTCATAGCGTTTTACCGCTGGCCGTGATTTTTAGCGCGATTCAGCGAATGGCAGGGGTGCTTAACCCCGCAGTTTGCCAAGCTTGCCCCAGCCAAAAGATTCAGTATCCAGTTCCTTTCTGTCCCTTCTGTCGTGCAAGACCAGCCACGCTGCGATGTACTCAGCCATGCTGGGAAAACCGGAACTGCCGAGTTGCCCCGCCATTGTCGTTGGGGAAGTATGGTCACCTACGGCAACCCGGAGGTGTGGTTCTCCGTCATAGCCGAATCAGGCCCATTGTTCACAAATTTTTAAAGGAGCAATGCAGAGTGGTGAAGTGTCTGAGCAAAGGTTGCTATGTTTTGTTTTTACACGTATCAACTCTCTCCCTATAAGGATTATCAATTGTCCTTTTAGTGATTTATGGTATTTCCATTAGTAGCCTCATAGGGACGGCTCTTGTGGTAAGGGGCAGCCGGGAATAGTGGGAGGCAGTGCTGAGCAGGCTTTTCTTGAGTGTACAAATATTGGCCTTGGAAGAATACCAGAAAAAGTATTTGAGAGAATGTTTACACCATTTAATTGTTCTTTCCTTTTCTTTGCATTTCATCTTGCCACACCATCCTTACTCCATACCACTGCCCCCTGTATGTCTGAATAAAACTTTTACATTTAGATGATCCCACAAATTGTGTGCATGTATGTTCATTTTGATCTTTTTATGGCCTATTTGGTAAGTGTATTTCTACTGGGATGGAGGAGCACTTACAGACTTTTCTCACTTGCTATAGAAATGCATTATTTTTATATGTAGCAAATCTACCTTTTCTGTTCTCTGTGCACTTTACAACTGCTAATCTGTAGTAAATTGCTTGTGCTTACATTCTAACATACATGCTGTACATTAGAACTCTGTATTTGTCATATAACAGCTTCCCAATAAGCCCATTGTAAATCGTACCTTCACTACTGAAGGACGGGGCCCTCTAGGACCTTGCGGGTTACTTACAACCTCCTGCTATGCCTTCCCAACAATGAAGAGTCGGTCAGACAGTAGAGAATACAAACTTACTTTATTCAGTATATACTCTGCAGAGGAGCCAAGTCAGGCCTTCACCTTAAGATGTCTGCCGAGGGGGACTGATGCCCCAGGTACGCTAACACCTAATAAACCCTTCTGGGGACTTCGGCCACCCCTCTAATGGAAAGTTACTGGCTTGAGCTGAGCATGAACAAAGGAGGTACAGAGAGATGACCTAACACCTGATAGATAGGTGCACTATCAGTACTCCAAGGCCACTATGCCGAGTCTCAGCGTCTCCTAATGTGGGAGCAGAGCTACACATCGAGATTGGAATGCAGAAACAGTATATCGGTTCATTAGCAAGTTAATTTACAGCCTTGAACAGGAGAGAAACAATAACGAAGCACAGTGTTTTGCTGAGGCAAGCGAGAAGAGAAATAAGGCCTAGTATGAACACAGACAAACAGTCTTCTAGTGATTGCGAAATACAAAATGAAGTCGCACAAGCCAACTCAGCTTACATGTTGCGAGGATAACTTAGTGGGTTGCATAATGTGGATACAAATAGCGTCTATTTAGCTACATATTGATAATCTAACAAAGCATGTGTAAGTGTGAATGTATGATGTTACAATGCATATATTTACAACGCATGCCTTTACAATGCACTTTTTACATCACAACATCCTTTACAACACATTCTTTTACATCGCATGCCATTACATCTCATTATCAGAAACTACCTTTACTACGCATTCCATTACATCGCATTATACCTTTACAACGCATACCATTACAATGCATAATTTTACATAGCATTTAAGGTAAGCGTTGGATACTATAGGGGTAATAAGTACTATTCTAAAGCCAGTGAGTGCAACAGTAGGGTAAATTTTGGATAGTGTAGGGGTAAAAAATTACTTTTCTAACTCCAGTGAGTGCAACAATAGGGTAAGTGTTGGATAGTTTGGGGGTAAAAATTACTATTCTAACTCCAGTGAGTGCAACAGTAGGGTAAGTGTTGGATAGTGTAAGGGTACTATGTGTTGTAATGGTATGTGTTGTAATGACTTGCGATGTAATGCCTGCGTTGTAGTGACATGCAATGTAAAGGCTGCTTTGTAATGATATGCAATGTAAAGGATGTTGCGATTTAATGACTGCTATGTAAAGGTAGTGCGATATAATGACTGCGTTGTAAAGGTTGTTTCCCGTTAGTGCACAAAGGGAAGGGGAGTTTCAAACCTAACAGACCCTGCTTTTAGCATATGTGGCTAAGCGCTGTATTGCTATCTGACAGGGTCTTTACAATTCAAAGTGGGAAGGAGAATTACATAATCATTCATACTACAAAGCAAATTCAAAGCAAATGGGAACATGAGAGAAACGTCATTCAGTACTCTAATTTTTTCTCATCTGTCAACATAATTGGCTGAATTTCTTGCGTCATCATGGGGGAGAACTTATTATCCTGTTTGGGCAGCGTAATGCTGGGGGAGAGTTTACTCACACAATATGTACAGCAGGCCGGGAGGCAATTGATGCAACAAGAGGTAAAGATGACCCCTGCGATAACTATTAAGGCAAGAAATATATTCCAACCCCACAAAGCCAGCAGGTCCCAGAGCCACCCTGTAAGGGACCATGAACCATTATTCACCTGGATCTCGGACGCAAGTCTGTGTAATTTCTGTATGGCAGAATATGCAGTAGGGGCACTATCGGGTATGTAAACGCAGCAGCTGCTGCCGATGACTATGACATGCTCCACCCCTGTCAGCTAGAATGACATCTAGAACCATCCGATTTTGAAGAGAAACAAGTCTCATAGCTTGAAGCTCAACTGTATTATTAGTCAGTATACCAGCAGTCATGTTAATGACTCCCTCAACTACTCTGGCAAGGCAACCTATGTTGGGGATATTAGACATGGGACCCCAGAATGGCACAATAACCTTAAATATATCAGTGAATTACGGTTTAAACTTGGTGCACGGAAATGTTTCTATGGTAAAATCTATGATCTTTGTGGCAAGATAAACAGGAGACAGGAGGAAGGAGAGATAACACCGGCCATACCACCCCCTAGGGAGCCAAGTATAAGATTGTTCCCCACAGATGAAATATACATTTGGAGGTGTCAGCAAGGGTGGTCTACTAGTTGTGTTCAATTAATTACAATGACTCTGTCCTACGGAAACATTCCCCGACCCTTGAACACAGAAACTAGCTGTTGTATTTATCACAGGAATGGGCAAAGCTTTATCTTCAGTGATATTGTGCTCTTGGAAACATTAAAAATATTCGGTAACATTGAAGCTTTGGAAGTCCAGTACTTCATTTTGTAACCAGGTGACAATTTCGTGGATGTTGAAGACATTCATATAGGCGTCAGGTTGTAGGGTTCCCTCCTTTCCCTCTGGCCCAGGTGTATATCCTTGATGTACCACTATATAATCTAAAACTGCCTCATAGTCAGCCTGTGTCTTTTTCATCGCATCCGCATAGTAATGCATATAAACCATAGATAGTAGTTGTAACCAAGCTTCACAGCTACATAAATAAAACAAATATCAGTAGGTCATTTTTATGCATAACTGAGGGGAGCAGTCCACATACCCAAAACATCGTGGCATTAGTAGTGGTATGTACTGGATGAAGCATTTGGATGAATGCATTCTGAGTGTGTTTGTCTATGTCTTTCTTTATGCGGGCCCATGTAATAAACGAGTGCTCAGCTGGAACCGAGGTAGCTCCCTTCAGAGTATGCACAGGGTGTTGTTCCTATAGATACCAGACCACTCTAAATAATATTATCATCACCAGTAGAATGAATACCACCACCACTACCCTACTTCCAGTAGACCAGCTAGACCACCCGGAACCATTCTGCTGCATCGGAGAAGTCACTAAAGGCTGCACCTCTCTCATGTTTGCACAACCAAACAGGTACATAGAAAATACTTTTAAGAATTGGAACCACAAATACAACCAACCAGATGGGTATTCTTCTTTCCTGTGTCCATTATGAGCCTCACAGGCAGGCTCCTTTGGTTCATCAAGCACTCCCACGGAGGAGCTGCGCGATCGCAGCCCTTGCTAGAAAGCAATCTTACTTACCTTATTAAGAAACAAATCCTTCTTCTTTCAGGATAGGGAAACCTCCCTCCTGGGCAAATATCCTCAATGATCCTGTCCAGTGTCCAGGGTAATGCACCAGTGTACTTCACTCTAGTCTAAAATAGGCACCAGAGTCACAGCACCTACACCCTAAACTCAAGTCCTTCCCTAACTCCTGGATTGCCCTGCTGGCACACTGTCATTGCGTCGGGCCACAGATTGTACCTGGTACGCCCAGGCACTTCTTAATCCACAAACAGAGGCAGGAATTCACATTCAGTTGGGCCTCGGGACTCAGGTGCTGGTTCACCAGGAGCTGGAGCTGGAGCATCCGGCGCGGCCCTTATCTCAGGGGAAATCGCCTCAAATAAGGTCTTGTCACTCTCCTCATCTGTCTGTGCCCCTCTCAACTGTGCATCAGAGAAAGGGACAAAGCGAGGCACCAGCTCACCTTCCTGGTCGGCGATCCCGTCCCGAATCCAGGCATCATATGGGTGCGGTAGGGGCACCTTTTTAATGTGTGAGGCTTGCACCCAGTGTTTCCGGCCTTCTAGCTTGACAGCCGTGTGGGTGGCCAGCAACACCTGGGCAGGTCCCTTCCACCTCGACTCCAGGCAGGCCTTTCACTGGAAATGTCCAACCATCACATAGTCCCCGGGTTGTAGTCGATGCCCGGGCCCCTCTGGTACTGGTTTCAGAGTGGTGTGTATCTGTTGGTGAACAAAACAAAGGTCTTTAGACAATTGGTACAAGTAGTCTATCAAAAGAGGGTACTCTATCTCGGAGAAACGTTTGGGTCTCGGGACGCCCCAGTCTTTAGCCGGGCACCCCTTCATAGGGTGACAGCCCTGTTCTAGAATGCGCTGTCACTCTTGTGGACAACAATGCTAAGGGCCAACGCATCTGGCCATTGCAATCCTGTACTTTCATGAATTTTTGCTAGCTTCAGCTTGAGAGTACCATTGTACTTCTCAACAAGGCCTGCTGATTGGGGTGGTTTGCTGCATGGAATTTCTGCGTAATTTGTAAACCCTTGCACACCAAATCAATGACTTTGGCATTGAAATGGCTCCCATTGTCACTCCAGATCACGCATGGCAATCCGTAGCATGGGAAGTACTTTTTTAAAAGTGCCTTTGCTGTTGTCATGGCCGTATTCTCTTTAGTGGAGTACGCCTCAATCCATGTACTGAATGCACAAACTACCACTAGTACATACTTCAAATTATTTACTCATTCCATTACGATAACATCCATCTGGAGAACCTTGAAAGGGATGGAAGGGGGTGCAAAATTACCAGCGGGTGTAGGGGTGCCCTTCCCAGGATTGTGCTTTAGACAGCTAATACAATGCTTCACCAAATGCGCGGCAACCTTAGGATATTTTCATTCTGCCATACTGGGTCTAGTATTTGCATATGCCTTTGGCACTAATGTGGGCCGGACCATGGGCCATGGTGACTACAGGGAGAACGAATGCATTAGGCATCAACCATCTCTGCTTTCCTGACAAGTCAGTCCAACACCCATCCTCATCCAAAGATCCTGTCCTCTCCTCCCAAATTTCCAGTTCATCTACAGTCGCCTCCCTCTGTATTTCCTTCACACTTTCCACTGTATCCTCCAACATCCCATTGTCTGGAATCCATCTAGCAGGACCTGCCACAAACATCTTGTTCATCTTTGATTTAGCTGTCTCCTTGGCTGTTTGGTTCGCAAACGTATTACCCCTCCAAACATCACCCGTGATTGCTTTAGGGGCACTGCATTTTATTATAGCCAGCTTATCAGGAAGCGTCAATGCTAATAACAATCTAAGTATTAGTGGACTGTGATGTATTCTCTTCCCATGCAAGGTCAGGAACCCTCTCTAACCAAAGGCGCCCAAAATTATGGGCCACCCCGAATGCATACTGCCTGCCGATGTAGACATTAACAGCCAGTCCCTCACTCAATTCACTGGCCCTCAGGAGGGCAACTAGCTGTGCTGCTTGGGCGGACTGGTATGGAATACGAGATATCTCAACTACAGTATGTAATGTGGTAATTGCATACGCTGCAGTAGTAGTGCCATCCAGCAATTTGAAACAAGAGCCATCGACGTATTTTTCCCCTTGGGGGTCAGATAAGGGAACATCAGTCAGGTCTACCCGTCCCTTCGTTTCCTCCTTGGTCCGAAATAAACAGTCATGGACATCATTGTCCTTTTCTTCTGAAGGGAGGGGTAGTAACGTAGCTGGGTTCAAGGTAGCGCATCTTTTGATGGTAATGTGTGGAGCAAATAATGTTAGCTCATATCCAGTGAGACGCGCACAGTTGAGGTGCTATCTCTTTGTCTTATTCGAAAGCGTGTCCACAACATGAGGTACCATAACTGTGAGGTCAGTAACAAGGACGAGCCTTGCTGATTGCCTAATTGTTACCGCCCCTGCCACAGCAGCTCTCAGGCAGCTCAGGAGAGCTCTAGTGACATTATCAAGGATAGCCTACAAGTAAGCGCAGGGTCTCTTCTTACCACCAAAACCCTGTGTTCGAACAGGAAGTGCACAACCGTCCACCTCATGTACATGGAGCACAAAAGGCTTCTGGTAGTTAGGAGTACCAAGCACAGGAGCAGAGCAAAGTGCAACCTTTAATTGTTCAAAAGCTTGCTGGCATGCAGATGTCCAAGGTAGGGGTTAATGTACATCCTTGGTGGTGAGGTAAAGAAGGGGTTTTGTTAGTAAAGAGAAGTTTGGGATCCAGTGCCGATAATACAAAGTTATTCCCAGGAACAAGCGTACCTCGCGTTGGGTCTTAGGAACAGGCATATTAGTAATAGCAGCTACGCGCTCAGGTGTTAGTGTGCGACCCTCCTTCGACAGTAGGTGACCTCAGTAGGTGACCTCCTGTCTACAATATTGGAATTTAGAAAAGGACACCTTGAGGCCACAAGGAGATCATCAGCGTATTGCAGCAACACATTACCAGGGGGAAATACCAAAGAATCCAATTGCATTTTCAAAGTCTGGCTATAAATGCTTGGGCTTTCTGTAAAGCCTTGTGGAGCACAACTGAATCTAAAGCTCCGACCGGCCATTGCAGATCCAAACAGATATCTTCTACCTGGATGGATTGGAATGCTAAAGAAAGCATTTTTCAAATCTATCACTGAAAAGAATTTGGCTGACGGGGAATCATGGTCAGGATCGTGGTAATGTCAGGGAACACAGGATATGGGGAACCACGATTTTATTAACCTGTCTAAGGTCAATGACAAAACGATAAACATCAGGGTGGGCATCAGAAGAGTCCAAGGGTGCCTTTTTACGATAGGGAGAATAGGGCTATTGCACACATTCGCTGCTGTCTCTTCAACCACACCAGACGTAATCAATTCCTGTATTATTTGCAACAAGGCCCTCTCTCCTGCCTGGGAGATCTTGTATTGGGGAATTCGGGGCAATCTGGCATTATCCTTGACCTGACTAGAAACTGGCGGGATCTGAAGCAACCCCACATCAGTATCACCTGTGGCCCAGAGCGTATGTGGCACATCTCGGAACTCGGGAGGAAGGGGGGCATCTTTGGCGAGGCATTGTTTAGCACAGGCCACTTGCGGGCCAAGAGTCATGTAAACACCATCTGGAGAACAATAAATTGTCGCATGCAACCTTTTTAACAGTTCCAGTCCTAGTAGGTTCCCCCCACAATTTGATGTCAATAGAAATGGTGAGTCAACCGTGAAAGGGCCAATAGTCAAGGCAAGAGGCTTGGAAATGGGGCTAACAACCGGTACGCCTGAGAAACCCACTGAAACATTATTTTGGCCAGACAGAGCTGCCCCTGGGACCAGTGAACGGGAATCAGAGCTATTCATAGCTCGTGTAGCAACTAAAAAAATATCAGTAGTACCTTGTAAATCTGCAGTAACGTAGGGTCCACGTTGATCTACAGGCATCGGACCTGGTCCCTTGCCCAATCCCTGGCTGTCCTAACTGTGAGACAACCCTGTCACTTCGTCCATATCATAATCATCATGATACTATTGTCTTTCGAGAGGGTCGTCAAAATAGTTCCAGCTCTGTCTATTGTAAGACATGTCCTCTGACTGCATCCCCCCTCGACCTCCTCCTCCACGTCCTTGTCCTCCAAAACCCCGACCTCTCTGAGCCCCACCTCTCTGCAACAATTCCGGGCACTCGTTCCACCAATGTCCCTCTTTCTTACAGTACACACATTGGTTGGGTCCCACAGGTGTAGCTGAAGCACCACCTCTGTTAGATTGAGGTAGCCGTGGACCTGAATCTGAACCACGTCCTCTTCCCCCTCCTCTTGCAACTTGCTGCATCAACACCCTTGTCTTCAAATCTTTTGACTCCTTTTCTACCTTTTCCTTATCCTCATTCTCTCTATGCTCATAATACTGCGCCATACTCAATATGACCGATGAGGAGGAGGTTGTCCTGGTACTTTCCGAGGCCTGCAACCTAGTTGCAATATCAGGGAGCAAATTGATGATGAATCTGTTCACAAACAAACGGACACCACCCTTTTGTGACAAATCCTGACCACTAAAATCTAGAAACACCCCTTCAAGCCAGGTAAAGAAATCCAACACTCCTTCTTCTGACGACACAAAGTCAACTTATTCCAATCCACTCTCTTTGGTGGGATAAGGAGTGCATATAGGTGATAATGCGCCCCGGTAAAGCCAATAACTCTGCCTTTGGCTTCTCACTGGGCTTGCGCTCCTTATACCATGCTTTGATCTTGTCCCATGTGCCACCCAGCTCCAACGCATGGTCCTGTGTGTGGACCTGTCTCCTTATATCCACCAGTACCAACAAGCCGAAAAACAACTCTATGTCAGCTAGCGTCATCACTGTGGAGAAGGCCGCCTCTGTCAATTCCTTGTAAGATGCAGTGGGGTTGTGGACCTGTCTCCTTATATCCACCAGTACCAACAAGCCGAAAAACAACTCTATGTCAGCTAGCGTCATCACTGTGGAGAAGGCCGCCTCTGTCAATTCCTTGTAAGATGCAGTGGGGTTTTTTTCGTGGATCTGGCAACTGACTCTTTAGGGAAAGGACCTTGCTCCTTTTCCAGGGAGTGTAGATTCATTGTTCTTGAAACCGAGCGTTGCTTATTACAGTATCCGTGGAGTCGCACAGTTCTGGTATTTCAGGATGATAAATGGGGTGGACTTCCTTCATGGGGTGCTGTGTCCCTAACATCGAAACCTTTTGGAGTAACCTGCCTCGGTAATCTACTAGTGTAGTCACATTGTCAAAAACCTCATTTGGGGCCATTCCCATAACACATACTCTGTCTCATATGACATAAATGATCTGCGGTGTGGTACCCTGGAAACCCTTTTCCCACAATTCTATCAGCTTGGCGGACATGTGCTTAAGGGCATGCTGCTGTATGAAGGGCTCATAATCCTTCATAACAGTCCACATATCCTCAACACTGTAGATCGGGTGCCGGGCCTATTGGGCTGCCTGATTCGCCACCATCTGTTTCTCCTCAGTACCGACAGCATAGCACACTAACACTGTTTCCATGCGATCTCGCGCAGCTGCCCATTTGGCTCCGGGAATCCCACGTGCAGGTATTTCAGTATTCAATGGTGTTTGGGGTGTTACACTCGCAGGGGAAGGGATGGATGCAGAGACAGGTACTATCATATAGGGAGATAGAGTTGTTGGGGTGTAAGTGGCCGTAGTGAACAAGAGAGAGCCAAGTGCCAGAACAAGGGAAGTAACAGCGTCCGCTCCTCGGGCCGCGGATGTGACTGAATTAGGTTTTCCAGTGGGGAGCCGGGAAGGACAAAATCATCCTTGCCGTGAAGAATACCCCTGCCGCAGTGCCCTGGGATCATTTTCCTTGTTTATTTAAAATAGGTAGGGTCTGGAAATTCCAAGACTAAACTACAGCTGGGTAAAACCATGCATTTACCAACGATTGCACATACATTCCCAAGGTTAGGGTACGCCTTAGGGTGCGTATACCGCCGGGGAAGTTTTATAAATTTTGTTCCGGTCCTGATGAAAGCTTGGCTAAAGTAGCATTTCCAAAGCAGAAACATGTCGACCTTTTAAATTCACATAAGGACATATTTGACTCAAATTGAAGGTCAATAATGTCCGATTCACTAGTTTTTAATAATGACGGTCTGACCCTTCATTAAAATTTCTATGGAGTACAGTCCGCCATTTTTTAACACCACTTTCTAACACTTTCACTTCACATTTTGTTGAAACCTGCTCCGCTGTAGCACAGGCGTGCTAGCATACCAGGGTGACATTCGGTCTCCTGGTAAAAAAACCCTATGATGAAGCATGTCATCAACTATGTTAATGAGTGAGGGTTTTATTTACAAACATTGAAGGCTTCCTATCCAGTTAGACATTCTCTTATGTCCTTCCTGTGTGAAAATAAAGCATTTCATGAAGCAGCGTGCTGCTGTTGTCCAGTAAGACTATCTTGGATATTGCAACATTCTCTTTTTCTTTCTTTTTGTTATATTTTGTTTTTCACTCATTTGTTGTTCTTTATTAAATAAAAGGGAGGCAAGTGGGGCTGAGGCAGTAGTACTAGAAACGGCCGCAGCAGAGGGAGCAACCCCAAGGGTCGAGGGCTGGGATATGGGAACCGTAGGGTATATCTGATGTGGAGCATAGGGCTTGTTTGGACATTCCCTCCTCTTCTTGTGTCCCTCGACTTGACAATACCCTCCTTACTTGTGCCCTTTCGCTACTTACTTTTCAAGCACTACTTTTTTCTTTTTTCGTAAGCATTCCATGAGAGTGCTTGCATTTTTCAGTTTTCTCCCTTGTGTACTCCTACTCCTCTCTTCATCACTTTCTGTGATACTCTCACCGTTTGCATCTCCCCTGCCTACTTAGTAATGTTCTCGCCTTTTATGCTTCTTCCCGACATTGCTTACTCACCAGTGTGCATCTTACCCCAGCTCCACGTTGCTCTCTCTTGCTCATGCACCTGTCTTCTCCAGTGTTTCATGTTGCTTCCTTTCCAAGCCGTGAACTTCTCCCCTCCCTTCATGCTCCTTCGAGCACCCTCATGGTGCTTTCTTCCACCCATGCCAAAAGTGTTGTTTCCAATATCCGCAGCCCACTCTGTTGCTTACCCCCACTTCTCTGCTTCTCCCACCATCTGTGTTCTGTTATCCACCTTCATCGGTAAATAAAGAAGAAAAAAGACATGTGCATGTGTGATGGGTGTGCCTACAAAATGACGTGGCTTGCCTGGTCATGGGCTTCTTTATTTGTACTACTGAATATCAAGCCTAGAATATTGTGGTACAAGAATGTCAAGGACAGAATATTAAGGGACAAAACATCAAAAGGTAAAGGAATGTAGGGAGTATATATTTACTATTCTTAACTACATCTATGCAGATATATGTACCGTGTAGGTACACACACGTGGAGTAAGGGATGGAAAATCTAGACTTACTTACCAGTCAAGATTCTTTTTCACCATTTTCAATATTTTGTCCCATCAATGTTCTGGAGTTAATATTCAGCGTTCATACCTTTTTGCTCCTATTTAGCCATTCTGAAAAGCACAGTGAATGCTGTACAGCATCACTAAAAACCATTTGCAAAGCCAATAGGTCGCAACAGTAAGACCTATTGGCTTTGCCAATGCTTGTTATATTTTTGAACACATATTGGAACACTCACATACACAGCCCTGTAAGCATATTTTCACTCAAGGTAATTGATGGCAAAAGCCGTAATTTAGAAAAATGATTTACGAGGGCAACATCCCTATATTCCTGATTCTGTCAATCAGGAAAGAGATTTTGCCCTAATAAATCACTATTTGTCTGCCCGCATGTTTTAGTTAGATGCACAAATAGTTTTGTGAATCCGGCCCAATGTTTTTTTTATTTTTTTTAATAAGATTTTTTAATGAGCAGAGCAGATGGGCAGTTAATACAATATACAATAATCAATGATCAGGAATAATAGAAAAAATCAGTTTTAAAAACTACAAGCGAAGTCAGGTGGAATCCTTTGATCTATACAATTTTTAACATTGATATTGATATTAAACAGGAGGAGGAAAACAATGTTCCTTGTACCATAATTTCTAAAATGCTAACAGTGCTGGAAGTTAAGATATAGCAGGGATGACCGGAAGCCTATATTATTATTGTTGTTATTAGACTTTGCCCCCTAATCCAGGTTGTGTTTGTTAAATAGATAAACATTGTATCCATTCGAAAGAACCCCTGCTACATTACAGTACCAACATATCTTAACTTAAATAAATAACAAGAAAGTGCCAAGGGCTAACATTTCTACCATCCCAGTTTCAACAAGTGCTAACAGTGCAAAGTGCTAGAATATTGCAGGGTTAAAACAGCCTTATTGTTGTTATTTACCTTTGTCCACCAATATAGATGTATTCCTTGATGAGTAGACATTCTGCCTAGGCAGAGAGCCCTGCAGCATAAAAGTGCAATCATGACTATCCTAAAATTTATAACAATAAAGTGCCGAGTGCTAAAGTGCTAGGTAGCGGTCATGGACTGCTCGCTATCGGAGAATTTCTAGACATTGGTAAACTTTTTCATTGTCCCAGTTCTTTTGGTCTAAGCTTCTTCAAACCTTCTTGTCTTTTGCATTTTATTCACCCATTTTGAGTAAGATGGTACATCCTCTGACCTCCAGTTTTGGAGGATTAAGGAACGGCCTACTAAGGAACAGATCGCTGTGTAAGTCTCTTCGGCTTTAGTCAAGTTAGATCTTTTTTGGGAAATGCCAAAGAGAGCCACCTCGGCTTCGGGGTCAAGCGCCTTATTAATGGCCTGGCTCATTGAATGAAAGATCTTATGCCAAAATATTTCGAGCTTCGGATATGTAAAAAATATATGGAGCCAGTCGCCCCGTCTCGAAGCTGGCAGCGAAAACATTTATTTTCTACTTCCAGAAAGCGTTTATTAAGAGCTTTTGGGGTGAAATAGGCCAACCAACGAGATAAAAAGGACATCCTTTTGAAATTGGATGCTCTAAGAGCCTTACTTCCTAACTGAGCATTCTCCTCCCACTCGTGCCTTGAGAAGGAGCAATTAGTTTCGCGGGTTATTTTGGCCAAAACGTCTTCAACCAGAGGGGACTCTTCACCCTTTCTCAGTAAGGTAAATCAGTTTCCCACCCCCTTAAATCTGGCGTTATAAAGGGCGTTGGCCTGAACTGATGGTATCCCACATGTCAATAGATTATATTTATTTAAAAAGTTTACAATCTGGAGATATTCCAAAAACCTTTTTTTTATCGATTATCAGATCTATCTAAGACCTCTTGCCAGGTGATAATTTTCCGTGAAGTTAGGAAGAGACCCAATTCTCCTAGACCACATGGATTTGAAGCCCAACGATTTAGCACTCCTCTAATTTGAAATACTAAAAGCCAGTGAACCCAACTTGTTTAAAAAAGGACTGTAGTCTATCGGAGAAATCCCGGATAGTCTGTATCGGGACTTTTTGGGTAATTTAGCTGTTTTAAAAAAAGTAGGAACTTGTGATCCAGACTCCTGTATCATTCTATCATAAATAAATATATCTAACAGACCATTAGGATCCAATAAACGTGCTAACAGATTCAGGATCGCTGCCATGTAATAAGTGTGAATATTTGGTAATGCTAATCCTCCTTGAGCGGTTCCCAACTGTATTATAGGTAGCTTAACCCTGGAAGCTTTCCTATTCCGCATGAAATCTCTGATCATTGACTCAATCTCTTTAAAGAAATGGGAATTAATCTTAAGCGGTACATTTATAAAAAGAAAAACCAATATGGGAAGTATAGACATTTTAATAAGTGCTACGCGGCCAATCAGAGTTAATGGTAGAAAAATACATCTATCGAGCAAAATTTTAATTTTATTATGCATCGCTAAATAATTCAAACTAAATAGTTGTTCAAATTGATTGGAGACATAAATACCCAAGTATCTAACAGGTTCTGCCTTCAGGGCTTGGGATTTTAAGTTTAAGGGTAGAAAATTACAGTCTACATTTGGGGGTCGATTCCGATCCGGTAAAAAGCGCTCCGAATTGCCGTTCGGAGCGTTTTTCCCGTACGAATCGTACCCTGCAACGTCCACCGTGCGAACGACGAAGTACTATCCGTACCAGGAGCCGTACTCCGTACGAATCGTACAGGGACCGTACGAATGAAATCCCCGTACGACTCTCCCTCGGAACCCGCTGTGCGCGACATCTATACGGTTCACGGACGATTTCTCCGACCCGGCAAGTACGATTCGTGTTGGGTACGCACCGTACAACCCTTTTCCTACGGGAGCTGAAAACAGTCGTAAAAGCGGTGTTTGCCCTGAAACTGGTACGGAACTCCCCCCCCGGGTACGGCGCGTACACCCCATGATCGCAGGGGTACGCGCCGTACCCCTGCGATCATGGGGGGGTACATGCCGTACACCCAGCGTACATGGGGTACGCACCATATCCCATGTACGCTGGGTGTACGGTGCGTACCCCATGTACGCTGGGTGTACTGCACGTACCCCCCATGATCGCAGGGGTACGCCGCGTACCCCTGCGATCATGGGGTGTACGTGCCGTACGGTGTGTATGTGAATGTGCGCTTTTCCGTACGGATCGCCCTTACCTGACGTGGACCGTACGACCCGCGTCCTGGTACACCGGTCGGGATCGTACTCGTCGGGTCGTACGGCATCTGTACGAGTCATACGGAAACGGCTCCGGATGCGAGTCGTACGGTGGATTTTTTTACCGGATCGGAATCGACCCCTAAGTGTTAAAACTTCAGTTTTGTTTTGATTTATTTTATACCCAACTATCAGTTCAAAGTGACTGAATTTGTGTAGAGTCTGATCGAGATTTTATTTGTCAGGTTGCAGATATAAAATTATATTGTCTGCAAATAATTTTATTTTCGTCATTCCTTCTATTGGTGGTTTGATTTCTGGGTTTCCACAAATTCTTATTGCTTGCGGCTCTATAAAAAAGGTAAACAGGGTGGGGGACATCGGACAGCCTTGTCTAGTACCCCGATTTATATTAATTGCCCCTATAGTATTAGCATTTACTACCACCCGGGCTTGAGCACCTTGAGAGATGTTATTTAGTATATTGATTATCTGGGCAGGAATGCCAAATTTTTGCATGCTAAAGAAAAGTGCATCCCAGTTTGCTAGGTCGAATGCCTTCAGCATCAACCATTGTAACTAGGGTTGAAATTTTGTTTTTGGTAGCAAAATCAAGGACCGTGATTAAAAACCCGGTATTTGAGGACGTAGACCTCCCTGCCACAAACCCGGACTGATCGGGATGGATTACAGCCTGGGCAATTGGGGTAAAGCGTTGAGCCCATATTTTAATTAAAATTATAAAATCGACGTTAAGGAGGCTACTATGAGTTAACATCCTTATGGTTCTTCTTTTTTTGGCAAAACTAATGATGATAGACTCCTTAAAGCTAGGAGGAACAGTACCTCCCAATTTAACTACACTAAATATTTTTGCCGAAAAGGAAGTCAATTCTTTGGAAAAGATTTTATAAAATTTAATTGGGAGCCCGTCTGCTCCACAGGCCTTCGCCCCTGCTATTAATTTCACTTTATCTGAGATTACTGCGACCAAAATATCACGCTCAAGATAATCAGCTAACAGGCCGGGTAAGACAGGAAGGTTTACTTCATCAAAATATTTGTGAATATGGTCCAACCCTACCTCGTATTTTGTAGAATAGAGCTGTGAATAGTGTTCCACAAAAATTGAGCTATATCATCTTTATGTTTAATAATATTTTGGGTCTTTGGATCAATGATTTCTAATATTAAGGCTTTCACCTGTTTAGTTTTTGTTTACCCTGCAAGCATTTTTACCACCATTGGACTCTCCTCGCACACTTGTTTCTTCAATTAAAGCAAATTATTTTAAAGCAAACTTTGCCCTTTCTAGCTGAGAGGCAGCATCTCCACTCCCCTGGGGCAGAGTATCTCTAAAGCTCATAGCATTGTTTACTGCCTGTTGGAGTTGGTTAATCTTATCCAGCCTTTTGGCGGCTGAGCACCCGATCATCTGTCCCCGAATGGCTGCCTTAAACCCACCCCAGACGAGAACATTTCTGCTGTATCTTCCTTTACACTAAAAAACTCTAATATCCACTTTTTGGTTTGAGCCACCCAGTGAGGGTCTTGCAGGAGTAGACGATCCATCTGCCACTTGGATTGGGTCTTGGCTCCTCCTTCAATTTCCAACTCTATTGTAATAATGGAGTGATCTGAAAATGGGTTGGCACCTATAGCGGTGTCTAAAACCTTAAATGATTGTGATATTAGGAAGAAATCAATCCGGGAGGCTCTATGAAATTGATTAGAATGGCAAGTAAATTTAGCGACAGTAGGGTTAGATTGACGCCAATGATCAATCAGTAAATGTTCCTGCTTTAAGGCCTCCAGCACTTTCTTTGTTTGGGGTTTCAGTTCTTTTTTATTTTTATTTGAGGTGTCATTTTTAAGATCTTGAATAAAGTTGAAGTCTCCACCCAAAATTATTTTTCGTGGGTTCCCCCTAAGTAGCTTACTGATCTTGAATAGGGCTTGGTATCATCAACTGTCGGGCCGTAATAGTTTATAAAATGTTAGATCATCCCAATTAGTTTGGCCTCAACCCATAGCCACCGCCCCAGGGCGTCTCTCCGAATTTGACCAAATTCCCAAGGAAGACTACAGCAGAAATACATAGCAACTCCTCTTTCGGCCAGCCCGGCCGAGGCAAAGAAAGCGTGCGAAAAAAATCTGGGAAGATATAACGCAGGAAGATTCGTTTTTAAATGAGTTTCCTGAAAGAATACTACCTGGGGCGAGGAAGACACCAGTCACCTTATTAAAGCTCCATATTTAGATTTGTTTAATATCCCATTAAAATTGATTGAGATAATATGGCAAGTACCAGTCATTTTTGCCATATTTCCAATTGAATAAAAATCAACAAAAAAACACCAAGATAAAAATACTAAAACATTCCCATTTCCTTATACGCTTTTGCTCTAATGCCCCTGCTCCTGCTCTTTTTACTGCTATTCTCTTATGAAACCCCACCCCCACCCCTCTCAACCCACCCCTTGGGAGAGGTGTACCACCACGCTAACCACCTATCGCTCCACCTGCTACTTTTGAGGGTGCCATGAATCTGCCCCCAGAGTGACCCACCCCCCCCCGGCAAAGGTATACTATAAACAACCTTCCTAAGAAAAAAAAAAAAGAGAAGCGTTAAGACGTCTATTGGTTCATTCTAAGCCTGAGATGTCCTTAAGAAGAGCTTATGCCTCTTCTAAGTTCTACAAAAGAAATAAAATAAGCAGCAAGCAAGCAGCAAGGAAAAACATCAAAACGCCAATAAGTAAAAAATTTAAATAAAAAAATAGCATTCATAAGTCCATTGATTGATTGAGGACCCGAAATTTCCTTGAGAAGATCCTGTGTGTTGTCTAAATTAAATCAAAATCAAGGTTTAGGGACTAAAGAGGTAGTGCTCCTAAGAGTACTGTGGTGGATGCATCCTCCAAATAAAGTTTAATGAAACAAAAAGAACCACCTCTAAGAGGATTATCATATGTCAAGAGATGTCAGACATACACAATGTTTGTTAAAATACCCCTCACACACCAAAAGGGCCCTTGGTGTCATGCTTCATCATCGGGGTCTTCCCGCCCCGCTGCGGGACGGGGCTTGCTGCGACTGGCGACTATGCTGGAGCACTAGTAATTTGAAAGTGCTATGTGAGGTGTATCTGTTGTGAGTGAAAAGGGTCACGGGTGAGTGAGAGTGATTTTAAAGGATACCTGGCCTTATGGATTCAAAAAAACTTTATTTGGTCATAGGCTGGTATCGTTAAAAAAGTGAAGTCGGAGAGATTCCACTAGTAATGTGCGTATTCTCCTTTAGGTGTCAACATGTTTCGAAGCTTGAGATGCTTCTTCGTCAGGACAGAGTGTGATCCCTCAGTCACTCACTATGTTGTTGTCAATATGTGTAGAGAATTATATATAAGTGATATTAAACCTAATTGGTATGAATTTTCTAAAGCTTGTCAGTATTTCTGAGTATAAGCCTGTAAAGAGAGAGCACAGTTATTCCAGGTGCGCTCCCAATGCGCAGACACAGTATCACCTAAGAAAGGAAGGTGATGCATAGTGAATACTTTTATAGTTTTACGTTGATGCCGTGACTTATATCAGTGAAGGAAGGGGGAGACAATACACACTACAAACAAACATAAAACAGAAATCACACACTTATTTAGGATGGCTTTCAGACTGCTTTCGTAATCGCTAGGAAAGAAAGGTTTGTATGTTTTGAAAAATCAGAAGGGTACATACTAGAAACATAAGGAAACTCTGCTCCATGAGCCACTGGGTCGAGATTTGTAATGAAAGTTTCATCTGTATATGTGGGGAGGAAGAAGACAAAAAACATGTTGTTTGTAAAGGTACCTAAGGGAAGAAAATATCTCCACAAGATGACTTTGGTCAAAAAAGAGCATGGCAGGGTCCGTCCTCTCCCCAGGTGCGGCTACGCCACACTCACATATTGTCGGGCAGTCTGCTTGCTCTCTCGCCAACCCGTGGTTCTGTGGTGTGGTTTGAGAGGGCGAGCAGGGGCCTATTTATGCTGCGCTTAATTTGTTGTTTGTTAGGAAACAAGGTACACAAGGCCGTGATGGTTTTGGCGGGTGTATACTGATTCACTAGTCCGGCCAGCGAAGTATCGTGGTGGATTGCTTGGCGGCCATATTGGTACTATAAACAATAGATTCGTAATATCTAGTTTTGTGGAAAGTTGAGAAATGAATAAATACTGCCACATAGCGATGTGCTCATGCCAAACCCTAAATTTAGACCACCATTAAAGTACAGGAAAAGAAGTTGTAGTCACTGAGAGTTATTCGTTCGTCAGAGCTAGCGGCCATATTAGTAGTGGAAAGGTCGACCCAAAACTTGTTAAAGCTAGTTGATTGCTTGGCTGCCATATTGGTACTATAAACAATAGCTTTGTTTCATCTTATTTTTGGAAAAATGAGAGCTGAATAAATACTGCCACATAACGATGTGCCCATGCAAAACACCAAATTAGACCACCATTGAAATACGGGAAAGAAGTTGTGGTTACTGAAAGTTATCCGTTTGTCAGAGCGAGCGGCCATATTGGTAGTGGAAAGGTCTTTAGGGCCAGTCGATTGGTTGTTGTGAGCTAAATCTGTACGTGGCTGTAGTGAATGGACTATAAATCCTGGTGGAGCCACTTTTGCCTTTAGGTATTCGGTCATTAAAAGACCATGTAAAGCTGTCTTTATTTGGGTTCTTCTTAGAGTTGCTAATTCATCATCTGAGAGGTTCATACAAAATTTTGTCCTTTTACTCTAAGTAAAAGAATATTACTAGAAATATGAACTGAGATACAGTGATATCTATCTGTAACAATACGATCATTCACTACAGCCACAGTCTCTTATTTCATCAAGGATAAGATTGAGCAGCTTTTTGATATCTAACTGTTTGGTGGAGAGTGTTTCTGCTGGATCATCTGTTAAAGTTTCTACAGAATCTAAGGCTGATTCAGAAACTAAAAATTGTGGAGTATCTGATTCCTTCTGGCTATGAACCCTTGTACTACTTTTGAGGTCTTTAGCTTCTGAGTTGGAACTTTTTGCTGATCTTGCTGTTCCCCGGACCCTGGAGAAAGTGCCGGGTTGCTAGCAGTCACATTCTGGGTCCGGACCAGCTGAGAAAACTGCAGCACAAAGGAGGTTGACGCTGGAGAGTTTTGGGCGTGTGAAGGCGCTGAAGAGGTGGAAGAGGCAGAAGGCGAGGAAGATGAAATAAGATCTAGTGGGGATTGGCATGGGCTGGCAAGATCCACAACCACCATCTGAGGGAGAGGTGTGTTGGACTGAGGAGGGACTGTCTGTAATAACTTTTTCGTAAAGAGGGGAAACTCCTTAACACTCTTTCCCTCCTCCTTAGTACTTTCAGCAGTTGCCATGTTATCCACTTTTGACTTGCCACTTTCACCAATCTCCAATGTAAGTACCGTGGGGTGTTCTGGCTTCCTGGCATGTTCCGGTGAACTCTTCCGCCGGTTCATCTTCTGAGCTCTCAAAGCTGGAATTATAATCCTGGCGGTTTCCTAAAAGTCCTGCTCTTCCTGCCCCAGACGACAACGCCTTTGCCTGTGCCAGGGGGGTCTTAGCCTTTAGGCCAGTCGCTGAGTCGACTCTAGAGACCTGATTGTTTTGCTTATTGTTTCTCCCCATTTTAAATCAAGTCCTGCAGAGGAGGAGTGCAGAGCGGTAAACACAATAACACCACTCAGTCCACTTAGTCCAAGGCTTTGACCAAGGGTTCTCCCCTTCCTATGATGAGTTGTTAGATAGGGCCAAAATTTAGCCGCGGATTTCTCCTTTAATTTTAATTTCAGCTCCTCACCTCTCAGCCTCCTCCTCAACTCTCTTTTCTTCCACCCATCATCCTCTTCTCCAACCTGCCCGGTCCAGAATCTGGACCAATTCTTGCCTGGCTCCCATGCAGTAGACTAATCTCCTGGATATCGTGGTGGAATATGTCAGCCTTACCCTCCTCCTTGCACACCACAGCCGCCCAGAGAAAAAGGCACTACGTCCACTTTCAGCAGCAGTTCGGAGTCAGGTATGCCCGTCATAGCGTTTTACCGCTGGCCGTGATTTTTAGCGCGATTCAGCGAATGGCAGGGGTGCTTAACCCCGCAGTTTGCCAAGCTTGCCCCAGCCAAAAGATTCAGTATCCAGTTCCTTTCTGTCCCTTCTGTTGTGCAAGACCAGCCACGCTGCGATGTACTCAGCCATGCTGGGAAAACCAGAACTGCCAAGTTGCCCCGCCATTGTTGTTGGGGAGGTGTGGTCACCTACGGCAACCCGGAGGTGTGGTTCTCCGTCATAGCCGAATCAGGCCCATTGTTCACAAATTTTTAAAGGAGCAATGCAGAGTGGTGAAGTGTCTGAGCAAAGGTTGCTATGTTTTGTTTTTACACGTATCAACTCTCTCCCTATAAGGATTATCAATTGTCCTTTTAGTGATTTATGGTATTTCCATTAGTAGCCTCATAGGGACGGCTCTTGTGGTAAGGGGCAGCCGGGAATAGTGGGAGGCAGTGCTGAGCAGGCTTTTCTTGAGTGTACAAATATTGGCCTTGGAAGAATACCAGAAAAAGTATTTGAGAGAATGTTTACACCATTTAATTGTTCTTTCCTTTTCTTTGCATTTCATCTTGCCACACCATCCTTACTCCATACCACTGCCCCCTGTATGTCTGAATACAACTTTTACATTTAGATGATCCCACAAATTGTGTGCATGTATGTTCATTTTGATCTTTTTATGGCCTATTTGGTAAGTGTATTTCTACTGTGTTCCATTTTCTAGCATCTTTCCAAAAGGGATGGAGGAGCACTTACAGACTTTTCTCACTTGCTATAGAAATGCATTATTTTTATATGTAGCAAATCTACCTTTTCTGTTCTCTGTGCACTTTACAACTGCTAATCTGTAGTAAATTGCTTGTGCTTACATTCTAACATACATGCTGTACATTAGAACTCTGTATTTGTCATATAACAGCTTCCCAATAAGCCCATTGTAAATCGTACCTTCACTACTGAAGGACGGGGCCCTCTAGGACCTTGCGGGTTACTTACAACCTCCTGCTATGCCTTCCCAACAATGAAGAGTCGGTCAGACAGTAGAGAATAAAACTTACTTTATTCAGTATATACTCTGCAGAGGAGCCAAGTCAGGCCTTCACCTTAAGATGTCTGCCGAGGGGGACTGATGCCCCAGGTACGCTAATACCTAATAAACCCTTCTGGGGACTTCGGCCACCCCTCTAATGGAAAGTTACTGGCTTGAGCTGAGCATGAACAAAGGAGGTACAGAGAGATGACCTAACACCTGCTAGATAGGTGCACTATCAGTACTCCAAGGCCACTATGCCGAGTCTCAGCGTCTCCTAATGTGGGAGCAGAGCTACACATCGAGATTGGAATGCAGAAACAGAATATCGGTTCATTAGCAAGTTAATTTACAGCCTTGAACAGGAGAGAAACAATAACGAAGCACAGTGTTTTGCTGAGGCAAGCGAGAAGAGAAATAAGGCCTAGTATGAACACAGACAAACAGTCTTCTAGTGATTGCGAAATACAAAATGGAGTCGCACAAGCCAACTCAGCTTACATGTTGCGAGGATAACTTAGTGGGTTGCATAATGTGGATACAAATAGCGTCTATTTAGCTACATATTGATAATCTAACAAAGCATGTGTAAGTGTGAATGTATGATGTTACAATGCATATATTTACAACGCATGCCTTTACAATGCACTTTTTACATCACAACATCCTTTACAACACATTCTTTTACATCGCATGCCATTACATCTCATTATCAGAAACTACCTTTACTACGCATTCCATTACATCGCATTATACCTTTACAACGCATACCATTACAATGCATAATTTTACATAGCATTTAAGGTAAGCGTTGGATACTATAGGGGTAATAATTACTATTCTAAAGCCAGTGAGTGCAACAGTAGGGTAAATTTTGGATAGTGTAGGGGTAAAAAATTACTTTTCTAACTCCAGTGAGTGCAACAATAGGGTAAGTGTTGGATAGTTTGGGGGTAAAAATTACTATTCTAACTCCAGTGAGTGCAACAGTAGGGTAAGTGTTGGATAGTGTAAGGGTACTATGTGTTGTAATGGTATGTGTTGTAATGACTTGCGATGTAATGCCTGCGTTGTAGTGACATGCAATGTAAAGGCTGCTTTGTAATGATATGCAATGTAAAGGATGTTGCGATTTAATGACTGCTATGTAAAGGTAGTGCGATATAATGACTGCGTTGTAAAGGTTGTTTCCCGTTAGTGCACAAAGGGAAGGGGAGTTTCAAACCTAACAGACCCTGCTTTTAGCATATGTGGCTAAGAGCTTTATTGCTATCCGACAGGGTCTTTACAATTCAAAGTGGGAAGGAGAATTACATAATCATTCATACTACAAAGCAAATTCAAAGCAAATGGGAACATGAGAGAAACGTCATTCAGTACTCTAATTTTTTCTCATCTGTCAACATAATTGGCTGAATTTCTTGCGTCATCATTGGGGAGAACTTATTATCCTGTTTGGGCAGCGTAATGCTGGGGGAGAGTTTACTCACACAATATGTACAGCAGGCCGGGAGGCAATTGATGCAACAAGAGGTAAAGATGACCCCTGCGATAACTATTAAGGCAAGAAATATATTCCAACCCCACAAAGCCAGCAGGTCCCAGAGCCACCCTGTAAGGGACCATGAACCATTATTCACCTGGATCTCGGACGCAAGTCTGTGTAATTTCTGTATGGCAGAATATGCAGTAGGGGCACTATCGGGTATGTAAACGCAGCAGCTGCTGCCGATGACTATGACATGCTCCACCCCTGTTAGCTAGAATGACATCTAGAACCATCCGATTTTGAAGAGAAACAAGTCTCATAGCTTGAAGCTCAACTGTATTATTAGTCAGTATACCAGCAGTCATGTTAATGACTCCCTCAACTACTCTGGCAAGGCAACCTATGTTGGGGATATTAGACATGGGACCCCAGAATGGCACAATAACCTTAATTATATCAGTGAATTACGGTTTAAACTTGGTGCACGGAAATGTTTCTATGGTAAAATCTATGATCTTTGTGGTAAGTGGACGGCGCAAGATAAACAGGAGACAGGAGGAAGGAGAGATAACACCGGCCATACCACCCCCTAGGGAGCCAAGTATAAGATTGTTCCCCACAGATGAAATATACATTTGGAGGTGTCAGCAAGGGTGGTCTACTAGTTGTGTTCAATTAATTACAATGACTCTGTCCTACGGAAACATTCCCCGACCCTTGAACACAGAAACTAGCTGTTGTATTTATCACAGGAATGGGCAAAGCTTTATCTTCAGTGATATTGTGCTCTTGGAAACATTAAAAATATTCGGTAACATTGAATCTTTGGAAGTCCAGTACTTCATTTTGTAACCAGGTGACAATTTCGTGGATGTTGAAGACATTCATATAGGCGTCAGGTTGTAGGGTTCCCTCCTTTCCCTCTGGCCCAGGTGTATATCCTTGATGTACCACTATATAATCTAAAACTGCCTCATAGTCAGCCTGTGTCTTTTTCATCGCATCCGCATAGTAATGCATATAAACCATAGATAGTAGTTGTAACCAAGCTTCACAGCTACATAAATAAAACAAATATCAGTAGGTCATTTTTATGCATAACTGAGGGGAGCAGTCCACATACCCAAAACATCGTGGCATTAGTAGTGGTATGTACTGGATGAAGCATTTGGATGAATGCATTCTGAGTGTGTTTGTCTATGTCTTTCTTTATGCGGGCCCATGTAATAAACGAGTGCTCAGCTGGAACCGAGGTAGCTCCCTTCAGAGTATGCACAGGGTGTTGTTCCTCTAGATACCAGACCATTCTAAATAATATTATCATCACCAGTAGAATGAATACCACCACCACTACCCTACTTCCAGTAGACCAGCTAGACCACCAGGAACCATTCTGCTGCATCGGAGAAGTCACTAAAGGCTGCACCTCTCTCATGTTTGCACAACCAAACAGGTACATAGAAAATACTTTTAAGAATTGGAACCACAAATACAACCAACCAGATGGGTATTCTTCTTTCCTGTGTCCATTATGAGCCTCACAGGCAGGCTCCTTTGGTTAATCAAACACTCCCACAGAGGAGCTGCGCGATCGCAGCCCTTGCTGGAAAGCAATCTTACTTACCTTATTAAGAAACAAATCCTTCTTCTTTCAGGATAGGGAAACCTCCCTCCTGGGCAAATATCCTCAATGATCCTGTCCAGTGTCCAGGGCAATGCACCAGTGTACTTCACTCTAGTCTAAAATAGGCACCAGAGTCACAGCACCTACACCCTAAACTCAAGTCCTTCCCTAACTCCTGGATTGCCCTGCTGGCACACTGTCATTGCGTCGGGCCACAGATTGTACCTGGTACGCCCAGGCACTTCTTAATCCACAAACAGAGGCAGGAATTCACATTCAGTTGGGCCTCGGGACTCAGGTGCTGGTTCACCAGGAGCTGGAGCATCCGGCACGGCCCTTATCTCAGGGGAAATCGCCTCAAATAAGGTCTTGTCACTCTCCTCATCTGTCTGCGCCCCTCTCAACTGTGCATCAGAGAAAGGGACAAAGCGAGGCACCAGCTCACCTTCCTGGTCGGCGATCCCGTCCCGAATCCAGGCATCATATGGGTGCGGTAGGGGCACCTTTTTAATGTGTGAGGCTTGCACCCAGTGTTTCCGGCCTTCTAGCTTGACAGCCGTGTGGGTGGCCAGCAACACCTGGGCAGGTCCCTTCCACCTCGACTCCAGGCAGGCCTTTCACTGGAAATGTCCAACCATCACATAGTCCCCGGGTTGTAGTCGATGCCCGGGCCCCTCTGGTACTGGTTTCAGAGTGGTGTGTATCTGTTGGTGAACAAAACAAAGGTCTTTAGACAATTGGTACAAGTAGTCTATCAAAAGAGGGTACTCTATCTCGGAGAAACGTTTGGGTCTCGGGACGCCCCAGTCCTTAGCCGGGCACCCCTTCATAGGGTGACAGCCCTGTCCTAGAATGCGCTGTCACTCTTGTGGACAACAATGCTAAGGGCCAACGCATCTGGCCATTGCAATCCTGTACTTTCATGAATTTTTGCTAGCTTCAGCTTGAGAGTACCATTGTACTTCTCAACAAGGCCTGCTGATTGGGGGTGGTTTGCTGCATGGAATTTCTGCGTAATTTGTAAACCCTTGAACACCAAATCAATGACTTTGGCATTGAAATGGCTCCCATTGTCACTCCAGATCACGCATGGCAATCTGTAGCATGGGAAGTACTTTTTTAAAAGTGCCTTTGCTGTTGTCATGGCCGTATTCTCTTTAGTGGAGTACGCCTCAATCTATGTACTGAATGCACAAACTACCACTAGTACATACTTCAAATTATTTACTCGTTCCATTACGATAACATCCATCTGGAGAACCTTGAAAGGGAAGGAAGGGGGTGCAAAATTACCAGCGGGTGTAGGGGTGCCCTTCCCAGGATTGTGCTTTAGACAGCTAATACAATGCTTCACCAAATGCGCGGCAACCTTAGGATATTTTCATTCTGCCATACTGGGTCTAGTATTTGCATATGCCTTTGGCACTAATGTGGGCCGGACCATGGGCCATGGTGAATACAGGGAGAACGAATGCATTAGGCATCAACCATCTCTGCTTTCCTGACAAGTCGGTCCAACACCCATCCTCATCCAAACCTCCTGTCCTCTCCTCCCAAATTTCCAGTTCATCTACAGTCGCCTCCCTCTGTATTTCCTTCACACTTTCCACTGTATCCTCCAACATCCCATTGTCTGGAATCCATCTAGCAGGACCTGCCACAAACATCTTGTTCATCTTTGATTTAGCTGTCTCCTTGGCTGTTTGGTTCGCGAACGTATTACCCCTCCAAACATCACCCGTGATTGCTTTAGGGGCACTGCATTTTATTATAGCCAGCTTATCAGGAAGCGTCAATGCTAATAACAATCTAAGTATTAGTGGACTGTGATGTATTCTCTTCCCATGCGAGGTCAGGAACCCTCTCTAACCAAAGGCGCCCAAAATTATGGGCCACCCCGAATGCATACTGCCTGCCGGTGTAGACATTAACAGCCAGTCCCTCACTCAATTCACTGGCCCTCAGAAGGGCAACTAGCTGTGCTGCTTGGGCGGACTGGTATGGAATACGAAATATCTCAACTACAGTATGTAATGTGGTAATTGCATACGCTGCAGTAGTAGTGCCATCCAGCAATTTGAAACAAGAGCCATCGACGTATTTTTTCCCTTGGGGGTCAGATAAGGGAACATCAGTCAGGTCTACCCGTCCCTTCGTTTCCTCCTTGGTCCGAAATAAACAGTCATGGACATCATTGTCCTTTTCTTCTGAAGGGAGGGGTAGTAACGTAGCTGGGTTCAAGGTAGCGCATCTTTTGATGGTAATGTGTGGAGCAAATAATGTTAGCTCATATCCAGTGAGACGCGCACAGGTGAGGTGCTATCTCTTTGTCTTATTCGAAAGCGTGTCCACAGCATGAGGTACCATAACTGTGAGGTCAGTAACAAGGACGAGCCTTGCTGATTGCCTAATTGTTACCGCCCCTGCCACAGCAGCTCTCAGGCAGCTCAGGAGAGCTCTAGTGACATTATCAAGGATAGCCTACAAGTAAGCGCAGGGTCTCTTCTTACCACCAAAACCCTGTGTTCGAACAGGAAGTGCACAACCGTCCACCTCATGTACATGGAGCACAAAAGGCTTCTGGTAGTTAGGAGTACCAAGCACAGGAGCAGAACAAAGTGCAACCTTTAATTGTTCAAAAGCTTGCTGGCATGCAGATGTCCAAGGTAGGGGTTAATGTACATCCTTGGTGGTGAGGTAAAGAAGGGGTTTTGTTAGTAAAGAGAAGTTTGGGATCCAGTGCCGATAATACAAAGTTATTCCCAGGAACAAGCGTACCTCGCGTTGGGTCTTAGGAACAGGCATATTAGTAATAGCAGCTACGCGCTCAGGTGTTAGTGTGCGACCCTCCTTCGACAGTAGGTGACCTCAGTAGGTGACCTCCTGTCTACAATATTGGAATTTAGAAAAGGACACCTTGAGGCCACAAGGAGATCATCAACGTATTGCAGCAACACATTACCAGGGGGAAATACCAAAGAATCCAATTGCATTTTCAAAGTCTGGCTATAAATGCTTGGGCTTTCTGTAAAGCCTTGTGGAGCACAACTGAATCTAAAGCTCCGACCGGCCATTGCAGATCCAAACAGATATCTTCTATCTGGATGGATTAGAATGCTAAAGAAAGCATTTTTCAAATCTATCACTCAAAAGAATTTGGCTGACGGGGAATCATGGTCAGGATCGTGGTAATGTCAGGGAACACAGGATATGGGGAACCACGATTTTATTAACCTGTCTAAGGTCAATGACAAAACGATAAACATCAGGGTGGGCATCAGAAGAGTCCAAGGGTGCCTTTTTACGATAGGGAGAATAGGGCTATTGCACACATTCGCTGCTGCCTCTTCAACCACACCAGACGTAATCAATTCCTGTATTATTTGCAACAAGGCCCTCTCTCCTGCCTGGGAGATCTTGTATTGGGGAATTCGGGGCAATCTGGCATTATCCTTGACCTGACTAGAAACTGGCGGGATCTGAAGCAACCCCACATCAGTATCACCTGTGGCCCAGAGCGTATGTGGCACATCTCGGAACTCGGGAGGAAGGGGGGCATCTTTGGCGAGGCATTGTTTAGCACAGGCCACTTGCGGGCCAAGAGTCATGTAAACACCATCTGGAGAACAATAAATTGTCGCATGCAACCTTTTTAACAGTTCCAGTCCTAGTAGGTTCCCCCCACAATTTGATGTCAATAAAAATGGTGAGTCAACCGTGAAAGGGCCAATAGTCAAGGCAAGAGGCTTGGAAATGGGGCTAACAACCGGTACGCCTGAGAAACCCACTGAAACATTATTTTGGCCAGACAGAGCTGCCCCTGGGACCAGTGAACGGGAATCAGAGCTATTCATAGCTCGTGTAGCAACTAAAAAAATGTCAGTAGTACCTTGTAAATCTGCAGTAACGTAGGGTCCACGTTGATCTACAGGCATTGGACCTGGTCCCTTGCCCAATCCCTGGCTGTCCTAACTGTGAGACAACCCTGTCACTTCGTCCATATCATAATCATCATGATACTATTGTCTTCCGAGAGGGTCGTCAAAATAGTTCCAGCTCTGTCTATTGTAAGACATGTCCTCTGACTGCATCCCCCCTCGACCTCCTCCTCCACGTCCTTGTCCTCCAAAACCCCGACCTCTCTGAGCCCCACCTCTCTGCAACAATTCCGGGCACTCGTTCCACCAATGTCCCTCTTTCTTATAGTACACACATTGGTTGGGTCCCACAGGTGTAGCTGAAGCACCACCTCTGTTAGATTGAGGTAGCCGTGGACCTGAATCTGAACCACGTCCTCTTCCCCCTCCTCTTGCAACTTGCTGCATCAACACCCTTGTCTTCAAATCTTTTGACTCCTTCTCTACCTTTTCCTTATCCTCATTCTCTCTATGCTCATAATACTGCGCCATACTCAATATGACCGATGAGGAGGAGGTTGTCCTGGTACTTTCCGAGGCCTGCAACCTAGTTGCAATATCAGGGAGCAAATTGATGATGAATCTGTTCACAAACAAACGGACACCACCCTCTTGTGACAAATCCTGACCACTAAAATCTAGAAACACCCCTTCAAGCCAGGTAAAGAAATCCAACACTCCTTCTTCTGACGACACAAAGTCAACTTATTCCAATCCACTCTCTTTGGTGGGATAAGGAGTGCATATAGGTGATAATGCGCCCCGGTAAAGCCAATAACTCTGCCTTTGGCTTCTCACTGGGCTTGCGCTCCTTATAACATGCTTTGATCTTGTCCCATGTGCCACCCAGCTCCAATGCATGGTCCTGTGTGTGGACCTGTCTCCTTATATCCACCAGTACCAACAAGCCGAAAAACAACTCTATGTCAGCTAGCGTCATCACTGTGGAGAAGGCCGCCTCTGTCAATTCCTTGTAAGATGCAGTGGGGTTGTGGACCTGTCTCCTTATATCCACCAGTACCAACAAGCCGAAAAACAACTCTATGTCAGCTAGCGTCATCACTGTGGAGAAGGCCGCCTCTGTCAATTCCTTTTAAGATGGAGTGGGGTTTTTTCGTGGATCTGGCAACTGACTCTTTAGGGAAAGGACCTTGCTCCTTTTCCAGGGAGTGTAGATTCATTGTTCTTGAAACCGAGCGTTGCTTATTACAGTATCCGTGGAGTCGCACAGTTCTGGTATTTCAGGATGATAAATGGGGTGGACTTCCCTCATGGGGTGCTGTGTCCCTAACATCGAAACCTTTTGGAGTAACCTGCCTCGGTAATCTACTAGTGTAGTCACATTGTCAAAAACCTCATTCGGGGCCATTCCCATAACACATACTCTGTCTCATATGACATAAATGATCTGCGGTGCGGTACCCTGGAAAAACTTTTCCCACAATTCTATCAGCTTGGCGGACATGTGCTTAAGGGCATGCTGCTGTATGAAGGGCTCATAATCCTTCATAACAGTCCACATATCCTCAACACTGTAGATCGGGTGCCGGGCCTATTGGGCTGCCTGATTCGCCACCATCTGTTTCTCCTCAGTACCGACAGCATAGCACACTAACACTGTTTCCATGCGATCTCGCGCAGCTGCCCATTTGGCTCCGGGAATCCCACGTGCAGGTATTTCAGTATTCAATGGTGTTTGGGGTGTTACACTCGCAGGGGAAGGGATGGATGCAGAGACAGGTACTATCATATAGGGAGATAGAGTTGTTGGGGTGTAAGTGGCCGTAGTGAACAAGAGAGAGCCAAGTGACAGAACAGGGGAAGTAACAGCGTCCGCTCCTCGGGCCGCGGATGTGACTGAATTAGGTTTTCCAGTGGGGAGCCGGGAAGGACAAAATCATCCTTGCCGTGAAGAATACCCCTGCCGCAGTGCCCTGGGATCATTTTCCTTGTTTATTTAAAATTGGTAGGGTCTGGAAATTCCAAGACTAAACTACAACTGGGTAAAACCATGAGTTTACCAACGATTGCACATACATTCCCAAGGTTAGGGTACGCCTTAGGGTGCGTATACCGCCGGGGAAGTTTTATAAATTTTGTTCCGGTCCTGATGAAAGCTTGGCTAAAGTAGCATTTCCAAAGCAGAAACATGTCGACCTTTTAAATTCACATAAGGACATATTTGACTCAAATTGAAGGTCAATAATGTCCGATTCACTAGTTTTTAATAATGACGGTCTGACCCTTCATTAAAATTTCTATGGAGTACAGTCCGCCATTTTTTAACACCACTTTCTAACACTTTCACTTCACATTTTGTTGAAACCTGCTCCGCTGTAGCATAGGCGTGCTAGCATACCAGGGTGACATTCGGTCTCCTGGTAAAAAAACCCTATGATGAAGCATGTCATCAACTATGTTGATGAGTGAGGGTTTTATTTACAAACATTGACTGCTTCCTATCCAGTTAGACATTCTCTTATGTCCTTCCTGTGTGAAAATAAAGCATTTTATGAAGCAGCGTGCTGCTGTTGTCCAGTAAGACTATCTTGGATATTGCAACATTCTCTTTTTCTTTCTTTTTGTTATATTTTGTTTTTCGCTCCTTTGTTGTTCTTTATTAAATAAAAGGGACGCAAGTGGGGCTGAGGCAGTAGTACTAGAAACGGCCGCAGCAGAGGGAGCAACCCCAAGGGTCGAGGGCTGGGATATGGGAACCGTAGGGTATATCTGATGTGGAGCATAGGGTAGTGGGGGGCGAGAATCCAAGAGTTCCTTAACTAGCTCATCCTCCTCCCTAGTAACATAACACTTGTCAGTCTGAAGTCAGAATTTCCTATCTGCACACTCTATGCCTTTCTCCGTCTTTTCTCTTTCATAAGCTACCGCCTTTTGCGTAATAGTTTGTGTCTGCTTTCTTCGAACCTCTTTCTCTGCTTGCATGCGTCGATGCTTTGCTTGTTTCTGCCACACTCTCAAAGAGTCAAACATGGTCTGTCTACTCCTTTTAGCAAATAATTTGTCCTCCAGGAAATCTATTTGTTTCTCATCGAACGAACCAGTAAGTGGTCATTGCAGCTCAGCATTGTCCCTCGTATATTTATTCCACAATGTGCTAAACATAATAGGGCCAATACCATTCTTGACATATATGTCAAAATTTGGGGTACCCTCAGGAGGTGCAGGCTGGCGATCTTCCAACTGAGCATCGGTAGAACTACATCGACATCTGAAACATCTTAACTTTCTTGAAAAAGGCATCTTAATAAAAGGCACACACACTAATGGACAACAATACCAGCAACTGTAAATAAGAAAAATAGAGTCACTCAAAACGTCTGTCCAGAGAGTATAGTTGCTACTCACTTAACCAAGCATTCCACGAGCACTATCATCGGCAACAGTCCACAGACCGCACAGCGCCCAAACACGCAAACAAATCACACGTCAGCCCAGAGGCTGCATCACGTTCAAGACAACAGTCTAAAGACTGTACCAAATACAGGAGGACAGGTTTTAGCCCCAGACTTTTTTTTCAAAACCCAAGCTGAATTACCGATTGGTCCGCCAGACTGCTCGCAAACACCCTATGTCCTTTTCAAGGGTCCGCACACCCACCAAGTACAAACCAAGACGGTATTAAACCATACCAAGACACAGCCTGTTGACTTGTGTTCCTTTGTGAAGGGCTTAAGGTGGCTCAGGTTCATGGGGGCAGATTAACAAGCTCCTTGCGCCACTTTTGCGTCACTTTTCCCTTGTTAAAAATGACGCAAAAGTGGCGCAAGGGGCTTGTAAATCTGCCCCATGGTATTTTAGTATTTTGGATTCACTTTTAGATTTTGGTCACATTGGTTTACGTGTTGGTTGATTGACACTGTGGATTTTGGTAGCTCCCACTGTTCTCATTTCTGGTGGTGGTGGATGTCACTTTGCACTGGGGTGGCGCAGAGATGTTCGTAATCAAACTAGATAGGCCTGATACCTTGTGGGTTCCTTTTGTGTACTTATATAGGTTCTCTATTCACCCTTGTCCTGAGGAGGCCAAGATGCCTAGAGGCCGAAACGCGTCCGCGTCAACATGCCATTTCCGACTAGAGGAGTCTGTTGATATTTTGTACCTGATTGAATTGTTTGGTTGAGCGCAATCTTTGAATTTTGGTTCAGAACCTATTAGAACCGATTGTGTTGGTACACGACTTCCTCTTAGTGTACCCCCTGACTGAAGAGGGGGGCACTCCTTTTGATTTAGTCTTATTCTTTGGGTTAAAAAAGAATTACTTTTGTTGTAAAGTATTTTTGGCACTTTGAATTAGAAAAATGTGTACATATGTTTTTTTTGAAAAAGAGATGTGTGTATATATGTGCATTTTGTATGACTAATATATATGTAAAAAAACCTATTACTTCGAATTTAAGATTACTACAAATAAAATTGGTAATCATGATGATGACTAGGCATGTGATCAATGTATATAAAATAGTTCTAAATTCATGTTGAGAATTGTGTTCCCCTAGTAAGGGAATTTGTAGTCCCTTACTCTCAAAGGAGTTTGGTAATGATCCCTCCCGACCATTTCTGCTCTTTGAAGCTTTGTGTAGTTCAAGCAAGGCAGTTCAGAAACTGCAGACAAGACAGTCCGAGGACTGCATCAGGACACAGCCCAAAGGCTTAGGTAGTGTGGCTCACTGGTTAGAGGCGGCAGACCCGAGAGCAGAGGACGGCCCGGGACCAGGGTTCGATTCCCGGCGCGGCAGGTTTCTGGACCAGGGTCAGCGGACTCGATAATTCTCTCGCCTCGGTGCCCACTCTGATCAGCGATCACACTCGGCAACTCTGGGCATTAGCTTGCCTCATCTTCACTAACGGCCCCACCAGACCGCCGGGGATGCCTGGTCTCACCCTGGAGATACCCATTAAGGGACCATCTCTCAGGGAAGCCAGGAAGGGTTTCGCAGCGGTCGAAGCGCGGAGATACTCCCCCGGGAGTGATTCTAGCGCTATATAAACACGCAAATTAAATTAAATTAAATTGTGCCAACCAAGAATGACGCCATTTTCCCAAGAATCAAGTCGCTCACCCGGATGCACTAAGGTTGAGTCAAGTTATTCTCCACTGCCGATTCTTCCGACCAAACCGTCAGCTCCAAGGTTTTGCCTTCTCAGGACCCCAGCCGGTGACCACTAGCTGAGGATCCACCCGATCGGAAGAGCGGGGCAGCTGCGAGAACCAAGCTCGGTCTTGTGTATATGGGGCCCCAATCCCCCGACTAACCAGACACCACCCCGGCCCCTACAACCCGATTACGGGTGAGAAGATCACTTTGTGGCATCCCTGTTCGGGTGCCAACTGAAGGACGGGGCTCTCTAGGGCCACGCGGGGTAGTTACATCCTCCTGCTATGCCTTGCCAAGAATGAAGAGGTGGTCAGACAGTAGAGAATACAAACTTACTTTATTCAGTATATACTCTGCAGATGAGTCCAGTCAGGCCTTCACCCTAAGATGTCTGCCAAGGGGGACTGACGCCCCGGGGTATGCTAATACATAATAAACCCTTCTGGAGACTTCGACCACGCCTCGAATGGAAAGCTACTGGCTTGAGCTGAGCATGAACAAAGGAGGTGCAGAGAGATGAGCTAACACCTGCCAGATGGATGCTCTATCAGTACTCCAAGGCCACTATGCTGAGTCTCAGCGTCTCCTAACATGGGAGCAGAGCTACACATCGATATTGGAATGCAGAGACAGAATATCGGTTCATTAGCTAGTCGGGTTACAGCCTTGAACAGGAGAGAAACTAATAACGAAGTACAGTGTTTTGCTGAGACAAGCGAGAAGAGAAACAAGGCCTAGTATGAACACAGCCCAAACAGTCTTCTAGTGATTGCGAAATACAAAATGGAGTCACACAAGCCAACTAAGCTTACATGTTGTGAGGATAACTCAGTGGGTTGCATAATGTGAATACAAATAGCATCTATTTAGCCACATATTGCTAACCTAACACATCATCTGTAAGTGCACAACGGGAAGGGGAGATTCAAACCTAACACTACTCCTCTGACAATGATAGTAAATGTCATATTTGGGATGCAGTGTGTATTTTACACCATGCATGCATACAACACAATCTAATTTAATGGCGAAATTAGTTTTTGGATAATTTAGGCAGAAAAGTAACTTCATAAAATGTGTTCATTTAACCTCCAGAGCTTGAATACACATCCTTGGCTGAGAGAGTTAAAAACCCTACCTCATAGAGCACTGGCTTTCTTCTGAGCCTGGAAAGGTCCAATATTTGTTTACTGACCACTTAAAAGGGATTAACTGTCAGAGGGGGGCAAGAACAGTTGGCAGAACAAAGGGCATTTTTATTTTTGACTTTTATTTGACAATGAGGACTTCTCCTGTTCATTGCCAGGAACCTTGAAGAAAGTCAGGCTCCAGGTACAGTAGAAAGGAAAACTAGTTTTGAGCATCTCAGCTGAAAGGAGAGCTCATATGAAAAGGAGAGTGGCTAGGAAGCTCAAGACAGGCCTGTCTGATGACAGCTGGGTTTCACCCCTGCCTACTCAAAGCATTCCTGGACCTGGAAAGATTTCATCTAAAGAAGGCCCTGCTGGAAGGAGACTCTTCGCAACTGACTCCTGCTGGAAGAAGGGAAGTCACACAATAACTCAAGGACTCCTGACACCTGCTAGCACTCAGGGACTGGAAATGCTCTCCAAGTATCGAAAGGGGGTCGAGACGTTTTCCTGTTTCCCTGCTTCAAGGACACAACAAAACAGAAGCAATCCTGATCCCAAGAAGGCTCAGCTGACTACTAAGGACTGGTTGCTGCAAGAGACCTGGCTGGAGAGAGACATGGTGCTTAGAAGCCTGCCCTAATGAGCTAGGGTCTGCAGCACTGGCAAGGATGGCAATTTCCAGAACTCTGAAAAAATTAGGACTTTGTAATTTTATTGATCCTCTGGTGGACCAGGACAATGGGCTGAAGTTACCCCAGAGAGTACGCACTGAAAGGAGGCAAGAAATCCAGACGTCTCCCTTGGCGCTTTTTGCCATTGTGAAACTTGTTTCAGCGGGACCTCGCATCAATGTTATCAAGTCTATTCAACAACAATAAACTCATAGCAGCTATGAAATCCAATATTTTTCCTGCTTGCACTTTTTGGTGCCAAAACCCATATGTTTAATGGGAAGACGATGACAGAAATATATCCAGCTTCGAGGGATCTCAGCCGGCCACAGCCTTGTACCTCACCCCGCTAGAAGATTTTGACACCCAAAAAAACAGATTATGTCAGAAGGTAAAATCTTTACCCAGTATGACCCGCTTGGTGTATCCCAACTCACTTCATTGCAGTAGGCCGAAATCATGCCAAGATCTCGGTCAGCCACAAAGAGTGTGTAGTGGGCTGGTCCCACATGTCCATGTGTCATAAGTAGACGCTGTAGACGTGACCAGGTAAAAGTAGAGGAGGTTTATTAAGATATCATGAACTAGTTACAACAAGCCCCACCAGGAGCAGCCTCCTAGCTGCTCAGCCCATCCTCAACTGTCAACACTCATACACCAGGCACCCAAGCATTCCACTCATGTCTCTCACACCAACATTCTAACCGGAACACTCACACTGGCTGAGCAGCTAGATGCAGAGGAGTAAAGAACATATGTACAACCTGAGGATACTACAGAGTGACTCTTGATTGGTGCTTCACTTTTTCTGGGAAGATTTTGCCCTAAAATAATAAATGTTCATGCCTCTGGTTCCCCTTATCCTATTTGGAAAACCTTGGTGACTGTTTGCTTATCAAAGCTTTCCCAATTGTTCTAAATTGGTTTTGCAATTTTATTGTGTTGTGTTCTTTAGTTTAAAATTGTTGGTACAACTTGAGCACATATCTCTGGGGTTTGTCTGCTGCTTGTGCCACAACTACTAGGGGTTGAGCAGAGATTCTCCTAGAACTGTATATTGACCTAACCAGGGTAGGTTTATTGAGTCTGTATCGGTATTGTCCTTCCAAATTAATAACCCTGTTTCTGACTTTGTCCATCACTGGTACACAGCTAACTGCTCACAGAGCAGAGGCGAGGTGCCATCATGGTTTTGTCATAGTGCTATAGGTATAAAATATCACTGGTAGAACCTTGTGCACACACATACATAACACAATACACATATGTCCCCTTTTCTTGTTTTGCCTATGTTAGCATGAGCACGTTGCAGACTGCCCCCTGCTTTCCACATGTTACTATACAAACATATTTTGCTTTGTGCTACACTGTACTTTCACACATAACTTGCTGTTGTTTTCACGTTCTGTTCTTTCCTGGGAATTATTCTGCACACCATAGACAAGGTAGAGCAACAATGTCCCTTGTTATTTTGTTCTGGTCAGGCCTCAACACCTAGACAAAACACAAATGCAGCTGTTGTTTGGTAACACATACTTCTGCTGTATAGGTATACATGAATAAATAACATCAGACTTGGAGAGGGGTCTTTCCAGGGAAGATATCATGACAGAACCTGAGGTGTAGAACTTTCATCTGTGCATGCAAAGGTACAAGGTCTGCAGCAAACACCCAGAGATCTTCTGATATATAATCACTTTGCTTCTGTAGAAGGGGAGTGGGGTTAGGCTCTGCTGTTGTGTATAATGACAGCTCCTTTATAGATTTATGGGCTGCTTACTATGCTGAAGGTATTTGTGTTAGGCATTTCCTTACTCGGTGTGGCACGCATACTGCATACTAGAGCATGATAGATAAAATAAACATTTGAAGCTTTTCCCGTGTCTCTGTCAGATCTTATTGTGGACTAGTATGAGTGTGAGAGTGAAAGGGTGCGTCCTGCAACCATGATTCCTGAGATGTTCGGGAGGGTTGTGTTCTAGGGTGTCTAATCACTTGTTCCTCTGTGAATGAGGAGGAGGGCAAGTGAGACACTTTAGCTACTTGGTACTGGGCTCATGGGTACGCAGGTGGTAGAATGACCTAGACACTGCCTACTAAGGTCCTATGATTCCAAGCATAGTCCTGTGACTCCACAGAATCCCTGCAACACACATGCACACTCCCCCTATCATCCTGTGAAAGAACCAGGGATAGAGGACTGTATGCATTAATGCCAACTCATTGCATAGAACACAAGTGCATATCAGATCAACTCAACCACATCCTTGACCATGCATAGGGATTGTCAGCACAGGTTCCCCAAATAAGACTAAACCATTGTCTACAAAAGCACACAACTCACTGTATACATCTGCATCATATTTCTCCTTTGTAGTAAATCTACTTACCATTGTCTTTGTTCAAAGCAGACATGAGCAATATTATTGCCGGCTTACTGCATCACTTCTAATGTAGTGCCCGAACATGATTTTAAAATCCAAGATAAATAGCTTGCAGTGATTTTACAAGTCTAAAAGTTCATGAACATATTAACATAAAGCTGCAGTTTACATGCAAGATATCATGTGATACACATTTTTGATGGAGGTGGACCACAATTTATGCTCAATTATAGCTCATGCACAAGAAATGAACCATAAAATATTTTCCAATTTTAGTAATTTCCCAAAGTGCAAATTTAATTCTCTAAGTGATTGTTAGACCTGGCGTCCTTGGCGTGGTTTCCCCTGACTTTTTGCTTCTTCTGACCACCTGTTTTTCTGACAATTTTTGCTGGCTTTAGCACTCTGTCCACATTACCACTGCTAACCAGTGCTAAAGTGCATATGCTCTATACTCAAAATATGGTCACATTGGCTTAACCGCAATTGGCATGTTTGATTTACTCATAAGTCGCTAGTAAAGTGCACTATATGTGCACAGGGCCTGTAAATGTAATGCTACTAGTGGATCTGTAGCACTGATTGTGCCAGCCCCTTAGTAGCCCTTCAAACATGGCTCAGGCCTGCATTATAGAGCCGGTGTATGAGGTAAAAGGTGCTATTTCGGACTGGTAAGTTAACCTATTTCCCAAGCCCAAACCTTCCTTTTCATTATATGCAAGTATTCATACAGGCCTGGCATTTCCACCTTATCAAGCAGTTCGAAATTTTGGGGGTGGAGGGTAGTGATCACCATCCACTGCAGGTTGAACTTCAGGTAAATAGCCACCCGCAAAGACAAAAAGTGTTATCAGTAGATGTAGAATACCCCAAGCGGTTAACAACACGAATCACCGAGGAATATATACAGAAACTAAGTGCATATCAGCTAACTGTGAATTTGGGTAACCTTGTACCAGAAGGAAGTATAGCCTGGTACGAGGGCATAATAAGGCAATTGGTGGAATGCCTCCGGATTAAGTTAAAGTGCAATATCCAAAAACCAGTAAATAATGCGACATTATACCCTAATAATAACAAACACTGGTTTGATGCCGAATGCCGGAAATTAAAGGCCGGTATTAGGAAACAAGAAAGACGACTCAGAGGTAACTATAGTGAGGAAGTGGTATCAGATCTCAAAAATATGAAGCTAAAATATAAGTCAGTTATTAGAGATAAAAAAAGGTGTTTTAAGGACAAATGTTGGGATAATTTACTCGTGACAATTGAAGACAAAAATGTGAAAGGCTTTTGGAGGCTAATACAGGACTGTATGGGGAAAGCACAAGGGACCATGCAGTGCGTAGTACCAGAGGACAAGTGGCTGGCCTATCTAGAGGAAATTTATGGGAAATGGCCAATGAGGGAGGGAATAATGGTAAATGCCTGGCCAGGAATAAGTGAAGAATTAAAAACCCATTTTCTCCCAGATCAAATTAGAACCATAATATCTAGACTAAACCTAACACGGGCAGCCGGCCCTGACAACCTGCCAGCTGTCATAATAAAAATAAACATAGAATGGTGGGCAGAGTTCCTTTCAAATATGTTTTTATGGATCCTAAATTCAGGTGAACTCCCTGCAAATTGGAGAGGGGCTATTGTTAGGCCAATCCATAAAAAAGGCGATGTAAACACCCCTAAAAATTACCGCTTAATAAACCTCTTGGATATAGGCGAAAAGGTTTTTTCTAAGGTAATCCTAGGGATTCTAAAGGAGTGGGTGGAAGACAAACAGATAATACCCCCAGAGCAGGGGGGGTTCAAAGAAGGCCACTCAACGATTGACCATTGTTTTGCCCTGTGGTCCATCGCACGGAAGTCAATTGATCAGAGGAGTAACCTATTCTGCTGTTTCGTTGACTTCCGTGCAGCCTTTGATCTTGTGGACAGGGACCAGCTGTGGTCAACACTAACAGGGTATGAACTACAGGATGACCTGCTGGCCCTTGTCCAAGCATTACATACAGAAAACTGCGCACAGATAATATTGGACACGGATGGAGGACTGACCAGGAGAATCCCTATTGGAAACGGCTTAAGACAGGGGTGCGTCCTAGCCCCCCTGCTGTTTTCCCTGTTTTTAGCTGACCTACCCCAAGTATTAAGAGATGTCAGAGGGGCGAACCCGAAGTTGGGAGGAAGGCATATATCGTGCCTCCTTTATGCCGATGACCTAGTAATAATGGATCAAACGGAGATAGGTCTCCAGAGAAAACTCAATAGGTTTAAAGATTACTGTACGAGTAAAAAACTAGTGGTAAATATGGATAAAACCAAAATAGTATGTTTTGGGAGAAGGAAAGTGAAGTTCTCGTGGTATCTTGGCACAACCTTGCTTGAGAGGGTGACCAACTATAGATAGTTGGGAATGTGGTTCTCAGGTAACCTGAAATGGCATACACACCTGCAAGCATTAAAAATAAGGGCATTGGCATCGGTCAAAGGCCTAAAAAGCTTTAATAACACCTATGGTGAAAGGTCAGATAGACCGGTCTTAAAAGCTTATCAAGCAATGGTCCCCCCACAATTTCTGTATGGAGCCGAGGTTATTTATCTCAGTGGCAAGACCTCCTGGGATAGTGAAGAGGGAAATATATTAAAAAGCTTATTCGCTCTGCCAAAATCCTCTATGGTGCAGGCAGCACGACTGGAGCTGGGAATAACCTCCTGGGCTATTACAGTTTGTATGAGCCTTGTACGCTTCTGGCAGCGGTTGGGAGTAGGGGAAATTGCTAAAATCTCCCAATGGGCAAAGGAGGAAATTATCAATAGTGAGCTCCCCTGGGCAAAAGAGGTAAGAGCCTCAATAAGCAAGGCTTATGGGGTGCTAGATTTGAGGGTATGTTTGCCACAAGACCCCATAATATTTAGGAAAAAAGAATTAAAGACTCAGGGGGTCAATATGTCCCGTAGTTATGACCGGGAATACCTTGCTCAAAAGACCTCGGTAGCACACATGAAAGTGGCTTGGGAGAGCAGTCAACACTTCCCTTACGTGGACCGGTTACCCAGCCATAGTCTGAGGCGAGAAGTCCTGAAAATGCGAATTGGCATAAACCCATGCTATGCAAATAACGGGGTTCGAAATTTAATGATAGGAAGTAATGGGAAATGCACTTGCACTTTAGGAACCACTTGTGATATGTCACATATTTTATTAGATTGTACGAGATTTTTAGACTTTCGAAAGGAGTTTTTATGTCCGATTTTTAAAAAATATAAGATTACGCACAGAATGCAAGCTGCCACTCTTTTGGTGGAAATGGAGACTTTAGATATAGCCTGCGCGTTGGGGAAATATATGAATACAGTTAGGTGGTTCCTCAAAGGCGCAGAAGAACATGTATAGTGTAGCCCTTATCCCTGAATAAAGGTAGAGATACTAAGGGACAATAGTAGTAAAAACTGCATTCTGAAGAAGGTATATATAGGAAATTTTAGCGATTTTAACAAATAATGTTATAATACTCCGTTTTAAAAGGAACAAGAGAAGTTAATTTTAAGTATCTTGAGGTGTAATTGTGGTTTTAATATTATCTTGTTATGCTGCTGCTCTTTTTCTTGTTGAATATTACCATGTTTGCTGTTGTCCTTTCTCTTATCACGGAATGTGGAATGTACTTTTAAGGTTTTAACAAATCAAATAAAGTTTTGTTTGACTGACTGATTATATGCAAGTCACCCGTAAGGTGGGCCTCAGACAGCCCCATCGGCTGGGAGCAGTGTGTTTACAAAGTGGGACATGTACTTTTAAATTTTACATGTCCTGTTAGTAAAATACTCTTAAATTTGTTTTTCACTACTACATGGCCTATCTCTCCCGGTAGGTTGGCATTGGAATTGCCTTAAACACCTTTTTGAGTATCTTTTCCAGTTCTCTAAGCGATGCAGTGTCAAAAGGCCTTGCATACTCTGTTGGTATGTATTAATCTATATCTGTTAGGTAAAATTCAGCAATCAAACCCACATATATTTTTGCCACTTCAAATATGTACTCAGGTATAGGCTTTCACAAAGTACTAACCTTTCTAGGTAGCAGTGTCACACTCTACATCTAAAAGTAAATGGAGATCATTTAATACAATTTACAATAATCAATGTTAGCGGTTTAAGTAGGCATTGACTATATAGAGATTGGGTGAATGAAGGGAGTTGGAAAGCAAATTATCAATGAAGGTTGAACTAGAGCAGATATCTGGAACTCTCCTACAATGTTCCAGTCTCTCTTTTAAACAGTAAACAGTTTGATGTGGCTAACTGTTTATTCTGATTATGATTTTACCTTTTTCTGCATATTTTACTTTACTCTGCACCTTTTATCCTTTATTACCTAGTCAGCATATTTTCAATTTGCATTGTTCTATCACTAGTTTTCCTTTGGGGCATATGTAACAAATAATCACGCAGCGCAACACAACACAGCAATTCACCGTGCTGTGCTGCGGAATAGAGAAAGAGCAGGAATGCACTGTACTTAACAATATACAGCACATCCCAGTTATTTCCCATCGCTGGCGCACAATGTGCTGCCTAGAACCAAGGCCTGAAACTATTTAAAAAAATAGAAAACCCAATGCTCTCTTGTAGGCTTGGGCAATGAATAATTCAAAGTAAAAAGTGTCTACAAGGGATTTCACTTGTACTGAGTATGTTCTTTTATTTCAATTAATTTTGAGTCAGTCATCTACAATCAGACTCCGAAGTGTCCAACAAGACAATCACAATAAATAAAATTTTCAAAGGACAAAAAGCAAAGCACACGGAAAATCCTATTCATATAAAATGAATGTATCTGATTTGAGCATGTCAAGTTTGAGAAGGGTACATTGGAACAAAGTAGATATCAGCAAATTGTTCCCAACGCACACGGTCCTTTTCAATTGTCACTTTAAATTTGAGATAATACAATGTAATGTGAAACATAACATACTGTATTATATTTGTATGGGTTTTATATCTCGCAAAAAAAACAATAGTCCTGAGGATGGTCTAGTGGACTGACGCCACATAGACCGAAACATCGACAGTCCCTTCAACTCCAAGAAAACCTCCTGTTTCTTTAGCAATATTTATCTATATTTAGTTAATATTTGCTTTTTACTTTTTCAGGAGCTGATGTAGGTTATGACATGTATGTCTAAATTTATGTGTACATCTGTTCCTAACGTTATTTGCTGATATCTACTTTGTTCCAATGTACCCTTCTCAAACTTGACATGCTCAAATCAGATAAATTCATTTTATACGAATAGGATTTTCCGTGTGCTTTGCTTTTTGTCCTTTGAAAATTGTATTTATCGTGGTTGTCTTGTTGGACACTTCGGAGTCTGATTGTATATGACTGACTCAAAATGTATTGAAATAATAGAACATACTCAGTACAAGTGAAATCCCTTGTAGACACTTTTTACTTTGAATTAGAACCAAGGCAGGCACCCTTGCACTATGGAGCAAGGGTGCCTGCATTGTGAGCAGGATTGTTTTTGTTTGGAAATGGGCACCTTCCTACACAAAAATATTTCCTTGAGGCATTTTCATCTTACTGTGTGTGCTGCACAATGCATCTGTGAGTTTCTGTATGGGTGAGGGAGTAGGTGCGTGAGTCGTTTTTGGGGTTTGTGAGTGACTGTTTGGGTATGTGGGTGGATGTGTGGATAGCTGTGTGGGTCTGTTAATACATGTGGGAGTGGCAGAATGGGTGTGTGAGTGGGTGTCTACGTGACTGATTTGGTGTGTCAGTAGATGTGTGAATGACTCATCCAGAATGGAACATAACCTGCCTCTTCATCCAAAAAGATCCCATAGTTTTGCACAAAATATCTACCCATCTGGAGTACTTTCTACTGGTTAATTAGTAAATGCTATCTCGTTGAGTAAATTTCCAGTGCATATTCTACACTACACCTGGGCAAAGAACCACAAGGAAATGTCTCCAGTGACCTTGCATGTGTTTTGGCAATGTGATTGTTTGTCGTGTATCTTTATCCCGAAATCTGTGATTACAGAGATAAATCTCCACCAAACAAGGTACTTCCTCTTAACTATATGAACTAAGTTCTTCTTTGTTTGTTGGAGATGTCCTCATATTCTTCAGCATCAAGAAGTCATCATCAAAATCGGCCGTAAATAGGCTGGGGAACCTTTTGTTAAGCTGTCCATCTTCTTGGCAAAAGGCGGAAAGAAATTTGCATACTACTAAAGTGGATGGGGCGGGCCAAACAGGGGAGGCTTCGAGGTGATTTGAAAATGTTCATACTCGTAGTAATGTAAAAAGAGAACAATGGACTCTGTTCTCACCAGGATAGGCCAAGAAATAACCCACTTGCCACAGTCACTAGAGATTGCACTCTGAGAAATCAATGATGCATTCACCTCCACGAAGCATTTGAAATTCTTTTATCATCCACAGGGGCACGCTAATTACTGGAAGGGGTGTAGGGTCACACAATCCTCCTCCCTGGACTAATTTTGGCCTCACTCAGGTCTCATTGTGAGATCGGCAAGATTTGCGGAGGGTCCGTGTCCCTAGATATACAAATTTGTTTTTCAAGTAAATATCTCTGAAACTACTGTACAGATTTACGCCAAATTTGGCAGAAAGCTAGATGTTGATCTAGAAAGCGTGCTTGTCATGATTTGATGTAAATCAGTTGGGTAGTTTTTGAGATATCTAACTTAAAAAATAGATATCTGGGGAAACAGGTCCTTGCAGTGGACTTGCGGATCCTTTTAAAATTTGATTGGCTGCCAACACTTTACCCAGGAAGTTTTGGCGGCCATCTTGGGTATACCTTGGAGCAGAGTCCTACAAAAAAGTAAAAAAATAAAGAAAAGGGAGCAGGGTAGGAATATCTTGACACCCCAGATATGGTGGGACTTCCAAACCATAGAAATTCACTGAATGGTTGTGTGAATGTCTGTATCTGTCTGTCAGATGGTGTTTAAGTGGCTGTATGGATGTGTGAGTGTGTACATGAGTGGCTGTATGGGGTATTGATTGATTGTCTGAGTACCTGTATGGGTCTGCGTGTCTTTGTGGGTGGGTAAGGATGTGTGTGACTGCCTGTATGTATGACTGAGGGGTGAGTCAGTGGATGAATGGGTTAGTGAATGCATGTTTGAGGGGCTATATAAGTGAGTGAGTGTATGGCTGTGTGGGAGAGTGAGTGGAAGTGCCAGGGGTATATGGGTGAGTAACTCAGGAAAGTGAAAGGCAATATAGGTGAGTGAATTGGGTATAAGAGTGAATGTATGGGTGAGTGAGTGAATGTGAGAGTGGCTATATGGGTGAGTATATGCTTGTGTCAGTGACTACATAGGTGATTGAGTACATCTTAGTATCTGTATGCGTAAGCAAGTGTGTGTGTGTGTAACTGTGTGGGTCAGGGAGTGATTGTGTGATTGACTTTACAGGTGAGTGAGTAGGCATGTGAGTAGATCTATGGGTGACTAACCCAGTGTATGAGTTGTTAAATAGGTGTATGAGTGAATATGTTAGTGGCTGTATTAATTCATGAGTGGGTGTATGAGTGGCTGTATGGGTGAGTGAATGGATGTGTGTGTAGATCTATGAATCAGTGAGTGGGTGTGTACGAAGTGGTGTATAAGAAAAGTGTGTAAGAAAGTTCTATGAGGGTGGGAGTGGGTATATTAGCGATTTTGTGGATGATGTCAACACTTATGTCATTTCCGATGTCATCAGTGATGTTATCAGTGATATCACTGATCATGTCATAACTCATGTAATATGTGAGTTCATAAGCAGAGCTTTTGGGGGCACAAGTTATAGTTAGCTCAGTTAACTATAACTGCTGAATTTCACTGATTTTGTATTAGTGAAACCTGAGCGTAACTATGACGTCCCTGTAACTTTTTTTTTTTCAATGAACTTCCAAGTTTTTTATTCCATATCATGACTCAAATGCCTCTGTAACCTTTGTTTTTTTCAGTACATTTCACAGGTTTTTTAAATGCTAATCCTGAACACTTACATCCCTGTAACCTTTGGTTTTTCAGTGACTTTCTATGTTTTTTTAAGTATTAATGGCATTGGCAGAGTGATGGGGAAAGTGGTCTGGGCCTCCGATCAGCTCTCAGGAATCCAGCTGTTTAGAACTTACAGAAGGTACCAGGAGGACTTCTTGGCCCCCAAGGTCCTTCAGGAGCAAAGTGGACTTCATCCCTCACCAGAAGTGCACCAAGAGGTGCATTTGCAGTGTTGTGGAGAAAGGGGGTGCGCCCATCAAAGACCTCTTAGCAATCCCGCTATGTGGACTTACTGGAAGTAAAAGGAGGGGTTGTTGTCCCGAAAGAGGTCCGTGGGGGCCAACTCCTCCTCCTGTATTTATGATATGCCCCTGGAACCTGGCCCACCCGGGGGTTATTTAAAAGCAAGTTTTGTAGCATGCGCTTTATTTTTAAAAGTATACTTGTCTAGATATTCACGAATATCGTGGTTTGCACAAAAATCATTTTTGAAAAAAAAGCTTTTTTTCATGGTTGGGTCCCAGGGGGATGCCAAGACCATTGCTTGGGGGTCAAGATATTCCTACCCTGCCCCCTTTTCTTTATTTTCACTTTTTTGGGGGCAACTCAGCGAAGTCGAGTCCCAGGATGTCTCCCAACACTTCCTGGTTGAAATGTTAGCAACCATTCAGATCCGTGCATTTCTCTGCACAAGCTCGTCTTTTTTTGCAAAGGCTTCACAACCAAAGAGATATCTATCTTTTTCAATTTCTCAAAAACTACTGAACAGATTTACAGCAAATAACAAAAAGCACAATCTGCGTAACAGCATCTACCTTCGTGCCAAATTTGGTGTAATTCCGTCCAGCGGTTCCGGCTTCAGGTCCAACAACGCGTTCCTAGGGTAATTAATATTACAAATGCACCCATATTTTTCAGCCCTATTTCTCGGTCCCCACTGCATGGTGCACCCTCAAACTTTCCAAGACACACATAAGCTACTTTGACACTTTTTGGGAAAAATTTCATGAAGATTATTTACACACACACACATATACACAGGAAAGACAGCATTCAGGAGGTGAGTTTAATATTTGTTTTTTTATTATTACATGTATCTATTTCAGCTGACGCCTTCTACTAGGTCTCACCGGGCTACGTGGTGTGCATTATTTTATTCTTGGTCCCTTCTCTACTTCAGTGACCCCATAACATCTAGAGCAGTGATTTTCACATAATAAAAAGGCCTATTTCTTCCACCATGTTCTTATTTATAAATTCCTATGTGCAACCAACACTCTACCCTGGCATTTTTAACAGTGCCAAACATTTTCAAATAGAGTTGTATTCTGCTTCAATCACAAATTTATTATCAAAAATGTCTCAAATTTAAAATTAATTCCTGATCCCATTACTGAATCAAGTTGTAATCATCAACGTATCCATTGTTTTAACGGTGTGATACTTAACTTCATAGATAATAAATATATCCTCTTTTCATAACGGGATGTACCTTATGCTCAATGAGATCTACTCCTTCAATTCAAGCGAGGTACATGAACTTTCATTTTCAAGAGTCCTCCAAGTCTATGTAACAATGCGTCCTCATATATCTTAAGTAAATATGTTGAACTATCTATAAAGTGCACGGTGCTTAGTGCAAATGTATAATTGCCATAGCATAATACTGTAGGGTGTCATACCTTTCTAATACCCCTTACAAATACAAAATAATAGCCCTATTTCATCCTCCTACTTACATAAAGTGCATAACCATACTTCTTGCAAGAAAACTATTAACTGCATTTACAGTGCATATTGATTTGTACAACTACCTCAAAATTGATTCTTAATTCTTCACTTTCAAGAATTTTGCAACATTTTATACATAAAGTGCATAGTGCAATGTAAATAATGCAACCTCTGTTATATCTTATGTTAAAATACAACCAACTCTTTAAAAAAAAATATTTGTATTACTTCCCCCCCTTTTCCCCATACAATAACAGCATAACAGCACGTGTACATAAATAAATTACATATAAATCCATTAAAATAACCAAGATAAATAATATTCAATAGAGGAGCAACACTGTCTCATAATTCATTCCTAATTATAGACAAGCAAAGCTTTTAGCATGAGCTAAACAATGATACTTAACAAAACATATCCAACCAAGTCATGAGCGCCCCCCATATCCTCCTCCCTTTGCTTTTAGCCCGCTTGCCTTTATGTGCATACAGTGCATTTTCAAAATAATAAACATGCAGAAAACAGCCTTTCCATTGCTGAAAGGTCAGAGGTAGAGGATCTAACCATGATGAGGAGATGCACACTTAGATACTCCTGAGGCGATGGGGCGATACTTAATTGTCCTAACAAGCTACCGACACGATTGGAAGGACCGGTGGCTTGTAGAACATGTACTTTTCAGAGTGATAGTTCTGCTAGACATGTTTTACTAGGACGACCCTTGAGGGCCAGCACAGGGGAAGAAGATCTTACCTACCTTCTTTGCAATGTTAGGTCCCTAGCAAAACATCAGTTCGAAATTTGGGACATGTTAAATTCCCACTCTCCTGAAATTTGCTTTATGACTGAAACTTGGCTGACTCCCAACAACTACCCAACGATAAATATTGCTATCCCGGAAAAGTATAATCTCATTCATCTGTATAGGATAGGAAAAATGGGCGGCGGGATTGCCATCGCCCATAAACAGCATATCAAAATCTCCTGGCTGAACTCTATTTCGGTATTTTCAAAGTGTTATTTTCAGCTTCTGAGAGCTGGTCAGGAGCCTTAGTTTATCGGCCGCCTGGCCCAAAAAATGATTTCACAGACAGACTAGTAGATCTGATAGCTACCCATGCTCTGGCAGCAAATACGTTCCTGGTTCTAGGGGACTTTAACTTTCACGGGGAAATGGGTTCCTTACCAGAGGTGAACAAACTGCTTACGGATATGGAGCAGCTTGGGCTTCGACAAAGAATACAAGGCCCCACCCATAATGGGGGCCACACACTAGACTTAATTTTTACTAACATTAATGCACTGGAGTATGAACCACCCTGGTCCCTTACATGGACTGATCACTCTTTGATTAAGTTCACATCTACGCGGCCCTGGCAAGGGCTGAACTACCGGGCTATTGGTAGTCATACAACGGTCCAGAGACCATGGAATAAACTTACCCACCAAGCCTTTGAGGTAGCTTTTCAGTCAGCCCCTCAGTCAGACGAACAGGGTGTAGAAAAAATTTTGGCAGGACTCAATGAAGGGATAAGGAAGGCTCTGGATGCTATCATTCCATGTAAATCTAAAGCCTGCTCCAATCGAAATCGTCCGTCAGCTAAGTGGTTTACCTCCGAATTAAGCCAGGAAAAGTATTTCTGTAAGAGACTGGAAAGACAGTGGAGACGTCATAAGATGGCTCAGTCCAGGCAATTTTTTAAAGCAGCCTTGATAACCTATCATCAAAATTTAAAGGCTGCACGATGCCTATTCATTGCAAGTCAAATCAAGAACTCAAACAACTCTGCCAAAGCACTATTTGACATTGTCAAAGGCTAGGCAACCCACCATCGAATCCAAAGACCTTTGCGACTCGCTGGCACGATTCTTTCAGGAGAAAATCGAGAAAATCTATGCAAATTTTCCTCAAGAGAACCTGGCAGCTCCATTCGACACTTCAAACCTACCCCTTGCTACGGCAAGGATTAACTGCTCGTTAGAAAGTTTCAGACCCATCTCCGTAGAAGAGACCCAAAAGGCCTTAGAGTCCGCTAAATAGGGCTCACCGACAGATCTTTGCCCTCCTAAGCTCATGGCACTTCTCTCTCAGAGTCTGGCCCCTAAGGTGCAAAACATTTTTAACTGCTCCATTATGAAAGGGGCTATCCCTTTACCCTGGAAAGGAGCATTTGTCCGCCCCATCTTGAAAAAACCTACCGCAAACCCCTCGGAACTGGGCAACTACCGCCCCATATCCTTGCTTCCTCTTTTAGGAAAAATACTTGAAGGGTGGATCAACAAGCAGCTAAACTGCTTCCTGGAGGCAAACGGTATTCTGGCCCCCTCACAGTCTGGGTTTCGGCGGGGGTTTAGTACGGAAACTGCCCTTCTGGCAGTGACAGATTCTTTGAGAACAATGGTGGATGCGGGCGGTTCAGCCGTTCTGATTTTGCTTGACCTCTCCGCGGTCTTTGATACCATTTCTCATACAAGGCTTGCGGAGAGGCTAAGCTCCATTGGCATTGGTGGTCTAGCCCTTAAATGGTTGAGACACTTTCTGACTGACCGTTCACAAACAGTCATCATGGGCCCTCATCAAGCAGGAAAAACATCATTAGATAAAGGCGTTCCCCAGGGCTCCTGCCTTAGCCCACTTTGTTTATTATCTATATGGCCCCTTTGGCTAAGGCAGTGGAAGCTCTGGGGTTCGAAGTCATTTCGTACGCGGATGACACCCAGCTGCTTTTTAACATCGGCCAGAACCTGGAAGTAGATAGACTCCGTTTTGTCTCAGGAATTACCGTTATATCAAACTGGATGACCGACAATCGTCTCCAGTTAAATCCGGGCAAAACGGAAGTCATGCTTCTAGGGAAAGCCACAGCAGTATGGTCGGAAGACTGGTGGCCATCCCATCTAGGCCCGCCACCAAGGCCCAAACAGTGTGTTAACAACCTGGGCATTAAATTAAACCACACCCTATCTATGCAAGACCATGTAGCGTTAGTCTCTGGGTCCTGTTACTACAGGCTTAGGCTACTACTAAAAATTCTACCTTTTGTTCCTGCGGAGCATCGCAAAACCCTGACCCAAGCCTTAGTCCTTAGCCGTATGGATTACGGGAACGCCTTACTGGCAGAGGTCAGAAGCACCTCTTTGAAGAAATTACAGGTAGTCCAGAATACAGCGGCCAGGCTGGTCTTGAATAAGCCGGCTGGCTCCTCATCGCACCCTATCCTGAGAAAACTACACTGGTTGCCGATAAAACAGAGAGCTTTCTTTAAAGTTTGCTGCCTGACGTTCTGTGCTCTCCAGGGACAGGGCCCCCAATATCTTCAAAGGAAACTAACAACGTACACCCCTAGTCGCCCTTTAAGATCTAGCGCGCTCCAGCTGCTTCAGGTGCCCCGTATTAGGCTCCAGAGATCTGGGGGTATGGCTTTCTCCTATCTTGCCCCTATGTACTGGAATAGCCTTCCAGCTCATTTAAGAGAATTACCCTCATATTTGAAATTTAGGAAACAGTTAAAGGCATTTTTGTTTTAGGTTTCCTTTTCCCTCCCTGCGCTGTTCACCCTACTGGAGTACTCTGAGTTAAGCGCCGAGATGCCCCCCTGTGATTCGAGCGCTATATAAAAGGGTATAACATAACATAACATAACATAACATAGCACAGCCTAAAAACCATCATTGCTATAAAAACCATTTCAGATCTGGGCCCAAATAATGATTCATCCAGCCCCGATAGCATAAGCTATGGTGATGGAGTGTTATTCAGTTTCAAAACTTCCCCTAAAAAATCTACAATTTCTAATCCGAGCGATTTTAAGCTGGGGCAGGAGTAAAATATGTGAACCATCTCCATCGCAAGACATCAAGGGCAACGGGTCCCTGCCGCCCCAACCCATTTTGCAATCTTTGCCGGAGTTATATTATAGGTCAAACAGCGTTTTGTAATGTTGTGACTGTAGATTTGAGGCACACATGATTGACCCCCCATCTCAAGTGATTTCAAGATACCGGGTCGGCCACATCAAGCCTGTCCCCCCATTTTCCATTATGTTTCTCCAAGTCATCTGGGACCCGTTCCAGCAGACAGCCATATAGCTGTAAGATAGAAGGGATGGTGCTTTTAACCAATATTTCCAACAAAGGGATTAGATTAAAACCAGCTACTCCCCCAGTCTTTCTCACAAAGAAATCCCGAAGCTGCAGGTATTTTAAAAAAATCCCATGGCCCAGCATTGAATCTGTTGCAGACCACCTCAAAGGGTGCAAAAAGATTCCCAGCAAGGAGATCTCCAATCCTGCTTAGCCCCCCATGTCCCCACTCAGCGAAGCAACTATTGTGAAATATGCCAGGCAGTTGTTCATTCCTAAGCAGAGGTGTATATCTACTGTACCTACCCACCCCAGTTTCTTTCTAACCCTCGCCCAGTTTTGAAATGCGGCCAGTAGAGTCTTAAAGTGGGTCACCTTAAAGTTGCTTGGCTAAAAAACTTCAATAGACATCCTTGGGCAGAGCTGCCAATCAATAGCTCATATTTGGAGGTACGTAACCTAATGCCTGGCACTCCATGACATGGCAGTTGAATAATATACTGTAGCATTGCATAGCAAAAACGAAATAATATAATCTAAAATTGGGGAGTGCCCACCCCCTCTATCTCTAGGTAAGCACATAAAGATGTTGGCCCTCCTAGTCTTCCCATAAGCCCAGAGAAAGATTGCCACTAATCTGCCCATTTTTTTAAACCATTCATTATTAAATTGCAATGGGACAGTGTGAGAAACATATAGCAATTTAGGAAGAAATATTATTTTAACCAGGTTACACCCCCATTATAGGAAGTTTCAAATTATCCCACCGAGTAAAGTCCTTCTTGGCTTTCTCTAAAATAGGTGTTAGATTTAGATCGATTATACACTCCACCTTAGCAGTGCTACATATTCCTAAATACATAGCTTCATCTGCGATCCTGCTATGGGAGGCTAGGGTATGTCTGTTAATAAATACTTTGTTTTTAGCCCTGTTTAGCAGAAACCCAGATTGGGTCCCGAAATCTTCGGTAATCTCCTCAACAGCCCGTAAAGCCCTGCCCTGATCGCTGGTAATTATGGCCACATCATCAGCATAGGCCAGGATTTTTATATCCCAACCTTGTAAACTGACAGGCAAAGTATCCGGTGAAGGTTCCAGCCTCCTGAGAAAGGGGTCAATAAATAGTGCAAATAACAAGGCTGAGATGGGTCAGCCCTGTCTCGTGCCCCTTTCTATCGTGATGGGCTCTGATTCATGCCCCATTATTTGTAAATGGGCTATAGGTTTATTGTACATTACGCGAATTGTGTTAATGAAGTCCCCCCAAGCCACTTGCTTCTAGAGCCATCCAAAGAAAAGCCCATGACACCCTATCAAAGGCCGTTTCGGCGTCAAGAAAGGCCACCCCCATGGGCTTTGCACGGACATTGCTAATATTGCTCATATTAACATTAACCCAGCCAATTCGATAAGAAGACCCAAGCGCTATATATTGCTAATGCCTGCCAAGACCTGACCCAAATATTCTTTAGCTTGACTTTCTGATGCAAAAAAATTAACAGACCCTCTAACAATAGTTTTCAGTCTGGCAGGAGCCAGCAGATATGCTTCAAAGCCAGCATCTTGACACGGTTGATCGCCTTTCGATGATGCCACATGCTTTCCACAGTTGTATGGCTAATGTAAGGGTACATGAAGAATTATGTACTCTTTGAACTTCCGAAGCCCAGTCCCATCCTGACAGTTCAGGGAAGCCATTCTTTAAGAGATCCAGCATAAAAGAATGGATATTGTCCCCCTCAAGTCCTTCATCAATCCCAAGAAACTGAAGATTATTCCTGCGCTGTAGGTTTTCCATGTCCTCTAGCTTTCAGTGCATATCAGTTAATTGGGACTCATGCGACTTGGCTTGCTCTTTCGACCAGATGACTTCTGCCTCCAAGGCTGTGGTGCTGTCCTCCATGCAGCTAAGGCGCTCCCCAATCTCTGAACATGCCTTCGCCACCTTCCCAAATGGCGCCTTCTAGCTTTATTGTAGCTTGTCTTGCCCTTTTCCCGTCTTTCCATGTCTCAGCCCGATGCTCTTTAATAGACTCCAAGATTAAAACAAGCTCAGGGTTTAAGGACATGTTCACTGTCGGCTGTACGGCGGATGAAGCTGTTTCATTCAGTGCTGGTGCTTCCTCCGGAGTCCCAACCATTTTTGTATGGGAGTAATCCTATTTCAGGCTACTGCTGGCTAACTTCTTCGCTCTCCACCTCCGGGATTCTGTATTGCCTTTAAGGGCCTTCTGATGCTTTGGGCACTTAAACGCTGTCTCAGGTGCTTCCAGTATACTACACCCAGAGGATGACGAATAAGTGCCACTAGTTTACCTGAAAAATTAGTTAGGGGCCTCTGACTCCAAGCCATCTGTGAGAGAGAAGCATTTACCCACCCCGTCCATAGTCAGATCCTTTGCTGCTGTTGGTCCACAATGATCTATGCTGAGCTCCTTGCTGCGCCCTTCTGCCCCAAGAGTGGCAGGCTGAGGGGAAGAGTTAGCTCTAGCAGCTTTGCTGGGAGAGACCTTCCCACCAATATGGAGTTACCCAGACAAACACCCTGCTCTTCGATCTCCAAGTGCAAGGCTTGTTCGGATGACACCGGCAACATTCCACCAGAGCTGATCGGGTCTACTTCTGCAGCACTTGGCGTGGAGGCTCCCCCAGCCCATGCATCAGATGCCACAATGACACTAGGGTGTGGCTCTCCCTGTTTCTCAATGGAGCCCAGATGACTTGGGCCCCCACCAGAGTTCCTGATGGTGAAAAAAATTCTGGTATTACGGTCTGTGGCTGGGGAAGAGGACCCTTACAAAGAACCACAACTCACTCCTCTGTACTCAAACCTGTCCCAGCATTTTTGTTAGCTGCTTGGTTCCTCCTTTTCCCTGCTCCCATGCTTTCTGATCTATTTTTCCCTGAATGAGAGTCAATTGGCTTACCTGACTCTGCGCCGGCCTGATCAAGAGTAAGGTTCTGTCTGGGGCCCAGCGTACAAGCAGCAAGTCTTGTGGATGAGGACAACACTTCTCCCTTGTCTTTCTGATGTTATGCAGTTTTTGGGGATATGTCGACAGGAGTAGACACCCAAGCACTACCTGTGTTGATGCCAGCCACCAATTAGGCAATTCTTCTGGTGAGACCCGCCCACCTGCCGAGAGTGCCCAGGCACCGCCAAAAAGCTAGCTCCAGCAGCAAAGAGCACAAACCCGCAAGCACGCTCGTAGTGTTCCCCAGAGCTAGGAGTCCGGCCAGCATGCCACTTTGGCTGCACAGGGAGGTGAGCAACGTAAAGGAAAGACCGCCGGCTCAGGTAACCAGCAGCTGGTGACAGAGGTGGGAGTGTGGGAGAGACAGAGTTCTGTGGGAGAGCTCCACCGTGATGAATTTATGCGGCCATGATCTTGCTCTTGGATCCGTGACCTGCCAGTACACATATGTGTCTGATGTAAACAGGAGTGAGTGTATTTCCAGGATAAAATACAACCAACTCTAAAAGTGTCACATATATAAAGTGACGTGCTCTACAATTGAAATGATATCGTTATTTCAAATCTTTTGGCTCTTCTTCCCTCAAAGGTCTATCTTTAGAGGAAACTCATCAACAAGTAATTCAATAAAAAAGGAGATTGTGTCCCAAGCTGAGAGAGGAGAGGGATGAGAGAGGACATATTATTACAATTATAAAAGTTCTAAAGAGTATATAATAATATAATAAAATCTCAGTGGGGATGTCTCTAAAGAAAAGGGGATTCACGTTTTTTTAAACACCTATATATGGGGCAATCCCCTATTCATTCCTTCACGGTATAATTAAAATAAACTCCCAATCTTAAATGAACAAACAATTCTGCATCCATGTTATGGCCCCAAGGTATCCTTGTCCCGATGATCAATATCAATTGTGATTCTTGCCTTCTCAGTTCTTTTTCTCGATCGCCTCCTCTGCGTAGGGTATTCACATGTCTAGTGCCTCAGTAGCTGAATGTCAAAAAGGATCGATTATGAACCTGTTCGAAGTGACAGGCCACTGGATAATTTTTGTCACCATTCTTTATGGCTCTTATATGTTGCAGGATTCTCAATTTCAGCTTGTTTATTGTACTGTTAACAAATAGCTTTTCACAACCACATTTTAGAACGTAGATTACATAATCTATGTTACAGGTGATCCTTTCCTTTATCAATACTTTATGGCCCTCAAATGTTCGGTAGCTCTTGCAATTTAATCAATTCTTACAAACTTTAGAGGAATTGCATCTTGTGAAGCCCTCCATATTCTTTCTTAGCCAATTCCCTTGAACTTGATGGTCTTTCTTATGCAGGTAATGGCTTAATGTTAATATATCTCCTTGTGATTTCACTTTTTTCAAAGTTATTTGAGGTCCTCTCTCAACAATCTCCTCAAGATGTTCATCGTTCTTTAAAACATGACCGTTTTTCAAAAGGATTCTCTTGATATTGGACTGGAACATATTATATTGCAAAAATAATCTCTTCACTGCTTGACTGTTTTGATTCGTAATGTTTTGTGAGTACAATGATTGTTCTCGCGTCTTCTCTTTAGCCATTTTCCTGGCATTTTCCAGCACTCCTCTAAGCTCTCAGCATCTGGCTATAGGGGATGCTCCATTTTAGAGCATCCGGATGGCCACTGTTCACGTGCAAAACAGAGCTTGTTGCTGTTGGGTTGCTATGGAACCTAGTTGTTAGTGTATTATTGATGAATTCCAATTCTACATCCAAAAAGTTACATGACTGACAACACTGTTTGTATGTAAATTATAGGCTGCAGTCATTACAATTCAAGCCCTCCAGGAAGAGATCTGATTAATTTTCACTGCCTTCCCACAAAATGAATGTCATCAATAAACCGTGTCCATACTGCCAACTTCTCAGTGTACTGTTTATTTTCATCGGCCCAGGCCACCTCCTTCTCCTACCACCCCATGAACAAGTTTGCGTAGTGGGGGCAAAGGAGGTGCCCAATGCCGTCCCTTGTTCTTGCTGGTAGAATTTGCCACAAATGTGAAGACATTATGTGTGAGGTAGTATTTTAACATTTCCATTAACCTCTGTGCATGGTCTAGCCACTCCACAGGTTGCTCCCTCAAGAAGCTCTCACAGGCATGTATTCCTTTCTTATGCTCAATTGATGCATATAACACCACATACCATTATATATTCTGCCTTCCATGGGATATTAGCCAGTTTCTTCACAAAATCTGTGCTGTTCTTTAAGTATGATGGGAGGGCTGTTGCATATTCTTGCAAAAATAAATCTAAGAATCTAGAACTGTTCTCCAACAGCGATCCTATTGAGCTCAATATCAGCCTTCCTGGTGGGTTCACAATACTCTTATGGATTTTCGGTAAGACATAAAAGGCGGCCACTCTAGTTTCCTCAAGGCAGAGATATTGATATTCATCCCAGTCTAATAAGTCTGACCCATGCCATGCTTTCAATTTTATATGATACTCCTTTTCAAGTTGATCTTACGGATTAGTTTTGAGACAGGTAAAATGCGAGGAGTTACTCAATTGCCTTCTGGCCTCTAACACATAGGTCTTTTGTTCCATTGTGACAATGTTCCCCCATTATCGGACAGTTTTATAATAAAAAATGGATTGTTCTTTAATTCATTGATATCTTTCCAGTTCTGTTTCTTCGGAGTGTATTTAAACCATCCACAACCTACTCCTGGAAGAGATCAATACGATTTCCTGGGGGAAGCTGTGGGCAAAATGTGCTTTGTGGTTTCAGTCCCCTTCTAACCCGCTGGTCTATTGTGAAGCCCATGCTCTGTAAAGTTCATATAGATGTTTCAATTTTGTGGATCTTGTTCCTCCAAATCTTTCCTTCACACCTGATTTCTTCCTGACTCGCAACACTTATGCATATTGCATTGTCAAGTCATGAATAGTAATTAATTATATGATATATATTTATCATCAGTGATGTTACTGATCATGTCATGAGTGATGTAATATGTGATGTCATCAGCAGTGCATTGCAGGGCGGGAGTTATAGTTAGCTCAGTTATTTTTTGTGAATTTCTAAGGTTTTATAAATTCTATTTGCTAACTATAACATTACTGCAACCTTTGTTTTTTTAGTGAATTGCTAAGGTCTTTTAAATTCTGTTTGCCAACTATTACTTACCTGTAACCTTTATTTTTTTAGTGAATTTGTAAGATTTTTTAACTAGCAGTCGTAGTTGCAGAGTGATGGATAAAAGGAGCTGGGCTTCCGATCAGCTCTCATGAATTCCTCTGCGAAGGACTTACAGAAGGTACCAAGAGGGCCTATTGGCCCCCAAGGTCTCTCTGGAGCAAAGTGGACTTCATACCCCAACCAGTAGTGTGCCAGGAGGTGCGTTTACAGATTGGTGGAAAATGAAGGGCATGGCCTCCGAAGATCTCTTAGCAATCCCACTGTGTGGGACTTACTGGAGGTAACAAGAGAGGTAGCGCCTCCTGGTTCACTGCTGCTTGGGGGATGAAGTCTAAATTTTGCAGAGTAGTGCAGAGAGGCGGTGGGGCTAGCTTCGGTTTATATTTCTATTTTAGGAAGGGGTTTAACTTTTGGATGGGCCGTGCGTCCCCCCTCCTGAGGCCGATATTTCCCCACGGACCCCATCTCCCGGGGCATAGTCACATCCTTTTTTTAAAATAAATAAATATGGGTAGCAGGGCCTGCCTGAACCCCCTACCCGGGCCATATTCGGCAACAGGGACCCCATCACCCAGGCCTGAATTTTATTTTTTTGAGGGGGGCCGCGTGGCCCCCCTCTTGAGGCCAATATAGCCCTGAGGACACCATCCCCGGGGCATGGCCACATCGATGGGGACCGCAGGTCCTGCCTGCTCCCTGCCTACTGCGGGAGTCGGCATTGCTTTTGGGCAGCGGGAGCTGCAAACATGCGGCTCCCTCTGCCTAAAAACAGTTCTGCTTTACTTCATGGAAGCAAGAGCATTTTTCCTGTTTTCGCTTCTATGAAGTGAAGCAGTGTTTGCCATGGCTTGGCGGCCTTAGCAAACTGCAATGTCCCCGGGGTAGGCACTCCGGGACATTGCTGGAGCCGGCTCTGGGGGGTGGTGTTCCCTAGGGCCACTGACGGCTCTTGGAGGGGTGCTGCATGGTCCCCCTCCCATCTTCTCTGTAGCCCATGGAGGTGATGGTCCCTGGGGCTGGTGGTCCGTTGCCTTTACTTGATTTGTGCCTTGGGGAGGTGGCGATCCCCAGGGCTGCATGGGGGGCAGGAGCCCTACACGCATGTTGTAATGTAGCCTCAGGGAGGTGGCGGTCCCCGGGGCTGTGTGGGGGGCTGGAGCTCCCCACCCATTCTTTTTCATATGTAGCCCCAGGGAGGTGGTGGTCCCTGGGGCAGTGGGGGCACGTGACCCCTGCATTTTAATGAAAATAGCCCCGGGGAGGTGGTGGTTCCTGGGGCTTCTTAGTGAAGCAGGATTCCCCCACACATTCATTTTAAAAAAGAAAGCTCCAGGGGGGTGGCAGTACCCGGGGCTGCGGGGAGCGCGTGGCTCCCCTCATTTCACAAACAGAGCTGGGGAGGTGGTGGTCCCTAGGGCTGCGTGGGGAGGCTATGTAGCATCACTGCATACAATCTATAATCCCCGGGGAGGTGGGGCCCAAGCGGGACCCTGCATTTCATTTGTCATTGCCCCTGAGACCAGAACCCTCCCAAAGGCTTAAAGAAAATGAAGCCTGGGAGCTTGCGCTTTGGTTTTTTTAAACATTACATCTGGATTCATGTATCCAATGCAAATTCCACAGTATTTTTTATTTTTTTTTACAAAATGCCTTCTGGGCCCTGGGTGTCCCTGTGGAACGACCTGAACAGGCTTGGTGGGGTCAGGGTGTTTATACCCTGACCCCTTTTCTTAGTTGTTAAGGTTTTTTATGGCTGCCAACACTTCCTGGTTGCAACTGTTGGCAGCCAATCAGATCGCAGTCTCAAGATCAGGAGGGTTTGCTGATCCGCTGCAGCCCTATTTGTATATCTGAGAAATGTTTACATTTCTCAGGAACTACTGAACCGATTTACACCATTTAACAAAAAGAGTGCTTTCTGAACCAAGAGCTACCTTTTTGCCAAATTTGGTGTAAATCCGTTTGGCCGTTTGGGCTTTAGCCATGTCTAAAGTTTCCAATGGAAATTAAAATGGAGAAAAAGTGTTTTGAGACCCACCCCTTTTTCTCGGCCTCCGCTTGACGTATCACCCAAATACTTTCAGCTGAAGTGAGTGGGCCAATAGTTTTGAAAATTTTGCGAAGCTTCGTCTAACGGCACCAAAGATATTGGCAAAATAGAAAAGACTTTTTTAATAGAAACAAAGTCCTAACTATACCGAAATACTGGCATCCAGTGGATTAGTTATAGTTAGGACCGAGTTTCGAAAAGAAAAGCTTTGATTTGGCTATAACTTTGGCGTCGTTTGAAAAATCTGTGTAAATTTTTCAAAAAAAAGTGTCACTGGGGGTACTCATGTAATGGAAAGTTTGGGGGTGATGCCTGCAGTGGGAACCAAGAAGTTGGGGTGCGAAAAAAGGTTGCGTTTGTAATGTCAATTCCCATAGCAAACTTTAACCACACCTACAGCCCGAATCGCTGAACTGATTACCACCGAATTTGGCAGGGAGGTAGATGTGGCCCCGCACTGCTCCCGGCTGCTCAGCGTAATCAGTCTATGGCCGATGAAACGGCCAAATGGGGGACCCCCACGTCGTGGACTGCGCACCGCCCTGCGTATCCATGCCCAGGATCACTGTGTTGCTGCCAGGGGGCACCCCAGGGGGGGCCACGCCACGGCCCGACCCGACCGCCGAGTTTTAGGCCACCGCAATTCAAAATGGGTGCCAACTTGCACAGCCCATCTCAAGTTTGGCCCACTCGCGTCCTAGGGACCCGGTCCACCGCGGTCCGATCTGACCGCCGGTTCAATGAAGTGCTTTGCTTATTTGTTATAAATCCATTCAGAAGTAGAAGAAATGTACGTTTAAAATTATAGTAGTGGGGCGTGGCTAAGGCGGCTGACATGGCGGACGCAGCTTAGAGTAGCTCTGTCCCGCCGATTAATCCTTTGGACATTTATCCTGCCTTCCCCCTCACCCGTGCCCGTCCCGCGGCAGTGGGGAGTAGCGGAAGGTGTCCGGCAGGTGTGGCGTGATTCTTGGCCGCGCCGGTGACACAGATCGGGTGCAATCGGCCCCGGAGGCGGAGCGGCCTACGCCGGGGATTGGCGCCGGGACCTCGATTTCGAGGGCACCCGGGGAGGAACCAGGCAGACGGCGGACGGCGTAGCGGGGCTGCGCAGCGGCCCGGCCCTAACCGGGACACAGATACTGGCGAGCGGCCACAGGCAGATTACTCCATTGGGCCCGACGCTGCACCGGGGGGGCCAACCGGCTGCTGAGAGGCTGCGGCCAGCGCAGCATCGACTACCTGGCCGGAGGTGGCGGCGGGGACCCCGAGAGAGGCCTGGGCCTGGCGACGCGACCCCTGTGGTGAGTGTGCGCTGGGGCGCGCGGCGGCAGCCTAGAGAGGCAGAGGAGTGAAGGGGAGGACGCGGGGACCCGGCGGTCAGATCGGACCGCGGTGGACCGGGTCCCTAGGACGCGAGTGGGCCAAACTTGAGATGGGCTGTGCAAGTTGGCACCCATTTTGAATTGCGGTGGCCTAAAACTCGGCGGTCGGGTCGGGCCGTGGCGTGGCCCCCCCTGGGGTGCCCCCTGGCAGCAACACAGTGATCCTGGGCATGGATACGCAGGGCGGTGCGCAGTCCACGACGTGGGGGTCCCCCATTTGGCCGTTTCATCGGCCATAGACTGATTACGCTGAGCAGCCGGGAGCAGTGCGGGGCCTAGTGATTGCGCAGATGTTTCCCGACCGCTAGTTGGTGGAGCTGCGTGGAGGCTTGGGGTGAGCTGTAGAGACATCCGGGGCCCATGATTTAGCGGCGGGGGACGGCTGCTTGATCCGGCGCATTGTGCTGTGGATTGCCTGACCGCTTAGGCCCGGGGCCCCACGGGGAGAATAGCTGATGGGCCTGCCGGCGAGCGGCTGGCGGGGGGGCCCTCGGGCCGAGACAGCGAAAACCTCGTGGATTGCAAGTGGAGCTTTCCTACCAGGCTGACCCCACCAATTGCGGACCATGACCAGGGGCGGAGGCGGCAGCGGAACCTCGAAACAAGGCACCCTCGACAAATTTACTGGCGCGGGTGGCGCGGCCGGGGCCTCCGGGGGATCTCCGCCCCAGGGACCGGACAATGCTGCGCTTCTGGCGGCAATCACCCAATCTAGAGACACCTTGGATGCCAAGATAGGGGCAGTTGGAGCTAGTTAGTGCAGCGACAACGGCAATCCTTCACAGAGGCCAAGGCCTGCCTGAGGGGACTCAAAATCCAGTATGCTCTGCTTTACCCAGCTCGTCTGCGTGTGGTTTATCAATCCCGTACCCTGTTCTTCAACTCTCCGGAGGAGGTATTCACATGGACTGACGAGACGGTTCGAGTTCGGCCGCACACTCCACCGGCTCGAGATTCTGATTCATCCTCCTCGACGGCGCCGAAGCAGACCCACCGACGCTCTCATAGTAGGAGCAACTGGCGGTCCCGCTCCACCAGGAGGTCCCCCGCCAAGAAGGGCACCGCGGAGGAGATTGCTCCTCCAGACTCTCAGAAGGCAGATCTGTGAAAGGAAAAGGGACAAGAGGTACCTGATTGAGTTGTGCTGCGGTGTGGGCACTGCAGGCGGCTGGGAATGGCCCAGCCGGACTTCCTGGACGTTTGCTGGAAGCATCGTCATCCTGGGTTAAAGACTTGATTAGTAGCTATAGGACGCGGGATGGGGGGGGTGGGGGGGGTTGCAAGGCGGACACTTGCCCTAGGGTAGTAGCAGTCCGGTCTTCACAGACGTCAATTGCCCCCTGGTGGGGCTAGTTGGGGGTTGAGGGTGTGGTTAATGGGGATTCATTGGAGTGGGTGGCTGCTGACCTCCCGTTGGGGGTTGGGGCACTCCTACACCGCGACAGATACTTCAATGTTGTTGAGGTATAGGGTAGGGGGGAGGCCCGTACTCGGGGAGTTGAGTTGGGGTTTGGTTCAGGGCGTGGGGGTGGGGGGACTCGTAAGGTAGGGGTCAACGGGGCAGCTCATTCACACACAATGGTCACCCAGGTTCGATTCATGTCATATGGGCAGTTACACTCCCCTGCGCCCAGGCGATTGCAGACTTCCCCGGTTGATGGCGGTTAGAGGTCCTCCTGCGGGGCTCCCAGGGCGGCACTGCGAATAGTGAGTTGGAATGTAAGGGGCATGTTGGATAAAATCAAAAGGGGCGCTGTACTGCGGCAGGGGAAAAAAGAGAAGGCAGATGTTCTACTGTTGCAAGAAACTCATCTCCTTGGTACCAAAACCCTTAGTTTGCAGCGCTATGGGTATCAGCAGGTGTTCCACGCTGGTTTTGTCCGGGAGGCCATAGCACACTACTGGGATGAAAATGAGAGGTCGGGGTCGGACGTGGTGACCCTCTGGGAGGCCATGAAGCCCACACTCCGGGGAGTAGACATAGCCTGGTGCGTGAAAGCCCGTAGGGCGCGAGGGGAGGATCTGGAGAAGGCAGCGGATCGTGTCCGCACTCTGGAGAGACAATGCGCAGAGACCGGGGTAGAGGAGGACATAAGACGGCTGCTGCAGGCGCAGCGAGATGCTGCTTCCATACACCTTGCAGAGGCACGACAAGTATGGCTAGCAACACAGAGTAGAATTTACCAGTGGGGGGACAAGTCTGGCTCAATGTTGTATAGACTGTGCCAGGGCACGTTCCAAACTCAGACGCTGCCGGCATTGAGAGATGAGACCGGGAATTCTCTATCCGATCCAAGGGTCATTGCTGACAGCTTTGTGCGCTATTACGCGGCACAATATACCCCTAGGGAATCTCTCCCAGCAGAGGCTGTAGACAAATTTCTAGCGGATCTCCCACCACAGGGGATCTCCGATGAGGAGCGTAGTCGTCTCGAGATTCCACTGTCCGCTGAGGAATTGGGAACGGCCCTTGGAGAGCTGAACGCTGGGAAGGCCCCCGGGTCCCATGGGTTCCCGTACGAGTTTTTTCGGAAATATCATCTCCAACTAGGGTCACATTTCAAGAAGGCGTTAGATGCTGCTAGAGAGTTGGTCCACCTGCCGCCTGATTGGAGGCATGCTGAGATCGTAGTGTTCTGCAAACCAGGTAGACCTCCGGATCGACATGAATCGTATCGCCCTATCTCACTTCTGAATACTGAGGCGAAGATACTGGCGAAGGCACTCGCTAACCGCCTCCTTCCGTTGATCACCACCCTGGTCCACCGGACCAGGCTGGCTTTATGCCGCACAGCGCCACCAGACACAACATTAGGCGGGGCCAAGTGGCCCTGGAAATGATGCGAGCTACCGGCTCCCAGGCGGCGCTTTTGTTGGCCGATATTGATAGAGCCTTCGACTCGCTGAGCTGGGTTTACCTACAAGCGCTTTTGCCTCGTCTAAATCTTGGCCCCCATTTTCTCTCGTATGTACGGCTGCTATATACAGATTTGACAGCGTCGGTACGAGTGGCCGGCGCGATCTCGGACGCCTTCCCTATTGGACGGGGTACCGTACCTGTTCGCTCTCGCGATGGAACCTCTTGCGGCATGGGTGCGTATAGACGCACAGATGAAGGGATTTGAATGGGAGGCTGGGCCATCCGACAGGATTGCGCTCTATGCAGACGACGTACTGTTTTTTCTTACAGACCTCAATAGGACGGGCCCGAGGGTCCTCGATATCATGAGGGTGTTTGGAGAGGTTTCGGAGCTCTATCTTAATGTGAAGAAATCCACCTTATGGACCCTGGGCAGTGGGGTGGCTCTTGGTAATTGGGCGTCTGCCCTACAGGTGGCGACGGGAGGCATTAAATATCTTGGGGTGTTCGTAACGGACATGCCTGGAGTCTCGTGGGAGCGTAACATCGTTCCGGTCTGGGACAGGGTCCGGTCAGATATGAAAACATGGTCTCGTATGCCCTTGAACCTGTATGGCCGCTCGGCCATTTTTAAGATGGTGGCCCTCCCTTGTCTGCTTTACCAATTGCAGAACCACCCCTATCCTATCTCGCCGCAGTGGTTTTGCCAGGTTAACTCGGCGCTGGGCCGCTTTCTTTGGGCGGGAGGTGCTATTCGTGTGGCCCTCCGCACCTGCTTCCTCTCTACGTACTGCGGTGGCCTGGCGTCATCGGACATCCTATCCTACTATCAAGCATCCCATCTGTTGGTACTCAACGAATGGTGGTATGGAGATCGGAGCGATCTGATGTATGCCCTGGAGAGATATTTGATGGAACCGGATACTTTGCATACGTTACTGTACGTGGCGGGGAGGAGGAAGAGGCTCCCAGTGGTTACGCAGGTTGTCTTCCAGGTCTGGCGCTTAGTCGTATGGGATGGTGGAACAGGCTGACTGAGGAGACCCCGCTGTGGCGAAACGGCCGCCTACTGGCTTTGACAACTTTGCACCCAATTCTTCAAGTACCTGCAGTTTCGGCATACCATTTCCCCTGCCTTGGAGGGACTGGACTCCCTACTGGAGTTTAGCCCGCTGGAAGCTAAATTATTTATGGGGGAACTGACTGAAAAGAAAATATCCTGCATTTATCAATCACTAGTTATCCATTGCTCCCCCTCTCTGGACGGCTTGCGGTCCACTTGGGAGAGGGATGTCGGAGAAATTGATGAGGAGGGGTGGAGGGAGGCCCTCGCGGCCCCAAGGGAGGCGGCCATCGCTGTACGGCTGCGCTTTATCCAATTTAAATATTTACATAGGGCTTACTACACGAGAGAGAGACTGTGGCGAGCCGGATTGATTGCCTCCCCTGATTGTTTGAGGTGTGGCAGAGAAGTGGGTTCCTTCCTTCACATAGTGTGGTCCTGTGGGGCACTGGAGAGATACTGGGGCGTGTATGGGACTGCTTGGATGATGCTTGGATGAGGTACTGGGCTGGCAGCTCCCTCGCACATCGCAATTGGGCCTTCTACATGTCTTGGAGCGGGTGGGTGGTAACATATATAAAAGACACTTGTTACTTCTGGGCCTTACGGTGGCCAAGAGGGACGTGGCCCGCACCTGGAAAGATTCTAGGGCTCCCCCGATAGAGGTTTGGAAGCGGGGTTTGGACTATTATATTGGACTGGAACGACCAGTGTTTGAGGCCCGTGGCTGCCCCAGAAAGCACTATAAAATTTGGAAGAGGTGGGCGGAAAACAGGGGGCTGTGGCTGGAGCCGCCGATGCAGCAAGATGTAACTGGTGACCAATTGTTCTGAAGACCAGGGCGAGGGTAGAAGTGTATAACCACTATTGTACAGACTTATTGGTGGTTTAGATTCAGGTGGACATCGTGAACAGGGCTAGGGTGGGACCCGGGAGGGGGTAGCGTTAGGGGATTGGGAGGTATGGGTAGTTCAATGCTAATGTTTATCCTAATCACTGTACTGATTGCTAATTCTCTGCTTTTTGATTATATGCTCACAGCCCCTCCGGTGTTCGGAGTACTGTGGATGTCTTGCAATCTTATCTGAAATAACAATAAAATTTGTTCTGAAAAATTATAGTGGTATCTCTGGCCTCGGATATTTCAGGGTGGTTTGTAATGAATTGCGAATGCGCGCGCCAACAGGAATGCTCTGATTTGGTGAACACACCCTGCACAGAAAGTTGCGCCTGCCATTTTATCTAATAACAGTTCCAGAGGCTGAAAATCTGTGTAAAAGCCCACATAAGGGCCCACATTGGAGATACTCTGACCCCATGGTTGAGAAATGGGGGTGTTAGTGACACAAGCCATGTGGCAAAATAGATTTTTTTAATTGCTCAGGATATTCACAGCGACTCTGCAACCTCCAGCCTAGCCACCGTGTACCATCGTGGGGACATCCAAATATCAAAGTCATTGCAAATATTGGTGAAAATATAAAAAAAATATCAATGAATCAGTAATATGCGTTATTATTGAGATATTGATAAATGTTTTTAAAGAGTTATTTATATAGTGAGTTATCTACTGTGATGGTTTTAATTAATGATATCGTTATATTTTTTTTAATATTGTGGTAGATATTGAATTCCTGCTTTTGCTTTCTGCTTCTGCAACGTAACCGCTGGGATCACGATTACCGACGTCATTGTGATCTCCGGCCTCAGTGCAAAAACGAAAAATAGGTTTTAGAGATGGTTATTCTAGAAATACACTAGAAAAATTTGAGTTTGAAGTGTACAGTGTGTTAAATACTGTAATATCTGTGCATAAATGTGTTTTGACTTTATGGAAAAGGCACAATCGTCACGGTTAAAGGAGTCATCGCGACATCCCAAACAACTGCGAAAACGGAAAATATGTCTGAAAGATGGTTTATAAACAAACTTAGTACAAAAATATGAGTTTAAATATGCATTGAAAGAAGTATGTATATAGTAATATGTGCAGGGCAATGTTCAGAATCGATATTTTTGCTTATTATTTTTGGATGTGTTTGTGGCCATTGAATGTCTGCTTTTGTTTTCTGTTTTCGCAACATGTCCACAGGAATCGCGATGGCAGATGTCATCACAACTTCTGCTATTTTCGCAGAAATGGGAAATGGAGTTTGAAGCCCATTCTTCTGTAAACTTATCAAAGAAAGGGGGTAACTGTTCCAAAGCAAGGCGCAGAAAGTAACCTGCAGATAGACCAAGGTAAAGGGAATGTGGTGGGCCTAGGTGTAAAACTACTGTCTAGAGGCAAGCACTGTCTTGTCTCATGATGCCCTCACACACCCCGAAGGATGTCATGCTTCATCATCGGGCAGTTGCTCCTCGTCGTGCCGGTGCTGCAATTCTCTACGGGTCCCTCAAAGGATCATTTTGGCAGAGATCTTTTGTATAGAATTCCGTATGATGAGTGTGGTGTGTGGAAAAGAGGGTCCTTAGTAAGTAGTGTGTGGGTGAGGATAAAACTGACTAAGGGATACCAGGAGTCAGTGGAATTTAATGGAAGGGTTCCCTTTCTAGATTAAAAGACCCCGAAGGTCATGGGTTACTAGAAACGGCATAAGGTACCCAAGTAACAATAGGTCATAGGTCAACATGTTTTGCGCCTGATTGGTCAGCAAGATCCATGGTGCTTCATCAGGACTGGGTGTAGTGAATAAAAATGTGAGTTATAGTGGGGTCAAGTACCCTAATCGATCAGGGCAGGCAACACCTGTGTATAGCTACGGTGTAGCTCAAACTAAATAGTTTAGCCGCTCCTGTCGCAACCTAGGAATCCAGAGTGGGAGAAAGAGAAAGAGACACCGGAGGAATCAATGTAGACCTCCACAAGTTACGTATATGCGACAAGCATATTATCAGTTGTAGTAAAAACCATGAATTTGGCAAAGAGACAGATGTCAAACATAATAGTTACTGGGTGTGAGGGTACTACCTCTGCATTGGTAGATGCCGCCAACAGCGTGGGGCACCGGCTATAGGTCATGCCATTGCCCACGCCCAACAGCGGGCCATCACCTTTGCAGAGATAGGTAAAAAATAATGGTCACAGTAGTCAAAGGCTGGCAAGCACAGAGAGGGAAGTGATTCAAGTGCCATACTAAAACATCATAAGTGCCATCTGTAAAATCGTGACTCAAAGGAGCGCAGCGGAAACGGGCTCTTACCTACTAGAAGGTAAAGATGTGCTCCATAGGCTAGTGTTTGCGGGCACCTGCTCAGTATCGGGTTGTGGTAGAGTACGTGAGGGAACAAGCAAAGCAAAGGTATTAAAGGCACATTACAAGAACTTACTGGTCTATAAGCGTTGTTTGTGTGCAGGGTCGTGGGAACCCGAAAGCATTTACTCAGTTATCCAGGAGAGCAATGTTGTGCATCACCTACCCACCGGCACACCTGCCTGCATATTGATGGCTCGCTTCGTCTTTGTGCTATAACTAGTATCGGACACTCGAGAGGGGAGTGTCCTGCTTCTGGGTTGTTGGTGGGCAGAGGAGCCGGAGCAAGTGCCTATCAGGTGTGTGTAGTCTCAGTGTAGTGAGTCACGTAAGCAGTGTGTGTAAGGGAAGGTGTTGCCCATGCGTGGTGGCCTTTGTGTAGTGGCCTTATGGACAGTGATAGCGCTGGCCATCTTGAAATCATGAAAGACTGCTATACATGCGAGGGGGCCATCTCCCAGAGGTCTGTTAAACTAAAGGGAGAATCGAGTGGTGTAAAGAGGATCCGTCCAGCGCCATCTTGGAGCGGATTCCATACTGCAGCAAAAGGCACAATGAGGCCCAGAGGATAAGAGTCAAACTAATTGTGTGGCCTAGCAGGTATGGGGAAGTGAAAGTGACTACTAGGCAGGAAGGGGTATATATCGAGGTGTAAAAGATGTGACCGTCAGGATCAAAAAGGGACATCCTAATTGAAGGAAATGATGAGAGATACTACTCTGCAGTGGGGGGTGGCAACGGGGGGACAGGAAAAAGAGTAAAGGGGAAGAGTTCTGCTTGGATGCAAGAAGAAATTAAAAGCCATCAACACAGAGGTGCGAGAGTGTGCATGTAAACTCAGGGTCATCAGTATGATCAAAAGAGGGCATGGCAGGTATGGGATTATAATTCTGTCCATGGTATTTCATTGTTAAGGCCTCTTACATTAGTTTGGAGGCGATGGACCTAGCGTTGTTCGCGTTGCAGGAGCGAGGCATTTTTCCATGTTGGACTTGATTACAGAATGGTCCACTGAATAGCATTGCAAGAGTGCCCTTTGTCAATGTAGTGATTGCACATCTTTGTAGCAGTGCAGCCACTGCGAATGGTGCTCTTGTGCTCGCTTATCCTGACCTTGATGGGTTTAGTGGTCATCCCTATGTAGATGTGATCACAGGGACATGTGATTAGATATATGTAGTTCATAGTGTTGCAATTTGTGTGGCAAGGTTGCTCCAAGATGAAGTCCCCTAGTTGTAGTTTCTTGATATGTTTTGTCAAGGCACATGCATTGCACTGGCCACATGGATAGTCCCCTGTCACCGGCGGTAGGTTCCAAAGTGTTTTATCTGGGCGTTTTTGCTGGGGCGTGGTCATGTGTGGACTAGGTGGTCCCTCAGATTAGTGGTCCTTTTGAAGGCAAATCTAGGCTGTGCTAGATTGAGTGAATCAGAATTTAGGATCTTTCAGTCATGCCGGATAATATTTTTTACTTGGTTGGACAAAGGGATGAAAGTCGTCACATAGGTCATGATGTCCTCAGGTTGACGTACCCTGGTTTCCAGTAGGGGTGGGTGGAATTTGCGAAATTGACTTTCGCAAACTATCGCAAAATTGCGCAAAATCTCCGCGAGCATGCGGAACTTTCGAAAAGATGCGGAGATTGCTTTTCTCGCCCGTTCGTGTTTTTGCATGCTCACGGGGAAATGTACCTCTAACATGCCCATGCGGTCTCTAATGGACGTGGCCATCTTGCTTGCGATGCTTATTTCTTTTTCCGGGTCGAATGACGTGTTCGCGGTCGCACACTCGCGCGGGATAGTGCGACCTGTTACCAACAATCCATCATCATATGGTGCACGCTAACAGATAGGAAAACTAGTTGCCGAACGCAGGGAACTGGTAAGTCGCTACCGCATGTGCAAGAACGTATTTTTAAAGCGCGAACAAGAAAAATCTTCTGTTTCGCTGCAGATTGCGAACGTTTTGACATTTTCGCACCCTCCGCGGAACGCGAAAATGTCAAAATATCATTCCAGTCGGCTCTGGCGGTTCTTGTTTCTTGCCCTTTTTCTAGCTTTTTTAATGACGTCTGCAGGGAAGTGTCTCGCCTTTAGATTACAGGCAAGAGTGGTGGCTTGTTGGTCAAAATCAGTAGTAGAGCTTCAATTGCGCTGAATTCTCAGAAAATGCCCATAGGGCCTTTGAGTGCTGACTTTTGAGTGAGAGTAGGCTGTTGCAGTTGGTTTCCTTCTTGTAGGTCTTCGTGTATAGATGGCGGCCCTACAGGGTTATCAACAGGTCAAAGAAAGGGATCTCCTTGTTGGATAGAGTTCTGGTGAACTGCAAGTAGGAGTTTAAGTCATTGATCCATTCATGGAAGGCAAGGCAGGTCTCCTCCGTACCATTCCAAAGAATGAAAATATCATCAATGTACCTCTTCCATGTCAAAATGTTCTCCTGGAACGGGTTGGTGTCCGTGAAGATGTAGGATGATTCAAAATGTGCCATGTACAGTCCCGCCAGACTAGATCCAAATGTACTACCCATTGAGGTACCCTGTACTTGTTGATAGGTAGTGGTCCTGTACATAAAGTAGTTGATTTTCATGGCGATGGTGATGCAGTTCAAGAAGAAATCCACAGGAGAAGATAGAATTATGGAATCCTGGAGTCGGTATTCACCAAAAACGATGTTTCCTGAGGGGAGATCTCGTCGTCGTTGGCTGCCTGATTCACTAGAATCCTGATGTGGTTCTGCAAATGTTTCGTTGGGTCAGTATCCAGCTTTGTGTAATATTTGCTGTTGTTGAGTTGTCATGTGCACTCCTGCTTGTAGTCGCTGGTATCAAGGATTACCGTGGCTCCCCCTTTGTCAGCAGGCTTGATGCTAATACTGGTGTGTTCTTTGAGAGATGTGATGACCTTGCTGAGGCTTTTGGGTAGATTGTTGAACTTTTCTTTCTTCTTCAATTGATTAGCTTGTTTCAATACAGCTTTTTCAAAAGTAAGGACCTCGCGGGTGCCATACTCGGTGTCGAGGTAAACGTTTATCTGAAGCCCAGAGTGGCATAGAGTGCAACAACAAGAGTTCAGAACAGAGTACAGTGCTGTAGTGTGCAGTAGTGTAGAGGCATATAGTGCAGTGCTGCTAAGTAGAGTACAGTTCAGTGGTGCAGAATAGAGTGCAGTAGCATATCGTGCAATGGCATAGAGGTGAGTGGTGAAGATTAGAGTACATTAATTAAGAGTGCAGCAGCATAAACTGGTGCACAGTAGAGTGCAGTTTCATAGTGTACAGTGGTGTAGAGTAGAGAGGTTCAGTGTATTGTGGCATAGAGTGCAGTGGCGCAGAATAGAGTGCAATGGTGTAGAATAGAGTGCTGTGGCATTGAGAGGTGCAGAGTAGAGTGCAGTGGAAAAGAATACAGTGGCATGCAGTCCAGTAGTGTAGAGTATAGTTGTGCAGAGTAGAGTAGAGTGGCATAGAGTGAAGCAGAGTAGAGAAGAATGGTGCAGAACAGAGTGGTGTAGAGTGCACTGGTGCAAAATAGAGTGCAGTACAGTGGAGTGCTGTGGTGCAGAGTCGAGTGCTTTAGCACAGAGTACAGTGGTGTAGAGTGCAGTGGCATAGAGTGGTGCAGAATACTGTAAAATGGCATAGAATGCAGTGGCCTGGAGTGGAGTGGTGTAGAGTAAAGTGGCATAGAGTACAGCAGCATAGAGTGGTGTAGAGTCAGTTGCGTAGAGTGGTGCAGAGAGAAGAGTAGAGCAGCATAGAGTGCAGTGGCTTAGAATGCAGTGTTGCAGAGTACAGTAGAATGGCTTAGAGTGGCATAGACTGCAGTAGTGCAGTGTTGATTAGAGTGGCGTGAAGTGCAGTGGCATAGAGTGCAATTCTGCAGCGCAATACAAATCCCGATTGATTGATTGAGAGTCCTAATACCAACAAATAAAAATTCCGCAAGAATAAGGAGAGAAGGCAAACAGTCTGAGGGAATACAGCTTCAAGGTTATCAAATCTAACAGCAATACATTTACCTATGTCTATCTACGTGTGTGTGCATGTGTGTGTGTGTGTGTGTGTGTGTATATATATTTATATACACAGATATATATGTGTGTGTGTGTGTGTGTGTATATATATATATCTCGCAGGATTTGCCTCAGCAACAGAAGCTCCACTTCCTATATGGAAAGACAAAGACGGACCCAAGGTTCTTGGTGCAAATTTGGTGAATTTTATTAGATGCCCAGCATATCTGCCATAACGCTTTTCGACCCCCACTCGGGCCTTGATCACATGACCCGCTACTTTGTAACTGACCAGAATTTAAAGTGAAAGTGCATGATATAACGTATGAGACTCAGGTGACCAATACATAAATATCGAAAAGTTACTGAGTACTACTCAACAAGAGGTTCAGTTGGTGCAAATATGCATACGAATAAATATCACATTAAATACATAAATGTATAAATATAATGGAAAAAACAATATGCATACACAGTAAACATAATGGTACTAACGAATGGCATTTAAAATCTATTAAAACATTCCCAAATTGGATTTGTAAAAGCTAGAAATGCCAGTATTTGTTTACCACATTACATTGGATATATAGATACCGTCATCATTATTGCACTTTGTAGTATGAAACATTGTGTAAAACAAACATATTGAACATAAATGTTGATACAATCTTCAAGTGTCATGGTGTATCACTCCTTGTTGCTATTGTTGATCAAAATCAAGCCCAAGTGGGCTGAGGCAAAACTATGTATAATTGTAGTCACCTAGGACTTAATTCTAAACAGTGCATAAGAATCACTCTACTGACCCACTATCGGTGCAGAAAAGTGCAAAGTGCTAAATAAATAATTAAAACAATGTTACTGTGCAAGGAGGGGTTCTGTTTATGGAGTATATACATTCTCATGTTAGTAGTTAAGTGAGATGGAACTAACAACTATATATACATGTTACTTAATATTTCTGGATAATCTTTATAAGCATGTAAAAAAGTCTTCACTGGCATTTAACGCAGACGGTGTCTTGGTGTCGAGCTCCAATATATAACTCGTATCCAAGAGGCGCAAATTGGCCTCTCGGTTCCTCCTCTTCTCAGGGGAGGAATTGCGTCAATAACGAAATATAGTAAATGTACAGGATTACTGTCATGAAACTCCTCGAAATGCCAGGCTACTGGGTAGGCTTGACCCTTCTTGTTGATTGCCCTTATGTGCTGGATTATCCGCTTGTGGGTTGGCAGTTTAGTGCTGCCGATATACCGCAACCCACAGGGACACTCCAACACATAAACTGCAAATTCCGTTTTGCAAGTCAGTCTCTTACTAATAAGTATGGGATCTGGCTTGAAGGGACTGTTGTAGTGGGTCTTATTGCATGCAAATTTACAAGCTATGCAGTTTGGATATTTTTTAAAAACCTTTGTACATTGTATGCCAGTTGGTAGGGGGTTTGAGTTCTGGACTACTCTTAACCAGGCTATGGCTCATTGACCTAGCTTTTCCAAAGGTCAAGACAGGCTTCGCAGGTAGTATATATACCCATATTTCACACAATCACATAAACTGACTGCAATCCCTTACAAGCTAAACAAAGCATATTTTCTTCACAAGATAATTTACCTAAGAGAGCCACTTCACTGCAAAGTCTGCAGAGACAGCGCATAAATACTGTACAACTTGGCTTGCTTGCTGGAGTGTTTTCTGCTTCCAGTTCATTCTCTGTTGGTTAATAGTTTATCACTAACATCTGTTACCATTGACAGACACGTGTTTTATATGGATGTCTTAACTTAGCAGTAACATGCAAAAATGAATCTTTTTTTCAAGCATGGGCTAGAGTTCTATTAGAAATCATCTTGTGGATCAAGGTTGTGCATCCACATCAGGGTATTGAGGGTAATCACAATTTGCTTTTGTGCAATATATGTTTGAAATAGAAGAACCTGGGAGAATCGCCATGTTGCACTTGAATGTAACCCACATCCTGCAGGCACTGCGGGTTGGGTAAAGCAACACAGTAAGATTAAACTACTCAAGGAAAGGGATGATATGGTTTATACACCCAGAAACTCATACCTCCCAGGCAAAATAGAGGAAGGTAGAGGAATAAAGTGGGTTGGTGCAGAGTGAGAACAAGAAACTAAAGGGTGCTTTTGTTTGAGCTACAGCCCTAACACATCCCCAATGAGCCTAGTCATTTGAAACATTATAGTTCCCCCAAAGTCTTCATCCGTGCATGTGAAGAGGACCTTTACTTTCCAAATCTCGCCTAAGCATGCCTGCATTTGAAACATATTACACTGATTTTTAAACATATTAAGGAATTTTGTCTGCAAAAGCCTCTTTCTTGGCCAGGTTTTGGAGCTATGCTTCTTGTTAAAACGTTGGTGTGTTTATTATTCACGAATGAGCTCTTTCAGGTCATTCGGAAAGGAGTTGTATCTGTTTATTTATATGAAAGAAACAGTTCTGAAGCAAATTTCTCTTCTGGTGGTCAATATTAGCAGAAGCTCCTCGCTGTTTCTTGTGGCATCACAGATTTGTGCTCTAGCCACATTGCTTATTATTTATAAATGCAAATCCTAGCGACCAATTTAACGTTATTTATTGGTCAAATCAGGTACCAGTGTGAGGGAGGACCTCTTTTTGCCACACTGGTAGAGGGGGGTCTGTTATATTTCAAGATGGCTGTCAAAGCAACAGTTATCTTCATCCTTTCCATCTTGAAATGGACCTGAGGGGGAAATCCATGAGGTATGGTGGAATAACTGACATGATATGTGTATACGGAAAACACTGCTCTAAATTTAAGGTACACTACCAGTGCTCACATTACAAATGTCCCTGATATGCTGGTGTATTTCCTTCCAGCACATCAGGCCATTTGTGTGCCACTGATGTTGATCAAAATGATGACAAGCGACTCCACAATATTTTTATCCTTGTACAGCCCTAAGAAGTGACACGCATCTCGGTTCTCACTAACATATTCCATAATTTGCACTGCAAGTCTCTGAGATTGTCATGCAATTAATCTAAATAAGATGAATTGTGTGTTCAGTGTCAAAATGTGCTTATGCTGATGGAAACCTCGATTTTGTAGGTCGAGCCTGGGCAGCGCATGTGCTGCTCTGCGAGGCATGCTGTATTTGAGTATGGAGATGAAGCTCCTCCCACTCACCACCAATATTTTTCATTGGTTTGTGTCATTGTCCTTTGTAAATGCTGGCTTCTGATTCGTTAATAGACTTATTTATCCCTCCTTAGTACTGCCTTAACTTCATTTGTAACTTCCTATAAGGACTGGCCCTTTTACTTCTGTTGTTACACAGTATGTCTTATTTAGTCTGTAAGCACTATTTTCTTTAATGAGTTTCTCTACTTCAGGCATGACATGCTTTCCTGCAACATTCAGCGCACCATGCGTGCTTTCACTTTCCAAGCAGCCCGGACAATAACGTCTGCTTCTTTCAAATGAAATAGGTCTTGAACTTACAAGAGTTTGAGCTATTGACAAATGTAATTGACAATGGGGCACATGCACCAAAATTCATTTTTGCGATTCCTTAATACCGAATATTAAGAAAACGCTATTACGGAATCGCAAAGCCAAATGCATCAAAACATTTGCTATATTTTAGCAATTCGCTAAATATTGAAAAATCAAATAGCGATTCCGCTATTACCGAATCAGTAATAGCGAATCCGCTAATACAGAATCACTAATAGCGATTTAGACATATTGCTGCATTGGGATTACATAACAGCCAGGAAGTGAATCAGGGAATGCACACACCTGTTCACAGAGAGAGTCAGAGGAGGAGGTAGACTGGTGGAGCTGAGCAGGAATAAACTGTTTTTGAAGCTGAATCTGTTTGTAAACAACAGCATGGCCACAGAAAAAGGGGAGAACAAAGGTGAAGGAAGGAAAAGGAAGCAGAAATTCAGCGAGAAAGAACTGGAAATCCTCATTGAGGAAGTGGTGTTGAGCCATGATAAGCTCTTTGGCAAACTGTCCCTGCAGGTTGCAGAGTCAGTTAAAAGAAAAATTTGGCTGGCTATCCGAGCAAAGGTAAATGCTGTGGGGTCACACAGCACTCAATCACAGACCTGCGCAAGCGCTGGTATGACCTAAGCAGCCAAGCTAAAGAGAGGGTAGCTGCAGATGTGAACAAAACTGGAGGGGGACCATCTGCGGAACGTGCAAACACACCTCTGGAGGACATGGTAGAATCCACACTGCAGCCAGAGGCATTTGTTGAATTAACCCAGATTGACACCTCTGAACAGGCTGGTACCTCACAAGGTAATACCACTGCTAAATATCTTTCAATGTTAAATGTACCTAAAATCGCCCCTAATGCAGATCCTGGGTAGTGTAGCACACCTGAATCCAGTCCAGTTTTTACTTGCAACACCCACATTTATTATGGGAGTAGTATACAGACAAATGTAAGGGCAAGGCAGAAATGGACCAAAACAGCTTTAGTGCAGCAGAGCACAGCAAGGAAGTAACTAAAGTAGACTTTTTCCATAACAAAATTTAATTTATTAGACATTGCCACATGCTCTGTCACAATGGTGCACCCAACAATAACTGAACTTGCACTGTTTAAAATCACAGATGCCGCTGTGCAGGAGAGAGACTTAGCTGATGTCCATGAACCAGATGCACAGTCTAATGAGGAACCAGAATTGTCAGCATCCTCACCCATACCCTCTCCCACTCAAAGCAGGCCAATAGTCCCACCCCTGCCTGATTTGGAGAGTGATGAAGAGAACCAGACAGGAACTCCCACACAGCAGGCTGGCCACACAACACCAACAGAGGTACCAATGCAGTGCAAGTCCATCCATTTCCACAGGCAGAGGTCCAGGGCAATCCTTATAGCTTCAGAAGACAATGTGGCTGTTGCATGGAGTGGGCTGGAGGGCAAGATGCTCAGGGTCCAGCGCCTGCAAGGCAGAAACATGAGAATCATGCAGGGCCAACTGGGGACTGTGACAACACACATGGGGGACATCTGTGACTGCCTGAGAGAGTTCACACTGCTGTTGTGGAAGGGCAAAAGACAAACACTGAAAACTTTGCAAGTGTTACAACAGCTATGCATGACTTTTGCAGAGTCATCCAGGGTGACCATGCCTCCCATGGTAGGAGGCATCACAATTTGATGGGGCACCTGGATGGTTACACCAGGGTCATCAATAGGCTGAGCACAACAACAGCTCAGCTTTTCCATTGTGCTGTCAGCATGCAAGTGGAGATGAGCCACTGCTGTGGGAATGTGGCCAGGGGCCTCATCCAAGTCACTAATTCAGTGGAACTCCAGACTGCTACAACTGGTGGCAACAACGTCCTTGCAGGGGGGGATAGTGAGGAGGCCTCCAGCCTCAGTAGCCTACTAGCACCTGTAACAAATCCCAGAAGATGCAGTCCTAGGAGCAAAACTGCCACAGAAGGCTCAATAAGGGATGTGGCTTAGCCTACTGAGAGTCCCACAGGAGTGTGTGGCCGGAAAAAGTAAAAACATGACATGTACTATTCTGGTGAGGTAACCAGCAGCATGTACTTTGTTTCCACTGACATTTAAGTGCCAAGGCAATGTCATATAATAGTCTGTATTATTCACACTACACTTGTCTGCACCTGGTACGTGTGCATTAACACTACCAAAGTATTGTTACATTAAACCATTGGGCACCTACTGTGTTGTCTCGTGATTGCCCACCTTAAAAGTAATGTTGAGTGATTTCTGCACGTCTCCGTCTTGCTTCTGTTGCATTTGGACCACATGCCGTTTGTGGTGGTTGTCTTGGCAGGATGTCTACCTCAGGCTCGCTGTCAGAGTATTCCAGGGGAATGCCTCTATTAGTGGCTATGTTGTGCAACATGGCACATGTGGTAACTATTTTACAGCAAGTCTCCAGCCTATACTGTAATGCACCCTCAGTTTTGTGGAGGCAGTAGAACCTAGATTTTAGTTAACCAAATGTCCTCTCAACCACGTTGCGTGTGGAGATGTGTGCCTCATTATATCGCTGCTCACTCCGTGTAGTAGGATTTAGATATGAAGTCAGGATGAAAGAGCACACAGCGTATGCGCTATCACCTACAGGATGTAAAAAGAAAATACATTAGTCACTGCTATGTGTCACCATGGCGGACAGGTGTGCAAAACCATATTACATCAGTTTACAAAGCAAATATCCTTCTCCAAATTCCCCCGCAAGTTGACGTCTGTGTATGCCACTATGTCAGAAGATATGAAAGTCACGTGCACTGCCAGAGTAACTAGTCACTATGTCTGTGATTATGTTTTTAGAATTGCAGATTACTTGAATGTTCAATGAATGGTAAGATTTTCTTTTTCTGCAAATATACTCATTCACTGAGGGGGGACTAATGGCTACATTCGTCCCATCAATGCAACTAATGACATGTGAAAAATGGACAACATGATAACATCGAATCTAGTTTGCTGCAATTCCTGTGGTGTTATGGGGATCCTAACGTGGGTGTGTATACTCTGCAACATGGCATCAAGGAATGAGTTAAAAAATCGCAATAGGGCACTTTTAGAGACACCTCAAGCAACACAAATTACTCCCTAGAAGCTTTCTGAAGCCTGGAGGTGCAGGGAACATAAGACCTGCACATGAGTTGGGATGGTATGTGTCCTGTGAGTCTGACCCTGCAGTACTGGATCCAATTCAGCTATGAGCTCATAGATGGTGTCTGCATTCAGCCTATATTTATCATAAATCTCTTCTTCCATTTGCCCTAGCAAAGAAACGTGCACTTGGAAAATACGCTCCTGTATCCTCCTTCTTCTCTTTGTTGCTGCTCTTAGCCCCATCCTCCTCGCCATGACGTAGAGCGCTGCCATTGTGAAACATTCTGATGCCTTCTGGGACTGTTTAAGTAGTTTGCTGATGATTAGCACCTGATTTGTTCACTTTGAAATGGTTACCAGCTGGTAGAATTTGTTCTTATTTAACACTAAGGTTTTTAAACCCCCTTGAGCTGCTAGACCAAAATGATCAAACTCCATATCACCTCACAACCCCCACTGCCTTGGAGACCTCCCGCTGGAACTAATTGAAGGCTTCCCCCCTTTTTGATTTGACTTTAATACACTAACTCTTGTTCTTTGGCTTCGAGCTCTAAACTCTCCCCTCGCTATTTCTCCTCCTTTTGTACCTCTGCACTCTCTGCTTTCCTTCTCTTTTTTCTAACTTTATTCTCCGGGCCTTGTACTGTTCAGAATTCGACCCTTGCTGGAACTTGGTCTATCTGTTAATTCATGGACAATAGGATGTGCATGACGTCCGGTCACATTCAGTTTGTACCCCAGCGAAGCATTACAGAGGAAAGAACAACTCAGCTTATGGTCCAGACCCGGTCCTACCAAGTTCATCAACTGTACATTCTATCTCATCAAGTTCTCGGTAACTAAGGCCTTCTGCGTGCCTGGTCCCTGAATCTATTTCTTGTCTCCCTTTGCATTAAACTGATTGTAATGTTCTGTCCATTCCACCACTTGATGTCTCCTCGTATTGGTCACATGAATGACGTGATGTACACACATTACTCCGCCCGTTCTTTTGTGTATTTTGTGTTGTAAGTAAAATCAATAAAATTTCCTTGAATTAAAAAGAATTTGTTCTTATTAAAGATATGCTAATTGTGATGTTTTACAGATTTGGTATTTGTGAATTTTTAATGCATAGGATTAGGGAATTCCCATGAGCGATTACTTAATACAGAATCGCAATTTCATATTCAGTATTTAGGGAATCGCTATTTTTTGTGAATGTAAGTGAAATTCTGTGAATGAGCTTCATGCATTGGAATAAGCTATTTTGCGACCGCAAAGAGCCTTTTTTTGCGATTCGCAACGTTTGCTATGGTAAAATAGCTTGACGCATGTGCCCCAATGCCTTTTATTTATGCGTTAATTATCAAAATAGATAAATAAAAGGCATTTTCATTTACAATGCCAATAGCTTAAACTCTTGCAAATACGAGACCTGTTGCAGTGCAAATGCTTTTTCTTTTCTGAGTCCTGGCTGTTGCTTCAGGTCGTTGCTAGGGGACAGATCTCATATTTACCTGCTCAGGCAGAAAGTTTTTTTTTGCCTATCACTGATAATCGAAAGGCTGGCATACTCCGCACATCACAGTGTGCCCTGCTAGTTTTGTAAGGGAAAGTGCTATCCCACCTGGACAAAAGCATAACAGCAGAGCCACTCAGCCTCCCCTCTGAGAGTAGCACAGCTGATGTGGCACTTTGCCAGACTACCAGGAATTTGAATAACTTTCAGATATGCAAATTAAAAGTAAGAGAAATTAAATCTGGCAGCCCAGTGATGGGCCAGGCCTCCCATGCATCACCCACTACCAGCTGCACTAGAAGTCACAGTGAACAGCAGCACTCACTGAACCAAGACATTAGCCTTCTTCTCAGTCTTCTATACATTAGAAAAAATAATGTCTGTTAACTGGGTGGACGTTTTTCATACACACCTGATTCATAGAAGCTCAGACCTCTTCCACTTTCTGTTTTCTTCTCACTAAGTTGCAGAAACAAATCCACGGTGATTGTAAAAACGATGGGCACGATTCACAAAGGTAACGTGAGACTAAAGTCTATTGCAACGTTTGGTATTCACAAAGGGCATTTACTACTCGTAAAGGCCCTCTGTGAACACCAAAAGTTGAACTTACTGACAGTCAGTATTCACAAAGGCCATTTACGAGTAGTTAATGCTATTTTTGAATACCGAAAGTCGTAAAGTTAAACTTTCGTTTCACTTTACTTTTGTGAATCGGGCCCAGCATTTCTATGAGGTTTGTACTATGGGCATTGCAATTAATGGGAAATCTCAATTTTTTAGCAAGTTACACGTGGATACCGTATGTGGAAACCACCCACAAATGAATGTTTGAGGTGAGTGAAAAGGTTATTACTACTATACAATGTACTTCTTGTAGGATGAAAAGATCCAGGAAAGAGGACTCATCAATCTGTTTAGTTTGACCTTTTTTCACATCTGACAAAGTAACCATCTAACATTCTACATGTATATAGTACTGTGCATAACGAAAGATCAATAGACCTCAGCAGTAACAGAATAAGATGCACTGTGGGATGACAGTTGCCAAAAACCTGTGTGGTTATTATCAAGGTTGGTGGAGCAAGAGGACCTGTGTATATGGACAGTCTACTGCCTTGCCAATGTCACGATTGCCCTACTTTACTTAGGGCATGATGTACAAGTTAATCAGAATTTATCACACCCAATAAAATCCAACACCCCTGGATTCAAAATGTACGTAGTACTTTCTGGGCACTAACATTTGGACTTTGGTGATTACTGCATCAAAATCTGCATGTCTTGGTAAATTCTGGGCCTTTTTGCTCTATTAAGTTTTGGCAGAATTGACCTGCTGAAATGTAAAGTACTTACCAGGTGTGATAATCTCTGCATATTTTTATAATTTTGACCCTTGCATGTTGGGATTGGAATGTTCCTTTCATGGTGAAGTGCATATACACCCCTGCCTGATTGCCCAACTGCTTGTGAAAATGGTGTCCTGGTTTTTTATTTGGCACTTTCATCACACTAATTTAGCACGTGAACAAAGTCCAAGTTCTGTCCCTTGAAATGTGACATTCAGAAAGAAACCTGTTCTCTGACCTGGATGAGTGCACCAAGCATACATTCAAAACAGGCATAGGAGTGATTGATATGCCCTTGATCAATAACCTAATGGGGTGGTAGCAGCAAACCATTATCACAGTTCATCATTAGTGTGATCATACCTTTGTCTCTGTGTCAGAGGGAGGGAATTCATTGTACTGACATCTCCAGAAACCTAGGGCCAGATGTAGGTAATTCTATTTTATCACTTCTTAAATACCGAATTTTACCGATTCGGTATTTAAGAAGTGGTAAAATAGAGGGGGGGGTGTGTAGGTGATTCAGAATCGGTAAATACCGAATCGTTAAGATTCGGTATTTACCGATTCTGTAAATACCGATTCGGTAATGCCCATTGATTCCATAGGAATCAATGGGCAATACCGAATCGGTATTTACCGATTCGGTAAATACCGATTTCAGCAAGGGTGCAGGGGGTGTCACTTTGACACCCTCTAGCACCCCAAAGACGGGCATGTTTGCCATGTGGCACACAGACATGCCTTAAGGGCATGTCTGTCTGTCACATGGCTAGGTGTGCATGCACACATGTGCATGCACACCTGGATTCGGTATTTTACCACCCAATTGGATTGGGTGGTAAAATACCAAATCTGTAAGGCTTTAGGGACTCTGAAGAGTCCCACCTACATCTGGCCATTACCGAATCGGTAAAAATACCGATTCGGTATTTTACAGAATCAGTAAATTTACCGATTCGGTAAATGTACAGAATCTGTAAAAATGGCCCCCTACATACCAAATACCCATTTACCGGTCGGTAACGGCCGAAATCGGCCGTTACCGGTCGATAAATGGCCTCCTACATCTGGCCCCTAGTTTGTGACCTGGAGGGGTGCACAAAGCATACCCTCAAAGTGGGCAAAGGTTTACTGTCCAAGCCGTGGATCAATCACCTAACCTAGTGATGGCAGTGTACTAATACAGTAGTGAATTATTAATGAGACCATACCTTTGTCTCTGTGTCAGTGGGTGGGTATTCTACCGACCTCTCACAAACCTAAACTGTGACTTGCTGGGGTGCATACTCCATACCCTCAAAACCGGCATAAGACTACTGTCTGTGCCCTGTTTTAATCACCTAATGTGGTGGTGGCAGTGTACCAATGCCTTAATGAATCATTAGTGTGACCATACCTTTGTCTCTGTGTCAGAGGGAGGGGATTCTACTGACCTCTCCTGCATACGGTTCAACTGTTATGTGAGCCCTGAGTTTTGGCATTAACATTCCATATGTGTATCAAGTATGTGCATTTGCATTGAATGTGTAGCAAATTTATGGTTATAGAACGCTGTGTGTTGTGGAATCTGGGTGCTGGGACCAGTGGAATGGTTTTCGTATGGCACAAGATGGACAGTGGATACATCTTCCCCAGACACTGGAAGAGTATTGATTGCATTCCAGTGGCTGTAGTTTGCATACCCAGACACTGAACTGAAGGAGGATATAGAGAGATTTCTGCTTAGAAATTCACAACAACCTTGTTTGCAAAAGGGTGCTAGTTAGTTTTTCCTGAGTACGGCTATTTGGTGGATGGTAGGGATAAGGGATTGGAATGCTGTTTCTGTTTTTCAAGGTTAGGAAGTCTCTAGGTAGGGTCTGTCATTTTGTGTGCACCGGATTACTGCTTCAGGTGAAGAGATCTCACACTTCATTGTGCCCTTGTTTTGGAAATTCCTGCTTTGAAGCAGCATCATTCTTATCTGCTGTGAGAACCATCAACTTCAATAAAGGCTGTGGCTGAGGAACAGCTAGAGAATGACAGAAACTGAACCACCCCAAACCATTTCTGAAACCTTAGACAGTGGATCCACAGCCACTGTGAGGAAATTGTGTATATAAGCGGGGCCCAAACCACCCCACTTTGTTCCAGTTTCAAGTTCTTCTTCACCAAGGAAGGGAGAGCTCCACAGAGTACCTGAAGGACTGCTGAACGGTCAGTGATCAGGACTTGTATCTCCATGACAACCAGTCTCGCAGGGGTGAAGGGACATCACCTGAAATCAGAACCTTCTGCAGAGGGAAAAGAGGTTCTGCCTAGAGACACAAAGCATACCTGCCTGATTCTGTAGGAGGATCCACTGTCGAGAAGGAGAATCCCAGAATGTTCCTGGCATGGGGAATAACCTGAGAGAGTGAGTAACTGCATGGGAGCGAAGCCAGAAGAAACCCATATGTAGAAGGGATCTGCAAATAAGAAGCATCATGTGGAATTGGCAGTCCACTGTAACAGAGAGGCTGGTGCTTCCACTGCTGACTTTGGAGTTAGAAAGCTCGATCAATGCTGATGTCAGAGCAGTTATCAGTCTTCAGACCACAATTGCCAAAGACCTTCACAAGGTCGAGATCAGCTCATAGGTCACACGTTCCGTATTAGTGTTTGTACTACAAACTGCTCAGGGAAGCCACAACTACTAAAGACAAGAACTACTGTGGGAGCCACTGCACAGAGATCTTCAAGGAGTCAAGATTCAAGCAAAGACGCTGAGAGGACACAACTGCTGCCCCAACATCTCAAGAGCCATTTCCTTAAGAGTAGAACTTGAGGAAATGGCTCCTTCAACCTAGACTGCAAAAATAACTGTGAGTAAACAAGAGACTGAGTAGCAGAAACAAGATTACTGGATGAAAGTAAGACTTTGAGAATAAAACCACAAAGAACAGAATGTGAATTGAACTGTGACACCTCAATGCCTGGGGGTGACTTAAGGATAATAGGCGTGTGCATACTCAGTGCCTTGTCCCAAATTATATTATAGGAATTGCAGACACTTGGGAACTCCTCACTGGGGTAGGATCTAGTGCCTCAAGGAAGGTTGCAAACAGGATTTGCTTAATTGCACGGTATAGCATTATGTATTGGTATGTGATTAAAGTACTTTAAAGTTAAACTCTGGTCTCAAAAGTACATTATTGTGTCTGTTGGTTGACTGTTGAGTTCTGAGCTCCTGTCCCCTCAAACTGCCTTCCTGAGAAGTGTTTGAATACTTGTCCTCCCTACCCTGTGAGCCAAGTGTGGAAAGGGAATACTAGGCCCAGTGTGCAGAATCATAGTAGGATCGACCCTAGGACACCAGTGGTAAATGATCTCTATTACCGTGGTTCAATCTTAGTGTCTTATTTGACCAAAAAAAAGAGGGGTACATACTGTCTATCTCTTTCAAAAAAGAGGTCTGTAATACACATGGAGCTTCACTAAAAAGAAAATTAAATAGTGTAAGTATAGACATTCTGATTAGCGAAACTCGACCTATTATTGAGAGTGGGAGCTGGTTCCATCTTGCTAGCTGAGATTTCACCTTTTTCAGCAGCGGTGAATAATTTAAGTGGAATACATCTTCTACTCTCTTTGTCACATAAATCCCTAGGTATCTCTTTGGGCGAATATTGTATACCAGTCTAAATTCTGTTAATAAGGAATTAGCGCCATAATTGCATAATATGATTTCTGTTTTGGTCTTATTAATTTTATAGCCTCCTATCTCTTGAAAATCTGAAAATATCCTCATGATTTCCGCCTGGGTGCCTGTTTTCAAATCCAGAAAAAGAACAATGTTGTCGGCATTAAGCTTTCTATTTGTCATCCCTTGAACAGGGACTGTATGAGCTTTTCCCCCCTAATTGCCATTGCTAATGGCTCTATAAATAGAGCATATAAACTCGGGGAAAGGGGAAAACCTTGTCTGGTGCCTCTATTTATTTGACATTTTCCTATATTTACAGAGTTGATTAAAATTTACGCCTGGGAGTTGCTTTAATAAAATATAAAGTCATTTAGGAAACTGAATTTTTCTAAAATCGAAAACAGACAGCTCCAAGGGTTTTTCTGCAGCTAAAAACCAGACCTGACCCTCGATATTGTTTGTATGAAAGAAGTCCAATGCTTCTAATAAAACATTTGTATTGGTATGAAGCTGTCTCCCTGCCATAAATCCACACTGATCCACCCTATAAGTGAGCCAACCATTTTATTTAGTCTACTGGCGAGAAGTTTAGTAAATATTTTATAGTCAACATTTAAAAGACTTATAGGCCTGTAGGAGTTCACATTCTCACTGTATTTATCCTTTTTTTAAATGCTGACCACTACTGCAGTACGAAAGGATACTGGCGGATCACCCCCATGTCATAAATAATTTGCAAGTCTTAAAAATTCAGGGCTAAGTATTGTAGAATTTATTTTAAAGAATTCCACAGGAAAGCCATACTCCCCGGTAGTTTTACAATCAGGCAAGGAGCTAATAACTAAATCTAGTACTTCTTTCGTGAAATCAGCTAGTAATATTTCACTGAATTTCTTGTCCAAAACTGGGATTGGCAATTCCCGTAAGAATTCATTAACTGCTTCTGAGGGGACCTGATGGCATGTATGGTAAATATCCTTATAATGTTTAAGAAAAATCTCGCCTATGTGTGATGTAGTCTTTAATCGTGTTTTAGTTGCTTGATTCCAAATGCTCTCGATTCTATTTCAAACCTGCTTCTCCTTTGCTTGCCAGGCTAGGAGCCTTCCTGTATATCCGCTGTCTTTATAGCCTGTCTGGAGGTAAGTCCCACTTGCCATATTTCCTAATTCATAAAAAAATACCCTCATTCTCATTTTGGCATTCAGAACCTCCTGCCTAGTATTTGGGCTTCTATTCCTAAAGTGGTCTTGATACGCAGAGGAAAGCCTGTTTTCTATCACCATTCTCTCCTCCTTTTTGGCCCTCTGTTGTGGAATATCCTTTGAGGTGAATATGCCTCTTAATGTAGCCTTAAATGCATCCCATATTACATCAATTGGAGCAGAATCTTTATTTATAATAAAAAAGAAACTAATCTCCTTCTCTATCTCTATCTTCTGCTAGATAAAGTTTGTTAAAATACCACCTTCTCGATACTCCTTCATCTGTCTTTCCTACAATGATTTCAATTTTAATCAAGGCGTGATCTGAGAAAGCGTTTAAAATATGTTCATATTTACTAATTGTAACGTTATGCGAAGTCAGGAAAAAATCCATCCTTGATGCTGAATCATATTTTTCTGAATAGCAAGAGTACCACCATTTGACTGGGTTATTGAGACGCCAACTAGCTATGATATCTAAATCTGTCTTGCAGCTGGATAGAGCGATGGCAACTTGTGGTTTATTTTGCCTTCGCTCTATTTTTGTTGAGTCAACAGAGGGGTCCAGTAAAAAGTTAAAATCGCCTCCCCATATAATCTGTCCAGGTATACCTGATCGTGCTTGCTTTCATTGTAAAATAGGGAGCAGATCATCTATCACTGGTGAATAAATTGTAGCAAGTATAAGATTTACCGGGTTTATTGTCCTGTGGAGCAATGTTCATCTACCACCCGGGTCTGAGTGCGATGCTTCAACATGGAATTCAAAGTGCTTGCCTAAAAATATGCCCACACCCCTCTGAGCCATACCTGATACAGATGCACAATAAAAGCCTGCCCAGTTTTTTAAAATGTTACGAGCCTCAGATGAGATTCGAAAATGTGTCTCTTGTATAAAGATCACATCAGGGTGATGGCCTTTCAGTCAACTTTCTATTGCATAGGTGTTACGTCTAATATTTAAACCATTAATGTTAAGGGACAGGATTGTCAATTTATTCCTATTCATCCTAGGTCTTTAAAAAACAGGAAAAAATTACTTGCTTGGGCCACATACCACAACAAATACCAACTAAAGTGTGACTTGTGCGGAATGTGCAAAATGCGCATGTAAACAGTAACTCTGAATAGTAACCAAATAATTATTTTCCTAATAGCAGTAAACAGTCTAAAGTATTCTTGATAAGGATCAAAGCTTTTCTTCCTAATAGGAAAGAAGTAGACTGTATTGCCAACTAGTGTACAAACCTTTCATATTGTGCAAATCACGCAAATATTAGGCCAATGTACCACGGTGCCAATTATGCCAATTGTGCAAAGTATACATTGAGCAGGGTATAATAATCAAAAAGTAAGAAAACAGAGAGAAAATCCCCACCTCTTCTTCCATATAATGGTCAGGTTAATGCAATGTGCAACATAGCAACATCATATTAAGCAGCATCTTTTCAATAACAGCTAACAATAGAATTTGATGTGCAACACTGTGACTTACGCCTAAATATTAGAATATTAAAGTGCCCCATGTGTAGTCTCCTCTTAAAAAGTATGTTATGATTCACAAACTGTTGACCGTATATGAACGATTTCTCTGCAGATCCTATACTTATTCAGAAACAATATGATTTCACCAGCAAACTCTCTTTTTTCAACTGTTTCACCCCCACCACCATCCCCCCACCCTGTACTCCTCAGAGGGAGGGAAGTCCCAGCTATTCCCACTATTCCCTCCTTCTCCCTCTTTTTACTGGATGCCATCTTGTTGCATTCTTTTGAGACTCCTGATCCCCCTCATAACCACCCTTGATTGCTTTGAGGGTATCTCATGGCCCTTCTTAAACAAAACCTATTGTGATACAGAGCCGCTTTATGACTACAGAGTCTCCTTTTCTTATGGAGCCTTTAATTCTTCAAAAAGGTTTGGGCTTCCGATACATCCGTAAAAATGAAAATGCTTCCTTTGGCTAGTACTTTTAATTTAGATTGTTGTACGATCATAGCCTGTGCTCCTTTAGCCTTAAAAGAGTCAATCACTTTGATAACGTCCTTCCGTCTATGGGCTGAAGCAGCTGACATATCAGAGAAGATTTTTAAATTGTTGATCTCGGCAGTTTGAAAATGATCTCTTTAGTATTGCTGCACTTAAGATTTTTTCCTTAATTCTGCAGTCAGAGAAATTCATTAAAATTGTACGTGGATATCTAGCATGTAAATGTTCATGCGCGGGAACTTTATGGGCTCTGGTAATTGTAAGATCCCCTTGTAGCTCTTGAATTGCTTTCTCCAATAAAGACTCAGTCCATTTTACCATTTCTGCATTCTCCAGGCCCTCCGGTATTCCAAAAAGGTGCAAATTGGACCGTCTGTTATAATTCTCAAGATTTTGAAGTTTTGATTCCAACTGACACTTATCCAAATTTAATGTACAAAGATCCTTTTGCATAACCGTGATATTATCCTTCAGGGCTGAGATGCGAGTCTCCCCTTCTATGATCCTTTTAGGTTGATTACTTAGATTTTCCTTGAGTTTAGTGAGTCTGTCATGTAACTGTGAAATTTCAAGTTTTTGGGATACTTTAAAGTCTCTTAATTCTTGCAGGATAGTTATAAGCATTTCTTTTATTGAGGGGTCCCCCTTGGCTTTTTTTTAGAGTATTTGTTGACTCTTGTTAAGGACAGATCTATTTTCTTTTCTGCTTTAGTTGGAGATTCTGAGTCCAACTCTGCCAGAGCTCCCCTCCCGATTTGTATGTTACTGTCTACTTTTTGCGTTATCCGTGCGGATGTTTGATCCTCGCGAATAGATGAATAACTAGTCAAAGGTGTTTCTGTAGGATCTAGCACTGCTATCATGTTTAGTTGGGGCTGTGAATGAATTACTTGAGCTGACGGAGTGGCAACAGATTGAGACTTTTGCCCTTCAGGTCTTGTTGGCAACCTTGCAAATCCTGTTGGTGCAATTGGCCTGTTTGGTCTGTTTGCTCTTCAGATCTTTGGTCCTCCGTATTTACAAGAGGAGAGCTATTCATCTTACAACGCACAGCAAAAGGTTTGCTGAAGAGAGGATACTGCTTCGGCCTTACCCAGTTGTTATCTTCCCTATTGGGTGTAACATCTGCTCCGGCCGCGTCTCCTTCTCCATCTCCTTCTTCACCTCCTTCTTCACCGCTTATAGCCAAAGAACTTAAGTCTGCTGAGTGCTCAGATAGAGTTTCCTCTTCCTATGAGAGTTCGTATGGGGCGCTTTGTCCAGACTGCTTGCTTTTCTCAACCAACGCCTGTGCTTTGACCTTTAACTCAATTCTATGCTGGGCATTTCTTTGCCCCATACGGACTCCGTTTGGGGCAGGCATAAGTGTTAGTGGTGATTGGCCATAGGCTTTAAAAAACTCAGTTCCTGCACTGGCGCCGGCATTGGTCTGTTTATTCTGCATATTTCCACCGCCCTTATGTTATTGATTTACTTTATTGATTTAGTGACCTGACGTCAACTTTCTTTTCAGCAACTCAGCTCAGTTTAGTTAAGCACAGTTAAGCTCTAATCACTGGCTCTCTAAGCACTAAGCACAGGCTGTTAGCAGCATTTCTCCCCCTCTATAGCCGGTGGTAGTGCGCCCCCCAGAAGGTACCTAATTGCTCTTCGTTTGGCTGGAAGAGTAGACAAGGGTAAGGAGGTGCAGCGCCAAGCATAAAGGGTGTTAAAGGTGTTAAAGTCCCACTTGATATCTTGAGAGACCAAGGTTTTGTAGGCCTGGAGTTTCCTGAGAGTATCCTGAAAACCTCCTGCCTTTCAAAAAATGCCTTGGCTGCAGGTCCCCTAATTCGAAATCTGTATCAAATCTGTCCTACCAGTCTGCGGGTCACAGATCTACTGGTCCCCGGGTTTTCCATGTTGCCGCAGTGCCTCTGCACCGCATCGCTGCATCGTTGTGATCCTCAGCAGCATCCAGAGGCGTCCAGAGGCGTCAGACTTTCCTTGCGCCTCGTGCCTCCCGCCTCCACCCCGCCTCATCTTGCCCCCACTCCACCACTCCACCAAGACCAACGGCATCAGGCAAACAGGCAAGAAGACAGTGGGAGGTCACGCCAGCCTCCCAGTCACATTTGTGACAGAGTAAGCCATCCACCAAAATCTAAAATAGGCCTTTAGAATGGATTTCTTCAGTGTGCATGTGTATGGTACTGCATTGTGTATGGGGTCTTCAATTGTTTATCCCTCCACCCCCCGGCACAGTAACCAAAGATAAGCACGCTGGGCCCGATTCACAGAACTAACTTAAGACAAAATCCTATACTTACTACTTTTGGTATTCACAGAAGTTAGGATTTTGTCTTAAGTTTGTCTTAAGACAGACTTAAGACAAAATCCTAACTTCTCTGAATACCAAATGTAGTAAGTTTAGGATTTTGTCTTTAGTTAGTTCTGTGAATCGGGCCCCCACAGGCCAATCCCAAAGCCATTTCTTCAGGCCAGAATACAAAGACATGTGACCCATGAACAATTGTAGAAAAATCTGACCCAAACTTCAGTAAAAAGACATAGCAAAGAAATATGGACTCAAACACCAGAAGCAGCATATATGGGATAAACCATGGAATGGTGCAGGCACAGAAAACAAGAAGGATGTATATAGACAATAGGCTTGTGCAAAATGTCAATTACGCCTGAATAATCGGAGTCCTTTTGACAATTTTGCATCACACTCTGATGCAAAATTACTGATAATATCACAATTACGCCTGTTTTCATAATTAAGAGTAATTTGGGAGAAAATAACCCTACCACAAGAGCACATTTAGTAAAGCATGAGTGGCTGGTTACACTACTATTTATGTTTTGTTGCATTTAGCACAAAATGCATCCTTCTTCAGCTCGGAGAATGGGGTGTGCATCAGTCTTGGTGACCATATGGAGCCAATGATAGTCTAAACCGAAGTTCAGGTGTGACACCGGGTGGAGCAGCCTTAGGGACCAGAACCACTGAACTGGACTAGGGCTCAATAACTCCTAACTCCAGCATCTTAGAGACTTCCTTGCTCTATCAGACAACCTGTATGTTTTGTTCTTGACAGGTGGGCTGTCTCCAATATCAATATCATGAGTGCACCAAAGGGTGACTCCTGGGGTGAGTGAAAACAGTGGAGCAAACTGTCCCAGCACCTGGTCTCTCTGCTGTTATGGGGTAAGTGTTGGGGAGAGGATCACACCTTCCACTGACACATCCTGCCCCATGGAATACAGGAGGACTTCCACCCTGGCATCTGACCAAGATCCTGGTCAACTCTGACCTCTCAAAATGTGATTTCAGGCGGTTGACGTGTAGGATCTTAAGGGGTTCCTAGGTGTCTGCAAGTCCACCAGGTAAGTTACGTCCCCTTTGCATTCCTTCACCTCAAACAAGCCAGACCAACGGGCTTGCAGAGCACTGGGCTCTACTGGTGCCATCACCCACCCTTTTGAACAGGCTGAAATTCAACCAGAGCAATATTCCGGATGATCCAATATTTTATGTCATCTTGGCTAGCTTCCAGATTCTAATGGGTGAGTTTCTGAAAGTGGGCTGTCTGGCTCCTGAAGGCCAGCATGTAACTGCATATATCCTGGGGTGGCTTCGTGGGAGCTTGCGTACAGACCTACTTCATCAAACTGAGCGGACCTCTCACAGGGTGCCCATACATAAAATGTCCAAAAGGGCTGAAGCCAACCCCCTTCTGCAGTACCTCCCTGTAAGCAAACAACAGGCATGGCAAGAGGACGTCCCACTTACGCCTCATGGGCTCAGAAAGACCCATATGATGCCCCTCAGTGTTCGGTTGAACCTTTGAACCAACCCATTGGCCTGGGGGTGGTAAGGGGTAGAGGACCTATAGGTTACTCATGCCTTCCACATGGCCTTCATGTACAGAGACATGAAGTTAGTACCGCAGAGAGATACCACCTCCTTGGGGAAACCCACAAGGGTAACGATCCCCATAAGTGCCCTGGCTACAGCAGCCACAGTCACCATCCTCAAAGGGATAGCTTCTGGGTACTGGGTGGCATGGTTCACCAAGACCAGGACAAACAAGTTGCCCATGGCTGTTTTGGGGTCCAGAGGCTCCACAATGTCAATGCCCATCCGCTCAAAAGTGGTGCTCACTACAGGAAACGGTTGCAGGGGAGCCTTGCATCTTTTCCCAGTCTTGCCATTTATCTGGCAGGTAGGACATGACCTGCAGAACTCATCTGAGGCCTTCCTCATTTAGGGCCAAAAGAAGTGGGTGACAGGCATGTCAAAGGCCTTGTCTTGCCCCAAATGACCTACCAGACACACACCATGAGCCAGACCCAGTAGGAAAGCTCTGAAGCTCTGGGGTACTACCAGCACATGGGCTGGCCCAGGCTCAGCAATCTTAAGCTCTCTATACAGGAGACTATTTCCCTAATAAATCAGGTGAGTTCCAGAGGTGTCACCAGCTACCTGGGCCTCGGCCTGCTTCTGAAGACCCACAACGATAGGCAACTCATTCTGAGACATGCAGAACTTCTCCCTGGGTGGACCTCCTTTCTGCTGACAATGGGTCAGCTCAGGTAACTTCTTCCCCTGTCGGGTCTGGGGCATTCCCTTCAGGTTCAGCCTCATCCAGGACCATGGGAATTTCTGGGGTGGGTTTCCCATGCTCCTAGCCCTTCCCCTTCTTGGCAGAGGTCTGGGCCACTCTTTTAGGCTTCTGGACCTTCTGACAACCCTCACGTTCAGCCATGGACCATGTGGTCAGACATACCCACTCAGGCAATACCAACATCTCCAAATGTGACATGAGCTCCACCACCTTCCAGGTGGTATGCTGCAGGTCATTGCCCAGCAAACAATTCACAGGCATGGATGGGCTCACAGTTACCCTCAAGGTACCCTAGGAGCCCCCCTATCAAAGGAAACCTGAGCCACCAAAGGTTGGCCCTCACTGCTGTCTACAGCAACTACTTGGTGGACCACATTAGGGACTACTTGCTCTGAAGACACCAGATTACACGGGGTAGTGGCCATGCAGGCTTCTGTGTCCCTCAGAGCCTTCACCCTCCTGCAAATGATGGTCACCCACTGCCTGTACTTACTAGTGTTGTCAGGCATGAGGGTTCTCTGGGCCATCTCGGTGTCACCAAGGGAAACTAGGGTTATCTCAGCTGGCACCCCATCACAAGCTGGGACTAACTCCTCCCCAAGCACTACACTTGCCATTCCAAGTGACTGCCCACCGGTGGAGGGATGTGCATTCTTGGGACACTTGGGATCCTCCTTGAAGTACCCTTCCTGGCCACAGGCAAAGCACTTCAGTGGTCCCTTCCCTGCAGGGTTTCCTAAAGGGAACCATCTCTTCTTCTTAGCAGGGAATTGGGAATCCTTACACTGGAAACTAGTTTGGGACGCATTAGAGGACTCCTTACATTTATTTTTGTTCCCCCACTTCTTCTGTTGAGGATTCTGGCCACCCTTGGTGGAGTCTCCCACATACAACTTCTTTTGAACCCTAGTGCTGAGCCAGAGGTCTGCCTCCTTAGCAACCTTCCTGGGATCAGTAAGCTTACTATCAATCAAGTGCTGTAAAACAAAGACTAATGCAAAACAACAGGTGATGGACAGAATGCAGAACAATGTCATACATTCACCCCAGTACAGAGATCTGGGTCTAAATCCATCCTTTTTTTGCTCACCATGCTTTTCCAGTTTGAACCCAGCTATATGCAAATCAGTCTTGACCCTGTGCCCCCTGGGAACAGTCCAGCCCGAACTGCCAAGCCAGGTCCTCCCTGGACTGGAAACAAGCATCCAAGGACCGGTTTCGGGCTTTCAGCCCTCTTCAGCCTGGATAGCTTGATTCCAGTGGCATGGAGAGCACGGGACTCACGTCTGAGCATACCCGTCCCACTCAGGGTGACAAATGCAAAACAACAGGTGATGGACAGAATGCAGAACAACAATGTCATACATTCACCCCAGTACAGAGATCTGGGCCTAAATCCATCGTTTTTTTGCTCACCATGCCTTTCCAGTTTGAACCCAGCTATATGCAAATCAGTCTTGACCCTGTGCCCCATGGGAACAGTCCAGCCCGAACTGCCAAGCCAGGTCCTCCCTGGACTGGAAACAAGCATCCAAGGACCGGTTTCGGGCTTTCAGCCCTCTTCAGCCTGGATAGCTTGATTCCAGTGGCATGGAGAGCACGGGACACACGTCTGAGCATACCCGTCCCACTCAGGGTGACAAATGCAAAACAACAGGTGATGGACAGAATGCAGAACAATGTCATCCATTCACCCCAGTACAGAGATCTGGGCCTAAATCCATCGTTTTTTTGCTCACCATGCCTTTCCAGTTTGAACCCAGCTATATGCATATCAGTCTTGACCCTGTGCCCCATGGGAACAGTCCAGCCCGAACTGCCAAGCCAGGTCCTTCCTGGACTGGAAACAAGCATCCAAGGGCCGGTTTTGGGATTTCAGCCCTCTTCAGCCTGGATAGCTTGATTCCAGTGGCATGGAGAGCACGGGACTCACGTCTGAGCATGAATGTATGACATTGTTCTACATTCTGTCCATCAACAGTGTTTTTTGCAATTTTCACCACGAGTGGGCTGGGTATGCTCAGATGTGAGTGCCAGGCTCTCCACACCACTGGAGCCAAGCTATCCAGGCTGAATGAAGGCTGATAGCCAGAAACCGGTCCTTGGATGCTTGATTCTGGTCTGAGAAAGACATGGCTTGGTAGTTCGGACTGGACTGTTCCCATGAGGCACAGGGTCAGAGCTGATTTGCATATAGCCAGTGTCTAACCCAGGGTGGTGTGGAGTGCAAAAAAACGATGGATTTAGGCCCAGATCCTTGTACTGGGGTGAATGTATGACATTGTTCTACATTCTGTCCATCAAGTGTGTTTTTTTGCAATTTTCACCCCGAGTGGGCTGGGTATGCTCAGACATGAGTCCCAGGCTCTCCACACCACTGGAGCCAAGCTATCCAGGCTGAATGAAGGCTGATAGCCAGAATCCGGTCCTTGGATGCTTGATTCTGGTCTGGGAAAGACATGGCTTGGTAGTTCGGACTGGACTGTTCCCATGAGGCACAGGGTCAGAGCTGATTTGCATATAGCCAGTGTCTAACACAGGGTGGTGTGGAGTGCAAAAAAACGATGGATTTAGGCCCAGATCCTTGTACTGGGGTGAATGTATGACATTGTTCTACATTCTGTCCATCAACTGTGTTTTTTGCAATTTTCACCCCGAGTGGGCTGGGTATGCTCAGACATGAGTCCCAGGCTCTCCACACCACTGGAGCCAAGCTATCCAGGCTGAATGAAGGCTGATAGCCAGAAACCGGTCCTTGGATGCTTGATTCTGGTCTGGGAAAGACATGGCTTGGTAGTTCGGACTGGACTGTTCCCATGAGGCACAGGGTCAGAGCTGATTTGCATCTAGCCAGTGTCTAACCCAGGGTGGTGTGGAGTGCAAAAAAACGATGGATTTAGGCCCAGATCCTTGTACTGGGGTGAATGTATGACATTGTTCTACATTCTGTCCATCAACTGTGTTTTTTGCAATTTTCACCCCGAGTGGGCTGGGTATGCTCAGACGTGAGTAAAATTAAACGAGAGGGTTTTAAGTGTACGGGTTCTATAGGCGCTCTAGCTAAGTGAACGTAAGTATGAGTTGCTCAATAATACTGGTGCAAGCAGGGAGGGGAGACCCTTGAAAAAAACCCTCAATTAGAGCGCAGAAATTGCACTCTCACAACTAAAAACCCAAAATCCTGCGCACTCAAAGAAAATCACAACAACAATGTGTCAGTCAGTTCAAATAAACACAATTGAACAATCTTGTCCAGCGTCGTTTTCTTTGGAGGTTTGTGTGTCACTCCTTTTATTTGATCAGTAGATAGGATAATAAGATACAGCCAGCCGACACGTGTTTCATTGTAGGGCTGTACATGAACAGACACTGCAACTGTTCAGGGCTGGAAAATTCAAAAGGAATGACCTAAGTACCACTCCTTTAAGTTCAAGTCAAAGCATACTAATAGTAGGCTCTGTATCCCAAGTGACATTTTAGCCGAGGTACACCTCCTTGTGTGGAACCCCTCAAATTTGTTAATAATAGTACAAGGGTGATCTGATTAAAAACACATTAGCTCCTGCTGTATTATCACATTGCAAGATTATTGAAAAAAGATTACAGCTGGCAAGGGTCATGCAAACACCCGTGTCGCTATTCTAACATATATACATTTGTATGTGCACCAAAACAATGCAAATTACAAGAATTCAAAAGTGCTCGCCACCAAAGAAAGAATACGTTTGTACTTGATCGAATCAAAATAATGGTACCTTCAATGTAGAAATGTAAATCCGTAGGCTAATCCCATTTGAAGAAAGGGTAAAAAGAAGAGGAGGGAAAAGGACAGGAAATTACCAAAAACAAAATATATCTCTCATGGTCTCCATAGTCACACTTTCTTTACTCCCAGTTATTAACAAGCGAAGTTTAACTTACCCCAATTCCGGTGATAATTCCAACCCGGAAGGGTAACCATATGTTGTATTTGCACAAAATCGGTTGTCACTGTGAAAAATAGGGTTCAAGATTACAATGAATCTTAACCTGCGATGTATAAGAAAAATACATCGTTGAATACCATTTAACATTCTATCTAAAATCCACGGGCCAAGATCATTGTAGCCACCAACAGATCTCCAATCATATGTCAAACTAACAAAAGGTGGCCTGGAGATCTGAAATTTCCTGAGTCTTTATCCAGGTTATAAACAATTCTACGAGTCCTTATTCTCGCTCAAAACAAGGTGTAATCCCCTACATTCTATATGCACATTGTATTAAGTTACATCAAAATAAGCACACCGGTCCAGCTTACCAGGTTTCCTCAAATGCACACTGTGCAATCCCAATATTCAATCCTTTGATTAATTATTAACTCGAGTCCGTATCAACTCCAAAATCCAAGAGCTTCGCCTTCGCATTAAACGTGAACACGTGGTGCGTGTATTACGTCAACCTATAAGAAACCAAGAAACGGCTTGTCACTAATCATAATATAAGCCATCCTAAGTGGTAATAGCCATTTCTATATCACAGAATCTAAAGAAGAGTATCTACAGAAGCTAGATCATACCTTTGGCAGAATCGCCCTCGCGCTACTGGCGTCTCCGACCCGGAAGTGAATCGGGTGACGTACGGGAAGTGCTGTATAAATACACCGAGTTGGAAACGCTGAAACGCTGACCCCAATGTTGGGATGTTATAAACGATGTTGCGCTGGTCGAATAATTACGAAAAAGATAAATCCCATAGTGTACACAACATCCGAAATCATCCGTAATTGGTCAACTATATTCTACATAAGAAATATGTCATGCCTAATTGCCGGATAAAAATATGTCATATTACTAGAGAGCATGTGTAAATACGACCAAAGCCTCAATAGAGGGTTCAAAATAAAAAATGTGAATGTAAGGGCAAAGCTCCACTGCCAATTAGTTTCTATCTCCTCAAGACCAGATCGTCGATATAATAAATTGTGGGCCAAATATTATAAAGGACCCTATCTCAATGCACACCAAAAAAATATACTTCAGGACAGAAAAAAGAGAAGAAGAACCAGTCAGACCCTAAATGGCCATGAGAAATCGGTAAGAGTAAGGTGGAAGTAGGACAGAAAAGTATATGCATAAGTTCAAAGCAAACATATAAATAGATTCAGTCGCATATCTGCCAAACTGAATGGATGCCACATTATAAGCGAAATTGAGAATTTATAGTGAAGTTCACCACATTAAATTACACCAGAGAGTTCACAACATCTACTCTCAAGGGTGCAAATGAATGGTGCAAAGTCTGTGTGTATGTCTGGGTCATCTGTGTTGTCTTGTATATTCCAGAATTTACACAAACAGATTTAATTGTACAAAAGCACCCTGGTTCTGAACCTGATAGTGTATAATGTCTAGACAACAAAACAGGTTATAATCCATGATCCTAATCACATAAAAAGAACTGCATCTCTGAATCACAGTTGAGTCCCCGCCCAACTGTATGTAGTCTCATAATCCAACGCGCTTCGGCGCGTCTCAAACGTAATTCCCTATTGCCCCCTCTGATGTTCATAGGGATATGTTCTATCCCAAAGAAGACAAACTCTTTCCTGGGGCCTTGAGCCCGACATATGCTAGCGTGGATCGCTACAGGGTATCTGGCGTCTTGTTGTAAGAGGGCTCTGACATGTTCACCAATTCTGTCTTTCAAACTCCTTATCGTACTGCCTACGTACTGTAGTCCACATTTGCATTCGATAATATAGATTACGAATTTGGTAGCACAGTTGATGTTAGTTCGAATGTCATAATTCTTATTGTCGCAGCCCTTAAAATTCTTGGTTTTATGTTTCGCCCACCGGCACACCGCATAAAATCCACATTTGAAAAAACCTTTGTGTGGGGAACTCAACCAAAATTCTGTTCCCTTAGTTTTGGGTACTGTGGGGCTCAATCTGTTTCGCATTGGATTTGGGGCAACAAGGGCTGCATATGGATTGACAAAATAATTTATTGGGGAAGATTTATTGATGATTGTCTTCTTCTGTGGCAGGTACATATGATGAACTACTACAATTCTCAGAGTATATGAACGATGGAATACAGTCACACACACATCTCCTTTTTAGACATGGAATTGTACATAGAGGGTGATGAGTTGCGCAGCAGATTGTTCAGGAAAGGGACTGCATGTAATCCATTACTACATGCCAATAGCTCACATCCAACACATCAGATCAATGCTATACCTTTTGGGGAATTTGTCAGAGCCAGACGTAATCGTAGTGAGGAGGGTGAGTTTGAGAATTGTATTGAGGACATACACAGGAGGTTTGAAAAGAGAGGTTATTCACCCACTATCCTTCAAAGAGCCAAGAATAGAATCAAAAAGGTCAAAAGATCAGATACTTTGAAGGTTAAATCTTCATCGATTGATAAGAGGGAGGCAATACGTGTAGTAACTGATTTTAATGAACTTAGTAATGTTCTCAGGAGAAGTCTTAAAAAACATTGGGGGATCCTTACAGCTGACAAAACACTTACCCCACATATAACCAGTCAACCTCAGATCACTTTCAGGAGAGGGATGACCTTGCGAAACAGATTGAGCCCCACGGTACCCAAAACTAAGGGAACAGAATTTTGGTTGAGTTCCCCACACAAAGGTTTTTTCAAATGTGGATTTTGTGGGGTGTGCCGGTGGGCGAAACATAAAACCAAGAATTTTAAGGGATGCGACAATAAGAATTATGACATTCGAACTAACATCAACTGTGCTACCAAATTCGTAATCTATATTATCGAATGCAAATGTGGACTACAGTACGTGGGCAGTACGATAAGGAGTTTGAAAGACAGAATTGGTGAACATGTCAGAGCCCTCTTACAACAAGACGCCAGATACCCTGTAGCGATCCACGCTAGCATATGTCGGGCTCAAGGCCCCAGGAAAGAGTTTGTCTTCTTTGGGATAGAACATATCCCTATGAACATCAGAGGGGGCAATAGGGAATTACGTTTGAGACGCGCCGAAGCGCGTTGGATTATGAGACTACATACAGTTGGGCGGGGACTCAACTGTGATTCAGAGATGCAGTTCTTTTTAGGTGATTAGGATCATGGATTATAACCTGTTTTGTTGTCTAGACATTATACACTATCAGGTTCAGAACCAGGGTACTTTTGTACAATTAAATCTTTTTGTGTAAATTCTGGAATATACAAGACAACACAGATGACCCAGACATACACGCAGACTTTGCACCATTCATTTGCACCCTTGAGAGTAGATGTTGTGAACTCTCTGGTGTAATTTAATGTGGTGAACTTCACTATAAATTCTCAATTTCGCTTATAATGTGGCATCCATTCAGTTTGGCAGATATGCGACTGAATCTATTTATATGTTTGCTTTGAACTTATGCATATACTTTTCTGTCCTACTTCCACCTTACTCTTACCGATTTCTCATGGCCATTTAGGGTCTGACTGGTTCTTCTTCTCTTTTTTCTGTCCTGAAGTATATTTTTTTGGTGTGCATTGAGATAGGGTCCTTTATATTATTTGGCCCACTATTTATTATATCGACGATCTGGGCTTGAGGAGATAGAAACTAATTGGCAGTGGAGCTTTGCCCTTACATTCACATTTTTTATTTTGAACCCTCTATTGAGGCTTTGGTCGTATTTACACATGCTCTCTAGTAATATGACATATTTTTATTCGGCAATTAGGCATGACATATTTCTTATGTAGAATATAGTTGACCAATTACGGATGATTTCGGATGTTGTGTACACTATGGGATTTATCTTTTTCGTAATTATTCAACCAGCGCAACACCGTTTATAACATCCCATCATTGGGGTCAGCGTTTCAGCGTTTCCAACTCGGTGTATTTATACAGCACTTCCCGTACGTCACCCGATTCACTTCCGGGTCGGAGACGCCAGTAGCACGAGGGCGATTCTGCCAAAGGTATGATCTAGCTTCTGTAGATACTCTTTTTTTAGATTCTGTGATATAGAAATGGCTATTACCACTTAGGATGGTTTATATTATGATTAGTGACAAGCCGTTTCTTGGTTTCTTATAGGTTGACGTAATACACGCACCCGTGTTTACATTTAATGCGAAGGCGAAGCTCTTGGATTTTGGAGTTGATACGGACTCGAGTTAATAATTAATCAAAGGATTGAATATGGGGATTGCACAGTGTGCATTTGAGGAAACCTGGTAAGCTGGACCGGTGTGCTTATTTTGATGTAACTTAATACAATGTGCATATAGAATGTAGGGGATTACACCTTGTTTTGAGCGAGAATAAGGACTCGTAGAATTGTTTATAACCAGGATAAACACTCAGGAAATTTCAGATCTACGGGCCACCTTTCGTTAGTTTGACATATGATTGGAGATCTGTTGGTGGCTACAATGATCTTGGCCCGTGGATTTTAGATAGAATGTTAAATGGCATTCAACGATGTATTTTTCTTATACATCGTAGGTTAAGATTCATTGTAATCTTGAACCCTATTTTTCACAGTGACGACCGATTTTGTGCAAATACAACATATGGTTACCCTTCCGGGTTGGAATTATCACCGGAATTGGGGTAAGTTAAACTTCGCTTGTTAATAACTGGGAGTAAAGAAAGTGTGACTATGGAGACCATGAGAGATATATTTTGTTTTTGGTAATTTCCTGTCCTTTTCCCTCCTCTTCTTTTTACCCTTTCTTCAAATGGGATTAGCCTACGGATTTACATTTCTACATTGAAGGTACCATTATTTTGATTCGATCAAGTACAAACGTATTCTTTCTTTGGTGGCGAGCACTTTTGAATTCTTGTAATTTGCATTGTTTTGGTGCACATACAAATGTATATATGTTAGAATAGCGACACGGGTGTTTGCATGAACCTTGCCAGCTGTAATCTTTTTTCAATAATCTTGCAATGTGATAATACAGCAGGAGCTAATGTGTTTTTAATCAGATCACCCTTGTACTATTATTAACAAATTTGAGGGGTTCCACACAAGGAGGTGTACCTCGGCTAAAATGTCACTTGGGATACAGAGCCTACTATTAGTATGCTTTGACTTGAACTTAAAGGAGTGGTACTTAGGTCATTCTTTTTGTATTTTCCAGCCCTGAAGAGTTGTAGTGTCTGTTCATGTACAGCCCTACAACGAAACACGTGTCGGCTGGCTGTATCTTATTATCCTATCTACTGATCAAATAAAAGGAGTGACACACGAACCTCCAAAGAAAACGACGCTGGACAAGATTGTTCAATTGTGTTTATTTGAACTGACTGACACATTGTTGTTGTGATTTTCTTTGTGTGCGCAGGATTTTGGGTTTTTAGATGCTCAGACGTGAGTGCCAGGCTCTCCACACCACTGGAGCCAAGCTATCCAGGCTGAATGAAGGCTGATAGCCAGAAACCGGTCCTTGGATGCTTGATTCTGGTCTGGGAAAGACATGGCTTGGTAGTTCGGACTGGACTGTTCCCATGAGGCACAGGGTCAGAGCTGATTTGCATATAGCCAGTGTCTAACCCAGGGTGGTGTGGAGTGCAAAAAAACGATGGATTTAGGCCCAGATCCTTGTACTGGGGTGAATGTATGACATTGTTCTACATTCTGTCCATCAACTGTGTTTTTTGCAATTTTCACCCCGAGTGGGCTGGGTATGCTCAGACGTGAGTCCCAGGCTCTCCACACCACTGGAGCCAAGCAATCCAGGCTGAATGAAGGCTGATAGCCAGAAACCGGTCCTTGGATGCTTGATTCTGGTCTGGGAAAGACATGGCTTGGTAGTTCGGACTGGACTGTTCCCATGAGGCACAGGGTCAGAGCTGATTTGCATATAGCCAGTGTCTAACCCAGGGTGGTGTGGAGTGCAAAAAAACGATGGATTTAGGCCCAGATCCTTGTACTGGGGTGAATGTATGGCATTGTTCTACATTTATTTATTTATTTATTTGCGAGTTTGTAACGCGCTAGGATCACCTCCCGAAGGAGTATCTCCGCGCCTTTGGCAACCTAGAAGCAAATAAACAACCTGTCGCTGTGTCTCCATGATTTAAAATAAGAACGTTTTCAGCTGTCGCCTAAATGCGAGGTGCTCATTGCAGAGTCTCAGGGAAAGTGGAAGGGTATTCTGTCCATCAACTGTGTTTTTTGTAAAACAAAGACTAAACATGTGCTCACGTGCAATCAAATTGTACAGCCCCTGACAGTCTGTTGCCTCACTGCCCCTCACCCAACCATCCAGTACTCTGCAGATATAATCCACACATTCTACCTATGTCTGGAAACCAAGTTTCCCATTTGTCCTAAACTTCTCCCTGCATCTATCTGGGCTCAGAACATATCTCCTGATCAGGACTTCCTTCCTGTAGGAGTACCTTAACCGGGTTGCTGGAAGTAGGGTAAACAAAGGTGCCCCTCCCGTCCCCCGCAAAATGTATCCACAAGCCCACCCTCCAATCTCCATCAGGGAACCCTGTGCATGGGAAAAAGCAGCCTCATTGCCTTGAAACCACCGAACTATCTAATCTCCCACTTGATAGTCAGCCACCACACTTTTGGGTATATGGACCTTTCCCTGAGACTGCACTCAAGATATGCTGCCACCATCTATCTTGGACATGGCCTTCAAATCCAGCTCCTTCACCCTCAGCTCTTCAGGTAAAGGACCCCTTCTCTCCTCAATCACCAATTTATCCTTCACCAAATCCATTTTGTGTTTGGCAAGCTCCAACTTGAGCTTCCTTTCTTCCCGCCTGTCCATCAACTCCGCTGAGGACAAGCTTTTAGAGGAAACACTGCTCCCTGCCCTGGCGGGCACCTTCCCACCATGCAGATCCTGATTCACAAGCAAATCAAAATGCAGATCCTGCTCCTCCATGTCCATAACCTCATCCCCATCTTCTGGATGCCCTGCTGCCTCCCTGTCTGCCACCTAGTCACTCAGCACCTTTTGCAGCTCCTCCTTTTTAGGGAGGCCTTTAAAAGAACACTTGAAATCTCTGCAGAACTTTTTGACCTGAGTCACCATAACGGTTTCCAACCTCTCCTGCTCAAACTCCACATCTGCAGGTACAGCCAATGGCTCATACAAAAATAACCTGGTTAAACAGAACACATTGTAATCTTTATACCTGATATAAAGCGGGTATTGTATACTATGCTGAATTATCTAGGCTTGCCTACCTCATTAAAAAATTATCAACCATCCACAGCTAATCTCAAACCCACCAAAGAAAAAATGTGAGAGAAGTCAAAAAGTGCCTAACGTAAGCACCATCCATGGATCTACTGGTTGGTACTCACCAATTTGCTCTTTCTGTCATCATCAGCAACTTTCTTGACTGAAAAGAAAGACATGTGACCTAATTCTTAAGCTTGTGTGAAGTGGTGAGAAAACATAATGATAACGTGTAGATGATAGTGTCATCTATCATACGTCTAAGCCCCGTACTGTGAAAAAAGGTGAATACATGTCCTAATTAAAAGTGAGCTGTGAATAACTATTCAACACATTCTTTATTTCAAAAGTGCCCACACTCGGTTAAAAGAAATAGCATGTTTAGACCATATTGACTTGAACAGCCGCCATGTTTCATTACCTAAACACTTTTTGGCAATTTCAGCAGTGCACTGGGATGCATTTCCACCTCACTAATGCTTTGAATCTGTCGGGGTTGATAGTGGTTGAATACGAATTTAAAAGAGGGAATGATAGGGCCAGTGACAAAAAAAATTGTAAACAGTTATCATGTGCTGACACTTTCAAATTGCGACACATCTCATATTTAGTGTCTTTACATAATGACATAATTACCAGGTGGTTGCCAGGTCGACTCCTACCATCAACTCACCGAGGAGGCTTAGAGTTAGCCTCCCCCACAGGATATAGTGCAGAACAAAACAATGTACCTGCGTATGAACATGAATACTATTTTACCATCCTCATCCCAATAATGTAATAGCAGAACATTCTCAAACCATCTCTAGTATCATCTAATGGATAAGGTTTACAGGTGTGTTCAAATGTACACCCCATCTACACTTTTTTCATAAAAACCATACATAAAAAAAAACAATATTCCTAAAGGAATTGAGGATCAGAAGTGTGAGCCATTGCAGGTCATTCAGAAGGCCCTTTTGTTTAGCCCGCTGTTAAAATAAAAAAGCGTCCTGCTCACCTGCTAGTTGTAGCGAGACAGAAGAAGTTACAGGAAGCCATCAATGTCCGGAAGGCCTCCCCACTTACCGCTACACCAGCAGTCCGCGCTCCTATGCTCCACACGCTCCGGAGACTCTTGCGACCTGTGAAGTACCGGACCGCGACCTGGAAGTTGGGGGGCAGGCCCCTCCCCGTTCACTGGATGGAGACAGGCTGCATCCTGATTAATTGGTAAACGCGGGTAAGGGGAGATGATTCTCCATTATCAGAGGCCACTCCCCGACCCGAGAAGGGAAAAGAAAAAATTCTATTTTACTTGGTAACAACATTGCAGCAGTTTTAGCCACCACCTCGTTATAATGCTCGATCATGGCGGGTGCCATCTTTTTAGAGTTTCCCTTTCTATAAACTGCATCTCGAGTACTTCACAATTAGAGCATGCTTCTAACCTATATAGCCTGGCAAAGGCACAGGACTGTGTGCTTATAAACAAGCAATGTAAAGGTGTCTCAATTTACACCTAGATTTAAAACAACCCGGGGATAACAAACCATAGCCCCTACGTGTCCCATACTATTAATATAGTCTTCTGAGCAATGGCTGTGTAGTAGTATAAATGCACTGTACTAAAATATTGCCTGCATTAGTAGGTGTGTGAATTTTTGTCAAACTCCAGACTATAATTCTCATATCTTTTTGCGGGAAATAGAGTGAACCCACCGCATCCTGAACTCCAGACTTGATTCTACATTGTAAGGCGTGTTTACCTCAAAAAACAAGTTATCTGTAAAAAAGGGGGAGAGAGAGTGTTGAGGGTGTGCATCATTCTGTCACATACTAGGTAGGTGTTACTAAGTGCAAGAAGATTTGTTAACACACTTATGGCCCAATTGAAAAGCTACTTACAGAACACCCTAAATCCATGAATATCTGTAAGGGCCACCCCAGATATAGTGGCCTGGCCTGCACATATACCACACAGGTTCCAACCCTTTAAAGCTGAACTTCCTCCCGCCAGTGCCAAGAGAAAGCATCTATGTATCCTCATATTTTATATTTTGTTTTGTACTGCAGATTGGCCCATACTGGCGACAGCTAGCTAGTCTATTCTACTGATGGTGCCCAAGCAGTTATGTGTATGTCATGTATATTTATATTTCACCTCCTTACAGCATGTCACAATTAGTGTAGCTGGTATCATTTGCCCACCCTATTCCATTCAATAGAATCATCCAGACCCACAAGGTCTACTTTTTCTGAAAAAATCCAGCGAGCTTCCTTGCGTACCTGCATGTTCTCAATTACATGTGTTTCTCCTGTCACTCTTTCCAAGACTGTCCACTTCAAATACCAGCAGTTATGGCTTTCCTCTTAAAAGTGACAGACAAGACAGGTAGTGAGTTTTCCTGCTTTGAAAGTGCTGATACATTGTTTGACCCACACCTTGATTTTCATTGAGGTAAGACCAATATAATGTAGCCCTGAGTCATAAGTCAGGCGGTAAATAACATTGGTGGTATTACAATTGCTGAACTTATTTTGAAACCAGGTTCTGCCACCTGCCAAAGTGACACTCCTAGACACTTGAGTCAGGTTGCACACTGTGCAATTCCCACATGGGAAATGTCCTGACGGAACGCCTGTTTCGTGTTTTCGCGAATTATGTTGATGAGTATGGACCAACCGGTCCCTTAAGTTAGTTGCTGTTTTGAAGGCAGATCACGGTTGGGTTATTGACTTCTGGCCTATATCCAACATGTGCCAATGTTTCCTGATGATCTGTCTAAATTTGGTAGACAGGGGGTCGAAAGTAGTCACAACTGGGAGGCACTCATCTTTAGTTTTTCTACTTCTTTCCAGTAGTACCTCTTTTGGAGTATTCAATGCTCTCTTGCGTGCCCTCTTGATCATCTTCGGGGGGTACGCTCTTTCCACGAGGCATTTGACAAGACTCTCAGATTGTTCAACATACATCCACAGTTCCTACAGTATCTAACAAACTGATCAACCGGGAGATTATCCCACAGTGCCCTAGGATGGAACGACCGGTTATGCAGAGGTACACTTCTCTCTGTCGGTTTCTGGTGGACAGTAGTGTAAAGTGTCTGGTCTATTGCTCTAATATCCAGGTGCAAATAGACCGCCAAATGTCTGTCAATGCTCCACGTGAAGCGAAGACAGGTATCAGCTTCATTAAGCCATTGGAGGAAGTCATGTAGCCGATCCTCAGGTCCTGCCCAAATACATAACACGTTGTCAATGTATCTCTTCCACAGATATACATTGTGAGAATGGGTTGGAGACATGATGTATAAAATTCTCCTCAAATTGACCGACATAGATATATGCCAAGCTAGGCGCAAACGTTGCCCCCATTGAGGTTCCAGAGACCAGGAGGTATAGCTGATTCTGGTAACCAAAGAAGTTCCTAGTGAGAGGCAATTCGATGCATTTGAGAACAAAAGACAGAGATGTGTGATAGAACCACTCATGTGGCCCACGTGCTGATGGCTCACCAGACTGAGACATGATTACAAAAACTCAAAAGGTTGCAAAAGAGAAAAAAGAAAAACAATAGTATGCTGGTACGATATGGTCTGAAATATGGACAAATACAAGTCCTATACTCATCAATGATCACCAATGTTAGAAATGGGGTCTCTAGTTGGCAGTGGTATGCTCGCTGTCCAAGTAGGAACCCACACTCTAGTCAGGGTAAGTGAGGTAGACCCTAAGTTTACCTGCCCCCCCCCTCTGGTAGCTTGGATCAGAGCAGTCAGACTAAACAAAAGAGGCAAGGTGTAAAACATTTGTGTGCACACACACACACAGAAAAAAACAATGAAAATACCACACAAGTACTCCACAACCGTTTAGAAAAATTGCTAATATTTTTCTAAGTAAAACAAGACAAGAATGACAAAAATCCAACATGCACACGTTAAGATTTGAATCCTTCAATAATAAAGGTATTTATAGCACTTACAAAACAATGACTCCAGCAGGGGCTATTTGGTTTCACTTGACCGAGAAAAATCAACCAGTCTGACCGTGATGGAGCTCAGGACGGCTACAGGAGTCACAAGGACCCCGGTACAGTACCTTGGATGCGTTGACAAGTCCAAAACGGAATGATGTGCAGAGGAGGTGAGGTGTTGTGAAGGCAGGTGTTCCTTCGGTTCCTTACTGCGCTGCAGTTTGCTGGCATATTGGTGCTCGGGATGATGGACTGCACAAAGTAGGTGAGGCCTCACTGTAGCAAAGTGATGCATCGGTTCCTGGAGACCATGTAGGGTCATTGAGCCGCCAATGCCCAAGGATGATGAGGCCCTCAGGGGAGGTGATGCATCGGTTGCAAGTGCGGGTCCTCAGGTCCTGAAGGGAATGCGGTGTCAATGATGCATCGTTGTCACAGCGCGTTTCCGCAATACCATGGCGTCAATGTCGAGCCACCAGGCCACAGGCGCTGTGTCTGAGCGGTGCATCACAGACTTCGGTGAAGCGGTGCTTGAGACTCATGCAGCAACTATACTTCGGAGGCACTGCGGCAAAGTCATTGTGAGTGTTGTACGCCGTGGTCATTGCATCCCACACTCAGCGAGTGGGGACCACGTCTTCGGTGCAAGCAGAGGCTATGCCTCGATTTTGCAGGGATGAGCCGGTTCGGACCATCAATTTCTTGGTTGCAACACCAGAATCACCTCCAAGGGTCCAGGACCGGGTTTGGCACCACTTGGCAAGTCAGGACTCACAGCAGATGAGCCCAGGTGCTGGTAGAAAGATGGGGGTGAAGTCCTTTATGGCCCTGAGACTTCTAAAAGGAGGCAATCTCACCTCAAGTCCTTAGAGAAACTATAGAAAGCAGGATGCAGAGTGCAAAGTCTAGTCCTCCCACTCCCAGGCAAGAAGAAGCAGACAGCAGGCCAACAGAGGAACACAAGCAGCGAAGTGGCAGTCCAACAGCTCTTCTTCCTAGCAGACTGTCCTCAGTCCAATAGTATTCCGAGTATATTGTGTCAGAGGTCTAGTACTTATACCTAGTTTAGCCTTTGAAGTAGGGAGTCTTCAAATAAAGCTCTTTGTAGTTCACAAGACCCTGCCGTTCCGGGGAACATCGTTTACAACGAAACTTTTACCACACACTACCATTACAACGCAGGAATTACAACGAAAGTCGTTTCGTCGACTTTCGCTGGAGGGCGCTATTGGATGGGGAATAGTTTAATTTTCTATCCAACACCTTCCCTACTATCCACGGGGACTGGAGTTGGAATAGAAAATTAAACTATTCCACTATCCAGCGCCCCCCAACGCAAGTCGTTGTAACGTCTTGCGTTGTAATACTTGCGTTGTAAAGGCATGCATGGTAAAAGCATTCGTTGAAACGTCATACATCCGCCGTTCCTGGCCCTCGCTCCAGACACACTACAGGGGAGTATGCAGCCTTTTATGTGGTGACAGGTACAGCACTATTCAGGTGCAAGTGTCAACTCCCCCCACCATTCTAGCTCAGGAAGACTCATCAGCCATGTGAAAGACCATCAGGATATGCAGGGCACATCTCAGCTCCCTGTGTGCATGACTGATTAGGGTGAATTCACAAAAATCAACTGTCATCCAACCAAGATGTGTATTATAGGGACAGGCAGGGGCATTTTCAGACCTGCAATTTAAAAACCAACTTCACTAAAAGATGTGTTTTTAAATTGTGAGTCCAGAGACACCAAATTCCAATTTTCTATTGGCTCCCAATTGGTAGATACACTTGTAAAGTGTTACAAGGCAGCACCAATGCTAACCTATGGGAGGGATAGACCTTGCTGTAGTGAAAAAGAAATGTAGTCGTTTTTCACCACCTGAACATGTAAAACTTAAAAGCACATGTCCTACCTTTTAAATACATTGCTCCCTGCACAGGGGGCTGCCTACAACCTACCTTAGGAGTGCCTTACTTCTAATAAAAGGGAAAGCGTGGGCCTGCAAGGTCGACATGGAAGTTTAAAACTGCACACCCAGGCTCTGCAGTGGCAGGCCTGAGACATATTTGAAGGGTTTTTTGTGTGGGTGGCACAGTCAGTGCTGCAGGCCTACTAATAGCCTTTGATTTACGGTACATGTAGTGTAAAGTGGTGTGGCTCACTGGTTAGAGGCGGCAGACCCGGAAGCAGAGAACGGCCCGGGACCAGGGTTCAATTCCCGACGCGGCAGGGTCGTGGACCAGGGTCAGCGGACTCGATAATTCTCGCCTCAGTGCCTACTCTAACCAGGGATCACACTCGGCAACTCTGGGCATTAAGCTTGCCTCATCTCTACAACGGCCCCCCACAGACTCCGGGGATGCCTGGTTTCACCTTGGAGATACCCAGATGGGACCATCTCACAGGGAAAGCCAGGACGGGTTCCCCAGTGGTCTTCAGCGCCGGGACGCTCACGGGCAGCTGTGCGCTTTACAAGTCCAACACATTTACATTTACATTTACAAGTACTAGGGACTTACTAGTAAATAAAATATGCTAATCATGGAGAAACCAAATGCCATTACATTTTAAACAAAACGCATGTCCACTTTAGCACAGGTCAGCAGTGGTAAAGTGCCCAGAGCCCTAAAACCAGCAAAAACAAAGTTCAGCACACAATCAAAAACAGGAGGTCAGAAGCAAAAAGACAGAGTAAACCACACCAAAAGATGTCATATCTAATAAGACCCAAAGCACAACCTTACATCGGGAAGACAGAGAAAGAGAATCTTCACCAACCAGGAAAACACCAGGAATCACATTGAGTTGAAACACTGGACTCAAACTCAATCCATATTAACCTATGCAAGTGGAGCTTCAATGTTCAGACCTTTAGGCAAGGACAAGGGAATCTAATGAGATCTAAAAGGAATACGACATGCAATCACTTCATCGGATGTCCTTGCCAAATACAGGCTCTTTCCTGTATAATTCTTTTTTTGAATTCCGTGTTGATACACATACATCCTTTGACATAGCAGCCATGTACTATAGACCCAGTTTTGGTATGTCTATCCTTGAAATAACTCTTCATCTACTGACACTGCTTGAGAAGGTAGTGTTTTCAACCTGTGGGTGGTCGTCCCCAAAAACAGAAGGGAACTGAGCTGGTGCTGAGTAGCATATCAGGCACACTGTAATTGGGTGTTACCGGCGTGAACAATGCACCCCATTATGAAAAAGTTTGCTGGCAGTAGTGGGCAGTGCAGCATTGAAAGTCTGACAAGTAGTTTTAAACTGCTATTGATGTTTTCACTGAAGCGGTAGAAGCCTGATAGGTACTGAGAACGACTGTACCTGCCTATGACTGAATACCTGGAGCATCATTGAATCCCTGTGCCCTTTGCAAGCAGTACTCTTGAGCATACTATGGCCCAGATTTGCAAACATTTTGTTTTGGGATTGCATCACTATTTTGATGCAGCCCTGATGCAAAATGCATTTTTGTATTCATAACGCTTTGAAAATGTCGATTTGTGTGGCCTCATAAGAAAAAGTAATCCAACGCAGCACATTGCACTGCTTTTCGTTACTTTGCATCGGGTAGGCATTCCATGGGTGGTGTATGGGCATTCCTGCACACCCACCCATGACTTTTGACTCAATCTCAAACTCAAATGTCTAAAGAGATTTTTTAACACAAAGGTTACTGGGTTTTTCATTTATAAGGCTCAATGGTGCCAAACCTTTGTTATATAAGGAGCAGTTTCATGCTATAACCATCTCCACATTACAATAACCTTCACTTATATTGTTCTACCACATCAATACCTACATGAAATATAAGCATACGTTCTGTTTCCACAATAAGGAGAATATATTTACTTCAAAGTGCAGCCCATTCCATCCCCTACCCACCCTCTAACCCAAGACCCTCCCCCTGGCTCTAGTTGTAATATCTCCTAAAACATAAGTACGTCCCAGCTAACAACCCAAATGATACTGGTTCTCTACCATTTTCATATGGGTCCCCCGGTACTTTTTATCATTGCATTAATTGTCTATACTGTTTATTCACTGTGAGTGTGGAACGTCCTGTATGTTTTCTGGTCTGCTTCCTTTTAGGGACTCCTGTAGCACATCCCACTCCAATGAGATTGGGTTTATCCGGAGGCCTCTAGTTTCCTCCCTACGTGAGGATGTGCTCTCCGCCCCTGCCCAGCGGACCACCTCAGTGTGCCATTCATGCAAAGAAAGGGCTCTGGCTGATTTCCAGTGCATGGTGATGGACCTTTTGGCTATCAGCAATGCCGAATCCAAAAACCGCAGCTGTACTTTCTGCGCTGGTCTGCATTTGCGGAGACCTAGAAGGCACTTCAGCGCCGAATCCCCAACGGTCATTTGGGTGACCGCTTCCAGTATTTGTATCACTCGTCCCCAATAAACCCTCAATCTCGGGCAGGCCCACAGCATGTGGAGTAGGTTGGCTAAATGTCCAAAGAGCTGTAGACATGGGTTTGTTCTACAATGGTGCACTTGGTTAAGGGTCGTAAAACAAGGAGATATATCTTTATTTCTCCTTGTTATATTGGCTCAAAGAATCATTTTGTGCAGGAAGGTACCTCTTGCCGGAAAAAAACTGTTCTGTAAACCAAAAATTAATGCCACCAGGGTAATGTCTATCTTGATCTCGACTCTCCCCCACTCTAGTGGCATGCTTCATTATCGAGTGTTTATGACTGATACCACGATCTTCAAGTATACATCACAATTTGTGAGAGTACTTGTGATACCTGCGGGATAGAGTTACCATTTGCGATTTATTTTAAAGAGCTGAGTAGCAGGGTTCCTGAAGAGAGCCAGAAGACCCACACTGGACATAAGTGACTGAAACATGTCTACCTTTTGCGTGAATGCAGGGGACTCTTAACTCATCCCTGTTGAGCATCCCACATGTTTTTAACTTTACCCAAGCACCCGTAAACTCAATAAAAAAATGTATAGGGATACTTGAAGTGATTTTAGATTTTCCACAGATCCCCAAAATTCTCTTATGAAGAGCTCCCTCCTTTTTAAGGTTGAGCCTACCCAGAAACTCTAAGGGGTCTATTACGATGGCGGGTGGACATTCCGCATTTTTGCATCGCGGCGGTTGGTGCTGTCAGCAGCACCCGCTGCAATGCAAAACAGGCACTTGTGTTTTGCATGCACAACGTGGCATGCACTGCACGGTGCCTGCCACGTAGTCCATAAAAATGCAGGGGGGTATCGTAGGTACCCCCCATGTGCCCCCCCATGCCCCAACATCCTGGGGGCACACAACGGGCCCCCAACTGAGAAATCTGCATGCCTTTCAAAGGCTGATTCCCGAAGCCATTGTAAAATGGATGGTGGTGTCTAGCAGACACCGCCACCATATTAAACTCTATTCCCCCGGTCAACTCATCAACAGGGCGGAAAAGCGGCGGACGGTCTTCCCGTCGGCCACAGTCCCCCCACCATCATAATATGGCGGGGGGGAAATGGGAGGCGGCCGGGGGAATGATGTCAGACAGATCACCACCACCATGCGGGCAGTGGCGATCCGCCCGACATCATAATAGACCCCTAGGTGTTCTGGGTGTTGACTCGATGATGAAGCATGAAACTAGATTATTCAGGTGGGTGGGAGTCCTTTTAATAATAAAAGGTTCCCAGATAAGGAAAGGCATTATCCTAGTTCCATTCTTTTTTGATTTGTAGATATTTTCAGTTGGAAGCTGAGTGGATCCACTCCCAATACTTCTAGCTCCACTCCTTGATTATTGTTTTCAAAAACTATCCTGACCACAGCACAGCCACCCTTCCACTATGGGGCAAGGATGCCTGCATTTGTGCTGTGTAGCTCTGCACTATTATCAGTAATAATGCATGATCAGAAGGGTAAAGGGCATTCCATCATTTACATGGGGGCTACACAAAACATTTGCTCAAAATTACAGATGATGTACCAAACGTGAAATATCAGAGAATGCAACTTTAAGCTAAAACTGTTTTAGTTTGAAAGCATTACAGATGGACAAACGTGATTTTAGACGCATTCTGCAACTTCAGAGGTCAGAAGACCACATAGTCAACAGCAACAAAAAAAACACGGCTAAAGTAGGGGTTTCCTCACAGCCATGTTCTAAATTGAGGATCAGACCAGTCGCCTTGGGGGGGTCCCCGCCCCTTTGCAACTTCCTCTTTGGGTATCAGGTACCATCCCCTTTCAACGGTTTGCAACCTCAAATGTGGTTACACACTATTGATGCATACCATTGTGAATGGCCATTAGAAGTGGGCTCCCCTTTAAAAACCCCTTTTAATTACGATTTAGAATGATTCTCAACGGAAGGACCAAAAAAGGGGTTTAGTACAAAGCCAAACTCCATGTGCATGCACCAACCCTTTGATTTTGTAAATCACAGATTTTGCAAGCCCAAAATAGTTGCCCTTAGGCAATACTGCTGCATAATTTGGACCTAGCACAATTCCACCCCCTCTTCACCCCTCCCAGTTATAAGTCTACTATCGCCTTACATGCACAGCGTCATCATGGCTCTGTTTTTAAAATTGTTGTTATTCTGTTTTCTTCGCTCTGTGAAATATTCTTGAATGTATTTCCCCTTCGTAGACCGTCAAGGGAACAAACATGCAATCGAAATGAATATATATTAATAATATTGAGAATGCATCAAAAAGACATGCATTCGCTCAAACTGCAGGTCAGCGTTTATTGCTTCTTTATTAGCATGATTACTATATTGCAAAACTATTACTTTCTCTGAATTGGATTTCCAATTCATAACAGGATGTGATAAAAAATCAACTCTTCTGCGAGGCACAGAATAGCCTGTTTATTTTTAGAAAAATATTGGCACTGGTTGTCAGAAAATAATTCAACTGCTTTAATTTAATACACTTTAGTTGTAGAAAATCATTTCACTCACACTCATCCAGAAACACGGTGCACACCGTGAGGCATATTTATGTAGCAGTTGCTTCACCCAAGCACAACGCAATGAGGTGCAAGAGGGACGCAAATCCTAGTTTTAGCATTAAACGCAAGTCCACCTTGCATGGCCTTGCGTGGCTTAACAATTCAAGCGAATTGCAATGCAGTGCAGATGACTGCGTTGTGTTACTCTGCCCCAGGTAGGCGTTCCATGGGTGGAGAGTGGATGTTCCCACGCATCCACCCATGGATTTCGATGCATTCCCAGATTTACCGGCAGAGGCATAACAAGGAGAAATATTTCCAAAATGCAGCAGACATAGAAAGAGGAAAATGCCTCAGGGGATTGTTTTTGTGCAGGAAGGTGACACTTCCTGCACAAAACAATCCTGCGTGCAATGCAGGCATCCTTGCATCATTGCCTGCATTGGTGCTAGGCAGCTGTAAGGGTGTCACTGCAAGCAAAAGACAGGAATGCATTGTATTATGTTAAATATGGCACATTCCTGCCCTTTCGATTGACCGCAGCACGCTGTGCTGCGTGAAAGCTACATAAATGTATCCTCGAGTTTAACAAAACAAAGTAAAATATCTTGCCCATATTTACAGGTGTCCCTTCCTGCACAAAATCAATCCTGCTTACTACCCGGGCACCATGGCGCAAGGGTGCCTGCGTTTGTGCTAGGCGGTCAAAAGTGCGTCAGCGCAAGGAAAGGACAGGAATGCACTGTATTATGTTAAACATATTGTATTTATGCCCTTTCCCTTTCACACAGCGCAGTGCAGCAAGGTGGCTTGCTACGATGCACTTCATGATAGTATGATAAAAATGCCCCTTTGTATTTGATATTTAACCAAGAAAAATTACTTCACAATATCTGTTAGCTATCAATCAAATAGGCTAACCCAGGTAGGAGATGTGGCCTAATGTCCAGAGCTACCGAATTTGCAAGTGGAGACTCAAGCTTGAGTCAGATACTGGCACAACATCCTGTGATTCCGGCTAGATCACGTATTCTCCCTTTGCCTTAAAACAAAAGAATTAACCTGACCTGTGTAATGTAATCTAGTGCTCTTGAAAATAGCCCCTATGCCCTTGGACTGAGATTGCACTATATAAAACTAGAAAAATAAATAAAAGCCAAAATTAATAAATTTTCAGATACAAATACGATTCCTCTGTAAACATGAACTGATATGCAAATTGAAGGATGGATGTAATTCTTATATTGATGCCTTTTTTTTTTAAATATCAGCAGGGAATTCTCTCTGCAACGTCCCATTTTGTATGCTTAGTTTCACAAATGGAGTGATCACACTCTTACTTATAGTATAAAATGGTGTAGGTATGTTAAAGGCCACCTTTACGCATATGGCCTCATCACTAGTTCTCAAGGATTCCTAGATAGTAACTCCAACCCTTGCAACTAAAAGTTATGAACGCACAAGTAAATCCTGGGATGTGGACTTATTGGGGATTACAAGTGGAACCTTGAGGTTCAACTAAGAAAGAGGGAATTGCCAAGGACATCTGTAATTTTGTGTCAGCTTCAACTGGTACTTTCTCATTCTACCCTTTAGGTTCAAGTGCTTAATTTGAGGCTGTGGTTTCAGGTGCTAGGCACAACACTTCATTCTCAGACCCAGCTCTTTGATAGTCTGTCACATGGTGGCGACGTTTGTCTTATTTTTAGATGAGCACAACAACAGTAGTTTAATCATTCAATATACATTAAAAACGAGTAATACCTGGCACCCGCACCATTCTTATACCTTTATGTGGCGTGGAATAGTCTGAATTATCATTCTTGCAAGAGTGTGGTGGTTAGCAGTTTTGTTGGTACTGTCATCTGCAGCACTGGGGAAAAAAGGACAGTGCAATCATCAGTGGCCTCCTGAGGAAAGCCCTGGTACTTACTTTTTAATTCACAATTTATGCACTGGGTTCACCCAGAGATTTAGCCTTTTTTCGAAAAGGTTGGTAACTAAGGGGCAGTGTTTTAAGGACTTGCGTTGTCTTCCATGAGGTAAGCCATCAGAAGGCAACGTGCGTCCTGAACTTTGATTTGCAAAGCCACCTTGCGTGGCTTATCCTGGTTTAGTAAATACAAAGTAAAGTACATCAGGTAGGCATTAAATGGGTGGTGCCTGGGAGTTCCCATGCATCAACCCATCTATTTTAATGTAAACCCAGATTTACAAAGACTTGTAAATCTGGGGTTGCACCAAAATGTTGTGCCAACCTAACAGAGGCTTAACGAGGAGAAATACCTAAATTTCTCCTCGTTACTTCCTCTTACCATATATACTGCAATCTACAGCACACATACAAGGAGGAATATGCCTTAAAAGATTGCTTTTGTGTAGGACGGTGTCCCTTCCTGCACAAAAACAATTATTCTAGTAACTCAATAACCCTTGCACTATTATGAAAGGGTGCCTGCATTGGCGCTAGTCAGCACACAGTGAACCAGCACTAGCGGAGAGCAGAAATGCTCCATATCTTTGACAATATGGAGCATTTCTGCCCTCTACCTTTCATACAATGGAACACAGTAAGTTGCCTTGCGTTGCCCTGTGTTGTGCTGCATGAAATAATGATAAATCTGCCCCTAAGTTTCCAGCCCCACTGAAGCTTGAATGGCACTCACAATTATGGATATAGTGACCCTTCCAAATGTACCTGGTGCCGTGTGGCCTTCTTTTCATATATCATTGGAATTTACCTGCAAGATCTACCAATTATTTGCCCTGAGTTTTAATGGAAAGGTTTATTCGTATGTGTGTTGCTCTTTCCCCTGAACAATAGATCAGTGTTTAGCTGAAGAACATCTGTGTGACTTGAAAAGGTTGTCCTTTTTCTGCCATGTCTTTTTTTCTGGCTGGCCTTTTGTTTTTCAGCCGTGAATATGATGATCATGTTAAGTCCACTGGAGGTGCTCCAACCAACTTCCTTGTTGTTCCATGTCCGTTGACAAGGGGATAGCCACGTTGTTCCCTGCTTCTGAGTGAGGATGGTCACAGCCCTCTTACCCCGGGCTATGCAGTGACTGACAAATTGAAAATTCACACAGCTGACTCCTGGGCGAGATTGCCTAGTGGCTCATCCCTAGAAAAAGAGCCATTCCAGAACTGACGCCCCTCCATCATTTGCCAGACATGTCTCAAGACTATTCATGTTTGTGTGTGTACTTGTACTTGTGTGCATGTGTCTGTGTGGGTTAGAGTGGTATGTGAAGCTGCAGGCCTACTAATAGCCTTTGATTTGCGGTACATGCAGTGGAAAGTACTAGGGACTTACTAGTAAATAAAATATGCCAATCATGGAGAAACCAAATGCCATTACATTTTACACAAAACGCATGTCCACTTTAGCACAGGTCATCAGTGGTAAAGTGCCCAGATTCCTAAAAGCAGCAAAAACAAAGTTCAGCACACAATCAAAAACAGGAGGTAAGAAGCAAAAAGACAGAGGAAACCACACCAAAAGATGCCAGATCTAATAAGACCCAAAGCACAACCTTACATTGGGAAGACAGAGAAAGAGAATGTTCACCATCAAGGAAAACACCAGGAATCACATTGAGGCGAAACACTGGACTCAAACTCAATCCATATTAACCTATGCAGGTGGAGCTTCAACTTTCAGACCTTTAGGCAAGGACAAGGGAATCTAATGAGTTCTAAAAGGAATACGACATGCAATCACTTCATCAGATGTCCTTGCCAAATACAGGCTCTTTCCTGTATAATTCTTTTTTTTAATTCCGTGTTGATGCAAATGCATACTTTGACATAGCAGCCATGTACTATAGATCCAGTTTCGGTATGTCTATCCTTGAAATAACTCTTCATTTACTGACACTGCTTGAGAAGGTAGTGTTTTCAACCTATGGGTGGTCGTCCCCAAAAACAGAAGGGAACTGAGCTGGTGCTGAGTAGCATATCAGGCACACTGTAATTGGGTGTGACCGGCGTGAATAATGCACCCCATTATGAAAAAGTTTGCTGCCAGTAGTGGGCAGTGCAGCATTGAAAGTCTGACAAGTAATTTTAAACTGCTATTCATGTTTTCACTGAAGCGGTAGAAGCCTGATAGGTGCTGAGAACGACTGTACCTGCCTATGACTGAATTACTGGAGCATCATTGGAATCCCTGTGCCCTTTGCAAGCAGTATTCTTGAGCCTACTATGGCCCAGATTTGCAAACATTTTGTTTTGGGATTGCATCACTATTTTGATGCAGCCCTGATGCAAAATGCATTTTTGTATTGATAACGCTTTGAAAATGTCGATTTGCGTGGCCTCATAAGAAAAAGTAATCCAACGCAGCGCATTGCACTGCTTTTCGCTACTTTGTATCAGGTAGGCATTCCATGGGTGGTATATGGGCATTCCTGCACACTCACCCATGAATTTTGACTCAAACTCAAACTCAAATGTCCAAAGAGATTTTTTTAACACAAAGGTTACTGGGCTTTTCATTTATAAGGCTCCATTGTGCCATACCTTTGTTATATAAGGAGCAGTTTCATGCTATAACCATCTCCACATTACAATACCCTTCACTTATATTGTTTACCACATCAATACCTACATGAAATATAAGCATACATTCTGTTTCCACAATAAGGAAAATACATTTACTTCAAAGTGCAGCCCATTACACCCCCTACCCACCCTCTAACCCAAGACCCTCCCCTAGCTCTAGTTGTAATATCTCCTAAAACATAAGTACGTCCCAGCTAACAACCTAAATGAAACTGGTTCTCTACCATTTTCATATGGGTCCCCCGGTACTTTTGATCATTGCATTAATTGTCTATAGTGTTTATTCACTGTGAGTCTGGAACGTCCTGTATGTTTTCTGGTCTGCTTCCTTTTAGGGACTCCAGTAGCACATCCCACTCCAATGAGATTGGGTTTATCCGGAGGCCTCTAGTTTCCTCCCTACGTAAGGATGTGCTCTCCGCCCCCGCCCAGCGGACCACCCCAGTGTGCCATTTATGCAAAGAAGGGGCTCTGGCTGGTTTCCATTGTATGGTGATGGACCTTTTGGCTATCAGCAATGCCAAGTCCAAAAACCGCAGCTGTACTTTCTGCGCTGGTCTGCGTTTACGGAGACCTAGAAGGCACTTTAGCGCCGAATCCCCAATGGTCATTTGGGTGACCGCTTCTGTAAGGGTGTCACTGCAAGCAAAAGACAGGAATGCATTGTATTATGTTAAATATGGCACATTCCTGCCCTCTTGATTGACCGCAGCACAGCAAGTCTGCTGTGCTGTGTGAAAGCTACATACATGTATCCTCGAGTTTAACAAAACAAAGTAAAATATCTTGCCCATATTTACAGGTGTCCCTTCCTGCACAAAATCAATCCTGCTTACTACCCAGGCACCATGGTGCAAGGGTGCCTGCGTTTGTGCTAGGCGGTCAAAAGTGCGCCAGCTGACGGAAAGGACAGGAATGCACTGTATTATGTTAAACATACTGTATTTATGCCCTTTCCCTTTCACACAGCGCAGTGCAGCAAGGTGGCTTGCTACGATGCACTTCATAATAGTATGATAAAAATGCCCCTTTGTATTTGATATTTAACCAAGAAAAATAACTTCACAATAGCTGTTAGCTATCAATCAAATAGGCTAACCCAGGTAGGAGGTGTGGCCTAATGTCCAGAGCTACTGAATTTGCAAGTGGAGAATCAAGCGTGAGTCAGATACTAGCACAACATCCGGTGACCCGCCCTGACCCCCTCAGAAGCGGTCGCTCCTGACGCTGCTCCCTGACCTGCCTAACGCCAGTGGTATCGTAGCGCTTGAGTCCCTGATCGCTATTTGTTGCCTCGCATTGCCCATAGAAGCATCTGTGCCTGATTGCAGCTTAAATTCATATCGTAGCGCTTATAATCGTACCTGACTGCATAGCAATTTGTAATTGTAGTGCTACAGCGAAAGTAAGCTTTAAAGTGATTCACATTGTGCTGCGCTGCCTTTTGCCTGTAGACCTGAGCTGTGCTTGCGTGTGCGGTGCATTTGCCATCATCAGAGCGTTCTTGTTGATTGTGCCCCATCGTGTTTCGCTTTTGGCCTCCAGCCATTTTGTTGATTTGCATCCTTGTTGTTATGCATCCCTGGCCGGCCCTCCACCACGATCCCGCCTCCCAGCTGACCCTCCCTCCCACTGATTACTTAGGCTCCGCTCTCGTGTTGTTGCGCTGTGACCCGCCCTGACCCCCTCAGAAGCGGTCGCTCCTGACGCTGCTCCCTGACCTGCCTAACGCCAGTGGTACCGTAGCGCTTGAGTCCCTGATCGCTATTTGTTGCCTCGCATTGCCCATAGAAGCATCTGTGCCTGATTGCAGCTTAAATTCATATCGTAGCGCTTATAATCGTACCTGACTGCATAGCAATTTGTAATTGTAGCGCTACAGCGAAAGTAAGCTTTAAAGTGATTCACATTGTGCTGCGCTGCCTTTTGCCTGTAGACCTGAGCTGTGCTTGCCTGTGCGGTGCATTTGCCATCATCAGAGCGTTCTTGTTGATTGTGCCCCATCGTGTTTTGCTTTTGGTCTCCAGCCATTTTGTTGATTTGCATCCTTGTTGTTCTGCATCCCTGGCCGGCCCTCCACCACGATCCCGCCTCCCAGCTGACCCTCCCTCCCACTGATTACTTAGGCTCCGCTCTCGTGTTGTTGCGCTGTGACCCGCCCTGACCCCCTCAGAAGCGGTCGCTCCTGACGCTGCTCCCTGACCTGCCTAACGCCAGTGGTATCGTAGCGCTTGAGTCCCTGATCGCTATTTGTTGCCTCGCATTGCCCATAGAAGCATCTGTGCCTGATTGCAGCTTAAATTCATATCGTAGCGCTTATAATCGTACCTGACTGCATAGCAATTTGTAATTGTAGCGCTACAGCGAAAGTAAGCTTTAAAATGATTCACATTGTGCTGCGCTGCCTTTTGCCTGTAGACCTGAGCTGTGCTTGCCTGTGCGGTGCATTTGCCATCATCAGAGCGATCTTGTTGATTGTGCCCCATCGTGTTTCGCTTTTGGCCTCTAGCCATTTTGTTGATTTGCATCCTTGTTGTTCTGCATCCCTGGCCGGCCCTCCACCACGATCCCGCCTCCCAGCTGACCCTCCCTCACCCCGCCCCCTCCACTTCTCCATTTATGACAGATGCATTTGCGCGCAGCGGACGCCCCCCATGCGCGCCGAAGGTGCGCCAAAGGTAAGCCCGTCTACGCCCGTCCGCGCCTGGACCGCGCCCAGCGCCAGACCCCCTGGCCCCCGCAAATCGCACTCCTCCCGCATATCGTATGACGCCGCCACCCTCTTAGCCCTTAACCCCGGACGCACACCACAATGCTACGAAGCGGCCCCAGGACGTACCCACGGTCCCTTTGCCTGCCAATCCTGCAAGTTCGCCTGCATCAAGACCCACACCAAATCCACTTCCTCCAAACACAGCTCCGACTCTAACCACCTGAAGTGCATCCTGCTGAACACCCGCTCGGTCCACAGACACGCCACTGAACTCTGGGACCTACTCGACATTGTGTCACCGGACATCGCCTTCCTTACAGAAACATGGATGAACGCATCATCAGCACCCGACATCGCCATAGCCATCCCGGATGCTTGCAAGATCATACGGAAAGACCGCACCAACCAAACAGGAGGAGGCATCGCCATCGTTCATAAGAACACCATCAGAATAACGACCAGCCTCAACGATAACCTTGCTACCGCCGAACACCTTCACTTCCAGATCCACACCGACCCCAGGACCACACTTAGAGGCACCCTCATCTACAGACCACCAGGAACCCGTAAACAATTCAGCGAAGACATCACTGACTTCATCAGCCCACATGCCCTCCCCTCCGAGAACTACATTCTACTGGAAGACTTCAACTTCCACCTAGAAAAGAAAAACGACAGCAACACCACCACCCTTCTGGACAACCTGGCCAATCTCGGTCTCAAACAACTTGTTGACACCCCCACCCATGTAGCCAGACATACGCTCGACTCTGTCTTCACCTCCTGCAAACACATCTCCTTCGATCATACCACAGCTCTCCATTGGACGGACCACAGCTGTGTTCACTTCAGCTACAAAACTACCACGATCCACAACCCCCCACAACCTATTCCCCGAAGAAACTGGAACAAAATCACCACCGACCAACTCCTCACATCGCTCAACCAAAACCCTCCCGCCCTCTCACCGGACCCAAACGAAGCTGCCACCAAACTCAAACAATGGATCACTCACAGCGTTGATGAATTATCACCCTTGAAAAACCACCAGATCAAACAAGGTAGCAAAAAGGCCCCCTGGTTCAACAATGACCTTAAGAAATCCAAGAAACTATGCCGTACTCTCGAAAAAACATGGAGAAAAAACCCAACCACTGACAACCTGACCACCTTCAAGGCAGCCACCCGCAAACACCACCAACTGATCCGATCCACCAAGAAATCAGCATTCAAGGATCGACTTGACAACAACGCCCATAACAGCAAGGAACTTTTCAACATCGTCAAAGAATTTACCAACCCCACCGCAGCCTCAAACGACATCACTCCCTCCCAAAACCTCTGCGACTCGTTATCCTCTTTCTTCTACAACAAAATCGCCGACATACATAACAGCTTTAAGAACATTTCCAAAGAACAATCCACTCCACCCACCTCCGAACCAGAACCGCTCTCTAACAACCTTAGCGCCTGGAACCCAATCACCACTGAAGACACCATCCGCCTAATGAACTCCATCCATTCAGGTTCGCCAACCGACCCCTGCCCCCACCACATCTTCAACAAAGCAGACTCCATCACCGCACCCCATCTCCGTGATGTCATCAACTGCTCCCTCAACTCGGCTACCTTCCCAGAAAGCTGGAAACATGCCGAACTCAGCGCCCTTCTGAAGAAACCCACAGCAGACCCCACTGTACTCAAGAACTACCGCCCTATCTCGCTCCTCCCATTCCCTGCCAAAGTCATTGAGAAAGCCGTCAATAGCCAGCTCGCCGCCTTCCTTGAATCCAACAACTCCCTCGACTCTTCACAGTCCGGCTTTCGAGCCAAACACAGCACCGAAACCGCCCTCATTGCAGTGACAGACGACATCCGAACGCTTCTGGACAACGGAAAAACAGTTGCCCTCATCCTACTCGACCTCTCCGCTGCCTTCGACACAGTCTGTCATAGCACCCTCATACAACGCCTCAGCAACGTCGGAATACAAGGAAAAGCCTTGGACTGGATCATCTCGTTCCTCGCCGGGAGAACCCAGAGAGTCCGACTCCCCCCATTCAAATCAGAGGCCACCGAAGTCATCTGCGGAGTACCACAAGGATCATCACTCAGTCCCACCCTCTTCAACGTTTACACGAGTCCCCTCGTATCCATCGTGCGACAACACAACCTCAACATCATCTCCTACGCTGACGACACCCAGCTGATCCTTTCCCTCACCAAAGACCCTAACACCGCCAAAACCAATCTTCATGAAGGCATGAAAGAAGTATCCGAATGGATGAAAAACAGCCGCCTAAAACTTAACTCAGACAAAACGGAAGTTCTCATCCTAGGATCTTCCCCCTCTGCCTGGGACGACTCATGGTGGCCATCGGCCCTGGGCACAGCACCCATACCCACAGACCACGCACGTAACCTAGGCTTCATCCTAGACTCCTCCCTCTCGATGACCAGACAAGTTAACGCCGTCTCATCCTCTTGCTTCAACGTACTTCGTATGCTCAAAAGAATCTTCAGCTGGATCCCCACCGAAACAAGAAAGATGGTCACCCACGCACTGGTCACTAGCCGACTGGACTATGGAAACACCCTCTACGCCGGAACCACAGCCAAACTACAGAAAAAACTCCAACGCATCCAAAATGCATCAGCCAGACTCATATTGGACATCCCTCGCCAAGCTCACATTACCGGACACCTGAAAGACCTCCACTGGCTTCCCGTCAACAAGAGAATAACGTTCCGTCTCCTCACCCACGCACACAAGGCCCTCTACAAACTAGGACCCGAATGCCTCAACACACGACTGTCCTTCTACACACCCACACGCCAACTAAGATCCTCCAATCAAGCGCTCGCCGCAGTTCCGCGCGTCCACAGATCCACCATAGGAGGAAGATCCTTCTCCTATCTGGCGGCCAAGACCTGGAATTCTCTCCCCACTCACCTCCCCCTCACACAGAAGCACATCTCCTTCAGAAAGGAACTTAAAACCTGGCTTTTCGATAAATAAGGCACCCCCTCCCACAAGCGCCTTGAGACCCTCTGGGTGAGTAGTGCGCTATACAAATTCCTGAACTCGAACTTGAACTTGATTCCGGCTAGATCACGTAATCTCCCTTTGCCTTAAAACAAAAGAATAAACCTGACCTTGTGTAATGTAATCTAGTGCTAATGAAAATAGTTCCTATGCTCTTGGACTGAGTTTGCACCATATAAAACTACAAAAATAAATAAAAGCCAAAATTAATACATTTTCAGATACAAATATGATTCCCCTGTAAACATGAACTGATATGCAAATTGAAGGATGGATGTAATTCTTATATTGATGCCTTTTTAAAAAAAAATATCATCAAGGAATTCTCTCTGCAATGTCCCATTTAGTATGCTTAGTTTCACAAATGGAGTGATCACACTCTTACTTATAGTACAGAATGGTGTAGGTATGTCAAAGGCCAACTTTACGCATATGGCCTCATCACTAGTTCTCAAGGATTCCTACATAGTAACTCCAACCCTTGCAGCTAAAAGTTATGAACGCACAAGTAAATCCTGGGATGTGGACTTATTGGGGATTACAAGTGGAACCTTGAGGTTCAACTAAGAAAGAGGGAATTGCCAAGGAAATCTGTAATTTTGTGTCAGCTTCAACTGGTACTTTCTCATTCTACCCTTTAGGTTCAAGTGCTTAATTTGAGGCAGTGGTTTCAGGTGCTAGGCGCAACACTTCATTCTCAGACCCAGCTCTTTGATAGTCTGTCACATGGTGGCGACGTTTGTCTTATTTTTAGATGAGCACAACAACAGTAGTTTAATCATTCAATATACATTAAAAACGAGTAATACCTGGCACCCGCACCATTCTTATACCTTTATGTGGCTTGGAATAGTCTGAATTATCATTCTTGCAAGAGTGTGGTGGTTAGCAGTTTTGTTGGTACTGTCATCTGCAGCACTGGGGGAAAAAGGACAGTGCAATCATCAGTGGCCTCCTGAGGAAAGCCCTGGTACTTACTTTTTAATTCACAATTTATGCACTGGGTTCACCCAGAGATATAGCCTTTTTTCGAAAAGGTTGGTATCTAAGGGGCAGTGTTTTAAGGACTTGCGTTGTCTTCCATGAGGTAAGCCATCGGAAGGCAACGTGAGTCCTGAACTTTGATTTGCAAAGCCACCTTGCGTGGCTTATCCTGGTTTAGTAAATACAAAGTAAAGTACATCAGGTAGGCATTAAATGGGTGGTGCCTGGGAGTTCCCATGCATCAACCCATCTATTTTAATGTAAACCCAGATTTACAAAGACTTGTAAATCTTGGGTTGCACCAAAATGTTGTGCCAACCTAACAGAGGCTTAACGAGGAGAAATATCTAAATTTCTCCTCGTTACTTCCTCTTACCATATGTGCTGCAATCTACAGCACACATACAAGGAGGAATATGCCTTAAAGGATTGTTTTTGTGTAGGACGGTGTCCCTTCCTGCACAAAAACAACTATTCTAGTCACTCAATAACCCTTGCACTATTATGAAAGGGTGCCTGCATTGGCGCTAGTCAGCACACAGTGAACCAGCACTAGCGGAGAGCAGAAATGCTCCATATCTTTGAAAATATGGAGCATTTCTGCCCTCTACCTTTCATACAATGGAACACAGTAAGTTGCAATAGATCAGTGTTTAGCTGAAGAACATCTGTGTGACTTGAAAAGGTTGTCCTTTTTCTGCCATATCTTTTTTTCTGGCTGGCCTTTTGTTTTTCAGCCGTGAATATGATGATCATGTTAAGTCCACTGGAGGTGCTCCAACCAACTTCCTTGTTGTTCCATGTCCATTGACAAGGGGATAGCCACGTTGTTCCCTGCTTCTGAGTGAGGATGGTCACAGCCCTCTTACCCCGGGCTATGCAGTGACTGACAAATTGAAAATTCACACAGCTGACTCCTGGGCGAGATTGCCTAGTGGCTCATCCCTAGAAAAAGAGCCATTCCGGAACTGACGCCCCTCCATCATTTGCCAGACATGTCTCAAGACTATTCATGTTTGTGTGTGTACTTGTACTTGTGTGCATGTGTCTGTGTGGGTTAGAGTGGTATGTGAAGCTTATGGATGCTTGGGGAAGCTGTGGTCCATATTAATAGTGTTTTCCTTTAGGACGGCTAACTGTCCATATTGGCCATACCAGTTTCTCTGGCTCCCTTTCTTGGGAACTATTTTACAGACAGGAGTTGCACCCGAAAAGTGTTTCTTGTTTTGCCTCTTAGCATTCGGCGAAGTTGGCTTCTAGTATATGCAAGCATTTTTTAGGACAAGCCTTCTGATTTTGGTTTAATCCCAGGTTTACCACCTTTTGTAACTCTGGGGTTGCACCAATTTCTAGAGTTGATGCATGGGAATGCCCATGCATCATCTGTGGGACACCTACCCCTTACAAATGTAGCAACTCAGCAAAAGCCACTGTGTTGCATTACATTTCTGTGCAAAGCCACACGAGGCAGTGCAAATAGCAGGGTACATGATTTTGTAAATCTGAGCTAAGCTAGGACAACACGAGGGTTTAGGAAACCCCTCATATTTTCCCAAAAATATCACGTTAAAATAGATACCTATATAGAGGCTCCCATTCAACACTCTTTTACCATTGATTGTTAAGATGTCACTCAAATTGTGTTCCCTTCCACCACAGCACAAAGTATAGATCAACAGACCAGCCAATTCCAACCATTGAATGCTTTCACTTTAAACCAAAAATCAGTGCAAAATGTAAATGTGGGATACTTGTAAAGCGCACTGTTACTCTAACTGAGTGTCCTGGCGCTGTAGACCTCTGGGGAACCCGTCCTGGTTTTCCCTGTGAGATGGTCCCTTTCTGGGTATCTCCAGGGTGAAACCAGGCATCCCCGGCGTCTGGGGGCCGTTGTAGAGATGAGGCAAGCTTAATGCCCAGAGTTGCCGAGTGCATTCCCTGGTTAGAGTAGGCACTGAGGCGAGAATTATCAAGTCCGTTGACTCTGGTCCAAGATCCTGCCTCGTCGGGAATTGAACCCTGGTCCTGGGCCATTCTCTGCTTACAGGTCTGCCGCCTCTAGCCAGTGAGCCACACAACTCCAAATGTGAATGCAGACCCCCACTACCAAAAAATATGCAGTTTAGTATCCCGCAATTGTGTGCATCGCAGGAGACTCGCCCTGGGAGAACCTTTTTTCTTTTTTGTTTTAAGTTTCAAAAACCTTTATTCATTCAAAAGGGCAGAATACATTTTAGCCAATCCATGGTTCAGGTGAAATGACATTTTACCAGGTGAAAACCGTGTACAGTGCCATGTTCTGCACCAGGTGTACATAGAGTTTATTGTATTATGAGTTAAAAGAAACTCAAGCAAAAACGTTAAAGCATTACAAATAAAAAGCAAAAAGTAAAGTAACGCAATAAACACATTAATTCATGTCTTTCTTAATATCAGGAAACACCTATCACCCAGGATCACTCCAACACCATTCCGAATAAGCGTAAATCACATGGGGTAATGAGTCAACGCCTTTGAGTGCCAAGAGATTCCTGGCTCTCCATAGAGCATCTTTCAAGCAATTCACAATGTTCCAAAATTGTTGACATGGGGTGCTGGGTCGGATAAAAACTACGGGGCTTATTTACGTCTTCTGGCGCATCTCTACAAATCAGCAGGGATGCGCCAGAACCGATGCGTCATGCAATTCCCTCCTTGCGCCACCACAGATGCGCCGCATTTACAATGCGGCGCACCATGATGCAAGGAAGGGCAGATGCGTGACGCATCATGTGGTGTACGGGCGGCGCATTGCTGGAGTCGCGTCGCAAGCACGACGCAACTCCAGCAATGCTCAGGGCCGCCCAATACTTAACATGCTGCGTCAGTTCTTACGCCTGCTTCAAGCAGGCGTAAGGAATTGACGTAGCAGCATCGCAGAAGTGCCTGCATGAAATCTTGTAGATTTCACGCAGGCACTTTTGCGAGGCACACAGGCACCGGAACGCCCACCCTGCGTGGGAACGCCCCCATTGTGGCGCTGGGCTTTATAACGTGACGCATCTCCCTAGATGCGTCACGTTGTAAATGCCTTGCAGGGATGCGCCACGTTTACGCCGCTGTTGCGTGACGCAAGGCGGCGTAAACGTGGCGCAAGGGGCTTGTAAATCTGCCCCTAAAACCACCACCTCTTTAGGCAAGATTACATCTGCATTTATGTATGATAGCCATGGTTCCATGTTTAAATATCGACAACAAAAATATAGTTTACAAAAATATCGATGGAAAAATATCGATTACAAAAATATCGACTCCCTATACTTAAACAGGTAAGTACAATAATATCGACTCAAAAATATCGATGTAAAAAATTATAGATGTAAAAAATATCGACTTTAAAAAATAATATAACTTAAATTAAATAATTAAATATTATTAACATTATTAACCAAATACATTAAATTACATTTATAATTTCACTATTTATAACAAATAAATTTAATTTAATTAATATAAACACAATAAATGTGTACATATACATATATTTTCTTAAATACATGTATTATTTTCTTTATTTAATTAATAAACTTTAATAATTATATAAAAAAACATATATAAAACATTTTGAATAAAATAACATTTTCTATATTTAATTAACACATAAAAGTATTTAAAAATAATAATACATACATTTAATAACAAAATTAAAACTTAGTAGTTAAAACATTTGATAACGAAGGGGTAAAAATTACTATTCCCACACCAGAGGGTGCAGCAGTAGGGAAAGCGCTGGATAGCGTAGGGGTAAAAATTACTATTCCCACTCCAGAGGGTGCAATAGTAGTGAAAGCGTTGGATAGCGTAGGGGTAAAAATTACTATTCCCACTCCAGAGGGTGCAACAGTAGAGAAAGTGTTGGATAGCGTAGGGGTAAAAATTACTATTTCCACTCCAAAGGGTGCAACAGTAGGAAAAGCGTTGGATAGCGTAGGGGTAAAAATTACTATTCCCACTCCAGAGGGTGCAACAGTAGGGAAAGCGTTGGATAGCGTAGGGGTAAACATTACTATTCCCACTCCAGAGGGTGCAACAGTAGGGAAAGCGCTGGATAGTGTAGGGGTAAAAATGACTATTCCCACTCCAGAGAGTGCAACAGTAGGGAAAGCATTGGATAGCGTAGGGGTAAAAATTACTATTCCCACTCCAGAGGGTGCAACAGTAAGGAAAGCGTTGGATAGCGTAGGGGTAAAAATTACTATTCCAACTCCAGTGAGTGCAACAGTAGGGAAAGCGTTGGATAGCGTAGAGGTAAAAATTACTATTCCCACTCCAAAGGGTGCAACAGTAGGGAAAGCGCTGGATAGCGTAGGGGTAAAAATTACTATTCCCACTCCAGAGGGTGCAACAGTAGGGAAAGCGTTGGATAGCGTAGGAGTAAAAATTACTATTCCCACTCCAGAGGGTGCAACAGTAGGGAAAGCATTGGATAGCGTAAGGGTAAAAATTACTATTCCCACTCCAGTGAGTGCAACAGTAGGGAAAGCGTTGGATAGCGTAGGGGTAAAAATTACTATTCCAACTCCAGTGAGTGCAACAGTAGGGAAAGCGTTGGATAGCGTAGAGGTAAAAATTACTATTCCCACTCCAAAGGGTGCAACAGTAGGGAAAGTGCTGGATAGCGTAGGGGTAAAAATTACTATTCCCACTCCAGAGGGTGCAACAGTAGGGAAAGCGTTGGATAGCGTAGGAGTGAAAATTACTATTCCCACTCCAGAGGGTGCAACAGTAGGGAAAGCATTGGATAGCGTAGGGGTAAAAATTACTATTCCCACTCCAGTGAGTGCAACAGTAGGGAAAGCGTTGGATAGCGTAGGGGTAAAAATTACTATTCCTACTCCAGAGAGTGCAACAGTAGGGAAAGCGTTGGATAGCGTAGGGGTGAAAATTACTATTCCCACTCCACAGGGTACAATAGTAGGGAAAGCGCTGGAACCCAAAACAATAAAATAACAAACTATCAAATTTTTAATTACATTTAATTTCCAATGTAAACATAAATAATATATACATTTAAATATTTTATTATTAACAAAGATAATAAAAAATATATATTTACACATTATTTAACACTATAATATCCACCACACACCTAAAAATAATTACACAATTACATTTTATATTTACTAATTAATTAATGATAATTATATATTTTTTAATTAATTAATAAATTATTTAATTGACAGATTTCACACCATATACACTTATAAACACCACAACACAAACCTAAATTTAATTACACATTTACAATTAATAATTACTAATTAATTAATGGTAATTAATTTATAAAGTATTTAATAATCAATCAATAACAATTTAATTACTTCACACCATTTACACATATGAACTCCACTACACACACCTAAAAATAATTAAACAATTAACATGATTAATTAACTTAATTAATTAACATACTTAATTAATAATTGACTAATTGAAATTAATTAACAAACACTTATTAAATTAACACATTAATTCATCAATTAATTTTATATATTTAAATTACTTCCTTGTGGAGAAGTGTGGCTCACTGGTTAGAGGAGGCAGACCTGGAAGCAGAGGTCAGCCCGGGACCAGGGTTCAATTCCCGGCTCGGCGGGGTCTTGAGTCCCAAAATGTCCATGAACTTGACAATTCTCGCTCCGGTGCCTACTCGATTCACGGGTTCACACTCTGCGACTCTGGGCAATAGCTTGCTTAATCTCCACAACGGCCCCTCGCGGCGGGATGCCTGGCTTTCACCTTGCGGATACCCTGCCGGGGTTATCTCACAGGGGAATACCAGGACGGGTTCCCTAAGCAAGCGCTTAGAAACCGCTCGGTGATTTGCGCTATATAAATTCCTGTACATTTACATTTACATTTACTTCCCACCCTATTCCCCTATAAACCCACAACCCCCTACGGAACTAATAACACAAAATTCAACATAATATACATTAATAACTATTAAAATTCAACAACATATATTAAAATGACAAACAATTCTCATTAAAAACACTAAAATACATGACATTATTAAAAAATCGATATTTTTGTAAACTATATTTTTGTACACGATATTTATAACAACTATGTTATTGTTATGATATTTATGTCAGACGATATTTCCCTGACGATATTCCTGCTCTGCACCGATAGCCATACCCTCTCCAACTCTAAGCCCATCAGTTTTTTAGCCATATTGCAGCACCAGAAAAGGTGGTCACAAGATTCCTCTGGCAAGCATCCCTTCCTGTCACAAAAATGGTTTCTAGAACATCTCCTATGTAAAAAGAGATGGAGAGGTTGGCACCAATGTACCATGGCCCATGCCCGGTCGGGATGGATAATAAATAGGTACCTTACCGAAATGTTCCCCCAAATTGGTATTGATGTCTGATCAGAAAACCCTCTGACTGGTAACTATAGCTGTTCCCCAGTGACTGTTTTGTGACTACACTTGGGTGAACTCAAACCCAAAGGAAAATGGCTAGACTCTGAATGAAGTAGGCTGTTGGTTACAATGATCTGCATACTAGTAAGTTCAACCAAAAACTGGTAAAAAAAAGTACCATTTCCTTTCTCCCTTGTCCTGACAAACACTTGCCTTTATCAAGTTGAAGATAAAGATTGCAAGCTGAGACCAATGTTTGGTGCATTCTTGCCATCCAAAATCACAGATTCAAACATGGAAACACAAGCAATCTATTATTGCTTTCCTCCCCAAAAGAACTGAAAACCCCACCTTTGATTAGTGTCAGATAGTTCCGGGGATAAGAAAAACAACAGCAACATAAACCAGTATTGAAAGAAATTCTGTTTTGCAACGAGGATTTTACCTGTTATAGTGAGTGACCTTTGGTGACCTAGGACCCCAAAATGCTGCATGGTGTTTGACCGAAGACATACTTTCTCACCAACTCTGCAAACGGTCACCCTCTCCAAAAATGAACAAGAACTTTAATGCGATAAAAGTCCCAGTCTATTTTATCTTTCTTCTAGTTGACAAACACAAACACACTCTTTGCAAGGTTAATTTCTGATGAGGATCAGAATTAAAATCTACTGCAGTACCATAACACCTAGAAAATTGAATTGTCAGAGCAAAAAACAAAATATCATCCTTATAGGCAGAAGTAGTGGCAGAACCAAACATTCCTCCTGGGTCACACATCCCTTTAATCAGAATATCAGCCCTTACAGTTGCAATAAAGGGTTCAATGGCCAAAGTGAACAAGAGGGGGACAAAGGGTATCAGTGCCTTTCACCTGACAACATGGGAAAAGAGTCTGTTAATGTGCCATTGACCATGGCTTTGCTGTAACAATTTGAGTACATTAGAGTAGTCCATGACCTGAATTTTGTTTCAAAATTCATGTGCTTTAAAACCTTAAAAATAAGGGATTGGTTTAACCTATCCAAGGCAATTCCTGGTCTAGAGCGAGGAGGCACAAAGACAAACCATGGCCTTTCAAATGTGATCAGATTCTATCACTGTGGAAACTGAGGGCCTCAATTGAGGAAACAACTTTTTAGACAAGATTTCAAAGTCTACATTAAGCATACTAATTAAACACCAGGTTTTTATATAGTAACTGCCACCTTTTTTTGTATTTCTTAACTTTATTCATCTCCCTCTCAACAAATATTGGAAGCTGTCCTTCCCTAATAGAATTCTTATATACTTCAAATAAATCAGAACCTACTGCATCCCACCTGGTAAGGCTTTGCATAGCTCTTTATATGTCTTCAATTTAAAGAAATAGCTTTCTAGTTCTTCTAGTTCTTCTTTGTCACCTTCAGTCCAAAACTGCAAATGTTGTATGAAAAAATTGCAATCTCACTGTCAGATGCTTTAGGGATATAAAGTTCTCTATAAAAGCTAGGCACACATTATTTGATATCTTCTGTTGGGCCATGCTTGTGAATCCAGCTTGGCATCTATAATTCTACTATAATTCTACTACCAGCTTTACCTTTAAGAGAGAAAATCAAGAGCAAGTCTCAATTTCCTCCAAGAATTGAGTTTTATTGCAGCCAATTAATCCTTTAGCAAAATATGTTTACAATTAGGATATTTTCTGACTGTACACCATAATGTGAACTTTTATATCAAACCAGTACTCCAATAGCATGGACAAATTCTAGAGACGTTTTTTTAAACGGTTGATTCTTCATCTTCTATCTCTAGCAACTGAAGTTCCCTCATGAAATAAAGGACCTTATACAGAACTTGGTGCCCACCCAATGTTCACGTATTGCACTTTTTGAGAGAGTAATCATTTTTAGGGATTTCCAATTCTGGTATAGATACTTAAACTTCTCATAGGTAACATTGTCTTTGCATAGAATAATATTTAGTTTCCATAGTCCTTTCCCTCTGAGATGTATCTCAACCATGGAAATAGCAATTTTAATGAGGTTGTAGTCTGAAAAGAAAACTAGAATGAATGTTGCTGAAACTATATTTTCAGTCAGTCAGTCGAAAACTTTATTTCGGTCACAACGGACCATGAAATCAGGTTACAAAATACATATATACAACAACAGTGAAGTTAATAAATAACATAGAACAATACACAAACAATCATATATTTAACATTATTGGCGAATTAAAACTATACATTTACCCATCCTAAAATAAAAACAGGCTCAGAATTTGATAAAGTTGTCGACTATAATCATTATTTTTATTGGAGGATTCCAACTATCCAGGTATATCAATACCTGAATATTTTCCTTTTAGCCTGGAAAAAGAAAAGATTTTTTTTTCCAGCACCGAAAGTGATTATTTTATAAAACTCCTGCATTTGTGCCACATCCCGTTTAAGAAACGCGAGACGGCAAAAACAATAGGGGCATGGGTATCATACTTTAAAACTCTAAAAGCTTCAGAGCAGCGTCTAAAACCTAAATTTCTACAAATCGGAATCACCCAGCGTTTGCGTGAAGCGTAGTATGCAGGGCAGATTAAGAGACATGAATTTCTGTTTCTAGCTTATATTTACACGCTGGACACTCAGTGATTTTTTGACAGTCCCATTTTCAAGTAAATGACATAAGAGGGAGAGTCCCCAATCTACATTGCATATATAATCTCCTGGATGATGATAGGTAGATCAGGGCTAGAAACTCTTCATTTTTGTATTCCTCTTTTACTCTAAGAAACTCAGGGGTATATTATCAACAACTAGCGATAATTTTTGTCTCTAACTTGTTTAGAGACAAAAATTATCGCCGCACATCGGCGATTTTTATCGCAGATAAACCTTGCTATTAGCAAGGTTTATCGCAAATGCGATAAAAAACGCCCGCAATGCATGAATATCGCTGAAAAGTCAGCGATATTCATGCATTATCGAGCAAATGCTCTTAGCCATGTTATCCACCTCCCATTGGATAACATGGCTAAGAACTGCTCAGGGCAGGTGTTAGCTTTTGGAGATATTCGCCCTTAGCGCAAATATCGCGATAAAACCCCTTGATAATATACCCCACAGTTGTCAACCGACCGACTGTAGAACTTACGTGGAGGGATAGCAAGTTATGGTGCCTATAATGTCGACCCAGATCTGCCCTAGATATTGATGGGCATGCTACGTCTGGAGTTTCCCAAAGCTCAGGCCTTCCTATCCTACTGCTGGTTGACTTAATATGAGTAAGCCACGGTGTTTTCTTGCTGCTCATTGTTAACCAGACATCCCTAAATTCATTTCTATAAGAAGCTAATTCAGGAACTGACCATAGCCTTCTTCAATACATGAGTGGCCTTAGTGCCACTTCCTCCTCAACGGGAAGTAGCCCTAGATCCATACGGGGGGGCACTAGCGGTGTGCTAGGAGGAAGTCCCACCAAGTTCCTGTTATGCTCTACGTTCATGAGGTTAGCTGTCCTAATATGCCCCCAAAGTTCAGCCCCATAGAGGGGAGCCGCCCTAGCCTGGACTTTATAAATTTCAATGACAGGGGCAGCTGGCTTGAACTCCGACACTCTGTGCATTTTCAGTATCCCACCCGCCACTTGGGTTAACTTTAGAGATGCCTTTGCTAATTGGGTATCCCATTCGAAGTGTTCCGATAGGGTAATGCCCAAATACTCAAAAGTATTCACTCTCTCTAGGGGAGTGTCGTCCAGAAGTGGATTAGGGTGGGTCAACCTAGGAGGGTTGAAGATCATAAATTTGGTTTCAGTCAGGTTGATCTCCAGACCTCTCATTTTACAGAAGTCCGCAAAGCCGTCCAGGGTACGTTGGATACCCGTTGAAGTCTTGGACAACAACAAAGTGTCGTCCGCGATCATCAGCGCGGAGCACCCTCCCCGAGACCAGCCTTGGGGCATCACTATCCTTGACTCCAAGTAGGTGGTCTATAAGCCCATTAATATATAGGCAAAATAGAGTGGGTGCCAGGACGCCCCCTGGCGCACCCCCTGTTTCATCGGGAAGCGTGGTGACAGTTCTCCATGCTTCCCGCACCTAACTTGTGCATAGGTCTCCTTATGCAGCCTCACCAGCACATCCAAAAGATATGGTGGAATACCAAGATCGGACAAAACCCTCCACAATTTTTCCCTAGGGACTAGATCAAAAGCAGACCTCAGGTCGAGATGAGGTAGAGGCTGCCACCCTCCACACTCACCGTTTTCCAATATAAGACCTGGAGTCTGAATATCTGGTCGATAGTAGATCTGCTGGACCTGAAGCCAGCCTGGAAGGGACTCAAGATATCTTTTTCCTCAATCCAACCCTGGACTCTGTCTAGAATAACCCGTCCCATCAATTTTTGGGTGGTATCTATTAGGCTAATGGGCCTATAATTGGACGGTAAAAGAGGGCAACCTTTTTTGTGGATCGGAACTATCTCGGCGCCACAACAAGTGTCTGGCGGTTCTATGCCTTTAGAATAGCATTGAACAGAATGCACAAATAGGCTGCCCAAATCTTTGGTTCTGTCCTAAACAAATCGCCAGGGAGCTTGTCTAAACCGGGTGCCTTATTTGGTTGTAGACTATTGATAGCAGATTCTACCTCGCATAGAGTAATCTCCAAAACCCGCTCCAATCGATGCTCATGGAGGAGGCTTGCTAGCGAGGCTGAAGTGCCATCATTGCCCGAATTTTCGTACAATGCTCCAAATTGAGCTTCGAAGACTGATGGGGCTATATTGGGTTCTACCGCTAGTCTGTCCTCCCTCCCCCTAGAGCTGACTATTGCCCAGAATGTTTTCAAGTCTTTTCCCATAAGAGCAGTCCTGAGATCATCCCATTTGTCAGCTTCCCAGTTCTTCTTTTCTGATTGGATGACCCGCTTGTACTTAGTCCTGCACAAATTAAATTAATTCTAAGCCTATCCCTGGCCTTTACAGCACTTAACAGTTCTGTTTTGGCCTTAAGGCAAATAGCATTAGACCAGGGATGAACTGAGACCGGTTTCGCCCTTTGGCTTCCTACCGGGTAAAACGCACCAAGCAATTTAGAAGTCAACTGTTTGTGAATATTTAAAGGCCAGTCCCCCATCCCCGTTTTCATGTCCGCTTCTCCAGCCTCTCCCATTTCTCCTAGGTATGGCAGAACCTGCTGGTAGATATTTGCTAGTTTAGTTGGAGAGCCCTGGATATAGGGCCACTTTACGTTCCGCCTGTTGTTAGTTACAGACAATGGGTGTTGTAGTGAGTTGGGCACTGGTTCGGCGTTGGACAAACCCAAGGTCCCTGGTTTGAGTGTCATAACTAAAGCGTTATGATCACTGTCTTTTTTCGGTGGATCTGAAAGTCCAGGACCCTATCCCATGTTCTGGTTTCCACCATAATGTAGTCCAGAATTGAGTTTTGCCCTTCTCTATTGAAGGTGGGTAGGCCTGGCCTATCAGATTGTGTCCTCCCGTTACATGCCCTCAGTGAAGATGACAGGGTAAACGACTTAATTTGTAGAACCAGTGGTGTCCACGCTCTAACTGATGGAATCTGGGGTTCAAGTATATGCCAGTGCTGGTCCTCATCGTCTGGGCCGTCTAGGGTTGGGTTAGTTAGGGGCTCAAACTGGCAATTAAAATCGCCCCCTATTATCCAGACAACTGCTGGGTCAAGAGTCAGAATGAACTGTCTCAGGCGTTCAATGACTCCAGACTCCTGTCCATTCTGTGCTGGCGTTGAGTAAATATTAAGTAGGGCGATTTGTGTATTTGCCGGCATCGTTAAGAGGACGCATTGTACATCCTCAGAGTTAGTCAAAATCTGCTTGGCTTTGGCACCCAGGTGCCTACCCACCCAGAAACTTAAGCCCCCTGATGGTCCTCCCCTGACCCTCATAGTGGCTAAGATATTAAAAGTAGCAAAGCCTCTCCTTTGATAATCTTCTCGAGCCCACGTCTCCTTACTGCAGGTGACATCTGCTTACTAGCAGACGTCACAGATCTCTATAAACGAACCCCAATGTGGACATGATAGTTTGTTTTTAATACCGGCCAGGTTCCAGGAGAGAATTTTTGATTTTGCCATTGTCCTCCAGCACATGTATTGTCTTCTGAACCCTAGTGGGTCTATCATCCCTAACTAGCGGACCATCAAGATGTAATCCCACCCAATTACAGTCTGGCCCCTCCACCCTCCGTACTTTGTCGAAAACCCATCCAACTATTAGGGGAGATACAACTCTAGCTGCACCCTCCTGTATTGGTGGTAATGGGGGGGCCAAACAATAACTATATTTTCATATGGACCTGCAAAGATAAAAATCAATGCAGGATTTTGTGGAAATGTTTTAACTAACCAAAGTATATCCTGAATCACTAAGGTGCAATACTTTGTAGGTATCCTGTAATCAAAAGAGTGCAATGATATTAAGCAATGATTTGGAGGTACTATCAAGCCACACTGAAGAACAAGAAGTTGTGTCTTTAACATCCAGTAAACAGTTACATTACCCTCCCGAAATATTTCTATTGCATAAAAGAAGCTGTGGCGGGAAACTAAAAACACTGGGGCCGACTCACAGAATCTGAAACAAAATCCTAAACGTACTACTTTTGGTATTCACAGAAGGCATTTAGTAGTAATAAAGTTATGATTTTGTCTGAAGTTAGGATTGTATCTTAAATTAGGATTTTGTCTTGAATTAGGATTTTGTCCTAAATTAGGATTTTGTCTTGAGACCAAAACTGACAAACTTAAGTTTAACTTAAGTTTAATTTAAGACAAAATCCTAATTTAAGACAAAATTCTAACTTTACTACAAAATTTGTAAATTTAGGATTTAGGAATTTGTCTCAGATTAGTTCTATGAATTGGCCGCAACTGTCCCTGCATGATAATGAGGTGGGGCAATACACATTAATTTGCCGAATTTCATGTCCAACTTTATACCATCCGTACATGAAGCTCCCTCATTGAATTCAATATTCGTTCTAGCCTCAATAACAACACCTGTTTGGTTTCCCTTCTCAAGTAAAGTATCTTTTCCTGAGGTTTTATGTTTCACAGTACTTACACAGTTACTTTTTCCAACTACCCCTCCTAGGGTGTAGGCCATCAACCAAGGCTCTCCAGCCATCTCTGTCCTGGGCTTTTCTTTCAATCTGACTCGAGGTAGAACCCATCTCTTTGCAGTCAGCCTTGAGGCTTAGATGCCTGGTGTTTCTTGTCCTTCCTGTTTTCCTTTTACCATGAGAGTTCCATGAAGGGGCTTGCCTGTTGGTGTTTGATTATGGCTTGTGGAGGGTATGCCCTATTCAGGCCCATTGTCTTTTCATGATTTCTTCTTTAGCAGGGAGTTGGAAAGTCTGCTGCCAAAAGGCCATTGTTGCTTTCGGTGTTTGGCCAGTGGATTTGGAGGATTTTCCTCAGCCAGGTGTTGATGAAGATCTGGACTTAGTTGGTGGTGGTCACTGTTATCCTCCAAGTTTCTGCTTTTGAACAGAAGGATATATTTTACGTTGCTGTTAAATTGCCTGATCTTGGTTTCCAGGGTTACGTCCTTTAAGCTCCAAATCTTCTTCAGCTGAATGGCCGGTCCCAAGCCAAGCTGCAAAAGGAGGATGATTTGATTGGGACTAGCTACCCCACTATGTGAAAAAGTCCTAGCTACAGAAACATTAACCAAAGGACCACTAGACATCCTGGTTTTGGGAAGAGCAGAATCTCCTTCACAGAGAGCTATGACACCTTGTGGTGAAAGCCAGTGATAACCGGAAGCTACAAAGCCTATACACTTGCTTCGACCAAGACCATCACCTTTAGGTCATGGAATGTGAGGACCATGAATGAGATTAATAAATAGTGAATAATAGTTTATTATTCACTATTAGTGTAATAAAAAGTGGAGAAGCAAGATCTGGACCTTCACTGGCATCTGAGGTACAACAAATAAAATGGCTTTAAATGTATGTTGTGTGCAGGGATGTGGTTGAGAGTGATTTTGTGTGAGAGAGCATGCATATATGTGAGCATAAATGTTTGCATGTGAGATAATGGGTGTGTGTGTATCAAAATGAGTGAGTAAGTATACGTCAGTCAGAAAGAGGGCAAATAAGTGATCCAGGGTGAGATTGAGTGCAAGACACTATGAAAATGAATGAGTGCAACTGAGTACTAATGAGGGAATGGGTGAGAGTAAGTGTATGTAAGTGAACCTGTGTTGTTATGGTTGCAATTCTGCTGGCGGACCTAGTATGCTTCTTGGCATATAGAGGTACCCTTGGCAAAATGTTGGCACTGGCCTAATGGAGAAACTACAGGCACATGGGATACCCTCAGCAAAATGCTAGTGATGGCACACTGCAGATAAACTTTGGCACGGGGCATCCATTAACTAAATGCCAGTGCCGACCTACTGGAGGAAATCCTTGGCATAGGTAGCACCTATGGCAAATTGCTGGTGATGGCACATTGGAGGAAATTCTTGACGTATGGTAAGACAACGGTGGCAATGTCAAGGGTCATCCATGACAAAATGTGGTCCACGACATATTAGACATAAAATTTGACATAAGGGACATCCATAGTGCAAGAGAAGCAGTATTAGGAAAATGCTGGGACTGTATGTAATGTTTGCTGGTCCTAGCAATTAAGGTATTTTTTGACATAAAGATGCGCCCATGGGACATTTTAAAAACATAATTGGGTGAACTCATGGGGACTGTCAGGTTTCATTAGCCAGACACACCATGAAAGGACTCGAATATTTAGTGAGTGTTTTTTCAGAGCCTATGGCTGTTCTCCCCTATAAGAATATAGAATATTAATTGTGCAATTATTATGGAACTACAGCAATGTTAGTTATTGTGATGTCATCAGGATTAGGCTTGTGTGACATTACGTCTTGGGAAGTTTTGGGGTCAAAGGTCATATGATGTCACTTCCTTTGGCGTCATTAATGTCAAAGGGTATCTGATGTCACCCCTGGGATTTTGGTGAATCTGTATCCATGCCTGTTAAAGACAAAACTGTGAAGACAATCATGTGTAACAGAGGCCAAAAACGAAGATGGGTGGAGCACTTTGAAGAACTGCCGGACCAGCCTGTGCCATATTCTCCACCAGGCATACAGCCAGCTGACAAGGATTTGCCACTCGACTGCAACAGACCCATCGAGGAACACATATAACAAGCCATAAAACATATGAGAAAATGTAAGACATCATTACCTTACAACAATTCTGCAGAGTCACTGAAGGCAGACTTTGAAACATCAATAGACATGCTGTACCCCATGTTTGGAAGGATTGGGGAATAGGAAAAGGTACTGTCAGACTGGAAGTAGGGATACCTCATCAAGATCCCCAAGAAAGTTGACCTGAGTAACGGCACAAACTAATGAAGGATAACTCTTCTATCAACTCCAGGCAAAGTGTTCAACAGAGTCATCCTGACAAGACTGAAAGAACAAGTCAGTTCTCAGTTGCAAGACCAGCAAGCTGGCTTCCTCAAAGATAGATCCTGCACAGACCAGATGGCTACACTGTGCATCATCATTGAGCAGTCAATGCAATGGAACTCCCCCTTCTATGTTTACGGCATCGACTATGAGAAGGCATTCAACAGGATGGACAGAAAACCCCTTTGGAAAGTCCTCCACCACTATGGTGTGGCAGATAAACCCATAAGAATCATCAGGAACTCTTTTGAGGGAATGACTTGAATTTAGTCCATGAAGGGAAACTCATGGTAGCCTTTGAAGTGATGACTAGAGTCTGCAGGGTTGTTTCCTCTCACCTTTTCTCCTTTTGCTGGCCATAAACTAGACCATAAAGACCTGGAGAAGAAATGGAATCCAGTGGTCACCTTTGACGCAGTTCAACGACCTTGACTTTGCAGACAACATGGCCATACTCTCCCTTATCAATCTGCAGATGCAAGAGTAGACCGACAATGTGACAGTCACATCAGCACAACTTGACCTCAACATACACAGAGGAAAACCAAAGATTCTGTAGACGTACACTACCAGCACAACAGCAGGGGTTGGCATTGGAAGGGGTTGAGGTCTTCACCTACCTGGACAGTGTCATAGACAATCAGGATGGCACAGAAGTCAAGTGAAGAATTGTCAAAGCAAGGGCTGCCTTCATGTTCCACAGTCACAGCCATCTTTCTTTCAGACACAGATACATTTGGAAATCAAAGCTTTTCTCTTCCAAACCTAGGGCCTGATTTAGATCTCTGTGACAGATATCCTGTCGCTGAAATATAAATCCCATTATGTCCTATGGAATTTAAATGTCAGTTGATGGGATGTCCATCACTGTTCTGATGGAGTAAACCGTCCACAGAGATCTAAATTAGGTGCAAAGTCTGATTATTTGTCCTCTTGTGCTTTAATGTCTTCCCTTGACCTCCCTCTACTTTGACGGGAAGGGAATGGTTCCCCCTTCTGTGTTCACTTTAAGTATCTGCCCTGCACATCTATACCTAAATCTAAAGAAAAAGAAATAGCGCCCAAGAACTGAACATTTTAGAAACTAGTACTCTATGATAGGGTTTCATCAACTATTTCCATAACATTAAAAAAATGTATTGTAATTTGTAATGTTGATTCCTCACTATCACCCAGCTTTGGTATATTTATTTATTCTACAGAAAATTAACACAAGTCATTAGTGTAGCTGGAATGTCTATGCAATTTTTAGGTGAGGCCACACTTCCTCAGGTTGGTGATTGGTATTTCAGTCCCTTGTATATGACTGGAGAGGGACCTCTGTGAACTACTTGTGTAACTGAAGCTTTAGGAAAGATTTTTTCTGCTTTGTATTGGTCATCCACACCAGGGGTGGTCTCCTCTTGCTCCCTTTAACAAATACATCTCTCATCTCCTCTTCTTTTCCCAATGAGCCTCTCACAATTGTGCTTGTGATGCACACTAGTGCTTGCCTCCTGTCTCCTCCTTATCCCATTGCAAGGGCTTGTCTCCTCTTTCATCCTTATTTCATTGCAGAGGCTTGTCTCCCCATAGTCTTCTCAATAGCCCTTGCAGCATGGCAGATTCGGTTCTCCTGTCACTCCTTCTTCCCCACTAACTTGTGCAGGGATTTCATGTCATGTCCTCCAGGGCCTGCTGTCAGTAAAGGCCTTTGATCAGAAAAAAGCGACTACTATACACACCCAAAATTACTTACTTAAAGGCGCTTGCACCTACAAGTAAATGGCAGGTCCTGCATATGGTCCGGTGTCATTAAGAAATTTCAATGAAATCTGTAAATTTTACTCTTAATTGCAAACCAGTTTTGGCAAATAGATTTATCCTATGAAAATACAAGTAGAAATATGAAAATAGCAAAAGTGTATATGTAAATTTGTATGTTAAAGCCACACCTCTTCAGTTTGGTGAAAGTCATTTGAAGCAGTTGCATCTGACTTGAGAGGGGCCTCTAATAATGACTGTTGGAACTGCAGCTTCATGAAAGAATTTCAATGCATATGCTTTTCATTTGAAAGGGACTCCTGGTAATTACTAGTGGTACTACAGCTTCATGAAAGAATTTCAGTGCTTTTGCATTGACTCAAGATAGACACCTAACAACTTGTGGTACTGAAGCTTCATGAAGGAATGTCAATGCTTTTGCATTTGACTTGAGAGGGACACCTAGTAATGTTTAGAAGAACGGTGCCTTCATAAATAAGAAAATCATGAAAAAACATTTTGTATGTGACTGGAGAGGGAGACCTAGCAATAACTTGAGGAATCACAGCTTCATGGAAGATTTTTGAGGAATTTGTAGCTGACTCAAGAGGGACATCTATAAACGCCTTGAGGAATTGGAATTCCTGTGAAACCATTTTGAAACTTTTGCATCTTACTCAAGATGGACCTCTACTTGTGACTTGAGGACTTGTGACTTGAGGAAGTGAAGCTTCATGAAAGAATTTCGGGGTCTGGAGATTAACCTGCAAAAAACTAAGTACATGGCCTTTAATGTAGGCAACTCCACCCGCCCAAATCCTTGCTTGGATGGGAGACCCCTGGAGTGAGTAACCATCTTTGAGTACCTGGGATTGACGCTGACTGAAAGAATGGATTGGGGTGCCCAAATGAACAAAACAGGGTTGAAATTAACTTAAACAACAGGAGTATTTTAAAACTATATAGGAGCTGCACTGAAAAACTGGTTGTAGTAATCACTCCAGGCTGGTTGAGATGTTTTAAAAGGATTTATTGTAGATCAATAGTACAGTAGTAATACCCCCCACCAGGAGCATCCAGCATGGTGCTCAGCCCTTCTCCAACTGTGGTTTTCATACACTAACATTCCATTTTACATCATCCTTACAGGGTTCTACTGGTGGAGAGATGGGTGACAAAAAAGTACAATATAGCTAGGATATACCATATCCTCTTTTCTTACAAACAGAAAAGAGAAAAGTAAAATCAGATGTAGAAACTATTTGAACTTAATAGACGGGAGAGTGCAAGAAAAAACTGAGAAAATATAGAGAGTAAGAAAACAACCAAGAAACTGAGGAAACAGATAAACACAATCCATATCCCATCCTTCTCTCTATAAATAAACAAAAGAAGAACAAGAGAAGAATAGAAGGAAAAACCACCAATGACTACCACCTGCACACCCATTGGCCAGATAGATGTGCAAAGAGGCAAGACAGAGCATGATGAAACAAGACATAGAAAAGAGAAATACATTATATAACTCATACTTCATCATAATATAATAAACATTTGAGAAAAAGAAATAGAAAAGTACTGGGCTACAGTGGTGAGAATGTAAGAGGAAACAACGTTGAGAGGAAAACGCCCAGTCTAACCTGAACCAATGCACCATAGTTAATGGACAAAAAACAAACTATACACCCATGTGGTTAACAATATGAACGTGCAGACGCGACCACAAGAATGGTCGATACATTATGATTTTTTACAATAAAAATACAACCCAAACTACACACCTTACATAAGATAACAAAAACGTTGCACTAAGTAGTGAAGGTGTAAGACTGTGAGATGTACCTCCACTGGAGGTCCATTGATATGCACATGAATGTGGGAAATGACCCAAAAACACACCTCGCGGAGAGGTCAAGAAATGTACATGTATGTGCTGAACAATATTCTGCGCAACACCTTGTGTAATTGAGGATTGGAAATGCGGGACAACAGCCTCGCAATGTGTGAACCTTGAGGTAAAAGTGTGCACTGAAACAAAAGAGACATACCTCGTGGAGAGGACAATGTTGTGCACTAGAGTAGCAGGAATACAACCCACATGCAATACCCGGTGAAGAGGTAAAAACATTGTGCACTGTAATGAATGGGCGAAGGACCCATAAACAAAACCCTAGACACCCTTTGTAGGGCAAAATGTAAACGTAACGTGTAAACCATTGTGCACTGTAGCTAATGAGCGAAAAACCCATAAAACACACCCTAGGTAGGGTACACTGTGAACAGATGATGATTGGGACTATAACCCCACTATATTGAACACTATAAGTGGGAACCACACTCAGGATGTCGTGTAAACCACTCCATAAAAAAATGAGTGTCTCCTTCGTAAGGCAGCATACGCTGTGGCAACACACCAAACAAGTAAGCTGTAAATGTAAAAATTCACCAGCATAGACTGTAACTAATACAAACTAATCATACATTGAAATAACAAATCATAAATAGGTTATGTAGACACGCCGGTGAGAGAACCCCTCACCCGAATTGTTCCTTGGAATGACTTACCACACTGACTAAGGATGCCTCACATGCATAAGGAAAATGAGACAATTTCAACCATTCAGAATAAAATAAACATTGATGAACTGTGTAGAAACTTGCCCAAAGAATGTAGATACAGAAGAACTGTAGACTATGTATGCACTATGGGCCCACATGCAGAGTACACAAAGTAAGCTCCAGACACAAGTACACATGCAATCTGAGCTTGCGACTGTCAATAATGACTATAAAACAGGCAGTCAAAAGAACGTGGTGTGCTTGTCACTGGGATTGCAGAACAGCTACAAACCAAGACAAAGGTCCAGTGTGTAGAACTTCATGAAGACCTGACAAAAAGTGCAAACCCCCACTCACCACCTGAACTTGAAAAAAATGACCAAAATCCACCGTAAGTTGAACCATCAGATTTTGTGGAAGGGTCATGGACTAGTGCTGGCAGCGCACCTTGACAGACACAAGTTGAGCGTGCGAAATGTGCTTATGCGCCTAACATCTTGGATCCGTGGAAGTGTGGTTGGCATAGCAAACTGAGGAAATAACAGCCAGCCTCAAAATGGTGGCATGTTGTGTACGTCGGGCTGGATGGCTCACAGTGCATACGTACATCACAGCGTCAAGCAGAAGCCACCAGTCGGGAAGATTGAAGGACGTCACAGGGGATCCACAAAGACTTCGCTGGACACTGTAGATGGTACAACTGCATGGCAATGGCTTTCATGACGCATCATTTGAAAACTGCACACCTAAGGTGAGCGCGTCATGGCAAAGCTCGTGTGGTAATTTGAACAATGCGTTTGAACTGCCAATAGTAAAGGAGACGATCGGGCCCATAAATGAATAATAAAGAACTTACCCCATGCGACCAATATTGTCAATGTAACACCAAATGGTCACGAGACCAGACTTGCTTCACTTGTAGCTACTTAGTTGTGAAAGTCCAGAGCCCTGCTATGTGTGAGGTTTTTGTCGTCAGGTATGACTACAAGTCCGTTTTAGAGCAGGACCGTGTGTAGAGATCTCTACGCCGTTGTATGAACATGTTGCACGTAAAGTCATTCTTCAGGCACCTCCAAAGCAGCGCCCACAGCAGCAGCAGATTACAATCTGTGTTGCGGCCCTGTAGACACAGCAGGAGCTGGTTTGTGCTGCATGTGAAACAGACGCTGCAGCAGGCAGAGACTTGAACAGCGTAGAGACTTGAACTGGCACTTTTGCGTAGAGGGCGACCGATGGGAAATCACTGGTGGGGCTGATGTGTGCCAGTAGTTGAGTAACCGGAGCTATAGTTACAGGAGTTACTTGAGATTGACAGGAGGTTCCCAGATACTCCACATTTGAAATTAAAAGCCTTTGGGGGTAGAACACGCGGATTCTTTGCTTCACCTCATCGCCATAAATATTTAGCAATCACTCCAGGCTGGTTAAGATGTTTAAGGAGTATTTATTGTAGATCAATAGTACAGTAGTAATACAGCCTGACCAGGAGCATCCAGCATTGTGCTCAGCCCTTCTCCAACTGTGGTTTTCATACACCAACATACTATGTTACATCATCCTTACAGGGTTCCACTGGTGGAGAGATGGATGACATAAACTACAATATAGGTAGGATATAACACTGGTCAGCCAAGTGGTAGAAATCTATAAAGTCCAGGCTAGGAGTGCTGCTCTTTATGGAGCAGAACTTTGGGGACATTGCGCATCGGGCTGGTAAGTCTGCACTGAGAACTCTTTTATCAGACACCTCATGGGCCTCTCTATTAGTACACCCCTAACACCACTCCGCTTGGACCTTGCGGTTAGACTCATTGCGGACGAGGTTGCTGTCAGACCTCTTCTCTATTGGCGCCGTCTTTGGAGTACCCCAGAACTAGCTGCATGTAGGGATGACCTGATTGATGTTATGGGTCTGCGAGGTTCAGGGAGAATACCTTGGTTGGTTTACATCAAGAGTATTTGTGAGGGTTTGGGTAGGGATAATCTATGGAGTAATGCAGTAGAAACCTCCCAAATAACTGCTAGCAGGACTTAGGTAGAGAGCTCTAGAGAGCTCAAGCTCAACGAGCTCGAAAGGAGATCCACCGCCGGCCGCCTAGTGGTGGAATTCCTGGCAGTAAAAAATAGGTACAGCTTAGAACTGGTGCTGGACGATATCCAGCCACTCCTAGCCAATAAGCTATACGTACAGTTTAGACATGAAGGGCCATATTATCAAGAAAGGTCGATACATTATCGCCGCTTTTATTGGCAGGAAACTGCTGCTAAAGCGGCGATAATGGGCTTGATAATATGCCCTTGTGAGTTCCCATAGAAGCCCAGGTTCTGGTGTTAACCTGGACTTCTATGGGAATTCACAAGGGCATATTATCAAGCCCATTATCGCCGCTTTAGCGGCAGTTTCCTGCCGATAAAAGCGGCGATAGAACTGGTGCTGGACAATATCCAGCCACTCCTAGCCAATAAGCTATATGTACAGTTTAGACACGAAGGGCCATATTATCAAGAAAGGGCGATACATTATCGCCGCTTTTATCGGCAGGAAACTGCTGCTAAAGTGGCGATAATGGGCTTGATAATATGCCCTTGTGAGTTCCCATAGAAGCCCAGGTTCTGGTGTTAACCTGGGCTTCTATGGGAATTCACAAGGGCATATTATCAAGCCCATTATCGCCGATTTAGCGGCATTTTCCTGCCGATAAAAGCGGCAATAGTGTATCGCCCTTTCTGGATAATATGGCCCGGAGTCCTCCCACTGCGCTCCTCTACTAGTAAATGGGAGGGGGCCACTAATGGGGGGTGTCCGGCATGTAACACCCCTGATGAAACGGAACTTCACGTGCCATTTTTTCATAAGGGTTATAGGAGGGCTAGGTCACGCTGGTTACTCCAACTTTGTAGGAACCTGGGGTCCAAACACTGTAGCGAAGTGTACAGGCTACTGAAATCTGACACACAAATGCCTATTGTATTCTCCATTTCACAGTTCCTATTTACCATGTGTGCACCCGAAGGGCCATCCAAAAAAAGATGGACCAGCAGAATGGCATTGTGGAAATTGTATGACCGACTCAAATATTGTACTTCTTCTCCGGATATAATCTGGGTTGGTGAGAGGGGCTACACCAGAAACGGGATCATCGATTATTCTTATACCAAATTTTTATACCAAAATAACTGCTAGCAGGACTTAGGTAGATGTACATTTTTTATGAATTCAATGTATTGTATTGGGTGTTGTTAAAAACGCTTTTATGGCATTGCCTGCCGAAATAACGTTTTTATGATGATGATGAAGACGAAAGAATTTCAATGCTTTTGCATCTGACTTGAGAGGGCCGCCTATTAGTGACTAGTGGCATGCAGCTTTGAGAAAAAATGTCAATGCTTCTGCATTTGACTCATTAGTAACAATTTGTGGATCTGTAGTTTCATGAAATAATTTTGAGGATTTTGCAAGTGACACTAGATCTGACTCAGGAGGGACCTCTAGGAATGACTTGGTGAAATAAGGGATATATATACAAATTACATTGAGTAGTGAAACTTTGGTCACCTTTTCCAAAGACTGAGCATATTTGGTTTGCTAATAACTTTGCTCAATCTTCAAGACATTTCTTAAAGAAAAGTTTATCCACCTCAGTTTGTTTCTGTTGGGGAGATCTGTCAAGCAAGGGCTGAGAAAAAAGGTGGGTGCCAAAACCATGCATTTTCCATTGACTTATTTAAGAAGCACTACTGGAACTACTGCTTAAAGGAATTACACCAAATGTGATGACAGGAAGCTACAACTTGGTCTAGAAACCTTGCTTTCTGTGATTTGGTGTAAATAAGTTCAGTGGTTCATGAGATATGAAGTCTCAAATATATTTGTATATCTGGATGGTTGTGTACGAGGAACTCTTGCAAGAGTCCCTCAAACCTGTAATTAGCTTTTTAACAAAATCATAATCGGGCAGGGTAGGTATACCCTTCTCCCCTAGCCCTAACCCTCCTGGGCCACAAAATTGGTAAAAATTAAATTGTTGTTCGATCCTCAAGGACCCCAACACGGGCACAGGAAAAAGAAAAAAACTTGCATGGCTGGGGCCTCCTTCTCTGAGCCTATTTTGGGCCCCAGGAATGCAATTTTCCATAGGAACTTTAGACACAGCTACAGCTAAAACGGCTAAATGGAATTACATCACATTTGTAAGAAAGGCAGATCATTAGAGTAATTAAGATTTTGAATTCATGCGTATCAGGATGATTGGGTTTGCGGGACGCTTCCAGGAGTCTCACCGGAATGTCATTTTAAATACTAGAGCAGTCTGATTAGGTTTTTTCTTCCTGTCAGACTATTGCACGGGTACTAGTTATATTTACTTCAAGGCTTGAGTTTTACTTACTTCAGAAAACTAGAAAGCAAGCACAATTTATTTGAGTAGAGTAGCAAAAGTGTATATGTAATTTTGTATGCTGAAGCCACACCCCCTCCACTTCGTTAAGGAGATTTGAAGCAGTTGCATCTGACTTGAGAGGGACACTTAGGGCCCGTTTACAAGTTGGCGGTCCGAGGACCGCCAGATACACGGAGGCTAGGCAGTGGTGGTCCTGCCACCACCGCATCGGCACTCCAACCACTCTAATACAAATTGGGCTCTCAGATCGCCATGGGAACGCCGCCGCTGCCAAGGAATCACCATACTCTGGCAGTAGTGTGGCAGTGTATTCCCAGCAATATGCTTGGTGGAACCACTGCAATCCTGCCAAGCATATTACTAGTTTCCTCTCCGCCATGGTTATCATGACGGTTCCTCTTCCATGTAAACTGTAGTGGAGAGGAAACAAAGGGGGCCCTACATGTCCCCCTTGTGCCTCTGGGCCCTGGGGTGCTTGCAGGGGGTACTACATGTGCCCCCGTGTCCATGCACCCCAGTTCCTGCACAACATGAACTTTACAATCCATGCCATGCAGGAACTTGTTTTTCCATTCCTATTGTGGTCACCCTTTTCACTGGCACCACCTTGTGAGCACCGAAAAAAGCCCGCCAGACACGAGAAACCCTCGTAATCTAGCGGGTGGCTCCCCACTGCCAAATTCGTATTCAGGCCCTTAGTAACACTTGATTTTTGTGACAGACTTGTGATGCAGTTGCTTCCAACTTCAGAGGGACTTCTAGTATAGTTTTTAAGAGCTGAACCTTGTTAAAAATGTCAAACTGTTGCTTCTGACTCAAGCAGGACACCTATACTTAAGGTAGTAGCCATGTGAAAGGCCAGTCCAATTTTATACTTGGTTTTAAGTGTGTTGGCATTGTGATGTTAATGTGCTGCTTCTGGTTCGTGATAGTTCTAAGGTAAAACAAATAAGGTTTCACCTTTGAATTTTTGTGAGTGCCCAATTGAAGTCCAAACTAATGTGCACTGTTATCTTGTAACTCATAGCAGTTATTCCCTGGGGCTGAAAGCAAATAATGATTTCTTTAATTTGTACCTTTCCCATAAGATGAGTTTCTTGTATGGCTACAAGCCTATCTTCATTTTATGTGTCACATCTTTCCTCAGAAAGAAATGTCTGCCATTGAAAGCAGATGTCAGATCTGCAAAAATGACACAGCCAATTTACTATTCAGGACTCTTTCTGAACATTGTATTGTTGCACACATGCTGCATTCTGGTGCCTTACATTTTTCACTTATTTGCTGTATTCATGCATTTCAAGAGATGATGATTTTCCACACATAGGCCTCAATTACTGGTTTAAATGAATCGGTATCTCAGAGTGGATTACCTCCCTGGCTAGTTACAACTAACCTGATGTTCTCGCACCAGAGTTTTCCTAAGTACAGGGACATCTCCCTCCTGCCGGCCATCATACACTGCCCCCTGAAACCCCCCCCCCCACCTCCGACCTCATGCTCCCACCCTGCATACATCTTCCCCTCTCCCAAATCTCACCAGTTCAGATTCTGTGGTAAATGGGCACATTCATCCATATGGAAAAGAGAATATGTTAAGGAGATGGACACTGGTACGTTTCTGAGACTTTTATTACTTTCAAAGTAGAGCCACCAACTCCAGCTGCTTGGTCTGTCAATTCTCCTGGTAGCAACTGTCGCACATGAGACGCTGCCATGGAGACCGGCCAGGCTCATGCAGCACTTTGAATAATTACAACAGAATACTGTGCAGAATATACATCAGGAAAACTATATCCTCACGGTTATTCCCAATTTCATGGGAATTAACTTGTAGTCTGTAGATGTAGATGCCGAGATGAATGCCAGAGCCATCAATCCTGGCTATCAGTGAGCTCCTCCTCAAAATCATCCTCAATCGTAATCAAAGCGATGCATAAACATACCAAATTTATTAAATGGAGGTAAGCATTTTTGTCTGCAGCAGGAAACACGTTAGTGGGCCTTCCAGTGAATGCTGTCACAGAAAATGACAATACATCTTAAAACCCAAGCAAACATAATCATACAATGCAATATTCTACAATGTTGGTAATTGTAAGTGATGCAGAACAGTTTTGTTCTCTACACTGGAAGGTACATGTAAATATTGAAATTTAATTAATATATAGTAGAAGGAATTGTTCCTTCAGTTCTTTTACACTTTTAGGCGTCACTATTTACACAAATTCGTGTTGACATGTCAGAGAGTTTTCTAAAAGAAGCCGCTGTTCAAAAAGGGCACTCAGACAGTAGAAGAATCTGCAGTTACTGCAAAGCATTTTTAGCTCTAATATCTTGAATGCTGAAGGAAAATATTGTTTACCAAATCCAAATTCAGCTGCAGTGTTTCAAGATTGGCTCTACATGACTCTGTCCTCTTTGTGCAGCTTCCAGGTTTGAAGCTGCGGGATGGGTGGGGAGCGAGTTTTGGTGGGGCTTTATCGACTTCCCCTATCCTTCCCCCCATCCCTTGACTCTCTCTGATCCCTCCGTCTGCTTCCGCTGTGTTACTGGGGCCTCTATGACGCGGTCTCGAGCAGCGAGTCCCGCTGAGGAGATCAGACGTGGACACACCTGCCTGTGTTACGCTGTAGGCACGGTCCCTGCATTCCTCCACCTCCATGTGGGACCTGGAACTGTTGAATCTCCTGCATACATGGGGGTTCTCATTTTGACTACGGCGGCACAATGGGGAAACAAAAAATCACGCAGAACCTGACTATACCCGTGACTTCTCCGGAGAACCAGCCGAATACCGGCAACTATAGCCCACCAGATCCATGGGAACTTCTTGCCGAACTACCTTCCCCCTACCCCTCCTCGCTCTACTCCTCTCTCCACTTGCCTGCTGCTGACCTCTGCCTTCACCTGTCCTGGCCCTTAGTCCCCACCCTGTCTATCTGTGAATTTCCCCTCGTCATTTGAGATCTAGCTACTTTGTCTGATGCCCGATGGAGCTACCTGGTTTAGCTATAGAGGAGACAGGCCGGGGATTCCCTCCTTGGACGTCACCTACCCAGTCGGTTTTCAGCCAGACTTCCTTTTCGTCTCTCCTGTTGTCTCGTCCCACATCCTCCCTTTAATTTTGTCTCTCCTTCTCTCCTCTCTCATTGTATTGAGACTGAACTTTTTTGTCTGATGCCCGATGGAGCTACTTGGTTTAGCTATAGGGGAGATGGGCCGTGGACTCCCTCCTTGGTCGTCACCTACCCAGTCGGCCTTTAGACAGACTTCATTTCATCTCTCCCTGTTGTCTATTCCCCCACCCCCACCCCCCTTTCTCTCCTTCCATGCCCCCTCCCCTCTACGCTCCATTTATTTTGCCCCCCCCATGTTTCTTTAATTGTTTTTCCCATTGAGACCAAGCTATTTGGCCAATGCCCGGTGGAGCTACCTGATAGCTATAGAGGAGATGGGTTTTGGGACTTCCCCTCGACCGTCACCTACCCAGCCGGACTTTGGACAGACTTTCCTTTCGTCTCTCTGCAGTATCTCACTACTATCCCTTTACCCTTACCCCCTTACCCTCTACACTTCAATCATCTTGTCTTCTATGCTCTTGTTTGTCTAGCATCTGACGTTAATTGGAACTGATGTAATCTTGTAATGTAACTTTTGTGGAACCTCATGTAAAGCGCTCTGATACCTCCGGGTGTAGCCAGCGCTATATAAAACTCCTGAATAAATAAATAAATAAATAAATATCTTAGGCGCTCAGTCATCCCAAAGTATGTTTGCACCATAGAAATAACACATACATGCTTAGAATCAAAAAAGCAAGTCCATGACTTGTGGAAACAAGGAGTCCATGCCTTGGAGGACTCTATTTTCATTTTTTTCTTTGCCAGAGAGAGAAAGAAGCCTCTGCTGTGAACATTACGGCATCTCATCAAATTGGATAAAGCCAGGATGCTGCGGGCACAAGTCAAGGGCAGTCCTCTTCTCAAAGACATCAAGATGATGATGCTTTGGAGGTGGCAACATCAAGCGCTTCTGTTGCAGGGCAGAAGAAAGAGAACTCCAGCTCAGAAGGCCAAATGCACTGTGACCAGTGAGGACATCCAGTGATTTATTCATTACCAGTACCATAAACACCTCAGTGCCATGCACCCAATGACCGGACCTAAACAGTGGTGCAGAGGCAGTGAAGCGGAGAAGGGGAGAAAGAAACCCTGTCACCAGAACACCTCCAAGTAGAAGAAGAAGAGGAAGATGACAAATTGCAGATGTTCTCCACATTCTACAATCAACTCGTGAAGATCATTTGTGTACGGGAAATCAACAAAAATGTAATACAGCGAGTAATGATCCAGCACTTAAAAAAGTTATAGAAAGGCTTCTTCCAAAGTTTTAGCATTAAAAAAGTTCAAAGAATATGAATAAGAAACAGTTTGCTAAGAAAAGTTTGTAAAGTTTTTTTTTAAAGTTTAAAATAGAAATTATTTGTTCTCAATAAGAACCTTAAAAAACACTAAAACTAAGAAATCTACAAAACAAATTAAAAACAGGAATTTGGCTGTCTGCGGTGGGTTGTGGGCAACACCTGGCTGCAGACCTGGCCTTTTGGGCACTCTCTGTTGTGCATAGCACAAGACCATAAGTAGTAGGGGTTGTCCGCTAGTGCTACATTTGGCACAGGACCCGCAAGCAGTATAGGCCCTGTGGCAACTAGCTTAGCACACAGGAAAATGCCATGTGCATTGGGGCTTGGACACTCTCAGGGCCTGCAGTTAAATCCCACAGGTCAAGGCTGAAGGCTTTGTACAGTGTGCCTTAACTGCATGTGCTGGTCTGGATGTAGGATCTGGCTATTGACTAAGCCCTTCCCCCATGTTCACTGCGCATGATCAGAGACTGAACAATGCATTCTGGCTCCCCCTCCCCCCATGGATGATGGGGTGCTCCTGAGGCCAACCACCAATTTTTATAAAAATGTAACTTTATTAGGAACACTGTATGCATTTTCCTATCTAAATAAATAAAAAGAAATACCTGTACTTTTTGTGAGAAGTGGATACTTTTATTAATGACAGTCCTCATGCTATAGAGATGATTCAATTAATTGCTTCAAAGTGGAAGTAGTTTCCTCAAAGTGGGGCCTACCTTTTGTAGCAGACTCCATTCCTGATGGCTAGTTGTTCTTTTTTCCTTGACCTAAGGTCGTACCATCTTTTTCTAACTTCCTCCACTCTTCTATTAGCCACCCCAAAGTTTTTGTCCTAGTGGAAGTTTTCTACAAATTTGTATTTTGGTTGCTTCTGGTACTTTTGGGTATGCCTTAGGGAAAAGTGTTTCATTTTCTGCCACGCGTTTTCAAATAACATTTATGGCTCGTAGTAACTGAATTCTTCATTCCTTTTCTAGGAAACCTACTCTTACGGCTTATGTGCCTCTTGTGCTGCAGAAAAGGTGGAAGGTCGCACAGCTGGGTAAGGTTTAGAGAAGTTAAGTGCACCTTTAAGTCAATTATGCTGCAATCATTTCTTTCCTAGGAGACATAAGGAGTCCCCCTGTCTTAGCTCTTCTTCTAAAATAGCAATTTCTTAAACAACACTATTTACCATTTGTTATGTTACGATTTCATACATCAGGCCACTAATCCTCAAAGCAACTCCTGACAACAATGTTCTGAGAAATTTCTAAAGTTATTCACTCCCTGCGTAGCCCAAACTGAATAGAGACATGCTTTCTTTTATGTTAATACCGTTCCCTATGTGGTGCTCTAAATGGACTCTAAAATATATGTTTACAGGTGTGTCAGAAACACAGTGGTGGCACTTGCCGCCTGATTCATCAAGCTAAATTGCACTCGCAAAGGGCAAGATTCTCACAGCCTGATTCATGAAGCGAAATAGCGCCCGCAATGGCTGCGAAAACGCAATTGCGGGTGCAAAACACGGAATCGGCATTCAAGTACGAAATAGCGAAATCGCTAAAAAATAATAGCGAGCGGAATAGCGATTACGCTGTAAAAGTCGCAGACTCCGGGAAGTCGAGCATTAGCGATAATGAAATAGCGACCAACCACGGAATCTGCGAATTGAATAGCGAAACGCAATATTGTCTCAATCGGCATTCATGAAAGAAATACATTAGCGAAAAAGCGCTAAATCGCACATTTGCGCGGCGCAATTTAAGGACAACTCAAAGCAGGTGGTAACCATAAAAGCCATGATTAACCAAAATTTGAAAAACTGTTAGCCAATCACCAACAGGTCCAGGCCTGACCAATCACACATAAGGACATTCAGCAGCAGCAATAGGCGTTCCACAATGCCTGGGATGTACATGGTGGTGAGGCGGCGAAGGCTACAGAGAGCAGCACGGAGGAGACGCATGAGGCAGGCAAGGATTTACCGGCAGCGGGTCACCTTGCTGGGGCAAACCAGAGAACAGATTTATGCTAAATACAGGCTGAATGGGGAAATGATCACCTGGCTGATACAAGAACTCGACCCCATCATGCAGCACCCAACAAGGCGAAACAATTCTGTGCCCACACATGTGCAGGTATTGTGCAGCCTGCACCTCCTGGCATCCGGCAGTTTCCAGGGCATAGTAGCCGCTGCTGGGGGGATATCCCAGCCCACCATGTCACGCTGCCTCCACACTTTTGTTGACGCCATGCTCACCCAGCTCCACCGGCACATCACATTTCCCACGAGCCAACAGGATTTGGACCTCACAAAACTACAATTTTATAATGTTGCCCATTTTCCCCATGTCCTTGGCTGCATAGACTGTACCCACGTCGCCATCTGCCCACCAGCTGGCACGGAGTATATGTACCGCAACAGGAAGTCGTACCACTCCCTCAACATACAGATGGTCTGCAATGCCAAGACCATCATCACTGACATTGTGGCCCAGTACCCAGGGAGTACCCATGACTCCTTCATCTTCAGGCACAGCGGACTCCACACACGACTGATCAGGGGAGAGTTTGGGGAAGGACACCTACTTGGTAAGTACACTTTGTCGACAATGTCACATTGCTATGAAGTAACTGCGCTGCACAGGCAATCAACATCTGCTCCTCTCATACAGGTGACAGTGGCTACGCCCTACGGGAATACCTCCTGACCCCTTACCTCAACCCTGCCACACCTCAGCAACGCCGCTACAATGTTGCGCACATCCGGACAAGGAACTGTATTGAAAGGACATTTGGCCTGCTCAAGAGCAGGTTCCGTATACTGCACAAGACAGGTGGGGCCATGTATTACAGTCCTGCAGCGTGCTGCCGCATTGTGGCTGTCTGTGCAATGCTTCATAACATTGCAACCAAGCGCCGGATACCAGTTGACATCTCAGGCAGTGAATCTGAGGGGGACGACCGGCCACCAGCACATGCGCACCATGCACGCGGGGAGAACCCAGCTGAAGGCCACAGACGTCGCAACCACATCACAGCTAACAATTTCTAGCCCACCCCCTTCCCCCACCCCACATATCACAATTGCATGCAAACTGTAATGATTACACAAGGCGTATGTGTGCACCAAAATAAATGTATTTGTTATAATCACAAAAAAAAAAGGGTCTTGGTAACAACTATTTACAAAATGCAGTATTCATGCATACTGCATGAGACGGTCCATGGCAGGCTTAAGTTCAGCCTGCGCCTGTGTCCCTGACACAATGTCATTAGCGCCTCCGGCGCACAATCCCCAGGCGCCTGTGAGGCTCTTCCTCATCCTGGGCAGCTGGAGCAGGCGTAGCCCTTGTGCTGCGCCTAGGTGGGGGGGCCTGCGTGGCAGAGTGGCTGCTGACACTGGAGGCACCCTCACTAGCATCATCACCCCCCACAATTGCCGGTAGCACAGGTGCGTGCAGTGCGGTGACGGCGGTGGTCAAATGCTCCAGCACCCGGGTAATATCCTCGCAGCACTGGACCAGTTGGTGCTGCTGGGTCAACGAGCGCCGCGCAAGCAGGGTGGTGGCATTTGCCGAGACATAATTGGAGCGGCTATAGGTGGACAGCCGGCTCAGCAACTGGTGGTGGCGCCTGCTTGCAACACTGCGGTGCTTCACCAGCGCTGCAGTGTTGTCTTCCATAGCCGCCGTCATGCGGTCCATGGCCGCCATCATGCGGTCCATCCTCTCCCCGACTCCAGCCACATTGCGGCCTATCTTATGAAGCTGGAGCTGGATTGCTCCTTGCTGCTGGGACTGCCGCTGGTGTATGCGGAGCATGCGCCGCTCCACGCTCATGCAGGCATGGAGATGCCCATTGCCCCGCCTGCTGTTGGGCCGCTGTGTAGCGGATGTGGCTGGCCCAGATCTTATTGGACGTGCTGCAGGTGTTGTAGCAGCTGGTGTTGCAGGTGCGGCAGCCACTGGAGGCACATTGGTGGGGTGCCTGGCTCTGGCAGACGGTGGGCCTGCAGGTGTTGAAGCAGCAGAGGCGGGGGGCCTGGCCTTGGCAGATGGTGGGCCTGCAGGTGTTGTAGCAGCAGAGGCGGGGGGCCTGGCCTTGGCAGACGGTGGGCCTGCAGGTGTTGAAGCAGCAGAGGCGGGGGGCCTGGCCTTGGCAGACGGTGGGCCTGCAGGTGTTGTAGCAGCAGAGGCGGGGGGCCTGGCCTTGGCAGACGGTGGGCCTGCAGGTGTTGTAGCAGCAGAGGCGGGGGGCCTGGCTGCTGGTGTTGTCGCTGCTGCAGGGGCTGGTGGCTGTGTATCAGGTAGGGATTCCTCCTCCTGGGCCTCCTCATCGATCAGCAGCCTCTCACTGTCACTGCTGTCACCCGCACCTGTGAGGGTAAGTGGATACTCATTAGGTGCATGTGACTGTCAGACGTGCAGATGTTACATGCATGCTGGGTGTCATTCCCTGGGTGGCTGTGTATTTGCGCACTTTGGAACCTTTCTGGGCGCATTGTGGTACTACTACATTGTGGACATACTACGTCTCCCACAATGCTTCAGGGCATTTCCTGATGCACAACATAGGCATGACTAAGGGCCAATGAGTGAGCCTATTTGGTCAGGGGCGGTCATAGGGGACAGGGTCGCAGGCGCATGCCACTTACCTTGGGTGTCTTGGGTGGGGCGGGAGGAGTCCAGAGGGGTCACGCCAACACACGCCTCCCTCTCCAAGGTGTCCTCTACCTGGTCCTCCAGGGGGGTGTTGGGTGGGACAGTCGGTCCACCACCTCCGGTGCCTGATGCCTCACCAAGGCGCTCCGCCACCCTCTCCTTGGCACGCCCCCGGAGGTCGTACCACCGCTTTTTAAGCTCCTCCAGAGACCTGTCCGCAACGCCCACAGAGTTCACACTGGAGGCAATCCCCACCCATATCCTCCTCTTCTCCTGCTCTGGGACCCTCCGGGAGTTGGCACCAAACAGCTGGTCGTGGTTGGCCACCACCCCTTCGATGAGGTTCTCCAGCTCCTGTTCGGAGAATTTCAGTTTGCGCTTGCGGCCAGCGCTGTTGCTGGGGCCTGGCTGGGGTTCGTCCGACATGTCGGTCGCTATTTCGGCGGGGTTGTGAGTCGCTAACGGCGGTTTAGCGGCAGCTTTCGGTCTTCAACACTCGACTGATAGCGTCACTGTGTTGTTTGGGGGTGGGATTTGGCTGCTTCCTGGTTGTGATGTCATCACGGTGCTCGCAATGCGTCTTCCCGTTTTCCCGATCCCGCGAGATTGCGACTCGCATTCCCGATCGCACGGGATTGCGAGTCGCTATCCCGTGCGATCGGGATTGCGAGTCGCTATCCCGTGCGATCGGGATTGCGAGTCGCTATCCCGATCGCAGGTAGCCGGAAATAGCGATTTTTCTGCGTTTTTTGTCGGTCGCTAACGGCTTTAGCGCCCGCGTGCGAGTCGCTATTTTTTCCCCGAAAAGTACATGAATGCCGTTTTGCGTTTCCTCAATAGCGAGTCGCTATTTATCGCTATTAGGGACACGCAAAACGGCCCGTACATGAATCAGGCTGTCAGAATCTTGCCTTTTGCGAGTGCAATTTTTGCATTTGGGATTCATCATCCCAAATGCAAAATTCGCTATTTAAGAATTCGCACATTTGTGAAGAATTGAATTTAAGGAATCTCTATTTGAGATTCCTTAAATGCAATTCATGAAGCATTTTAAAATTGCGAAATTGCAATTTTGGGCCGCTATTTACCGAGAGGTCAGACCTCTCGGTAAATAGCAAAAACTTAGAAAAATGCATTTAAATGCATTTTTCTAAGTTGCATGTTACACACACACATGTCCTTTGGACATGTGTGTGCGCAACACCAATGTAGATTACATTTCAGGGGTGCTACAGGGTGTCCTTTGGACACCCCTGCACCCTTGAAATCGCATCCTTATTTGCGATTAGCTAATTGCTAATCGCAAATAAGGAACATGTAGGAATCGCAATATTTATTGCAATTCCTACATGAATCCCGTTTTGCAAGTCCTTAATAGCGATTCCTTATGAATCGCTATTAGGGGCTTGCAAAACGGGAGATTGATGAATCAGGCTGTTAGTGTTTCCTGGAATCAGTATTGCTTATCGAATAAAAGTTGCTAAGTGACTGTAATATTAAATTGACCCTGCTAAAATAAAGTCTTGAAGATGCATGGTGACCAGAGCATGCAAGCATCCTTTGGTTGCTGCCACGGTAAACAAAACAATATAACAATGAAAAATAATATATTTGCAAAAAGTCCAGCAAGGCGACCAATAAAGTAAACTCAGACCCAGAAGCCTCTCCACTCAATTCTAAACAGCAGCGGACCTTTCTATCCACAAACGTGGGTTTAATCAGCCGATGACCTCACAGAGTCACAATCTAAGATGAATAAAAAAACGCATGTGTCTCATCTGATGAGCTCTGCCTTTCCTCATCTCATTTATTGTGTGCGTGAAGACAGTGTTCCTGAGGGCAGAGCTTCTGCCGGCCATGCCATTGTGTCAGCAGGCCTCACAACCTCAATACAAAAGGCCTCCTAATTAAATGCATTCCCTTTTTCTCAATTTCACCAGTCCTTGCTGTCTGAGACCTCCATTTAATGCATGGCGCTACTGGACAGAAACTGAAATGTTGACCACACCCTAGGAGATGTATCCTAGCGTGTGGGAGGTACAGTGTGGGGAGAATGTGTTGCCTAATTCCTCGGGCTCTGTTTTGTGGCACAATTTCATTGATCACAGGTAAGAGGACAAGATAGTTTTCCCCCTGAAATGGATCCCTCCATGTGCATGGCTCTGAATTATGGTGAACAGGATTACATTAAACTGTGTACCAGTGCGCATATACACATATCGAAATGACTTATATAATTTCTCATTTACAGTGGCCGTTTCAACAGATATTGCATTAAACATTTTACCTCCCTGTAGTTTGTTTCTCTACTGTAAAAAAAGATTTCCTTCTATAGAATAAAGCATGTCCAAAAATATGTCAATTGGGAGAAGTATTCCTATTATAGTTCTTTCATAATTTCATTGATCAGATGATCAGAAGGGAGGAGTCCTGCGGGTAGATGGGATTTTCTTTTCTGCCTACCAGGGGATTCGGACACCTTGGTGCGAGCCAATGAGCGGAGCAAGTGCTGATTGTCCATTGGTTAAGGTCGGGTGCAGTTAAGAAGGGTTTTGATTGGATGCAGGGGGAGAGCTATCTTCTTGCCTTACCTGTGCACCCTTGTCTGAAAGAGTAGAGACAGACAAAGATGGTAGGGGAACTGATGGGTTTGGAAAGTGAGTTGATGTAGGGGGAAAAGGAAGGTTTAAAGGCGGGGGCGTTCAGGATGAAGAGGGCTTCATTTAGTCATGAGACATTATGCTAGGTGAAAGTTTGAAGGGTGACCTGTTCTCATTAAAGAGGCCTTTTACACACTATACAAAAGAGCCGGTTGAGTTTGCTCAATGACACCTGAAATGTGTTGAAGCCTTAACAAAGGGTAAAAAGGTGAAATAAATGAACAGATTGTTTTTGAGGTAAGAGCTGCTGTGAGAATAGATAAGACATTGGCCTAAAGTCGCCAAGTAAAGTAGAGCCTGTCACAAACATTTATTCTAACAGTACTCATTCCAGAATTAGTCTCTATACTTTGCATTTTCTTTTAAATTAGTGTTTCAAAGCAAACCCAAGCCTTTCAAAGACGGCGCGGGATGCTGCTCTTTGCAATAATACATTCTCAGTCAGAAGCAGCAGGAATATCTGCATATTCTTCCCAGGGCGCTGTGCGCGTTTGAAGGTTTTTGTAAGCTCCTTCGGCTCACTGCTTTCCCTGACTCGGATGCCAATAAATGGCTTTAACTAGGCGTTCAAACCCCACAGAGGCATCGGTGTGATCATGTGAGCTGTCTTCCAAACCTGCCCTTCGTTAGTAACCGTAGGTGCTGAGCACACTGAAATGCTCCATCACCTGTTGGCACCCTCGCTGTGAGGGAGCACAACATCAACATCTAAAATTTCTGCTTTTCAGTTGGGGTAAAATACGGCTGTGCAGATAATTATTGTAGCAGCAAACAATGCTGAATACGATAATATTCAAATGGCTTTATTGTTGGCTTTCTTTTCCAGATGGATTTTATCTCATTTTTACAGATGATTTATGGCAAAGCCTGTTTTGCAAAGCAATTACAAAAGAGTAAATACAGCGCACATCTTAATAGTGGGGAATCCTATTATGATCCAATGTAGCAATAACTGAAAAAAAATGTTGCAATTGTTCTTTGAACTGTGTCTCGTTGCAGGAAAGGGCGAGAGTGAGTCACATGGATGCTCAAGGAGTAGTTGAGCCCTAGGATAAAGGCTACTGAGAGCAGTGCAAGATCAATGGGAAGGGCAATAGAGGTCAAAAGGTTCTTTTTTTTTTTTTTTTTTTTTTTTTTACTTTAGTCGGTTTTCCTTTCTTGTAACAAATCTTTTCGTCTTTTGATTTCTACTTGTGTAGACATAGAACGCAATGGAGGCATATACTACAGAGTGGCAGTAGCCACTATGTTGCTATAGTTAGGATTCCCAGAGATTGGAATTCCTAGGCTTTTTGCTCGCTAATACCTCTTCCACCCTTCGATGAAATCTCCATGAAGCTTTGCAGACCTATTGCTTTTTAGGTTTCGACCTGGCGAGGGGCACGCAGTGCCACTCCCAGATCGAAAACTATTGTCTACAGTAGGGATGTCGGCACAGCCTCTGCCTCTCATTGGCTAGCTCCATAAATGGAGGCTAGCCATTGGGAGACAGAGGCTGTCAATCGCGCTTTCTCTTGAAAACGCGATTCGGGGGCGTTTCTGGTGCTTTTTTTAAGCCCCGCCCCTTTGTCCCGGGCCGCGCTGCGATTGGCTGCCGGCCCGGGACACCCCCGTGACGTCATTCCCGGGCCGTGCTGTGATTGGCTGCCGGCCCGGGACACCCCTGTGACGTCAGCCAATCACAGCGCGGCCCGGGACCTGACTTGTTTTTTAAGTCCACGAAACCTTTTGTTTCAAATCCGAGCAAGCATTAAGAGTCAAAGACTCTAGGGAACGGTTCAGTGACTAATAAAATGTGATAAGTTTGTTCTCTGGCATAATTCTTTCTAATAATAACTCGTGTTGTTTATAGCCCTTCACACAGATGTCTGCCGTTTTATAGCGCTATGAAAACCATGTTTTATAGCCCAGTGTAATTGTACTCGATTTTATTGACGTCGAAATGACGGAAAGTTGGGCTGGCCTACGCTGAGATTCGAAACACTTTGCCCTGAAAACCTTTGCAGTTGTCAGGGGTGAGCGTTTCACCGGCGGAGCCATTTTGCATCATCCTTTTCTGTTAAATTCAGCTCGTTCACTGGACTTCTGACAAACTCAAATCGAACCAATGAATGCTTTGAGATTTCATTGGAATTGTTGGTTCGTGTTTAAAAAAAGATGTATTCTTGTTAATAGCAAAGCCTATAAAGTTTGTTAGTTTTTTTTGTTTTTTTAAGGATAGCGCCTAGTTAATATATTATTCTGCCACAAATGGGTAAATGCCGCCCTGATACACACATGAAACTTTGCTGGAAGCCTGAAAAGATCCGCACTCCCCTTCAAAGTGCGTATGCTTAAAGATAACGCACTTTTCAACGGCTAGGGTAGGAACGGGTGTTTTAACCTTTACATTTGCCCTTATCTGGCGGGCACAGAATCTATACATGCCTCTCCAGTGTTAGATAACGCTGCTTTTCCTCCCGTTTTTGGAGTGGACCAAATGTGTTTTCAGACACTCTGGCCGATAAATGACAGGTCTCGTTGGTGTCCTAATTAATGTAGAAGCTGTTTTATTCTAACCCCTGCTGTCGGGTGGCCTGTTGGCATTTTAACATGGAAAAACCCCTGGGGGCTAACTTAATTGATTGCTCGCTGCCAGCCGATGCTGAACAGCCAAGTGCATGCCTATTCCGGAGCGTCTTGTTGAAATGTGCTTCTGTTCTGACAGGTGAGGACGCCATGACAGGCGACACCGACAAGTACCTGTGCCCGCAGGACCTGAAGGAGCTGGGCGACGACTCCCTGCCGCAGGAGGGCTACATGGGCTTCAGCATAGGGGCGCGATCTGCCAGGTACTGTGCCTTCTTTCTTCACTCGGCCTCTCCCTACCGCAGAAAACAGCACATGGATGGAAGTCTATTCAGACCTGGACGTTGTCACGTGGAATTATATCATAATAACATATAGTCAGTTAGATTTGGTGTGCTTGAAACTGGTTGGGTGGGAATGATGTGTGTGTGTGTTTTTTGGAGGAGTTATGTTATTGCTTTTGGTGGGGCTAATAATTTGTGCTCTAGAGCCGATGTAAAGATTACGTTCCTTAGAAATGGAGCTGGTACTGTGGGATTTGCAAGCGCGAGGCCAGAGACATATAGATGGACACAGAACTATGTGGGTTCATACAAAGGCCCCCCCTACTATCGTTTGCATTGCAGGTGCCTTGTCAGGCTTCTAGGAACGTTCAGAAAGAGTGTATATGCTTGCACGTGACGTGTTGAGTCACTCAGTGACGCACTTCCTGTCTGCCTCAGTTAAACAGTGACGTCACAGACTGGAGCTGCAGCAGAAGCAGGGCTCGAGGCGGGTGCCACGTGATACGCGGATTTCCTCTGCACTGGAAGTACAGTTTATGTTACTTGCAGCGTCTGTCTGGGCCTTTTCTATGCTTCTAACAAACGCTGCCTTGTGCCTGTCGATAGATCACTTCCACAGTAGTGGATTAGGCAGCATGTATGTTGACAGACAAATTATTTTGAGGCTAATAATTAAACCCCACTCCAGAGTGCCCCAGGACTTTTTCCTATGCCTTAATGAGATGGTAAAAAAAAAAAGTTGCATTGTCTGCCCCTGAATGACACCTCCCACAAGGTAAAGCTGGGAGGTTTACACGCCAGGCTCCTCTGTGCAGGTTGCATTAGATCAGGAAGACGGCAGTCTGGACGTGCCTTTTTTTCACGGTCGAGGTATTGCACTTTCGTTTGTTGATCCCGTCGGTAACTTAATGCATGTATCGGTAACTTAATGCATGTTTAACTTTGTAGAACAACTTCCGCCAGGAAAGAGGGCGCCTCCTATAGAAATGTGAGCAGCTTGTACACCAGAAGCGTGTTGTGACATGAAAACGGTGTAGTAAACGGGGAGCTGGGATATGAAAGCAGACAATATATTTATGAAAGTGAACCTCAAACGATACAGAGCTGGTCAAAATGTTTTGAAGTGTCAATCATTTTTGTTGGTTTTGCATTCTCGCTCGAAATGTTTTTTTATTTTTTGATCGCCTCCATGCTTGTGATTACGAAAATGTCATTCCAGTTTGCAGCTGCTTCGTCCATTTTACATCTGCACAGTTCATATACACATGTTATGCTCACATCACACAACGATTCGTGACCTCTCCAACTACCGCTTTCCAGGCTCTGTAAAACAGACCAGACCGTGTGTGGAATTAAAATAAGCCGTGTGATTTCGAGGATAACATAAATGCTTGAAACGTTTGAGTTACACGCAGCAGCATTTTGCTTTCGCCGTCTGATTGTTTGCTTTCTGTTTCTTCTGTTCTCCCCTAGTTTAAATGGGGGCCCCACAGGTAAATGGGATCACCTGCGGGGGGGGGGGGCGGATACTACAGCGGTGTGCACTTCCGGTAGCTAAGACGCTTTTTGACTGTGCTCTACCTTTTCACCAGGGCTGCGCATTTTGGTGATTAACGCCCTATTGTGTAACATGGTATGTTTTTTTTTTTTGTAATGTAGGATTTCCCTTTGTGTAATGCCGGTGATGTTCTCTTTACAGTTCATCAGCTGTGCTTATCCTCCATATCTTGGTGTGTGTGTAGCACTGGAAGTTTCACTCACTCTGCTAGTGAACATACTGGTTCAGTTTTCGTCTCTGTATATTTTTACTTGAATAGAAAACAGAAAATTCGTGGGAAATTGTAGAACAGTCTGTCCTGTATTTTGTTTTCAGGGTGACATATCTTAGAGGGGTTACCATTTATCGACGTTCCATGGGTGGGTAGCGGTGTCTGGAATTAACACTTTGGAATGTACTGACGTGTCCATATAAGCTAGTCTGTTTATTCTCTCGCTCTCTCTCAACAGTGGTGTGTGTATATATAGATTTACACTTATCTTTACAGTTTGTCTAGTTCGCTGCCGAGATCCCTTTAAAAAAGAAAATGCAGATTGCGGCTTCCAGGTTTTCATATTTCAGTTGTTTATGAAGCGAGTGCCATTCTGTTGAACATTTCACACCTTTTTACATACAGGTTTGCAAAGTGCTAAAACCTCAGTGATACACAACTTATAAACGAACACTATTTTTAAAGTATAAAACATGTAGCAAGCCCAGCTTTTCTGCTTTTTTTCTGAACCCTATTTTTGTAGGTTGTCCACCCTGCCTGTCCTGCTGTCCCCCGAACGTGTCCACCCTGCCTGTCCTGTTGTCTCACTAACGTGTCCACCCCAATGTCCACCCTGCCTGTCCTGCTTTCTCACGAACGTGTCCACCCCACTGTCCTGCTGTCTCACTAACGTGTCCACCCTGCCTGTCCTTCTGTCTCACTAACGTGTCCACCCTGCCTGTCCTTCTGTCTCACTAACGTGTCCACCCTGCCTGTCCTTCTGTCTCACTAACGTGTCCACCCTGCCTGTCCTCTGTCTCACTAACGTGTCCACCCTGCCTGTCCTGCTGTCTCACGAACGTGTCCACCCTGCCTGTCCTGCTGTCTCACGAACGTGTCCACCCTGCCTGTCCTTCTGTCTCACTAACGTGTCCACCCTGCCTGTCCTCTGTCTCACTAACGTGTCCACCCTGCCTGTCCTGCTGTCTCACGAACGTGTCCACCCTGCCTGTCCTGCTGTCTCACGAACGTGTCCACCCTGCCTGTCCTTCTGTCTCACTAACGTGTCCACCCTGCCTGTCCTGCTGTCTCACGAACGTGTCCACCCTGCCTGTCCTCTGTCTCACTAACGTGTCCACCCTGCCTGTCCTCTGTCTCACTAACGTGGCCTACCCGCTCTCTCTTCACCCTTCACTCTTGGACCTCGCACCCGTGCCCTTCCTCAACCCTGGGTGCCCTTTCACCTCTGACCGCTGTCCTCAGCCTCGTGCGGTGTGCTTAACCCCCACCACGCCTGCTGCCCCCTCTGCAGTGCCTCCTCGTTTAATAGTAATTCCCTATTTTGTAGCGCTGCGTGTGCACGTTATAGCTCCTATAATACTATTTGTGTGTACGGGGTAAACGTGTCTGTCCTTAGGTGTGTCCGTCCGCAATGTTCTGATCTCTGCGTGCCTGCTCTTTACATATGGCTTTCTTGACCTTACTCCGGCCGCCTGTACGTGGTGATAGTTTGTGGTGATCTGGTGTGTGATGCCGAGCGCGCCCCTGCTGCCAGTCATGCGTGCTCTCTTCTGTCTCTCACCATTCAGGTGCTGTGCTTTATTCCCCTGGACTTGTTGTTCTTGGGGTTATTTCTAGGTCAAGTGGACTTGCAGGCCTCAGCATTCCAAGGGCTTCACAACCAGGACTGACGGAATGTGCCACATATGGGGGGTGAGGGCGGGGTCACTTGGTGGCCACAGCAGCAGGTTAAGTCTCCCAGGTGGTTGCAGCTACTCTTGATGGCTGTAGGGGGCGCTCAACACTTCCGGGAGGCTGACCATTGTGATTAGCAGCCGGAAGCTATCGACCCTGATTAAACGAAATACAGCATGAACACTTTGTACCTGGGGGTGCCTAGAAGACCATGGCGCCTGCTCCACTTCCCAGAGGCGGCGCTAGTGAAAGGCTAGGGACAATTGCCCCCCAGATGATTGCAGTACCAGCCGAATCCAGAGTACAGGCGACTTTTTAAAGTCGGAGGCCATTTGATACCTGCCTTGAGGCCAATCACGAGTCTACCATGATAAATACGGCAAAGAAAATAACATTCAGGAAACATTAAAACATCTGAAAAGAGGTAACATGGTGGGACTTTCCCTTCGTTATCCATCCCTGCTTTTCGAGTAAAATTGAGTAAAGCCTTGCCCCTTAAACAATTCTTGGGTGACGGCGATTCCCGCGCAGTGCACGTGACGTGGGGCACATGCCGTATTGAGGGAGTAGTTGTAAAGAATTGTATTTGTTTTTTAAAAGCGGATGAACAGTGTTCTAAGGTGCCAGCGCCTAGTGAAGCTTTAAGAAAATGTAGGGTAGCGTTTGGAAATACAAAACTGGAGTTTCGTAGCACTGCATGTCAAAAGTGTTGCTGTTACTGAAGTGAACGATCATGTCCACTTTTGGAAGAAGAATGATAGACTGACAGTCTCGCTGTGATTTAAGTCTGTGGGCTGCAGGTTGCGCGAAGATGTTGCAGTGAGCGTTTCATCCACCGGATTTATTTGACAAGTCGAGGATGTCACTTAAGGCGATGCAGGGGCCCCTGGAGCATGACTGCGTGCCAGGCTTTTATCAAGATTTGTACGTTTAGGCGCTTCGCACTGTTCAAGAAAAGAGGGTGGTAAACTGGTAATCCTAGAGAAAAACATTTGTAAAATAAACACTGTGTAAGTACTCGTCTCACATGAATTTTCCCTCGGGCGCCCGTTCCCTTTTAGTATCCGCCCTAAGTCACAAACTCATTTAAAGTTCTTCTCTAGATGTGCGCTTTACTAGGTGCCTGCAATTTGTTCTGTAGCTCATCCTGTACTGGTAGCGCCAGCCCATCGATGCACACAGTCCACCTTCTCCGCTGTGTGACCACACGACTTTCATGTTTTTTATATAGCACTTCTACTATTTCTATAAGCACTAGACCTTAGTAAAGTCTTCCATTTTGCCCGTTCTTCTATATTTGAAAACACCAACGATCTCACCCCCTGTCTACACATGAGGGATCCCGAATGTGTGCGTTTGTGACTGCTCCAGTGTGTGCGTGCATGTGACTGCTCCAGAGTGTGTGTGACTGCTCCTGGGTGTGTGTGTGTGTGACTGCTCCAGGGTGTGTTTGTATGTGACTGCTCCAGTGCGTGTGTGACTGCTCCAGTGTGTGCGTGCATGCGACTGCTCCAGAGTGTGTGTGTGTGTGTGTGTGTGTGTGTGTGTGACTGCTCCTGGGTGTGTGTGTGATGCTCAAGGGTGTGTGTGTATGTGACTGCTCCAGAGTGTGTGTGTATGTGACTGCTCCAGAGTGTGTGTGTGTGTGTGTGTGTGTGTGTGTGTGTGACTGCTCCTGGGTGTGTGTGTGTGTATGTGACTGCTCCAGAGTGTGTGTGTGTGTGTATGTGACTGCTCCAGTGTGTGTGTGTGTGTGTATGTGACTGCTCCAGTGTGTGTGTGGCTGGCTCTGGGTGTGTGTGGCTGGCTCTGGGTGTGTGTGGCTGGCTCTGAGTGTGTGTGTGGGTGGTAGTAATTGCTGTCTGCTGAGCCCGTCCGTAGGGTACAATAGTTCTCACATTTGCGAGAGATTAAGCTATTGGCAATGTAAATGACAATGCCATTTATTTATCTGTTTTCAAAACCAACACATACATACAAATTTTGTCATTTACAATGCCAATAGCTCTAACTTCTCCAAAGGCGAAACCGTTGCATTGTAAATGCTTGTTTTCTATTGTTGGATGTTGCAAAGTTATTCAGAGGTTCACCAAAGGGGTGCAAAGTAAAAAGGGGGCTCTCAAAAGGCAATTTTCTACCCATTGCATTACACATAGCCATTGTACTTCGGTGTAGCATGAAAACAACTAGTCGGATTTAAATGAAATTCAAGAGGCATATAGTTTATGGTGTGTAGATTATCCTTTTTGATCGTATAGGTAATTAGGAATTTTTTTTTTTTTTAAAGTTATAAGGCTCTAAAACTTAGTGATATATCATGCCACGGTATTTCACTAGTATTTTGCAGCAATTTTGTGGTACTTGCTGATGACAAGGCAGTTTTTGATTGGCTAATGGCTGTCTTTACAGAAGTAAAATTCATCCATGTTGTTTTTGTCATAATTTGCCTATGTTCGGCATGTAACGTGGTACAACACAAAATTAGCACAGTACACCATTGCCAAATATATAACTGTTTTGTCACTTATAACTTTAATTGTACTTAACCAATTTAGAACTAATACTAAAAATTACCCTCTAATCACATAATATATATTCCTGACAAATTTCAATTCCATCCATTCAGCCACTTTCACTCTAAGGGGCCGATTATGATGTCGGTCGGAAAGCCTCCAACCGCTAGTCGGAAGCATTCCGACCACGGTCAGAGGCTTTCCAACCAACACCATCTGTTTGAGGTCTGACCACACCATTATGATGTCGGCACTCGGAACGTAAATTGGCTGGCCATTCCGGTGTGGTTCCAACCAGCTCTTGGTGTCTTGCTGCTGGTCAGAACTACACCGTAATTCACTATGGATGACTTTTCCGCCGTCAGGATTATAATGTCGGTTTCCCACAGCCTTTCTGTGCCGGCCTTTCCGACATGGAAAGGCTGACAGAAAGCGACTTTGGGGGCCCTTTGCAGGGCCCTCTTTAGTATGCGGCCTACAGTTGGTGGGCGAGGGGGTACCTAAGGTCCCCCCTGTAAAACCCTACACTGTGTTGCAGGCACCATGGAATGCCTGCCACAGGGCATAGGGCATAGGGTTTTACACAGACCCCATTTCCCCATAGGAGCCTGTATTACAGCCGGTTTATGGCCATAACAGAAGCTCCCAAAGAGAAAAGTGAGCATCATACCGAATAGTGTTCAGTCACATCGTGATCTGGTGGTTGGATCCGCCGACCGTAGGTTGGTCGGTCCCAAGACCCAGTGTACTCCTTCCTGGCGCACTGCTGCTTTAGGGATGAAGTTCACTTTAATCCTGAGGTCCTCAGGACACAAGCGGACCTCATTGCAGTGTGCCAAGAGGAGCGTTTGCAGAGTGGTGTAAAAAGGGATATAGCCTCTGACCACGTCTCAGCAAGCCCACTGTATGGGGATTAATGGAGGTAATAGGTAGGATAGTTGACCCCTAAGGACCCTCAGCATCAAAGGGGACTTCATCTATCAACCAAGAGCATGCCAGGAGACTCATTTGAAGAGTAGTGGAGAATGGGGCGGGCCTCTGGTGAGTTGCTGGTGTAATTTGTTTTATTTTTATTTTAGTAAGGGAGGGGCATTGTGTGGCCCCCCCTCGACACAGGCTGATTTCAGTGCAGGGGACCACATCCCCCAGGTCCCAGCAATTTGCTTTCTTCCTTTTTTTTAAGAGCATGGGCACTGTTCTACCCAGTGCCCATGCTCTTGGGTAGTGTAAGATTATACCCCTATTATGTTTAATAAAGCAAGTCAATCATGTGTCGTAGTTTGTCGTTGTCATTCCTGGTTGTGTACTTGAATTGTTGATATATTGGTGCGATCGTAAATGCAGTTTCTCAAACATGACACTCCCCCTCCCTACGTCACAGCCCTGGCAGGTACTCCCCTTCCGACAACAATTGGTGTTTTGGCGTACCTGCGTCGTCGTCAGCGATGGGCCATGACTTGCTGGTGGTGGAGCACGAAGAGTATCGGAAATGCGTGTAGCGCTGGGTCCATGACAGTGATCTGCTTGTGGTGGGTATCTCTGCAATGTGTTGTCTCTCCGCTGTGTTGAATCCGCCGTGTTCAGGCAGGTTGTTTTTCCGCAGCGATTTGATGTGTGTTTTCCGCCATCGTGATTTGGAGGACGGTCGTAGACGTCATTCAGTACGGCGGTGTCTCTGGATTGGTTCCGTCCGCTGCGGGGTCGGGTGCTCTACCGCCGCGTACGGACATTTGACAGTGTTTGACTTAGTGTTTCCTGGAACCAGTATTGCTTATCGAATAAAAGATGCTAAGTGACAGTAATATTAAATTGACCCTGCTAAAATAAAGTCTTGAACATGCATTGTGACCAGAGCATGCAAGCATCCTTTGGTTGCTGCCACGGTAAACAAAACAATATAACAATGAAAAATAATATATTTGCAAAAAGTCCAGCAAGGCGACCAATAAAGTAAACTCAGACCCAGAAGCCTCTCCACTCAATTCTAAACAGCAGCGGACCTTTCTATCCGCAAACGTGGGCTTAATCAGCCGATGACCTCACAGAGTCACAATCTAAGATGAATAAAAAAACGCATGTGTCTCATCTGATGAGCTCTGCCTTGCCTCATCTCATTTATTGTGTGGGTGAAGACAGTGTTTGTGATGGTAGAGCTTCTGCCGGTCATGCCATTGTGTCAGCAGGCCTCACAACCTCAATACAAAAGGCCTCCTAATTAAATGCATTCCCTTTTACTCAATTTCACCAGTCCTTTTTGTCTTGGACCTCCATTTAATGCATGGCGCTACTGTACAGAAACTGAAATGTTGACCACACCCTAGGAGATATATCCTAGTGTGTGGGAGGTACAGTGTGGGGAGAATGTTGTGCCTAATTCCTCGGGCTCTGTTTTGTGGCACAATTTCACTGATTACAGGTAAGAGGACAAGATAGTTTTCCCCCTGAAATGGATCCCTCCATGTGCATGGCTCTGAATTATGGTGAACAGGATTACATTAAACTGTGTACCAGTGCGCATATACACATATCGAAATGACTTATATAATTTCTCATTTACAGTGGCCGTTTCAACAGATATTGCAGCAAACATTTTACCTCCCTGTAGTTTTTTTTCTCTACTGCAAAAAAAGATTACCTTCTATAAAATAAAGCATTTCCAAAAATATGTCAATTGGGAGAAGTATTCCTATTATAGTTATTTCATAATTTAATTGATCTGATGATCAGAAGGGAGGAGTCTTGCGGGTAGATGGGATTTTCTTTTCTGCCTACCAGGTGATTCGGACACCTTGGTCCGAGCCAATGAGCGGAGCAAGTGCTGATTGTCCATTGGTTAAGGTCCGGTGCAGTTAAGAAGGGTTTTGATTGGATGCATGGGGAGAGCTATCTTCGTGCCTTTCCTGTGCGCCCTTGTCTGAAAGAGTAGAGACAGACAAAGATAGTAGGGGAACTGATGGGTTTGGAAAGTGAGGTGATGTTGGGAGAAAAGGAAGGTTTAACGGCGTTCAGGATGAAGAGGTTTTCATTTAGTCATGAGACATTATGCTAGGTGAAAGTTTGAAGGGTGACCTGTTCTCATTAAAGAGGCCTTTTACACACTATACAAAAGAGCCGGTTGAATTTGCGCAATGACACCTGAAATGTGTTGAAGCCTTAACAAAGGGTAAAAAGGTGAAATAAATGAACAGATTGTTTTTGAGGTAAGAGCTGCTGTGAGAATAGATAAGACATTGGCCTAAAGTGCCAGGTAAAGTAGAGCCTATCACAAACATTTATTCTAACAGTACTCATTCCAGAATGAGTCTCTATACTTTGCATTTTCTTTCAAATTAGTGTTTCAAAGCAAACCCAAGCCTTTCAAAGACGGCGCAGGATGCTGCTCTTTGCTCTTTGCTGGAGTTGCGTCGCAAGCGCGACGCAGCTCCAGCAAGGCTCGGGGGTGCCCCATCTTTGCAATGCTGCGTCAAGACCTACGCCTGCTTCAAGCAGGCGCAGGGTTTTGACGCAGCATTGGCCTGAAAGTGACTGAGTGAAATCTTATAGATTTCACTCAGCCACTGTTGCGAGGCGCACCTGCCCAGGAACACCCACCCTGCGCCGGAATGCCCTCAAGAGGCGCAGGGCTTTACAACGTGACGCATCTTCCTAGATGCGTCACGTTGTAAATCGGTCGTAGGGATGCGCCACGTTTACGTCGCCTTGCGTGACGCAACAGCGGCGTAAACGTGGCTCAAGGGCCTCATAAATCTGCCCCATAGAACGCAATGGAGGCATATACTACAGAGTGGCAGTAGCCACTATGTTGCTATAGTTAGGATTCCCAGAGATTGGAATTCCTAGGCTTTTTGCTCGCTAATACCTCTTCCACCCTTCGATGAAATCTCCATGAAGCTTTGCAGACCTATTGCTTTTTTTTCTATTGTTGGATGTTGCAAAGTTATTCAGAGGTTCACCAAAGGGGTGCAAAGTAAAAAGGGGGCTCTCAAAAGGAATTTTCGAACCCATTGCATTATACATAGCCATTGTACTTCGGTGTAGCATGAAAACAACTAGTCGGATTTAAATGAAATTTAAGAGGCATATAGTTTATGGTGTGTAGATTATCCTTTTTGATAGTATAGGTAATTAGGAAAAAAGTATTTTTTTTAAAGTTATAAGGCTCTAAAACTTAGTGATATATCATGCCACGGTATTTCACTAGTATTTTGCAGGAATTTTGTGGTACTTGCTGATGACAAGGCAGTTTTTGATTGGCTAATGGCTGTCTTTACAAAAGTAAAATTCATCCATGTTGTTTTTGTCATAATTTGCCTATGTTTGGCATGTAACGTGGTACAACACAAAATTAGCACAGTACACCATTGCCAAATATATAACTGTTTTGTCACTTATAACTTTAATTGTACTTAACCAATTTAGAACTAATACTAAAATTACCCTCTAATCACATAATATATATTCCAGACAAATTTCAACTCCATCCATTCAGCCACTTTCACACTAAGGGGCCGATTATGATGTCGGTCGGAAAGCCTCCGACCGCTAGTCGGAAGCATTCCGACCACGGTCAGAGGCTTTCCAACCAACACCATCTGTTTGAGGTCTGACCACACCATTATGATGTCGGCACTCAGAACGTAAATTGGCTGGCCATTCCGGTGTGGTTCCAACCAGCTCTTGGTGTCTTGCTGCTGGTCAGAACCACACCGTAATTCACTATGGATGACTTTTCCGCCGTCAGGATTATAATGTCGGTTTCCCACAGCCTTTCTGTGCCGGCCTTTCCGACATGGAAAGGCTGACAGAAAGCGACTTTGGGGGCCCTTTGCAGGGCCCTCTTTAGTATGCGGCCTACAGTTGGTGGGCGAGGGGGTGCCTAAGGTACCCCCCTGTAAAACCCTACACTGTGTTGCCGGCACCATGGAGTGCCTGCCACAGGGCATAGGGCATGGGGTTTTACACAGACCCCCATTTCCCCATAGGAGCCTGTATTACAGCCGGTTTATTACCATAACAGAAGTTTCCAAAGAGAAAAGTGAGCATCATACCGAATAGTGTTCAGTCACATCGTGATCTGGTGGTTGGATCCGCCGACCGTAGGTTGGTCGGTCCCAAGACCCAGTGTACTCCCTCCTGGCGCACTGCTGCTTTAGGGATGAAGTTCACTTTAGTCCTGAGGTCCTCAGGACACAAGCGGACCTCATTGCAGTGTGCCAAGAGGAGCGTTTGCAGAGTGGTGTAAAAAGGGATTTAGCCTCTGACCACATCTCAGCAAGCCCACTGTATGGGGATTACTGGAGGTAATAGGTAGGATAGTTGACCCCTAAGGACCCTCAGCATCAAAGGGGACTTCATCTATCAACCAAGAGCATGCCAGGAGACTCATTTGAAGAGTAGTGGAGAATGGGGCGGGCCTCTGGTGAGTTGCTGGTGTAATTTGTTTTATTTTTATTTTAGTAAGGGAGGGGCATTGTGTGGCCCCCATCGACACAGGCTGATTTCAGTGCAGGGGACCACATCCCCCAGGTCCCAGCAATTTGCTTTCTTCCTTTTTTTTAAGGAAGGGGGCCCGTGTGGCTCCCTGTCCCTGGGCCAGTTTTGCCTGGGGACCCCATCCCCCGGGACCTGCCTTGTCTTTTTTTTTTTTAAATTGGGTGGTTGCCTACGTGGCCCCACCTACCTGGGCTGATATTGCTCCGGGGTACCACGTCCCCTTGGGCATGGTCACAATATTGGGGACCGCGGGGGGAGCCTCAAGGCCCCCGTGTTCCCTGCCAGCTCCTTGCCTCCTGCAGGAGCCAACATTGCTTTTGGGCAGAAGGAGCTGCAAACAAGCAGCTCTCGCTGCCCAAAGGCAAGTCTGCTTCGCTTCATGGAAGAGCAAGGATTTTTTATGCATGGCGGGAGCAGAGCTTCTACCATGCCACAGCAACCTGCGATGTTGGCACCACGGAACATTGCTGGTGCCGGCCCTGGGGGGTGGCGGTCCCCAGAGCCATTTACGGCTCCCGGAGGGAGGCTGGGCGGCCTCCCTCCAATTTGTAAAATTGAACTGGGGAGTTGGAAGTCCCTGGGGTTGTCTGGGGGGTTTCAGCCCCCTCCAAACATTATTTTGAGGAAAGGCCGGGGAGGTGGTGGTCCCTTGGGCTGTGTGATGGGGCAGGAACCCCACCACGCCAAAATATTAAATAGCCTCAGGGAGTTGGCGGTCCCCAGGGCTGGGGGGGGCACTTGACTACCTGCAACTCAATGTACTAGCCTGGGAAGGTGGTGGTCGCTGCAACTGAGGGAGGCCCCTCATATATATTTACAATTGCTCCTGGGATCTGGCCCACCTGGATGCTTTCAGCTGGAAGTCGCAGACCCTATGTGACTCCCATTTAATTATTTTAAAAAAATGCTTTTTTGGGCCCTGGGGCTCCTTGTGGATCCCCTGAGCAGGCATGGGGGTCAGGATGATTCTACCCTGCCCCCTTTTCTTGATTTGTAACCTTTTTTCACCTTTTTTCTTGTGAAAAAAGGTTCAACTGAGTCACAAGATGGCTTCCAACACTAACAAAAATAGTGCTTTCTGAACCAAGAGCTATCTTTTTACCAAATTAGGTGTAATTCCTTTCAGAAGTTCAGACTGTAGCCGTGTCTTAAGCTTCCAATGGAAAATAACTTGGAGAAAATACATTTTCTCAGGCCCCACTTGACTAATCACCCCGAAACTTTCAATACTACAGCTGAAGCGAGTGGGCAAATTCATTTTGAAAATTTCACAAAGATTCATCAAACGGCGCCAAAGATATTGGCAACAAAAAAATTGCTTTTTGAATACAATTAAGGATCGGTCAAGTTGCAGTGTAAACATTTATTTTGAACTTCTCATAACGTGTTTTGACTTCCCCGGCAGTCTTTATCATTTTTATGTATATGTATAACAGGCGCATTTCGGCGTGCAGCCTTCCTCGGTGTTAACAGCACACCGGGAACTCGCCATTTTTTAAGTCATGAGCATCCGCATTTCCACGAACAAAGGGCCACAATACTGATGATATCAGCGCCATATTTCAATTTAAAAGTGGTGCATATAGGGTATTACATCTTATATCTTCATGAAGATGTATAGCGGTCTAGTTGGACATGAGGGAAGCTAGGAATCTACCTGGATACACCATAAATGAGTACGATTTGAACTGGGTAGCATATGAACTTGTGGATATTGGAAGCTGAGCAATCAACTATTGAGTAGGAGTGGTTGCATTTTGCATTATGAAAATAGGCCATGTCGATAATCATGTATTCATGCAATTGTCTGCAGAGGACCAAGGCCGATCCACGGTTTGATAAACAAAACATAGAGGTTAATAGTCACATGCTGTTAAAACTAAAAAACATTGAAATATGATTATGTAGAATTAATGGAAGTTGTGATCATGCCGATACACGCCAAAATGTGACTTTCAGTACATACGAGAATTGTATTAGATGACGTATGAGTACGTTACAAAATGGCGCTGATATTCTTGCCGATTTGCAATAGGAAATATGTACTTATTTGTTATTGGCCACAGTTGTGCAAGCGTCAAAGAGGATACACAATGTCAAGTATAACGACACGTATCGCATGACAAAGGTATTGATCCCATGTATTATTTGTAAATAATGCGGCATGTGAGTCATAATCAAAACCAGTTAATAATTTGCTACAGACATGGGCCGTAGGGCGCTCAGATAATGTCGCATAGAAAAAAGCGCGAGTACGAGTCTAAACAGTAACTGCCTCTGTGAGCAAAATAATTGGAAAAACTGATAATTTATCTATATACACGCTAAGAATATGCATTGAAATAAGGCGCTGATGATAACATCAGTATTGTGGTCCTTTGTTTGTGGCAATGCGGATGCTCATGACTTTAAAAATGGCGAGTTCCCTGTGTGCTGTTAACACAGAGGAAGGCTGCACGCCGAAACGCGTCTGTTTGGTTGAATAAACTAAGCCTGTGGATCATTGCCCTGAGTGCTTATTTCCTACTTATTGTTGGAATGTCAGCTCTATATTAATGTGGATGGTACCGCCACTATAGGCACCCGTTCGCAAGTTACTCCAGTTGGGTGTTAAGGAAGAAGAATATATATATACATATATATATGTATATATATATATATATATATCCATACATGTATATATATATATATGGAGTTATAGTTAGGACCTAGTTTCCTTAGGAAAAGCTTTTTTTGACTTGGCTATAACTTTGACATTGTTTGACCAATCTTCATGAAATTTTCCAAAAAGAGTGTCAAGGTAGGTTCTGGTTGTCATGGAAAGTTTAGGGGTGATCTGTACAGTGAGGAGAGAGAATTTGGGGCACAAAATAAGGGTGCGTTTGTAATGTTAATTCCCATTGGTACCTGTAGTCACACCTACAGGCTGAACTGCTGAATGGACTTACACCATATTTGGCAGTGAGGTAGATCTTAGTCGCAAATAAAGACAAACATTTGCAGTCAAATGTACTGCTCTGATTGGCTGCCAACACCTAAACCAGGAAGTGTTGGCAGCCATCTTTTGACTCGATTTCAACGAGTCTCAAAAAAATAAGTGGAAATAAAGAAAATGAGACAAGGTAGGAATACACTGACCCCTAAGCCATGGGCCTGGGTTCCCCCTAAGACGCCACCATAGCATAAACCCCCGGGACCATGCAGATCCCCTCCCCATCCCTCAGGGCCAGGCATTAATTTGTATTTTTTTATTGGGAGGGTCATCTTTGGTCCCAGGGACGCCATCCCCCGGGGATGACCACCTTGTTGTGAAACACGGGGGGAGCCTCAAGGCTCCCGCGTTCCTGGCCAGCTCCCGCCTCCTGCAGGAGCTGGCATTACTTTTTACATCTAGGGAGCTGGTGAGATGCAGCTCCCTGTGTGTAAAAAGCAAAGTGTGCTCCCCTTTGAGCAAGCAAGAGCAAAATGCTCTTGTTTTCTCAAAGCAGAGCACACAGTTTGATATGGCATGGTGGGGACAGTGCTACCGCCATGCCATAGCCAACTGCAAATCCAAAGGGGTGGGCACCCTGGGACATAGATGGTGCCGGCTCTGGGGAATGGCGGTCCCCAGGGCCATCGAGGGCACCTGGAGGGGAGCCACGCGGCCCCCACTCCAATATTCAAATTTGCCTTGGGGAGGTGGTGGTCCCTGGTGCTGGGGGGTTGCAACGGAACCCTTCATTAGTGTATTTGTGCCCCAGGGAGGTGGGGGTCCCTTGGGCAGGGGGGGTTTGCAAGGCCCCATATTGTATAAATTAGCCATCCTATATTTTTTACATGCTCCCTGGGACCTGACCCAGCCGGCTGTTTTTCAAAAAGAAGCACAATAGCCTGCACTTGCTTTTTTTTGCCACAAATTCGCGAAAATCGTGATTTTGCAGCAATTTTCTTTTTTATAAATGCTTTTATACAACTTACTCCTGTGAAAGGGCAACCAATTTTCAAAACACTCGTCCATGAAGACACTAGGAAATCTTTGGGAAGTATTGGATATGTGAACATTTGGTCTCTTTTGAATATAACGAACTTATTAAGAATATGGGACAAGCAAGTGATAAACATTAAGGAAACATTCTTCAAGATATTAGAATTGGTGTTTTGCAAAACATGGTAAAGAAGCTTTACAGAGTCGGTTACTTAGGAACTTCTTTACAAATGAAAACAGCAACTGAAATAATGTAAATAAAATTGGGAGAAAATAACTCTATAGTTTGCCTAGTGCCTACACTGCAAGAGTGTTCTACATTCAATCAAGAACCTTTGAAATTAAAAAAACAACCTATAGTGAAAATGGAAGCTATTTAAAAAATGGAACACGTTCGCAAGTTACTCCAGTTGGGTGTTAAGGAAGAAGAATATATATATACATATATATATGTATATATATATATATATATATCCATACATGTATATATATATATATGGAGTTATAGTTAGGACCTAGTTTCCTTAGGAAAAGCTTTTTTTGACTTGGCTATAACTTTGACATTGTTTGACCAATCTTCATGAAATTTTCCAAAAAGAGTGTCAAGGTAGGTTCTGGTTGTCATGGAAAGTTTAGGGGTGATCTGTACAGTGAGGAGAGAGAATTTGGGGCACAAAATAAGGGTGCGTTTGTAATGTTAATTCCCATTGGTACCTGTAGTCACACCTACAGGCTGAACTGCTGAATGGACTTACACCATATTTGGCAGTGAGGTAGATCTTAGTCGCAAATAAAGACAAACATTTGCAGTCAAATGTACTGCTCTGATTGGCTGCCAACACCTAAACCAGGAAGTGTTGGCAGCCATCTTTTGACTCGATTTCAACGAGTCTCAAAAAAATAGGTGGAAATAAAGAAAATGAGACAAGGTAGGAATACACTGACCCCTAAGCCATGGGCCTGGGTTCCCCCTAAGACGCCACCATAGCATAAACCCCCGGGACCATGCAGATCCCCTCCCCATCCCTCAGGGCCAGGCATTAATTTGTATTTTTTTATTGGGAGGGTCATCTTTGGTCCCAGGGACGCCATCCCCCGGGGATGACCACCTTGTTGTGAAACACGGGGGGAGCCTCAAGGCTCCCGCGTTCCTGGCCAGCTCCCGCCTCCTGCAGGAGCTGGCATTACTTTTTACATCTAGGGAGCTGGTGAGATGCAGCTCCCTGTGTGTAAAAAGCAAAGTGTGCTCCCCTTTGAGCAAGCAAGAGCAAAATGCTCTTGTTTGCTCAAAGCAGAGCACACAGTTTGATATGGCATGGTGGGGACAGTGCTACCGCCATGCCATAGCCAACTGCAAATCCAAAGGGGTGGGCACCCTGGGACATAGATGGTGCCGGCTCTGGGGAATGGCGGTCCCCAGGGCCATCGAGGGCACCTGGAGGGGAGCCACGCGGCCCCCACTCCAATATTCAAATTTGCCTTGGGGAGGTGGTGGTCCCTGGTGCTGGGGGGTTGCAACGGAACCCTTCATTAGTGTATTTGTGCCCCAGGGAGGTGGGGGTCCCTTGGGCAGGGGGGGTTTGCAAGGCCCCATATTGTATAAATTAGCCATCCTATATTTTTTACATGCTCCCTGGGACCTGACCCAGCCGGCTGTTTTTCAAAAAGAAGCACAATAGCCTGCACTTGCTTTTTTTTGCCACAAATTCGCGAAAATCGTGATTTTGCAGCAATTTTCTTTTTTATAAATGCTTTTATACAACTTACTCCTGTGAAAGGGCAACCAATTTTCAAAACACTCGTCCATGAAGACACTAGGAAATCTTTGGGAAGTATTGGATATGTGAACATTTGGTCTCTTTTGAATATAACGAACCTATTAAGAATATGGGACAAGCAAGTGATAAACATTAAGGAAACATTCTTCAAGATATTAGAATTGGTGTTTTGCAAAACATGGTAAAGAAGCTTTACAGAGTCGGTTACTTAGGAACTTCTTTACAAATGAAAACAGCAACTGAAATAATGTAAATAAAATTGGGAGAAAATAACTCTATAGTTTGCCTAGTGCCTACACTGCAAGAGTGTTCTACATTCAATCAAGAACCGTTGAAATTAAAAAACAACCTATAGTGAAAATGGAAGCTATTTAAAAAATGGAACACGAAGGAATTACTATTCTTCTCTCAGAGAAATAATAGTCAAAATTGGATTCTTTGGAAAAGTCTATATCTAAGACTGCAGGTTTGGAAAATACTTTATATGTATGTGTAAACTGTCAGGTAATGTTGTGGTGTAATTTGAATGTAGATGAAGGTTTAGTAAATGGATCAATGGGAAAAGTTGTTGATTTTGTAAATTTTCAGAGCAGAGATGGAAGTACATTTTTAAAGATTACATTTGATCAGATTGAAGATGTAAAACAGATTGCTGTTGTGCTGTTCATTTTTTTGTTGGTAAAAAACAGTTTCCCTCTTTCTTTAGCATATGCAATAACCATTCATAAATCGCAAGGTTGAAGTATAGACGGTGCTTTGAAAATATTGGAAGTACAGTGTTTAAAGAGGGCATGGCATACGTTGCATTGTCTCAAGTAAGAACATTATCTGGTTTGTATTTGATTGATTTTGATGAGAAAAAGATTAGTGTTGATCCAAATTTTGTAAGAGAGTACAATCGTTTAAGAAGAGTTTATGCTCCTGATTTAGGCAAATATTCCGTATATGAGTAATGTGTAGATGTGTAGTGTGTCCAAAATAGAAATATGACATTCTACTGAGATTTAAAAAAAAACAATTCAAGAGAATCATGAAGGTGCAAAGGAAATGAAAATGGACACTGTTGATGATATTATAGGATACCAGTTAGAAAATAGTTCAGATATCAACTGCTATGCTAATGTAATTGTGAATGTTGTGTTTTATCTAGAAGATCTTCATCATGAAATTATGGAAAATCGAGAAAAAGATTCAGTTCTTTACTACATTATATTTTCAAAAGTTGGTAACTGACAGAAGTAAAATCCATACTGCTTCTGGCATTCAGCATCTTTTGGATATATTTACTGGTTTATTGAAATTTACACTAAATTTACAACAAGATGCACAAGAATTTCATATGTTTGTGCTTGGAGTATTGAAAGATTAAGGAATAGAAATTGAAAATTCATTTGGACTAAGTTACAAATGGGATCATAAATGTGAAGACTGTTCATTTTCTTCTACCACTGAAATAGATACTGAACCAAGTACTTGACGATACCAGATTGCAAATCAGTATCTTTTAACTAATTAGTAAAAACAGCTAATCAAGATATGAAATATCTTCATTGTAAATTAGAAATGTTGTCAACATTACATATAGAAAGATTTGGAAAATGTAATTTTAATTTTAATGTGCTACAACTTTCTAGAGGAAATGAAGGAAATTGAAAACCAAAATAATTTTTTTTGTGGCAAGTCAAGTATCAATTTCAGGAAGAACTTTTGAAGCTGTGGCTATTATTTACCATGCTGGACCTACTACAACATCTGGACACTATACTGTGTATTTAAAGTGCAAGAAAGGATGGACACATTGTAATGAAGCCCATTCATTTGGAATTCAAATGTAGGTTGCCTTACAAATTACCACATTCATATCTGATATTTTTGATGCCAAAGTTTTGAAAACATCATTTGCCCTATTCGGAAGATGTGAACAATTAGTGTATGGATTATTGTTTCTGCTAATTCATATTGCATTTGGAAAATTGTGTTTAGAAACAAGTAATTTATATATTTGTTGTCTATATTATACGAGATGAAAATGAGAGTGTACATTTTACAAAATGTTCTTGAGAGTAATAAAAGACTGAGGGGCACATGCATCAAGTATTTTACCGATTGCACCGTTTGCGACCGGTAAAATGCTATTTCCAATGCATCAAGCCTAAAGGTTTTCACAATGAAGGAAATTACAATTTTTTGTGATTTCCTTAATTGCGAATGCAGTTAGGGAATCGCAAATTGCGATTCCCTAAATGCAATGCATCATGCATTCGCAAATTGCATTTTCACAATTTGGAATTGCAAATTACCATCAACTTCAAGCTGATGGTAATTTGCAATTTCTAAGACAAATGCATAAAATTGCATTTGCTAATTGCAATGTGGCACACACATGCCCTTACGGCAGATGTGTTCACCACATGGGCACACATTCTAATTTTTGGGGTACAGCAGGGTGGCCTTTTGACCCCCTAGCACCCTGCAAATGGCATTTCCAATTTGCGATTACCTATTTGGTACTCGCCAATTGGGAATGACTTCCCATTCATTCCTATGGGCCAATAGGAATGAATGGATAGGCATTCCTTAATAGTGAGTAGCAATTTGCAAGTCGCTATTAATGAAATTGTAGGAATCACAATTTTTTTTGCGATTCCTACATGCATAAGGAATTGCGATTCCTAAATAAATAAATAAAAAAAAATACAAATAGGACCTCTTATAAGAACAGGCAGCTTAGGGAGAAATTGGCATGCATTGAGCGGGAAATGAAGGAGGTGGAAAGGAAGATTAATAATTTAGTTGATCAAGCTATTTGCCAAGCACATATTGCGAAATTGAAAACTTTGAAAGACCTGTTAGAGAATATTATTCAGACCAGGATCTCTAAACGATGGGAAGAGAGTAAGCTTGCCCATTTTGAATGGTGAGGGGTGCGGCAAATTATTGGCATGGAAGGCCAAAACTGACATGGTACGAAACCTTATAAAAAAATTGATAATGTGCATACTAATTCATCGACAACTAATGACAAAGAGATAGGAGAAGCCTTTTTCACCTTTTTGAAAGATCTGTATAACGAAGACAATGATGTAGACAGCACACGTGCACGTGAATGGCTAAATCAGATTAACCTCATCCCCTTAGATTCCTCCCAACGAGAGAACTTTGAGTTTGAGATATCACAACAGGAGGTCAGGAAGGCTTTTTCTGCCTGTAAGGCAGGTAAGGATGCGGGGACGGGTGGCCTTCCCGGAGAATTATTGAGAATCTTGGGAGAGGCAATAATTCCATTCATGACAACACTCTTCAACAAAATTTTAGTCGGAGGAGTTAGAGCTCCTACCTGGTGGGGTGAAGCCAACATAACACTAATCTTAAAACCAGGCAAATCTTCAACTAAATGTGGGTCATATAGACCTATTTCACTTCAAAACATCGCCTATAAGATTTTATCCAGAAGAATGGCAGACAGGTTGGGTGCGGTAGCAGGACGTCTGTTGCATGCAGACCAAAAGGGTTTTTTGAGAGGTAGGAATCTTTTTGACCTTACTCACGATTTTATAGGTGCCATTGATTTTGCCTCCACTTTTTCACTCCCTAGCAGCCATGCTTGAGAAGTTTAATTTTGGGCCTAAATTCCGCCGAACTATCAGTCTTATAAACAGTGACCCTTCAGGGAGGTTCGTGGTTAACGGAAAACTGACCAGATCTTTCAGAATTAAAAGAGGAACCAGACAGGGTTGCCCCCTCTACCCCTCCTATTTGACATGTACATAGAGCCATTTGCTCAACGTCTCAAGGAGGAGACAGACATCACAACATTTCAAAGTGGAGCATGGAAGCGGAAAGTAGCCCTGTATGCTGATGATATATTAATACTGTCATAAAATCTGGACTTGTCTATTCCTCATGTCATCTGTTTAGCACAGGATTTTGGTCGGGTTTCGGGATATGAGATCAATGCAGAGAAAACTGAAATTATGACATAGAATTTGCAGGGTTGTCGACATCAAACCAACAATGAGATGAGATATCTGGGAGTGAAGATTGTCCAGGACATAGACAAGATTGCAGAGATCAATTTTTTGAACATCTTAAGAGAGTGTCAAAAACTCATGAAGTCCTGGGCACATCTCCCTTTGAGCAATTTAGGTAGAATTAATTTAATTAAGATGGTAATTTTACCAAAAGTCACTTTTCTTTTTAACACCATTCCTTTACACTTTTAAAAGCAGGTAAACAATAAATTACAGCAATCTATTAATTCATTTGTGTGGGTCTATAAAGCCACAATGATAGCTTGGAAAAAGCTAAGACGCAGGAGGGAAAAAGGTGGTCTTGCACTCCTGGATATACAGTATTACGCCTGGGCTTTCCAGCTAACACATTCAAGAATGTCCTTGAAATCCCCAGATTCATCAGAAAGGGGGACAATGTTTTTAGCTATGCTAGATCAAGTGGGGTTATCTCATGAGGGCTTTCTTTTTAAATATGGAGATCAGAAATTCTTCAAGAAAGTAAGGCTGAAAGTCTTATTGGGTGCGGCTCGTATATGGGCCAGAATTAAAAAATCAATGGACTTAGATTATTGCTCAAGTCTGGCTCCACTGTGGGACAGTCCAGGGGCACCAAGTTGTTTGAAGGATAAACTGGCAGCTCCTCTAAAAACAGCTGGGTTTCTGGTGTGGGAGATCTGGTCGTTGATGGCTCACTCTTGCTTTGGGCATCATTTGATGATAAATTGGAGGAGGGAATGTCTAGATTTAAATATCTACATCTAAACAGTTGATCCTAGAGTCTAAAAAAAACTATAGGTATGGGGAACATTCTGGAAGAACATTTGGTACAGAAGCCAATAGGAAAGAAAGAAGTATCATTCTTTTACTGGTCTATTGAAGAGGCCATAGATGGAGATTTCAGATCAGCTGAAGAGTTGTGGGGAGATTCTATACCGGACATAGATTGGGCAGATATGTGGCAAACTTCTTTCAGCACCTTATTTACAAATGTTAAGCCACCCTGGTTTAGAAGAAATCACTAATTCACCACACATAGGGTCTACTTATCCCCGGCGAGACTTTCTAAAATGACCAAGGGCCCCCCGTTAGCTGCAAAAATTGTGTTATGGAGAACGCCCCAGATGCACACATGTTTTGGGACTGTCTAGCCATCTCTGAATTCTGGGAGAAAGTAGGGAACACTCTGACGGATATTCTGGGATGCCCAGTACACATTTCTCTCAGACTCATCAATTTTGGCATATTAAGTGAAATCACAGGCTCGAGCATAGGTTTTCTATTCTATACCATTCTGCTGGCTAGACGAGAAATATGCAAGAGATGGGTTGAGGCATACCCCCCACACATTCAGACTGGTTGTCCTCTGTTGATAAAACCTCAAGGTCTGATTTGGCGAGATTGAAAAATAGTAGGAAGAAAACCATCTGGGATTGCCTGATAAAATGGTCTCCTGGTTAAACAGTAATCACTTGTTCGGTGTGAATAAGATCAGCTTTATAATCTTTGATCCTGTAAATTAGCCTAATGGGAACCTCTCAGACTGTGCTGGGTCTCGCTGGTTTTTTTGGTCCCCAGTTTTTTATTTATTTATTTATTTATTTATTTATTTATTTATTTATAATGTTTTGTATAGCGCGAACAAGACCCGTGGGTATCAGAGCGCTTAACAGAGCAGAGTTGCATATAGACATTATAGTAGCAGTACTAACCACAGAAGAATAATGAGGTAGAAGGCAGAATACTGCCTGGATGAAATTAGATATATATATTCATAAGACTGTGCAATTAGCGTTATATGGCGAGCACGGCTTGACTTGTGTCATGCTAACAAACCATGATCATTGAGGTAGGGTTATAAGGCGTTCCAGTGCATATCAAAGGATAATATGTATAAATAAATCAAGTGAGGTAGAAGTTATATAGAATGACTAAGAGCTATAGATATAAATTCACACTTATATGGATAAATAAATCAAGTGAGGAAGAAGTTATATAGTCTGACCGTGAGATATAGTTAAAAGTTCACACTTATATGAGGTAGCAGTAATGTGTTAAGTCTCGGCTTGAGCCCGGCATCAGTTCATTCTCAGATACAGATCTTCCAATTTTCCATGGAGAGTCCTCAGTTAGAAAAGTGATCATCCCAGTGATCCGTCGGTTTCTCTAAGTAGGGTTTTTACTCATCAAGTGGCTCTTCAGTTCTCGCTTGAATGTTACTGTATTTTGAATTTTCCTGATGTTTGGAGGTAGTGAGTTCCAGATTCTGGGGGCAGCTCCGGAGAATGCTCGGTTGTAGGTCTTTCTCTTGTGGAAAAAGGCTGGTCGTAGTAGTAAATCTTTTGCGCTTCTAGTTGTTCTGTTACCTCCTGAGAGCTTAAGTTTCTTGGCTAGGTATCTAGGCGTGTTGTAGTGAACCGCTTTGTGCGTAATACAGGCCATCTTCATTTGAATTCTCGCCTCGTAAGGTAGCCAGTTTAGTGCTTTCAGGTGAGGAGATATGTGGTCGAATTTCTTCGTTCCCGTAATGAGTCTCGCCGCTGCGTTGAGGCAGGCTTTTAGTGGTGCTGTGGATGTTTTCGGTAGGCCCGCTAATGTGGTGCAGCCGTATTCGATCCTCGAGATGACTAGTGATTGGATAGCCAGTTTTAGATCTGTTTCAGAGATGAAGGGTTTCAGTTTTCTTAAGTAATTCAAGTGGAAGCGTGCGCTCTTGGCCATTGAGCTAATATGGTTTTTCATGTCGAGGTTTTCATCTAGTGTAATTCCTAGTGATTTGGCTGAGTTAACTAGAGTCGGGGTGCAGTTTAGCGCTGTCACCAGTTTAGTCCATTCTTTAACTTCAGATTGGCTCCTTGTCGGTGAAATTAGCAGGAATTCTGTTTTCTGGGCGTTTAGTTTCAGATGGTTCATTGTTAACCATTGCAAAGCTCTCCTTAGTGTCTTGTTCATTAAGTCAATGTCCTCAAGGGAGGCAATCTTTATGTATAGTTGCGTGTCGTCTGCATACATATGATAGGATACCTGAGATTCTTGAAGGATCTCCGTGAGAGGTTCTACATACAAGTTGAATAGATCTGGAGATAGCGTTGAGCCTTGTGGGACCCCGATTGCGTTGGGGCTCGGGGAAGAGAGTGCTTGGTTCACCAGGAAACGCTGAGTCCTGTTTTGTAGGAAAGAATTGAACCATTTCAGCACGTTTCCAGATAAACCCATCCTGTCTTGTAGTCTGGTCATAAGCACTTCGTGCTTTACCGTGTCAAATGCTGATGATAGGTCTAGTAGGATCAGTAGGCAAGTTTGATTTCGGTCTAGGGCTTGTAGGGCGTCATCAACAATATGCAGGATCGCAGTTTCAGTGCTGTGCCCTGTTCTGAATCCTGATTGGCAATCGTCCAATAGCGAGAATTTAGCGATGTGTTGACTCAGTTGGCCCTGCACGCATTTCTCGATGAGTTTAGCCAGTAGAGGGATGTTGGTCACTGGTCGATAGTTGTTCGGGTCTGATGCATCAGCTGTCGGTTTTTTGAGGATGGGCATCACCTGCCCTGTTTTTAGGCAGTCAGGGAGGGTTCCTTGTGCAAGTGAGGCGTTTATTATCTCGGTCCAGATTGGCACTAGAGTGTGGCTGATTTCTCTTACACACTTTCCTGGTAGAGGGTCTTGATAGTGGTTGTTCGGTCTAATCTCCGCCAGCGTTCTGGCGATCTTTTCTTGGTCGTATAATTCAAATGTGTCCCATTTTGCCTTGTTTTTAGTTTGGCGACTCTCTGGTGAGATCTTGGCTTCGTTTTCAGGTGGAGGCAGTGTCCTAAGGTTAGTTGCTGCAATTGTGAGTTCAACTTCAAGCGATTTAGATTTTTCGGTGAAAAATGCGGAGAATTCCTCGCAGCTTATGGGGGTTTTTGTATTCTCTAGAGCCGTTTTGGCTATTTTATTTGACTGCTGTTTTAACATCTCGAAGAGTTTTCGTGGTCTATTTATGGCACTGTCCAATTCAGCTCTGAAAAATTCTTTTTTGGTGTTGATTATTTTTTTGTTGTATTCTTTTCTTGTTTTCCTGAGTGTTCTCAGCTCCGGTGAGGAGGGATGTTGTCTCCACCTCCTTTCGGCCATTCTCAGTTTGCGCCTGTCCTCATTCAATGATTCATTAAACCAAGGATTTTTTGGTTTCTCTGATACTTTTTTCAGTTTTAGGGGCATGGTATCATTGACGATATTGCCGATCGAGGTTATGTAGTGGTCAGTCAGATCATTAACATTTCGCTTATTGCTGGGTGGTTTCAGGTTCTGCTCACACCTTTCAACCAGTAGTTCGGTATTAGCCTCTTTTGTGTCTCGGATCAGTTTCTTGAGCTTGAGTGGTTGCACGGTCCTGCCCTTTGTCATTGTCGGTATCGTGAATGTTATGGTGTGATGGTCGGACCAGTCACATGGGTCTATGGCAAGGATAGATGTCTCATTCTTTCCTGAGATAATCCAATCTAAGGTCGCTCCTTGTGAGTGAGTGGGTTGGTTGCAAGTTTGTACTAGTTTTAGCTCACTGAGGAAGTCTTTAAGCGAGTTGACCAGTTTATCACTGCCGTCATTCCAGTGGAGGTTAAAATCGCCTAGGAATATATTATTGGCGTCCGAGTTAGAGTTGGTCGTTATGATCTCCATCAATTGTTCTGTGAACTTTGCGTTCTCTCCTGGTGGGTGGTAGAATGCATGCAGTTTGCAGCTTTGATTCTTTGGTGTTCTCACATTAATACCAAGGTATTCACAAGATTCTAAGGGGTCAGATTGGAATTGGCAAACCTCGATCTCTGACCGGTGAATGCAAGCTATGCCTCCTCCCGTATTCCTTGGTCTGTCTAGCCTGACGATGTTATATTGCGGAGGTACTAAGAGATCCATGGTAGGAGATGATGAATCATTGAGCCATGTTTCCGTGAGGATGGCCAGGTCAATTTCCTTATTGATGATGAGGGCGGCTATGTCTGCTGCATGTTTATTTGCCGAACGACAGTTAAATAGAAGGCAGTTCAGGGGTTTCTGTGATTTAACAAGTTTTCCATTATCCGATTCGGATGCAATTAGCTGAATATGTTGTAGATTATGGTGTATTGCTTTCCTGTCGTTCTTTCTGGACGTTCTACCAGAGTCGATAGGTACTGTTTTGATATTCTCCTCTTTACTACGGGCAGGTTGTTCATAAGACTTGAGTAAGGTTAGAGTTTCATCATTTGACAGGGGCTTGGTCCTATTAGGTCTGTTGGGTCTAAGTACCAGATTCTGGATGTGGGAAACCTTGGTGTGTGTGCTTATCGTCGTCTCCCAGATTTTTCCAATTGTCTGTGAGACTTTCATCGACATTTGCATCAGGTTACCTACGAGTTTCTGGAGCTCCTTGATTTCTTTCTGTGTTCGGGATGCATTCTTGTGTGAGGTTGAGCTGGCTGGTTGAGTGTTGCAGTTTGCTCTTCTCTGCGCCTGAACCGATCTCGTTACCACCCATCTTTTCTTGGTAAGGGGTGTTTTTGTAGATATGGATCTGTAGGATTCCGGTCTCGTGTTCGAGGGAGGGTAGGTAAGGTCGGTATGATCTACCTTGCTCATTTCGTTAGCTTCAGAGAGGGATTCGCTTGGAGCTGGGGTACACTCTTCTGGTGCAATGGAGTTGTGTATTAGCGGCCACGGTTCTTTCCTTGGGACCTGATTCTTCTCTTTGTTTCCTAGGTTAGTGGACATTTCAATCCTTTCTCCCTCAGTCTCTGGGGTTAACATCGCGTTTTCCGTTAAATCTGCGGTGTTAACGGTTTGGTTATTCTGGCCGTCCGATTGATTGGTGTCACTCGTCTTGGGGTCGATGTTTTCAGGTGTGATATCTGGTAGTGTCAAGTTTTGTTGGAGGTTTGGTCCTTCTATGTCTTCCTTTAAGTTTTGGAAAGTTGACTCAAATTTCTCGAGTTCTCTGTTGGTTGCTTGAATCAGCACTATTCCCGTTTTATATATAGTGATGCATAATTCTGTTTTACTTCTTTTAGTTAAGGTGGTCGTTATCTTAGTGCCATATGGTATGTTTTTTATAGTTTTAGTGAACAGCATTTTTGTAAGGGTGTTGCGCCATTTCGCTGTTTTGTCTGTGTAGAATATAAGATCGTTCAACTTGATGCCTTTGACTCTGTCAAAGTATGGGTCATGGAACAGTATGTTCGGATTTTTTCTCAAAATATTGTGTTTGAATTTTTTGGCAGCATTTTTGGATAGAGTTGAGGGGTATTCTATGCTCTTTGCACTAGACCCAGTCGATCCTTGGTGTCTTCCATCCATTTTGATTCGTATTAAAGATCTGTTTTGTACTGTTTCGATCCCACCTAGTGTGACCTGGAGGATATAGAGCTCAAATACCTCTGTACTATGGTTTCAGGTGGAGGTATAGATTCCCTTGTGGAAAAGTTTGCTCTTTGTATTACGCCTTTGTCGACGTGGAAGTATCTCAGTACTATGTTTCCAAGGTGGAGGTCTAGTTTCCCTTGTGGAATAGCAAGCTCTTATTATTATTATTCTTATTATTATGTCTTTGTAGTAGTGGGGGATATGGAAGGTGAAAAGTGACTTCCAGAGTACTGTATCAATTGAGTTGATTAATCTTTTAGTCAGTTGAGTTACTTAGTTTTAATCATAACTTTGTAATTAATATGGTGCCATCAATAGTCATAGATTAATAATTACCTATCCCTAGTATTGAGAGCAAGGGGTCAAGTGATGTGTGACCAGTGAGTGCACTTTTCTCTTGTAGTTGTTATCCCCTTTATGCTTTCCTAGGTCCTTTCTCTCTTTCCACTTTTCTTAGTCTTTTCTCTCTTTCCACTTCTAACCTTGTTTGCCTTTATCAGTTTTCTTTGCCGATTGGGGTGGGGTTCTGGGAAGTCTTCTATCTCTTGCACAAATTCTCTGATCCTGATAATTGCTCCTTTTTCTATCTCCGTTGCACTTATTGGGGTATTTGGACCCTTTTCTTTGCAGTTCGTTAGTCCTATTATGGTGTTTATGTCAGGGATATTTTTCCTTCCCTGGCTCCCGCCGTTAGTCCTACTACAGTGTCTATGACTCCTTTGTTCTGTTAGGTAGCTTGATTTTGTTAGTCCTATGCGGCCGCCATTTTAAGGACAGGCGGGCCGCTTTTCGTTCCTCCTCTGCTTGTATTTGTACCTCGGGACGGTGTGAAATCGAGGAGTTATCAGCTGGTGGGGTCGCGCTGGGGATGCGGATAAGAAGTCTTGGATTCTTGAATTTGGAGTCTTGGATGCGGACGATCCTACCTCTCCTGGTCGGCGCCGATGGTCAGTCTGAGTTCCCAAGTACCGGAACCTCCGCCGATAGTTCTTCAGAGGTCTCAGGTCAGGTCAGATCCGCTTGTATCCGAGGGAATGTCCGTGGTGGGTGCAGCTGATGGTCAGCGTCCGTCGTCAGAGGAGTCCGTGGTGGGTGGTCAGCCTTATCCACTGACCGGGTCCCGGCTTCTCTCCAGCGTCTTGCGTCTTCTGTGATCGATTTTGCTATTAGATCACTCAAACCATCAGGTGATGGTTCCGCTTGGTCCTGGGTCGAGATTAGGGGTTATACAGGGATATAGTCCAGACTTGGAGATCCCTAGCCCCGGAGCTCCTCGTCAGGGCTCCCCTCCAGCGGCCATTTTGGGTGGGACTTCAGCAACTGTCGCCGGTTTCGAGTAATCAGAAGAGAGCGTGACCACCCTCTCCTTGACAACAAGAGGTCAGCAACATGAAGGAGGTTTGTCTGCTACTGGCAGGCAGGTGACAGAGGTGCAGGGTTTATACCTCGAGGGCCTACGTCTCAAAATTGAGTAACAGTGGCGACTTCCTAGCTTTCTAGTTGTCTGGGGTTGGAGGCAAATGAGGAAAATAAAATAATAATACACGTTTAATCACTCACTTGTACAGTCAGTCACTCATCCACAAAATCATCCATAGAGACACTCATACACCCACTCATTCTTCAATACACCTTGGGATGTATATAGATAACATTCTTAAACTTTTCAGAAACACTCAGTCACTGGATGATGTCATCAGTGATGTCATTTGAGATGTCATCAGTGATGTCACTGACCATGTCATGAGTGATGTTAGATGTGACGTCATCAGCAGTGCATTGCAGGGTGCGAGTTATAGTTAGCTCAACTAAATATAACGACTGAATTGCTCTGATTTTGTATGAGTAAAATGTCGAACTAACTATGACGTCCCTAAAACCTGTGGTTTTTTCAGAGAATTTCCAATTTTTTTTAAGTGATGTATATTATTAATAAACATAATTTAATTATAGTTGAAAAACATTAATATTACATGTTTTAGTCAATAAAGTTATAATGTTTTTAAGCTAAACAATCATTACGTTTTATTTGTAATAATTTTCAAATAATTTATATTTATTTTAATTTAATATAATTTGATACAGGATTCTATTTTAAGTCCCTTTTGTCATTATTTTCTATGGTAGGAGGTTTTAGTACCATTGGTTTTGCTGGATATTTTCCCACTAAATATTTATTTTTTATTTATAAATAACGTTTTAACTTTTAATCAAATGCATGTATTTTTAAAAAAAGTCAAAATAAATTAATTTATTTTACCATTATATCCTATTGGGTTCTATTTTCTTTTCCATAATTCCATTCTTATCTCTGGTAGAGTAGTGAAGTGCCCGTGGTTTGCCTTCTGTGGTGCTGGAGCTACTCCAGGACTAAGCAGGAGAACATTTACCATTGTTATGGGTCCCTTTCAGCTGTAGTAAATTTAGAAACTCTTTTCTGGGGGGCGTCTGACATTCCCTATACCACTCACTAGCCCACCCTAAATGCCTGCTACTAAACCTCTCCTATTTAATAGTAAGTTATCCCCTCGTCCCAGTCACTCTCCTGGTCCCTGCTGCATTTGCCATTAATTAATAAACTTACATGTGTGAGAATCTTCCATTGAAATTATAGGAAAGGTGGTGATTTGCACTCAGATTTGTGAATTGCATTTTGTAATAAGTAAGCATTAATAATGTGGTTCTTTTTGGCGTACTACAAAATGCATTTTGTGAATTGGGACCCTACTCTTGTAGGTTTGCAAATTGCATTTTGTAGTTTTAGGTTCTTTACTGTAGTATCACTTTATGTACTATAAAATGCAATTTGTGAATCAGGCCCGCAGATTTACTCACATGTATGTTTTCCTTTGCGAAAAGGCCCCTAAGAATGTTATCAGGCCCACAAAGAAAGGAATATGCCCATAGTTACGTTGGTAAAATAACATACGTTAAGTTTTACCCAGCCGCGGTCAGTAATGGGTGTACCTGCATGGTGGTGACGTGGGGAGGGGGAGGGGCAGGGTGGGGGGGTAGTAATCTATGGATTACGGAGCTTTACAGGTAAGTAAACATTTAAATAAATAAAACGAATTTCGTTGCGCGCACTGCATTGCATTTGGGGATGCAGTGCACACAACGAAATTCGTTTTATTTATTTAAATGTTATCTTACCTGTAAACATCTCACCCTGAAGTAATGGTATTTACCTTTTGTGGAAAATAAACCACCCTCTTCCGACAAAGTTTAAATGATGGGGGCAGATTTATGATAACTGGCGCATCCACAGGGCGCCGCTGCTCCGCCACCCATGGTGCGCTGCATTTACAATGCGGCGCACCATGGGGCAAAAACGGCACAGATGCGTGACGCATCTGTGCCGTAAAGGTGGCGCATTGCTGGAGTTGCGTCGCAAGCGCGATACAGCTCCAGCAAGGCTCGGGGGTGCCGCATCTTTACAATGCTGCGTCAAGACCTACGCCTGCTTCAAGCAGGCGCAGGGTTTTGACGCAGCATTGGCCTGCGTCACTCAGCCACATCAATTTTACACAAAAAAACATCCATTTAGACATTTATTTACCCATTTATTCTTCCATCAACCTTTAGATATACATATATAAAAAATATTTATTTTTCAGAAAGATACACATTCACTGGATGATGTCATCAGTGATGTCATTTGAGATGCCATCAGTGATGTCATGAGTGATGTCACTGACCATGTCATGAGTGATGTAATATGTGACGTCATCAGCAGTGCATTGCACGCGCAAGTTATAGTGAGTCCAACTAACTATAATGTGGGAATTTCAATGGTTTTATGCGAGTAAAATTTCCACCTAACTATAACTGGTGTGAAACCTATGGTTTTTTCAGTGAATATATATATATATATATATATGTATATATATATATATATATATACAATTACATTGACAAAAAGAGAAAAGAAATGTAAAAGTTCATACTTGCATAATTCATAGAAGTAACATAAAACAGAGTCATTTCAGATCTCTCACAGAAACACTTGAAATAATGGTACTGACTTTGAAACAAATGAGGCAGTATTGTTCCAAAATGTAAAATAAATCATCCCTCAGCTTTCGTTCAAAAAATTCTGATATTCGTTTTCCATATGGTCACTGTCATTGCAGATGTCCCTCTGCAGGATATGACCTCAGCAGTGACAGACACTTCCAAAATATTTTTTGTTATCTTTTTTTATCTATTGATATTGAACTAAGGGGCAGATGTATCAAGCCTTTTGCGATTCGCAAAGGCCGGAATACTGCGAATTCCGGCCTTTGCGAATCGCAAAAGGCTTTTTAGCATTTTTCGATATGTATCAAAAAATCACAAAATAAGGAATCGCAAAAATTTGCGAATCCTTATTTTGCTTAAGCATTTAAGCAATCGCTAATGTTGCCATTCCTTAAATGCGATGTATGTAGGTTTTAGAAATTGCGAATTTGGGTTAAAAAATCGCAAACTACCACCAACTTGTAGTTGGTGGTAATCTGTGACTTCTTTTAAAAATGCCTTATTTGGCATTTGTGAAGGTGGCATGTAACGCACATACATGCCCATAGGGCATGTATGTGCACCATATGCACACACATGTAAATTTCAGGGGTGCAGCAGGGTGTCTTTGAGACACCCCTGCACCCTTGAAATTATTCTCAATTTGCGATTAGCAAATTGCGAATCGCAAATTGAGAATTATTTCACAATCATTCCTATGGGCCTCCTGGCCCGTAGGAATGCATGGGAAATTATTCCTTAATTGTGAATTCGCAAAATGCGAATTCGCAAATAAGGTAGACTAAGAAATCGCAAAAAAATTAGCGATTTTCTACATACATTCCATTTTGCGATTTCTAAATAGCGATTCCTTAAAAATCGCTATTTAGAAATCGCAAAAGGGTATGTTGATACATCTGGCCCTATGCTATTGCTTCAGTTCGCAGAAAATTCACTTATCAGCATCTCATCAACATACGCATTCTTTTGTGAGGAAATAGGTTTAATATATAGTTACCTGGATGTCCCAAAGGCGCTATGTGTAGACATTTGTATTGCATCCCTACTCTCCCCATTCTAGGAGAGCCCTATCTGTCTGTTTTGTCCCTGATGAATTGCGTCAGAAACGTGGACTTCCTAAAGTTCTTAAATTCAAATGAAGGGTTTGGGCCTTCACTTGCCTAATAGCACACAAGATAATGAATTTGGGTGTTACTGAAGCTTATGGGCTCACATGTGACTGAGAATATGGGTTAGTGAACTCCTTCATAGGTACAAGGTTGTATAGTGAGCTTCAGCTCCACACCAGAACCCTCCAAAGTAAAAAAAGCCTCCCATCCCCTCCCAATATGGCCGACCAGATTACCCCTGACGTCTATAAGAGGCAGGCCGGCCCAACCAACAGCCTGTTTTTTTCGTTCTGCGCGATTCTCTCCAGAGGCGCTGTACAGGTAAGATGAGCCTGCTCTAGCAGGTTCTTGGATCTTTTTGGTTGGAGGTCCTGCTTTAGCGGACCGTGGGACCTGGACTTTGTATTACCCCCCTCTTCCTTCCCCCGGTCCTTTGGACCGGTTAGGTTCCGCTTGAGCGTGCCATGGGTCTACTGGGGGGGGGTGGGGGCGGCCGGGGATATGGGGTGATGTTTTGCCCCTGCTTTGTTCCCGGTCGTTTGCTATGGCCCACACCCGGTTGCGGGCTCTGTTGGGCCGACATTTTCTACGAGGCGCTATATATTAGCCGTGGTGCGGTGCGGCCACCGTTTTCCCTCTTGGTTTCTAACGGTCGGCCGCTGGCCCTGCTACAATTGAATGCGAGCTGTGGGCAGGTTCGCGGTACCACTTGACACCATTATGCACGCGGCGCATTTACTGTCGGGCTGCCTTACCTTCTGTTCTTGACCCGCTTTCAGTTTCCTGCACGGAACGTTCTTTCCTACTGTTGGCGGTTGCCACTCTCCCCTTCAGCGGGGTTACCGGCGCCGGTGCTGCTGCCCGCGGCTCTGTGCCGCGCTGTGATTGGCTGGGCTCGGCCCGCCCTTCAGGGGCGGGGATTGTATGCTCCAGGTGCAGCTGATTGTTATCCGCGTCTCTCAGCTGGTTTTGCCTCCGCTCTATAAATTCGGTCCGGTTCGGGGTGGTTCTCTGCATTCCTCCACTTCCATTGTGTTTTTGGTTTGGTCAGTGCTCTTCTCGTGAGATATGGAGCAGGGTACGGTCCCGGCTGGGGCGGTTGCTGACTCCCTGCCTGCTGCTGATCGTCTGTCTGCGCAGTCCATCCAGATGATGATTCAGTCTGCGGTGGCAGCGGCTTTTGCACAGCGTGATGAGGCCCAGGGCCCTTCCACTCCGAAACGTCCACGTAGGGACCCCACACCTGTCTCTGATGCTGAGGGGGAGGAGGATGATCTTCATGGCCGCTACATCCAGGGTCATGAACTTTGTGATGTTCTCTCGCACATCAAGGGAAACTTGGCTTTCCCTCCTCCGGCGACGGAGGATCTCTCCGAGGATTTCTTCGTCCAATATTAGCGTAAGGCTCCGGATTCCCTTCCTCTGCATTCCTCCATCAAGAAGGTTATTGAGGGGGAATGGTTGGATGTTGATAAGCAGTCTTTTCCCCGTTATCTGGCTAAGCGATACGCTATTGAGGACTTCACTAAGGATTTCCCTCCGTCGGTGAAGGTGGACTCTCTGGTTGTGGGCCTGGCTTCTCAGGGTTCTATCATCTCTGAGGACGCCTCTCCTTCTGACTCCATGGACAAGCGAGTGGAGGCAGCGGCTAAGCGTTCTTATGCGGCTGCAAATTTCTCCATCAGGGCTTCTACGTATTTGTCTTTCACGGTGCAATCCTTGTTGAAGGATTTCCAGTCCTTGGCCGAGCTCCTGGATCAGGGGTCTGATGTTGTTCCTACCCTGGCTTCGATGGAGCAGCAGACGCGCCTTCTCTTGGACATCTCTTTTGACACCCTGGGTGCAGCTGCTGCCGCTGGGGGGGCTGCCATCCAGGCTCGGCGTCAAATTTGGCTGCGCCATTGGAAGTCGGAGGCGGCCCAGAAGGCGTTACTGATGAAGGTTCCTTTTCCCGGGGCAAAGTTGTTTGGACCGCCACTGGAGGAGATGATTAAGAAATCTGGGGGCCGTTTCCCTAGGCGCGGCCGGGTTTTCTCCGCTTCGTCCAGGGGTAAGGGCAGCACGCCCTTTCGAGGAAGGGGTCGAGGCCGGAGCGCCCCGTTCTTCTCCAAATCCTGGTCTCAGCCTGCTTCTTCCACTTCCACTTCCGCCCAAAGGCCTGACTGTCTGCCGGCATCCCCCGGGGTGTTCCCTGTGGGGGGCCATCTCCTCCATTTCATCGCAGCCTGGGAGGAGTCTGTCTCAGATCTTTGGGCTCTTCGGATTGTGAGGGAGGGGTTTTCCATCACCTTCTCCTCCCCTCCTCCGGATTTTTCCTCGCTACGCCCCTGCCTTCCTTCCTGGTCAAGAGACGAGCCTTGCTTGCCGGCATCCAGGACTTACTCTGCAAGAGGGCCATCCGCCCGGTCCAGCCTTCTCAAAGGGGTACGGGCGTTTATTCCATCCTGTTCCTGGTAAGGAAGGTTTCTGGGGATTTTTGGCCTGTGTTGGATTTGAAACAGTTGAATTCTTCCATTCCCCAAACTAAATTCAAAATGATGTCTCTTCAGGAAATACTGCCGCTCCTGGTCAAGGGAGAGGTGGTTGCATCTCTGGATCTCCTGGACGCCTACCTCCATGTGCCTGTCCATCCGGTTTCTCAGGCCTTCCTCCGGTTCTGCTTTGGGGGCTCCCACTATCAGTTCCAGGTACTTCCTTTTGGCTTGTCATCTGCCCCAAGGGTGTTTACTAAGATCCTGGCTCCCCTGGTGGGTCTTCTTCACCGGGAGGGGATCAGGGTGTTTCCGTACCTGGACGATTGGCTAATTTCTGCCTCTTCTTTCTCCAAGGGGATGCTGCACGTCAGGAGGGTCTGCGACGTTCTCTCTACCCACGGCTTCCTGATCAACGAGCAGAAATCTCATCTGTCTCCCACTCAGGACTTGGGGGTCGGTTGGACATGGTTCAGGGGAAGGTGTACTTACCTCTGGGTCGCCGGGACACCTTGTGGCGGGTTCTGGGGTCCCTTCTGGCTCGGGATTACGCTCCTGTCCGCCTTTGGTTGTGGGTTCAGGGTCTGATGTCAGCTACCATCAATGTTCTCCCTTGGGCTCGCCTCCACCTGTATCCCCTGGTCAATCATCTGCTCTCCCTCTGGGATCCCCGCTCGGAGGATTACGAGTTCCTGGTCCTTGTCTCCCCTCAGATTCGTTCGGATCTGGGTTGGTGGTTGGTGGAGTCTCCCCTCTCCGGGGGTCTTCCCTTTCTGAATTCCCCATCCCGGGTGGTCACGACCGATGCCAGTCTCCTAGGCTGGGGGGCGACCTTGGTTTCGGGGTCCGTTCAGGGTCGTTGGGATCTCCTCCAGTCACGCTGCTCCTCGAACTTTCGGGAGTTGAAGGCGGTCCTCCTGGCTTGCCTGCACTTTGCTCCTTCTCTCCAGGGTCACCACATCTTAGTCAGGACTGACAACCAGGTTGTGAGGAGTTATATCAACCATCAGGGGGGGTGCCGGGTTCGCTTCCTTTGGTTGCTGACTCGGGAACTGCTGTCTTGGGCGGAATCGACGGTCCTGTCTCTCCGGGCTGTCTATCTCCCAGGGCCCGAAAATGTGGAGGTGGATCGTTTGAGTCGGGTTTTTCCATCAATGTCCGATCTTTCCCTCTCTCCGGTGTTTTTTCGCCGCCTGGTGTCACGCTTCGGTCTGCCTCTGGTGGATCTGTTTGCAGACGGGGAGACTGCCCTCCTGCCCCGTTTCTGTTCTCTCCTCCCGGTTCCGGTGGTGTGGCGAGTGGATGCTCTGTCGTTCCCTTGGCCCTCCGGTCTCCTGTACGCGTTCCCCTCCTTCTCTTTGATCCCTCGGGTCCTCTGCAAGATTCGCTTGGACAGGGCCCTGGTGCTCCTGGTGGTTCAAGGCTGGGTTCGCCGCCCCTGGTTCCCTCTCCTGTGCGAACTGGCGGTTCAGGCCTGCTGGTCGATCCCGGATCTCCCGTTTCCGTTGCGGGGCCCTCCGCTCCCCAGTTTGGTGTTGCGCCGGGTCCATCTTCAGGCCTGGCTCTTGAGCGGGTGACCTTGCTGGCTCGGGGATGTTCTTCGGGGGTGGTGGACTTACTGCAAGGCTCTCGCCGGTCTTCCACTTTGTCGTCTTTTTCCCGTCACTGGTCTTCGTTCTCCCGTTGGTGCGGGCTCCAGGGTGCTGAGCCTTCCTTGGTGGATCTCTTGCGGGTCTTGGACTTCCTCGCTGAGGGGTTTTCCTTGGGTTTGGCTCCCTCTACCCTGTGGGCCCAGTGGGCGGCCTTGCCGGCCTTCCGCAGTCCGGACTTGGACGGGCTCAATTCCCTGGCGGCTCATTTGCTCCGGAGTTGTTTTCTCCGTCGCCCTCGGGCGCTTTGCTTGTCTCCTCCTTGGGATCTCCCCCTCATGTTGCGGGCCCTCCAGGGTCCCCCCCTTTGAGCCCCTGGCCTCGGTTGCCTTGAAGTTTCTGTTTTTTAAAGTGATTTTCTTGTTGGCCATTATGTCTGCCCACTCCTTCTTGCGGGTTTTGCCTGATCGGCTGGTTCTCCGTCATGACCCTTGTTTCCTTCCCAAGGTTCCCTCTCTGGTGAACCGTTCTTGTGAGGTGTCCTTGCCTTCTTTTCCTCCCGACGCGGAGTTTTCCCTGTCCTTGCTGGATGTCCGGCGTGCTGTTGTGAATTACCTGGAATGCACATCTTCCCTTTCTCGGTGTGATAGTCTGTTCGTGACCTTTGGTCCCGTTCATTCTGGTCACAAGCCCTTGATTTCCACATTGAGTCGTTGGCTTAAGCAGGCTATCCTGCTTGCCTATGCTTCGCTGGGTTCGGAAGTTCCGGTGGGGGTCCAGGGTCGTTCCACTAGGAGTGTGTCCTGGGCCTCTTTCAAGGGTGTCTCCACTGAGAAGATTTGTAGGGCGACGACTTGGTCATCCCCTCACATGTTCATGGAGCATTATCGGGTTGTCCTGGGTGGGTCTGATCCTGGGGATTTTGCTGGGGCCGTGTTGAGTGCTGGGGCGACGCTCCTTGAATGGCCTTTTGTTTTTCTGTGATTCAGGTTTTTTCTTCCTGTTTCTTTGTTTTGTACTGAATAAACCTTTGTGTTGGTTTTTCTATTTCACTGCGTGGTTTTTTTTTTCTTGTGGTCAATGAAGCCTTTTGGCTTGGGTATTTGCTCATTATATAAGTCATGTGGCGAGGAAGACTAACGAGGAGGTAATGCCCCGGTTACTTACCGGTAATCTTCATTACTCCGAGTATAGTCTTCCTCGCCACATGACTTCCCTCCCTCCCTCCCTGTCTGGCTGTCGGCTTCATTTGCTTGCTTGGTTGTTCAGGCTGTTGGTTGGGCCAGCCCACCTCTTATAGAGGTCAGGGGTGATCTGGTCGTCCATATTGGGAGGGGATGGGAGGCTTTTTTTACTTTGGAGGGTTCTGGTGTGGAGCCGAAGCTCACTATGTAAGTCATGTGGCAAGGAAGACTATACTCGGAGTAATGAAGATTACCGGTAAGTAACTGGGGCAATACCACACATTCATCATGGGAATGGCTTAGGCTCCAAAGAGGTATGTGATGAGTTCTACATTGTACTGTGGGATGCAGGAGGAGAGTGTTGAGTACTACCAGTGATGCTATCCCTATAGAGAAATGGTCCGACTGTAGCTAAATGAACCAGAAGACACTTAGAAAAGGAAGAAAACATATAGCTTGTTACACACTTGTGGAACAAACCCACAGAACAAGGCATATGGGACAAAACAAAGAGAGAAAGCAAATTAGGAGGATATTTTATATCTACCTGCGTGCTGCCATGGAATAGCATAGCTGTGAAGAAACTATGTATGGTCTCCAAGTACTCACTTCTCACCCTGGGTGTCTTTCTAACTGTGCAGGCGCAGTGGGGATCTTAAAAGTGATCCTTATAGCAAGGGATAATGTCCCTGTGATATTAGTTAGAGTTGAGGTACTTAGAGCTGTTTGACACACCAGCACAGTCTGAGTCCATGGACGGTTGCAAGGAAGAGAGGGGCTGTGTGGTCAACAACCAAGCCCAGTTAGGCCAAAAGGAGCAGCTGAGCAGCAAGAGTGAGCCATGAGGCCAGGGATGTTACTGATGGTAGGCAAAGAGATGCCCAAGTAAGCAATGAGAAATGCTTTAAGGAGGTGGCTGATGAGGGACCCAATGAAGTAATAAGAAATGGTTCACAGCAGAAGCTGATGATGGGCATGAACGTCAAGACATGATCAAAAGTAAAGGGGGGCCCTAACACAGACACCAGCCTTCTTGACCAGTAGGTTGCAGCAGAAAGCCTCCAGTGAGTAATTTATAGAGTGCACAAAATGCAGTGAGCAGTATGTATTGTTTGGGATCTCAGTGCGGATGGAGTGCATGTCTGTGGAGAAATGCGCCACTATCAGAGGCATTGCCATCCCTGGGGAATTCCTCTTGTCATCTACACTGATGCTTAAGCTGAGACTTACACAGACGTTGCACAAACAGCTGCAGAAGCTCTCTGTAGTTGCTAAATCCAGGTACACTGGCAAGAAAGAAAGAAAACCCTTGTCAGCGGGATACTTTCCTAAGGGGTGACCCTCAGCAGAAAGAACCAGCCCCAGGGAAGGAGGCTTCTAGTTCCAGTTTGCATTAGCACATCACGCTCTGCTCCCTCTTCTATGCCAGAAGGTTGCTAGGAGGTTAGCTGGTTCCCTGTTCTGAAAGAAGTCTTTGAGCTCACTGCACCCCGGGGTCCTCGGATCAGCCCATAGCAAGCAGCCAGTTCTCTTTTTGTTGACAGCCCAATGTGAGTCTTTAAATTTTACTGGGTCCTCCATGTGGCCATGTCCTTTACGGTGCTGTAGCCCATCCAGTGGGCAGTTGGTATGGCCCAGAGTGACTCCAGTAGAGTCTGTGATGTGTACAAAGAGCTGTCTGCATGCATCCATTTCCAGTACTTTGGGCAGATTCATTGACACCTCTGTCTCAACTCTGTCGTGGCTGAAGGATAAAGGATTCAGAATCGATGGAACAGACAGCAGTCTCATCCTTGACTCCCTGCCCAAAGATCCAGGTGTGATTGCAGCCAGATCTGCAGGGAGGAAGTGAGCCCATAGGTGCCAGTCGTAGTGGCGGCTGGTCACATTTGAAAGTGATGAGGGGGGTAAACACTGGGCATGACTTTTATATAGCGAGTGACGTGGACAGGTTTAATGGACAAACCTGGGATCCAGGGTGGGTCCCTCTCCCAAGAAAGAAATGAAAAAAAGATTTCTAAATGGTACATTTCAAAACAAATGAATGTAGAGAAAAAGAAAGCTTATAAAACAGTGGGAAAGTATAGTCTTGAGATATTAAACACATAAAAAACTGCCCCATATCTTATTGCATTAATATGTCAAGCAGTTAATGTAATGTGTAAATTGTACAGCGAGTCAACTTTTGCACTTTTAAATGTATGCTTGTCCACAATCTTGCACTGCATGCAGCATTAACTTTGGAAAAAAAGTGCTCTAAACATCAGGCTTCGGGGAGCACCCCCAGCTACATAGAGATATGTGCAGACAGGTCCTTAAGTGGGATGAAAATAGTAGGGGTTCACTATAAAGGAACATGCCAAATAAATGTCTCTGATTACCCTAGTGTGCCAACTGACCAGTATTTTGGTTTACTGGATTCTCTCTGAGATGTAATTGTATCCAGATAAATGACATAACAACTGACCTACATCTAAAACCTTTCATTACGATTGGCTTTGCCAATAGGCGTTGGCTGTTTAAAATAAATGAGTAACAACAATGAGTTGTTATAAATAATTTACATTGGAAATGTTTCAATTCTGAAATAGGGAATCTGTGAATTAAATAGCAATGAGGCCCGTGGAAGGAGTTTTGGCCTTCAGTATGTGTTCTTTATGTTAAATATGTATCCTCTTTTTTTCTCTGCATATCTTGTCCATCTGCGTATGTTCAACCACCTTTCTTGCCTCTTCAACATCCTCTTTTCACTCTTACCTGAATGCGCTTCCTTCCATCTCTGTCACTTCACTGCTCCCAAGCATACACTGCACTCCCCCAAATGTAAGCACTTTATTTTCTCTTACTTTTGCCTTGCAAATATCTTGACATCTGTGTACCCCTTTAAACACACATCCACATAATTTCAGTTGCAAATGGAATGCATAAACATTGCTCTATGTGCTCTACAGAGAGGCCACCCCACTGTCATGCACTTTGTTTGGGTTCAACCTTAGCGCTTGCACACTTATCAAAGCCCCTCATGCACACCTGGCATGGCTCAAGCCTCAAAACATGCACAGAAAAAAATACAGATAAACAACAAAATTATAAAATAGCTAACTCTTGGGGAATGCAAGATTAAGTAAAGTATGAGAAATAAGACAGGAACGAAATCACTGAAATCATATATTACCTCAACGTTTTTAACAGTTATTGTTTGTAAGTCAATCTATGTTTTTTGGCATCAGTGTTAACTTAGTCACATGAAGCCACGGGCAGTTTTAATGTTGCACATCAGAGAACTGTCCACTGTAAGCCCATATTTCTCGCCTTGTTAAACTCAGATATTTGGATCAAATTTGCAAGGGAACAAGAACGAACCTTGCCCGTTATTTGGATCTATTTCGCAATGGAACAAATGCTGCAACTCCACTTCTAACGGGGCCAGCAATGTGCAGTCAGGGCCTGGGTGTCCCAGTGGGGGAGGTTAGCATTATAAGGAGTCTTAGCACAATATATATAACACAACTTTAGCTTGCAAACACTTACCATTACCGAGAACAAGGCACCGGATCAGCCGTGCTTTCATCCACTCTCACGTATGATGAAAGGGTGGGGTTTACGCCTTTGAATAATGGACGTCTGAAGTCATGAAGGGATTAAGTCTTCCACGGCTGAAACCATGACGATAATTGTGTCACTGGCACACAGAGTGCATGCAACCGTAGACCCAATGGCAATGAATGGTTTTAAAACAGAAAGCCCTGCGTCCTGCATCACAGTTCCAAGTTGATTTACTACCTGGCTTCTGTCTCCTGCTTCAGAGCGAGGCGGGCCGGCAGCCTGAAACACACAGCCCTGCCCATACTTAAAAAATCCATTGATTTATTTAGAGATACAATTGTATCTCTAAATAAATCAATGTATTTATTATGTTATTAAAATGTGTAGGAATTTCAGAGGGGCGCAGCCCCAAAGCCCTAATGGTGAAATCGTAATCCCCTTAAGGGATCCTAACGTCCCTTGAAAAGAGGCCTCCGATGTTAATATGTGACATGCCTCCCCGTATAAACATGGGATGTCATATTACCTAATATGAACTTGACTCGTGATGGGGTGAAATACGAAGTAATGAGTAGTGCATCCCACACCCGTAATTTTCTAAAATACGACACCTACTGTGTGCATTTGAATTTTGAATTTTAATTTGAATGCGGATTTGTAAAGCGCATAGCTACCCTCGGGCGTCCCAGCGCTGAAAGTCAACCTAAAGGAGAAATACTTTTATTTCTCCTCGATTTTTTGCTATTTCTAAGTGTGCTGTAGTATGCAGTACATACAAAAGGAGCAAATTGACTTTAATGATTGTTTATGTGCAGGAGGTGTCCCTTCCTGCACATAAACAATCATCCCTTCTACGCAGGCACCCTTGCACCATCTTTCTTAGCTTCGGCGCAAGGGAAAACACAGAAGTGAGCAATATCCTTGTCATGACGGTGCATCCCTGTGTTTTTTAAATGACTCAGCGTGGCATTGCTAAATGGCATGCAGCGCTGCACTGCATCATTTCTTTGTTAAAAATGCCCCATATTTAGAGGTTAGCAATGAGGGTGCAAGTAAATCAGGAAAAGTTTGGAGTGGACTCGTATAATAATAACTTTTATTGTATTAATTCCAGGCATTACATCATATCAAAGTGAAAGCGGTGCATACACAAAAAAGAACGGGGTATTTTTCAATGTTCTCTTAAGCTCAAAGGGTCTTATTGTTCGAAATGGGGGTCTCTAGTTGGCAGGAGTGTGCACCCTGTCCAACTAGGGACCCTTTCTTCTCATCAGGGTAAGGGAGTTACACACCCAAGATAACCTTTACTTACCCCCTTGGTAGCTTGGCACGAGCAGTCAGGCTTATCTCAGAGGCAATGTGAAAACACTAAAAATGGACACTACACCAATTTAGAAAAATAAGCACTCTCAATATAAACCAAACAAGACAAAAAATCCAAATCATCCAACGTACAGAACTCAAGATATCACTTTTTAAAGGTTTAAGCAATTCCGTCCAAAAAACAGGAAAAGCAGATAAGTCTGCAGGACCAGATGGTCTCCCGGTTGAAGTTTATAAAAAGCTGGAGAAATATCTAGTCCCGGTAATGGTCAGGATGTTTACTGAGATCTTTGAATGTGGTAGAGAGATCCCCCCTTCATAGAATGATGCCATTGTCACTCTGATCCTCAAAACAGATAAACCACCTAACTGTTGCGACTTCTACAGGCCCATCTCACTGCTTAACTCAGACTATAAGATCTTTATGAAAATATTAGCCGATAGGCTGAGTGGGGTGTTGGATGTGCTGCTACATGAGGATCAGAAAGGCTTTGTGAGTGGTAGGGGAATTAAAACATTTACGTATAACTTAATTGGAGCTGTTGACATAGCAACCACTTTCAAAATGCCACTTGCAGTTATTACCGGGATGCGACTAAGGCTTTCAACCGGGTCAATTGGGTTCATCTGCAGGAAATTTTGCAGTTATCTAACTTGGGATAGAACTTCTGTAGGGCAATAGCACTCTTATATAAGAACCCTACAGCCAGGATGTTGGTGAATGGAAACATCTCAAACTGTTTTAACATCTATAGGGGGACTAGGCAGGGGTGTCCGTTGTCCCCCCTACTTTTAAATTTGTACATTGAACCCCTAGCTGAAAAGATAAGAAGACACAATAGCATTCATCCTTTTAAATTTCGGGGATAGGAGGAAAAAGTAGGGCTATATGCAGATGATTTAGTGGTGTACACCTCGGATCTTAACACAGCATTATCAACAGTGTATGATGTGGCATCACGGTTTGGGTGGGTCTCAGGCTATGAGATTAACGAAAATAAAACGGTTGTAATGAAGTGGAATATTAACTCACAATTGAGCTGTGTGAGGGAAGAAATGAGGTATTTAGGCATCAAAATTGTTCAGAAAATAGAACAAATCCCAGAAACCAACTTCCAAAAGGTTAATAAGGCAGTGGGGAAACTCTTACTCAGCTGGTCCCATCTTCCTCTAATGATTTATGGTGGAGTCAATCTTGTAAAAATGGCAATCCTTCCCAAGTTCACTTTTTGTTTCAAAACATTCCAATGGCCTTTAAGGAAGAATGGCTTAAAAAAGCCCAATTGAAGATTACTAGCTTTATCTGGGCATCAAAAGTTTCGAGAATTGCCTGGAAAAAGCTTAGACGGCAATATGATAAAGGGGACCTAAGGTTGCCGGATCTATCCTATTATGCTTGGGTGTTTTTATTAAAGGGAGGAAAATGTATATTAAGTAAACCAGATTGTTCTGATATTGGGAAAATGTTTAGAGCTATTTTATCTGATGTGCAATGGGGTGAGCATGATTTTATACATAAATACGGAGACCCTCAATGTTTCAAAAAGGTGCAGCTTAAGACTCTGCAAAGCTTTGTAATAACTTGGCATAAAATCAGGAGATAATCTAGCATCAACTACTATAGTGGATTGGCCCCTGTTTGAGACTCTCCGGAATCTCCGGAGTGGTCAAAGGATTGTTTGGATCGTACATTAAAAGAAGCAGGAATAAAAACATGGGGTCAACTGATGGTAGATGGAGTATTAATCTCTTGGGAGGAGGCCCAGGAGGTAGCTAACGGGCAACGGTCAAGATTAAAAAATCTTCAAGTAAAGAGTTGGAGCCTCACTGATGGGCTAGGCGCGGAACATTCTAATGAAGTAGAATCCTCAATAAAATCAGGAGCAACCTGTGGAAAAGAGGTGGCAAGACGGTATTGGATCCTAGTGGAGAGTTCGGACTGAGACTTTAAGTTACCAGCAATACTGTGGGAAACCAGCTTGCCGGGAGAGCAGTTAACAGACCTATGGCAAGTATCTTGCGACATGCTATACTCCACGCTACGTGCCGCAAATTTAAGGCAGAACCACCCTTTCTGTCTCCACAGAGTTTACTGGACACTATATAAGCTGGTAAAATTTGCGAAAGGCGTCACACCAAGATGCTCTAAATGTGGGAAAGAAAAAAGCGATGACAAGCATATGTTCATGGATTGCCCGGAGCTCTAACATTTTTAGCTGGCTGTGAGTAACACGGTATCTTTAATACTTGGAGGGTCACTCCGGGTAAGCAAATCTCTTGTTTTTTTTGGGCTTCCGGATAACTATGAATCTCTGTCACAAAGTATAAAAAAATAGATTTTTTATTTAATGTTGCTTGCCCGTAGGGAAATATGTGAGAATTGGATAAAAGCTACGCCCCCGAATAAAATAGAATGGTTGGCCTCAATAAAATATACAGTTTTGCTAGATAGAGCTTCTAAGCTTAAGCGTAATAAGTTCTGACTTCCCTATGAGAACTGGGTAAATTCCTGGGCATTTTTATAGTCCGATGATTAGACCTTTATACCATTTGTGCTTGATTACTCCGGTGGTGGCTGCAGAGAGGGGCTGGTCGATAGCAAGGCTTCCTATGCTCAGAGTACGAGAAGCAAGGTATAGAGGGACCCATCTTAGGTCTAATAACGAAAGGGCTTCGGACAGTGCTATATCCAGGGAGGCCCCAGAGTACGTTTCTTCTTACCTTCTGTAGACCAGGGCTGATGTGGACAAAAATCCGTCCATAGATATCTAAGGATACAGTGATTTTAGAACAAAGCACCGTTGATGCATCAAAATCCAAGACAAAAAAACTTTGCAAAGGAGAAAAGCATTGGAAAACACAGTGATGTGTCACTTGAGTCCTAGGGGAATGGAGGCGAAAGGTCTGCTGCACGTAGGAGAAGTGTTGCATTGATTCCTTACTGCGAGGAGAAGCGATGAGTTGATTTCTGAATGCTGTTCCTTTCTGCAGGGCAATGTGATAGAAACTTGACGCACAGGTGCGATGAGTGGAAAATCCGGACACGCTGGGGTCAGTACTCCCAGCCTTTAACAGGTGCTGCATTGATCCTTCGGCCGCAGCTCAGTGAGGGTTTTTCACCCGCCGGGCCAGTAACGGAGGTGGAGCAGGTGCCTCAGACGTCAGAGAAATGGGTACTTGGCGAACTTGGAGCCACGCGAACCCGTGTGGCGTTGATTCTTACAGCCACAAAGAGACACTGTGTCAATCCATCAGCTGGCAAGCTTGTGGTGGGAAATACAGGCACGGAGAGTCACCACATGTATTTTCTTATTGTTTCTGCACCAAAGCCACAGCCTAGGCCCCAGAACTAGAATTGGCACCCCTAGGCAGGTCAGAACACCCCGCAGAGGAGTCGAGGGGCTGCAGGTGAATTCTTTGATGGCCCTGAGACTTCTTAATAGGAGGCAAGCACACACAAGCTTCTGGAGAATCTTCTCAAGCAGGATACAGAGCAAAGTCCAGTCCTTTTTCCCTGCAAGACAGAAGAAGCAACTGCAGGTCAACCCAGCAAAGCAACAGAGCAAAGGGGCAGTTCCCCTCCTGACAGCTATCCAACTCTTCCACATGGCAGAGTCTCCTCTTGATACAGAAGTCCAATACTTATACCCCTTTTGGCATTTGAAGTACGCATAGTTCAAAGGATAGTCTTTGTAGTGCACAGGTCCCTCCTTGCCCTCTTCTGGCTCGAGACACACTACATGGTGGTGGAGACAGCATTGTGAGAGGACAGGCACAGTCCTATCAAGGTGTCAGTGACAACTCCTCCCATTACTCTAGCTCAGGAAAGCCCATCAGCCTGGTGATGGGTTATCAGGCTATGCAGGGCACTCTTCAGCTCCCTTTGTGTGACTGTCTAGAGTGAATGCACAAACAGCCAACTGTCAGTCTAAACCAGACTTGCATTTCACAGGCAGGCAGAGGCACAGGATGGTAAAGCAACAAAATGCCAACTTTCTAAAAGTTGGATTTTCAAACACACAATTTAAAAACCACCTTCACGGAAAGATGTGTTTTTAAGTTCTGAGTTCAGGGAGCCCAAACTCCAAATCTCAATCTCTTTCCAATTGAAAGTTTCACTTGTAAGATGTTACAAGGCTGCTCCAATGATAACCTATGGGAGAGATAGTGCTTTCAATAGTGAAAAACGAATTTAGTAATATTTCACTATCAGGACAGATAAAATACGTCGGTACATGTCCTACCTTTCACATACACTGCACCATGCCCATTGGGCTCCATTAGGTCTACCTTAGGGGTGCCTCACATGTAGAAACAGGGAAGGTTTTGGCCTGACAATCTGACAAGCAGGTGCACTTGTCAGGTCGACATGGCAGATAAAATTGCCCTTGTAGAAACTGCAGTGGCATACCTGAGAACTGTTTGAAGGGATACTCATTTGGGTGGCACAATTGGTGCTGCAGGCCCACAGGTAGCTTTTGATTTACAGGCCCTTGGCACACACAGTGCACTTTATTAGGAATTACCAGTGAATCAAATATGTCACCCATGGATAACCAATCATAATCGCCATTTACACAGAGAGCATATGCATTTTAGCACTGATTATCAGTGGTAAGGTGCCCGGAGTCTTAAAGCCAACAAAAACAGGTCTGAAAAAATAGAAGGAAGAAGGCAAACATTATGGGACTAACCCTGCGAAAAGGGCCGGGTCCAACACTTATTTTCAAGCCCCTTGTGCCACCGGTGTGTCACTATTTTCCCATATAAAAAGTGACGTTCCTGCGGCCCAACAGGTTTTTAATTAAGCCCTAACTTTCTCCAGATTTTAAACTAACAGGAGTTCTTAACCCCAGGTCCCACATTCAGGGAGCTTTCGTCAGGGTGACATAAACACCTGTCATTTTGCTGTTGGTGGCACAATAGATTTAGTGACCATTTTAATGTAAAGCTGATAATGTCTATTTCAGTTGTTATTTGTACGTCAGGGTTGCGATCACATTCCAATATTTTACTTTTACCTTGTTATACATCGTTCAGACTTAAATAGCATTCCTCTCACAATTTTAACTCACATGGGTGCAGGATGGCTAATGCCACCAACCTTTGAAGTTTGTTATTTTAGACCACAATCAAAATTCTCCTTATTAGATTAATGTACACTCACTTTGCTCTTTTAATGTAAGTCATTAGTTTAAGTGCTATGTCTGCTTATTGTGTTTGTCACCTTTACTCTGTCTGATAACATTAATCACTGGATTCATAATAATATTGTGTCAATGGAAGACATGCTTAAGGGTCTTTGATATATTTATAAAGCAAATTCTATTTGTGATTTTTAATCATGTTTTTATGGTAATGAAAAGATGGACATCTCATTTATGTTTAGAAGATGTTTTAGGTAAAGCTAGCCTGTGAAAAATCATGCCATATGAAGTCAATTAAGAAAGATACTTCTATTACACTTTGGACCACTTCCCCCTCCCACAACATCTAAATCCATATAGGAATCCTGAAAAATATTGAACAGAAGAGGGCAGTGATTGCCTCCCAACATGTAACAATAGAGTTCAAGCAAACTAATCTTGCTTGAACCACGGACAATATTATATCATCCTCATTGGTCCTGAATGATTATAAACTCCTCCTACCCCTTAAAAATCTGTCAGAAATCTCAAAACCATTTACGGCACTGAACTATCATTCAGCACACAACACTGTAAGCAACAATGGAGCAAATTTACAAGGGGATATTGCCACCAGAACATCACACTTAGGCCCCGATTCCGATGTCGACATCGGTTTGGAACTGGAACCGAACTACCTCCTGTCGTCGGTTCCAGCCCAGGAATTAGGATGTGACTGAACCCTGTTCGGTCGCAATCCTATTCTTTACCATGAGAGCATGCATTCTGAAAAGAAGGCATGCTCTCATGGTAAAGAGCAGAGGTGCAGTTCATCCCTGGTGCCTGCCACCCATGGGGGCCCTGCTGGGGGCCCCCAAAGACAGATACCCAATGCCTTTCTGTGTCAGAAAGGCAGTGTGAAGCTGCCATCATAATCCCTCTGCCAGAAAGAGTCAGCTGAGAGATTACTAAAGGCCTTCCGATTTGGGACGGGCTCTTTGAGCCCGCCATAAGCCATTCTGAACTTCTGCTTGGAATAATTTCTGACGGACTCTATCAAAATGGGTCGGTCGGAAATTATTCCAAACAGGAGATTACGATGCGTTAAGAATGGCGCCGACCGACGTCCAGTGCCATTTCTTACCGCATCGTAATCGGGCCCATAGTGACGTTCTGGTAGTAATATCCCCTTCTCATTTTTTACAAAGAAGCTTTAAGCCACTTAACATGGCTTAACGCCGCCTTGTAAATGAAGCCCCTTTTCATGCTTTACTTGCTGTGAAAGGGGTGTGCAATGGGTGTTGCAGTGGGCGCTCCGCCGCAACACCCATTGCTTTTTGACACTGCCCCATCTTTACAAGGATTTGGCAGCACCAAAAACTAAGGCCAGGTAAAGATATTTCTTGTCGCACTTTACTCTCTCTATGTGTGCTGCACTCTGCAGCACACATAGAAATAGCAAATCACCTTTAAAGATTGTTTAAGTGCAGGAAGGTGTCCCTTCCTGCATATAAACAATCATCCCTACAGCGCAGGCACCCTTGCAACATTGCGCGAGGGTGCCTACACTGGCGCTATCACCTTCTTTAGCACCAGCGCTTGGGCAAACACAGCGCTGCGCCGTATTTTTGTCAATATGGCAAATCCCTGCATTAAAAAAAAGACTACTAGATGGTCTAATGTTGTTCTACTATAATGTTTAGACCTTTTTATTAATATGAATCATCTCATGTACCATGTAAATGTAAGCAGCAGACACATTTTGATTTGTAACATTCTTTCAAATGTAACTGTCCTTTTTAACTGTAAATACGAAATGATGATACCCATAATAATAATTTGCAACTATGAAACGTTCAATGCCGGTCATCAGACTGCTGTATATCTATGGATATATTGTTCCATCTAAGTAAATATTGTTCTATACATCTGATTTAAAATAATTTCTCAATACAATTGCTCTGCTAAATATGATATGACATTGTTCAGAATTATGATCTGTGATTATCAGACGGCCAAAGGCAGCTTTTTTACTATAACTAAACCCTTTTGTATATATGAGTCATCACATATACAATGTTGATGTAAGTAGCAGACATATTTGGGTTTATAATATTCTTTCAAATGTAACGATTCTTTTTTAATCATGTATATGATACGATGATACCTATAATAATGACCTACAACTATGAAACGTTTAATTATGATCACCAGATTTGTTGTAAATATGTGTGACTTCAGAAAATTATGTAAATTTGTAAAAAATGATTGACATGCTAAGCCAATCAGTATAGATTGTTTTGAGCGATACCATGTGGTAAAATATGAAGTCATTTTTTAAAAGAATAGGGAACTATTATTAAGTCGCGCTCATTTAGTTATGAGGATTCATATACAAGGGATACAAGGTAATCTCCAACTATGACCTTTGTATATATAAAGATTCCATCATAAACTGGTTCCAAAAATATAAATAAGTATTAGTTAACATTTATCGTAAGCGCGACAACATATGATGTTATATAATAACCATTTAAAGTATAATGGTTTCCGATATAATTCAAACTTATATAAGATAGCAAAAAATTCAAAAGTATTAGATACGTCAACACCAGGCTAAGATGGCCGCCGACATTGACTACAAGATGAAGGAGTGCCAGTTAGTCCTCTTTCGCGCTCCAAACCAGAATATAAACGATACTCGGCGCACATGACAGGTGATGAGCCTACGAGAGTTTGCCAGCTTCCACTTTCAAAAGTGATTACAGGTATGCAAAAGAAATAGAAGACTAAATACAGTCAGGACACTGTGGACTTGTGTTTGGATATATGCTGTATTAAGTCCATGAACCTTTGTTTTTCTTGCTTTAGTTTAGATTCTAAAGTTGGTCTGTTTGAATACTTCACGGACAACAAATTAAGAACTCCAATTAGATGGAATTTTAAACAGAGCGAACACGCTATTGCTTCACATGTTCGTCTCTCTGAAAGACTAAGGTAATACACTTGAAATCACGTTTTTAAACGAATATTCCATAATACACTAAGTCGTTACAACCAGCTGAATAAGAATCCATCTGTTTTTTCTAAACAGATCGAGTCATTCATGGTCTCATACTGACGTCCAAATAAAAACAGTTGATATTGCAGTTTCTTTAGAATTTCCTTACCAGCAGAATCCAGATATGCTTTTTTAAGTTTATTTGAGTTTATTTGAGTATACTAACGGATAGAAGTCCGAGTAGGCATTACGTTTGTGTATTATCCAAGGTATAAATGTCAATAATCGCAATGATGGGGCTAAGAGATTTATGATTATAGAATACTGGTCTGTCAATATAGTGAGATGCATTGACCAACAACAGATTTTTCCAACTTTTGGAGTGAAGATATTCGATTGCTTTTAAAAAAAGCTGTCAAGATATATGCAATACAAATAGACATTACCTGCCATGAGATTAATATAGATAGAACAATATTTATAGTAAAGATGCAATCACTCTTAGTAATGTCGCTATGTCATTGATAACGTAAAGAAAACGTTTGAAAAAGGAATAATTTAATGAATGTGATGGCTGCGGTTCATAGAGAAACTTTTTCTAAAAAACTCTAAAAAATTCTATAAAATACTTAGGCCCCGATGTAGGTAAAATAGATTTACCGATTTTTAATTACCGAATTTTACCGATTCGGTAATTAAAAATCGGTAAATCTAAGGGGTGGATATGTAGGAACATCCAGATGTTCCTTTTACCGAATCGGTAAATATCTGTATTTACGGATTCGATAAATACCGACCGGTAATGCCCCATTCATTCCTATGGGCTTTGAAGCCCATAGGAATGAATGGGGCATTACCGGTCGGTATTTACCGAATCGGTAAATACAGATTTTGACAAGGGTGCAGGGGGTGTCACTTTGACACCCTCTAGCACCCCCAAAAAAGGGCCGGGGTGCCATGTGGCAGGCATACCTGCCCTAAGGGCAGGTCTGCCTGTCATATGACACAGGTGTGCATGCACACATGTGCATGCACACCGGAATCGGTATTTTACCATCAAATATATTTGATGGTAAAATACAGATTCGGTAAGGGTTGTGGGACTCAGAAGAGTCCCACCTACATATCAAAATTACCGAATAGGTATAAATACCGATTAGGTATTTTACAGAATCAGTAAATTTACAGATCGGTAAATTTACCGATTCTGTAAAATATGTGGCCCTACATACCATTTACTAAATACCAGTCGGTAACGGCCGAAAATACCGATTTTCGGCCGTTACCGACCGACCTACATCGGGCCCTTAGAGAGGCTATTACAGACAAATCTTCCATATCTGTCTAAAGTAAGATCAGCTTACAAATAACGTTGGAAAATCGTCCCTTAGATTATGAAAAAAAGATGCAATAATAACGTGCATATATTTGGTGCAACAAACTAATATGTTACATGAGTACTAGCTGATATACAAATATGATATCATGATATGATATATAGAAGGTTATAAAATAATATATGATATAAAAACATTTTTTAATTATTGAACATGTTTTTAAAGAAAATAATGGAGGATGCAATTTTGTTATATTTACACAGGTGATATATTACAATTCTATTAAAATATATTGTAATTATTTTTTGTTCCATATTTCACTAGGTGTCAACCGCTTTAAATATTTTTAGTCCTGAAGATGGTCTCATCGACGAAAGCCTAGAGACCGAAACATCGACTTGCACACTTCTTTCCTAATATTCATCAACTAAGATTGTGAAAAAGTGTATACAACAGCAACAATGAAGGTCTAAATATTACAGTGACTCCTTCTTGTTTCATTGTATGTGTTTCATATAAGTACCCTTTATGAAATTTGAAGATAAAATGTTATATACTTTTTTACATACACCCGTGTTCTTTGCTGTTTTTTGTTGTGTGATATATATCTTCCTTGATATATACTCCCATTTATGATTTGTTCAAAAATATAAAAAATGTGTTGTTAGAAAACAGAGTGTCAAAAGAAATCAATCAGCAAGCCAATAACAAACCTTGCACTTAACTGTAATCTAGAACAACATAGATGAGTACTAGAATAAATCCCTTGAAGGCATACTTACCTGTTTATTAACTGTGCCCGAGCCCTCAAGGGTAGATTGGGTTGTCCACTATACCTACCACTATTAAAGGTGAGCAACTTTTAGAATGCTGCCACTCTGTGCCCCAACTAGTCCAGTTGCCTCACAAAGGCCCTGGTACACAGACAGCTATCAAAAGTGTCAAAAGAAATCAATCAGCAAGCCAATAACAAACCTTGCACTTAACTGTAATCTAGAACAACATAGATGAGTACTAGAATAAATCCCTTGCAGGCATACTTACCTGTTTATTAACTGTGCCCGAGCCCTCAAGGGTAGATTGGGTTGTCCACTATACCTACCACTATTAAAGGTGAGCAACTTTTAGAATGCTGCCACTCTGTGCCCCAACTAGTCCAGTTGCCTCACAAAGGCCCTGGTACACAGACAGCTATCTGCGCTTCTGGGGAGACATATGAACGACTCTGACATTTTTAGAGTGGCAAGAATATTACACTCTAGGAAAGCCAATTGCCACAGATCACCGGAACTTGTCATCAAAGAGGAAGGGACCTGCTAGTCCATTGGCTAGTGATGACATTGTCCCCTCTGGGCACTTTCCTGGAATAATATGGGCACCGCTGACACCGTGAACCTCAGTACACCATGGATTTAGAGAGAGGACCAAGAGAGAAGTGCTCTGCTACCTTTGAAGCTGCACAAACAGAGGCTGCACCGTTGGAAGGATTGCACCTGCTTCACTTTGAGCTAGTTAGTTGGGACTGTGCCTGTGGCTACTAGCTTGGGGAAAAGTTGATCCCCAGCCCCAGATCGAAGCAGTGACTCCAAGGGTCAGTCAGCTGGCCCCCTGGAACCAGGTCCAGGTCCAGGCCATGGACACTAGAGCTGAAGAAACCCAATCTGACAAGTTGGTAGCCACTTCAGATGTTTTGCCACTACCTGCCGCCTGGTGCAAAAAGGACAACTTCGAGTCAAAAGTCGCACCCAATTCTGCTGGATCCAGGAGTGCTATGAGAGACCGGACACATCACCCAAGAGGGACACTAATCCCCATCAAGGACATTCACTGTAAAGGCTGTGTCTCGAGATTTTAAGCCCTGCCGCAGCTGGCCTTCTACTGTCGCAGAGAGGATATTGTGGGTCCACAAGTGCTGTAGTCAAAGTCACCTTAACCCACCCGTGAACTGAGGGATCAACCACAATTCACCCCGTCAACCTCACAGCTCTAAGAGCATTCTTTGAGCATCAGGACCGCTCTATTGATGTCTATAGTGGTCATCCTGTAAAGTTTCAAACTTGCCTTCAAAACATTCAGGTGACCAGTTAACTGCCCAAAGTGTCCTCTATGGCCTCCTAGACCTCTGCCCTATTAGATTTGGTCATCCAAGCCATGCCAGAGTTGCCAAACTACATGTTTAAAACTCTTTAAAAGTTTGCAAAGTTTCTGTTCACCAATGCTTGTTGTGGTTGCATTTCAGAGTATTTTTTCTTCAAAAACCTGTATACTCAAAACCCTCTTGTATATTTAGATGATCAAGGACTCTAAAAACTCATAAAAATAGTCTATATTTTTAGAAAATGTTGTTGTGTCTCTTTCTTTTTCTGTGACTTTCTTATTTTGTTGTTTGGTGCTGTTAAATGCTATATACTAAGGGGTCTATTAGGATGGCGGGCGGACTCCAGTCCACCCACCACCCTAGCGGTGCTGAGACCAGCCGCCAGTGGTGCGGCAGTCCCGCACCACCAATTAGGATGCGACCTCCACCCTGGCTGCCGCATCCCGCATATATTGCATTGTGGCGGGCGGTGCTGTATGCAATATATGCATGTTGTACATTGGCTTGCAGAACGTGACAGGTGCCGCGCGTTGCATGCCACCTTGTGTATGTCAATGTTGGGGGGTACCATGGGTAACGCCCAAGTGCAGCCCCCCAACCCCCCACCCCCCGGGGGCCCGCAACGGGCCCCCAGAGGAAACACCACATGCCTTTCCATGGCGTAGTCTCCGCCATGGAAAGGCATTACATCGCCACCATATTGCAGGCCTTTTCCGCCAGTTAGGCAATCGTGATAATTGCCTCCCAGCGGAAATGCGGTGGATGCTCTTTCCGTCCGTTGCGGTACCCCCGCCATGATAATGTGGCGGGGTAAAAGGTTGTCCTGCGGGGTGTTTAGACGGGCGGATCACCACCGCCGGTAGGGTGGTGGCGATCCGCGCGCCATCCTTATAGACCCCAAAGTTCCTTTGCCAAGTCTTACTACTCATAGCAACAGGACTGAGCTAAGGTTAAGTAAACAATACTGACTGGACCCAGGACAGTATTTGCGAGTGTACTCCACGATAAGGCCCCACAGCCATATCATACACCCAAATCCTCACACCTATTCTTTTGTTTCTCCACCATGAGTCTCCACCATAAGTAAGATCATTACGAAATTAATGTAATGACTTATCAACTCGGCCTGCAGATTCGTCATATTCTTCTTCTTGACTGTGATATGCTCTATGCATTTCATTGTTTATGTTTAGAGGAGCCAGTTTCTAAATTTACTAGAGCCTGAAGGTCAGGAACGGTGCAGGGACTGTTGCACTCTAAGGGACATTGTTTGATCACTGTAACATAACCTGAGGTGACGTCACCAACCAAAAAAATGTGTATCATGGGTTCAATTGCCCCACACAGCCACCGTGTTCTGTCCAGCCCTGAACCGTGGTAATAATGGGGCCGAGTCCTAGGCCTAGATGTATCAAGATTCCATTTTGCGAATCTTAAATAGCGATTTTTAGCGAATCGCTATTTAAGATTCGCAAAACGGAATGTATGTAAAAAATCGCTTTTTTTTAGCGATTCCTTATTAATCTTTATTTGCGAATTCGCATTTTGCGAATTCGCAAATAAGGAATAATTTCCCATGCATTCCTATGGGCCAGGAGGCCCTTAGGAATGATTGTGAAGTAATTCTCAAATTGCGAATTCGCAATTTGCTAATCGCAATTTGAGAATTATTTCAAGGGTGCAGGGGTGTCTCATGGACACCCTGCTGCACCCCTGAAACTTACATGTGTGTGCATATGGCACACATACATGCCCTATGGGCATGTATGTGTGTCACATGCCACCTTCAAAATTGTCATATTTTGGTTTTTGAAAGGATATCGCAAATTAACACAAACCTCAAATTGGTGTTAATTTGCGATTCCTTAACCTGAATTCGCAATGTAAAAAAATTTCATACATGGCATTTAAGGAATCGCAAAATTGCGATTCCTTAAATGCTTAAGCAAAATAAGGAATCGCAATTTTTTGCGATTCCTTATTTTGCTAATTTCTAATACATCCCAAAAGATGCAAAATGTCCGTTTGCGATTCGTTAAAGCCGAAATTCTGCGAATTTCGGCCTTAACGAATCGCAAAAGGCTTGATACATCTAGGCCCTAGTTTTTAATAGTTCGAGATGGGAGCATTGCTTTGCTCCCACAACTTTTGCTTTCCCTTGAACTAATATGGCCTCTGTTATATACCACTGGGCAAAATCTTCCTGCTACAAAACTAATTTGGTCAGAATATTGATTCCCAAAACATTGTGAACGTATATTAACTTTATCTCCATATATTTGTATATTCGCAATATGTACATCTTCAAAGTATGTAGCTGTGCAGTTAAGAGTAGTAAATATATACATACCTATAAATACTTACCTCCATGATAGGTTCTCGATGTTAGGCCATGATAATTTTGTAAGAGGGTATTTCTGTCCTCAATGTTCTGCAATATAACCATCCATATTGCCTTTTTAGAGGAGTAAATGATCCTATTTGCAAAAAGTAAAAAATGCAGAATGTGGGTAACTTAAGGGCAGTAGGGCTGCATGTCAGCTTGTAAAGATGGGGTATGTAGCGTGCTTTCAGCACACAAGTGGTAGCAGAACACGTGTCGTTAAAATCAAATTATTAGAATATTTTAGTTACAGAATTTTTCAGTTTCCTTTCCATTTTTCTGAAAAAGTAATTTACCCTTAAGAGAGAATGTTGGCGGAAACATGTTGCACATAGATGATAATATCCACCAGAAATAGCGTGTTGTGTTAAGAAAGGAAAATTACACCCAAGCATCGATGCATCAAAAACTCTCCTTCACGTCTGTTTTTCAGAGAATAGATATTGTTCAACATCTATCAAGGAATATTTACATAATCTGGTGTATAAGGAAAAAAGCTCATATCAGTTGAGCATTTGCTGCTGAAATATGCAGAGGTTTTTGGAAATTCATTGGAAATTGACCATTATGAAATTGCCATGTATTTTGCAGGATTTAAATATTAAACGTGAGTGTCTAACAAATGAAAAATAGAATCGCCCTCTCTGGGCGCCATTCAATGAATTTACAAAAGGTTGTGAAGTGGTACATGGAATGTTCAAGTATGTTCGTGATTCTCAGGGGCAGGAGTCATCTACCAGCCCTGCCAGCTCAACTACATTTTCTTCCAATTAACACCTGTCTTTGGTTTACTTGATCGCAGTGTGTGGATACAGAAAGTACTCTTGCTGCACACCACAAACTATTGGAGTATTTATCACCCTCACTTCAGAGCGTCGGTCTTTTTTTAAATTGTTGTTAAAATTTTGGGGCATATTACCAGCAAGTAGCGATAATTATCGCTAAATAGGCTTAGCGATGATTTTTTTATCGCTGGATATGTTAGCGGAGAAAACATGCTATTTAGCAACGTTTTTCTCCATTGTGCTAAAATATCCAGTGATAGCGGCGAAATGCGTGAATATCGCTGAGAATACAGCGATATTCACGCATTAGCGACGAAATGCTCTTAGCCATGTTATCCACCTCCCATTGGATAACATGGCAAAGAACTGGTCTGAGCAGGCGTTGGTTTTTGGCGATAGCGGGAATATTTCCATCGCTACGCGTGCCTTGCTAATAGGCGATAGCGACGTTAGCGACTGCTTTCAGTCGCTAACAGGTTGGGTACGCCCACTTTGCATGTCATTAGCGAAAAATATCGCTGACATGCAAAGCGGGCCCCAAACCGCTCGCTATCGCCTAAAAGCTGTCTCTAACATTAGTTAGCGACAGCTTGCTAATAGAGCGATAGAATTATCGAAGCTTAGCGGCCAAAAATGGCCGCTAAACCGGCGATAATTGCCTATCGCCACCCTTGGTAATATGCCTCTCTGTTTTTAGAGTAACATTTGGACCTCTTTAATTCAAAAATTTCTTGGAAGAATCTCCCAGCTCTTATCTAAGAAGCAGGGCTAAACTGCCCTTGTTTGCTCCACTCAATTAAGGGCAGTCTCCACTGTTCTGTGGGCCTTGGCTATGGTTTCGACCCGGAATTGCCTCTGCCTTCATTTGGCATCAGGATGCGGATTGCATGATGACAGGTACAGCACATCTTCCTCCTTGAACCCTCTATTGCTGGTTTATGCCTCCAAGCTTTTATCCAGCCATTGCTGCAGCATAGGGTCTATTTGCACGACTCTATCACACAATAAGGGGTATATTTGTCAATAAGTGATGCAGCGCAGCAAGCCACCTTGTTGCCCTGTGCTGCGTGGCAGGGAAAGGGCAGGAAGACCTTGTGTTTAACATATTATGGCACATTCCTGCCTATTCTCAGTTCTTGGCACAATGTGCTGTCTAGTGGCACTCTTGTACCATGGTGCAAGGGTCACTGCGTTGTAAGCAGGATTGTTTTTGTGCAAGAAGGGGCACCTTTCTGCACAAAAACAATTCCCTGCGGCACTTCCCTCTATCTATGTGTGGTGCAGAATGCAGCACACATTGAAAGAGGAAAACATGAGGAGAAATAAAAATTTCTTCTCATTATGCCTCACCAGGGAAGGCATAGGAGTTTTGGTGCATTCCCAGGTCTACCACTTATTGGTAAAGCTGATAATGCGCCAAAATCCATGGGTGTTGCATTTAATACCCAAGCACCACCCATGGATCACCTCCCTGGGGCAGAGTAACGCAATGCAGTGATTTGGGCTGCGTTGCGTTTCTCTGAATTTATCTAGCCACTCAGGGCAACATAAGGTGGCCTCGCGTGGCTTGATAAATTGCACTTAATAAATATGGCCCTAAGTGTGTTGTACACAGTGATACATGGCCCAGGGACCGGGCAGTAGATCTACCCATCGGAGAACTTGTTGGACAAAAAGGAGTATTTCCAAGTAAGGGGTGATAATGGGCAACAATCTGACTCGGATATAAACTCCATAGTGCCAGTGCTAGCCCCCATCCAGCCTTACCTGAGGACCTTGGCAAAGGTGCCACCTTTTCACACTATTTTGCCTCTTAGGTCAAGTTAGACGTGCATTAAAAGGCATACAGATCTGTTGTACACTTGTGTCAGATTTCATATTATGGTTGCAGACCTACACCTATTTTTGACAATGTGATTACATTCAGAAATTGGCACATCATTCTAGGATTCGTCAGTGCCCATGGTCGTGTTAGGGCCCGTTCTTTGTCTGCGCACTTGCTCATAGTATGACCCATAAGACCGTTTGCTGTATAAATGTGCATTGCCAATAAATAGACCTGTGCATCTGTTTCTGAACGTAATTGTGTTATCTACAGAACACTCATTACCTCAGAAACTCTTGCTGTCTCTCCAAATGCGTGCATAGCTGCAGACAGCACAGCTCAGAAACACATGGCGGCAATCACAGATCCAAAATTCCAAACTGTGGGTCTGATTCACAAAAGTAAATGTACCCTTTTGTGTAAGTTTTGCTATTCGCAAACTACGAGTAATAGTACGTTTAAGACTGCAGAGACTACACAAGAGGGGCAGACAAATCCACAAATAAAAAGCTATGCCTGCCCTATCATTCTATTTTCAGACTTCTCAGCCCCAACTGCAGACTCTCCGCAGTCGTAAACTTACTATTGATTTGTAGTTTGTGAATAGCAAAATATTCGTAAACTTAACACAAAAGTGAAAGTTTACCTCTGTGAATCCGGCCTTGTGTTGCTTGCAGCTTATGCACCAACTCTTAAATAAAAAGAATTGGTACATTCACTCGTAGATTGCATGACTTCGCTGAAAAGAGAGATAGCTCTGTCATGTTTGTGGTCTCTTCATGGTATTGCTGCACGGGCTGTCGCTTGGACAATGGTCATCTGTGCAAAAAGTGTTAGCACACATTTGCATATGTGGAGAAGCATTCCTCTGATATATACTACCAATCAAATTTCTGGACACCAGCCTTCTAATGTTAGCGAAGATTCCTTATTTATTAGTACACATTTTATGTTCCAACGTCTAACGTTTTAGGTCCATCTGGCCAATAACCAAACCATCACTCCTGGGGGCATATTATCAAGGGCCGGCGATAAATATCGCAAAGCGCGCTTAGCGCTTTCATATTTATCGTCAGCTATCTCTGGAATTTATGCCCGGCTAGCACGTTATCAACAACGTGCATCGCCGAGGCGATAAAAATTCCGGAGATAGTGGGGATATCACTGTTTTCCATGGTGGAAAACTCCGCTATCCTAGATGATAGGGCCTGTGGTCTTAGCCACACAATCCACCCCCCATGACAGGTATGCCTTAGTCAGGAATTTAACAGACGTTAAATTCCTACGTTAAGGCATACTTAACGTGATTTTAAATATCGCTAACCCTCGTTGTCAATATGACGAAGCTGGGTTATCAATAGTTACCCAAGGGAGTCTAGTCAGGCACGCCTCCTTTGCATCTCATTAGCGATGCGATGGGAGGCGTTCTGACAAGGGGTGCTATTGCAAGGGAACACGCGCTAGCTTGTCCTTGTTGAGAATGCGATAATATTATTGCTGCTTTTCGCCCGAAAACAGGCTCTAAAGCTGTGATAATATTTTCGCCACCCCTTGTTGATATGCCGCCAAGTGAGTAGCTGTAATCATGGATAAGAACATCAAGTGAATCTAGGTTTGAAAGCGTCCTTTCAACATTGATGACTTGTCTGCATTGAATCTTTGCTGACCTAGGATTCCACCAAAAAGGTACAAACCCCCATCAAGCTTCACTCCTACCATTTAACCAAGTGATTCTGAAGCTAAAGAGGATCCAGTAGACAGCTGTCGAGTCAACGCTTTAATCTTAATATCAGACCATACATTTTTCCTGTACATCGCTGTCAACACTGGGTGCCTGTTGCTAAAGATATTACATTCAAAGCAATGTTCACAGCTCATGGTGCCCTTCATGGCTCGGGTCCCCACTTCCTTTAGCAAAAAACCTTCACTTACTGCTAACTGAGAGCTCTCTAATCTAGTTTGGCTCCATTCCGTATGCTCCTTCCTTCAATAGATCTCATTGCTGGAGAACACTCCATCTGTGTCCAAATAGCTACGATATAGAACTCCAATCGAAGCCCATGTTAGATGTGTTCACATCTAACATCGGCTTCGATTGGAATTCATAGAGCATATTATCAAGGCCATTATCGCCGCTTTATCGGCAGTTTCCTGCCGATAAAAGCGGCGATAATGTATTGCCTGTCCTTGATAATATGCCCCGAGGTTCCTTAGTTTCAGAGCTTATATTGAGATTCCAAAGCTTCTCCATCTTCATAGAGAAGTGTAATAAGTTCTGAAGGTCATTATTAACTAATTGAAGATCATGCTTGAGATATTCCAGCTTATTCTCAATGGAGGGAGGGTTTAGAGTAAGGGTGAATAGCCTGGGGGTAGATAGTAAATGACATCCTTCAGAGGAGAGAGGGGTGGTAGGCAGGTAGGATTCCTCATAGGTAAGTAGTAGGTAGGTGTCTGGAAGTTCTGGTCTAGTGGATGGGGCACTTGAGGTTGAAAGGTAAAAGAGGGGTAGGAAAAGTTGTCAGATTAGTTTCATTACTAGGCCTCTTGTATAGTAGGGCAGTTGAAGCCTGTGGGTAGGGCAGCACGGTGGATTAGTGGTGGGCCAAAGTCTGGTCACACAATAAAGAAGATACTATAAGCCAAACACAGAATGAAGAAACATTGCAAGTCCACTTTCTCTTAGGACCAGGTATGCTGGAGACCATGATAGAAGAACAGGAACAGAAGGAGAAGAGAACCGGGCACACAAGGCTAGGTAGACCAGCACAAAAGAACCACTATAATTAATAGAGGTTTCAGCTGAGAACAACTTATTCAACACAGCCAGTCTATGCTCCAGTACTAGTACATCCTTCCATCTTGGTAATATGACTTTAGGGATAGGGACAGCCTAGAAACATATAACTGAGGCAACCAGTCACAAAGACTCCTGGAGCACATTCACATAACCAACCTAAAACACAGGTAGGTATTGTAATAACCTATATATTTCAAGACAGTACAAGACCACATTCTGTTGGAATGCTTCACACAGGTGACACAGGCTAGGAGGAGGGTCAGAATGACTCCACCTCCACTGTAGTAAATCTCATAGAAGAAAAGCCAAGACACTTTACCCACATACAGGCATGGTTGACAGGTCTTGAGACTCAGGTTCCTTCTTAAACAGCCACTGGAAATCTTTATCCAACCTCTCAGAAAGCACATTTTACATGGTTACGGTCTGACTCTGACCCTCATGGAAGACCCTCTCGGGACAAATTCTCAAGTGCAGACATTTATATCTTCATTTAGGAACGATAAGAAACCATGTAATTAGTATGTGTGCACACTATGTAAATCAAGGACAATAACAAATGAAGCTGTTGGTAGTGACATAAACAATATCAACTACACTTCTGTGACAGCAAGGTATTTTCCTGGGACCCAAACCTAATGCTAATACAATACATCAGCAAAGGCTAAAATAAATTTCCTTTTTAATTGTATTACCTTCCAACCTTCCTACCATGACCTATTCATCTAAAAAACATCTAGAGACCATTTAGATTTCAATGTTGCAGTACACACCTCTTCTCACCAGCTCATTCTGAGCAGGGGAGACAGGAGAGAGATTAAAAAATAACTCAGCGATAAAAATAAACTAAAGAAAGCAAGCATATTAAGAGCAGAGGTGCTGTTTTATGAAGACATTTTCTTACCTCCTTCTGTAGTTCCTCACACAATTCTCATAGTAATTGACCTCACTAAGAAGAGTAATACAGTTAGAGCAGGGTAGAAATGAGAGTCAAGGCATTTTTAGGACATACAATGTCCCTTGCCTTTAGTTATAACATGTCAGACCCTCACTTCATGAAAGAATGAGTAACACCTACAAGACTTTCTGTATTCTGCCCTGGTGGTAGATGAAACAGTAGAGGAATTACAACACTGCCATAGCTTTATCACCTGAGTTTCACAGATTATGGGTATACACAGGTTCCCTGAATGTGTTGTGCTGTGTCCAATCCCATGCCAAGAGTTGAACAAATACAAAAATCACCTGCATATCTCTCGTGCATTCTTATAAATATTAGGCAAGAGCAACTGGTAAGCAAACCTCACACACTAATGGTCCAAGATGACTTTCAATTTACCAGTATTTATTAGTACATGCAGGATATAATGAACATTAACTCAACAGGGTTTAAGCTGTTTGGTCGGATTGCATTAATGGCATAGTGGCCTGCTTGGCCTAGGAAGATGGCCGCAGTGACATTGAACTCCTGGCCCTTTCACCGACATCCTGCCTAATCATGTGCTTGTTCGCCCATATCTATCACGCTTCTTGCCCTCTTTGAGCAAAGTTGCGACTTCTGGAACTGGGGCGCTCAAGGAGGAGCGATGGTGGAGGCCTTGTCACGCGCTACAGGGAGCACTGGTGGTGTGGCCATTTCAGCCTACTGGGATTGGTGTGGAGGTGCCCAAAGCTGGGCCTTGTGAGGTGCGGCTGTGCTCTGTTGCTAGGTGGCCAATAATTCCTGGTAGGGCTGCGGTGCAGCGATTCTGCCTGACCCCCCCTGGATGGCGCTGACATTGAGGTTGAGGAGCCCTGAGGCGTCCACTGGGCAGCTGGAGGGGGGTCGCGGCCTTCTGGGCCTAAAGCGCTCTCCTGGGAGGCAATTGACACACTGAGTGACCAGTGCGACTGCACTCCAAGGCAGAGAGAAGCTGGCCCCTTGGGGCACTAGGAGGATTCACGATTGATCCTGTGCAGGAGGCAGTTTGTTACTTTGTCCCCAGCGCCGGGGTGGGTGTAGAGAGGGAGAGGCCCATTTGGCACAGTGAGGTCCATTTTGCGAGGAATACATCTCCTCTGCCCCTGTTTTTGAGTGCCTACCTGTTCATCGTGAGCAAGGGAGTCTGGGGACTCCACCGGCTTATTCCCAGCCTTCTGGTGGCCTGTATTTGAGGCCTGCCAACTGATGGCCTGCTGCAGAGCTCCGGGGCCCGGACTGAGCCGCTCGTTGCTTGCAACCAGTCCAGGAGAGGGCTATGGGGAGGGGGGTCCTAACCCAGTGGAGATTGCTCGATTCTGTGGGATGGACTCGGGCCCTGCTTGTCCCTGGTTGACTTGTGGGGGGGTCCGACTGCATGCTTTGTGGTGTTGAGGACTCCTGGTGGACGCCAGGGCCACGGCTTGCGCCACCGGACCCTGGACTGGTGCAGTGAATCCTGCTGAACCCCATGCATGGTATACTGAAGTCCCCTGGGGCAGGTGAGGAGTGGTGCTTGGGTGAGCTGCAGCAGAGACCTTGGATAAACGTGGAGTGGACCATCTGTGTCCCTGAACCAGGTGAGCACACTGGGTGGTGAGAGCAGGGGTGCCCAGGCAACAGTCACATGTGTCAGTTGGTGTAGAGCAAAGCCCTGAGAAATGGGGGGGTTGAGAGGAGCTCCCTGGTCAGGGGGCTAGTGCGATATAGACAGCTGGCAGGGATTTGTCTCCCGGAGTGGAGTTGCAGTAGCTATCGCGCCCCAGAGCTTGTGGGAACCCATGCTGCTCAGCGAGACGGGGGCCCTGTGGTGCCATGTGGAAGGAGAAGAAAGTTAGGACACACTCTACTTACACCATACCACACCAGCAATCTCAGTGGATCATGCGGCATGGAGGAGCGGACTCGGCTGGTGGGCCCCCGGGGGATGATCCTGAGCCCTCCAGTGCGGAAAAGTTAGCAGCTCCTCAGGGTTCTCGTATGGTGAGAGATTGTTTAGAAAGATGTACATCTACTGCAAGCAAATTTTAGGAAGGTGGCATATAAGGTCACTACTGAAGTGAATAATATTGCGGACCTCCAGGGGAAAGACACCAGTCTCAAGTGAACACCCTCACTATTGGTGTACGTGGAAGGATGCACACTTCATAGCAATATTTGTGTGCTGGAATTCCCTGAGAGAGTGGAGGGAGCCTCAGAGGAGATATTCATTGAGGACTGGGTGAGGTGACAGCCCTGTCCGAGGGGCCTGTTGGAGTTTTAGTTGTGGAGTGGATGCATAGAGTGTTGGTGAACCCCCACCACCAGGTACCCCACCAAGGACCATCATTGCAAGGTTATTGATCTATTGAGACAAAGACAGTGTCTTGAGAGCAGCCAGGGAACAGTTGGCGTCAATGTTCAAAAACTGTAAAATAGCTATCTACCCTGACTACACCATGGAAAGTGCAGGAGCGCCATAAATTATTTCTGGCAGTCAATTTAAAGTTGAGAGTCATGCAACTAAAATACGGGCTCCTACACCCTTTGAAACTGAGGCTGGGCACAATTTTTCAGCGCCCAGAAGAAGTCTCGGGTGGCTGGAAATCTGGGTCAAAGCTGCACTGCCTCACTCTCGTGGGGCCCTGGTGCCGATCTCCAGGCTTGGCCACAGCCTGAGCACGCGCAAGGTGTGCCTGTGGGGGCTGATCCCGCGGATACTCACAGAGTGATAATTCAGGATGATGGTACTGCACAGATCGCGGGAGTCAGGTGAGCCTGGTAGGTGGGTCGGCTCCCCTGCCTGGGGCTAGATTTGAGCTTGCTGAATGAGGTTAGGTTGATGACTTGGTCCCGGACACGTTGTGCATGGTCATACTGTTAAACTGAACCTTCTAAATATGATGGCCAGTATTGCGCTCCCTGTATATGTTGGTTCGGTAGAACGGTGGCATAAGGTAAGCTTGTGTGCTGTGTATGATGTTTTTTGCTTGATAGGAGGTGGTTTATGAATGCTCTGCAGTGCACGCTATCTTTAGTCAGGAGGGGCCTGGACAGTGGGGCTAGCCCCAGATATTTGAGGTTTGTGTTGGGTACTGATATTACAATTCCACTTGATGGATGCGATGAGTGAAAAGGTTGGGAGACGAGATGATTGGGGCCCGTCCCTGTTTGACGGGGAGGGATGAAGTGCGGGTCCCGGCACTTGTTAAGGTGGGCTTATGTAGACCTTATGTTTGTCCATGGGTGGAGGGGTGTTTGATAATGGTTTTTATTGGTTGTTGTTGAATATGTTAACGCAGCATGGAGGGATCTTCATAATGCACAGGAGACTGGCAGAGGTTGGTGGATTCTGGTAGAAGATGAAGTGGATAGTTATCGTGTCATCACTTGGAACGTCCAAGGGCAGAGGACCTATATAAAGAGGTATAGGGTTATACCCTATTTAAAAAGCCATACAATTAGCATAGTCTGCCTACAGGAGATGTATTTGGAGGTTGCTGGGGCTGAGCTGTTGCCTCAGAGGTGGAGGGGCCAGCTCTAGCATGTCTCCTACATATTTGGAGTTCCCGAGAATCAGGGAAGTAGCAGCAAAGAATTGGATGCTGGACTTGAGCTTGAAGAACTGTACTGAGCCCTGTGTTTGCTCATGCGGTCTTAGGCTCGGGTTCCTAGCAGAGTTCTACCAGGAATTTTCAGTGTTGATCACCCAGGGCCTCTTTGAGATTTCTTGGAGCACAAACGGAAGGGGGTGCTGGCGTCCTCAATGCGGGAAGGGGAGATCTGCATGTTGCCCGAGATGGAAGGGAATAGAAGTGATACGACTGAATACAGACCCCTCACTATGGTTAATTCTGATGTTAAAATCCTGTGCAATTTTCTGGCTAAAAGAATCAGGTGATGTCAGGACTGGTAGCTGAAGACCAATGCAAGTTCATACCCGGCTGCAGCATTGGAATGAATCTTAGGTGTTTGCCACATATTATGCATGAGGTTGAAAGTAGCTGTAAGGAAATGACTTTTGTTTCAATCGTTTGGAGAAAGTTTTTGATGTAGTGGTATGGGTTTACCTGTTGAAGGATCTACAGATTATGGGGTTTGTCCCCCAGGTTCTGGATTGGGTAAAACTGCTTTATTCTGAGTCGAGTGCCAGGGTTTGAGTGCGTAGGTGTAGGTCTGTCAGGTGGGATCTGGGCAGAGGGATACGGCATGGATGTCCCCCTCCCCACTTTTCTTTGGTCTTACGATGGAGCCTCCTGCGGTGTGGGCATGGCTGGAGCACAATGTGCTTTTTTACCTCAGGGCCCCTGAAGACTCTGCGGATCCTGCTCCGTTTAATTGAGGAGTTTGGGGCCATCTTAGGCTGCTTATTAACTGTAGAAAGTCCCTGTTGCTCCTTCTTGCTGCCCTGTTGGGGTCCCCAGTGGGTCAGCTGCCTGATATTAAGTGACTGAGGGAATTGGACCACTTTCACTACTTAGGTATCATGGTGGCGCACTCGCGGAACAAGCAATTTAATCTTATTATTGTCAGGGTGACCGATTTGTTGCGCACGTCGGTCACATTCTGGAATGCACTGCCCCTGTCATTGATGGGCGGGGTGGCAAAATCTAATATGGTGCTTCTACCGTTGAGTCTATATGTGGTGCAAAATTCCCGTTGTCCATTACCCGCTGAGGTGTTTCAGAAGCTGGACTTCATTTTGAATTCGCTCAATTGGGCAGTAGGGGGGCATTGTCCACCCTGACTCACCATTATGAGGGGGGGGGGGTCTGGAGGTGTAGCGGTTGAAGTTTTATTATTATGACATGCAAATGCAACATGTGGCAAGATGGCTTGAGAATGGGTCGAGTTATGAGAAATTTATGTTGATGGGAGTGAAGATATTCTGGCTTTGTTGATGGAGCGCGATGATGTGTCTCCTGACTCACCATACGAGGTCCGGCAGATAGCACATATTTGGCAGAAGCTAGTAAGAGTTGTACTTTGTAGGGTCCCCTTTCATAGGGAATTACAGGTCAGACACATGGCTGACTACATGACCTTTCAGGCCTGGAAGGAGGGTGGATATGAAACACTTGGGACTTGTACCCAAAGAACATTTTATTACATTTGAGGATGCATGGGGCGAGTTTGGGTTAGGCCCAAGGTATTTCCGGCACTATGCACTATACCGGTCTGTCCGATCTGGACAGGGGTACCTGGCACACCTTTCTGGTAGTGCCGGTGCCCTCCTGCACATTGGGAATCCTTTTGACCTGCGGGTCTGGTCGGCCCTTAGTATCTCTATTTTTCAAAGCAATGGTGACTGATGCTGTGGAGTGCCCAAAACAGGCTCGGGTGACATGGAAGGCTAATCTGGGAGTGCCACTGATGGACATGGACTGGCATATGTCCTTTCGCCAAAACAGTATCTAGCAATGCTCGATTCAAGGTGATCAACTACAATTTCCTGCATCACATTTACATGAGCCCTCCCCCCCCTCTGAAGTTACATAAAATATCCCTGGCCTGGTGGGACACCTGTCTTCGTTGTGGGAGTCCTTTGACTGATTTCCTACTCTTGGCCCGGGGGGTATCAGACAGCGCAGGATGTTTGGCTGCAGGTAGTTGAAAAACTAGTGCACACCACCTTTTTGCAGTGTTCCCTCACCACTTATACATGTGTATTGGGCAATATAGGCAGGCCTAAGGGGCGCAAGTTAGCATACAAATACCTCCAGCTCTCATTGATCCTCACCCGCCACAGGGTTGTCTTAACATGGATGGGTCAACATGCCCCAGAGCCTGAGAGATGGTGTAGGAACTTTGAGGAATGGGCACTAGCTGAAGAGATTCATATAAAACTCAGTAGGAGGGATGAGAAAGTAGAGGATGATGTACCATTATGGAGGGCCCTGGGAGACAGGTCTCTGTATAATGGGGACGTTTCCTTGAGTGCTCTATCAACTGATATGTAAAATTAAGCCACAAGTAGATTTGGGACAGCCGAAAGGCGTACTACATGATTTGGGCAAGATGGCTGCTTGTTTCTGCACAGACCAATATCTGCCCGTGTGGACAGCTGTTGTTGCATATACTGATGTGATTATGTTCTTTTCCAGACACGCAGGTTTTAAAAAAAAGACAAAGTGGCAAATCCTCTTCTGGTTCAGAGCCACCTCACTGTAAGTGTTCAGATTTCAGTTTGTTTTTAAATGAGACTTGCCAGTGCACTGTCTGTGCGACACATTACCAATTTCATTACAAGACCGGAGGCTACAGTTATGGAATAACCTTTGATTGCTGCTCCAACATGCAGCACTTTAAAGAAAATTACACAAATACATCATAAAGCATTGAATCCGTTTTAGAACCTTCAAACAGGATATAAGTCCTAGACACACAATCACAATCACATTCCTCTTTTATTTTCTGCTTCTAACAGACAAGTACATCCTTTCTTTTCTTGCATTTACAGCTTGATTTACTGTGTTTTTTCTTTTATTCGTGTAACTGTTCCAAATTATGGATTGATCGTTGTTTCCCTTTTATGACATTTTATCACTTTTTCAATACAAAAGAAAGACTATATAATGTGATATAATGGATGTTTTACCGACAGCCATGTAATCCCTTCAGGGTAATTTGGGACTTTGTCCAGTCGTTAACTGCATGCTTACTGCTCTGAAGCATGAATTGTCACTTGCTAAAATTAAAAGCCCTGCTCTTCTCGGTGCAGCTCTCGATGTACACTCTAATCTAATTGACTTGAAAGATTCTGGATGCTAAAGTCGGACCTGACAGCTCACAAGGTGCCACTGTGTGTCACACAATATGGGCTCCTTCCACATGGTCTCCCAGTGAGGAACCAATAACACACATGGGCACACAATTAGCTAGAAATCCCTGCAGAGAGCAGGTTTTCAGCCAATTTTTTGGAGGTTTAGCTTAGCCGATGTCCATTATGAGGTGTTAAACCTCCCCAGGTCATCAGCAGCATCCTCAAAAGCTTTTTTTTTTTTTTTTTTTTTATAGGCGAGCTGAGTGTCATGAGAGGGGTGGAGGCTTAGCATGGGAAGAAGGGTTGTGGATTTGGAAGTGTCTGGGCAGTGCTCAGCATTAACCACATCAATGCTGATGGTATTCCCCTCCTGTGCTGAGATTTGATCATTCCCATGTTTCATGATGAGCTGGGCTCGTCATGAGCGTGCGAGGAGGCTACCTCATGACGAGCCCAGCTCGTCATGAGCGTGGAAGGGGTTAAACCCCACCCTCTTCATGGCCATGCCCTTCCTCACACAATGAAAAAACTTCACAAAATTTCAGAGACAGAGTTAAAAAACTGTTTACTGCAGTGACCCACGCTTAGGGGTTAGTTTGCCCACACACCCCATAACAGTAGCTGTGCAAGGGTGTGTCCGACACTGAGCTTTGGGACGAATTGTTGGATTTCTTGGGCTGATTAAGCGGTGGAGACGCACCTGATCGTGTTGCAGATGCTGGGCACCACCGCATTGCCAAACTGACACGTTCAAGCATTTGAATAAACTTAAATGAGCTGATACTGCTCATAGAAAGGGGACTACATCTGACAGCCATTTTTAATTGGGCCTAACTTGCATGGTAATGGGTACTGTTTCAAGAATGAGTGACCATAGTAATCAGCTTTGTAGTATAGAATCCCCCTGGGCTCGAATCTCACTGCGTGGGAGTTCTGTGCCAGGGATTCCAACTTTGTCAGTTGGCGTCTCCTTGATGTTCCTGGTGGCTGCTCTACTTGTGGCTCAGCTTATTTATGAATAAATACATGTTCAACTTACCTGGTGTACTCGTGTCATCACCACATCTCTTTTGATGACGAGTGCTGGGCCACGGAATCTAATCCACGACCAGGAGCGAAAGTTTCATCGGCTACCCCGATGAACTTTGGAGGTAGAGTGTGTTATCGTCGCTGCCAAAATTCAGAGTTTCGCTATCGTGAAAGGATCAAGATCCACGCCGTTTCGCACACTTCCTGACTCCAAATTTTGGCGGAAAGTGATTGTAAGCAGACTGCATCAGGAATCAGGTCTGTGACTAGTGAAACGCACATTAAGTGACATGGGTTCCACCAAGGAGCTATGTGGAACGCGCTGTACGTGTTTAAACATCAGCACGTTTGTGTTTCAATAGTGAAATTCAGGCAAGCTTGTCTGAGTCAAAGCATCATAGTGCGGCATGACGTCATAGTGGGCTGTTGTTCTTCGCTGTGCTGTCTCCTCCTGAAAGATTTTTTTTATCTGATTGGGCGTCACAATAAAGGGAGCGGCAAACGAAGAGGACTCACAACTGAAGGTACTGTTTTTTTTGCACATGCTCAGACTTTTAATGTGTCAAGACTGTGAGAGAAGATCTGATCCTTACATGCGATACAAGTTCAAGAATAGTGTGCAGTGTCAAAAGTTCAACACAGGGATCCTGAGCAGTGGATTATTTGTGTATCGTGCCAGCAGAATCGAACATATTTCTGGCTTGTTATTTAAGTTGTAGGTTCGCATTATATTGTTTCATTTTCCTGAGAGTACAAAAGTCTTCAATTTAACACTAATTTTTATTTTTCAACATGCAAGCTGTCAGTCCTCCTCCACCTTTTCTTGAAACGCCAGGTGATCCACCCATCAATTGAAAACAATGGTTTGATGGGTTTGAAAGTTATTTAGGTGCAATAGGTGCTAACAGGTTTAGAGCTGAACGCAGCAAAATATCTACTTTTGCACTCTTTAGGATTTGAGGGGAGGGCTATCCTGAAACACCTCGCATCTGCCTACCAACAGGTAGAATTGGCCCCTGAGTCAAAACACCTAACTGCATTTGTTTCCCGTTTTGGAACATTCCAATATGTCCGAATGCCATTTGGACTCTCTTCAGCAGCTTCTGTATTTCAATGACTCATGTCTGTTATGCTGAAGGGTAATGAGGGAATATCCGTTCTCCAAGATGATGTTCTTGTTTTTGCACCTGATAGTGTTACTCATGATACTGTTCTTAAAGAGGTCCTGTCTGGGTTCCAAGCAAACTGAGTTGTGTTGCGTAGAGACAAATGTGTATTCAGGACCAAGGAGGTTAAATACTTAGGACATACTGTCAATGAAAATGGCATTCTTCCTAAGACAAGTTTAGTCGACTCTATTATCAAGTCAAAGGTTCCTTCTGACAAAGTGGGTCTCAAGTTGTTTCTTCGACTTTGTGAATTTTATTTGCGTTTTCTACCAGATTTTGCAAGCAGGTTAAGGCCGCTGTCAAGAATGTTGATGAAAGGTGTTGCGTTTGAGTTGAGTGATGAATGTTGAAGTGTTTTCGAATGGGTCAAAAAAACAGCTTACTTCACTAAATGTACCTAAACATTATGATCCATCCCTTCATGTACCCTTACAGTTGACACCAGCAGAGTTGGTTTGGTTGCTCTTCTATCTCAGAAAAAGGAAGGGAATGTTAGAACCATTGGGTTGCCTCCAGGGTATTATCTCCATCTGAAAGTAAGTGCTCTGTTATTGAAAAGGAGTTGTTGGCATGTTGGTGGGCTGTAATAAAGTTTAGGAACTTCATTTGGGGAAGAACATTTTGTTTCCAGACCGAGCACAAACCCCTTGTCTTTATCCTTAGTGGGAAGAACATTAGGAGTTTTACACCGAAGATTGCACACATGTCCTCGAAATTACTTCAATTTGACTTTAGTGCTGAATATATTCCTGACAACAAAAATGGGTGTGCAGATTTTCTCTACCGTTCCTCTGATACTGTTGGAAAAGAATTGGACACAGAGGAGGAGGACAAGGAAGAGGTTTTTGTAGCAGCTGTGGATCTCCTTCAATTGTGTGCTTTTTCTGAAAATGATTGGTGTCAGGCACTCTGTATTGATTCTTCCATAACTCAGTTTATGACATACGTGGAGAAGGGATGGCCTAAAGAGATGAATCTTAGTTTTGAGTTCAAAACGTTCCTCCAGGTTGCTGACAAACTCACCATTGAAGATGGGTTGTTGCTCATAGGGGACAAACTAGTACCTCCTTTGTCCTTGAGAACAGCACTTGTGAAACATGCCCATGAGGGACATTTAGGTGCCACTATGACAAAGAAAAGAGTGCGTCTCCCCTTCTGTTGGCCTTCCATGGACAGAGACGTTGATGAAATTGTCAGGTCTTGTGTAATTTGTGCCAGTTGTGACAAAGCTACCGAATTGTGCACTCCTCCTCTTTCTCCGATTGAATTGCCGTCTGCACCATAGGTGAAGCTTGGGCTTGACATTGTAGGTCCTTTTCATGCACTTGACAATTCATCTAAGTTTGCTTTGGTCCTCATGGATTACTACTCTAAGTGGCCTAAGTTTAAGTTTGTGAGAGAAGTGTCTTCTAGATCTGTGGTTGAGTTTCTTAATGAGATTTTTCTGAAGGAAGGTTTTCCTGAATTTTTAGTTACAGACAATGGCACTCAGTTCATTGCCGCTAAGGTGGAGGATGTTTTGCACACCTGTCGTGTAAAACACCTTAAGAGTTCATTGTACCACCCTCAGACCAATGGTCTAGTCGAACGTATGAACAGGGTGCTTGGAGAGTGCCATACAGTGGGCTCTTGTGTGGTGTCCATTTCTGTGAGAAGTATGCTCTGGTTTTATCACACTACTCCACATTCAACAACTGGCGTTTCATCCTTCGAGTTATTGCGTGGTCGAAGAGCAACCACTGTTTTCTGTCCTAGTTGGATGAGCAATTGGGTCAAAGGTAAACAATGGTTGGATGATAGTGTCAGGAGTTGTGTAGAGCTGACTCAAAGTAAGTAGAAAACTTATTTTAGCTCCACTAAAAAGGTCAAAGGTATTGAAATACATTTGGGTGACTGGGTCTGTGTAAAGAAGCTGGTCCATGTTAAGAAGGGTTTTTCTAAGTTCAGTTCACCAGTAAAGGTTGTGGATGTGAGAGGAGATTCAGTTAAACTTGAAAATGGACAGTGGTGGAACAAATGCTTGCTTGCATAATGCTCACCGGCACAAGACCATTCCATTGGAATGGGTGTTGGTGGTGGTAACTACAGTAGAAGTGGTATTTTATAACCAGATTGTGCGGGCCAGCCTACCTTGAGGCGTAGTGCTCGAGTTAAAAATGTTCCTTTTTGGTATAGAAAATAGATATGTTGGTATTTAGATGTTTTTAGTTTTGCTTAATTTTATATTTATCTTTGATCTTTATCTATCTTTCTTTTCCTCAGTTTGATATTTATCTTTGATTTTTTCTATCTTCTTTTTACTGGTTTCATTCTTTCTTCTTTTCCTTCTTCTGCTGTGGTTCTATGCTCTGTTCTTTTCTACATTGTATTTTCGTAATTTTTTCGGAAAGACCAATATAGTATCTTGTGCTTATTTATAGAATTCCCCTGGGCTAGAGTCTCACTGTGTGGAAGTTCTGTGCCAGGGATTCCAACTTTGTCTGTTGGTGTCTCCTTGATATTCCTGATGGCTGCTCTGCTTGTGGCTCAGCGTATTTATGAATAAATACATGCTCAACTTACCTGATGTACTTGTGTCATCACCACAAAACTTTTTTCATATGGCCAGCGCTTTTCTGGTTTCAATAGCTGTGCTCAGGGCCCCCCTGCAGTTATAACATATTATTTGTGTCTTGAAGAGCTATCAGTTCTAGAGAGGATTAGGGACAATACAACTCCTCAGGGTTTTATATCGGTAGGCCGGATTTGGGACTCTTGTAAGAGATATATTGAGCATGAATTGAGGTCTACTGTTAAGGAGGTGGTGGAAACCGCTTTGTTAAAATGGAAAAGATACTTTCCTTCAGAGGAGGATTATTTATCACTCCCTTAGGAGGATGTCCCTTCTACTTCTAAAAAGAGGTGTAAAGTGTCCTAGAAGATAGAGCATATTGATAAAACTGACATTGATGCATTACCTAGTGGTAGCCTTAGTGCTACAACAGATGATGGTGCCTGTAGTGGCAAAAAGGGAAAGGATACCTTAGCTTGGCATTTGGAGGTGTAGTCCAAAACGGCATGAAAAGAAGGAGTGACCTTGATGGCACAAAAGATGGACTCCTCTGGTTCAGAAGAGAAAGCATATGAGACCAAGGACTTCGACTCTAATGAATATGTTTTTAACCCACAGGAGGGTTTGGACTTATTTGAGAGCCTTGATGAGAATTTGAATTGTACCTCAAACTCAAAAGGAATTGAAGATCCTTTTGGTTGTGATATGTGTGATCCCAATACTATCAAACACCCTTGCAGCTTGGAGTGGTAGTCTATGGAACATGTTACGAAGTTCATTCAATTTTGGGTTAGAAAATTCTTAGGCAAAGACACTCACAACTTGATATGGGAAGATTGTCCAAGGCCGTCTATTGGGGACAAAGCTTGTACTAACCCTAATCTTGACCCAGAACTGATAACATTCATCTTTAAGTTTGGGAAAGACCCCCGAAAGGAGATTGGACGTTGCCTGAAGGAATGGCAGGATAGACTTCTGGATGTGTTTCGACAATTGTCTGTTGTTTTAGACATGGATGAAAAAGCTAGGTGTGACAGTACGAGAGTTGATGCAGAACTCTTGAGAGGCTGGACCCAACATGCTTTATGTATGTTTGGGAATACTAACGCATGCCTGGTAAAAGAGAGAAGAAAAGCTGTCCTTATGATGATGAATCCCAAGTTGGCAGACTTACCAAATAGAGCAGATGTGGGTGAACCAGACAGGCTTACTTTTTGGAGAGAGTTTTGTTGAGTTAATAGGAAAGTATTTCTCCACCTTCACTGCTTTCAGCAAGGCCCAAATGAATATGAGGTGTGTTTTCAGTTCAAGAGTTTTAAAAGGTCTGACAGGAGGGAACCGGCTGTTGGGCATGGAGTCCAAAGGTCCCACTATTAATATCAGGAAGCTAGAAGCTATGGAAGGAACTAGTGTTCTAACATGGGCTTCTTCCTACAAAGAGGGAGAACTTTGTGATATCCTGAAGGCAGGATAAGATCTCAAGGTTCAGGAGGACAAGGTGAGTCTGAACAGTCCAATAGTTTTTCCCATGTAAAGGTTGTGGAAAGACACAGTGTTTTATTCACAACTAGGAAAAAATTACAAGAAACACTTGGATATTGGAAACCATAGGCATCGTCAAAATAGAGTTTTGGTGGTCCCCTTTTCAGAACATCCAACCAAGAGAATATTTTGTGGACTTAGAAAATATGGCTTTGATAGATTCAGAGGTTTCCAAACTGTTATTCAAAGGAGCAATTACATGAGTTGCAGAGTCAGAGATGGGAAACAGTTTTAGGAGTAGTCTTCCTTGTAAAAAAAGACAACGGTTGGCACCCTGTAATAAATCAGAAGGATTTAAACACATTCCTACTATACAGGCATTTCAAGATGGAGAGGATCCGTCTTTCAAGGGACATTTTACAGGAAAGAGATTGCTTGGTAAATTTGGATTTGGAGGACGCATATTTTATAACACCTATGGAAAAAACCTCTCAGAGATATTTACGGTTTAGGTGGAGAAGCATTCTGTATAATTTTTTGGTTTATCCTCAGCTCCTTGGTGTTTTACCAAGATAATGAATCCAATAGTAGCCTTCCTCAGAGAAAGAGGTGTCTGATTGATAATCTATTTGGACGACATATTGTTGATGTCTCAGAAGAGGGAGGAACTGCAAAGGCATGTTGATCGGACAAGAGACTTTTTGGAGAATCTAGGTTTTAAAATAAATGTGGAAAAGTGTATTTTGGTCCCTGCACAACCTAGAATTGTGGGGTTTTCAGCTATCTCAGTTGCTCCTCCCTCAGAATAAGATTTAAAATAATTAAAAAGGAAGTGAAATCTGTTTTGGTAAAGAATATGGTGACTTTGAGAGATTTAGCAAGCACACTTGGTTTTTTATCATCTTCAATTCAAGCAATATCCCTGGGTCCACTACATTACAGAACTCTTCAGAGACTGAAGAGCTAGGATCTGAGGAAAGTATTGTGGTTCAGATCCAGTCTCATTATCTGTTGATGCTCAAGAAGATCTAGAATGGTGGTTAGACATTCTGGGGATCTCAAATGGTAAAGCCATTTTTGGACATGCCCCTGAGTTTTTCTTGCAGTCAGATGCTAGCAACCTTGGTTGGGGAGTGTGCTTTAATGAGATGGAAACTGGGGGAAATGGTCCAGGGAGGAGCAATGCGTGTGCAGAAATTGTTTACAAATGTTAGCTAACTTGAACACACTGATGAGTCTCAGGATTGTTCTACCAAACAATGTAGTCCTGAATCGCTTGGACAATTTTACAGCCTTTTTGTACATAAACAGCTCAGAAGGCTCAAAATTAAAAACAATTGGAGGATTTGGCCAAACACATATGGTATTTTTGTTAGGAGCACACAATCCTTTTGAGGGCAGAATATATTCCAGGTCAGAAGAATGTTAGAACAGATTGACATTCCAGGTACCTCAGGGATTTCAGCAATTGAAAGTGGAACCCAGTTTATTTCAGAATTATCCAGAGGTAATGGGGACCAATGCAAGAGGATGTGTTTGTGAGCAGGCTGACGTTTTATGTGCCCAGGTATTTCAGCTGGAAGCCAGATCCTGGAGTAGCTGTAGTAGATGCCTTTCTTCAAGACTGGGGAAGGACTGGATTTATTCTTCGCAGTTCTGAATGATCCAGAGGGTGTTGCTGAAGGTTCAGATAGAGAGATGCAGAACTCTTCTGGTTACTCCATTTTGGAGTTCTCAAGTTTGGTTCTCAGATGTGATGATATTTGCAGCAGAGATACCCCATTTAGTTCCAGTTACAAGGTCTTTTGGTAGATTCAGAGAGAGAGGAGCACAACTTAGTTTTAGAAGGGAGTGTGAACCTTCTTTTTTGGAAGATTTCAGGGATAACAGCAGATATTTCGGCCTTTCATGAAAAGATAGGGACTTATTGGATGAATCATGGGCTCTGGGTACCAGAAAATGGCACAGGGGAGTGTGGAAGAAATGGTATAGTTGGTCCATGGGAAGGAATTTCGATCCTCTGGAGGCTCCTGTAGCGAAAGTAGCAAATTATCTGGCTGACTTGTTGAACTCGGGTCTTTCTTAGAGAAGAATTAATTGCTTTAGATTAGCTGTGTCAACAGGACATGCTTTGGTACATAATTTTGCATTAGGAAGTGATCCTTTGGTGTCTAGAGTCATGAAAGGAATTAAACTTAGGAGACCTCCTAGGGCTTGTAATGACTCTTTGTGGGACATAGGATTGATTTAACAAAATGTCATATCATGGCCAGGTAATGTTTATGTTTCTTTGAGGCAGATATCTCTGAAGCTGACAACTTTACTTTGCTTGATTTCTTTTAGAAGTATTTCAGATGGTAAGGCTTTGGAGATATGGAATAGGTATTACTCTCCAGAAGGGATACACTTTGATGCTTGGAAAAGAACTACGACCATGTCTGAGACTATTTTTTATCCACATTTTCATAAACGTGATACGTTGTGTGTAGTGTATTGCACGAAAGAGTATGAACACAATTTTTTATGATTCAGACCGGATTGGGAGTCACAGTTGTTACTCTCCTATGTGAAGCCCTATTAAAGTGTTTTTGAGAAAAGTTATGAGAGAGGCTTTAGCTCACTCCTCTAGGGGTGCAATGGCATGTAACGTTTTTTTGGGCTTGGTGAAACTCTTGCTGAGATTCTGAAGGTGGTAGACTGGTCGAATGCAAATGTCTTTGCAAAATTATTTTTAAGACCTGTGGAGCATGTGAGCAGTCTGGCACTGGATGGCTTTAAACATGCAGGCAGCCTCCAGTCTTGTAATGAAATGTCGATTCTCCAATTAACATGCAGTGAGAATCTTGATCTCATTAAAGATAACAGAGGCTAACATTATCCTTCCCTCATCTCCCAGTGTATATTAATAATTAGGTACCACTAGTAAGTATATGTTTTTTCTTGGTGTAAATATCCTGATAAACATATTATTAAGTATGCGTTACAGTTTTCTTAAAACATGTTTTTTATGAGGAAGTTTGTTGATTAATCCGTGTTTCATTTACAGATATTTCGCAGTAGATGTTTTGGTTCAAGATGAAGGGAGTGTCGTGTTTCATTGCAGCCTAAAAGAGGAATAACATTGTAGGTCTAGGACTTATAGCCTGTTTGAAAATTCTAACATTGATTCCATGTTTTAAGATGTATTTGTGTGCAGTTCTTTAAAATGCTGCACGTTAGGTCAGCAATAAAAAGTTATTGCATAATGTTAGCCTCTGTTGTCTGTAATGAAATAAACATTCTCTCTGCATGTTATTTAGAGAATCACAATTTTTTGCAATAGGTGAGTAGTTGGCTTTGGATTCTCTTGTCATTGGTTCTTTGATGTCTCATTCCTCCTCCTTTAAAGTGCTAGTATTCCAAACAATGAGTGACTATTTAATATCTCGAAAATGCAGTCATTCGTCATACATTCAATTAAAATTTACATATTGACATACATGCATCATGTACAGAAAAGAAACCTTTGTTGTCATTTTTCTTTCCTGAAGTTGACTAATTTCATGCTTTCAACAGTACTGAAGTGCAAGCCTTTACCACTGTCACCTTTAGTACCACCACTATTACCACCAACACCATTACTACCACCATTAACACAACTACTATTATTACCACTACCACTATCACCACCAACACCACAGCATTTCTTCATGCCTGTGTTTGCATACCACATGATGGCTAAACATATTGGTTTTGTCAATGAACATTTTCCTTTGGCATTTTTTAAAGATAAACAGCATGACTCCTTCTGTGCTGCAAATTCTCCCTCCCACTGTCCTACGTCAAGAAATACTGTCCTCACATATGCACTGCTTCATTGTTTATGTTGACAGCGACCAGGACTGTGGAAGGGACTTCCCTGGGCTACACAAGGCTTCTCTGTATGCTCCTGCATGCAAGGTTGCTACACATTAAATTTAAAATGTGATTGTGCCTTCATGTCATACCTAAAGTAAGCCAAACATGGCATATGGACTTTCCTACCATCACAAAAGGTTGCTGTGATATTAGGCTCCATTTCCCCTTATAGTAAATAATAAAACAGATGGCAAGATTGCTCAGTGAATTACACTTGACTAGACAAATGCAACAAAACTCTTGTGAATCAAAACCACTGGTTTTCAACCAGAACGTATCCTTAGTGCAGCATTCTAGACCTCTAACCCTCTATAAATCTCAGTGACATCACATTAGGACAGGTGTTGTGTGCATTTATGTGCATGTGCAGATACGCACATGCACAGACACAGACACCACCACCACCACGTCTGTGTTTCAGAGAAAGGGATCCATTACTGCTACCTGAATGTTATCTCTTCTGTATCTGATGTGTGAACATAAACTTAAAAACATCTTTTCAGGAGAAAAAACGAGGAAAAAAACACCATTCCCAATGCTTTTTAAATTAATTTTAAGTAGAAGGTACATTTTGTCAAACAAAGACAAGCAAAAGAATCCTTGTGTTAATACACATACATTATTATAAATAATATTTTCATATGTTGTGTTATGCATTGCACAGACCCCTAGTTTCTGTAAACCTTTAAAAAACACCATTGAACAGGATTTTAACAACCATTATACCATGAAATTTCCTTGAAAATTATTTTCCTTGAAACACATGAATGTACATGATAATTTCATATGTTGTATTATACATTGCACAAATACCTAGTTTCTAAAAAAAATTCAAAAACACAACTGAACACGATTTTAGAAGAAAACATCATAGAAAATTATTTTCCTTGAGACATAGCACCAAAAACTGTAGATTGATCATAGTAATTAAATACATACAATAGCAATACACAGGTTCCAAGGGCCAGATGTACGGCCATTTAATTTAGCGAACCTCTAATTGCGATATTTTGCAAGTCGCAATTAGGGATGTATGCAATGTACTAATGTGTCTCAGACACATTTAGCCATTCCCAATGGGGTCAAAAAGGGCCTAACTCATCAACTCAGCAATATTCATGAAGTAGGTCGCAATTTGCGACCCATTGGGAATGGCCTGTTATCACAGGTATGGTGGCCTGCTGGAGTGAGCTGACCACCATATCTGTGATTGCTTTTTAAATAAAGCATTTTTTTTAAATAGAGACTGTTTTCCTTAAAGGAAAACAGGATGCATTTAAAAAAGAGAAATGAAAAGTTTCCTTTTCATTTTGTAAGAGCAGGCAGTGGTCTGTCGGACCACTGCCTGCTCTTAAACAATGTTTGTACCCACAGTCACAAAGGGGATGGGGTCCCTTCCCGTTTGTGTATGGGTTACCAACTCCTTCACGGAGTCAGAAAAATATGAATGTTATGCGACCACATTCCGCTCGCAAAAAATTCATCCATCCACCTGTGACTCACTATTAGGAAGGTATGCAGTTAAAATAGCCCTTCCTAAAACCGACTTGAAAATCCTATTCAGTCGGTAATAGGTTACTGACCCGCAAAATAGGGTTAGTACATTGCAAAACGCTCTTTATCGGTTGCAAACGGCCCAATTCTCCATTTGTGACCAATAAAACTGGTCGTACATCTGGCCCAAAAGAACAAACAACATCCTCACCCAGACATTATTAAATCTCACTATCCCCAAACTTAATGCCATTTTATTCTGTTTTATTCTGTTTTCCCAAATTGCATGATTGCACAATCTATTTAATTTACCAGTAATCCCATTGCAAATATCAAAGAGATTTTCCATTTGCCTTACTCTCGTCATTTTCCTGAACCAATCTGGTGCAGAGGGAATTAGTTTAGTCAGTCACGGCCGGTGACGGTAAGCGTGGTGAGAAGGGCGTTCCAGGGGGGTTATTGACAGATGTCAGAATAGGATTTATTTTATTTTCCCTATTCCATCGCCTGTCGACTTACCCCCTCCTCCGCCCTGCCCCAACCCCACCACGCCTCACCACACTCACCTGCACCCGCCACCACCGAGTTTAGTCCTCCACCTTTGTAATAATAATGTTCGAGCAACTAACATTGAAATATACATTCTTTTTTGATGTCCTAATTATATCTGTCATGAAGGATACTACCCTCATAATGCGAGCATAGGGCCAGGAGAGATTTGAATCTGCAGATAGGTTTCTAAAAATTTAAAAATTAAAACGAAAAAATGTTTCAATTTAGTGCAATACCTTCTCATGTGGTATCAGACTGCATTGCTGATAGATTTTCATCTAAACCCATGAACTGAATATTCTGGATTGATTTTAGTGAAGAACTGCAGCATCCAATAACATAATGACTGAGTAAAATTGCATTCCTTGAAAATTGGCCCTCCCTTAGCCCAGAGAAGTTTAATTCATTAATTTTACTCTATCTATCTCGAGTTACGAAAATGTCTTCCTCAATCGCCCACTTATTCGCCATTTTTTGGAAGACATTGACTTTTTGTATACCTGTAGGGAATTATTTCTTTGAAGCAGGATGTTCCATTAAGTTCATAACTGATTCCTTATTTGTTTATATCACAGTAACATTGATTGCTTTTAACACAACATGTTTTATTACTATTGTAGCCAATGTTTATAGCTGGTATTTGCAATCTCAAAATTGTGCCAGGTTTTCCAACTATCCCATCTTAAAAAAACCATCTTGTTATAATAGCCTGATCTATGTCACCACCATTTTCTCCCCTAAGTAATCCAGATGAGATGTCGAGTTAATATAGAGAATGGGGAAACTTTTATAAAACTGAGTTTTCCTTTAAAAAGCCATTGTACTGTTTTTGTTCAATTATTGATAGAGGACTTAATCTTAAAATATCTTTCATATTATTCTGTTTTAACATTGTGTACATCAGATTATTTATGATTATGTACATTGTATGCAACCTCCTAAATCTGAATGCCTAATGTGCAAAATGTGCATAATAATATTTTTTCAAAATGGGAAGTGCTAGGCCTTCTTCCTCCACACGTCTATATAAAGTTCTTAGTGCAAGTCTAGGTTTGGAATCTCGGCATATAAATGTTGAAATCATTGACTCACTTTCCTTTAAAAAAGTTGAATTAAAAACACATAGTTTTGCAAAAAAAGAAAAATGAAAATGTTCCCCTGCATTATTATATATATTCTGTATGAACCATGTGCTCTTGGATGGAAACCCACAGTTCTCTAAAATACAAAAAAGAGTCTGGGGTGGTCTTCCCCCAAACCTTTTGCCTGCTTACCTCCAATGTTGCTGTATTTGTGTTTGTTGGTCTTAGGACTTGTGCATTTTACCACTGATAACCAGTGCTTACATGTTTGTGCTCACTTCCCTAAACATGGTTTGAATTACGTCTCCACCATTGCCATATTTAATTTACCTACAAGTTAATAGGAAAGTGCACTACATGTGCCCAGGGCCATTAAATTAAATGCTACTAGTGGGCCTGCAGCACTGATTATGCCACCCTCTTAAATAACCCTATAAACATGTCACAGGCCTACCACTACAGAGCCTGTGTTTGCAGTTTACACTGTTATGTCAAGTTGAAATTTAAAATTATTGCTAAGCCTTAAACCTCCCGTTTACTATACATACGGGCACCCCAAAGGTAGGTTCTAGGTAGCCCATTGGGCATGGTGCTATGTAATTAAAAGGTAGGACACGTATTTTATGTTTTACATGTCCTGGTAGTGAAAAACACCAACATTCATTTTTCACTTCTGTGAGGGCTACCCCTCTCGTAGTATAACATTGGGAATTCCTTATTAGACTTGATAAGCTGTAAATCCTAATTGAGAGGGAATAGATCAGTCATGTTTAAAACCTATGGAATTGTAATGATAAATCCTCTTTAATGGTAAAGTCGAATTTATCATTACATTTTGAAAATGGCACTTTTAGTAAGCTGACATTTTCCTGCTGTCAATCAATCAATCAATCAATCAATCATTTGTAGAGCGTGCTACATACCCGTGAGGGTCTCAAGGCGCTGGGGAGAGGGGGTGGGGGGGAGGAGGCGGGCTGCTATTGGTTGAAAAACCAGGTCTTGAGAAGTCTTCTGAAGGCCAGCAGGTCCTGGGTCAGTCGAGGGTCGGTAGGGAGAGTGTTACAGGTCTTGGCGGTGAGGTAGGAGAAGGATCTGCCGCCGGCGGTGGTTTTCCTGATGCGTGGAACTGTGACGAGGGGGAGGTTGGCTGAGCGGAGGCTGAGGGTGGGGGTGTAGAAGCTGAGTCGACCGTTGAGGTATGCTGGTCCCGCGTTGTGTGGGGCTTTGTGAGCGTGGATGAGGAGTTTGAAGGTGATCCTCTTGTTTACGGGGAGCCGATGCAGGTCTCTCAGGTGGGGTGTGATGTGGCTGCATCGGGTATGTCGAGGACCAGTCGTGCCGAGGCGTTCTGGATGCGTTGCAGCTGTCTCAAGAGCCTGGTTGTTGTTCCCGCGTAGAGGGCGTTCCCGTAGTCCAATCTGCTGGCGACAAGGGCCTGGGTGACGGTTTTTCTCATGTCGGAGGAGATACACTTGAAGATCCTGTGGAGCATTCGGAGGGTGTTGAAGCAGGAAGCGGAGACGGCGTTGACCTGCTTGGTCATGGAGAGGGTGGAGTCGAGGATGACCCCCAGGTTGCGTGCGTGGTCGGTGGGCTCTGGGGCTGTTCCTAGCGATGTAGGCCACCTTGCGGTGAAAGAAGGTGGCCAGTGAGTCGCACAGGTCTTGCGATGGGGGAATGTCGTTAGTTTTGGAGCTGGGTTTGGAGAGTTCTTTCACAATGTTGAAGAGCTCTTTGCTGTTGTATGCGTTGCTGTCTAGGCGGTCCTTGAATGCGGTCCTCTTGGAGGTCCTGATGAGTTGGTGGTGTCTGCGGGTGGCGTTCTTGTGGGCTGTGTAGTTGTCTGGTGTTCGGTCGCGGAGCCAGTTCTTCTCCAGCTTCCGACAGGTGCGCTTGGAGGTCCGAAGGTCTTTGGTGAACCATGTGGCTTTCTTGTTGGTGTGATTGGTGGTGGGGGTCCTGAGTGGGGCGAGGGTGTTGGCGCAGTCGTTGATCCACTGTTTGAGGTTGATGGCACGGTGTTGGGGTCGGTGGGGTCGGCAGGTGGTCCCCAGGCGAGGGTGGTGGTCAGTTGGTCCTCGGTGACCTTACCCCAGCAGCGGCATGGCATCTGTTGAGTGCGGTGGTGTGTGGTGGGTTTCCTGAAGGTAAAGTGGACGCATCTGTGGTCGGTCCAGTGGGGTTCAGTGGTGTGGTTGAAGGAGACATGGTGACTTGCGGAGAAGATGGGGTCCAGTGTGTCCAGCGGCATGGGTGGGTGTCGTCACAAGCTGTTTGAGTCCGAGGTTGGCGAGATTGTCGATCAGGGCGGTGGTGTTGGTGTCATTGTTGTTCTCGAGGTGGAAGTTCAGGTCCCCGAGGAGGATGTAGTCCGTGGAAGCGAGGGCGTGGATGCTGATGAGGTCGGCAATGATGTCGCTGAACTGTGGTCGGGGTCCAGGTGGTCTGTAGACGAGTGTACATCTGAGGGTGGTGTTGGGGTCGGAGTGGATCTGGAAGTGCTTGCGCTCGCGGTGGTGAGGGTGTCGTCGTTGTTGGTCGAGACTCGGAGAGTGTGCTTGTGAATGATGGTGATTCCCCCTCCCACTCCGTTGGTGCGGTCTCTGCGGGAGATCTTGTAGCCTTCTGGGATGGCTATTGCGATGTCTGGTGCCGAGGTGGTGTTCAGCCAGGTCTCTGTCAGGAAGACGACGTCGGGGGTGGTTAATTCTAGGCGGTCCTAGAGTTCGATGGCGTGCTTGCGAGCAGAGCGGGTGTTGAGGAGGATGCATCGGAGGTGATTGGGTTCTCTGGTTGATGGTTTGGCGGGGCGGGTGCTGGTGGAGCTGCAGTTCCGGCAGGTGAAGGGCCCTTGGGTGCACTTCGGGGTGGCCCGGTAGCAGGTGTGTTCTCGTCCTGGGTTGAGTGCGTGGAGGGTGCTGGAGTCGTAGTGCAGTCTGGTGTTGTGGAGGCTTTGAGGTCCAGGGGTTCAGGTGCTGGGCGCGGTCCCGGTGCGGACGGGCACAGAGGGGCTTGCCTTTGGCGCGCCAGCGGCGCGGTCGCCATAAGAAGGGGAGGTGGGAGGGAGGAGCAGCTGGGAGGGGGGAGGGAGCCAATGGGGCTGTGAGGCGGGGCCACAAGGGACACAGCAGCGGGAAGAAGGAACGGGCACAACAGGAAGGAAAACAAGCCCAAGCTAATGCAAAGCAGCAACAAGCACTGAAGTACAGAAGCAAGAAACGGTCACAGAAGCAAGCGGTCACAAAAACTGGGGGCACAAATACAGACAGTCACAAAAGAGTACTGGGGGCACAAGTACAGGTGGAAACTACATACCTAAGGCCCACTGGTCACCAGGGATGAGGCGCTGGTGGTAGCCTGCGGGCGGAGGCGGGCCTCGAACACCCACAGAGCGAAGTCAGCAGCGGGAGCGGGAGCACAGGGGCACGGGCGCAGTCAGGTGGAGCTGCGCGGCGTGAGGAGCGACCTGCCTGAAGACAGGGTCAAGGGTCGCTCGCACTGCCGTGCAGCGACCGTCATAAGAATGGGAGGTGGGAGGGATTAGCAGCTGGGAGGGGGGAGGGAGCCAATGGGGGTGGGGCCGCAGGGAATGCAGCGGTGGAAAGAGTGGCTGCTGGAAGAGGGAACGGCCCTTTGTGCCTGCAGCTTGTCTTTGATCAGTCTGGGGTGGGTGACAGCTGGACTTTGTGTATTCCCTCTAGACAGCCATACACAAAGGGAACTTAGGTGTAACTTGCTGGGTCTTGCTGGGAGGATGTGGGCAGCATCAGCTGGGCACAGTCGCAGACTTACACTCTGTAGTGAGTCTGGAGTCAAGAAAGGAAGCAACGACCTCTATGCACTTCAAAGCCCTCTTTAAAGTCCCCCCCACTTCAATGGCATCACCTGGTATAAGAACTGTACTTCAAACCCTACCACTTCAAAACACTTCTGGACATGAGAATACACTGACAAGAAGAAGGACTGTTGTGCTGTTGAAGGACTGCCATTCTGCTGGACTGCAGTTCTGGAAGAAATGCTTTCTTGCTGTGCTGACCTGCTGCTTGCTGCCCTCACTGCCTGAGGAAGGACTGGACCTGCCTCTCTTGTTTCCCGAACCCAGAGTGACTCCAAGGGCTTTCTGGCTTGCATCCTAATGTGAAGTCTCAGAGACAGAAAAGACTTCCAACCACCCTGTTTTTACACCTGGACCAATGGAAGTGGTCCCACAGTGCTTGCTTCATCGGAACCAACGCATTCTCTGCTGCAAGAGCAAAATTGAGCCATCACACTGTTCTTTGAGCAATACCTGCGCATGCCTTTGGAACCAGTGCATCACCCTTGGAAATTATGCATCCTCTACCTGATCGGAATTGACACATCCCCTTCTGAACCGACATATTCCCTTCTGAACCACCGCATTGCCCTCAAAAACTACGTATTGCCACAGTTGCGTGAAGAAACCCAACATATTGCATTTCGTAATCAGTGCTATGCATTCGGAAATGACACATCTTCTACTGCTAAAGCAGAGTCGACTCATCACCTTTAGAACCACTTCATCAGCCCTTGAAAACAACACATCTCCACAAATGCGTGAGAAAAACTACGCATCGCCTGTGTGGGCCGACGTATTACCAGGTCTGCACCCCACACCTTTTCGTCAACACAACAAGGGGCTTTTTCAATGGACCAAGCCTTGTTCCTGTAGACTGCCCTCATTCCATAGTGGCCAGCCTGAACTTTTCTCTTTGCCCCGGTCCAGCATGGCCAGATATCCCAAATGGGTGTGTATTGCTTGCAAACTCTATTTCACAGCGTATTCTTTAAAAAAGCGCATCTCAAGTTCTACTTATTGAAATGTTGTCACTTTGGCCTTGTTTTATTTATAAAAATCAAGCTCTATTTTCCTAACCTTGTGTGGAGTCATTTTTGTGGTGTTTTCACTGTGTTAATGTTTGAAGTGTTGCGCTAATTCTTTATTCATTGCCTCTTTAAGTTAACCCTGACTGCTTTGTGCCAGGCTACCAGAGGGTGAGCACAGTTTAATTTAGGGTGACTTTGTGACTTACCCTGACTAGGACTGTGGTTCCTTCTTGGACAGGGTGCATACCTTTGCCAACCAGAAACAAACTAGAAACCCAACTTCTAATGCTCTTCTAGACCATGAGGTCAAAGGCCTTCTCAACAATTTCTAACTTAAGAATTGCAGCTGGTATTGATTTTTACAGAAATATTTTTGAGGACCTCCATTAAGTAGTTGGTAAACAGCTGGCAGCCAGAGACAACCTTGTTTTGATCTGAATTAATTTATTTATATGCCACTTTTTTAAACCTATTCGCCAGCAGTTTCATAATGATTTTGTAGTCCGAGTTTAGCAGTATAATAGGGCAATCTGAGTTTATGTCCTCTGGGTTTTTACCCTTTTCAAGACGGTTACCACATTTTCTGTGCAAAAAGAGGGCGGAATTAGTCCTCCTCCCAAAATAGGATTGACTAATCAAGCAAATGTACATTTAAAATGCATTGATAATTTGTTGCTGAGCTACTGTAAATCCCCCATGATGATAGGGTTAACAATGTTAGTAATATCGTCCTCCGAGAACATTTGTTTGGAAACTTGTGCTAGTAATGTATTTGATTCGTTTCAAACTACTGGTTAAGTATGATTTTAGATTCTGTAAAGTGTTCATAAATATTGTAGTGATTGGTTCTGTCCCATTGATGTGCATCATACCTGTCCCCTTTCTCCAATATACAAAAACCCGTCCCTCTCCTCCAGTTGTTATTAGATCAATAACCTCCTCCCCTATCCTACTCTGCCTCCCCTCCATTGACTGCCCCATCCCTTATGATTTTGGATTATCTAAACTCCTGATATTTTAATATGAAATTTGCATATTGTTCAGTGCAAATAACAAATCATCGACCCCTCTCATTTACCTTAACATCAACTTTCTTAGTCTCACGCCAACACTTCGCCAGCTAACTCTTGATTTAACCACATTTTCAATTCTTTCAAATATACTGGCCTTGCATCCTGTAGTGTCAGCAGTGCTTCGGTCTGCCCAACCACCCCAATAAAGTACATAGCACTTATTACTAATATAACAATAATCCTTAAAGTGCATATTGTAAGTGCTTAAGAGAAGTATGTGCAAATAGCACAAAGTGTCGTATCAATTTCGAATGTGCCCATATTGTCATTCCAGATCTCCTTTTTATTTGCTTGCCAATGTCCTCCATACTCCCTGCCCTCAGTGGTGTGGCTGGATTTTCACCCAAGTTGATGCTCCTCACACAGCCCTATTGCCTATGGCTCCTTGACACCATGAAGGGCTGCCCATCTTTCCCCTTTCCTTCTGCTCATGCCTACTTCTCTGCCCTCTAATCAGGGCCGGACTGGCCGTAGTGGGTACCGGGCATTTCCCGGGTGAGCCAGAGGGATTGAAGTCAAGTTTGTGGCCATGGTGGCAGGTTTTGTCACTGGGGGTGCAGTTTTGAAGTGATGCTGCAATATCATCTCCCTACAACAAAGCGGGAATGGTGCTTCTTACAAGTACCCTCCCCACTCCCAGGGCCCGTCCAGCAGCAATCACCAGGGCTGGATGGTGTTCCAATCAATTCAGATATTGAATCACACCGTATTTAATTCAGCCCACAGTTTTCAAAAACATGACATCATCTCAAACCGTGTTGAACATATAGAACTTTCCCTTATATAGCACTTTTTGGCCTAGAAAGTTGAACTATCGATGCCTGTACCCCTACTGCTTGAGACTGTGGGATCAGGTTCTTGAACACTTTTCGCATTCCAGCCGTTTCTGCAGTGATATCTGAAAAACATTAAAAGAGTAGTTATTTTGCATTGAGAAAGATTTTCCATTATTGTTCCAGCGAGAATCATCTCTTTCACTCTGTAATCTGAAAAATTCACCAGCAGGGTTCTAGCGTCCTTTGCTTGGTTAGCAATTTGCTCAGGGACCCCATTGACTCATATAATGCTTAAATCCCACGGCCTGATTGAGATCTTTAGAGGCCCTAAGCACTTAAAAGATATTGGTACCCCCATATACATCTGATTCAAAATATAAACCATAATAAACCGTAAAATGAAATGTTATTTTTCTGGATAAATCAAACCTTACAGTAAAATGGAAAATAATGTTTATTTGTGTATTCTTTTACTTTATTTATTGGTTCAGCAGCAACATTTGGAGTGTTGCACCATATGGTCCATGGTAAATCCGGCAATAAAAAATGAAAGTGGTGCCCCCCTTCTCTTGATGCCCTAAGCACCTGTTTATTTTGCTTAATGGCTAATCCAGTCCTGTTAAATACTTTGTATATTATGGCAACACATGTCCTTGTTAATGCTTTAGCCAATGAAATGGAGACAACTGATGGAGCAAGGTTGTGTACGTTAGTAACTTGCTTGGATTCAGCCCTCTCGAAATAACATGTAATAAATTAACCAACATGTTTTGTGATTACTAATAATTGCACTACACGACATTTTCTTTAACTAGAGGAAGCGTGCCTATGTATTTTACTAACAAGTAATCCCAGTGACTTAAAATGGCTGCCGAAAAAGCAGGAACTTTTCTGCGCATGCATCTACTGTATCCACGTAGTATGACGTCCTTTGCTTTTTGGTGGGAATTCTTTGCAGCTGCGCAGTAGCACTTAAAAGGGCCGCTTCGAACCTCACATGCTAATGCATATGGCTATGCTTAAAACTAAACTTCGCATGTCTTGCTAATCTGCTAATGCCATAGTTAAAATTAATTAATGGGATTACATCAGGAATAAGTTGTATACAGTGCATTCATTTATTTTTGTATTTTAATATGCTCTTCTTTGACTTTATTATTAGTTCGTATTTGGGCCTGAGGGTGACTGAATTCTCCATCTTGTCTGAACTTTGCACATGCGCACTGGACTCGTTCTGAACTCTGTGCCGTGACATTGAACCACAGCCAAGGACTTTCTAACCAGTAAAGCTCTTGAGAACCTCACCTCTTGACCCGGAGGGAGGAAGAAGAAATATAAAATGTGCATACATTGTATTAGTCCTAATGTGGGTGTTGCTGGGAGGAATAAAGCATGGGAAAATAAAAATAAGGGTGGGAACATAGAACAATTAAATCAAAGAAGATGACTTCATATTAGTATGGTGTGATGACCCCTCCCCGTCTCATTGACCAATCTTATGAAGGGAATACATGAATTTTGAAACATTGGGGGGTGGTACATACACCGAGAATAGTATAACTAAGGTAGGCTCAGTCAGTTAGATTGTCTGACTTGTCACAGACCTGTCACCGACCCAACATTGCGGGAGAAGATCGTGGATGCCGCAGAGCTCAGAGGGCTGGTCGAGCACTCTGAAAGAAGAATCAGGAGATTGCTGATGAAGAAGAATCGATCCAGCTAGAAGGGGAAGCGAGTAGCACCAGAGAGGTGTAACACTGGCGTTGCACTTAGAAGAGGTTACCCGTCCTGTCCGGCACCTGTCCTGAACTGCTGGCTCCTGATTAGTTGGAAGCCCTTTCTTTCCAAGCTCTTGGCCAGGGGTTGGTCCTCGCACCATTCTAGGTAAATATACATCTGTGTGGTATGTCCTTGTACCGTTTTCCTTTTCCACCCTTCCCAGGTACCAATGTCTAGAGATTTTACTAAGACTTTAAAGATTTTTGCTTTGATCATTATTTTTCTCCTTGAGAAGTTGGTGATTGACATATACTGGTATTTGACTCACAAAATATTGCATAGATAACGATTTTAAAACTATCCAGAGTCTGTGGTCATTCAGAGAAAAGGGTAAATGTAATTTATGCCTATTATGCTAACAACCTGATCTATCGACCAGAGGAAATAAAGCACTAAGGTATTAAAATTTGGTAAGAATTTGTACAGGTAAATACATATTTCAAGGTAGACTAAGTCCAGAATTACAGCAAAGGAGTTGCCAGCTTATTGTATGAATGTTTCATGGGTGAGTACGGTGTATTAGAAATAACCCAAGCTGGTAATCTCGCTCCATCAAAACACTATCCTCCTTATGCTCTGGACTCACCGTAATGCAGAGTTCTGAACATCTTGAATCATTCTCCAACTGCTCTTGCTTGTATCTACACTATGTTACTTACTTTTCTAGCTTATCAGGTAATTCAACAGTATAATATAACTTATTTCCGCACTCTTACATCCGCTGTTCCATTTCCTAAGCTTTGGCGACAGCTGTTTCATCTGCCCACTCATAGGGCCTGATTTACAAAGGTAAACTTAGATTTAGGCCAAAGTTTACTACTTTTTGGTATTCAGAAAGGCAAGTTACAGCTAGTAAATTTACTTGTCGTAATTTTATCAGTAGTAGCTTTACTACTAGTATCTTAACTAGTATTAAGTTCACTAGTAGTACCTTACCTTTGTGAATACCAAAAAGTGGTAAACTTAGACATAAGTCTAAGTTTACTTTCATGAATAGTGCCCATAGAATCCAAGAGCACCTTCAGCTCACTCGTTGTTTTCCATCTTAAATTTTTTAAATGTGATCTCACCTATTAAAAAGCCTTTGGGCCCGATTCACACTAACTAACATAAGACAAAATCCTAAACTTACTACCATTTTGGTATTCACAGATGGCACCTACTCATTTTTGTATTCACAGAAGGCACTTACTCATTTTGGTATTCACAAAAGTTAGGACTCCTAACTTTAGGACTCCTAAATGCCTTCTGTGAATATCGAAAGTCTTAAAGTTAGGATTTTTCTCAGTTTAGGAGTCCTAAAGTTGGGAGTCCTAAATTTACTACAAGAAATATCAACAAGAAAATATCCTTAAAGGCCTTTTTCTTTTTCTTCGTGTAACGTGGATTGCATCACACTTAGACAAAGGAACTAGCAAGGAGAAAAAAAGATATTTCTCCTCATTATGCCTGGGTCTTTGAGGCACACCTTTATGCCGCAATCCCAGGTTTATTGACCTTAACCCCTTCACCGCGGGGCTAATTCCCCGCGGCGCTGGGGGTAGGGGGGCGCGCGCAGCGCCATGGTGCTTGTGATGAGCTCGGCTCGTCACGCTGCCCGGTGGCACTGTGCTCATGACGAGCTGAGCTTGTCATGACCACGCTCGTTTCCACCGAACATTCAGCACAGCAGGGGAATTATCCCCGCGTGTGAGCGCCGTGGCGGTCATGACGAGCTCAGCTTGTCATGAGCACAGCGCCACCGTGCCTCATGAACAGCTGAGCTCATCATGAGCACGCAAGGTGTTAATAAATCTGGGATTGCATCAAAATACATGGGTGGATGCATGAGAACACCCATGCTCCACCCATGGAGGACCTCCATGATGTAAAGTAACACAAGGCACCGCTATGAACTGCATTGGGTTATTCTGTATTTTCTAAACCACACAGAGTTGCCCGGTGTAGCTGAGCAAATTCCAGGTAAGGACTTGCGTTGCCTAGAGACAAAGCAACTCCTTAGTAAATCAGGGCCCCCTAGTGCAGTTGATGTTTTGGCTTCTATTCACAGATGCCATAGTGCAAGGGTCTGTGAGTTCTGTAAGGAATTTTCCCACCAACTGAGTGACGCCTGTAGGCATCGCATTTGCTTTCCTTGTAGGCAGCTATACTGCCACTTTCCAGTAGGTGCCTGACTCCCTCAAGTACAGGGGCCATCTTAGAGGGGTGGATCCTTCATATATTGTTCTTTTTATGATTTTAACTTTTGTTTTGCTTTTTATATTTTAATTTACTAGCAGGGTTCAAGGCACTAGGGAGCCGGTGACTGTTCGCAGGGGTTGCTAGACCCTTGTTCCTTGTAGGCAGCTAGACTCCCGCTTTTTAGGGAGGTGCCTGCCTCCCTTGAGTTCAGGAGCCATCTTATTGGGGTAAAACCCTTCATTTTTTGCTCTTTTTATAATCTTAATTTTCACATCGTTTTTCTTTTTGTATTTTAATTTAATATTAATGTTGAAAGCACTGGGGAGCCAGTGATTGTCCCCACAGGTTGCTAGACCCTCGTTCCTTTTACTTTGCCAACCGGATACTCTAGCCCACCCGCTATGAACACCATCACCATGTGTTCTTTTCTAAGCTCAGGAGAGACAAAGCCATTTTTCTGTGATACTTAGTCACTACATACTACATGTGAGCTCCCTCGTTGGCTAATTCAGTTGAGCCGCCCCCTTTGTCTGTCACTCCATGACAGAGCCTTGCTTGACATCCACGACCCCTCATCACCCGGGCCACAATCAGGAACGTCCCTTTGATCCCACTGTGTCACATTCAAGCACTATCAGCCTTACGCCTCACTACATGTGAGCCGCCCCGCTTTTGTGCCATTTTCAGTGAGCCGCTCCTGTTGCCTGCCACTATTTGTGTGCCGTGTCCGCTATTACCACTACCTTGTTCCAACTAGCCACTAGCACCAATTCTTTTAACTACTTCAGAGTCGCTTCCTATTACAAAATTTCCTCAACTAAAAATGCACCCACATTTGCCCTCTTTTACTCTGGTGACACTTGCTTTACTTGTTGCTCACTGTTAGTCCCACCCTAAGCGGGCAGGAAGCTGCCAGTACACCCGGGCCACACCGACGGCCGCGCCTGCACCAGGTACTTATGTCAGCAGCACCTCACCCTTCGCACTCTCCTGAGCTGGCAGAGTGAGGGGTAGGTCTTCCAGCACAGCAGCCACTGCTGACCTGTGAGTAGTCTGGTAATTTTTCACTTCACGAGGACGCCGCTTGGTGCCCCCATTCTCATTTCCCACACTGGTTCTATTCCGGTGGGACAATTCATTGCCTGTAACAACTTCATGCTATAACTTTATGCCAAATTTAGGACGTTAACAATATTAACTTACTCTCTACCAGCCCCTCGCTGGAGCCAGTGAGCCGCCCTGATTGGGTGAGTGTTTAACCGCAGTGGTTGTTTTATTACCGGTTTTATCTCAGTCCTTAGATGTGCCACACAGTTGCCTCATTGTTTCTTCCTTCTCATGGAGCTTACTACTTATGAGTTCTACTTAACACCTGAGCATGTAAACATGTAAACATGCATGTTGTCTCCCCGGAGGCTGCTCTTAATGTTGTTCTTTATGATTGATGTTGTTTTCCTTTCTATTTTTATGTTTTTGGTCGGTGTACTAATAAGGTACCTCATTGCTAGGTTGATTAAGTGCTTGGTTTACACCTGACACTAACACTGGAACCAACCACTGTGTAGATAATATACATTTGGTTCTAAAGAACAGCCACGTGGTCCTCCGGACACATCAGGGCAGAAACATGTCGACCGCTATTCCGTAGTCACCACTGTCCATTATTTCAATGGTGACACACCTTTCTGTTTTTAATTAGGAACAGTGGGCTTGCTGATTAAAATTGATTTGGAGTACCACTGTGCCTTATTTTAGTCCTTTTGCACAACTCCCTCACACCTTGCACTCACATCTACACTATGAGGTCCTATACCCACTCTGCACCGGATGGCCTGGGACAAAAAGATCTCCAATAAAGAGCCCCTCATAGGGTGCCCGTCAGGTATTGCAGTGCCAGCCTGACGAGGAGCATGCCCTATGATGAAGCATGACACCCATCCGGGTGTGTGAGGGCCCCAAATCCCAGAGTGGGAGACACCCTGTCTCCACCATACGGTTAGGGTGTTAGACTGACCTGGCCTCTTCCTGTTCTTTTTTCTCCAAAAGGAACTGCATACCATAGTTGCTGGCATGATTTTAACTTTCACATTATTTTGCTTTTAATATTTTAATTTACTAGCAGGGTTCAAGGCACTGGGGAACAGGTGACTGTTCCCAGGGGTTGCTAAACCCTCGTTCCTTTTACTTGGCCCATTCAATGTTTTATTGGAATTGGACAAGCCTACTGAATGGCTGCAGATATAAAGGACAGGGCAGCGCCTCCATGCAGCACTCCCAGCAACTGACTGACACCTGTACGCATCACATTTGCTTTCCCTTGTATGCAGGGAGTTGCCTGGCTTCCTCGATTACAGGGGCCATCTTATGGGGTTAAAACACTTCATGTTTTGCTCTTTTTATGATTTTTAACTTTCACATCGCTTTGCTTTTTGTATTTTGATTTACTAGTGGAGTTAAAGGCACTGGGAAGCCAGTGAGTGTTTCCAGGGGTTGCTAGACCCTTGTTCCTTTTACTTTGCCCACCCGGTTTTAAATTGGATTTGGAAACGCCTACTGAATGACTGCAGATTTGAAGGATGGGCCGCACGTCCGCTCAGCTGTCCCAGCAACTGAGTGATGCCTGTACGCATTGCATTTTCTTTCCTTGTAGGCAGCTAGACAGTCACTTTTCAGGGAGGTGCCAGGCTCCCTCGAGTACAAGGGCCATCTTAGAGGGGTAAAACGCTTTGTATATTGTTCTTTTTATGATTTTAACTTTCACATCATTTTGCGTTTTAAGATTTTAATTTACTAGTAGGGTTCAAGGCACTGGGGAGCCGGTGACTGTTCCCAGGGGTTGGTAGAACTTTGTTCCTTTTACTTTGCCCACCTGATTTAAAATTGGAATTGAACACGCCTATTGTATGACTGCATATTCATAGGATGGGCAAGCCCGTCTGTGTCTGTGTTTTTTTGCCGCGCCTGGACTGCGCCCAGGGCCCCACACCCTGGTCCATTCGAATCAGATCAGGTAACTCCTCAACTAAATCAAGAAGCCCTACCCCTTCTAGCGCTAAATAAAGGTAAGAGGGAAAGTTGTACTAACCTCAGTTGCTCTCTATTAGCACTTAATAAACCTGTTAAATGTCCTTCATGCGAACTAAAAGTTATGGCTGAGCCCAGTAAGCTCTTTCTTGAGAGCAACCCCATGTATGTAAAATAGTTCCTCTCGCATTTAGCAACAAACCTATGAAAGATGTCATAAAAAATAACATATCAAAGGCACATAGTAAACAAGCTAACAAATTGCTGAACCTGTTATCGTGCGTTCTGTTAATTACTAGATCCTAAACCAAACACAACTGTGAGTTCCATTTATTTATGGAAATACACAGACCTGCACTAGGTTTCATCACAGAAACCTGGGCCGACTCCACTTATAACATAAATATGCAGGCTGTATTACCACGGGGATTTAATATTTGTAGGTGTGACAGGGAACTCAAACGTGGAGGAGGTGTAGTAGTTATTGTCAGAGAAGATTTTGCATCTAGTTGCCAGCCCACTCTCCTTTCCTTTGGGGAATCATTTTCCTTTCTTGCAGAGGTTAATAAGCTACAATTGTTCAAAGGTATGGTCTTATACAGACCACCTAGCTCCAGATAAAGTTTCCCTCAGGAAATAGCCAGCCTTGTGGAGGAATCTATTTTAGAAACTAACTACACAGGGGCATATTAACAAGGGCTTTATTTCTGCTTTTTGGCTTTAAAAGCCAAAGAATCGGAGATAAAAATATCATCCTATCAACAACAGGGTGCTAACATGCAAAATCTCATTTTAGCATCCTTTTTCACTACGCTTCCCTTTGCATCTCTAATGAGATGCAATGTGGGTGTTCCAGAGCAAAATATTATCAAGCTTCATGCTAACCCTGTTAGAGACAAAAAAAAGCAGCGCTAACCACGGTTAACGCTGCTTTTTTATATCTGCTAATTTTCAGACTTAGCCATGTAATCCAATAGGAGGTGGATTACATGGCGAAGTCCACCATGGGCTATCAACAAGGATATCCCTATCCTTGTAGTTTTCTCGCTGAATTACCAGCGATAACCTCGCAAAATGCCTATATCGCTGTTTTTTTAATCGCCTAGGCGGTTAGCGTTGTTAATAACGCGATAACCTGGTGATATTATCCAGCAATTGCCGGCGTTAACAAAATTAACGCTTAGCAACCTTAGCGTTAATTTTCCCTGTTCCTTGTTAATACGCCCCACAGTTCTTTGCAACTTCAATTACCATCTAGAGGCGATTTCACACCCTTATACTGCATGCAGCTCTTCTGCAAATGTTCTTGGAGTTAGGCCTAGATCAAACAGTAAACGGACCAACAGATCAGGCAGGTCAATTCTTAGAAGTGATTTTTACAAATACTTCAGACCTAACCAATGTAGAGACATTTCAATTAGCAACATCTGACCATAGTGCAGTCTTCTTTGAACTGTCCCTCCTAGAATGTATTTCTAACATAAAGAAATTACCATCTACCTTCCCTTCACAAGCTTGGCGGAATGTGCAGCCAGACCATTTTATTGAAGTATTTAGATAGCATGCCCCTAAATCTTTCTAGTGGTGCTGAGGCAGCAGCCAAAGAATATAGTAAGTGGCTGGAAAAAGCTTCTTGTTGAGTAGCTCTTGTTAGACAGGTTAAAAGAAAACGTCAATGCCCTTCTGCCCCATGGTTCTCTTTGGAACTTAGGGAATGTAAGCAAAATTGTAGAAAACATGAAAGAAGATGGAGAACGGCCTATAAAGAAAAGATAAAATATAAACAATGTATAGCCATTTACAAAGATCTCATTATTAAAACTAAAGCATTATTTTTTACAAAAAAGATGGAGGAAGCTAAAGACAAACCTAAAGAACTAATAATTGTAATAAAACATTTCTGACAACCAGTCACCCTTTTTGTGATACTATGGCAAACTTCTTTTTGGAAAAAGTAGAAACAATTTTTTTTTTCAAATTACAATTCTAATTTGGCATGCACCATACTACTTGCCAATATGGGCGATTTACCCCTCAAAACAACAAAAATACTTGCTAAGATTATTGCCCTTCCGAGTGAGGACATTAGAAATCTATTGGAAACCTCTACTTCTGGTTCCCGGTACGATCCTTGTCTGACGAATATAGCTAAACCTGCAACAGAAGTTATCCCATCCAAACTAACCTCCATTTATCAAGACATGTGTTAAACATACTTTTTCCCAAGTATTTGGAAGAAAGCAGCCTCGATTTACCTTTTGAAAAAAGCCTCACTTGACCATAACGTCCCAACAAACTATCATCCAATTTCTCGTCTTCCATTACCAGCCAAAATAGCTGAAACATTTCTGAACAACCAGGTAGTGACATTTATTGAGTCCAATAAGCTTCTAGACACCACCCAATTTAACTTCCGGAAAGGCCACAGCTCAGAGACGGCTTTGCTCAAGGCAACTGAAAAGATCGGGCAGGTTTTGGATCAAGGAAAAGGAGCAGCTCTTATCCTGCTTGATCTCTTGGCTGCTTTTGACAATGTCAGTCACAAATTATTACCGGGTCGACTGGCAAACTGTGGGATCACAGGATTGGTCTTGGACCTGTTAAAATCCTACTTAGTGGCTCAAGAGGCAATAGTAAAATTGAAGAATTACACCTCAATCCTTTTTCTCTTCCATGCGGGGTCCCTCAGGGATCCTCATTAAGTCCTACCCTTTTTAATGTTGATGTCTCCCCTTTAGATAAGTTATAAAGAAGCTTTAGATTCTCCCTGACATCCAATGCAGACAACACCCAAATTGTCATATCCATAGGAAACAACTATGATGGCACAAGGCCCAGATTTCATGACTGCATGCAATTCCTACTTTTTAGACCCCAACCATCTTTCTGGGTTCCTTCAACCTGGCCAGCTATCATGGGTTCTATCCCTACCCCAGTGGAAAAGGCTCATAATCTGGGAGTGATTATTGGCAATAAACTAAATCCCGCAGATCAGGTAAACAAACTCACTTCACCCACTTTTAACACCCTCAGAATAATCAAAAAGTGTATGACTTATATACCTGACAAATTTAATCACCTCTCTGATCCTTTCAAAAATAGACTATTGTAATAGTCTACTTTTAACAACCCTCAAGTATAATATTATTAAACTTCAGGTCCTCCAAAGTGCTGCAGCAAGCCTTCTGCTAAAGATTCCGTAATTCTGCTCAGTGTCTCAAGATATAAAAAACTTGCATTGACTTCCCATCAAGCAAAGGATCACCTTTAACCCTTTAAGTGCTGCCGTCGGCCAACGGTCGTCACGGGCACTACCTCCCCAGTGCTGCGTGCGACCGCTGGACGTCCAGTTCAGCACTGGATAATGGACAGCGCAGCACTGGGGAGGTTTATTTACAAGCTCCTAAGGTGTTTAAGGTGCTGTGTCTAGCTTAAAAGGCACTTTCATGATATCAGCCCTGATGTTTTTTAATCATAGCTGTAAATGGTATCTTCATGTCAGGAATCTTCATTCGACAAATGCTAAATTTGCAGTAGTCTCAAGATTCAATTAAGTAAAGTCAGGAGCCAAACGCATTGTGCTAAAAGCATCCAAAGCATGAAACGCACTACCTCTTTTTATAAAAGCAGCCCCTAGTACATTTGCCTTCAGAAAAGCTGTAAACACCTGGTTGTTTAGGTCCTGTTCATTTTACGGCCTTGCAACACTCTTAGCTGGAACTGAATAGCGCCTAAACGCCTCTGGGCAGTAGTGCGCTCTACAAATCCTGCTTACATAACAACATAACAAGAATAGTTTTTGTTCTGGAAGACAACTATCCAAGGGAACTTTCCAATACAAAAACTACCCTTAAATACTCTTCCTGTTTTGCATGCATGCTGTACAATGAAGCACACATGCAAAGTAAGAAAAACTAGGAAAAATACATTATTTCTTCTCAATGGCATATGATGTGGGTGTGAATCCATGTCTACGTTTGTTTGTAAAATGGTGATTTGCATCAAAACAAATAGGTGGTTGCATGGAAACACTAATGTACTACCCAGGATATGCTCCCTTGATGTGTTATAATGTGAAGTAATGCATTGCGCAACTTTGCGTTAATTTGGAAAACTATTGAATGTAAATTCTGCTTTGTGCTGGATAGTAAATCCCAACATAACCCTTTCAAATGGGTTTGCATTATAAGAATAAAGCAAACCTGATTCAACACATGACTAAATCTGGGCTCACCATCTCCCTTTCCTGTTGGAAGGCTGCGTGTTCTCTCAGTTTCTCTTTAGATTCTTCTTTCCAGCTTACTCTGTTGGCCTTTCATCATGAGTACCTTCCTATTATTTCTCCCTTTTGTAAGAACTTTGGGGAAGATTTACAAGGCCCTTGCGTCACTTTTGCGGCGTTGTTGCATCACTTTTGTGACGCAGCAGCGGCATAAATATTGCAGCCCTTTTACAACGTGACCCATCTAGGGAGATGAGTCACGTTGTAAAGCACTGCGTCACATTATACCTGCATCAGGTATAATGTATGCAGGGTGGGCGTACCCACACAAAAAGCCATGTAGAATTGAAACAGTGAAATTTACAACAATTCATTGTGTCACTCAACGCCTTCACTGTGTGAAAATCCCTACGCCTGCTCAGACCAGGCATAAGGAATAATGCATGGCTTTTTGTATGGGACTCACCTATCTGTTGTGGCATAGCCCTGGAGTTGCGTCATTTTCATGAGTAACTCCAGCAATGCGTCACTTTTGCACCAGCAGATGCGTCAGAATTTCTAACGCATCTGTCGAACTTCGCGCCATGGTGCACCGTATTGTAAATACGGCGCATCCATGGTAACGCAAGGGTTTTGCATGGTGGCGCAGAGAAAGTGACGCATCTCTACAGATGCATTACTACCTTGTAAATCTGTCACTTTTTCATTTTGGATGGTGACATAACTCCCACTCTTGAAAGGTGCAGAAACATTGCAATAAGTTCCTGGGAAACTCCCGCTCTGAGCGTGGTGCTTCTGTGTGCTCCTGTGGGCATCACCTCACAGTCTAAGTTATCAACACAGGGTTAGTAACAAATTGAGGAATTTGATGGAGACACCTTATCACCAATTACTACTACGAGAGGGCACTCTTTGGGTCTGAATACAAGTTGCATATTCTTTACTGACCCCTACATAAACCCCCCAGTTAGAAATTAGGTTTCTGGATGGCAGAGCTATGCACCTTGTCTAAGCAGGACCCACAATTCCAGTCAGGGTAAGTGTGGTGCACATTGAAAATATACCTGTGCTCACCCTTGGCACAGAGCCGTCAGGCTGAACTGAAGAAGCAATGTGTTAAGGATTTGTGCACACACACACAGTGAAAATACCAGAAAGTACTCCACACTAGTTTAGAAAAATAGGCAAACTTTTTCTGTGTAAACCAAGACCAGAATGACAAAAATCTAACATACGCAAGTAAAGTTATGAATTTGACAAGATTAAATCAAAATGCAGTGCTTAGAAGTCGATAGATCCCACCGAGGATATCTGATCCCCCTAGACCGAAGTAAATCCTAATGTTCAGTCTGCCCGCAATGGAACGCAGGCTGGAAACGGGAGTTATGCAGAACCACTGACAGTACTTTGGATGCGTTGATGCTTGGGATGATGTGTTGAAAAAAGGAGGGAATGCTTCACTCTTGAAGGCATTGTCTCGGTTCCACAGTCGGGCAACGTCGTTGATGCGTCGATGTTTAGAGTGCCGTGCATCGGTGACCTAATCTTAGGACACCCCCGCGCCGCACGGCCACCAGCTGTCATGTGTGCCCCCCGCCTGCCACTGCTCTCAGCCTCGCTGAGCCTTCCTTCCTCCTGGCCACGCCCCCCGCCGTCGCTCGTTGCTCGCCCGCATTTCCTTGCTGTTCTGTTGTATTGTAATTGTATTATAAGGTAAATTGTATTGTAAATTGCTGTATTCCTATTTTCGTTCCTTTATTTGTCCTGTTTTCCCCCCTGTGCAGTTTCCCCTGCAGTGCGCCCACCCGCCCCGCTTCCTGCCGCCGGGAGTGTGGACACGCCCCCTTCCTTCTGTACCCTCCCCGCTCCCGCCTCCCAGCTGCTCCTCCCTCCCTGCACTTGGCCATAAATGGCGACCGTGCGGCACAGGTGAGTGTGACCTAATCTTAGGACACCCCCGCGCCGCACGGCCACCAGCTGTCGCGTGTGCCCCCCGCCTGCCACTGCTCTCAGCCTCGCTGAGCCTTCCTTCCTCCTGGCCACGCCCCCCGCCGTCGCTCGTTGGTCGCCCGCATTTCCTTGCTGTTCTGTTGTATTGTAATTGTATTATAAGGTAAATTGTATTGTAAATTGCTGTATTCCTATTTTCGTTCCTTTTTTTGTCCTGTTTTCCCCCCCTGTGCAGTTTCCCCTGCAGTGCGCCCACCCGCCCCGCTTCCCGCCGCCGGGAGTGCGGACACGCCCCCTTCCTTCTGTACCCTCCCCGCTCCCGCCTCCCAGCTGCTCCTCCCTCCCTGCACTTTGCCATAAATGGCGACCGTGCGCACGCGCAGCGTTGACGCGCAGCGGGCGCGCCGATTGCGCGCCGAAGGCACGCCATAGGTAAGCCCGTCTGCGCCCGTCCGCGCCTGGCTCGCGCCCAGTGCCAGGACCCCTGGATCCCACCGACGCCACCCCACCCGCCGTACCTACGACGCCACCGAACTCTATGCACTCAACGCCGGTCGAACCCCAGGCTGCTATCGAGCCACCCCGGGACGCACCCACGGACCCTTCTGCTGCCACTCCTGCAAGTTCACCTGCATCCGGACCTGCACCACACCAGCACCAACCAAGCCAAGCACCAACAGCAACCACCTGAAGTGCATCCTGCTCAACACCCGCTCCGTCCACAGACACGCCGTAGAGCTCTGGAACCTGCTCGACTCAACATCACCAGACGTCGCCTTCCTCACGGAAACCTGGATGAACGCCTCCTCAGTGCCCGACATCGCCATCGCCATCCCGGACGGCTACAAGATCACCCGGAGGGACCGCGTCAACCAGACAGGGGGAGGCATCGCCATCATCCACAGGAGCACCATCCGCATCACGACCAACACCGACGACACCCTCGCTCCCGCCGAACACCTGCACTTCCAGATTCACATTAACCCCAAGACCACCCTCAGAGGCACCCTCATCTACAGACCCCCGGGACCACGCACACAATTCAGCGAAGACATTACCGACTTCATCAGCCCGCACGCCCTCCTCTCCGCTGACTACATCCTCCTCGGGGACCTCAACTTCCACCTGGAGAACAACAACGACCGCAACACCACCACCCTGCTGGACAACCCCGCCAACCTCGGTCTCAAGCAGCTGGTGACCACCCCCACCCACTACGCCGGTCACACACTCGACCCCGTGTTCTCATTCAGCAAGGACATCACCTTCAGCCATGCCACCGGACTCCACTGGACGGACCACAGCTGCGTCCACTTCAGCTTCAGAAGGACCACGATCCACCAACACCAGCAACAAGTTGCACGCAGAAGCTGGAACAAGATCACAGCCGACCAACTCGCGACTTCCCTGAGCATGAACCCTCCCACCAGTGCAACAAACCCAAGCCAGGCGGCCACCAACCTCGCAAAGTGGATCAGCAACTGCGCAGACGACCTCGCCCCCCTGAAGACCCCGGCAGCAAGAAAGCCCCATGGTTCACGACGAACTCAAGAGCTCCAAGAAGAACGGCTGAGCCCTCGAGAAAGCCTGGCGCAGAGACCCAACACCGAACAACATGACGGCCCTCAAGCTTGCCACCCGAAAACACCACCAACGGATCCACGCCACCAAGAAAACTGCATTCAAGGAACGACTGGACAACAACGCCCACAACAGCAAGGAACTCTTCAACATCGTTAAAGAGCTCTCCAACCCCAACAGCCGGAAACAACGACATCACCCCTTCGCAAGACCTCTGCAACTCCCTCGCCTCCTACTTCCACAACAAGATCGCGGACATACACAACAGCTTCAGCACTCAACCGACGCACGCCACGACTGAACCACAGCCCCCCACCACCACCCTCCGCCCCTGGACCCCGATCAGCACCGAAGACACCGTCCGCACGATGAACTCCATCCACTCCGGATCTCCGACCGACCCCTGCCCTCACCACGTCTTCAACAAGGCCGACGCTGTCATCGCACCACACCTGCGGGACATCATCAACACCTCCTTCGACACCGCTACCTTCCCGGAGAGCTGGAAGCACGCCGAACTCAGCGCCCTACTAAAGAAGCCATCAGCCGACCCCACCGACCTCAAGAACTACCACCCCATCTCGCTGCTCCCGTTTCCCGCAAAAGTCATCGAGAAGACCGTCAACAAGCAGCTGGCCGCCTTCCTCGAGACGAACGGATCCCTCGACCTCTCGCAGTCTGGCTTCGGGGCCAACCACAGTATCGAGACCGCCCTGATCGCAGCCACCGATGACATCCGAGCCCTGCTCGACAACGGAGAAACAGCGGCCCCCATCCTCCTAGACCTCTCCGCGGCCTTCAACACTGTCTGCCACCGTACCCTAGTGCAGCACCTCAGCAACGTCGGGATCCAGGAGAAGGCACTGGAATGGATCATCTCGTTCCTCGCCGGAAGGACACAGAGAGTCCGCCTCCCCCCGTTCAGATCAGAAACCACCGAAGTAATCTGCGGCGTTCCTCAAGGCTCCTCGCTCAGCCCAACCCTCTTCAACATCTACATGAGCGACCCTCGCAGCCATCGCACGCCAACACAACCTCAACATCATCTCCTACGCAGACGACACCCAGCTGATCCTCTCCCTCACCAACGACCCCGCCACCGCCAGAGCCATCCTACACGAAGGGATGACTGACGTAGCCAAGTGGATGATGAACAGCCGCCTGAAACTGAACTCGGACAAGACGGAAGTCCTCATCCTGGGATCTTCACCCTCCGCCTGGGATGACTCCTGCTGGCCCCCCACCCTGGGCAGCGCACCCAAACCAACAGACCACGCACGCAACCTGGGCTTCATCCTGGACTCCTCCCTCTCCATGACCAGACTAGTCAACGCCGTCTCCTCGTCGTGCTTCAACATCCTGCGCGTGCTACGTAAGATCTTCCGGTGGATCCTCACCGAGACCAGGAAGACGGTCACCCAAGCCCTCGTCACCAGCCGTCTGGACTACGGCAACTCCCTCTACGCCGGAACCACCGCCAAACTCCAGAAGAGACTCCAGCGGATTCAGAACTCCTCAGCACGACTCATCCTGGACATCCCCCGTCGCAGCCACATCTCCGGACACCTGAGAGATCTGCACTGTCTCCCGGTCAACAAGAGAATCACCTTCCGTCTCCTCACCCACGCACACAAAGCCCTACACAACCAAGGCCCAGGATACCTCAAAAGCCGCCTCAACTTCTACGCTCCCACATGCCAGCTTCGATCAACCGGCCACGCCCTCGCCGCCGTCCCCCGCATCCGAAGAGCCACCACAGGAGGAAGGTCCTTCTCCTACCTGGCCGCCAAGACTTGGAACTCCCTCCCGACCCACCTCCGCCTGACCCAGGACCACCTTGCCTTCAGGAAGCAGCTCAAGACTTGGCTGTTGGAGCAGTAACGGACCCCCCCCTCCCCTAGCGCCTTGAGACCCTCCGGGTGAGTAGTGCGCTATACAAATGCTTGATTGATTGATTGATTGATTGATTGATCAGTTCTGAGGTATCGATATCAAACTGCTGGGCTGTAGGCGATGCATTGGACAAAGCTGTGCAGGGCTGGGAATTCTCTTGGGACGTGCGTCACAGACATCGGGGATGCAGTGTCTGAGACTTACGCAGCAGAGGTGATTTGGAGGCACTGTGCCAGCAAAGTTGAGGCTGCATTGTAAGTTGAGCGGTGTGCACAGCTTTGGTGCAGGCAGTGGCAATGTGTCAATATCACAGGGAAATGTGCCGGTTCCGAATGTAGCTTCAGTGTTGATGCATTGGTTTCTTCGGTTGCACCACCAAACACACACTTCCAGGGGCCCAGGACCAGAAGTGGCACCATTTGGCAGAGCAGGAACCACAGCAGAGGAGCCCATGTGCTGAAGGCAAGATGCAGGTGAAGTGTTTGATATCGCAGAGAATTCAAAAACAGGAGGCAAGCCCAATACGCCCTTAGAGAACCTTTAGAGATGCAGGACGTAGAGAGTCATGTCCAGTCCTCTCACTCTCAGGTATGAAGCAGCAGGCCAACACAGCAAAGCAAGCGGCAAAGTGGCTATCCCTCCTGGCAGCACAACAGCTCTTCTTCCTGGTAGAATGTCCTCAGATCCAGGATTGTTCTGAGTTTATGGTGTTAGGGGTCTAGTGCTTATACCCATTTTAGACTTTGAAGTAGGGAGATTTCGAAGAAAAGTCTTTGTTGTGCACAAGACTCTTCCTTGCACTGGCTCCAGACAAACTACAGGGGGATATTCAACTCTTTGTGTGGGGATAGGCACAGCCCTATTCAGATGCAAGTGTCATCTCCTCTCTCTCACTCTACCTCAGGAAGACTCATCAGCCTGGTGATGGTCTATCAGGATATGCAGGGCACACCTCAGCTCCCTTTGTACTTGACACTCTAGAGGAAATGCATAAAACCCAGCTGTCACCCAACCAGACAGGCATTCCAGAGATAGGCTGAGGCGCAGAATGGTTAAAGTGAAAAAAGGCCAACTTTCTAACCGTGGCATTTTCAGACTTCCAATTTTAAAACCAACTTCACTGAAAATGTGTTTTTAGATTGTGAATCCAGAGACACCAAACTCTTTCTTCCTATCTTTTCCCATTTGGAAGTTACACTTGTAAAGTGTCACAAGGCAGCTCCAATACTAACCTCTTTAACCTATAATTTCTCCGCTGCTCTCTCTCTGCACTGTGTCTGGCATGGTGCCGGGAAACCCTTTTTGGGTAGCTGCTGCGCCCTACAAATGCAATAAATAAATAAATAAATAAATAACCTATGGGAGAGATAGGGCTTGCTGTAGTGAAAAACGAATATGGCTGTTTTTTCACTACCACGACATGTGAAACTGTAAAGTACATTTCCCACCTTTTAAATGTATTGTACCCTTCCCATGGGGCTACCCAGGGCCTACCATCGGGGTGAGTTATATGTAATAAAAGGGAAGTTTTGGGCCTGGCAAGTAAGTGACCTTGTCACGTCAAAAAGGCTCTGCAGTGGCAGACTTGAGATATGTTTTAAAAGGCTACTCATATGGGTGGCACAATCAGTGCTGCAGGCCCACTAATAGCATTTAATTTACAGGCTCTGGGCACTTATAGTGCACTGTACTAGGGAGTTATCAGTAAATCAAATATGCCTATCTTAGAGGAACCAAATGCCATTGCATTTTAGGCACAGAGCACATGAGCTTTAGCACTGGTCAGCAGCGAAAAAGTGCACAGAGCCAGCAAAAACGCAGTTCAGCACACAGTCAAAACAGGAGGTCAGAAGGTAAAAAGTCATGGAAAACCACTCAAAAAGTTGCGAGGTCGAACACCCTCTTTGTGCAGGGGTTGGAATTACAAGTTTAGTTGTGTTTAATGCATCTGATAATTCTCTGATAATTATCTATGTATTTCAACGTTCATTCAATATCAGCAGGTCAAAGCTGCTGAAGTTTAACAAGTGAAAAGCATACAGTATTTACTGTATCATGCAGATTTTTGTGCATCTAACACCGAAATCTACATGTTTTTCCCCAGAATCTCATAATAGGTGCTATTTATCACACCTGATAAATAACGTGCCTTGGGGTATCGTTTTTTATGAGGTGAAATAAATAGCACCTTCTTTAAAGACAAATTTGTATTCAGGCCCTTTAGGATTATGGTTGCTTTGTCATACTCCTAGTTCTGTTAATCCCAATACCACTGTTACTACCAATGCAGCCACTAATACAAAACTACGACTGTTACTATAATTGTGAAGTTGTACTACTTGTTCTACTTCTGAACTAATACTGTTAATGCTACTGATACTGTGACTAATTGAACCACTGGATGAGTATCTATTCATTGCTCTTGTTTTACATCAGAATCTAATGCTTTGCCTTTAATTCTTGGCACATGAGATCGGAGCACAGATGGCAGACTATAGCCACATGAAGGCGTGGCTTGGTTTGGACTCAAGAATCTAATGGAAACTTCTACACTATGAGGTCCTATACCCACTCTGCACCGGATGGCCTGGGACAGAAAGATCTCCAATAAAGAGCCCCTCAGAGGGTGCCCGTCAGGTATTGCAGTGCCAGCCTGACTAGGAGCATGCCCTATGATGAAGCATGACACCCATCCGGGTGTGTGAGGGCCCAAAATCCCAGAGGGGAAGACACCCTGTCTCCACCATAGGGTTAGGGTGTTGGACCGACCTGGCCTCTTCCTGTTCTTTTCTCTCCAAAAGGAACTGCATACCATAGTTGCTTGCATGATTTTAACTTTCACATTATTTTGCTTTTAATATTTTAATTTACTAGCAGGGTGCAAGGCACTGGGGAGCAGGTGACTGTTCCCAGGGGTTGCTAGACCCTCGTTCCTTTTACTTGGCCCATCCAATTTTACATTGGAATTGGACAAGCCTACTGAATGGCTGCAGATATAAAGGACAGGGCAGCGCCTCCATGCAGCTCTCCCAGCAACTGAGTGACACCTGTACGCATCACATTTGCTTTCCGTTGTGTGCAGGGAGGTGCCTGGCTTCCTCGATTACAGGGGCCATCTTATGGGGGTAAAACTCTTCATGTTTTGTTCTTTTTATGATTTTAACTTTCACATAGCTTTGCTTTTTGGATTTTGATTTACTAGTAATAATAATAATAATAATAATGAGTTTTATAGAGCGCGAACAGCTACCTCACAAGGAGGTGTCCCGGCGCTGTGAGAACAGAGTGCCAGAAGTCGTGTGGCAGAACTTAGCGTTGTGAGGTGAATAGCCAGGTTTTTAGCAATCGTTTAAAACAGGTTTTGGAGGGGGCCTGTTGTCGGGCAGGAGGGAGAGAGTTCCACAGCCCCGCCACATTGGCCGAGAAGGTTCTTCCACCCATCCGTGCAATTCGCACTTGAGGGACCACGATCTGCACCCGCCCATTGGAGCGGAGGGTCCTTGACTGATGATACCTGGGGAGTCTAGCTCTCAAATAGTTAGGGCAGATGCCAAACAGGGACCTGAAGGCCAGTGTCAGGGTTTTGAACTTGATCCTACTGGCCACTGGGGGCCAGTGCAGTGCCCGAAGATTCGGAGAGACTGGGTGTTTAAAAGGAATGCACCTCAGCAGTCTCGCAGCCGCATTCTGCACCGTCTGAAGGCGCTGGATTAAATATCGGGGAAGGCCCAGATATAGTCCGTTTGCGTAGTGCAGCCTCGATGTTACCGTGGCGTGGACTACAGTTTTACCACACTCTTCTGGAAGAAGTCTCAGGATCTTGCGCAGGTTCCTCAGCTTAGTTAAGCAGCAACCTGCAACCTGCCGAATATGGGAGGCAAAAGACAGACTGCTATCCCAGCGGACTCCCAAATTTTTTGCGCTCTGGCTCAGCAACGGAGGCGTCCCCATTTCCACCGGCCACCAGAGTTCTGCAGGGGGGGGCAACCCCTTGCCAAAGAAGATGACCTCTGTCTTCTCAGCATTGAATTTAAGTTTATTGGCGTTCATCCATCTGGCCACATCTCGGAGGCACCCCTTAAAAGTTGCAAAAGCCTCTTCCGACACCTCCGAGTATGGAAACACCAGCTGTGTGTCGTCAGCATAGGATATTGCCTTGACCAGTTTGAAATAAGTGTAAACAGAGGTGCCAAATAAACATTAAATAGTAGCGGGCTCAGTGCCGACCCCTGGGGAACACCGCATTTTATCTTGGAGGGTTTAGATACAATATGACCCAATGCCACCTTCTGTGTTCTCAGTGACAGGTATGACTGAACCCAGCCCAATGCTTGATCTTTTAGCCCTATCTCAGCCAGCCGTTGTATGAGCCTATCATGATCCACCATATCAAAGGCGGCCGACAGATCCAGGAGAACCAGCATAGCTGATTCCCCGGCATCCATCGACCACCTCACTGATTCTGCTACTTCAATTAGTGCAGTCTCCGTGCTAAAGCCCGGTCTAAAGCCTGATTGGGTCTCATGTAGGACGTCATTGTCCTCTATGAATTTGTTCAGCTGGCGCTGAATTATCTTCTCAAACATTTTTCCCGGGCCGCCAGGAGAGAGATTGGCCGCAGGTTGTTCAAATCCAGCGGGTCTCCATTTGCTTTTTTTTTTCAATGGAAGGAGAGTGGCATGCTTCCAAACATCCGGGAATGCCCCTGAAGTGATGGACCCATTCCAAATGGACTGTAGGGTGGGAGCCACGAATTCAGTGATCGATTTCCAGAGTTTGGGCGGGCAGGGATCATCAGGAGAGCCCGATTTACATGTTTGGAGCTCCTTAATGACTGAATCCAAGTCTATCTGATGGAACTGCTCAAGTACTATCCCTGGCACTGTTTTTACTGCTATGTCTGATTTCTCCGTCCTAACCTCCGGGCCAAAGGAGTCGTACACTTTTTGGATCTTGCACTCAAAAAACTCAGAGATGCTGTTGCACAGTGAAAGGGATGGGGGAACCTCTCTTTCTATGCAGCTAGGTTTAAAAAACGACTGCACCACTTTAAAAACGTCCTTACTTGAGTGCTCTGCTTCTCGGATTGTGGTCGCAAAGAAGGCTTTCTTAGCCTTTCTCACTGCCTTTTGCAGATTTTTTAGTGCAACCTTATATAGATCCCTTTCTACGTCTCCATAACTTACTCTCCATGACCTCTCTAAGTTTTTGCAGGCCTTCTTTTCGGCTCTGAGATCACTCGAGAACCAGGGGGCCGATGGAGACTCCCTATGTGAAGTTGCGCGCTTGGCGGGAGCTACTGAGTCCATCATGTTCTTAATCCAGTTGTTAAATAGTTGCGCATTAGTATTACTATCAATAGTTAAAACAGGTTTATTCAGGCCCAGGGCCGGGCCCATAGCCGCAGGGACTAACTTGTTCCAATGCCTTTTAATATAGGTGCATTTACTCATAACCGGCCTGGACGTATCTATTTCCACCGAAAAAGGAGTAAGAAAATGATCTGACCAAGTCAGCGGCATGGCCGACTCTGCTTTTACAGTATCCCCATTACTAATAATTAAGTCTAACGTATGACCTGCTCTATGTGTGGGGCCCTCATCACACAGCGTCAGTTTAGCAGTCATCAATGTGGACAGTAAGGATTCCGCTAGGGTACAACTATCCCTATCCACGTGAACATTAAAATCCCCTAATAAAAGGAAGTGGGAATGTAAGAGTGAACTCTGAACAATCATATCCAGCAGTGTTTCCAAGCTGGTAATGGAGCCTCCCGGGGGGCGATAAACTAATAGCCCAGCCAGTGTGACCTGAGGGCCCAACTGGATGCCAAAATGTAGGCCTTCCGCTCCTGCTATCTGGATAGGGGTTGATGAGGTAAGCGTGAAAGCTGCCTTAATTATCGCCGCTACACCTCCTCCTATCTTGCCCTCACCTCGATTAGCAAAACACATTTTGTACCCCGTAGGAACAGCTAGTGCGATAGCCGTCATATTATCCTCCCGAAGCCAAATCTCTGTTAAGAACAGAGCGTCCCACTCATGGTCCTCGAGGAGCGACCAGATGTCGGCCGCGTGCCTAGGCAGTGATCTACAATTTAGGAGAGCTGCTTTAAAGCACACAGATCTAGGCACTGCTGTTTTTGCAGGTATCTCATCGGCCGCCTTGTCGTAAGCCCCTAGAGAGAACCCACATCGCTCACATGTCTTCGGCGAAGATCTAGCCCCTGGCGTCATCGAGTGATCTCTGCAGCCTTGGTCAGTGTTGAGCGCCCACAGGTCTGCAGATGACCAGGTAGTCCGGCCCCCGCCCAGACCTCCTGGGCAGCATGGCCGGCCGCGGTCGCAGTCCGGTCGCGGACGGGCGCAGACGGGCTTTCCTTTGGCGCGCCTTCGGCGCACTGACGGCGCACCCGCTGCGCCGTCCGCTGCGCGAACAGGGAAAGCACATGATTAATAGGAGGGGAAGGGGGCGTGGCCTGTTTGAGGGGGGGCGTGGTCAATGGCCTCTGGGCGATGGCGACGGCACGAATGGTATGGTACCGCTGCAGCTCTTACTATCAGCTGCGCGGGACTGCCAGAGTCTTAAAGTGTCACCAAGCGAGTGCCCAGAAGGGGGAACAAGTAAGTTTAAAATTGCAAGTCAAATACACAATTTTTAAAAGTACACAGGTCGCGCTATCTCCCGGCTTCCGCCTCAGGAGTTACGTCTGTCTCTACTGCGCGCTCGCATTCAGCGCGATTTAAAAGGTTGGGCGGGGGCGTGGCCTGTTTGAGGGGGGGCGTGGTCAATGGCCTCTGGGCGATGGCGACGGCACGAATGGTATGGTACCGCTGCAGCTCTTACTATCAGCTGCCCGGGACTGCCAGAGTCTTAAAGTGTCACCAAGCGAGTGCCCAGAAGGGGGAACAAGTAAGTTTAAAAATACAAGTCAAATAGACAATTTTTAAAAGTACACAGGTCGCGCTATCTCCTGGCTTCCGCCTCAGGAGTTACGTCTGAGTAAAAGGCACTGGGAAGCCAGTGAGTGTTCCCAGGGGTTGCTAGACCCTTGTTCCTTTTACTTTGCCCACTCAGTTTTGAATTGGAATTGGAAACGCCTACTGAATGACTGCAGATTTAAAGGATGGGCCGCACGTCCGCTCAGCTGTCCCAGCAACTGAGTGATGCCTGTACGCATTGCATTTTCTTTCCTTGTAGGCAGCTAGACAGTCACTTTTCAGGGAGGTGCCAGGCTCCCTCGAGTACAAGGGCCATCTTAGAGGGGTAAAACCCTTTGTATATTGTTCTTTTTGTGATTTTAACTTTCACATCATTTTGCTTTTTATATTTTAATTTACTAGCAGGGTTCAAGGCACTTGGGAGCCGGTGACTGTTCCCAGGGGTTGGTAGACCTTCGTTCCTTTTACTTTGCCCACCTGATTTAAAATTGGAATTGAACACGCCTATTGAAGGACTGCAGATTTACAGGATGGGCAAGCCCGTCTGTGTCTGTGTCTGTCCGCGCCTGGACTGCGCCCAGGGCCCCACACCCTGGTCCATTCGAGTCAGATCAGGTAACTCCTCAACTAAATCAAAAAGCCCTACCCCTTCTAGCCCTAAATAAAGTTAAGAGGGAAAGTTGTACTAACCTCAATTGCTCTCTATTAGCACTTAATAAACCTGGTAAATGTCCTTCATGCAAACTAAAAGTTATGGCTGAGCCCAGTAAGCTCTTTCTAGATTCCGTAATTCTGCTCAGTGTCTCAAGATATAAAAAACTTGCATTGACTTCCCATCAAGCAAAGGATCACGTTTAAGGTGCTGTGTCTAGCTTAAAAGACACTTTCATGATATCAGCCCTGATGTTTTTTAATCATAGCTGTAAATGGTATCTTCATGTTAGGAATCTTCATTCGACAAATGCTAAATTTGCAGTAGTCCCAAGATTCAATTAAGTAAAGTCAGGTGCCAACAGCATTGTGCTAAAAGCATCCAAAGCATGAAACGCACTACCTCTTTTTATAAAAACAGCCCCTAGTACATTTGCCTTCAGAATAGCTGTGAAGACCTGGTTGTTTAGGTCCTGTTCATTTTACGGCCTTAGCTGGAACTGAATAGCGCCTAAACACCTCTGGGCAGTAGTGCGCTCTACAAATCCTGCTTACTTAACAACATAACAGGAATAGTTTTTGTTCTGGAAGACAACTATCCAAGGGAACTTTCCAATACAAAAACTACCCTTAAATACTCTTCCTGTTTTGCATGCATGCTGTACAATGAAGCACACATGCAAAGTAAGAAAAACTAGGAAAAATACGTTATTTCTTCTCAATGGCATATGATTTGGGTGTGAATCCATGTCTACGTTTGTTTGTAAAATGGTGATTTGCAGCAAAACAAATAGGTGGTTGCTTGGAAACACTAATGTACTACCCAGGTTATGCTCCCTTCATGTGATATAATGTTAAGTAATGCATTGCGCAACTTTGCGTTAATTTGGAAAACTATTGAATGTAAATTCTGCTTTGTGCTGGATAGTAAATCCCAACATAACCCTTTCAAATGGGTTTGCATTATAAGAATAAAGCAAACCTGATTCAACACATGACTAAATCTGGGCTCACCATCTCCCTTTCCTGTTGGAAGGCTGCGTGTTCTCTCAGTTTCTCTTTAGATTCTTCTTTCCAGCTTACTCTGTTGGCCTTTCATCATGAGTACCTTCCTATTATTTCTCCCTTTTGTAAGAACTTTGGGGCAGATTTACAAGGCCCTTGCGTCACTTTTGCGGCGTTGTTGCATCACTTTTGTGACGCAGCAGCGGCATAAATATTGCAGCCCTTTTACAACATGACCCATCTAGGGAGATGAGTCACGTTGTAAAGCACTGCGTCACATTATACCTGCATCAGGTATAATGTATGCAGGGTGGGCGTACCCACACAAAAAGCCATGTAGAATTGAAACAGTGAAATTTACAACAATTCATTGTGTCACTCAACGCCTTCACTGTGTGAAAATCCCTACGCCTGCTCAGACCAGGCATAAGGAATAATGCATGGCTTTTTGTATGGGACTCACCTATCTGTTGTGGCATAGCCCTGGAGTTGTGTCACTTTCATGAGCAACTCCAGCAATACGTCACTTTTGCACCAGCAGATGCGTCAGAATTTCTAACGCATCTGTCGATCTTCGCGCCATGGTGCACCGTATTGTAAATACGGCACATCCATGGTAACGCAAGGGTTTTGCATGGTGGCGCAGAGAAAGTGACGCATCTCTACAGATGCAATACTACCTTGTAAATCTGTCACTTTTTCATTTTGGATGGTGACATAACTCCCAGTCTTGAAAGGTGCAGAAACATTGCAATAAGTTCCTGGGAAACTCCCGCTCTGAGCGTGGTGCTTCTGTGTGCTCCTGTGGGCATCACCTCACAGTCTAAGTTATCAACACAGGGTTAGTAACAAATTGAGGAATTTGATGGAGACGTTGAGGCTGCATTGTAAGTTGAGCGGTGTGCACAGCTTTGGTGCAGGCAGTGGCAATGTGTCAATATCACAGGGAAATGTGCCGGTTCCGAATGTAGCTTCAGTGTTGATGCATTGGTTTCTTTGGTTGCACCACCAAACACTCACTTCCAGGGGCCCAGGACCAGAAGTGGCACCATTTGGCAGAGCAGGAACCACAGCAGAGGAGCCCATGTGCTGAAGGCAAGATGCAGGTGAAGTGTTTGATATCCCAGAGAATTCAAAAACAGGAGGCAAGCCCAATACGCCCTTAGAGAACCTTTAGAGATGCAGGACGTAGAGAGTCATGTCCAGTCCTCTCACTCTCAGGTATGAAGCAGCAGGCCAACACAGCAAAGCAAGCGGCAAAGTGGCTACCCCTCCTGGCAGCACAACAGCTCTTCTTCCTGGTAGAATGTCCTCAGATCCAGGATTGTTCTGAGTTTATGGTGTTAGGGGTCTAGTGCTTATACCCATTTTAGACTTTGAAGTAGGGAGATTTCAAAGAAAAGTGTTTGTAGTGCCATAGACCCTTCTTTGCACTGGCTCCAGACAAACTACAGGGGGATATTCAACTCTTTGTGTGGGGATAGGCACAGCCCTATTCAGATGCAAGTGTCATCTCCTCTGTCTCACTCTAACTCAGGAAGACTCATCAGCCTGGTGATGGTCTATCAGGATATGCAGGGCACACCTCAGCTCCCTTTGTACTTGACACTCTAGAGGAAATGCACAAAACCCAGCTGTCACCCAACCAGACAGGCATTCCAGAGATAGGCTGAGGCGCAGAATGGTTAAAGTGAAAAAATGCCAACTTTCTAACCGTGGCATTTTCAGACTTCCAATTTTAAAACCAACTTCACTGAAAATGTGTTTTTAGATTGTGAATCCAGAGACACCAAACTCTTTCTTCCTATCTTTTCCCATTTGGAAGTTACACTTGTAAAGTGTCACAAGGCAGCTCCAATACTAACCTCTTTAACCTATAATTTCTCCGCTGCTCTCTCTCTGCACCTTTTCTGGCATGGTGCTGGGAAACCCTTTTTGGGTAGCTGCTGCGCCCTACAAATGCAATAAATAAATAAATAAATAAATAACCTATGGGAGAGATAGGGCTTGCTGTAGTGAAAAACGAATTTGGCAGTTTTTTCACTACCAAGACATGTGAAACTGTAAAGTACATTTCCCACCTTTTAAATGTATTGTACCCTTCCCATGGGGCTACCCAGGGCCTACCTTCGGGGTGAGTTATATGTAATAAAAGAGAAGTTTTGGGCCTGGCAAGTAAGTGACCTTGTCACGTCAAAAATGCTCTGCAGTGGCAGACTTGAGATATGTTTTAAAAGGCTACTCATATGGGTGGCACAATCAGTTCTGCAGGCCCACTAGTAGCATTTAATTTACAGGCTCTGGGCACTTATAGTGCACTGTACTAAGGAGTTATCAGTAAATCAAATATGCCTATTGCATTTTAGGCACAGAGCACATGCACTTTAGCACTGGTCAGCAGCGAAAAAGTGCACAGAGCCAGCAAAAACGCAGTTCAGCACACAGTCAAAACAGGAGGTCAGAAGGCAAAAAGTCATGGGAAACCACTCAAAAAGTTGCGAGGTCGAACACCCTCTTTGTGCAGGGGTTGGAATTACAAGTTTAGTTGTGTTTAATGCATCTGATAATTCTCTGATAATTATCTATGTATTTCAACGTTCATTCGATGTCAGCAGGTCAAAGCTGCTGAAGTTTAACAAGGGAAAAGCATACAGTATTTACTGTATCATGCAGATTTTTGTGCATCTAACACCGAAATCTACATGTTTTTCCCCAGAATCTCATAATAGGTGCTATTTATCACACCTGATAAATAACGTGCCTTGGGGTATCGATTTTTATGAGGTGAAATAAATAGCACCTTCTTTAAAGACAAATTTGTATTCAGGCCCTTTAGGATTATGGTTGCTTTGTCATACTCCTAGTTCTGTTAATCCCAATACCACTGTTACTACCAATGCAGCCACTAATACAAAACTACGACTGTTACTGTTACTATAATTGTGAAGTTGTACTACTTGTTCTACTTTTGAACTAATACTGTTAATGCTACTGATACTGTGACTAATTGAACCACTGGATGAGTATCTATTCATTGCTCTTATTTTACATCAGAAGTTAATGCTTTGCCTTTAATTCTTGGCACATGAGATCGGAGCACAGATGGCAGACTATAGCCACATGAAGGCGTGGCTTGGTTTGGACTCAAGAATCTAATGGAAACTTGAGCTGAGCTTGAGCCAGGCATCTGGCCAGGAGCGGCCGATGCAGGTAAGAGAGTTGAGGCAGGGTAGGGCGGGGTCGGGTGGGGGAAGTTGACAGACGGCGGAAACTTAAATATTTATTTAATTTTCCCTCTGCTTTATCTTTTGACTCACCCCGCCCCACCACTGTTAACTGTACCTGGCTCAAAAGTGGTTTGATCACATACGGACAATTAAGGGGGCAAAGCAGAGGAAGGACATGATTTAAACATGTTCAAACAATGTGATGAGGCAGATTACCAACACCTCAGTGCAGAACCGACAACCATGGTGACTTTTCAATTACAGTTGGACTTTCACCCAGACATTTTGGGTGCTTTTAGCTGAAATCACTGCGTGAAGGTTAAGAAATCTGCAGTGTTCCCACAGATCTCATAATTCCCATGGGGCCAGTAACTGCTTTTACCAGTCCCATGGGAAATAAGAGGCCACTGGGAATGAAGACCTAAAAGGTTGAGGTAACATCTTTGGCCCCTCAAACCAGGAGAGTATTAACTTATGTAATGTATATTATAAGTGTGGCTGGATTTGTTTTTGCAAAAACAACAATTGATGGACAGAATGCAGAACAATGTCATACAGTCACCCCAGTACAAAGATCTGGGCCTAAATCCATATTTTTTTGCTCCCCATGCCATTCCAATTTGAACCCAGCCATATGCAAATCATTCTTGACCTTGCGCCCAATGGGAACTGTCCAGCCTGAACTGCCAGTCCAGGTCCTTCCTGAACTGCAATCAAGCATCCTAGGACCAGTTTCGGGGTTTCACCACTCATCATCCAGGATAGCTTGACTCCAGTAGCATGGAGAGCACGGAACCCACGTCTGAGTATACCCGTCCCACTCAGGGTGACAAATGCAAAAGCAACAATTGATGGACATAATGCAGAACAATGTTATGCAGTCACCCCAGTACAACGATCTGGGCCTAAATCAATTTTTTTGCTCCCCATGCCATTCTAGTTTGAACCCAGCCATATGCAAATCAGTCTTGACCCTGCGCCCAATGGGAACAGTCCAGCCCGAACTGCCAGGCCAGGTCCTCCCTGGACTGGAAACAAGCATCCTAGGACTGGTTTCATCAGCCAGGATAGCTTGGCTCCTTGTGTTTGCTGGATTTGTTTTGAACATAGCAACTAAATAAATAGGGACTGAAATTCCTGCATTTTGTGTTCGTTTCCTGTTGTTACTGCCTATGTGTTTCAATAGCATGCACAGCACTAATGTTCAATACTTATATGGAAAAGGAGTGAATGCTGGAAATACAGTAAATTTCCAAATGTAAACTTTCAAGCACTTCTCTTTGAAGCTTGTTTCCAAGCATTATATTATAATTTCAATGCATTATTTGCATTACATCGTAGCATTACAATAATACATTCAACTAGTTTGCAGGACCTGCTCCTCACATAGGCTGTTGCTGCCTCTGGGATGTTGTGGCAGCAATGTGACAAGGCCACTTTAGCATGTGGTGCACCAGCTAAAGAACTTCAAGCAAATGTATGTCACTTCAAAACATTTGGGAGCAAAAAGCATATTTCTGCCTTTTGCTTCTAACAAATCAGTTTTTTTTACATTTAGAATTGTACTGGGGTATGTAAGTAGGGAGAAACACTCTTTCCTTGGGCAGGTCTACTAACTATTTGTGCCGGGTTAGGGTCACAAAAGTGATGCAAACTGGTCGCAAAAGTTTTTTGGGGCCTTTCTTTCCTGTACAAAGCTTGGTTCATGCTGGAAAGATTCCTGAAACTAACGTGGAGTAACGCTTTGCGCTGCTTTGCATTTCAAAGGGACTATGGGGCAGATTTATGTTAACTGGCGCATCCCCAGGGATGCGCCAGTTAACATGCGCCACAGTGCGCCACAGCTCCGCCACCCATGGTGCGCCGCATTTATGATGCGGCGCACCATGGGGCAAAAACGGCACAGATGCGTGACGCATCTGTGCCGCAAAGGTGACGCATTGCTGGAGTTGCATCGCAAGCGCGACGCAGCTCCAGCAAGGCTCGGGGGTGCCCCATCTCCACAATGCTGCGTCAAGACCTACGCCTGCTTCAAGCAGGCGCAGGCTTTTGACGCAGCATTGGCCTGAAAGTGACTGAGTGAAATCTTATAGATTTCACTCAGCCACTTTTGCGAGGCGCACCTGCCCCGGAACGCCCACCCTGCGCCGGAACGCCCACAAGCGGCGCAGGGCTTTACAACGTGACGCATCTGCCTAGATGAGTCACGTTGTAAATCGTTCGTAGGGATGCGCCACGTTTACGCCGCCTTGCGTGACGCAACAGCGGCGTAAACGTGGCGCAAGTGCCTCATAAATCTGCCCCTTTGTGTCAAAGGGACTTTCCATGAGTGGTACTTAAGCGTTCCCATACAACCACCCGTTGTGTTCGATGCAAAACCCTATCTACTAACAGATGCGTCACGTTGTAAATACCATGGCGCATCTTTTTCGCCGCCGCTGCGTCACAAAAGTGACGCAACGGCGCCGTAAAAGAGGCGCAAGGGGCTTGTAAATCTGCCCCAGAAACCTTTGCACTTTGGAGCAAATGTGTGTGCGTGGAGCTAGGCAGTCAGATTGTTGGCCAGCCCTAGGAAGAGAGTAGAATTGCTATATCTTAGTAGATTCTGTCCAGCTCTGTTCCTGACACACAACACAACGCAGCATGACAACTTCTTAAACTTACTCCGAGAAATGTTCTTCGCCGTCCTTCAGATGGCACCACCATTTGCCCCATTACTCTTTTTTCGTATTTTGAACCCAAAGCAGTGTCACTGCATGTGTGCCCCCGTTCACTGCTGGAAAAGGAGCAAGGAGCTCTGAGCAGAACACCTACCTGCCTTGAACAATGTAAAAGAAAAACACGAGAATACGGGCGCATGAGTGTGAGTTACCTGTATTTAACCCTTCCCCGATGAATGGGTCTCCTGAGAGGAGCCTTTCCCCTGGCATGCTTTATTGTCGAGCCATGACAAACAGACAATCTGTGCAAGCTGCTGACATTTTGCCGGCGACTCAAAAATCACCGGGGTTACGTCGCAATCAGAAGTCACAAAGAGCTTGCGGGCTGGAGTGTGCAGTACCAGAGACTGCTCTCTCTGATCGAGAGTAAACAGTAAACAGTAGCATATGGGGATAACGCTAAATTATTCATAAGTTGCAGGCACAGCAGCTAAAAACGTAGCTGGCCTTAAGCCTCGGGGATGCTCTGTGGTGTGACGTGCTTTCAACTAATTGATTGTTTTCACAATTAGATAAAGACTTAAGTAGAATTAGTGGTTTAGAATTAGTGTTGATTTTTGCATGTAACTATTCTCTCTTAATTTACATACTTTTTGTGTGCAATTGTACCTGTGTTATTGGTGCACAGATTGAGGCCCAGGATAATAAAAGTAATATATATTTAAAACACTATTCTTAAACGCTCTGTTATTACATTTTCAAAGTTTGCGGGGTATTATCTATAATAACATATACAAATTCTATAGCATTACAATTTCAATGACATCAAATGTTTTACAATTGCTCGATAGTTAAGATGCTACTCATTTCAGCCAATCAGAGAGTAGCATTAGATATGGAATTTAGTTGTGGGGTCTGAATAAATATTCAATGCAGCGTGCACCTGCATTTGTATTTGGGGACATACCTGGTGTAAAAAAGAGATCACAGCTCTGCATGTGTTAATTCAAAGAGTAGACAGGTAGAACCCACACAAAAAGATGGACATTTACTTCTATTACTTTACTATTATGGAATTAACAAATAAGATCAGAAATATACCTGGAAAAGCTGCTAGGGTCGGATCCCAGTAAAACTCCTGGGGCCCTTTTACAGATAGGGCGCACTTTATCTGTTTGCGCCACGGCACACCTCAAAACAGGTGCGCTAGGTGCACATAGAGAGTGTGTCCCAGGCAGCGCAATCAAGTGAAAAATGGAGCGACTTAAAAGCAGCTGCTCCGTGTTTCACTGTGCAGGTGGCAACCCGCCTGCTCTTTTGATCCAGCGGGACACGAACCTACGGACAAGTATCATTAAAACACACACATTCTGCCCATTAACCACACTCACTTACAGTATCCAGTTGATGAAAACCCCTCTGGGAATCAATTTTTGGGCTTCTTTATATGTCTTTTTGCCTAGAGAATTTGAACCTATTTATTTAGGTACTAAGCCCTTCCTTACTCATGGATCTATTAGTTGAGTTAGAATTGGTAAATAATTACATTAAGCATTTAGTACAGGGCTGTACTCCACTGAGGCTGTACATGTTAACCACGTGGGTTTAAGCCTCGTTTCTCAATTTAGGCCCAATAGCCAACTAACAGAGAAGTAAAAAAAGACAAGATGTTAGACTCAAATAAAATGCTTTCACTGTATACCACTTATGTCTACTCTAATCCCATTTAATTAAAATAATCTTATGCATTAGCACTTAGTATAAAACGCATTTTAGTTTGAGCAAAGCAGATGCTTAGCATCTGAGTTTTGAAGCGGCCATTTTGTACATTAGTGCGGAGAAGCAAACCTTTCCCTCCAAGCATTATGACATCATGCAGTTGGCGCATGCCCAATTCATTTCCCGCGTTTTTAGCAGCCATTTTAGTCTCATTCAATTACTTTTTAGTAGACACATAAGCAAGCTTCCCCTGCTTCTACATTGTATATGGATTTTGTGTAAATTAGTATATTAAACACTTTTATTAGTACTTTATTATGATTATATGAGAGGATTCATCCTGCAAGTTGCTTATATGTAAATCCTTGCTCCAACAATCCCCTCTCTGATAGCATTTATGCCATCAACAACTACCCATACCCAAATCAAATGCCAACTTTGGCATATTTCTATTCGTTATCTAATTTGTCCATTTCTATTTCTTCTTCCCCTTTCCTATTCTTCATTTTCTTGTATAATTCACTTTTTATTTCTTCCAATATAATTTCTTCATACTTTCTTTTCTTTCCCTGCTTATTTATTTCATATCTTCTTCTTCGTTTGATGTATTTACACCAAATCATTATTATAAGACCTATCAATGTTATTTCGAGTATAGGTAGTATTACTTGAACTATTACTCCTTTACCAAATCTAGTAAACCAAGACCCTAACTAAGTTAAACTATTTGTTAGTCTTATCCATACAGCATCAACTTCCAGTGGTTTTAATTTGTCTTCCAAAGTAGTAATATTCTTAATATATTTCCCAATTTCTATACTTGTGCCAGGAATGTAAGTGCAATAATGTTGCATTTTCAACATTTTACAGACTCCACCCTCTTTTGCTAATAATATATCAAGGGCAAGACGATTTTGCAAAACCATAAATCTGATAGCAACCATTTCGGTATTGATCATTAGAAACCCTCCAGCAGTGTCAGTCGATAACTGATCAACCACTGTAGATAATTTACAAATTGTTTGTGTATTCAGAATCACTCCCACTGAAGGTATCAATGCACTAAATATGTCTCTTACAATTTCTGCAAAACTAGCTCTTTTATTACGTGTTAGTTCATTATTGTTTTCATTGCTTCCAGTGATTCTTTTTACATGGTAAACTTTAGGAAATACTATTCCAAAATGACAACTCCCATACCATCTTTCCAGTAGCTTAAAATAAGCTTTGTTCCCACATATATAATAAATTCCAGGAAATATCGGATCTGTTCCTCCTATTAGTCCCCATCCCCCAATGATCAAGAAATTATGCTCATATTCACTGGAACCAATAAAGACATTGTTATAGTCAGTTTTCAACCTGTGGAGACAAATGTTCCCCTTCTTTTCAAAGTCTAATGCCATTGCAGCCTGAGCCTTGCTAGGTGTATACAAATTTCCTTTCTCTGCCCATGATGGCATTTTGGGTTTCTTTTCTTTGGCTCTCTTCTGGAAATCTTGTCTCCTGTCTTCTACTGAATTCAAAAATATATTTTCTTCTTGTTTTAGTAAACATGTTAAATCATGCTTATAAGCTTCCGCTATATCTATTGGATTCTGCGCTAAGAAAAATTCTCCCATAAACTGTGCAGCTAGACTAGTGAATACTGAATTCACCTTTTTCTAACAGGAACTTCCGAAAATATCACATCTAGATTTGAATAATAATACTGCAATTTTCCTGTTTTGTATGAATAGATTTACTAATATACTACATAATATGCCATAAATTAACGGTAGGCGGTGATATGTAACTCCTTCTGCTACTGAAGCTGGTAATTTCATGCATACATAACAATCACTAATCTCCATATTATCTACATATTCAAATAATAATTTTGTAAAGACATTTAAATCTGTGTTATCTGTTATTGTGTGATGTATTTCTAACTCATCTGATGCTTCACATTCTTCTCTATTTCCCTTTATGTGAGCTAAATTTCCATCTATAACTGTAACATTTCCC